>NC_090929.1:928529840-929853204 GCF_040938575.1 Ambystoma mexicanum | reverse complement strand
GGGGGTGGGGGGGAAGGGGAGAGAGACACGGGCATGAGCGGGGGGTGGGGGGAAGGGGAGAGAGACACGGGGCGTGAGCGGGGGGTGAGGGGGAAGGGGAGAGAGACAAGGGGCATGAGCGGGGGGTGGGGGGAACACTAGGGAGACACAGGGCATGAGCGGGGGCGAGGGGGAAGGGGAGAGACACACAGGGCATGAGCATGGGGCGAGCTGGAAGGGGAGAGACACACGGGGCATGAGCGTGGGGTGGGGGGGAAGGTGAGAGACACACGGGAAATGTGCGGGGGGTGGGGGGAAGGGGAGAGACACACGGGGCATGAGAGGGTGGTGGGGGAAAGGAGGGAGACACGGGGCATGAGCAGGGAGTGGGGGGAGGTGAGGGTGAGAGACACACAGGGCATGAGCAGGGGGTGGGGGGAATGAGGGAGACATGGAGCATAAGCGGGGGGTGGGGTGAAGGGGAGAGAGACACGGGGCATGAGCGGGGGGCGGGGGGGAAGGGGAGAGAGACACGGGGCATGAGTTGGGGTTGGGGGAAGGGGAGAGACACACGGTGCATAAGCGGGGGTGGGGGAACAGTAGGGAGACACGGGGCATGAGCAGTGGGTGGGGGAAGGGGAGAGAGACAGGGGCATGAGCGGGGGTGGGGGGAACAGTAGGGAGACACGTGGCATGAGCGGGGGTGGGGGGAAGGGGAGAGAGACACGGGCATGAGTGGGGGGTGGGGGGAAGGGGAGAGACACACGGGGCATGAGCGGGGGGTGAGGGGGAAGGGGAGAGACACACATGGCATGAGCGCGGGTTGGGGGGAGGGGAGAGATTGAACGGGGCATGAGCGGGGGGTGGGAGGAATGAGGGAGACACGAAGCATGAGCGGGGGAAGGGGAGAGAAACACAGGGCATGAGCAGGGGGTGGTGGGGGAGGGGAGAGAGACACGGGGCATGAGCGGGGGGTGGGGGGAAGGGGAGAGACACACGGGGCATGAGCGGGGGGTGGGAGGGAAGGGGAGAGAGATACAGGCATGAGCGGGGGGTGGGGGAAGGGGAGAGAGACACGGGCATGAGCGGGGGGTGGGGGTGGGGGGGAAGGGGAGAGACACATGGGGCATGAGCGGGGGGTGGGAGGGAAGGGGAGAGAGATACAGGCATGAGCGGGGGGTGGGGGAAGGGGAGAGAGACACAGGGCATGAGCGGAGGTGGGGGGGAAGGGGAGGGAGACACAGGGCATGAGCGGGGGGTGGGGGAACAGTAGGGAGACACGGGGCATGATGAGCGGGGGTGGAGGGGAAGGGGAGAGAGACACGGGCATGAGCGGGGGGTGGGGGGGAAGGGGAGAGACACATGGGGCATGAGCAGGGGGTGGGGGAAGGGGAGAAAGACACGGGCATGAGCGGGGGGTGGGGGGAACAGTGGGGAGACATGGGGCATGAGCAGGGGGTGGGGGGGAAGGGGAGAGAGACACGGGCATGAGCTGGGGTTGAGGGGTAGGGGAGAGACACACGGGGCATGAGCGGGGGGTGGGGGGGAAGGGGAGAGACACATGGGGCATGAGAGGGGGGTGGGGGGGAAGGGGAGAGACACATGGGGCATGAGCAGGGGGTGGGGGGAAGGGGAGAAAGACACGGGCATGAGCGGGGGGTGGGGGGAACAGTAGGGAGACACGGGGCATGAGCAGGGGGTGGGGGGGAAGGGGAGAGAGACACGGGCATGAGCTGGGGTGGAGGGGAAGGGGAGAGACACATGGGGCGTGAGCGGGGGGTGGGGGGAAGGGGAGAGACACATGGGGCATGAGAGGGGGGTGGGGGGAAGGGGAGAGACACATGGGCATGAGCGGGGGGTGGGGGGAGACACACGGGGCATGAGCGGGGGGTGGGGAGAAAGGAGAGAGACACAGGGCATGAGCGGGGGGTGGCGGGAAGGGGAGAGGGACACGGGCATGAGCGGGGGGTGGGGGGGAAGGGGAGAGAGACAAGGGCCATGAGCGGGGGGTGGGGGGAACAGTAGGGAAACACGGGGCATGAGCGGGGGTGGGGGGAAGGGGAGAGACACACGGGGCATGAGCGTGGGGCGAGGGGCAAGGGAGGAGACACATGGGGCATGAGCGTGGGGTGGGGGAAGGGGAGAGACACACGGGAAATGTGCGGGGTGGGGGGAAGGGGAGAGACACACAGGGCATGAGCGGGGGGTGGGGGGAAAGGAGGTAGACACGGGGCATTGGCGGGGAGTGGGGGGAGGGGAGAGACACACCGGGCATGAGCGGGGGGTGGGGGGAAGGAGGGAGAAACGGAGCATGAGCGGGGGGTAGGGAGAAGGGGAGAAAGACATGGGGCATGAGTGGGGCTGGGGGGGAAGGGGAGAGAGACACAGGGCATGAGCGGGGGGTGGGGGAAGGGGAGAGAGACACATAGCATGAGCAGGGGGTGGGGGGAAGGGGAGAGACACACGGGGCATGAGCGGGGGGTGGGGGGAAGGGGAGAGACCCACGGGGCATGTGCGGGGGTGGGGGGAAGGGGAGAGACACACGGAGCATGAGCGGGGGTGGGGAGAAAGGAGGGAGACACGGGGCATGAGCGGGGAGTGGAGGTGAGGGGAGAGACACACGGGGCATGAGCGGGGGATGGGGGGAAGGAGGGAGACAGGTGGCATGAATGGGGGGTGGGGGAAGGGGAAAGAGACACGGGGCATGAGCAGGGGTGGGGGGATGGGGAGAGAGACACGGGGCATGAGCGGGGGGTGGGGGGAAGGGGAGAGAGACACGGGGCATGAAAGGGAGTTGGGGTGGAAGGTTAGAGACACACGGGGCATGTGCAGGGGGTGGGGGAAGGGGAGAGACACACGGGGCATGAAAGGGAGTTGGGGTGGAAGGTTAGAGACACACGGGGCATGAGCAGGGGTGGGGGGATGGGGAGAGACACACGGGGCATGAGCAGGGGTTGGGGGGAAGGGGAGAGACACACGGGGCATGAAAGGGAGTTGGGGTGGAAGGTTAGAGACACACGGGGCATGTGCAGGGGGTGGGGGAAGGGGAGAGACACGGGGCATGAGCGGGGGAGTGGGGGGAACAGTAGGGAGGCACGGGGCATGAGCAGGGGATGGGGGAAGGGGAGAGACACACGGGGCATGAGCGGGGGGTGGGGGGAAGGGGAGAGACACACGGGGCATGAGCGGGGGGTGGGGGGAAGGGGAGAGACCCACGGGGCATGTGCGGGGGTGGGGGGAAGGGGAGAGACACACGGAGCATGAGCGGGGGTGGGGGGAAAGGAGGGAGACACGGGGCATGAGCGGGGAGTGGAGGTGAGGGGAGAGACACACGGGGCATGAGCGGGGGGTGGGGGGAAGGAGGGAGACAGGTGGCATGAATGGGGGGTGGGGGAAGGGGAGAGAGACACGGGGCATGAGCAGGGGTGGGGGGATGGGGAGAGAGACACGGGGCATGAGCGGGGGGTGGGGGGAAGGGGAGAGAGACACGGGGCATGAGCAGGGGTAGGGGGGAAGGGGAGAGAGACACGGGGCATGATCGGGGGTACGGGAACAGTAGGGAGACACGGGCATGAGCGGGGGGTGGGGGGGAAGGGGAGAGAGACACGGGCATGAGCGGGGGGTGGGGGGAAGGGGAGAGAGACACGGGGCGTGAGCGGGGGGTGAGGGGGAAGGGGAGAGAGACAAGGGGCATGAGCGGGGGGTGGGGGGAACACTAGGGAGACACAGGGCATGAGCGGGGGCGAGGGGGAAGGGGAGAGACACACAGGGCATGAGCATGGGGCGAGCTGGAAGGGGAGAGACACACGGGGCATGAGCGTGGGGTGGGGGGGAAGGTGAGAGACACACGGGAAATGTGCGGGGGGTGGGGGGAAGGGGAGAGACACACGGGGCATGAGAGGGTGGTGGGGGGAAAGGAGGGAGACACGGGGCATGAGCAGGGAGTGGGGGGAGGTGAGGGTGAGAGACACACAGGGCATGAGCAGGGGGTGGGGGGAATGAGGGAGACATGGAGCATAAGCGGGGGGTGGGGTGAAGGGGAGAGAGACACGGGGCATGAGCGGGGGGCGGGGGGGAAGGGGAGAGAGACACGGGGCATGAGTTGGGGTTGGGGGAAGGGGAGAGACACACGGTGCATAAGCGGGGGTGGGGGAACAGTAGGGAGACACGGGGCATGAGCAGTGGGTGGGGGAAGGGGAGAGAGACAGGGGCATGAGCGGGGGTGGGGGGAACAGTAGGGAGACACGTGGCATGAGCGGGGGTGGGGGGAAGGGGAGAGAGACACGGGCATGAGTGGGGGGTGGGGGAAGGGGAGAGACACACGGGGCATGAGCGGGGGGTGAGGGGGAAGGGGAGAGACACACATGGCATGAGCGCGGGTTGGGGGGAGGGGAGAGATTGAACGGGGCATGAGCGGGGGGTGGGAGGAATGAGGGAGACACGAAGCATGAGCGGGGGAAGGGGAGAGAAACACAGGGCATGAGCAGGGGGTGGTGGGGGAGGGGAGAGAGACACGGGGCATGAGCGGGGGGTGGGGGGAAGGGGAGAGACACACGGGGCATGAGCGGGGGGTGGGAGGGAAGGGGAGAGAGATACAGGCATGAGCGGGGGGTGGGGGAAGGGGAGAGAGACACGGGCATGAGCGGGGGGTGGGGGTGGGGGGGAAGGGGAGAGACACATGGGGCATGAGCGGGGGGTGGGAGGGAAGGGGAGAGAGATACAGGCATGAGCGGGGGGTGGGGGAAGGGGAGAGAGACACAGGGCATGAGCGGAGGTGGGGGGGAAGGGGAGGGAGACACAGGGCATGAGCGGGGGGTGGGGGAACAGTAGGGAGACACGGGGCATCATGAGCGGGGGTGGAGGGGAAGGGGAGAGAGACACGGGCATGAGCGGGGGGTGGGGGGGAAGGGGAGAGACACATGGGGCATGAGCAGGGGGTGGGGGAAGGGGAGAAAGACACGGGCATGAGCGGGGGGTGGGGGGAACAGTGGGGAGACATGGGGCATGAGCAGGGGGTGGGGGGGAAGGGGAGAGAGACACGGGCATGAGCTGGGGTTGAGGGGTAGGGGAGAGACACACGGGGCATGAGCGGGGGGTGGGGGGGAAGGGGAGAGACACATGGGGCATGAGAGGGGGGTGGGGGGGAAGGGGAGAGACACATGGGGCATGAGCAGGGGGTGGGGGGAAGGGGAGAAAGACACGGGCATGAGCGGGGGGTGGGGGGAACAGTAGGGAGACACGGGGCATGAGCAGGGGGTGGGGGGGAAGGGGAGAGAGACACGGGCATGAGCTGGGGTGGAGGGGAAGGGGAGAGACACATGGGGCGTGAGCGGGGGGTGGGGGGGAAGGGGAGAGACACATGGGGCATGAGAGGGGGGTGGGGGGAAGGGGAGAGACACATGGGCATGAGCGGGGGGTGGGGGGAGACACACGGGGCATGAGCGGGGGGTGGGGAGAAAGGAGAGAGACACAGGGCATGAG
The DNA here is from genome assembly GCF_040938575.1 of Ambystoma mexicanum. Taxonomy (NCBI): domain Eukaryota; kingdom Metazoa; phylum Chordata; class Amphibia; order Caudata; family Ambystomatidae; genus Ambystoma; species Ambystoma mexicanum. Next base: position 929,847,744 of record NC_090929.1, on the reverse strand, counting down.
CGGGGGGTGGCGGGAAGGGGAGAGGGACACGGGCATGAGCGGGGGGTGGGGGGGAAGGGGAGAGAGACAAGGGCCATGAGCGGGGGGTGGGGGGAACAGTAGGGAAACACGGGGCATGAGCGGGGGTGGGGGGAAGGGGAGAGACACACGGGGCATGAGCGTGGGGCGAGGGGCAAGGGAGGAGACACATGGGGCATGAGCGTGGGGTGGGGGAAGGGGAGAGACACACGGGAAATGTGCGGGGTGGGGGGAAGGGGAGAGACACACAGGGCATGAGCGGGGGGTGGGGGGAAAGGAGGTAGACACGGGGCATTGGCGGGGAGTGGGGGGAGGGGAGAGACACACCGGGCATGAGCGGGGGTGGGGGGAAGGAGGGAGAAACGGAGCATGAGCGGGGGGTAGGGAGAAGGGGAGAAAGACATGGGGCATGAGTGGGGCTGGGGGGGAAGGGGAGAGAGACACAGGGCATGAGCGGGGGGTGGGGGGAAGGGGAGAGAGACACATAGCATGAGCAGGGGGTGGGGGGAAGGGGAGAGAGACACACGGGGCATGAGCGGGGGTGGGAGGAAGGGGAGAGAGACACTGGGCATGGGCGGGGGAAGGGGAGAGAGACACGGGGCATGAGCGGGGGGTGGGGGAACAGTAGGGAGACATGGTGCATGAGCGTGGGGTGGGGGGAAGGGGAGAGACACACGGGAAATGTGCGGGTGGTGGGGGAAGGGGAGAGACACACGGGGCATGAGCGGGGGGTGGGGGAAAGGAGGGAGACACAGGGCATGAGCGGGGAGTGGGGTGGAGGGGAGAGACACACGGGGCATGAGCGGGGTGTGGGGGGAAGGAGGGAGACACGGAGCATGAGCGGGGGGTGGGGGGAAGGGGAGAGAGACACGGGGCATGAGCCGGGGGTGGGGGGAAGGGGAGAGAGACATGGAGCATGAGCAGGGGGTGGGGGGAAGGGGAGAGAGACACAGGGCATGAGCGGGGGTGGGAGGAAGGGGAGAGAGACACGGGGCATGAGCGGGGGGTGGGGGAACAGTAGGGAGACACGGGGCATGAGCGGGGGGTGGGTGGGAAGGGGAGAGAGACATGGGCATGAGCGCAGGGTGAGGGGAACAGTAGGGAGACACAGGGCATGGGTGGGGGTGGGGGGAAGGGGAGAGAGACACGGGCATGAGCGGGGGGTGGGGGGAAGGGGAGAGACACACGGGGCATGAGCGGGGGGTGGAGGGGAAGGGGAGAGACACGCGGGGCATGAGCGGGGGGTGGGGGGAAGGGGAGAGACACACGGGGCATGAGCGCGGGGTGGGGAGAGACACATGGGGCATGAGCGGGGGAAGGGGATAGACACACAGGGCATGAGCAGGGGGTGGGGGGAAGGGGAGAGACACATGGGGAATGAGCGGGGGTGGGGGGAAAGGAGGGAGACACGGGGCATTAGCGGGGAGTGGAGGTGAGGGGAGAGACACACGGGGCATGAGCGGGGGTGGGGGAAGGGGAGAGACACATGGGGCATGAGCGTGGGGCGAGGGGCAAGGGAGGAGACACATGGGGCATGAGCGTGGGGTGGGGGGAAGGGGAGAGACACACGGGAAATGTGCGGGGTGGGGGGAAGGGGAGAGACACACAGGGCATGAGCGGGGGGTGGGGGGAAAGGAGGTAGACACGGGGCATTAGCGGGGAGTGGGGGAGAGACACACCGGGCATGAGCGGGGGGTGGGGGGAAGGAGGGAGAAACGGAGCATGAGCAGGGGGTAGGGAGAAGGGAAGAAAGACACGGGGCATGAGTGGGGGATGGGGGGAAGGGGAGAGAGACACAGGGCATGAGCGGGGGGTGGGGGAAGGGGAGAGAGACACGGAGCATGAGCAGGGGGTGGGGGGAAGGGGAGAGAGACACACGGGGCATGAGCGGGGGTGGGAGGAAGGGGAGAGAGACACCGGGCATGGGCGGGGGGAGGGGAGAGAGACACGGGGCATGAGCGGGGGTGGGGGAACAGTAGGGAGACATGGTGCATGAGCGTGGGGTGGGGGGGAAGGGGAGAGACACACGGGAAATGTGCGGGTGGTGGGGGAAGGGGAGAGACACACGGGGCATGAGCGGGGGGTGGGGGAAAGGAGGGAGACACAGGGCATGAGCGGGGAGTGCGGTGGAGGGGAGAGACACACGGGGCATGAGCGGGGTGTGGGGGGAAGGAGGGAGACACGGAGCATGAGCGGGGGGTGGGGGAAGGGGAGAGAGACACGGGGCATGAGCCGGGGGTGGGGGGAAGGGGAGAGAGACATGGAGCATGAGCAGGGAGTGGGGGGAAGGGGAGAGAGACACGGGGCATGAGCGGGGGTGGGAGGAAGGGGAGAGAGACACGGGGCATGAGCGGGGGGTGGGGGAACAGTAGGGAGACACGGGGCATGAGCGGGGGGTGGGTGGGAAGGGGCGAGAGACACGGGCATGAGCGGGGGGTGAGGGAAACAGTAGGAAAACACAGGGCATGAGTGGGGGTGGGGGGAAGAGGAGAGAGACACGGGCAAATAGTGGGGGGTGGGGGGAAGGGGAGAGACACACGGGGCATGAGCGGGGGGTGGAGGGGAAGGGGAGAGACACGCGGGGCATGAGCGGGGGGTGGGGGGAAGGGGAGAGACACGCGGGGCATGAGCGGGGGGTGGGGGGAAGGGGAGAGACACACGGGGCATGAGCACGGGGTGGGGGGTGGGGAGAGACACATGGGGCATGAGCGGGGGATGGGGAGAAGGGGATAGACACACAGGGCATGAGCAGGGGGTGGGGGGAAGGGGAGAGACACATGGGGAATGAGCGGGGGTGGGGGGAAAGGAGGGAGACACGGGGCATGAGCGGGGAGTAGAGGTGAGGGGAGAGACACACGGGGCATGAGCGGGGGTGGGGGGAAGGAGGGAGACATGTGGCATGAATGGGGGGTGGGGGAAGGGGAGATAGACACGGGGCATGAGCGGGGGTGGGGGGAAGGGGAGAGAGACACGGGACATGAGCGGGGGGTGGGGGGAAGGGGAGAGAGACACGGGGCATGAGCGGGGGTGGTTGGGGAAGGGGAGAGAGACACGGGGCATGAGCGGGGGGTGGGGGAACAGTAGGGAGACACGGGGCATGAGCGGGGGTGGGGGGGAAGTGGAGAGAGACACGGGCATGAGCGGGGGGTGGGGGAAGGGGAGAGACACACGGGGCGTGAGCGGGGGGTGGGGGGGAAGGGGAGAGAGACAAGGGGCATGAGCGGGGGTGGGGGGAACACTAGGGAGACACGGGGCATGAGCGGGGACGAGGAGGAAGGGGAGAGACACACGGGGCATGAGCATGGGGCGAGCCGGAAGGGGAGAGACACACAGGGCATGAGCGTGGGGGGGGAAGGTGAGAGACACACGGGAAATGTGCGGGGGGTGGGGGGAAGGGGAGAGACACACGGGGCATGAGCGGGTGATGGGGGGAAAGGAGGGAGACACGGGGCATGAGCAGGGAGTGGGGGGGAGGGGAGAGACACACAGGGCATGAGCGGGGGGTGGGGGGAAGGAGGGAGACACGGAGCATGAGCGGGGGGTGGGGGAAAGGGGAGAGAGACACGGGGCATGAGCGGGGGTAGGGGGAAGGGGAGAGAGACACGGGGCATGAGCAGGGGGTGGGGGGAAGGGGAGAGAGAAACGGAGCATGAGCAGGGGGTGGGGGGGAGGGAAGAGAGACACGGGGCATGAGCAGGGGGTGGGAGGAAGGGGAGAGAGACACGGGGTATGTGCGGGGGTGGGGGGAAGGGGAGAGACACACGGTGCATGAGCGGGGGTGGGGGAACAGTAGGGAGACACAGGGCATGAGCGGGGGGTGGGGGGAAGGAGAGAGAGACACGGGCATGAGAGGGGGTGGGGGGAACAGTAGGGAGACACGGGGCATGAGTGGGGGGTGGGGGCGAAGGGGAGAGACACACGGGGCATGAGCAGGGGGTGGGGGGAAGGGGAGAGACACACAGGGCATGAGCGGGGGGTGAGGGGGAAGGGGAGAGACACACAGGGCATGAGGACGGGGTGGGGGGAGGGGAGAGATTGAACAGGGCATGAGCGGGGGATGGGAGGAATGAGGGAGACGCGAAGCATGAGCGGGGGAAGGGGAGAGAAACACAGGGCATGAGCGGGGTGGTGGGGGAGGGGAGAGAGACACGGGGCATGAGCGGGGGGTGGGGGGAAGGGGAGAGACACACGGTGCATGAGCGGGGGGGTGGGAGGGAAGGGGAGAGAGATACAGGCATGAGCGGGGAGTGGGGGAAGGGGAGAGAGACACGGGGCATGAGCGGAGGTGGGGGGGAAGGGGAGGGAGACACAGGGCATGAGCGGGGGTGGGGGGGAAGGGGAGAGAGACACGGGCATGAGCGGGGGGTGGGGGTGGGGGGGAAGGGGAGAGACACATGGGGCATGAGCAGGGGGTGGGGGGAAGGGGAGAAAGACACGGGCATGAGCGGGGGGTGGGGGGAACAGTAGGGAGACACGGGGCATGAGCAGGGGGTGGGGGGAAGGGGAGAGAGACACGGGCATGAGCTGGGGTGGAGGGGAAGGGGAGAGACACACGGGCATGAGCGGGGGGTGGGGGGGAAGGGGAGAGACACATGGGGCATGAGAGGGGGGTGGGGGGGAATGGGAGAGACACATGGGCATGAGCGGGGGGTGGGGGAGACACACGGGGCATGAGCGGGGGGTGGGGGGAAAGGAGGGAGACACGGGGCATGAGCGGGGGGTGGGGGGAAGGGGAGAGGGACACGGGCATGAGCGGGGGGTGGAGGGGAAGGGGAGAGACACACAGGGCATGAGCGGGGCGTGGGGGGAAGGGGAGAGAGACAAGGGCCATGAGCGGGGGCTGGGGGGAACAGTAGGGAGACACGGGGCATGAGCGGGGATGGGGGGAAGGGGAGAGACACACGGGGCATGAGTGTGGGGCGAGGGGGAAGGGAGGAGACACATGGGGCATGAGCGTGGGGTGGGGGAAGGGGAGAGACACACGGGAAATGTGCGGGGTTGGGGGGAAGGGGAGAGACACACGGGGCATGAGCGGGGGTGGGGGGAAAGGAGGTAGACACGGGGCATGAGCGGGGAGTGGGGGGGAGGGGAGAGACACACCGGGCATGGGCGGGGGATGGGGGGAAGGAGGGAGACACGAAGCATGAACGGGGGGTTGGGAGAAGGGGAGAAAGACACGGGGCATGAGTGGGGGGTGGGGGGGAAGGGGAGAGAGACACGGGGCATGAGCGGGGGGTGGGGGAAGGGGAGAGAGACACGGAGCATGAGCAGTGAGTGGGAGGAAGGGGAGAGAGACACACGGGGCATGAGCGGGGGTGGGAGGAAGGGGAGATAGACACGGGGCATGGGCGGGGGAAGGGGAGAGAGACACGGGGCATGAGCGGGGGGTGGGGGGAAGGGGAGAGACACACGGGAAATGTGCGGGGGGTGGGGGAAGGGGAGAGACACACGGGGCATGAGCGGGGGGTGGGGGAAAGGAGGGAGACACGGGGCATGAGCGGGGGGTGGGGGAAGGGGAGAGAGACACGGAGCATGAGCAGTGAGTGGGGGGAAGGGGAGAGAGACACACGGGGCATGAGCGGGGGTGGGAGGAAGGGGAGATAGACACGGGGCATGGGCGGGGGAAGGGGAGAGAGACACGGGGCATGAGCGTGGGGTGGGGGGAAGGGGAGAGACACACGGGAAATGTGCGGGGGGTGGGGGAAGGGGAGAGACACACGGGGCATGAGCGGGGGGTGGGGGAAAGGAGGGAGACACGGGGCATGAGCGGGGAGTGGGGGGGAGGGGAGAGACACACGGGGCATGAGCGGGGTTCTGGGGGGAAGGAGGGAGACACGGAGCATGAGCGGGGGGTGGGGGGAAGGGGAGAGAGACACGGGGCATGAGCGGGGGTGGGAGGAAGGGGAGAGAGACACGGGGCATGAGCTGGGGGTGGGGGAACAGTAGGGAGACACGGGGCATGAACGGGGGGTGGGTGGGAAGGGGAGAGAGACACGGGCATGAGCGGGGGAAGGGGAGAGAGACACGGGGCATGAGCGTGGGGTGGGGGGAAGGGGAGAGACACACGGGAAATGTGCGGGGGGTGGGGGAAGGGGAGAGACACACGGGGCATGAGCGGGGGGTGGGGGAAAGGAGGGAGACACGGGGCATGAGCGGGGAGTGGGGGGGAGGGGAGAGACACACGGGGCATGAGCGGGGTTCTGGGGGGAAGGAGGGAGACACGGAGCATGAGCGGGGGGTGGGGGGAAGGGGAGAGAGACACGGGGCATGAGCGGGGGTGGGAGGAAGGGGAGAGAGACACGGGGCATGAGCTGGGGGTGGGGGAACAGTAGGGAGACACGGGGCATGAACGGGGGGTGGGTGGGAAGGGGAGAGAGACACGGGCATGAGCGGGGGGTGAGGGGAACAGTAGGGAGACACAGGGCATGAGTGTGGGTGGGGGGGAAGGGGAGAGAGACACGGGCATGAGCGGGGGGTTGTGGGAAGGGGAGAGACACACGGGCCATGAGCGAGGGGTGGAGGGGAAGGGGAGAGACACGCGGGGCATGAGCGGGGGGTGGGGGGAAGGGGAGAGACACACGGGGCATGAGCGCGGGGTGGGGAGAGACACATGGGGCATGAGCGGGGGATGGGGGTAAGGGGGTAGACACACGGGGCATGAGCAGGGGGTGGGGGGAAGGGGAGAGACACACGGGTAATGAGCGTGGGGTGGGCGGGAAGGGGAGAGACATATGGGGCATGAGCGGGTGTGGGGGGAAAGGAGTGAGACACGGGGCATGAGCAGCGAGTGGGGGGAGGGGAGAGACACACGGGGCATGAGCAGGGGGTGGGGGAAAGGAGGAAGACACGAAGCATGAGCAGGGGGAAGGGGAGAGAGATACGGGGCATGAGTGGGGGGTGGGGGGTGGGGGAGAGAGACACGGGGCATGGACGGGGGGTTGGGCGAAGGGGAGAGAGATATGGGGCATGAGCCGGGGATGGGGGGAAGGGGAGATAGATACGGGGCATGAGCAGGGGTTAGGGGGAAGGGGAGAGTGACACAGGGCATGAGCTGGGTGGGGGGAAGGGGAGAGAGACACGGGGCATGAGCAGGGGGTCGGGGAACAGTAGGGAGACACGGGGCATGAGCGGGAGGTGGGGGGGAAGGGGAGAGACACACGGGGCATGAGCGGGGGTTGGGGGGAAGGGGAGAAAGACACGGGGCATGAGCGGGGGGTGGGGAGAACAGTAGGGAGACACGGGGCATGAGCGGTGAGTGGGGGGAAGGGGACAGACACACAAGGCATGAGCACGGGGTGGGGGGAGAGACACACGAGGCATGAGCGGGGGGTGGGGGGACGGGGAGAGACACACGGGGCATGAGCAGAGGGTGGGGGGCAGAGACACACGGGGCATGACCGGGGGGTGGGGGAAAGGAGGGAGACACGGGGCATGAGCGGGGGGTGGGGGGAAGGGGAGAGACACGGTGCATGAGCGGGAGGTGGGGGGAAGGGGAGGGACACACGGGGCATGAGCGGGGGGTGGGGGGAAGGGGAGAAAGACACGGGGCATGAGCGGGGGGTGGGGGGAACAGTAGGGAGACATGGGGCATGAGCGGGGAGTGGGGGGAAGGGGAGAGAGACACAGGCATGAGCGGGGTGTGGGGGGGAAGGGGAGAGACACACGGGGCATGAGCAGGGGGTGGGTGGAGAGACACACGGGGCATGAGCGGGGGGTGGGGGGAGAAACACACGGGGCATGAGCGGGGAGTGGGGGAAAGGAGGGAGACACGGGGCATGAGCGGGGGGTGGGGGGAAGGGGAGAGACACGGGGCATGAGCGGGTGTGGGGGGTAACAGGGGAGACAGGGCATCGGTGGGGGGGTAACACAAAGGAGACACAGGGCATGAGCGTGGGGTGGGGGTAACAGGAGGGGGACACGGGGCATGAGCGGGGGGTGGGGGGTAACACAAGGGAGACACAGGGCATGAGCTGGTGGTGGGGGTAACAGGCAAGACAGGTCATGAGCGGGGGTGGGGGGAACAGGGGAGACACGGGGCATGAGTGGGGGTGGGGGGGAAGTGGAGAGAGACACGGGCATGAGTGGGGGGTGGGGGGAACAGTAGGGAGACATGGGACATGAGCGGGGGGTGGGGGCAAGGGACAAACACACAGGGCATGAGCGGGGGTGGTGGGAACAGTAGGGAGACACGGGGCATGAGCGGGGGGTGGGGAAACAGTAGGGAGACACGGGGCATGAGCGGGGAGTGTGGGGAGGGGAGAGACACACCGGGCATGAGCGGGGGGTGGGGGCAAGGATGGAGACACGGAGCATGAGCGGGGGGTGGGGAGAAGGGGAGAAAGACACGGCGGGGCATGAGTGGGGGGTGGGGGGGAAGGGGGAGAGAGACATGGGGCATGAGCGTGGGGTGGGGGGAAGGGGAGAGAGACACGGAGCATGAGCAGGGGGTGGGGGGAAGGGGAGAGAGACACACGGGGCATGAGCGGCGGTGGGAGGAAGGGGAGAGAGACACGGGGCATGAGCGGGGTGGGGGAAGGGGAGAGAGACACGGGGCATGAGCGGGGGGTGGGGGAACAGTAGGGAGACACGGGGCATGAGCGTGGGGTGGGGGGGAAGGGGAGAGACACACGGGAAATGTGCAGGGGGTGGGGGAAGGGGAGAGACACACGGGCCATGAGCGGGGGGTGGGGGAAAGGAGGGAGACACTGGGCATGAGCGGGGGTGGGAGGAAGGGGAGAGAGACACGGGGCATGAGCGGGGGGTGGGGGAACAGTAGGGAGACATGGGGCATGAGCGGGGGGTGGGTGGGAAGGGGAGAGAGACACTGGGCATGAGCGGGGGTGGGGGGAAAGAGGGAGACACGGAGCATGAGCGGGGGGTGAGGGGAAGGGGAGAGAGACACGGGGGGTGGAGGGAAGGGGAGAGAGACATGGAGCATGAGCAGGGGTGGGGGGAAGGGGAGAGAGACACGGGGCATGAGCGGGGGTGGGAGGAAGGGGAGAGAGACACGGGGCATGAGCGGGGGGAGGGGGAACAGTAGGGAGACATGGGGCATGAGCGGGGGGTGGGTGGGAAGGGGAGAGAGACACGGGGCATGTGCAGGGGGTGGGGGGAAGGGGAGAGACATGGGGCATGAGCGGGGGAGTGGGGGGAACAGTAGGGAGACACGGGGCATGAGCAGGGGATGGGGGAAGGGTAGAGACACACGGGGCATGAGCGGGGGGTGGGGGGAAGGGGAGAGACCCACGGGGCATGTGCGGAGGGTGGGGGGAAGGGGAGAGACACACGGAGCATGAGCGGGGGTGGGGGGAAAGGAGGGAGACACGGGGCATGAGCGGGGAGTGGAGGTGAGGGGAGAGACACACGGGGCATGAGCGGGGGGTGGGGGGAAGGAGGGAGACATGTGGCATGAATGGGGGGTGGGGGAAGGGGAGAGAGACACGGGGCATGAGCAGGGGTGGGGGGATGGGGAGAGAGACACGGGGCATGAGCGGGGGGTGGGGGGAAGGGGAGAGAGACACGGGGCATGAGCAGGGGTGGGGGGAAGGGGAGAGACACACAGGGCATGAGCGGGGGTGGGGGGAAAGGGGAGAGACACACGGGGCATGAGCGGTGGATGGGGGAAGGGGAGAGAGAGACATGGGGCATGAGCGGAGGGGTGGGGGGAACAGTAGGGAGACACGGGGCATGAGCAGGGGGTGGGGGGAAGGGGAGAGACACACGGGACATGAGCATGGGTTGGGGGAAGGGGAGAGACACACGGGGCATGAGAGGGAGTTGGGGTGGAATGTTAGAGACACACGGGGCATGTTCAGGGGGTGGGGGGAAGGGGAGAGACACGGGGCATGAGCAGGGGAGTGGGGGGAACAGTAGGGAGACACGGGGCATGAGCGGGGGGTGGGGGGAAGGGGAGAGAGACATGGGGCATGAGTGTAGGGGTGGGGGGAACAGTAGGGAGACACGGGGCATGAGCAGGGGATGGGGGGAAGGGGAGAGACACACGGGGCATGAGCGGGGGGTGGGGGGAAGGGGAGAGACACACGGGGCATGAGTGGGGGGTGGGGGGAAGGGGAGAGACCCACGGGGCATGTGCGGGGGTTGGGGGGGAAGGGGAGAGACACACGGGGCATGAGCAGGGGTTGGGGGAAGGGGAGAGACACACGGGGCATGAGAGGGAGTTGGGGTGGAAGGTTAGAGACACACGGGGCATGTGCACGGGGTGGGGGAAGGGGAGAGACACGGGGCATGAGCGGGGGAGTGGGGGGAACAGTAGGGAGGCACGGGGCATGAGCAGGGGATGGGGGAAGGGGAGAGACACACGGGGCATGAGCGGGGGGTGGGGGGAAGGGGAGAGACACACGGGGCATGAGCGGGGGGTGGGGGGAAGGGGAGAGACCCACGGGGCATGTGCGGGGGGTGGGGGGAAGGGGAGAGACACATGGAGCATAAGCGGGGGTGGGGGGAAAGGAGGGAGACACGGGGCATGAGCGGGGAGTGGAGGTGAGGGGAGAGACACACGGGGCATGAGCGGGGGGTGGGGGAAGGAGGGAGACAGGTGGCATGAATGGGGGGTGGGGGAAGGGGAGAGAGACACGGGGCATGAGCAGGGGTGGGGGGATGGGGAGAGAGACACGGGGCATGAACAGGGGGTGGGGGAAGGGGAGAGAGACACGGGGCATGAGCAGGGGTAGGGGGGAAGGGGAGAGAGACACGGGGCATGAGCGGGGGGTACGGGAACAGTAGGGAGACACGGGCATGAGCGGGGGGTGGGGGGGAAGGGGAGAGAGACACGGGCATGAGCGGGGGGTGGGGGGAAGGGGAGAGAGACACGGGGCGTGAGCGGGGGGCGAGGGGGAAGGGGAGAGAGACAAGGGGCATGAGCGGGGGGTGGGGGGAACACTAGGGAGACACAGGGCATGAGCGGGGGCGAGGGGGAAGGGGAGAGACACACGGGGCATGAGCATGGGGCGAGCTGGAAGGGGAGAGACACACGGGGCATGAGCGTGGGGTGGGGGGGAAGGTGAGAGACACACGGGAAATGTGCGGGGGGTGGGGGGAAGGGGAGAGACACACGGGGCATGAGAGGGTGGTGGGGGGAAAGGAGGGAGACACGGGGCATGAGCAGGGAGTGGGGGGAGGTGAGGGTGAGAGACACACAGGGCATGAGCAGGGGGTGGGGGGAATGAGGGAGACATGGAGCATAAGCGGGGGGTGGGGTGAAGGGGAGAGAGACACGGGGCATGAGCGGGGGGCGGGGGGAAGGGGAGAGAGACACGGGGCATGAGTTGGGGTGGGGGGAAGGGGAGAGACACACGGTGCATAAGCGGGGGTGGGGGAACAGTAGGGAGACACGGGGCATGAGCAGTGGGTGGGGGAAGGGGAGAGAGACAGGGGCATGAGCGGGGGTGGGGGGAACAGTAGGGAGACACGTGGCATGAGCGGGGGTGGGGGGAAGGGGAGAGAGACACGGGCATGAGTGGGGGTGGGGGCGAAGGGGAGAGACACACGGGGCATGAGCAGGGGGTGGGGGAAGGGGAGAGACACACGGGGCATGAGCGGGGGGTGAGGGGGAAGGGGAGAGACACACATGGCATGAGCGCGGGTTGGGGGGAGGGGAGAGATTGAACGGGGCATGAGCGGGGGGTGGGAGGAATGAGGGAGACACGAAGCATGAGCGGGGGAAGGGGAGAGAAACACAGGGCATGAGCAGGGGGTGGTGGGGGAGGGGAGAGAGACACGGGGCATGAGCGGGGGGTGGGGGGAAGGGGAGAGACACACAGGGCATGAGCGGGGGGTGGGAGGGAAGGGGAGAGAGATACAGGCATGAGCGGGGGGTGGGGGAAGGGGAGAGAGACACGGGGCATGAGCGGAGGTGGGGGGGAAGGGGAGGGAGACACATGGCATGAGCGGGGGGTGGGGGAACAGTAGGGAGACACGGGCATGATGAGCGGGGGTGGGGGGAAGGGGAGAGAGACACGGGCATGAGCGGGGGTGGGGGTGGGGGGGAAGGGGAGAGACACATGGGGGCATGAGCAGGGGGTGGGGGAAGGGGAGAAAGACACAGGCATGAGCGGGGGGTGGGCGGAACAGTGGGGAGACATGGGGCATGAGCAGGGGGTGGGGGGAAGGGGAGAGAGACACGGGCATGAGCTGGGGTTGAGGGGTAGGGGAGAGACACACGGGGCATGAGCGGGGGGTGGGGGGGAAGGGGAGAGACACATGGGGCATGAGAGGGGGGTGGGGGGGAAGGGGAGAGACACATGGGGCATGAGCAGGGGGTGGGGGAAGGGGAGAAAGACACGGGCATGAGCGGGGGGTGGGGGGAACAGTAGACACGGGGCATGAGCAGGGGGTGGGGGGAAGGGGAGAGAGACACGGGCATGAGCTGGGGTGGAGGGAAGGGGAGAGACACATGGGGCGTGAGCGGGGGGTGGGGGGGAAGGGGAGAGACACATGGGGCATGAGAGGGGGGTGGGGGGGAAGGGGAGAGACACATGGGCATGAGCGGGGGGTGGGGGGAGACACACGGGGCATGAGCGGGGGGTGGGGAGAAAGGAGAGAGACACAGGGCATGAGCGGGGGGTGGCGGGAAGGGGAGAGGGACACGGGCATGAGCGGGGGGTGGGGGGGAAGGGGAGAGAGACAAGGGCCATGAGCGGGGGGTGGGGGGAACAGTAGGGAAACACGGGGCATGAGCGGGGGTGGGGGGAAGGGGAGAGACACACGGGGCATGAGCGTGGGGCGAGGGGCAAGGGAGGAGACACATGGGGCATGAGCGTGGGGTGGGGGGAAGGGGAGAGACACACGGGAAATGTGCGGGGTGGGGGAAGGGGAGAGACACACGGGGCATGAGCGGGGGGTGGGGGAAAGGAGGGAGACACAGGGCATGAGCGGGGAGTGGGGTGGAGGGGAGAGACACACGGGGCATGAGCGGGGTGTGGGGGGAAGGAGGGAGAAACGGAGCATGAGCGGGGGGTAGGGAGAAGGGGAGAAAGACATGGGGCATGAGTGGGGCTGGGGGGGAAGGGGAGAGAGACACAGGGCATGAGCGGGAGGTGGGGGAAGGGGAGAGAGACACAGAGCATGAGCAGGGGGTGGGGGGAAGGGGAGAGAGACAAGGGCCATGAACGGGGGGTGGGGGGGAACAGTAGGGAAACACGGGGCATGAGCGGGGGTGGGGGGAAGGGGAGAGACACACGGGGCATGAGCGTGGGGCGAGGGGCAAGGGAGGAGACACATGGGGCATGAGCGTGGGGTGGGGGGAAGGGGAGAGACACACGGGAAATGTGCGGGGTGGGGGAAGGGGGGAGACACACGGGGCATGAGCGGGGGGTGGGGGAAAGGAGGGAGACACGGGGCATTAGCGGGGAGTGGGGGGAGGGGAGAGACACACCGGGCATGAGCGGGGGGTGGGGGGAAGGAGGGAGAAACGGAGCATGAGCGGGGGGTAGGGAGAAGGGGAGAAAGACATGGGGCATGAGTGGGGCTGGGGGGGAAGGGGAGAGAGACACAGGGCATGAGCGGGGGGTGGGGGAAGGGGAGAGAGACACAGAGCATGAGCAGGGGGTGGGGGGAAGGGGAGAGAGACACACGGGGCATGAGCGGGGGTGGGAGGAAGGGGAGAGAGACACCGGGCATGGGCGGGGGAAGGGGAGAGAGACACGGGGCATGAGCGGGGGGTGGGGGAACAGTAGGGAGACATGGTGCATGAGCGTGGGGTGGGGGAAGGGGAGAGACACACGGGAAATGTGCGGGTGGTGGGGGAAGGGGAGAGACACACGGGGCATGAGCGGGGGTGGGGGAAAGGAGGGAGACACAGGGCATGAGCGGGGAGTGGGGTGGAGGGGAGAGACACACGGGGCATGAGCGGGGTGTGGGGGGAAGGAGGGAGACACGGAGCATGAGCGGGGGGTGGGGGGAAGGGGAGAGAGACACGGGGCATGAGCCGGGGGTGGGGGGAAGGGGAGAGAGACATGGAGCATGAGCAGGGGGTGGGGGGAAGGGGAGAGAGACACAGGGCATGAGTGGGGGTGGGAGGAAGGGGAGAGAGACCCGGGGCATGAGCGGGGGGTGGGGGAACAGTAGGGAGACACGGGGCATGAGCGGGGGGTGGGTGGGAAGGGGAGAGAGACATGGGCATGAGCGGGGGGTGAGGGGAACAGTAGGGAGACACAGGGCATGGGTGGGGGTGGGGGGAAGGGGAGAGAGACATGGGCATGAGCGGGGGGTGGGGGGAAGGGGAGAGACACACGGGGCATGAGCGGGGGGTGGAGGGGAAGGGGAGAGACACGCGGGGCATGAGCGGGGGGTGGGGGGAAGGGGAGAGACACACGGGGCATGAGCGCGGGGTGGGGAGAGACACATGGGGCATGAGCGGGGGTAGGGGATAGACACACAGGGCATGAGCAGGGGGTGGGGGGAAGGGGAGAGACACATGGGGAATGAGCGGGGGTGGGGGGAAAGGAGGGAGACACGGGGCATTAGCGGGGAGTGGAGGTGAGGGGAGAGACACACGGTGCATGAGCGGGGGTGGGGGAAGGGGAGAGACACATGGGGCATGAGCGTGGGGAGAGGGGCAAGGGAGGAGACACATGGGGCATGAGCGTGGGGTGGGGGGAAGGGGAGAGACACACGGGAAATGTGCGGGGTGGGGGGAAGGGGAGAGACACACAGGGCATGAGCGGGGGGTGGGGGGAAAGGAGGTAGACACGGGGCATTAGCGGGGAGTGGGGAGAGACACACCGGGCATGAGCGGGGGGTGGGGGGAAGGAGGGAGAAACGGAGCATGAGCAGGGGGTAGGGAGAAGGGAAGAAAGACACGGGGCATGAGTGGGGGATGGGGGGGAAGGGGAGAGAGACACGGAGCATGAGAAGGGGGTGGGGGGAAGGGGAGAGAGACACACGGGGCATGAGCGGGGGTGGGAGGAAGGGGAGAGAGACACCGGGCATGGGCGTGGGGAGGGGAGAGAGACACGGGGCATGAGCGGGGGTGGGGGAACAGTATGGAGACATGGTGCATGAGCGTGGGGTGGGGGGAAGGGGGAGAGACACACGGGAAATGTGCGGGTGGTGGGGGGAAGGGGAGAGACACACGGGGCATGAGCGGGGGGTGGGGAGAGACACATGGGGCATGAGCGGGGGAAGGGGATAGACACACAGGGCATGAGCAGGGGGTGGGGGGAAGGGGAGAGACACATGGGGAATGAGCGGGGGTGGGGGGAAAGGAGGGAGACACGGGGCATTAGCGGGGAGTGGAGGTGAGGGGAGAGACACACGGGGCATGAGCGGGGGTGGGGAAGGGGAGAGACACATGGGGCATGAGCGTGTGGAGAGGGGCAAGGGAGGAGACACATGGGGCATGAGCGTGGGGTGGGGGGAAGGGGAGAGACACACGGGAAATGTGCGGGGTGGGGGGAAGGGGAGAGACACACAGGGCATGAGCGGGGGGTGGGGGGAAAGGAGGTAGACACGGGGCATTAGCGGGGAGTGGGGGAGAGACACACCGGGCATGAGCGGGGGGTGGGGGGAAGGAGGGAGAAACGGAGCATGAGCAGGGGGTAGGGAGAAGGGAAGAAAGACACGGGGCATGAGTGGGGGATGGGGGCGAAGGGGAGAGAGACACAGGGCATGAGCGGGGGGTGGGGGAAGGGGAGAGAGACACGGAGCATGAGAAGGGGGTGGGGGGAAGGGAGAGAGACACACGGGGCATGAGCGGGGGTGGGAGGAAGGGGAGAGAGACATCGGGCATGGGCGTGGGGAGGGGAGAGAGACACGGGGCATGAGCGGGGGTGGGGGAACAGTAGGGAGACATGGTGCATGAGCGTGGGGTGGGGGGGAAGGGGGAGAGACACACGGGAAATGTGCGGGTGGTGGGGGAAGGGGAGAGACACACGGGGCATGAGCGGGGGTGGGGGAAAGGAGGGAGACACAGGGCATGAGCGGGGAGTGGGGTGGAGGGGAGAGACACACGGGGCATGAGCGGGGTGTGGGGGGAAGGAGGGAGACACGGAGCATGAGCGGGGGGGTGGGGGAAGGGGAGAGAGACACGGGGCATGAGCCGGGGGTGGGGGGAAGGGGAGAGAGACATGGAGCATGAGCAGGGAGTGGGGGGAAGGGGAGAGAGACACGGGGCATGAGCGGGGGTGGGAGGAAGGGGAGAGAGACACGGGGCATGAGCGGGGGGTGGGGGAACAGTAGGGAGACACGGGGCATGAGCGGGGGTGGGTGGGAAGGGGCGAGAGACACGGGCATGAGCGGGGGGTGAGGGAAACAGTAGGAAAACACAGGGCATGAGTGGGGGTGGGGGGAAGGGGAGAGAGACACGGGCATGAGTGGGGGGTGGGGGAAAGGAGGGAGACACAGGGCATGAGCGGGGAGTGGGGTGGAGGGGAGAGACACACGGGAAATGTGCGGGTGGTGGGGGAAGGGGAGAGACACACGGGGCATGAGCGGGGGGTGGGGGAAAGGAGGGAGACACAGGGCATGAGCGGGGAGTGGGGTGGAGGGGAGAGACACACGGGGCATGAGCGGGGTGTGGGGGGAAGGAGGGAGACACGGAGCATGAGCGGGGGGTGGGGGGAAGGGGAGAGAGACACGGGGCATGAGCGGGGGTGGGGGGAAGGGGAGAGAGACATGGAGCATGAGCAGGGAGTGGGGGAAGGGGAGAGAGACACGGGGCATGAGCGGGGGTGGGAGGAAGGGGAGAGAGACACGGGGCATGAGCGGGGGGTGGGGGAACAGTAGGGAGACACGGGGCATGAGCGGGGGTGGGTGGGAAGGGGCGAGAGACACGGGCATGAGCGGGGGGTGAGGGAAACAGTAGGAAAACACAGGGCATGAGTGGGGGTGGGGGGAAGGGGAGAGAGACACGGGCATGAGTGGGGGGTGGGGGGAAGGGGAGAGACACACGGGGCATGAGCGGGGGGTGGAGGGGAAGGGGAGAGACACGCGGGGCATGAGCGGGGGGTGGGGGGAAGGGGAGAGACACGCGGGGCATGAGCGGGGGGTGGGGGGAAGGGGAGAGACACACGGGGCATGAGCACGGGGTGGGGAGAGACACATGGGGCATGAGCGGGGGATGGGGAGAAGGGGATAGACACACAGGGCATGAGCAGGGGGTGGGGGGAAGGGGAGAGACACATGGGGAATGAGCGGCGGTGGGGGGAAAGGAGGGAGACACGGGGCATGAGCGGGGAGTGGAGGTGAGGGGAGAGACACACGGGGCATGAGCGGGGGTGGGGGGAAGGAGGGAGACATGTGGCATGAATGGGGGGTGGGGGAAGGGGAGAGAGACACGGGGCATGAGCGGGGGTGGGGGGAAGGGGAGAGAGACACGGGACATGAGCGGGGGGTGGGGGGAAGGGGAGAGAGACACGGGGCATGAGCGGGGGTGGTTGGGGAAGGGGAGAGAGACACGGGGCATGAGCGGGGGGTGGGGGAACAGTAGGAAAACACAGGGCATGAGTGGGGGTGGGGGGAAGGGGAGAGAGACAGGGGCATGAGTGGGGGGTGGGGGGAAGGGGAGAGACACACGGGGCATGAGCGGGGGGGTGGGGGAAGGGGAGAGAGACACGGGGCATGAGCGGGGGTGGGTGGGAAGGGGCGAGAGACACGGGCATGAGCGGGGGGTGAGGGAAACAGTAGGAAAACACAGGGCATGAGTGCGGGTGGGGGGAAGGGGAGAGAGACACGGGCATGAGTGGGGGGTGGGGGTGGGGGGAAGGGGAGAGACACACGGGGCATGAGGGGGGGGTGGAGGGGAAGGGGAGAGACACGCGGGGCATGAGCGGGGGGTGGGGGGAAGGGGAGAGACACGCGGGGCATGAGCGGGGGGTGGGGGGAAGGGGAGAGACACACGGGGCATGAGCACGGGGTGGGGAGAGACACATGGGGCATGAGCGGGGGATGGGGAGAAGGGGATAGACACACAGGGCATGAGCAGGGGGTGGGGGGAAGGGGAGAGACACATGGGGAATGAGCGGCGGTGGGGGGAAAGGAGGGAGACACGGGGCATGAGCGGGGAGTGGAGGTGAGGGGAGAGACACACGGGGCATGAGCGGGGGTGGGGGGAAGGAGGGAGACATGTGGCATGAATGGGGGGTGGGGGAAGGGGAGAGAGACACGGGGCATGAGCGGGGGTGGGGGGAAGGGGAGAGAGACACGGGACATGAGCGGGGGGTGGGGGGAAGGGGAGAGAGACACGGGGCATGAGCGGGGGTGGTTGGGGAAGGGGAGAGAGACACGGGGCATGAGCGGGGGGTGGGGGAACAGTAGGGAGACACGGGGCATGAGCGGGGGGTGGGGGGAAGTGGAGAGAGACACGAGCATGAGCGGGGGGTGGGGGAAGGGGAGAGACACATGGGGCGTGAGCGGGGGGTGGGGGGGAAGGGGAGAGAGACAAGGGGCATGAGCGGGGGTGGGGGGAACACTAGGGAGACACGGGGCATGAGCGGGGGCGAGGAGGAAGGGGAGAGACACACGGGGCATGAGCCTGGGGCGAGCCGGAAGGGGAGAGACACACAGGGCATGAGCGTGGGGGGGGGAAGGTGAGAGACACACGGGAAATGTGCGGGGGGTGGGGGGAAGGGGAGAGACACACGGGGCATGAGCGGGTGATGGGGGAAAGGAGGGAGACACGGGGCATGAGCAGGGAGTGGGGGGGAGGGGAGAGACACACAGGGCATGAGCGGGGGGTGGGGGGAAGGAGGGAGACACGGAGCATGAGCGGGGGGTGGGGGGAAAGAGGAGAGAGACACGGGGCATGAGCGGGGGTAGGGGGAAGGGGAGAGAGACACGGGGCATGAGCGGGGGGTGGGGGGAAGGGGAGAGAGAAACGGAGCATGAGCAGGGGGTGGGGGGGAGGGAAGAGAGACACGGGGCATGAGCAGGGGGTGGGAGGAAGGGGAGAGAGACACGGGGTATGAGCGGGGGTGGGGGGAAGGGGAGAGACACATGGTGCATGAGCGGGGGTGGGGGAACAGTAGGGAGACACAGGGCATGAGCGGGGGGTGGGGGGAAGGAGAGAGAGACACGGGCATGAGCGGGGGTGGAGGGAACAGTAGGGAGACACGGGGCATGAGTGGGGGGTGTGGGCGAAGGGGAGAGACACACGGGGCATGAGCAGGGGGTGGGGGGAAGGGGAGAGACACACAGGGCATGAGCGGGGGGTGAGGGGGAAGGGGAGAGACACACAGGGCATGAGGACGGGGTGGGGGGAGGGGAGAGATTGAACGGGGCATGAGCGGGGGATGGGAGGAATGAGGGAGACGCGAAGCATGAGCGGGGGAAGGGGAGAGAAACACAGGGCATGAGCGGGGTGGTGGGGGAGGGGAGAGAGACACGGGGCATGAGCGGGGGGTGGGGGGAAGGGGAGAGACACACGGTGCATGAGCGGGGGGTGGGAGGGAAGGGGAGAGAGATACAGGCATGAGCGGGGGTGGGGGGAAGGGGAGAGAGACACGGGGCATGAGCGGAATTGGGGGAAGGGGAGGGAGACACAGGGCATGAGCGGGGTGGGGGGGAAGGGGAGAGAGACACGGGCATGAGCGGGGGGTGGGGGTGGGGGGGAAGGGGAGAGACACATGGGGCATGAGCAGGGGGTGGGGGGAAGGGGAGAAAGACACGGGCATGAGCGGGGGGTGGGGGGAACAGTAGGGAGACATGGGGCATGAGCAGGGGGTGGGGGGGAAGGGGAGAGAGACATGGGGCATGAGCAGGGGGTGGGGGAAGGGGAGAAAGACACGGGCATGAGCGGGGGGTGGGGGGAACAGTAGGGAGACACGGGGCATGAGCAGGGGGTGGGGGGAAGGGGAGAGAGACACGGGCATGAGCTGGGGTGGAGGGGAAGGGGAGAGACACACGGGCATGAGCGGGGGTGGGGGGGAAGGGGAGATACACATGGGGCATGAGAGGGGGGTGGGGGGGAATGGGAGAGACACATGGGCATGAGCGGGGGGTGGGGGGAGACACACGGGGCATGAGCGGGGGGTGGGGGGAAAGGAGGGAGACACGGGGCATGAGCGGGGGTGGGGGGAAGGGGAGAGGGACACGGGCATGAGCGGGGGGTGGAGGGGAAGGGGAGAGACACACAGGGCATGAGCGGGGCGTGGGGGGGAAGGGGAGAGAGACAAGGGCCATGAGCGGGGGCTGGGGGGAACAGTAGGGAGACACGGGGCATGAGCGGGGATGGGGGGAAGGGGAGAGACACACGGGGCATGAGTGTGGGGCGAGGGGGAAGGGAGGAGACACATGGGGCATGAGCGTGGGGTGGGGGAAGGGGAGAGACACACGGGAAATGTGCGGGGTTGGGGGGAAGGGGAGAGACACACGGGGCATGAGCGGGGGGTGGGGGGAAAGGAGGTAGACACGGGGCATGAGCGGGGAGTGGGGGGGAGGGGAGAGACACACCGGGCATGGGCGGGGGATGGGGGGAAGGAGGGAGACACGAAGCATGAGCGGGGGGTTGGGAGAAGGGGAGAAAGACACGGGGCATGAGTGGGGGGTGGGGGGGAAGGGGAGAGAGACACGGGGCATGAGCGGGGGGTTGGGGAAGGGGAGAGAGACACGGAGCATGAGCAGTGAGTGGGGGGAAGGGGAGAGAGACACACGGGGCATGAGCGGGGGTGGGAGGAAGGGGAGATAGACATGGGGCATGGGCGGGGGAAGGGGAGAGAGACACGGGGCATGAGCGGGGGGTGGGGGAACAGTAGGGAGACACGGGGCATGAGCGTGGGGTGGGGGGAAGGGGAGAGACACACGGGAAATGTGTGGGGGGTGGGGGAAGGGGAGAGACACACGGGGCATGAGCGGGGGGTGGGGGAAAGGAGGGAGACACGGGGCATGAGCGGGGAGTGGGGGGGAGGGGAGAGACACACGGGGCATGAGCGGGGTCTGGGGGGAAGGAGGGAGACACGGAGCATGAGCGGGGGGTGGGGGGAAGGGGAGAGAGACACGGGGCATGAGCGGGGGTGGGAGGAAGGGGAGAGAGACACGGGGCATGAGCTGGGGGTGGGGGAACAGTAGGGAGACACGGGGCATGAACGGGGGGTGGGTGGGAAGGGGAGAGAGACACGGGCATGAGCGGGGTGTGAGGGGAACAGTAGGGAGACACAGGGCATGAGTGTGGGTGGGGGGGAAGGGGAGAGAGACACGGGCATGAGCGGGGGGTGGTGGGAAGGGGAGAGACACGCGGGGGGTGGAGGGGAAGGGGAGAGACACGCGGGGCATGAGCGGGGGTGGGGGGAAGGGGAGAGACACACGGGGCATGAGCGCGGGGTGGGGAGAGACACATGGGGCATGAGCGGGGGATGGGGGTAAGGGGGTAGACACACAGGGCATGAGCAGGGGGTGGGGGGAAGGGGAGAGACACACGGGTAATGAGCGTGGGGTGGGCGGGAAGGGGAGAGACATATGGGGCATGAGCGGGTGTGGGGGGAAAGGAGTGAGACACGGGGCATGAGCAGCGAGTGGGGGGAGGGGAGAGACACACGGGGCATGAGCAGGGGGTGGGGGAAAGGAGGAAGACACGAAGCATGAGCAGGGGGAAGGGGAGAGAGATACGGGGCATGAGTGGGGGGTGGGGGGTGGGGGAGAGAGACACGGGGCATGGACGGGGGGTTGGGGGAAGGGGAGAGAGATATGGGGCATGAGCCGGGGGTGGGGGGAAGGGGAGATAGATACGGGGCATGAGCGGGGGTTAGGGGGAAGGGGAGAGTGACACAGGGCATGAGCTGGGTGGGGGGAAGGGGAGAGAGACACGGGGCATGAGCGGGAGGTGGGGGGGAAGGGGAGAGACACACGGGGCATGAGCGGGGGTTGGGGGGAAGGGGAGAAAGACACGGGGCATGAGCGGGGGGTGGGGAGAACAGTAGGGAGACACGGGGCATGAGCGGTGAGTGGGGGGAAGGGGACAGACACACAAGGCATGAGCACGGGGTGGGGGGAGAGACACACGAGGCATGAGCGGGGGGTGGGGGGACGGGGAGAGACACACGGGGCATGAGCAGAGGGTGGGGGGCAGAGACACACGGGGCATGACCGGGGGGTGGGGGAAAGGAGGGAGACACGGGGCATGAGCGGGGGGTGGGGGGAAGGGGAGAGACACGGGGCATGAGCGGGAGGTGGGGGGAAGGGGAGGGACACACGGGGCATGAGCGGGGGGTGGGGGGAAGGGGAGAAAGACACGGGGCATGAGCGGGGGGTGGGGGGAACAGTAGGGAGACATGGGGCATGAGCGGGGAGTGGGGGGAAGGGGAGAGAGACACAGGCATGAGCGGGGTCTGGGGGGGAAGGGGAGAGACACACGGGGCATGAGCAGGGGGTGGGTGGAGAGACACACGGGGCATGAGCGGGGGGTGGGGGGAGAAACACACGGGGCATGAGCGGGGAGTGGGGGAAAGGAGGGAGACACGGGGCATGAGCGGGGGGTGGGGGGAAGGGGAGAGACACGGGGCATGAGCGGGTGTGGGGGGTAACAGGGGAGACAGGGCATGGGTGGGGGGGTAACACAAAGGAGACACAGGGCATGAGCGTAGGGTGGGGGTAATAGGAGGGGGACACGGGGCATGAGCGGGGGGTGGGGGGTAACACAAGGGAGACACAGGGCATGAGCTGGTGGTGGGGGTAACAGGCAAGACAGGTCATGAGCGGGGGTGGGGGGAACAGGGGAGACACGGGGCATGAGTGGGGGTGGGGGGAAGTGGAGAGAGACACGGGCATGAGTGGGGGGTGGGGGGAACAGTAGGGAGACATGGGACATGAGCGGGGGGTGGGGGAAAGGGAGAAACACACAGGGCATGAGCGGGGGGTGGTGGGAACAGTAGGGAGACACGGGGCATGAGCGGGGGGTGGGGAAACAGTAGGGAGACACGGGGCATAAGCGGGGAGTGGGGGGAGGGGAGAGACACACCGGGCATGAGCGGGGAGTGGGGGCAAGGATGGAGACACGGAGCATGAGCGGGGGGTGGGGAGAAGGGGAGAAAGACACGGCGGGGCATGAGTGGGGGGTGGGGGGGAAGGGGAGAGAGACATGGGGCATGAGCGTGGGGTGGGGGGAAGGGGAGAGAGACACGGAGCATGAGCAGGCGGTGGGAGGAAGGGGAGAGAGACACGGGGCATGAGCAGGGTGGGGGAAGGGGAGAGAGACACGGGGCATGAGCGGGGGGTGGGGGAACAGTAGGGAGACACGGGGCATGAGCGTGGGGTGGGGGGAAGGGGAGAGACACACGGGAAATGTGCAGGGGGTGGGGGAAGGGGAGAGACACACGGGCCATGAGCGGGGGGTGGGGGAAAGGAGGGAGACACTGGGCATGAGCGGGGAGTGGGGGGGAGGGGAGAGACACACGGGGCAAGAGCGGGGTGTGGGGGGAAAGAGGGAGACACGGAGCATGAGCGGGGGGTGAGGGAAAGGGGAGAGAGACACGGGGGGTGGAGGGAAGGGGAGAGAGACATGGAGCATGAGCAGGGGTGGGGGGAAGGGGAGAGAGACACGGGGCATGAGCGGGGGTGGGAGGAAGGGGAGAGAGACACGGGGCATGAGCGGGGGGTGGGGGAACAGTAGGGAGACATGGGGCATGAGCGGGGGGTGGGTGGGAAGGGGAGAGAGACACGGGCATGAGCGGGGGTGGGGGAAAGGAGGGAGACACGGGGCATGAGCGGGGGGTGGGGGGAAGGGGAGAGACACGGGGCATGAGCGGGAGGTGGGGGAAGGGGAGGGACACACGGGGCATGAGCGGGGGGTGGGGGGAAGGGGAGAAAGACACGGGGCATGAGCGGGGGGTGGGGGGAACAGTAGGGAGACACGGGGCATGAGCGGGGAGTGGGGGGAAGGGGAGAGAGACACAGGCATGAGCGGGGTGTGGGGGGGAAGGGGAGAGACACACGGGGCATGAGCAGGGGGTGGGTGGAGAGACACACGGGGCATGAGCGGGGGGTGGGGGGAGAAACACACGGGGCATGAGCGGGGAGTGGGGGAAAGGAGGGAGACACGGGGCATGAGCAGGGGGTGGGGGGAAGGGGAGAGACACGGGGCATGAGCGGGTGTGGGGGGTAACAGGGAGACAGGGCATGGGTGGGGGGGTAACACAAAGGAGACACAGGGCATGAGCGTGGGGTGGGGGTAACAGGAGGGGGACACGGGGCATGAGCGGGGGGTGGGGGGTAACACAAGGGAGACACAGGGCATGAGCTGGTGGTGGGGGTAACAGGCAAGACAGGTCATGAGCGGGGGTGGGGGGAACAGGGGAGACACGGGGCATGAGTGGGGGTGGGGGGGAAGTGGAGAGAGACACGGGCATGAGTGGGGGGTGGGGGGAACAGTAGGGAGACATGGGACATGAGCGGGGGGTGGGGGAAAGGGAGAAACACACAGGGCATGAGCGGGGGGTGGTGGGAACAGTAGGGAGACACGGGGCATGAGCGGGGGGTGGGGAAACAGTAGGGAGACACGGGGCATGAGCGGGGAGTGGGGGGAGGGGAGAGACACACCGGGCATGAGCGGGGGGTGGGGGCAAGGATGGAGACACGGAGCATGAGCGGAGGGTGGGGAGAAGGGGAGAAAGACACGGCGGGGCATGAGTGGGGGGTGGGGGGGAAGGGGAGAGAGACATGGGGCATGAGCGTGGGGTGGGGGGAAGGGGAGAGAGACACGGAGCATGAGCAGGGGGTGGGGGGAAGGGGAGAGAGACACACGGGGCATGAGCGGCGGTGGGAGGAAGGGGAGAGAGACAAGGGGCATGAGCGGGGTGGGGGAAGGGGAGAGAGACACGGGGCATGAGCGGGGGGTGGGGGAACAGTAGGGAGACACGGGGCATGAGCGTGGGGTGGGGGGGAAGGGGAGAGACACACGGGAAATGTGCAGGGGGTGGGGGAAGGGGAGAGACACACGGGCCATGAGCGGGGGGTGGGGGAAAGGAGGGAGACACTGGGCATGAGCGGGGAGTGGGGGGAGGGGAGAGACACAAGGGGCAAGAGCGGGGTGTGGGGGGAAAGAGGGAGACACGGAGCATGAGCGGGGGGTGAGGGGAAGGGGAGAGAGACACGGGGGGTGGAGGGAAGGGGAGAGAGACATGGAGCATGAGCAGGGGGTGGGGGGAAGGGGAGAGAGACACGGGGCATGAGCGGGGGTGGGAGGAAGGGGAGAGAGACACGGGGCATGAGCGGGGGGTGGGGGAACAGTAGGGAGACATGGGGCATGAGCGGGGGGTGGGTGGGAAGGGGAGAGATACACGGGCATGAGCGGGGGGTGAGGGGAACAGTAGGGAGACACAGGGCATGAGTGGGGGTGGGGGGAAGGGGAGAGAGACACGGGCATGAGCGGGGGGTGGGGGGAAGGGGAGAGACACACAGGGCATGAGCGGGGGGTGGAGGGGAAGGGGAGAGACACACGGGGCATGAGCGGGGGGTGGGGGGAAGGGGAGAGACACACGGGGCATGAGCGCGGGGTGGGGAGAGACACATTGGGCATGAGCGGGGGATGGGGGGAAGGGGATAGACACACGGGGCATAAGCAGGGGGTGGGGGGAAGGGGAGAGACACACGGGGAATGAGCGTGGGGTGGGCGGGAAGGGGAGTGACACATGGGGCATGAGCGGGTGTGGGGGGAAAGAAGTGAGACACGGGGCATGAGCAGTGAGTGGGGGGAGGGGAGAGACACACGGGGCATGAGCAGGGGGTGGGGGAAAGGAGGGAGACACGAAGCATGAGCAGGGGGGAAGGAGAGAGAGATACGGGGCATGAGTGGGGGGTGGGGAGTGGGGGAGAGAGACACGGGGCATGGACGGGGGGGGTTGGGGGAAGGGGAGAGAGACACGGGGCATGAGCCGTGGGTGGGGGGAAGGGGAGATAGATACGGGGCATGAGCGGGGGTGGGGGAAGGGGAGAGTGACACGTGGCATGAGCGGGGTGGGGGAAGGGGAGAGAGACACGGGGCATGAGCGGGGGGTGGGGGAACAGTAGGGAGACACGGGGCATGAGCGGGAGGTGGGGGGGAAGAGGAGAGACACACGGGGCATGAGAGGTGGGTGGGGGGAAGGGGAGAAAGACACGGGGCGTGAGCGGGGAGTGGGGGGAAGGGGAGAGAGACACAGGCATGAGCGGGGGGGAAGGGGAGAGACACACAAGGCATGAGCAGGGGGTGGGGGGAGGGACACACGGGGCATGAGCGGGGGGTGGGGAGGACGGGGAGAGACACACGGGGCATGAGCAGGGGGTGGGGGGAGAGACACACAGGGCATGAGCGGGGGTGGGGGAAAGGAGGGAGACATGGGGCATGACCGGGGGGTGGGGGGAAGGGGAGAGACACGGGGCATAAGCGGGTGTGGGGGGTAACAGGGGAGACAGGGCATGGGTGGGGGGTAACACAAAGGAGACACAGGGCATGAGCGTGGGGTGGGGGTAACACGAGGGGGACACGGGGCATGAGCGGGGGGTGGGGGGAACAGGGGAGAGAGACACGGGGCATGGACGGGGGGTTGGGGGAAGGGGAGAGAGATATGGGGCATGAGCCGGGGGTGGGGGGAAGGGGAGATAGATACGGGGCATGAGCGGGGGGTAGGGGGAAGGGGAGAGTGACACAGGGCATGAGCTGGGTGGGGGGAAGGGGAGAGAGACACGGGGCATGAGCAGGGGGTCGGGGAACAGTAGGGAGACACGGGGCATGAGCGGGAGGTGGGGGGGAAGGGGAGAGACACACGGGGCATGAGCGGGGGTTGGGGGGAAGGGGAGAAAGACACGGGGCATGAGCGGGGGGTGGGGAGAACAGTAGGGAGACACGGGGCATGAGCGGTGAGTGGGGGGAAGGGGACAGACACACAAGGCATGAGCACGGGGTGGGGGGAGAGACACACGGGGCATGAGCGGGGGGTGGGGGGGCGGGGAGAGACACACGGGGCATGAGCAGAGGGTGGGGGGCAGAGACACACGGGGCATGACCGGGGGGTGGGGGAAAGGAGGGAGACATGGGGCATGAGCGGGGGGTGGGGGGAAGGGGAGAGACACGGGGCATGAGCGGGTGTGGGGGGTAACAGGGGAGACAGGGCATGGGCGGGGGGGTAACACAAAGGAGACACAGGGCATGAGCATGGGGTGGGGGTAACACGAGGGGGACACGGGGCATGAGCGGGGGGTGGGGGTAACACAAGGGAGACACAGGGCATGAGCTGGTGGTGGGGGTAAACAGGCAAGACAGGTCATGAGCGGGGGTGGGGGGAACAGGGGAGACACGGGGCATGAGTGGGGGTGGGGGGGAAGTGGAGAGAGACACAGGCATGAGTGGGGGGTGGGGGGAACAGTAGGGAGACATGGGACATGAGCGGGGGTTGGGGGAAAGGGAGAGACACACAGGGCATGAGCGGGGGGTGGTGGGAACAGTAGGGAGACTCGGGGCATGAGCGGGGGGTGGGGAAACAGTAGGGAGACACGGGGCATGAGCGGGGAAAGGGGGGAGGGGAGAGACACACCGGGCATGAGCGGGGGATGGGGGCAAGGATGGAGACACGGAGCATGAGCGGGGGGTGGGGAGAAGGGGAGAAAGACACGGCGGGGCATGAGTGGGGGGTGGGGGGGAAGGGGAGAGAGACATGGGGCATGAGCGTGGGGTGGGGGGCAGGGGAGAGAGACACGGAGCATGAGCAGGGGGTGGGGGGAAGGGGAGAGAGACACACGGGGCATGAGCGGCGGTGGGAGGAAGGGGAGAGAGACACGGGGCATGAGCGGGGTGGGGGAAGGGGAGAGAGACACGGGGCATGAGCGGGGGGTGGGGGGAACAGTAGGGAGACACGGGGCATGAGCGTGGGGTGGGGGGGAAGGGGAGAGACACACGGGAAATGTGCAGGGGGTGGGGGAAGGGGAGAGACACACAGGCCATGAGCGGGGGTTGGGGGAAAGGAGGGAGACACTGGGCATGAGCGGGGAGTGGGGGGGAGGGGAGAGACACACGGAGCATGAGCAGGGGGTGGGGGGAAGGGGAGAGAGACACACGGGGCATGAGCGGCGGTGGGAGGAAGGGGAGAGAGACACGGGGCATGAGCGTGGGGTGGGGGGAAGGGGAGAGACACACGGGAAATGTGCAGGGGGTGGGGGAAGGGGAGAGACACACGGGCCATGAGCGGGGGGTGGGGGAAAGGAGGGAGACACTGGGCATGAGCGGGGAGTGGGGGGGAGGGGAGAGACACACGGGGCATGAGCGGGGTGTGGGGGGAAAGAGGGAGACACGGAGCATGAGCGGGGGGTGAGGGGAAGGGGAGAGAGACACGGGGGGTGGAGGGAAGGGGAGAGAGACATGGAGCATGAGCAGGGGGTGGGGGGAAGGGGAGAGAGACACGGGGCATGAGCGGGGGTGGGAGGAAGGGGAGAGAGACACGGGGCATGAGCGGGGGGTGGGGGAACAGTAGGGAGACATGGGGCATGAGCGGGGGGTGGGTGGGAAGGGGAGAGAGACACGGGCATGAGCGGGGGGTGAGGGGAACAGTAGGGAGACACAGGGCATGAGTGGGGGTGGGGGGAAGGGGAGAGAGACACGGGCATGAGCGGGGGGTGGGGGGAAGGGGAGAGACACACAGGGCATGAGCGGGGGGTGGAGGGGAAGGGGAGAGACACACGGGGCATGAGCGGGGGTGGGGGGAAGGGGAGAGACACACGGGGAATGAGCGCGGGGTGGGGAGAGACACATGGGGAATGAGCGGGGGATGGGGGGAAGGGGATAGACACACGGGTCATAAGCAGGGGGTGGGGGGAAGGGGAGAGACACACGGGGAATGAGCGTGGGGTGGGCGGGAAGGGGAGTGACACATGGGGCATGAGCGGGTGTGGGGGGAAAGAAGTGAGACACGGGGCATGAGCAGTGAGTGGGGGGAGGGGAGAGACACACGGGGCATGAGCAGGGGGTGGGGGAAAGGAGGGAGACACGAAGCATGAGCAGGGGGGAAGGAGAGAGAGATACGGGGCATGAGTGGGGGGTGGGGGGGTGGGGAGAGAGACACGGGGCATGGACGGGGGGGTTGGGGGAAGGGGAGAGAGACACGGGGCATGAGCCGGGGGTGGGGGAAAGGGGAGATAGATACGGGGCATGAGCGGGGGTGGGGGGAAGGGGAGAGTGACACGGGGCATGAGCGGGGTGGGGGGAAGGGGAGAGAGACACGGGGCATGAGCGGGGGGTGGGGGAACAGTAGGGAGACACGGGGCATGAGCGGGAGGTGGGGGGGAAGGGGAGAGACACACGGGGCATGAGAGGTGGGTGGGGGGAAGGGGAGAAAGACACAGGGCATGAGCGGGGGGTGGGGGGAACAGTAGGGAGACACGGGGCATGAGCGGGGAGTGGGGGGAAGGGGAGAGAGACACAGGCATGAGCGGGGGGAATGGGAGAGACACACAAGGCATGAGCAGGGGGTGGGGGGAGGGACACGCGGGGCATGAGCGGGGGGTGGGGAGGATGGGGAGAGACACACGGGGCATGAGCAGGGGGTGGGGGGAGAGACACACGGGGCATGAGCGGGGGTGGGGGAAAGGAGGGAGACATGGGGCATGACCGGGGGGTGGGGGGATGGGGAGAGACACGGGGCATAAGCGGGTGTGGGGGATAACAGGGGAGACAGGGCATGGGTGGGGGGTAACACAAAGGAGACACAGGGCATGAGCGTGGGGTGGGGGTAACACGAGGGGGACACGGGGCATGAGCGGGGGGTGGGGGGAACAGGGGAGACACGGGGCATGAGCAGGGGTGGGGGGGAAGTGGAGAGAGACACGGGGCATGAGCAGTGAGTGGGGGGAGGGGAGAGACACACGGGGCATGAGCAGGGGGTGGGGGAAAGGAGGGAGACACGAAGCATGAGCAGGGGGGAAGGAGAGAGAGATACGGGGCATGAGTGGGGGGTGGGGGGGTGGGGGAGAGAGACACGGGGCATGGACGGGGGGGTTGGTGGAAGGGGAGAGAGACACGGGGCATGAGCCGGGGGTGGGGGGAAGGGGAGATAGATACGGGGCATGAGCGGGGGTGGGGGGAAGGGGAGAGTGACACGGGGCATGAGCGGGGTGGGGGGAAGGGGAGAGAGACACGGGGCATGAGCGGGGGGTGGGGGAACAGTAGGGAGACACGGGGCATGAGCGGGAGGTGGGGGGGAAGGGGAGAGACACACGGGGCATGAGAGGTGGGTGGGGGGAAGGGGAGAAAGACACAGGGCATGAGCGGGGGGTGGGGGGGAACAGTAGGGAGACACGGGGCATGAGCGGGGAGTGGGGGGAAGGGGAGAGAGACACAGGCATGAGCGGGGGGGAAGGGGAGAGACACACAAGGCATGAGCAGGGGGTGGGGGGAGGGACACGCGGGGCATGAGCGGGGGGTGGGGAGGACGGGGAGAGACACACGGGGCATGAGCAGGGGGTGGGGGGAGAGACACACGGGGCATGAGCGGGGGTGGGGGAAAGGAGGGAGACATGGGGCATGACCGGGGAGTGGGGGGAAGGGGAGAGACACGGGGCATAAGCGGGTGTGGGGGGTAACAGGGGAGACAGGGCATGGGTGGGGGGTAACACAAAGGAGACACAGGGCATGAGCGTGGGGTGGGGGTAACACGAGGGGGACACGGGGCATGAGCGGGGGGTGGGGGGAACAGGGGAGACACGGGGCATGAGCAGGGGTGGGGGGGAAGTGGAGAGAGACACGGGCATGAGTGGGGGGTGGGGGGAATATTAGGGAGACATGGGACATGAGCGGGGGTGGGGGAAAGGGAGAGACACACGGGGCATGAGCGGGGCTGGTGGGAACAGTAGGGAGACACAGGGCATGAGCGGGGGGTGGGGGAACAGTAGGGAGACACGGGGCATGAGCGGGGGGTGGGTGGGAAGGGGAGAGAGACACGGGCATGAGCGGGGGTGAGGGGAACAGTAGGGAGACACAGGGCATGAGTGGGGGTGGGGGGGAAGGGGAGAGACACACGGGGCATGAGAGCGGGGTGGGGAGAGACACATGGGGCATGAGCGGGGGATGGGGGAAGGGGAGAGACACACGGGGCATGAGCAGGGGGTGGGGGGAAGTGGAGAGACACACGGGGAATGAGCGGGTGTGGGGGGAAAGGAGTTAGACACGGGGCATGAGCAGCGAGTGGGGGGAGGGGAGAGACACACAGGGCATGAGCAGTGGGTGGGGGAAAGGAGGGAGACACAAAACATGAGCAGGGGGGAAGGGGAGAGAGATACGGGGCATGAGTGGGGGGTGGGGGAGTGGGGGAGAAAGACACGGGGCATGGACGGGGCGATTGGGGGAAGGGGAGAGAGACACGGGGCATGAGCCGGGGGTGGGGGGAAGGGGAGATAGATACGGGGCATGAGCGGGGGGTGGGGGGAAGGGGAGAGTGACACGGGGCATGAGCGGGGTGGGGGGAAGGTGAGAGAGACACGGGGCATGAGCGGGGGTGGGGGAACAGTAGGGAGACACGGGGCATGAGCGGGAGGTGGGGGAAGGGAAGAGACACACGGGGCATGAGCGGGTGGTGGGGGGAACAGTAGGGAAAATCGGGGCATGAGCAGGGAGTGGGGGGAAGGGGAGAGAGACACAGGCATGAGCGGGGAGTGGGGGGAAGGGGAGAGACACACAAGGCATGAGCAGGGGGTGGGGGGAGAGACACACGGGGCATGAGCGGGGGGTGGTGGGAACGGGGAGAGACACACAGGGCATGAGCAGGGGGTGGGGGGGAGTGACACATGGGGCGTGATGGGGGTTGGGGGAAAGGAGGGAGACACGGGGCATGAGCGGGGGTGGGGGGGAAGGGGAGAGACACGGGGCATGAGCGGGGGGTGGGGGGAAGGGGAGAAAGACACGGGGCATGAGCGGGGGTTGGGGGGAACAGTAGGGAAACACGGGGCATGAGCAGGGAGTGGTGGGCAGGGGAGAGAGACACAGGCATGAGCGGGGGTGGGGGGATGGGGAGAGACACACAAGGCATGAGCAGGGGGTGGGGGTAGAGACACACGGGGCATGAGCGGGGGGTGGGGGGGATGGGGAGAGACACACGGGGCATGAGCAGGGGGTGGGGGGGAGTGACACATGGGGCGTGATGGGGGTTGGGGGAAAGGAGGGAGACACGGGGCATGAGCGGGGGTGGGGGGGAAGGGGAGAGACACGGGGCATGAGCGGGGGGTGGGGGGAAGGGGAGAAAGACACGGGGCATGAGCGGGGGTTGGGGGGAACAGTAGGGAAACACGGGGCATGAGCAGGGAGTGGGGGGCAGGGGAGAGAGACACAGGCATGAGCGGGGGTGGGGGGATGGGGAGAGACACACAAGGCATGAGCAGGGGGTGGGGGTAGAGACACACGGGGCATGAGCGGGGGGTGGGGGGGATGGGGAGAGACACACGGGGCATGAGCAGGGGGTGGGGGGAAGGGGAGAAAGACACGGGGCATGAGCGGGGGTTGGGGGGAACAGTAGGGAAAATCGGGGCATGAGCAGGGAGTGGGGGGAAGGGGAGAGAGACACAGGCATGAGCGGGGAGTGGGGGGAAGGGGAGAGACACACAAGGCATGAGCAGGGGGTGGGGGGAGAGACACACGGGGCATGAGCGGGGGGTGGTGGGAACGGGGAGAGACACACAGGGCATGAGCAGGGGGTGGGGGGGAGTGACACATGGGGCGTGATGGGGGTTGGGGGAAAGGAGGGAGACACGGGGCATGAGCGGGGGTGGGGGGGAAGGGGAGAGACACGGGGCATGAGCGGGGGGTGGGGGGAAGGGGAGAAAGACACGGGGCATGAGCGGGGGTTGGGGGGAACAGTAGGGAAACACGGGGCATGAGCAGGGAGTGGGGGGCAGGGGAGAGAGACACAGGCATGAGCGGGGGTGGGGGGATGGGGAGAGACACACAAGGCATGAGCAGGGGGTGGGGGTAGAGACACACGGGGCATGAGCGGGGGGTGGGGGGGATGGGGAGAGACACACGGGGCATGAGCAGGGGGTGGGGGGGAGTGACACACGGGGCGTGAGCGGGGGGTGGGGGAAAGGAGGGAGACACAGGGCATGAGCGGGGGTGGGGGGAAGGGGAGAGACACGGGGCATGAGCGGGTGTGGGGGGTAACAGGGTAGACACGGCATGGGTGGGGGGGTAACACAAAGGAGACACAGGGCATGAGCGTGGGGTGGGGGTAACACAAGGGGGACAGGGGGCATGAGCAGGGGGAGGGGGGTAACACAAGGGAGACACAGGGCATGAGCAGGTGGTGGGGGTAACAGGCGAGACAGGTCATGAGCGGGGGTGGGGAGAACAGGGGAGACACGGGGCATGAGCGGGGGTGGGGGGGAAGTGGAGAGAGACACGGGCATGAGTGGGGGTGGGGGGAACAGTAGGGAGACATGGGACATGAGCGGGGGGTGGGGGGAAAGGGAGAGACACACAGGGCATGAGCGGGGGGTGGTGGGAACAATAGGGAGACACGGGGCATGAGCGGGGGGTGGGGGAGAAGAGGTGAGACACACAGGGCATGAGTGGGGGTGGGGGGAATGGAGAGACAAACGGGGCATGAGCAGGGAGTGGGGGGAGAGACACACGTGGCATGAGTAGGTGGTGGGGGGAAAGTAGGGAGACACGGGGCATGAGCGGGGGATGGGGGGAAGGGGAGAGGCACACGGGGCATGAGCCGGGGATGGGGGGAAGAGGAGAGAGACACGGGGCATGAGCGAGGGGTGGGGGAAACAGTAGGGAGACACACGGCATGAGCGGGGGTGGGGGGGAAGGGGAGACACAGGGCATGAGCGGGGGTGGGGGGGAAGTGGAGAGAGACACGGGCATGAGTGGGGGGTGGGGGGAACAGTAGGGAGACATGGGACATGAGCAGGGGGTGGGGGGAAGGGGAGAGACACATGGGGCATGAGCGGGGGGTGGTGGGAACAGTAGGGAGACACGGGGCATGAGCAGGGGGTGGGGGAGAAGGGGTGAGACACACGGGGCATGAGTGAGTTTGGGGGGAAGGGGAGAGACACACGGGGCATGAGCGGGGGGTGGGGGGGAGAGACACACTGGGCATGAGCAGGGGGTGGGGGGAAAGGAGGGAGACACGGGGCATGTGCGAGGGGTGGGGCGAAGGGGAGAGGCACACGGGGCATGAGCGGGGGGTGGGGGGGAGGAGGAGAGAGACACAGGGCATGAGCGAGGGGTGGGGGAAACATTAGGGAGACACAGGGCATGAGCGGGGGTGGGGGGAAGGGGAGAGACACACGGGGCATGAGATGAGGGGTGGGGGGAAGGGGTGAGACACACGGGGCATGAGCGGGGAGTTGGGAGGAGGGGTAAGACACACGGGGCATGAGCAGGGGGTGGGGGGAAGGGGGGAGATACACAGGCATGAGCGGGGGTGGGGGGGAAGGGGAGAGACACACAGGGCATGATCGGGGGGTGGGGGAAGGGGAAAGAGACACCGGGCATGAGCGGCGGGTGGGGGGGAAGGGGAGAGACACACGGGGCATGAGCGGGCAGTGGGGGGAAGGGGAGAGACACACGGGGCATGAACGGGCAGTGGGGGGGAAGGGGAGAGACACATGGGGCATGAGCAGGGGATGGGGTGAAGGGGAAAGACACATGGGGCATGAGCGGGGGAAAGGAGGGAGACACTCGGGGCATGAGCGGGGGATGGGGGAACAGTAGGGAGACACGGAGCATGAGTGGGTGGTGGGGGGAAGAGGAGAGAGACACAGGCATGAGCGGGATTGGGGGGACGGGGAGAGACACACTGGGCATGAGCAGGGGGTGGGGGGAGAGACACACGGGGCATGAGCGGGGGTGGGGGGAAAGGAGGGAGACACGGGGCATGAGCAGGGGGTGGGGGGGAAGGGGAGAGACACACAGGGCATGAGCGGGGGGTGGGGGAAGGGGAGAGAGACACCAGGCATGAGCGGGGGGTGGGGGGGAAGGGGAGAAACACACGGGGCATGAGCGGGCAGTGGGGGGGACGGGGAGAGACACACGGGGCATGAGCCGGCAGTGGGGGGAAGGGGAGAGACACATGGGGCATGAGCAGGGGGTGGGGGGAAGGGTAGAGACACACGGGGCATGAGCGTGGGGTGGGGGGGAAGATGAGAGACACACGGGAAATGTGCGGGGGGGAGGGGAGAGACACACGGGGCATGAGCGGGGGGTTGGGGGAAAGGAGGGAGACACGGGGCATGAGCAGGGAGTGGGGGGGAGGGGAGAGACACACAGGGCATGAGCGGGGGTGGGGGGAAGGACGGAGACACGGAACATGAGCGGGGGGTGGGGGAAGGGGAGAGAGACACGGGGCATGAGCGGGGGTAGGGGGAAGGGGAGAGAGACACGGAGCATTAGCGGGGGTGGGGGAAGGGGAGAGAGAAACGAAGCATGAGCAGGGGGTGGGGGAAAGGGAAGAGAGACACGGGGCATGAGCAGGGGGTCGGAGGAAGGGGAGAGAGACACGGGGCATGAGCGGGTGTGGGGGGAAGGGGAGAGACACACGGGGCATGAGCGGGGGTGGGGGGGAAGGGGAGAGAGACACGGGCATGAGCGGGTGGTGGGGGGAAGGGGAGAGACATACAGGGCATGAGTGCAGTGGGGGTTGGGGAGGGATACACGGGGCATGAACGGGGGGTGGGAGGAATGAGGGAGACACGAAGCATGAGCGGGGGAAGGGGAGAGAAACACGGGGCATGAGCGGGGGGTCGGGGGGGAGAGAGACACGGGGCATGAGCGGGGGTGGGGGGAAGGGGAGAGACACACGGGGCATGAGCGGGGGGTGGGAGGGAAGGGGAGAGAGATACAGGCATGAGCGGGGGGTTGGGGGAAGGGGAGAGAGACACGGGGCATGAGCAGAGGTGGGGGGGAAGGGGAGGGAGACACAGGGCATGAGCGGGGTGTGGGGGAATAGTAGGGAGACACGGGGCGTGATGAGCGGGGGGTGGGGGGGAAGGGGAGGGAGACACGGGCATGAGCGGGGGTGGGGGTGGGGGGGAAGGGACGAGACACATGGGGCATGAGCAGGGGGTGGGGGGAAGGGGAGAAAGACACGGGCATGAGCGGGGGGTGGGGGGAACAGTAGGGAGAGACGGGGCATGAGAGGGGGGTGGGGGAAGGGGAGAGAGACACGGCATGAGCGGGGGGCGGGGGGGAAGGGGAGAGACACATGGGGCATGAGAGGGGGTGGGGGGGAAGGGGAGAGACACATGGGCATGAGCAGGGGGTGGGGGAGACACACAGGGCTTGAGCGGGGGGTGGGGGGAAGGGGAGAGACACACGGGGCATGAGCGTGGGGTGGGGGGGAAGGGGAGAGACACATGGGGCATGAGCGGGGGGTGGGGGGAAGGAGGGAGACACGGGGCATGAGCAGGGAATGGGGGAAGGGGAGAGAGACACAGGGCATGAGCGGGGGTTGGGGGGAAGGGGATTGACACATGGGGCATGAGCGGGGGGTGGGGAAGGGGAGTGAGACACGGGGCATGAGAGGGGGGTTGGGGGAAGGAGAGAGAGACACGGGGCATGAGCGGGGGGTGGGGAGAAGGGGAAAGAGACACGGGGCATGAGCGGGGGTGGGGGGGAAGGGGAGAGAGACACAGGGCATGAGAGGGGGTTAGAGGAACAGTAAGGGAGACACGGGCATGAGCAGGGGGTGAGGGGAAGGGGAGAGGGACACGGGCATGAGCGGGGGGTGGAGGGGAAGGGGAGAGACACACGGGGCATGAGCGGGGCATGGGGGGGAAGAGGAGAGAGACAAGGGCCATGAGCGGGGGGTGGGGGACCAGTATGGAGACACGGGGCATGAGCGGTGGTGGGGTGGAAGGGGAGAGAGACACGGGGCATGAGTGTGGGGCAAGGGGGAAGGGAGGAGACACGTGGGGCATGAGCGTGGGGTGGGGGGAAGGGGAGAGACACATGGGAAATATGCGGGGGTGGGGGGAAGGGGAGAGACACACGGGGCATGAGCGGGGGGTGGGGGGAAAGGAGGGAGACACGGGGCATGAGCGGGGGGTGGGGGAAGGAGGGAGACACGGAGCATGAGCGGGGGGTGGGGAGAAGGGGAGAGAGACACGGGGCATGAGTGGGGGGTGGCGGGGAAGGGGAGAGAGACAAGGGGCATGAGCGGGGGTGGGGGAAAGGGGAGAGAGACACGAAGCAGGGGTGGGGGGAAGGGGAGAGACACACGGGGCATGAGCGGGGGGTGGGGGAAAGTAGGGAGACACGGGGCATGAGCAGGGAGTGGGGGGGAGGGGAGAGACACACAGGGCATGAGCGGGGGGTGGGGGAAGGACGGAGACACGGAGCATGAGCGGGGGGTGGGGGGAAGGGGAGAGAGACACGGGGCATGAGCTGGGGTAGGGGGAAGGGGAGAGAGACACGGAGCATTAGCGGGAGTGGGGGGAAGGGGAGAGAGAAACGGGTCATGAGCAGGGGGTGGGGGGAAGGGAAGAGAGACACGGGGCATGAGCAGGGGGTCGGAGGAAGGGGAGAGAGACACGGGGCATGAGCGGGGGTGGGGGGAAGGGGAGAGACACACGGGGCATGAGCGGGGGTGGGGGAACAGTAGGGAGACACGGGGCATGAGCGGGGGTGGGGGGAAGGGGAGAGAGACACGGGCATGAGCGGGGGGTGGGGGAACAGTAGGGAGACACGGGGCATGTGCGGGGGTGGGGGGGAAGGGGAGAGAGACACGGGCATGAGTGGGGGGTGGGAGGAAGGGGAGAGACACACGGGGCAGGGGGTGGGGGGAAGGGGAGAGACACACGGGGCATGAGCGGGGGGTGAGGGGGAAGGGGAGAGACATACAGGGCATGAGCGTGGGGTGGGGGGGAGGGGAGAGATACACGGGGCATGAGCGGGGGGTGGGAGGAATGAGGGAGACACGAAGCATGAGCGTGGGAAGGGGAGAGAAACACGATGCATGAGCGGGGGGTCGGGGTGAGGGGAGAGAGACACGGTGCATGAGCGGGGGGTGGGGGGAAGGGGAGAGACACACGGGGCATGAGCGGGGGGTGGGAGGGAAGGGGAGAGAGATCCAGGCATGAGCGGGGGGTTGGGGGAAGGCGAGAGAGACACGGGGCATGAGCGGAGGTGGGGGGGAAGGGGAGAGAGACACAGGGCATGAGCGGGGGGTGGGGGAGCAGTAGGGAGACACGGGGCATGAGCGGGGGGTGGGGGTGGGGGGGAAGGGGAGGGAGACACGGGCATGAGCGGGGGGTGGGGGTGGGGGGGAAGGGGAGAGATACATGGGGCATGAGCAGGGGGTGGGGGGAAGGGGAGAAAGACACGGGCATGAGCGGGGGGTGGGGGGAACAGTAGGGAGAGACGGGGCATGAGCGGGGGTGGGGGGAAGGGGAGAGAGACACGGGCATGAGCGGGGGGCGGGGGGGAAGGGGCGAGACACATGGGGCTTGAGAGGGGGGTGGGGGGGAAGGGGAGAGACACATGGGCATGAGCAGGGGGTGGGGGAGACACACGGGGCATGAGCGGGGGGTGGGGGAAGGGGAGAGACACACGGGGCATGAGCATGGGGTGGGGGGAAGGGGAGAGACACACGGGGCATGAGCGGGGGGTTGGGGGAAGGAGGGAGACACGGGGCATGAGCAGGGGATGGGGGAAGGGGAGAGAGACACGGGGCATGAGCGGGGGGTGGGGGGAAGGGGTTTGTCACATGGGGCATGAGCGGGGGGTGGGGGAAGGGGAGTGAGACACGGGGCATGAGAGGGGGGTTGGGGGAAGGGGAGAGAGACACGGGGCATGAGCGGGGGGTGGGGAGAAGGGGAGAGAGACATGGGGCATGAGCGGGG
Source organism: Ambystoma mexicanum (assembly GCF_040938575.1). Lineage (NCBI taxonomy): Eukaryota > Metazoa > Chordata > Amphibia > Caudata > Ambystomatidae > Ambystoma > Ambystoma mexicanum. The sequence goes on along the minus strand of NC_090929.1, from coordinate 929,808,978 downwards.
GTGGGGGGGAAGGGGAGAGAGACACGGGGCATGAGAGGGGGTTAGAGGAACAGTAAGGGAGACACGGGCATGAGCGGGGGGTGGGGGAAGGGGAGATGGACACGGGCATGAGCGGGGGGTGGAGGGGAAGGGGAGAGACACACGGTGCATGAGCGGGGCGTGGGGGGGAAGAGAAGAGAGACAATGGCCATGAGCGGGGGGTGGGGGACCAGTAGGGAGACAGGGTGCATGAGCGGAGGTGGGGTGGAAGGGGAGAGACACACGGGGCATGAGCGTGGGGCGAGGGGGAAGGGAGGAGACACGTGGGGCATGAGCGTGGGGTGGGGGGAAGGGGAGAGACACAAGGGAAATATGCGGGGGTTGGGGGAAGGGGAGAGACACACGGGGCATGAGCGGGGGGTGGGGGGAAAGGAGGGAGACACGGGGCATGAGCGGGGAGTGGGGGGGAGGGGATAGACACACGGGGCATGAGCGGGGGGTGGGGGGAAGGAGGGAGACACGGAGCATGAGCGGGGGGTGGGGAAAAGGGGAGAGAGACACGGGGCATGAGTGGGGGGTGGCGGGGAAGGGGAGAGAGACACGGGGCATGAGCGGGGTGGGGGAAAGGGGAGAGAGACACGGAGCAGGGGGTGGGGGGAATGGGAGAGAGACACGGGGCATGAGCGGGGGTGGGAGGAAGGGGAGAGAGACACGGGGCATGAGCGGGGGTGGGGGAAGGGGAGAGAGACACGGAGCATGAGCGGGGGGTGGGAGAACAGTAGGGAGACACGGGGCATGAGTGTGGGGTGGGGGGAAGAGGAGAGAGACAAGGGCCATGAGCGGGGGGTGGGGGGACCAGTAGGGAGACACGGGGCATGAACGGGGGTGGGGTGGAAGGGGAGAGAAACCCGGGGCAGGAGCGTGGGGCGAGGGGGAAGGGAGGAGACACATGGGGCATGAGCGTGGGGTGGGGTGAAGGGGAGAGACACACGGAGCATGAGCGGGGCGTGGGGGGGAAGAGGAGAGAGACAAGGGCCATGAGCGGGGGGTGGGGGGACCAGTAGGGAGACAGGGGACATGAGCGGGGGTGGGGTGGAAGGGGAAAGACACACGGGGCATGAGCGTGGGGCGAGAAGGAAGGGAGGAGACACATGGGGCATGAGTGTGGGGTGGGGGGAAGGGGAGAGAGACACGGGAAATGTACGGGGTGGGGGGAAGGGGAGAGACACACGGGGCATGAGCGGCGGGTGGGGGGAAAAGAGGGAGACACGGGGCATGAGCGGGGAGTGGGGGGGAGGGGAGAGACACATGGGAAATGTACGGGGTGGGGGGAAGGGGAGAGACACACGGGGCATGAGCGGCGGGTGGGGGGAAAAGAGTGAGACACGGGGCATGAGCGGGGAGTGGGAGGAGGGGAGAGACACAATGGGCATGAGCGGGGTGTGGGGGGAAGGAGGGAGACACGGAGCATGATCGGGGGGTGGGGGGAAGGGGAGAGAGACACGGGGCATGAGCGGGGGGTGGGTTGAAGGGGAGAGAGACATGGAGCAGGGGGTGGGGGGAAGGGGAGAGAGACACGGGGCATGAGCGGGGGTCGGAGGAAGGGGAGAGAGACACGGGGCATGAGCAGGGGGTGGGGGAACAGTAGGGAGACACGGGGCATGAGCGGGGGGTGGGTGGGAAGGGGAGAGAGACACGGGCATGAGCGGGGGGTGAGGGGAACAGTAGGGAGACACAGGGCATGAGTGGGGGTGGGGGGAAGGGGAGAGGGACACGGGCATGAGCGGGGGGTGGGGGGGAAGGGGAGAGACACATGGGGCATGAGCTGAGCGGGGGGTGGAGGGGAAGGGGAGAGACACACGGGGCATGAGTGGGGGATGGGGGAAGGGGAGAGACACACGGGGCATGAGCGCAGGGTGAGGGAAAGACACACGGGGCATGAGCGTGGGATGGGGAAGGGGAGAGACACACGGGGCATGAGCAGGGGGTGGGTGGAAGGGGAGAGACACACGGGGAATGAGCGTGGGGTGGGCGGGAAGGGGAGAGACACATGGGGCATGAGCGGGTGTGGGGGGACAGGAGTGAGACACAGGGCATGAGCAGGGAGTGGGAGGAGGGGAGAGACACACGGGGCATGAGCAGGGGGTGGGGGGAAAGGAGGGAGACACGGGGCATGAGCGGGGAGTGGGGGGCAGGGGAGAGACACACGGGGCATGAGCGGGGGGTGGGGGGAAGGAGGGAGACACGGAGCATGAGCGGGAGGTGGGGAGAAGGGGAGAGAGACACGGGGCATGAGTGGGGGGTGGGGGGGAAGAGAAGAGAGACACGGGGCATGAGCGGGGGGTGGGGGAAAGGGGAGAGAGACACAGAGCAGGGGGTGGGGGGGAAGGGGAGAGAGACACTGGGCATGAGCGGGGGTGGGAGGAAGGGGAGAGAGACACGGGGCATGAGCGGGGTGTGGGGGGAAAGGAGGGAGACACGGGTCATGAGCGGGGAGTGGGGGGGAGAGGAGAGACACATGGGGCATGAGCGGGGCGTGGGGGGAAGGAGGGAGACACGGAGCATGAGCGGGGTTGGGTAGAAGGGCAGAGAGACACGGGGCATGAGTGGGGGGTGGGGGGGAACGGGAGAGAGACACGGGGCATGAGCTTGGGGTTGTGGAAAGCGGAGAGAGACACGGAGCAGGGGGTGGGGGGGAGGGGAGAGAGACACGGGGCATGAGCAGGGGTGGGAGGAAGGGGAGAGAGACATGGGGCATGAGCGGGGGTGGGGGAAGGGGAGAGAGACACGGAGCATGAGCGGGGGGTGGGGGAACAGTAGGGAGACAAGGGGCATGAGCGTGTGGTGGGGTGGAAGGGGAGAGACACACGGGGCATGAGCATGGGGCGAGGTTGAAGGGAGGAGACACATGGGGCATGAGCGTGGGGTGGGGGGAAGGGGAGAGACACACAGGGCATGTGCGGGGCATGGGGGGGAAGAGGAGAGAGACAAGGACCACGAGCGGGGGGTGGGGGGACCAGTAGGGAGACACAGGGCATGAGCGGGGGTGGGGTGGAAGGGGAGAGACACACGGGGCATGAGAGTGGGGCGAGGGGGAAGGGAGGAGACACATGGGGCATGAGCGTGGGGTGCGGGGAAGGGGAGAGACACACGGGGCATGAGCGGGGCGTGGGGGGGAAGAGGAGAGAGACACTGGCCATGAGCGGGGGGTGGGGGGACCAGTAGGGAGACACGGGGCATGAGCGGGGGTAGGGTGGAAGGGGAGAGACACATGCGGCATGAGCATGGGGCGAGGGGGAAGGGAGGAGACACATGGGGCATGAGCCTGGGGTGGGGGGAAGGGGAGAGACACATGGGAAATGTGCGGGGGTGGGGGAAGGGGAGAGACACACGGGGCATGAGCGGGGGGTGGGGGGAAGATGGGAGACACGGAGCATGAGCGGGGGGTGGGGGGGAGGGGAGAGAGACACAGGGCATGAGCAGGGGGTGGGGAAGGGGAGAGAGACACGGAGCATGAGAAGGGGGTGGGGGGGAAGGGGAAAGAGACACGGGGCATGAGTGGGGGGTGGGGGGGAGGGGAGAGAGACACAGGGCATGAGCAGGGGGTGGGGAAGGGGAGAGAGACACGGAGCATGAGAAGGGGGTGGGGGGGAAGGGGAAAGAGACACGGGGCATGAGCGGGGGTGGGAGGAAGGGGAGAGAGACATGGGGCATGAGCGGGGTGGGGGAAGGGGAGAGAGACACGGAGCATGAGCGGGGGGTGGGGGAACAGTAGGGAGACACGGGGCATGAGAGTGGGGTGGGGGGAAGGGGAGAGACACACAGGAAATGTGCGGGGGTGGGGGGAAGGGGAGAGACACACGTGGCATGAGCGGGGGGTGGGGGGAAAAGAGGGAGACACAGGGCATGAGCGGGGAGTGGGGGGGAGGGGAGAGACACACGGGGCATGAGCGGGGTGTGGGGGGAAGGAGGGAGACACGGAGCATGAGCGGGGGGTGGGGGGAAGGGGAGAGAGACACGGATCATGAGCGGGGGGTGGGGGAAGGGGAGAGAGACATGGAGCATGAGCAGGGGTGGGGGGAAGGGGAGAGAGACATGGGGCATGAGCGGGGGTCGGAGGAAGGGGAGAGAGACACAGGGCATGAGCGGGGGGTGGGGGAACAGTAGGGAGACACGGGGCATGAGCGGGGGGTGGGTGGGAAGGGGAGAGAGACACGGGCATGAGCGGGGGGTGAGGGGAACAGTAGGGAGACACAAGGCATGAGTGGGGGTGGGGGGAAGGGGAGAGAGACACGGGCATGAGCGGGGGTTGGGGGGGAAATGGAGAGACACATGGGGCATGAGCGGGGGTGGAGGGGAAGGGGAGAGACACACGGGGCATGAGCGGGGGGTGGGGGGAAGGGGAGAGACACACGGGGCATGAGCGGGGGGTGGGGGGAAGGGGAGAGACACACGGGGCATGAGCAGGGGGTGGGGGGAAGGGGAGAGACACACGGGGAATGAGCGTGGGGTGGGCGGGAAGGGGAGAGACACATGGGGCATGAGCGGGTGTGGGGGGAAAGGAGTGAGATACAGGGCATGAGCAGGGAGTGGGAGGAGGGGAGAGACACACGGGGCAGGGGGTGGGGGAAAGGAGGGAGACATGAATCATGAGCAGGGGGGAAGGGGAGAGAGATACGGGGCATGAGTGGGGTGTGGGGGGGTGGGGGAGAGAGACACGGGGCATAGACGGGGGGGTTGGGGGAAGGGGAGAGAGACACGGGGCATGAGCCGGGGGTGGGGGGAAGGGGAGATAGATACGGGGCATGAGCGGGGGGTGGGGGGAAGGGGAGAGAGACACGGGGCATGGGCTGGGGGTGGGGGAAAGGGGAGAGTGACACGGGGCATGAGCGGGGGTGAGGGAACAGTAGGGAGACACGGGGCATGAGCGGGAGGTGGGGGGAAGGGGAGGGACACACGGGGCATGAGCGGGGGGTGGGGGGAAGGGGAGAAAGACACGGGGCATGAGCGGGGGGTGGGGGGAACAGTAGGGAGACACGGGGCATGAGCGGGGAGTGGGGGGAAGGGGAGAGAGACACAGGCATGAGCGGGGTGTGGGGGGGAAGGGGAGAGACACACGGGGCATGAGCAGGGGGTGGGTGGAGAGACACACGGGGCATGAGCGGGGGGTGGGGGGAGAAACACACGGGGCATGAGCGGGGAGTGGGGGAAAGGAGGGAGACACGGGGCATGAGCGGGGGGTGGGGGGAAGGGGAGAGACACGGGGCATGAGCGGGTGTGGGGGGTAACAGGGGAGACAGGGCATGGGTGGGGGGGTAACACAAAGGAGACACAGGGCATGAGCGTGGGGTGGGGGGGTAACACGAGGGGGACACGGGGCATGAGCGGGGGGTGGGGGTAACACAAGGGAGACACAGGGCATGAGCGGGTGGTGGGGGTAACAGGCGAGACAGGTCATGAGCGGGGGTGGGGGGAACAGGGGAGACACGGGGCATGAGCGGGGGTGGGGGGGAAGTGGAGAGAGACACGGCATGAGTGGGGGGTGGGGGGAACAGTAGGGAGACATGGGACATGAGCGGGGGGTTTGGGGAAGGGGAGAGGCACACGGGGCATGAGCGGGCGGTGGTGGGAACAGTAGGGAGACATGGGGCATGAGCGGGGGGTGGGGGAGAAGGGGTGAGACACACGGAGCATGAGTGGGGGTGGGGGGAAGGGGAAAGACACCCGGGGCATGAGCGGGGGTGGGGGGGAGAAACACATGGGGCAGGGGGTGGGGGGAAAGGAGGGAGACACGGGGCATGAGCAGGGGTGTGGGGGAAGGGGAGAGGCACACGGGGCATGCGCGGGGGTGGGGGGGAAGTGGAGAGAGACACGGGGCATGAGCGAGGGGTGGGGGAAACAGTAGGGAGACACAGGGCATAAGCGGAGGTGGGGGGGAAGGGGAGAGACACACGGGGCATGAGATGGGGGTGGGGGGGAAGGGGTGAGACACACGGGGCATGAGCGGGGGTAGGGGGGAGGGGTAAGACACACGGGGCATGAGCGGGGGAAGGGGTGAGATACACGGGCATGAGCGGGGGGTGAGGGGGCATGGGAGAGACACACAAGGCATGAGCGGGGGGTGGGGGAAGGGGAGAGAGACACCAGGCATGAGCGGCAGGTGGGGGGAAGGGGAGAGACACACGGGGCATGAGTGGGCAGTGGGGGAGAAGGGGAGAGACACACGGGGCATGAGCGGGCAGTGGGGGGGAAGGGGAGAGACACATGGGGCATGAGCAGGGGGTGGGGGGAAGGGGAGAGACACATGGGGCATGAGCAGGGGAAAAGAGGGAGACACACGGGGCATGAGCGGGGGATGGGGGAACAGTAGGGAGACACGGGGCATGAGTGGGGGTGGGGAGAAGAGGAGAGAGACACAGGCATGAGCGGGGGTTGGGGGAAGGGGAGAGACACACGGAGCATGAGCAGGGGGTGGGGGGAGAGACACACGGGGCATGAGCGGGGGGTGGGGGGGACGGGGAGAGACACACGGGGCATGAGCAGGGGGTGGGGGGGAGAGACACACAGGGCATGAGCGGGGGGTGGGGGAAAGGAGGGAGACACGGGGCATGAGCGGGGGGTGGGGGGAAGGGGTGAGATACACGGGAATGAGCAGGGGGTGGGGGGAAAGGGGAGAGACACACAGGGCATGAGCAGGGGGTGGGGGAAGGGGAGAGAGACACTGGGCATGAGCGGGGGGTGAGGGGAAGAGGAGAGACACACGGGGCATGAGCGGGCAGTGGGGGGGACGGGGAGAGACACACGGGGCATGACCGGGGGAAAGGAGGGAGACACACGGGGCATGAGCGGGGGATGGGGGAACAGTAGGGAGACACGGGGCATGAGTGGGGGGTGGGGGGGAAGGAGGGAGACACGGGACATGAGCGGGGGGGGACGGGAAAGAGAAACAGAGCATGAGCGGGGGTGGGAGGAACACACGGAGAATCAGCGAGTGGGGGAACATGGGAGACACGGGCCATGAGCGGGGGGTGGGGGGAACAAGAGAGAGACACGAGGGCCTGTGCCTCACTGCCTTTTCGTGGCCAATGCAGGGCCGATGCAGAGCTGACGCAGCCCACATCTACTCTGTGCAGGCAGCTGATCCTGCTCCGATAAACAAAGATGGCGGGCGTCTCTGAAAATAGACACACTGCACACTTCACGGCAGCCAATAGAAAAGCACGTCAGATGTCCGCGGACATCACGCAAGCTGCTTGTCCAATCCCCGTCCTGTCCGCGGAGCGAACAGGGAAGTGTGTCCGCGAAGCGAACACGGATATCACTAATTTTTTCTGACCTACTTTTTGGTCATTTAAAAAAAAACTACTGGACGGTTTTGGTATGGGCCACTCTGAATTTTTTTGCAAAGTTTGGTGATGATACGTCCAGGGGGGGGCAAAGTTATAAGGTAGGTCCCAAAACTTTTTTTTCCCCATAGACTCAATGGGGTAAAACCTTTGCTCGTGCCTACAGCCCAAACCGCTGGACGGATTTTCACCAAATTTGGACCAGGAGCAGCGGCTTGGTGCCGAAAGCGTGCTTTTGCAAATCTGGTGAAAATCCGTCCAGTAGTTTTTTTTAAAATGACCAAAAAGTAGGTAAAAAAAATGTGTGATATCTGTGTTCGGTCCGCGGACACACATCCCTGTTCGCTCCGCGGACAGTGTCCTGATTGGCCGAGTGGCTTACGTCATGTCCGCGGACCTATGGCGTGTTCGCTGATTGGACGGTGTTAAGCGTGAAGCGCAGCAGATTTTGGATTTGCGGACGTCCGCGGACAGCGTGGTGAAAGTTTGTTCAAAATGTGTATTTAGTAGAGTGTGTTGTTGTGTAGGAGTGTTTGGGGAGGATGGGGGGGTTTGAGATAGGTTAAATGTTGTGCTTTTTTATGTGGTAGATGTTCTTTTTGTGTTTGATTTGTCTGCGGACATCACAGGTGTTCTGAAAAGTTCTAAATAAACCGAATGGGTGGTGTTCTGAGGACTCAATATGTGTCCGTTTTGTTCGCAAGTAAGCTGAAACTGGACTTAGAACACTCGCAGTGTCCTGAAATGTTCGTAAAAACAAAACGGGGGTGTTCTGAGGACGCTGTCCATATTGTTCGTTGTCAAGTTGAAAGTGTTCTAAGAACTCTCGCAGTGTTATGATATGTTCGTAGGGGGTGTTCTGAAGACGCTGTCCGTATTGTTCATTGTCAAGTTGAAAGTGTGCTAAGAACTCTCGCGTTGTCCTGAAATGTTAGCAAATAAAGAAAATGGGGGTGTTCTGAGAACGCTGTCCGTATTGTTCGTTGTCAAGTTGAAAGTGTTCTAAGAACTCTCGCGGTGTCCTGAAATGTTCACAAATAAACAAAATGGGGGTGTGTTCTAAGAACTCACGCGTTGTCCTGAAATGTTCATAGGGGGTGTCCTGAAGACGCTGTCGGTATTGTTCTGTGGCAAGCTGAATGTGTTCTAAAAACTCTCGCGGTGTCCTGAAATGTTCGAGAAAAAACAAAATGGGGGTGTGTTCTAAGAACTCACGCGGTGTCCTCAAATGTTCGTAGGGGGTGTCCTGAAGACGCTGTCCGTATTGTTCTGCGTCAAGCTGAATGTGTTCTAAGAACACTCGCGGTGTCCTGAAATGTTCGCAAAAACAAAATGGGGGTATTCTGAGGACGCTGTCCATATTGTTCGTTGTCAAGTTGAAAGTGTTCTAAGAACTCTCGCGGTGTCCTGAAATGTTTGCAAATAAACAAAATGGGGGTGTTCTGAGAACGCTGTCTGTATTGTTCAATGGCAAGTTGAATGTGTTCTAAGAACTCTTGCGGTGTCCTGAAATGTTCGTAGGGGGTGTCCTGAAGACGCTGTTCTTATTGTTTGCTGGTAAATTGAAAGTGTTCTAAGAACACTGGTAATGTCCGCGGACATTAAAAGTTTCCATAGGCCATAGTTGAAATGGTTGACTGTATGGGTGTGCTATGCTGCGGTGGTTGTGGCCAGGGCATAGAGTGTATAATATACTTACTGTTTGGTTTAGTAACTGGAGTACATGTATTTCTTGTTAATTTCTGTGATAAAAGAAAATAGCATGTTAGTATTAGTATTTTGTAATGACATTACATTGTATAATAAACATTTTTTTTTTTTTGCACCCTCATATTTAGTAGATTACAAACCAGAGTACTGTGCAATTTGGTCAGTTTCTGTGTTCGTTGCTAAAATCATTGGGTCTGTGGGAGAGAAAAAAATCCATGTTGGATTAAAAAAGAAACCTTTTTCTGTTATGCTACAGTTTATTTGTTTGTTTGTTTTCAGTGTTCACTTGTTGCTTCTGGCTAATGGTTTATACATTGGGTTGTTGCATTTTTTTGGAGCAGTAACATATTATTTATTTGTTTGATATTATAAAAGTTTGGAGCAGTTAGATATCAGTAGGCGTATTCCAACTGTCTATTTATTGATATATTTTAGTGGTATTGATTTATTTGTTTGGATATTGTTAAATTTTGGGACAGTTAGATACCAATTTGCGTATTCTAACTGTCTATTTTTTGCTCTAATTTAGTGATATTCATTTATCTGATTAGTTGTTGTAGAATATTTGGGCAGTTATATAGCGTTTGGAATATTCTAACAGTTTCTATTTTTTTACTACAAGCTTAGTTAAGGTTTAAGAACAATTTATTTATCAAATTTTGGTTTTAAGAACATTGAATAAGCGTTTGTAAGATTTGCTGGTAATCTCTGCTTTAGAGTAATGGTACTATCATTACATTCAAACCATCCACATTTCTTTTTTATATATGCAGTGTAGTGACCTGCATTGGTTTTGGCTCCTGCGTGGTAGATTATACCTATTGTTGTGAAGGTTTTCTTGCCAAGTGATATTTGACCATGTGTGAATCCAGTCAGCTTGCAGTTGTTTTTGTTACCATCTGCATTGTAAAGTAGAAACATTAGTATTTTGTATTTACCATGTGTTTGTATTATTAATGTGGAGCAATTATCTGAATTGCAGGTAGAATAAAATCTACCATGGTTTGCATTTTGTACAAGTTGCTGAAATGGAATGGATTCACAATTAGGTATTGATAAATATACGAAGCGTTCATTGGGGATTTCTTCTTGTGTCACATTGTTGCAGAGAGTGCATGTATGTTTCCACATGCATGAAATCTGGAAGATTTCATTTATAGGTATGTTTTTGTTTTCCAGTACTTGTAGTAAGTACATTAGAAATTCTTGTGGATCTTCCTGTGAGTTTATAGTGAATTTCACCATTCCAGCACAGTAGTCCAATTGTTGTCTTATTCCATAAACACTATGGCCCTCATTAGGACCCTGGCGGTAAGGGGTTTGCGCCAGCGTTAGCTGCGCCGACCCCTTACCGCCAACTACGAGTTCCCATAGCGCCATGGTCATTTTTCCGCCCGCTTTTTGCGGGCGTAAAAATCCATGGCGCTATGGGACCTTGGTGTTAATTACGCCACCGTAATTTACGGTGGCGTAATTAACTCCTTCCCCACTCCCATTGAGCCCTATGGGGCCGAAATGGGAATGGGGAAGGGTAAATGGGTCAATGGGGACTTACCGCCCCGCCGACCTCGGAATGGGGCGGTAAGTCCGCCATCCGCCATGGCGTAAAGGGACTTTGCGCCATGGCGGAAAAGTCCGCCGATGGCGGAAAAAATCCGCCAGGGTCGTAATGAGGGCCTATATGTGTTATCAGGATTGTTTGCTGCATTTCTGTGAAGTACTAACATTTGCATACACAATGGGTCTGTACTCTGTAAGTAAATGTTGTCAACAATTGGTGGTAATTGAAATACAATATTCATTGCTACATTTGCGTAGCAACTTGCGCCAACTATATTTGAGAGTTTAAATGGACCAGGTAGTTCTGTATCTGACTGCTTTTTTTGGAGTCGGTCTTCCTTCTTTGAAGAAGTACCTGGTTTACTTTCCCTAATTGATTCTTTTTTGCTTGTGGTACTTGATGAAGAATTACTTTCTTTTACTCTCTTTGGAGGATTTGCAGTGAGATCCTGTTGCATTTCTGTTTGATTTATTTTTCTTTTATAACGTTTTACTTTTTGTGGAACAGAATATGTGTTTAGATGGGGGTGTATAGGGAGCGAAGTATTTGTATTCTAAAATGCAAGGAATATTAGCGTTTATTTTACTTGCATCAAAGTTGATTAGAAATAGACCGTCAAGTGTACATAAGCGTGATAGTGCTACGTAGCTCATGCCTTCTTTAAAGACGGTGTTACCAATATCTATCATTGCTTTGTCTAGGGTAAGACCTTGTGATTTATGAATCGTGACTGCGTATGCAAGAGTTAGAGAAAATTGTTCTCTGCATACATACATGTCTTTGAAGAGAAGGAATCGAGCTGTTGAGCGTCCTATCCTTTTAACTTCTGAAAGTTGGTCAAAGAGTACATTGTCACGTGGGTATGTTTGAAAGCCAACAACTGTACCCAGTGCTCCATTAACTAGTCCTTGGTCCACGTCAAGGTTACGTTTAAGCATTACTCTGCAATTTAAGGATAATTTTAATATCTTTTCTACGCCTGCTGTGTTTGAGATTGATTTTTCTAAACTATTTAGTCTTGTTGTGGCTTGGTCACACATAGGTAGTGTCATAGTGTCATACCATGTACATCTATTTTGTCTGTGGTGCTAATTTCCATTATTGGTTGCATTTCTTTACTTAACATTATTTCATTGAATTTGAAACAGCTTGCAAGAGTTGGCATTAAGGCCATACAATTGACATTTTTGTGGGCTAATTGTTCCATAACATCTGTAGCACATGCATTATCGCCATAAAGTGCATTCATTTGCCGGGTTTTCAATACTGCTTCTGCTTCTTTAGAAAGTATACCAACTCTGATATTTTTTAAGATTTTGAGATCTGCAGATTGCCGCATGTTTTCTGTTAATTCTCTGTATTGGAAATGTTGCCAAAGGTTGACATTTCCAATGCTGCCAACAGGTTTACGGCAGAGTTTGTGTCCTAATGTTTTAAAAATAGGCTCACCTTTTACTGGTGTCAATTGAAGAAGATCTCCGAAAACAATAATGTGTTTTCCTGCAAAGAGCTCTTCATAGTTTGTTTTGAGTACTTCTTGAAATCTGAGGTGAATCAAAGCCAACATTAGGTTGGAAACCATGCTCACTTCATCTATTAGTAGCATTTTCATTTGTTTCAATACTCTGCGTAGTTCCATTGCAGCCTCTGCAGAAAGTTTGTAATAGTCTAATTTGTTCTGGTGTTCTACTGGCAATAGTAGTAATCGGTGTAAAGTGACACCACCTATGTTGTAGGCAGCTAAACCTGTGGGGGTAGTGACAACAGCTGGCAGTTTGTTGTTTGTCAATTGTTGAAGGAATTTACAGATGATTTTGATTAGGAATGTTTTGCCAGAACCGGCTTCACCACTGATGTACAGTACTATAGGTTTATACTTATGGCAGGAACATTCTTTATTTTCATGTTGTACACCATGTGCAATTTGTTTTGTTACTTCTTCAAAAATGCTATGTTGTTCGTTGTTTAGTTTTGATTGTAGTATAGTTAAGTCTTCTTTATCTTCATACTGACACATGGTGTTTTCTACTTCTATCATAGCTAATTCTTCCTCATTTATTATTAGTGGTTCTCCCAGTGGTTCTTGGCTTCCTGTTACAGAAGGTTGACTGCTGTCAGGAGTGTCTTTATCTAGTTGGGCCTGGAGTTCTTCTTCATGTTGCCGTTCATTGTGCAACATTGTTTTGTATTGTGGAAAGTTTACATCAGTTATAGTGCTTTCATTTGCTTTGAAAGCATCTTCATATGAGTCATAGTTATCTAGTATGTCTTCTTCTTTTCTCCATGGTTTAAAGAGTTGTAGCATGGACATGTAATATATTTCTTTAAGTTGAGGAGTCTTCAATGACAATTTGATATGATTCATTAAATTTGGTTTAGTGAGTTTAACTAAGCTGCCTTCACAGTTTGTCACTCTGTATTTACCTTTTTTTCATCAGGTTTTATATTATTTTTGTATGTGTAGTTTTGGGCTATGTGGTATAGACACATGGTTTCCAAAGTATTACTTCTGTTTGGATAGTATGTGTCCAATAAATTGTTTTTAAAATGTCTTGGCTGTTGGGATCATGTTTGGCTTTTGTTTCTATATCTTCGTATGATTTTAGAACTCTTTTTCTAGATTTAGCTGGACCAAGACTTAGCCATACTATATTTTCAGTTTTACCATACAATGCAGTACCAGTTAAAAGATCAGCTGCTTCATATGATCCACATTCTCTATGGGAGAGCATTTTTATGCCCAAGCTGTATAATTTCCGAGACATTTTTTTATCTGATGACAGGTCATTCCAGAGGTCTTGGAGCTCTGTCTTTTCTGCTTTGGTTAAGTATGCTGTGACATAACGTGCAACTGCAGTAGAATTGTCTGCAATGTACTGCATATCTATGTTTGCATTCCATAAGTGGGCAATGATTGCATTATAATCATTGATATATTTTTCTTCTTCTTTTCTTTTTATGTAATATGTATTTTTAGGTGACTTACCTTTAACACTATGTCTAACTGAAGACATGAGGTTGTTCACTTGACCTGTATTTGTAACTGGTCTAGGAAAACCAAATCGGCATTTGGTGTAGTATTTCCCTTTGTTTTTGTATTTGCGATGACAATATTTGCCACATTTGTGTCTTTGAAATTGTAAAATTTGTGCATGAAGATCACTATTTGTGGATTCTGATGGAATTTCACAAGTAACATATTTTTCAATAAACTGCAAAACAGTGGAATCACTGTCTTGACCAAATTTAGGAGCATCTTTAATCCATAAAAGCATGTGGATATGTGGTGCTCCTCTGGCTTGGTATTCTTTTCTCCAAAAAAAGTGTTGAACTTCTCCAAGGGGAGGAACAGTTTTATTACAAATAAAATGTAGCATAGCAATGAAGCAATGGTGAAAATATCTTGAAACATTAACAGGATCCAAAGAACAAAGTTCTCCTGGTGTTAGTATATCTATGTTTGTTTTGTTTTTGTTTGATATGCGTAGGAAATCATGTAAATCTTCCCATACATATTCTGCACAACTTAATGTAACAAACCAAGTGCGTGGGCCAAGGTTTCTGATCATACAACGTACATCTCCATGACTTCAAAACCAGTACTCTTTAGTACCACGCATATTTGCTAATAGATTTGTAATATTTGATTGTAAAACCTCATCGTTTTGTTGCACTTTTTGTAATAATTGTGCAGCTGTCATATTTTGAAAGTATGATCCTGATTTTAATATGTGTGCAACTATGTAACATAAAGTTGCTAGTTCACTTTCAAAGAGTAGGTGGAATTTGTATACCACATTTTGTCTAAATCTGGGATCTTCAGAATACATCCATAATGAGAGGTATTCTGATGCTGATATTTGAATAGGTCTATCATCGTACCTTCCTCCTTTGCCAGTAGGAAAGAGTTGAGGAAAAGCATGTGCTTCTATACTTTTTCCCCACATGCTGATTGGTGATCCTTTTGTTTGACACATTTGGTACGTTTCCAGTGCATCTTCTATGGTGTCATTAAAGTGCAAAGGATGAATTGTATAATGGTCTAAAATATTTGATATTGTAGCAGGATCTAGGAGCTCAAATTGACCAGTTTCTTGTGTTTCTTGAATTATTTCAGTTGTATCCTTCAAGTTTTCTTCAATATTAATTTCTTTGTAATATTCATTATTCTCTTTAAGATATTGCAAGGCGTGTCTAACTTTATGTAAATCTACCAGCTGTTGCCATATTTTTCTGTCTTTTGTAGGTACTCCATTTGCTAAGATAATTAAAGATTGCTGCATTGGACGTTGCACTCCTAGAGTATGCACATTTTCTTTTAGATCTAATGGTAAATAAACTACTTTTCCACAAATGCCTTTTACCAATTCAGAGGGAGGTAATTTTGCTGTTTTTGGTTGAAGGCGTATTATTGCTTGAAATGGGTGCACTGTTTGAATTATGATGCTCTCATATAAATTAAGTTGTTGTAGGGGTTTTGGTAGTGGGTATAATTCCTAATTATTTGTGATAGCACATGAAGGAGTTTGGTTGTTGTCAAGTTTTGTAGTGCAGTAACTGCAAAGTATTAAGGGGTCAGTTATTTCGTATTTGTTTTCTGCTACAAGGTAGAGAGCTAATTCAAACCATTTAGAATCTTCATTGTCTTCTATTTTATATGATAGGTCTACAGTTTTTGTGTTACTTTTATAAAAAGTTCTGCGGCAACATACACATACATGGTTTGGTACTTCAGCTGATGTACTTTTAAATTTTAGTATTTCTTTTTGTATGTGTTTAGCAAAAGGTTGCCATGTGTAGAATTGTTGCTAATTTGGTTTAAAGCTATTTCATTCTGTAAATGGCTTTCACTTCCAAAATTTTTTTTTCTGGATATAGTCAATTTCTTGAAGTAGGTCTTTCGCTCTACCATGTAGAATAATGTTATTTAAATTTGCTAGTGCTAAAGCAGGACCTTTAGCATAGTACAGTTTATAGACTAGATTTCTTATAGTTGAATGATGTGTTGATATTCTTTTGATATCATGGAAGGTGGTTTTACAAGTAGGTCCTGTAATGCAGGCCAATGAATGTCCTTGTAGTCCTGTGTATTTGCGCACTGGACAAGTATCCATCTTTTGCAGTAGTTTAATTTTGATTTTGTCTTTGCTTTTTACATATTGATTGAGGAATTGGCGTAAAGACTTGAAAAATTGTTTGGCAATGTTACATATTGACGTGCATGGCCATTTGTACACTAGATGTTCTGATTCAGTTGAATGGAAGGGTAATTCTAAGGTTTTAGGGCATATTTTTGTAAGGAGTACTTCTTGTTCCATTATGGTATTATTAACTTTTTCGTAACCTCGACCACTGCTATGTATGGCTATTGTATTTGTTTGGTTTTGTTTGTACGCTTCTTCATTAAAGTATGGTTCTGTGCTCGTAGTGTGATTCCATTCACCTCCGCAGATACTTAAGAAGTTCTTTCTGTTGACATTTCGTTTATTGCAAAGTCTTTTTTGTAATTTAGTTATTAGTTTTGTTAGTGGTTTCATTTTGTTTAACACTAAAACAAATAACTTTCTTTTGTGAATAATTGCACTGTCAATCAACGCTTCTAAGATTAATTTCCTACGATAGGTTTTAAGCATTGAACCTGATTTCTCTCCTGTTTTTATAAGATTTTGAAGGACTTTGTGACGGAACATTTTGGCTAAAATACTTTTCTTGGTATGCTTACTTTGCAATATATTAAAATTTAAAGAAGCAGTTTTATCTGTAGTGATAGCTGATTTTCTGTTAATTGTTTTTTGGTTTGTTTTACATTTTGATAGAGGAGGCAAAGTTTTTGTACTTGAAACTTCTTGTGTTTCAGTAAATGACTGTATTAGCTGTTTTGTTTCAACTTTTTTTTTACAAATTCTGCTAGAGATGGATGCTTATGTTGCACACTTTAATTTTCATTTGCTCTACTTCTGCGTTGCTTTCTACGGAATTGACTTTTGGTAGGCATTCTTTAGGGTCTGTTGAAAAAAATAAAGATGGTATGGGTTGGGGTGTTCTACAATGTATGTGTGATGTGTGCATGAGTGTTTGAGTAAGATGATGTATGTAATGGTGTGTGATTGTGCATTGGGAACTACAACTAGTAGGGATGGGTATTCTTCAATTAATATGTTCCTAATCTCAGGTTCAGATGACAGAAAAACCAAAGCTAGTGGTGTGCAGAAGTATAAATAGTAAATCTAATTTATACAATTAAAACAGTTGTTTGTTCTATAATATGAAAATTCTAGCAGTTGAGTTGGGTAATTTGTGTGCCCAAAAATAGGAATTTGTGTGCCATTCTGGCTGTAAATCGCTGTTTAAGACATGGGGATTTTTGGACAGAATGGTGCACAATCTCTATTTTTAGGCACAGAAATAGCATGAATTAACTTTACAGTATGTTTGAGTAATAATACAAATATTATGGTGATATTCTACTTACTTTTTTCTAAAATGAACAGGTTAATTCTTAGTTCTTCTTTGTTCTTCAAATTCGGCTGCTTCTTTTCAGGAGAATGGTCTTCACTGCAATTGTAAAAGAAACAAATGAGTAATCTTGTTTGTATATAGCACTGTTTTTAATTTAGATATTGATTTTTTTAATTGAAATCCTCAGCGCCTTCCTAAAAACCATTAAAACTATCTTATTTACATAAGATACGTCGCACCAGTTCAATACATATGATATGTTCTTAATGAACAAATTGTATTGCAATGAGTAACTTAAACAAACAGAATATCTTTACTATGTCTTGTGAAATTCATAATGTACCACTGAATACCACTATTTCTGTAACTAAGCTGTTCTAGGTAATAGTGCCTCAATGTCATGCTTAAATAAAAGTAATTAAATAAATAAATAAATAAATTAATACAAATATGTAATTGTATAAGTATTATTTTTTGAGATTTGAACATAGAGTGTGCATGCATGCAATTTTGGTTGAATATATGTATTCTATACATTTCATTTAAAAAATGTTAGTTTACCATGATTTGAGTGTGTGTGTATAAAGAAAGTAAATAGTATAAAGGTTTATAAGTGACAGTTGATTTTAGGAAATTGGAAAAAATACAGTAGATTTATTTTCCAGATTACACAAGCTAAAAGTCAGTTTGAAAATGTGTTCATGTACTATACAGAAAATATGCATACCTGTAGTTTGTGTTCATGCATATGGATATGCATGGATTTGCAAGTAGAAATCTTGGAGACTTGTACAGTATTTCTTGTAGATGGTGCTTGCCAATGATATGACACTTGTACTCAGAGAAATTCACAGTGCATTTGCAGTGCTGATCTATGATGATACCGTTAGATGTAGAGGTCTTGAATGTGATTGGTGCATGGTCATGTGATTTCTTAGCTACATCCAATGAGGGAATGGCACAGAGAGTGAAGTAGAAATGGTAGAAGGGCTGTTCATGTTACGATATGTTCGCGGACATGGCAGTAGTTCACGGACATCAGGAGTTACATCCAGGGATTTTTGGGTTCAGAAGTCATGCAAATGAGAATGAGCACTGAAAGGGATTGGTCTGGAAAGTTTAGTGGGTGTGTTGTGCCAGGAGAGAGTTTCTCAGATATTCTTTTTGCTGAGAGAACAACAGATAGCTATGGCTGTGTGTTTCAGAAAACAGATTGTCTGGATTTTGGGAGATTCGTGCATATATTGGTTGAAGGTGCGTGCAGAAAGCTGTGGAGTAGCTGTAGATCTTGGATTTCCACATGTGGAAGTACACTGGCATGGAGTACGTGAATTAAGTGGTTGGACTTGCTACCTCTCTGTGCTACTTTGGAGACAGAGCAACATCCAGACATAATTGTAATTCATTGTGGAGGGAACAGTTTCGGACATGTAACTGGAATTTTTTTGCAATTTGCTATGAAAGAAGGACTTGGGAAGGTCATGGACATGTTTCCAAATTCCCAAGTAATTTTTTCTCTTATTGCGCAGAGCCAAATGTGGCTGCGTTCTTCTTCATTTGGTCCACAAGTGGAGAGAGCGAGGCGGAATGTTAATATGGCTGTTTGTGCCTTGCTAAGAGATGTTGCCATGTCCTCTTTCCACAATGAAAATATTATGTTTCGTAGCACATACATTTTTCGCAGAGATGGAGTCCATCTTACTTATGCTGGTTATCAGATTTTTCTGAGAAAAGTACAAAATGCATTGCGTCCTTTTGTGGAATTACAGCCATCCATTTTGCAGTAGGTGTTGACTATTTCAAGTTTTTCAAACACAAAAAACACCACCAAAAGTCTCTTTTTAGCGCCACCACTGCCTCCCAGAGAAAGACTTGGGAAGGTCATGGAAATGTTTCCTAATTCACAAGTGATATTTTCACGGATTGCGCAGAGACAAATGTGGCTTTGTTCTTCTTCATTAGGTCCACAAATGGAAAAAGCAAGGCGCAATGTTAATAAGGCTGTTTGTGCCTGTCTAAGAGATTTTGGCATTTCCTCTTTTCACAATGAAAATATTATGTTTTGTAGTACATACATTTTTCGCAGAGATAGAGTCTATCTTACTTATGCTGGCAATCAGATTTTTCTGAGAAATGTACAAAATGCATTGCGACCTTTTTAGAAATACAGCATCCATTTTGAAGTAGGTGTTAAGTATTTATAATTTATGACATACAAACACCTCCCAAAGGCTCTTTTCAGAGCCACCACTTCCTCCCAGAGAAAGATGCAATGGTTATAATAGGGTAGCACCCCAATTTTTTGAATGTTCGCGAACTGTCCGCGGACTTCTAAGAAATACAAAGGGCCCTGCTTCATTTATTTTCAGTTCTATTTTTTAACTATGAAAGGCGGCTCTGAAAAGAGCCTTATTTTTTTTATTTTTGTTATTTTGTATTTTGATTTTTTATACACGACACACTAGTAGAGGAGGGGAAAGGAGGGGAAAGGGGGGGACACCAACCACAGGGATAAGAAAGGGTGAGCTGAGAGAGGAAGATGTAGAGTGGGTTTTATTTGGGTAGTGAGCAGGTCTTCTCATGCTCTGAGACGATAGTCTCAAAAGTACTCTGAAGTCGCTCCCCCCTGCAGAGTACTGTGTCACAGTACATACATACAACTGTGACCCTCGAAAGGTAAGGGTCATCAGAATTCTGTATGGCCTGTGAGGCAGCTTGAGGAAGACGCTGTCCCACAGAGGTGGTCCTTGTGGTGACAGGATCAGAAACGGAGGATGAAGTAGAGGAAATCAACCTACTACATTCTTCGCAAGGTACAACCTTGCGGATAGCCCCAGAGTGAAATGACCTCAGGTGTTGCTTCATGGTCGTGGTCCCAAAGCTGTATGAACTGTGCTTTCCGCGACTGAGTATCGTTTTGCACACGGTTCGCATGAGCCTTAGGACCATTCCCATAAATAGTTTTTTAACTGTGAAAGGCGGCTCTGAAAAGAGCCTTATTTTTTTTTTGATTTTTGTTATTTTGTATTTTTTTTTGTTCTTTTTTATACACGACACACTAGGAGAGGAGGGAAAGCAGGGTAAATCGAGGGGGACACCAACCAAAGGGATAAGAAAGGGCGAGCTGAGAAAGGAAGATGTAGAGTGGATTTTATTTGGGTAGTGAGCAGGTCTTCTGGTGCTCTGAGACGATCGTCTCAAAAGCACTCCGAAGTCGCTCTCCCCTGCAGAGTACTTTTTCACAGTACACACATACAACTGTGACCCTCGAAAGGTAAGGGTCATCAGAATTCTGAATGGCCTGTGAGTCAGCTTGAGGAAGACGCTGTCTCACAGAGGTGTTCCTTGTGGTGACAGGATCAGGAACGGAGGATGAAGTAGAGGCAATCAACCTACTATGCTTCTCGCAAGGTACAACCTTGCGAATGGCCCCAGTGTGGAATGAGCGCAGGTGTCGCTTCATGGTAGTCGTCCCAAAGCTATACGAACCATGCTTCCCGCGACTGAGTACCATTTTGCATTCATTACAGGTGACACGGTTCGCATGAGACTTAGGACCGTTTCCATGAACGGTAAACAACCGCCACACCAAAGACTCACGCCTAGTGCGGGTAGTAGGGATTTCCTCTACCTCATTCTCATCATCCTCTTCTTCCTCCTCTGCATCCTCACTCCTGTTCCCCTCTTCAGGCCCTTGGGAAGGTGGTGGTGGTGGAGGGGGTGGGGGTGGTGCTGAGGCAGACACAGCACCAGGTGGCAGCAGTGGAGCCAGAGAATCCATCAGGTTGAAGATGGAAATCTGCAGGTTGCAGCAAAATTCTCTGTGCTCTGTAGAATAGCCAGAAACACAATGAGAATAAGCTCTAGTGCGTGGTCTTTTATAGGGGTGCTTGTGCGTGGTCCGCGGACATGCGCGCTGTCCGCGGACAGATCGAACACAAAAAAAGGTTCAAAAGGTTTCAAAAAGTATGTATAAACTTATAATAAGTACTTGTGCTATGGTGAGTTTTTATTGGAAAATATTGTGGATTACTTGAAAATGTACTTTTAAATTGTTTGGGGACATGAACAGTGTCCGCATTCAGAACGCGCGATCAGCGTGGGCGCGGTCACATGGTCGCTTCGCGAACATGTTCGCGAAGGAAGAGGCTGTCCGCAGGACACTAAATGCACGGGCATTGGTTTGCGCATGCGTGTTGATGTTCTATGGACACTGTTCGAGTCCTGAAGTAATTAAAAGTGCGTCAGACGTCAAACGAACAGTTACGGACAGGCGTTTGTTCTTAGAACAGTGTCAACTTGCTTGCGAACAATACGGACAGAAATAGCATCCTCAGAACACCTCCATTTTTGTTTCTATACGAACATTTCAGGACACCGCGTGTGTTCTTAGAACAGTTTCAACTTGCTAACAAACAGTACGGACAAGTATAGTGTTCTTCAGGACACCTCCATTTTCGTTTATTTACGAAAATTTCAGAACACCAATTGTGTTCTTAGAACAGTTTCAACTTGCTAACGAACAGTACGGACAGGTATAGTGTTCTTCAGGACACCTCCATTTTCGTTTATTTACAAACATTTCCGGACACCGCGTGTGTTCTTAGAACAGTTTCAACTTGCTAGCGAACAATACGACAGGTATTGTGTTCCATTTTCGTTTATTTATGAACATTTCAGAACACCCGCGCTGTCCGCGGACACCTACATTGTTTTTATTTTTTTTTTAATGGAAACTAATTACATCTCAATATAAAAATGTTACTTTAGTTAACATATATTAATAATTTATGACAGAGAAGGTGAGGCAGAAACGGAAACAAAAAACAGGAGAATTAGGGGTTTCAACATGATTGGTATCAGGTGAAGAAGGGATGGAAGTCTCATCAAAACATTTTGGGTTATGGAGAGGGTTTGGGGATAATTGACTGGGATATGGTGAGGGGGGACAAGTACATGTGGGGCAATGGTATGACATTTTTGTTTTAAAATGATCTTCAACAAAAGTTTTCAAATTATTAAAATTGGTCAACAATAAATCAATTTTTGATTTTATGCTGTCAAGCGTGTTTTCCATAACAGCTTCTTCAGAGGTATTTTCTATTTTGGCATGCTCTGTACAAAAAAAAATATATATATGTTAAATGTATATAAAATAATAATAATAAATGGTTTATATTGTTAAGTGTTTACCATTAGTTTCACTATATTGTGATATTTCCTCATGTGAGAAATGCTGCTCTAGCCATTCCAGAGTACTAGAAATTTCTGTGAGAAAAAAAAAAGATATTATATTTTTTTTAATCTAATACAGAAAGTTTATAAATATATGAGTAAAATTAAGTACACTTACTATTTCAGGTAAAATATGTTCTAAGTACTGTGTAGGTCTGGTGTTCTTAGTTATGTAGTGTCTGTGAGGTAATTATATTGGAAGCCAATTTATCTTCTTCTGGTATATTCCATTTTAGAACATATTGTATTTAAATGAATGGTTAGTGTGTTACATATATGGGTTACATTTCTTATGTATTACTACATATGATGTGTATGTGTGTTGCTTGTCATCAATGACATTTGTGATGTCATCTTTGGTGTCGTGGGTGTTAGTCTTAGCAGTGCACGGTGGTGGCGTGAGTTATGGTTGCTTAGCTTACCATAACTGGCGAATTTCAAGGGTTTTTCGGTTTTACTTGAAACCATAACGTCCCAATTACACGACCTGAGGAAGCTGCCGTGTAGTTATGGTTAAGTTTCTAATCCCAAAGGAAGAGCAGTTTTTGGACAGCTTATAAGTTCGCTCCACTTTGACGAATCCTCACCAAACTTTGCAAAAAAAGTACATGGTCCACTCTGAATTTTTATGCAAAGTTTAGTGAGGTTTGGTGCAGGGGGGGCAAAGTTATAAAGGGGGTCCCAACATTTCTTTTCCCATAGAGTGAATGGGGAAAAAACCTTGCTCACGCCTACAGCTCAAACCTCTGGATGGTTTTGCACCAAATTTGCAGCAGGAGCAGTGGCTTGGTCTCGAAAGCGTGCTTTTGTAAATTTGGTGGAAATCCGTCGAGTAGTTTTCTTTTAAGACGACCAAAAAGTAGGTCTAAAAAAATTAGTGATATCTATGTCCGCTCCGTGGACACATTTCCCTGTTCGCTCCACGGACAGGACACCAATTGGCTAATCGGCTTGAGTCATGTCCACAGACATGTGACATGTTTGCTGATTGGCTGGGTTGAAGCGTGTGGTGCTCCCGCCATCTTGGATCCATGGACATCCGCTGACATCGCGGCAACGAACGGGGGAAAATACAACTTTGGGGAGTGTGTTGGTGTGTAAGAGTGCTTGCAGAGGGTGGGAGAGTAAGAGATGGGTTCAATGTTGTATTTGTTCAGGTGGCAGGTGCCCCTGATGTGTTTGTCATATCCGCGAACATAAAAAATGCACTTCTGGCTATTTTACTTTAGTATGATATTGGTTTTGGGTTGTTAGTAAGTGTTGATTGTATTTAATATTCTGTATAAGTAGCCAATATAGCAGAGTTAAAATGTTTGATTCTATGGGTGTGTTATGTTGCAGTGCTTGTGGCCAGGGCCTAGAGTCTTGGGTGCATGGCCGAAATTTGTGTACTGTTTGATTTATATAGTTTGTACGTGAAGTTTTGGCTGAGTCATGCAATTAAGATGGTAGAGTTTGGTAACAAGGCTAGTTGCAGATTGTTAGATACCTGTTGGCGTATTCTAACTGGTTATAGTTTTTTATTTATATTTTCAAGTTTCTCATCTATCTGTTGGGTTGTTGCAGATTTTTTGGGGCAGTTAGATACCTGTTGGTGTATTCTTACTGTTTATATCTTCTTATATTTTAGTGGTATTGATTTATCTGTTTGGTTGTTGTAGAATCTTGGGGTTGTTAGATAGCTGTTGGCGTATTCTAACTGTTTATTTCTTCTTATGTTTTAGTGGTATTGATTTATCTGTTTGGTTGTTGCAGAATCTTGGGGCAGTTAGATACCTGTTGGCGTATTCTATCGTTTATAGTTTTCTTATTGAAGTTTCATTAATGTTTTTGCACAGATTAGTTATTAAATTTTGGTTTTTAGAATATTAAATAAGCATTTATAAGATTTGCTGGTAATCTCTGCTTTAGAGTAATGGTACTATCATCACATTCGAACCATGCACAATTCTTTTTTATATATGCAGTGTAGTGACCTGCATTGGTTGTTGCTCCTGTGTGGTAGATTATACCTGTTGTTGTGAAGGTTTTCCTACCAAGTGATACTTGACCAAGTGTGAATCCAGTCAGCTTGCAGTTGTTTTTGGTACCATCTGTATTGTAACGTAGAAGCATTAGCATTACATATTTACTATGTGTTTGTATTTGTAAGGTGGAGAGATTATCTGAATTGCAGGTAGAAAATAATCTGCCATGGTTTGCATTTTGTTGCTAAAATGGAACACAATCACAGTTAGGTATGGATACACACACGAAGCGTTCATTAGGGATTTGTTCCTGTGCCACATTGTTGCAGAGAGTGCATGTATGTTTCCATATGTATGAAATCTGGAAGATTTCCTTTATAGGTATGTTTTTATTTTCTAGTTCTTGTAGTAAGTACATTAGACATTATTGTGGATCTTTTTGAGAGATTATAGTTAATTTAACCATTCCAGCGCAGTAGTCCAATTCTTGTCTTATTCCATGAACACTGTATGTGTTGTCAGGATTGTTGCTTTCATTTCTATGAAGGACTAACATTTGCAAACACAATTGGTCTGTATTGTGTAGGTAAATGTTGTCAACAATTGGAGGCAATTAGATTAGAATATTTATTGCTACATTTGTGCAGCAATTTACACCAGTTATATTTGAAAAGTTGAATGGACCAGATAGTTCTGTGTCCAAGTCATTTCTTCGGAGTCTGTGTTGCTTCTTTGATGAAGTACCTGAGTTACTTTGAGTAGTAGATTCTTCTTTGGTTGTAGTAATTGATGAAGTCTTAGCTTCTTTTACTCTCTTTGGAGGATTTGCAGTGAGATCCTGTTGCATTTCTGTTTGAAGTAGTTTTCTTTTACCAAGTTTTTGCTTTTTGTGGAACAGGATAAGTTTTTAGATGGGGGTGTACAGTGAACGCAGTCTATTGTATTCTAAAATTCAAGGAATATCAGCGTTTACTTTACTTGCATCAAAGTTGATTAGAAATAGACCGTCAAGTGTACATAAGCGTGATAGTGCTACGTAGCTCATGCCTTCTTTAAAGACTGTGTTCCCAATATCTATCAATGCTTTATCTACGGTAAGATCTTGTGATTTGTGAATGGTGACTGTGTATGCTAGAGTTAGAGAAACTGGCTCTCTGCGTACATACATGTCTTTGACAAGAAGGAATTGAGCTGTTGAACTTCCTATCCTTTTTACTTCTGATAGTTTGTCAAAGAGAATATTGACAAACTGAATGTTGTTTTCACGTGGGTATGTTTGAAAGCCAACAACTGTACCAAGTGCTCCATTAACTAGTCCTTGCTCCACATCAAGGTTACGTTAAGTATTACTCTACAGTTTAAAGGTAATTTTAATATTTTCTCCAAACCAACTTTGTTGGAGATAGAGTTTTCTACGGTATTTAGTCATGTGGCTTGTTGACAAATGGGTAGTGTCATAAAATGTACGTCCAGTTTGTCTGTGGAGAAAATTTTAATTATTGGTTGCATTTCATTTTTCAACATTGTTTCATTGAATTTTGAACAGCTTGCAAGAGTTGGCATCAAGGACATACAATTGAGATGTTTGTGTGCTAATTTTTCCATGACATCAGTAGCACATGCGTTATGGCAATACAGTGCATGGATGTGCCAGGTTTTTAATATTGATTGTGCTTCTTGAGGTAGTACACCAATTCTAATAATTTTTAAAATGTTGGCGTATGTGAGGTCTGCAGACTGGCGCATGTTTTCTGTTCATTCTATGTATTGGAAATATTGCCAAAGGTTGACATTTCCTATGCTGTCAACAGTTTTACGGCAGAGTTTGTGTCCTAAGGTTTTAAAAATAGGTTCACCTTTCACTGGTGTCAATTGAAGAAGATCTCCGAAAACAATAATGTGTTCTTAGTTTGTTTTGAGTACTTCTTGTAATCTGAGGGGAAATAAAGCCAACATTAGGTTGGAGACCATGCTCACTTCATCTATTAGTAGCATTTTCATTTGTTTAAACACTCTGCGGAGTTCCATTGCAGCTTCTGTAGAAAGTTTGTAATATTCGAATTTGTTTTGTTGTTCTACTGGAAGGAGTAGTAAACGGTGTAAAGTGACACCTCCTATGTTGTAGGCAGCTAAACCTGTGGGGGCAGTTACAACAGCTGACAGTTTGTTGTTTGTCAATTGTTGAAGGAACTTGGTGATGATTTTGATTAAGAATGCTTTGCCTGAACCAGCTTGACCACTGACATATAGTAGTATAGGTTTGTAATTTTGCAGGTACATTCTTTATTTTCATGTTCTACACCATGTGCAATTTCTTTTGTTACTTCTTGAAAAATGCTATGCTGCTCATAGTTCAGTTTTGATTGCAGCACAGTAAAGTCTTCTGTATCTTCTCCATAGTGACACATGGTGTTTTCTACTTCTGTCATAGCTAATTCTGCCTCATTGGCGGATGTCCCAGTGGTTCTTGGCTTCCTGTTACCAAAGGTTGACTACTGTCGGGAGTGTCCTTGTCTAGTTGGGCCTGGAGTTCTTCTTTGTGTTGCTGTTCATTGTGCGACATTGGTTTGTACTGTGTAAAGTTTACATCGGTTATAGTGCTTTCATTTGCTTTAAAAACATCTTCATAGGAGTCATAGATATCTAGTAACTCTTCTTCTTTTCTCCATGGTTTAAAAAGTTGTAGCAGAGACATGTAATATAATTCTTTATGTTGAGGAGTTTTTCATGACAATTTGATATGATTAATTAAGCTTCTTTTGGTAAGTTTTACTAAGCTGCCCTCACAATTTGTCACTCTGTATCTACCTTTATTTTCATCTGGTTTTATATTATTTTTGTATGTGAAGGTTTGGGCTATGTGGTATAGACACATGGTTTCCAAAGTGGTTCTCCTGTTTGGGTATTATGTGTCCAGTAAATTGTTTTTCAAAATGTCTTATCTGTTGGGATCATTTTTGGCTATTGTTTCTATGTCGTCGTATGATTTGAGAACTCCTTTTCTAGATTTAGCAGGACCAAGACTTAGCCATGCTATATTTTAAAATGTTCCATACAAAGCAGTACTGGTTAAACGGTCGGCTGCTTCATAGCAGCCACATTCTCTATGATAGAGCATGGTCATGCCTAAGCTGTACAATTTCTGAGACAGTGTTTTGTCCAATGATAGGTCATCCCAGAGGTCTTGAAGCTCTGTTTTTTCTGCTTTGGTTAAATAGGCTGTAACATATCGTGCAAACATATCGTGCAACTGCAGTGGAATTGTCTGCAATGTACTGCACATCTATGTTTGCATTTCATAAGAGGGCAATGATTGCATTGTAATCATTGATGTATATTGCTTCTTCTGTTCTTTTTATGTAATATATGTCCTTAGGTGATTTACCTTTAACACTATGTCTAACTGAAGACATGAAGTTGTTTACCTGACATGTTGCTGTAACTGGTCTAGGGAAACCAAAGCGGCATTTGGTGTAGTATTTACCTTTGTTTTTTGTATTTGCGACGACAATATTTCCCACATTTGTGTCTTTGAAATTGTAAAATGTGTGCATGAAGATCACAGTTTGTTGCTTCTAGAGGAATTTCAGAAGTAACATATTTTTTGATAAACTGTAAAACAGTGGCATTACTGTCTTGACCAAATTTAGGAGCATCTTTAATCCATAAAAGCATGTGGATATGTGGTTTGGTATTCGTTTCTTCAAATTAAGTGTTGCATTTCTCTGAGGAGAGGAACAGTTTTCTTACAAATAAAGTGTAGCATAGCATTGAAGTGATGATGGAAATAGCTTGAATCATTAACAGGATCTAGAGAGCAAAGTTCTCCAGGTGTTAGTATATCTATATTTGTTTTCTTTGATATGCGTAGGAAATCATGTACATCTTCCCATGCTTATTCTGCACAACTTAATGTAACAAACCAAGTGGGTGGGGCAAGGTTTCTTATCATACAACGTACATTTCCGTGATGTCAGAACCAGTACTATTTAGTACCACGCATATTTGCTAACAGATTTGTAATGCTTGATTGTAAAACCTCATCTTTTCCTTGCACTTTTTGTAGTAATTGCGTAGCTGACATATTTTGAAAATGGTTACCTGATTTCAATGTGTGTGCAACTCCGTAGCATAGAGTTTCTAGTTCACTTTCATAGAGTAGGGGGAATATGTATTCCACATTTTGTCTAAATGTGGGATCTTCAGAATACATTTGTATCGAGCAGTATTCTGATGCTGTTATCTGAGTGGGTCTATCATCGTACCTTCCACCTTTCCCAGTAGGAAAGAGTAGAGGAAAAGCACATGCTTCTATACTTCAATACTTCAACCAGGCATCTGGTTGTTGTCAAGTTTTGCAGTGAAGTAACTACAAAGTATTAAGGTTCATTTATTTTGTGTTTATTTTCTGCTATAAGGTAGAGAGCTAATTCAAACAATTTGGAATCTTCATTGTCTTCTATTTTCTATGTTATGTCTACAGTTTTTGTGCTACTTTTATAAAAAGTTCTGTAGCAACACACACACACAAGGTTTGGTACTTCAGCAGATGTACTTTTTACATTTTAGTATTTCTTTTTTGTATGTGTGTCGTAGAAGGTTGATATCTGTGCAATTGTTGCTAGTCTTTTGTAAAGCTATTGCATTTGGTAAGTGGCTTTCCCTTCCAAAATATTTTCTCCGGATATGCTCTATTTCTTCAAGTAGGTCTTTGGCTGTACCATGTAGAAGATTGTTATTTTAATTGGATAGTGCTAAAGCAGGACTTTAGCATAGTACAGTTTATGGACTAGATTTCTTATAATTGAATGATGTGTTGATATCATTTTGATATGATGGAAGGTGCTTTTGCAAATAGGTCCTGAAATGCAGGCTAGTGAATGTCCTTGTAGTCCTGTGTATTTGGGCATTGGACAGGTATCCATATTTTGTAGTAGTTTCATTTTGATTTTGTCTTTGCCTTTCACATACTGATTGAGGAACTGGCGTAAAGATTTGAAAGATTTTTGGGCAATGTTACACATTGACGTGCACGGCCATCTGGTTCAGTCAAATGGAGAGGTGATACTGAGTTTTCTGGGGATATTTTTGTAAGCAGTATTTCTTAGTCCATTATGGTATTATTACGTTTTTCATATCCTCGTCCACTGCTATGTATGGCAATTGTGTTTGCTTGCTTTTGTTTGTATGCTTCTTCATTAAAATATGGTTCTGTGCTCATGGTGTGACTCCATTCACCTCCACAGATATTTAAGAAGTTATTTTTGTTGACATTCCGTTTATTGAGAAGTCTTTTTTGTAGTTTAGTAGTTAGTTTTGTTAGTGGTTTCATTCTGTTTAACACTAAAGTAAATAACTTCACTTTTCAAAGGATTGCACTGTCTATGAGAGCTTCTAAGATTAATAGGTTTTAAGGGTTGTGCATGATTTCTCTCCTGTTTTTATAAGATTGTGAAGGACTCTCTGGCGGAACATTTTTTGTAAAATACTTTTTTTGGTATGGTTACTTGCCACTACATCAAGATTTATAGGAGCAGTGTTAGCAGTGGTGGTAGCCGAATTCTTGTTAAAAACTTTCTGTTTCGTTTTCCATTTTCAAAGAGGAGTCACAGTTTTTCTACTGGAAGCTTGTTTTGTTTCGCTTAATTACTTTATTAGATTTTTTTTTTAACTTTTTGTACAAATTCTGCTAGAGATGGATGCTTATTTTGGACTTTTTTTATTTTGATTTGCTCTACTTCTGCAATGCTTTCTACGTACTTGCTTTTTGGTAGGCATTCTTTGGGGTCTGTTGGAAAAAAAAGAAGGTATGGGTTGGGCTGTTCTGCAATATATGTGTGTTGTGTGCATGAGTGTCTGAGTATGATTGTAAGGATCTATGTGGAGGTGTGTGATTGTGTAATGGGCAGCTACAACTAGTTGGGAAGGCTATTCTTGTATTTGTGTGTTACTATACTGGGGTTCAGATGACAATACAAAGTAAGCTAGTGCTGAGGATACGCACTAATACTACATCTAATGGTATAGAATTAAAACAGTTCTTTGTTCTGCAATACTAACATTCTAGGGGCTGATTCATGGAATGGGTGCACCAAAAATGGGATTTGTGTGCCATTCAGCCCGCAAATCCCTGTTTAACAAATGGGGATTTATGGGCAGAACGGCACACAAATCCTCATTTTTCGGTGCACAACTTCCATGAATCAACCCCACAGTGTGTTTGAGTAACAGTTAGAACATTATGGTAGTATTGCAATTACTTTTTTTATTTGGAATGAGCAGGTTGTTGTTTGTTCTTCAGATGCGGCTGCTCTTGTTTGTTCTTCAGATGCTGCTGCTCTTCAGGAGAGTTGTCTTCCCTGCAACTGTAAAAGAAAGAAGTTAGTAATTTTGTGTGTTTATAGCACTGTTTTTAATTTAGACGTAGATTTTTATGTTTTTGTAGTAGTATTGTTGTTTGATAGCTGAACATAGTGGGTGTATGCAGTTTCCTTTGACTATGTGCAGCCTTTATATATTAGTTAAAATCTATTAGTTCAACATGCTTTGCAAATTAGTATAATACTAAGCGTATGAAACTAACTTCGTTTCTTAAGGCTGTGTTATTGGATGTTCGGAGATAGAAGAAATAATCACATACTTATTATGCTATTTTTATAGAGTAAATGGCAGACACTATAGAAAAGCATGTAATGTATGAATTTGTAAAGGTGTGGGTAATAAAGCAGAAGGATGTGATGTAGAGGCGGTGGCGTTATTTCAGCTGGGAGCTTTTTAATTATAGTGTCTAGCTGTGTGAGTGTATAGAGATGCATGAGCTTATCCTGGCTGTGTGTAATTTTATAATACATTACTAAGTGTTTTTCTAGATTTATACTGTTATTTCTCCCATCTTTTAATATTAAATTACACTTTTTTGATAGCTGTGTGTGTAAAAAATGTTTTAGATAGCAGACAGGTTTGGAAGTGACAGTTGATTATAGCAGATGGGAAAAATGACAGTAAGTTCATTTTATAGGTTATACATGTTAAGTGGCAGTTACTGTGTTTATATGCATTTCTAAGAGTTGTACATGTACTGTGCAGAAAATATGCATACCTGTAGTTTGTATTCATGCTTGTGGATATACATGCAGCTGCAAGTAGAAATCTTGGAGTCTTGTACAGTAGTTTTTGTAGTAGTTGCTTTCCAGTGATATGAGACTTGTACTCAGAGTGATCAACAGTACATTTGAAGTGCTGAACTATGATGATGGAGTTAGATGTAGAGGTCTTGGATGTGATTGGTGGATGGTTGTGTGACTACTTAGCTGTATCCAATGAGGGAATGGCACAGAGAGTGAAGTGGAAATGGTAGAAGGGCTGCCTAAGAGTTAAGTGCTCCGCGGACACTGCAGCTGTCTGCGGACAGGGCGTGCACATCCAGGGTTTTCCAGCAAATCCAGCATTGAAAGGGGACTGTAGGGATTAGACAATCAGGTGTTGAGGTTGTGGATGTGTGTTGAAAGAGGCTGCGTGTAGTGAAAATGGCAGAGGTGGAGAAAGTCAGGGTGTTGGTGGTTGGAGATATGTTTGTGCATGGTTTACTGCAGTATGCTAAATTCAGGCATATGGCAAACAATTTTGATGTTAAAGGAGTTGAGGTGGTGTGAAGCGCTGTGCCTGATTGCAATGTACAGGGAATTGTACAAGTTTGTGAAGATATGGGCAGGATGAACAGTCCCCATGTGGTAGTTTTGTACTATGGTGTTTTGCATTTGGGCTATGTCAGTGCCCCTACTTTGTTGGCAGATTTGGAACACTTGGTTCAAGCAGTAATTAACGTCCTTTCAAATACCAAAGTTATTTTTTCTGGATTAGTACATAGGGCAATATGGGACAATAGTTCTGTTTTTTGTCCTCAGCAAAACATTGCTAGGTGTGCAATCAACCGAGACATGTTTGCTTTCATGCTTAGAGCTGGTATGTTCTTCTATAATAATGAGAATATTGATTCCAGTAATGCTGTTTATTTTAAAGAAGATGGCATTTCTTTATCTTTTATGGGAAATGCCATGCTGTTTTGGAATGTAAGGGTTGCTTTGGAGAAGCTTATGTAAAGATTTTAGGAGTAAAGTAAGAAAAAAAAAAAGAAAAGAAAATACAAAATAACAGGTGTCTGTCAATCATTTGCAAAAAACCCCCCCAAAAAATGCTGGCGTATTATATATGGGGATTTTGGGGTGGAGAGGGCTGCAAATGAGAAAGAGTAGAGCAAAGGATTGGTCTAGACCAGCCGTTAAGGTCGGGTCCCTCAAAGGGACCTCGTAGTAAGGCGTTAAGGGTTTAACGGCGCCAACACCTTTTACGGCGCCCTCAACCCCTTAACGCCTGGGTCCTAATGAGGCCCATAGTATCCTTAGGACACCTCCATTTTGGTAAATTGCGGACAATACGGACAGGTATAGTGTCCTTAGGACACCCCCATTTTGGTTAATTGCGGACATTCCGGACACCCGCGCTGTCCTTTTTAAAAAAAATATGACACAATGGACTGAATTAAAACACACATAACATATTTTTATTATATACAAATATAAAATGTATGAAAGAGAGGGGGAAGCAGAAACTGACAAATACAGGGGAATTAGGGGTTTGGAGAGGATGGATGGGAGGGGATGAAGGGATGGAAGTCTCATAACGTTGTTCTTGGTGGTGAGGGTTTGGGGATAGTTGACTGGGAAATTGAGAGGCGGAAAAGGTACATGTGGGGCAATGATATTTAATTTTTTCTTTTATGTGGTCCTCCACAAAAAGTTTTAAAAGATTGAAATTTTCAATAAGCATATCCATTTTTTGTTCCATGTGCTGCATAGCATTTTCTAATGTCTCTTTTGCTATATTATTTTCACTGTTTGTATGGTCTGTTAAAAAAATATATATATATATATATGTTAAGTACGCATAAAGTAATGATTATTAATGTTCTTATATAGAGAAGTGTCTACCATTAGTATCACTATTTTCAGTCATTTCCTCATGTGGGAAATTGTCTTCAAGCCATCCCAAAGTACTGGACATTTCTGTGTGGAAAAATATATATTAGTTTTAGTGTACCTATTACAGACAGTTTTGAAATATATATAAGAAAAATGAAGTTTACTTACTAGTTTCTGGTAAGTTTTGTTTTTACTGTTGTGTAGGTCTGCTGTTGCTTCTTGCTGTGCAGTTTCAGTGAGGTAATTATGTTGGAGGCATATCTTTTTTCTTTTGGCATATTCCATTTTAGTACATTGCTATTTAAATGGACGTTTGATGTGTTACATATATAGGTTCTACTTCTTATTTATTATTACAAATAATGTGTTTATGTGCTGCTTTTTAAACTTGTTCAGTGTTTATCTAATATAACCCCTGAGTTTTTGGGTAGTGTTGATGTTGTCTGCGTCTCTCCGAGGACATACGCACAGTCCGCAGACATTAAAAAAAGCACTAGCATGGTGTTCAGTATATTCTATATTACATGTATATAAAGTAAGGGAATCCTAGTAAACATCTATCAAATTCACACTATGTATATGTATATTCAGTAAAAAAAATTGTTGATAAAGGGAGGTTATGGTTAAGTTGCGCTATTAAAAACCTATGAAATTCAGTAAAAAAAACTTTGTTAAAGGGACATTATGGTTAAGTTGCGGTACTAAAAACCTATGAAATTCAGTTAAAAAACATTTGTTAAAGGGACGTTATGGTTGAGTTGCGCTACAAAAAACCTTTCAAATTTAGTAAAAAAACATTGCTATACGGAGGTTATGGTTCCAAGTAAAACCGAAAAACCCCTAAAATTCACCAGTTTTGGTAAGCTAAGCAACCATAACTCGCACCACCACCGTGCACTGCTAAGTCTAACACCCAGGACATCAAAGATGACATCACAAATGTCATTGATGACATCAATGATGTTGTGTTTCCATTTGCATTTTGTGTTATGCTAATGGGAATATTGTAGCATTCATCCTCCGTTCCACTGACTGGAACAGTGGATACCGGCCCAGCAGCCCAAGTTATCAGCCCAAGTGAAGCGAGGGTGGATAACGAGGTCACTGGACCATTATCCCTCCATTCCAGCCCCTGAAATGGGGGATGAAGGCCATTAGTAGCCTAGGTCCCCAAAGCGGGAACCCAGGGTACTAAAAAAGAGGATTTTTCTTCCTACACCGGGGCCTCCATGCAAAGAGAAGGCGGGGGTTCCATACAGGGCCCCTCTTCGCTTTCCATGTTAGCCTGCAGAAGGCAAAAAGAGAACCCTGTGACCATATTACCACGAGCATATTTTTCTTCCCTTTCAAATCTATCCTAATTTTGAATAATTTTACCACAAAGCCAGTCCCAGGTGGACATGGCCACTTTAATCCTATGTTTTGTCCCTTGTGGTCATGGCCAGTAGCCAGATTGTCCGGATCATGACCTCATTCCATGACCCAGACAATCTGGCCACTGTCCATGTCCACAGGCTACCCCTCAGTCACTAAAGATATATTGCTATTTTTTGTAGCTACATTTTGACACTTGTCAAAAAATAAAACACTGGCACATTTCCAAAACCATGCTTGTAGGTCCTTGCCAATGCTCCTTACGCAAGTTTGCTAGAAATCCACCCAGGTTTTATTTTTGCAAAAGTGTCAAATGTATGCACATACAATCGTAATATAACCTAGCCCCCACTTGACAAAATCTATTCAGACTTTACGAAAACATCTATATCTAGATTTATAATCTTTTTGCAATCCTTTGTGTAGATTTGCCAAATGACACCACATTTATAACCTTTTACAATCTTTTGGGACCCCCCCTCTAATTTTGACAGAATCCCGCCAAACTTTGTAAACTCATTCGGAATCAGGTCAGAAATATCCCATCCCATCCTCATCAACCTTCACCTCCCCTGAGATTATATGATAAGTTTGACAAGTGCAATGCTCAGAAAATATTATTGTCCCGAGGGTTCGGACACATGTTTTTATGCACCTTACCTTAGATTTCCTCTTTTGTACACATGCAAAATCTAGCAGCAGGCTGCAGCCATCTTGTGCTAATATTATCCGTTGCTTTATCGCCCTAAGGTGAACTGCCCTGGTGGCACTAAATCGTATGCCCCACCCCTGAGCCTGACATCACCAAACCTAGTGATATTCTCTGCCTTTTTCACTGACGTTAGTGGGCAGCGTAGCTAAACGTGCCCAGTCTTCACCTACGTGACGTGACGCAGAACCCGGAAATCAACACACATCGTCTCACAACACAGCACGTCACAATTCGGAATATGAAACCGTACTTTATGAGGAAACAGCAAGACTGTACAATTTGTAAAGTACTTTTATGTCACAATAAACGCTCCGAGAACATCCGGCTATTGCCATATTCAATCAAATTGGAAATTTGTTTCTTTGCTCGTGATCCAAATTTTTTTATCATGAGTCACGCATTGTTCCTTTTGGGTACACAAGGTGTTTGTTTTGGGTAAAAAAAGTGCTTGGGTCACACAGTGAATTGCAGGGCTTGGGAATCAACTTGGGGCTAGACCACCGTAAAGGATGTCATGTTGCTCCTAATCACTAGTACAGCATAAGGGCATATCAGCCCTTGGCGATCGTCCCAAAAAAGAGTCAAATATATCCAGTTGTTCACAAGTATCTGCAGCTGCCGGTTGAAGAAACCGTCAGTTGGCATCTGGAATCTATGACAATCGCAGAATGGCAGGATGTACCTGTTTCAAAAACATAATAGAAATGTGTCTCAGTAGCTGATCTTTATTACAATTTATCTATTGACTTATTAATTCGGCATAGAGTTTAAACTAACGATTAGCACAGACATGAAACAATGTCAACAGAGAGAAAACAACGTGGAAAGTACTACACAATTTACTTCCGAGGATAGTGCTATGTAGTATGTTCAACTCTAAACGGGATACGGAAGCTGATGCTACAATTCGAGGTGCATATAGATGGTATTTTATTATTATTATTATTATTATTATTATTATTATTATTATTATTATTATTATATTTTTTTTGGCTACACAGTAACCTTTACAAAAATAGAAATCTCAGATAAAAAAGTCATGAAAGGATTTTCAATAAGTTAAAACTATAGCACATAAAACAAAAAAATAAAATCCTCAAAATATCATTACACTTTGTACTTCAAGATTTTACAATTAAAACATCCATATAACTTTTCTTCGCCCTTAATGTTTCACATTACATATCTCGATAAATATAACCAACTTTTTTATCTTTTTTTTCCTCAACAGATGTTTCTAATTGATACAATTACCATTTACATGAAAGCATAAATTTTCCTTTGCCCAACAGGTTTTGTGCAGCATTTCTTATTGCAGCTAGGACCTAGACAACCCGCAACTACCATGGCGGTTTCGTTAAAAGTCAGCATTCATCCTATTAATTCACATTTGATTTTTTTAAAATGCAACACCGGCAATTGCAGATTGACCCTTGAACCATGCAACATGTCCATCCACAGTGCTTCGAGATTAACACATTCTGGGTTTGGCACATAGTTACAGAAGTATTCAATACGTGCAGCTCTAAGTCCCGCGCATTGAATCAACAGATGCTCCAATGTTACATCCCTTGAATCTGCATTAGAGAATCTGCATTCCGAACTTTCACCGTGCTGACCTTGCCTTATACTCCTAATTTGACCTGTTATCAAAACATGAAAACGAAAATCTCATAAACTCCTGTCTAAGTAATTTGCTTGGGAATTTTATGAGATAGGGTTCAATAGTACCCATATTTTTAGTTTTGTTTGCCAAATGTGCTTACAGTTTTTTACTTGAAATTACACTAATTGTCAAATTCCAATCAGCTCCTGTAGGAGCCTCTTAACCTTCATAGGATTATTAATAAGTAGTTCTTTGGAGACCCCAACTTCTGCCAGAAATTCCTGAACATTCTTTTTCAATTCCCTTACAAACACTCACCCTCTACCAAAGACCTTCCCATAATTCCATACAAAGTAGAATTCTTATCCACCAGCAATTTCCTATACAGCGCTACTCTACGCCACAAAATGATACTTGAAAGTGAAAATAACCCAAGTTCGTAGCGTATCGCTGCCAGCGGGACACACTTGGGAAGGTACCAAACCAAAGACCTCAACAAGCGTGCCTCATACTTAGGAAATTCATTTCTAAACCAGGAAGGAGCCAATTCCATTCCATAACAAAACTGGCAATGGTGTTATTACGATACACTTTCAAAAATGGTAGCATTGAACATTTTCCATATTTATTGTCCATTTTGTGCAATTGCAAAATCAGTGGAGTGATCTTCTTATCCAAAAAAGTACATAGATTGTCCTGGTTACAAACTGAAAGATGGGATATCCCAAATAGCGAAAAGCATGGCATATTCCGAGTTTGACATGGTCTAGAAACCAGGTAAATCTGATTGCACATTTCTTGTAGCTTAATCGCATAATAAAGTTTTTTGCTAGTGAATTTTCTGCGGTATATTTCTTAAAAGAGGACAGGAGACGCTGCAAACCAATGGCAGTCAAATCAAAAAGCATCGTCAGCATATGCAGTCCAAACAATTTTCGTACCCTCAACTTGTGGAGCAGCAAAAGATGCATCTTCCAAAATCGGGCCAACGTCAGACAAATACAAGTTAAAAATGGTAGGCGTAAATATGCATCCTTGTCTAAGGCCATTAGTTGTAATAATTTCCTCTGAGAGGGTTCCCTCCATATTTAGTCGAACTCTAATTTTAGTTTCAACATGATGATGTTAAAAAATCATTAGAAGCTGTGCTGGCATATCTAGCGCATGTAGTTTGCTCCACAAAGTTGCTCTATTTACTAAATCAAAAGCAGAGCTCAGATCTATTGATGCCAGATATATTGGTTTGCTGTCGCTTGACCTGGTCTGTTGCTGCATAACAGACAGAACGAGGCCATCCGTGCCCACAGTTTTCCTGAAGCCAAATTGCTGGGGAGATAATATTGCCTCTTCATCCATCCAAGAATGGATGTGTTCCAGGACCAAGGACGCAAAGATTTTAGAATCGGAACCACATAAGACAAATGCCAGCTTGTTGGTATTGCCCTCGATATGACAATGTCTTCGAATAATAGAAACAAAATCTTTGCCCAGAAAGTCGAGTTACCCTTGAACACTACGTTAGCAAGCATATTAGGCCCTGGAGCCCGCGATGCCGAGCATCTCGATATTACTCTTTGTATATCCAGCAATGTAAAAGGGAAATTCCATTGACAGGTCAAAAGATGTGCCGGCACTAACCACTCGGTTGTAGGTCGACAATATAGAGACCCAAAATGACCTCGCAAACAGCCAATGTAATGCCCACACCTTGTTCTCTTACTTGGTTTTCATATCTCCCATTAACCAGGGTCCAGAAGTTTCTCATATTGGTTTTGGTTAATGCCTCCAAAATACTTTCCGCATCCTGCTGTAACATTTATGCTTTTAATGTTCGTGCTTTGGTTTTCCACTTGTTTTTTGCCTTTTTTATCACTTCCACTTATTCTGGAGTATGTGGCTGTTTTGCTAAGCAGAGAATCTCACGATTCCTCTCTTTGTTAAGTTGATACATGGAGGGATCAACAAAAATGTACATGGGATGGGCCCTGTTTCTTGGGCCTCCTGATCCCTTTTGGCCCAAGAATAACACCCTTAACATAGTTATTAAAGTCCCCATGAGTGTGTACATACTAATATTTTTTTTTTCACAACCATTACTATCGTAATACTGGAAGAAAACCTTATTTATTTTCTCAACATTAGTACAATGCAAATGTATTCTATTCCCAGCGGTGTTAAGCTCCATCATGAGTGGATATACATCCTTAGCAGCAGCCACTGTAGAAACCTGAAGGGACATTTTAAGGACGCTATGATCACTAACCTTAGATGGTATTATATTAAAATCCTGAATACAATTAAATAAATGCATATTTACAAAAATATAATCTATAGAGGAGAATTCAGATCCATTTGTCCAGGTGTAGCGGATAGCTTCCTTACTCATACAATCGTTTACACATTTTAAGCCCCAACTCGTCAGGAAGTGATTCCACTGTAATCCCTGAACTTTTTTCCTAGAGGAGCCAACATTATTAGAATAAAGAATCAACTATCCAAGTACCCCTTTTGAGCACAAACCTGCTTCAGAGTTAAAGTCACCCAGGATCATAATATTCAGAACCTTGCACAACATTTGACAATCCTTTATAATACCCTTGATTAAGTCAATACATTTTTTTAAATCGAGCTCAGGACTTCAATATACATTAACTATCAACAATTGACCAAATGGCGCAGGGTGGGAGAAGTGCAGCAGCATTGCAATACAGCCCTTATGCGGCAAGAAGAGCTTAAGACACTTAAAAGGCAGCAAATTTCTAATGGTTATAAGCAAGCCTCCTGCCGGTCTCCCTCTGGATTTTTTGACCGCTAGCAGCTGATACATGTAGTACCCATCCAACACTAGAGGAGATAACGCCCATGTCTCCTGGAGGCAAAAAATACATACTTCACTAAAAAGGTTAGTGTTCCTGAGCGCCAACCTAAGAGATTTATTTCCCCGGGAATTCCAGGATACCACAGTATGGGCCTCAATACACAGAAGGGGGTAAGGGTTAGAGGTCATCAGTAATGGTACCAGTGACCGTTAACCCTTACCGCCTTACTACGAGGTCCCTTTGCGGGTTGGTACTTTAACGCCTGCTTTTTAGCAGGCGTTAAAAACCAACCCGCAAAGGGACCAGGGTGCTAATTACGGTACCGCAATTTGCGGTACTGTAATTAGCACCTTCCCCATTCCCATAATGCCCTATGGGACAAAAATGGGAATGGGGAAGGGCAATGGGGGAAGGGGGAATTACCGCCCTGCCAACCTTGGAATAGGGCGGTAATTCATCTTTCCTCCAAGGCGGTGCCGGTATTTTACCGGCATGGACCAAGGTGCTAATAGCACCTTGGTCCACCGCCTACCGTGTAATGAGGCCCTATATGTTGAGGTAGTCTATGGTTTCACATTTAGAGCTTGAATTTTAACTAATAATTCAGTCAATGTCTGTACCAACCGTTTAAGATCTGTTTCTACAGTTGAACTATGTACAGTTTCCCCCTCTGTCTTTCTTGAGAATGAGAGTGAGGTAGCATCCGACAAGCGGCTCTCCTCTACCTCAACCCCTCAGCTAATCAATCCATTATTAAATTGTCCAAGATCGAAGCCGAAGCAATGGAGTGAATCAATTTCCGAAGCTACTAATTCCATGATAGCCTGGGAATAAAAAACTATTCTTACATAATCAAACCTCTGTGGGTGGATAAGATCCACCAATTTGATGTCACCTGATGAGATCATGGAGAGTCTAGGAATTACACTAAAAAGGGATAACATTCTTGGTTGATTTAATGAAACTGGACCGCCCTTTGGTAGCATAAAGTATAGCATAATGCTGGGGCAGTCTGTTGAATAAGGTGTTCTCCAGTCCATTCTATTTATCATCTCATTGTTAGGAGCTCGGATCTTCGATCTTTGAGGACTGCACTTCTCTCCTCCTAATCAATGATTCTGTAGATTATTACCATTAGCCCTTATGTCAGCCCAATGTGACCTATAATTTTCTTCTTTCGAATACACAGCTTGTGCCAAATTCTCCCATTGTTTAGTTGAATGGCAGTTATTATTTATTTCAGTAATGCTTCTCATTTCTTGTTGTTCACATATCGTGTTTAACTTAAATTTCAAAGGATCCGGACAGGGTATATTAAACCGGACTGCCGGTTCCTCATTGGAGTATGTTTCGTAGTTAAGTGAAGCTGACAGTAAATTGCTAATGCCACCCTGCCTCGTTGGATTATGGGGGCTATTTGACGGGTTGGTTAGTTTGTGGTGAGGCCCGGGGCAAAACATTTAGTGAGGCCACCTTACAATTTTTTGCACTCGGCCGGCGGCGGCATATCCACACACAGGAGACTCGAGAAATCTACTTTGAGTTTGTGTGCAGGATCCCAAATATGGTTTATTACTACATTCTCTACTGAAGAAAGGTTCATGCCAGACTAACTTTTTTTATCATATGAATAAATATATATAAGATGGCATGAGCTCTCCACTGCGCCACCTCCAATTCTCTGAGGGTCAATCACTTTTCCAAGCAAAGAGTTGAGGGCAGATCTCTTTCTTCGGCTGGGGCCTCCCTCTGGAAACAGCCTCCCTGCCTCGCTGAAACTTGAGGAGAACCATCTCCGGTTCCGGAAGCACCTCAAGACCTGTTTATTTGCTTCTGCCTTCTCTCTTCCTCTCCCTTGCTTATCACCTGCCTGATCCATGCACTGGTCACCTGGTCAAGCTCTGAATTCGGGCCCAGGTCCCTGCCTGTCCTGTTGCAATCCCGCACTGCCTCTTGGCTCCCCTGCACTTGTGGTCTGTATCTGTAATCCTACAGTCCCCGCTCTTGCTCTTATTGTCCACCCGTTGGCTGCACTTAGGAGTACCCACACTTTCCACCCGTTGGCTGCACTCTTGTTACTCCTTTGTTACTGCACTTCTGCATCCTACCCCACCCTCTGCACTTCTCCCCTCCCCCATTCCCTGCTCTTGTGCGATATGAATGACACAAGGCCTAGTAAGATCTGTATTTTGTCCTACTCTTTTGTTTCTCCCTCCTTGCCTTGTCGCGCCTAGAAACACTTGCGTACAGGCACGTTTTAAATGCCATATCATATCATTAAGGAGCACCCTGCCCCTGTTTCCGCATTAAAACACACATCATACACAGTGACAAATGATGAACAGGGGAGGCTGGTACATTTCTGAATTTAAGAGGCTTAAATGTTTGTTCCAATTAGGCAGGATCAACAGAGCACAGTGAGGGAGCCCAAACCAAACAAGGGTTGCTTGGGGGGCAGGAGGGGTTCTCACTCCCAAGAAAATGTTTAAAACATTGGGTTAAAAGTATGCATTTTACAGCACTTTCTTTGCAAAATTGGGTAGAAATCCACACAGTTTGCAATTGGTTTTGTATGGAAGCACATGGAAATTCCCAATAGTTGCAAATCACAAATTGTGCATAGGAACATTGTCCAATACATTTCATGCCGCCTTTCCACGTGAGATATGCTAGTATAAACATATATTCATGCTGGTTGTTCTAATTATGTTGATGCAGGCTGCATCAATATATGCCATTATTACCATGTACGGACTAACAGCCAGTAAAAATGCCATGCCACAGAAAGTATATCCAGGCTGACTGTGTACCATAAGTGTTATTACTGGCTAGATTGGCCTACATTCAAAGTGAGCCAATTTAGCCAAGTAGTATGTTTGCTTTAACCTTGATGCATAGTCCTGTGCATCAAGGGTAAAGCAAAAAGAGCACTGGCAATGCTAACAGTTTGGACATTCGTGTAGGAATGGGAAAGGCACTTCTGTATTGTTATTAGCTGGCCATTGATAGTGCCAGTGCAAAATGGTTTGAGTACCTGAGCAGCTAATAGCAGTGCCTCGTAAATGCCTAATACTTATACACAAGGCAAAACTGTTGGCTTTGCCAATGATTATTTTTAAAAGAACTTCAGCGAAAGACATGCAGGGTGTTTTTAAATTGAGTGGCCAAAGGCAGACCTGATTAAGACATGTTTTATTACACCAGTTATGTGTTTACAACTCCAATGAAGTCATGAACTCTTAGAAGACTCCTTTGTGGAAACACTTGCAGGCACATTGAGGGCAAAGTTTGATTGCTAGCCATGTTTAAAGCTAGCCCGAAGAGTTCCAGTAAGGAGTTGTTTTGGGTGGGGCGGGCAGGGACTGGGTGAGAATTGCCATAGGGATCAGCATGGCCATGATAAGTCATTTCACTATTAGCACCTGCATACATATCCATACATTTTTAGGTAATTGAAATTGTGATGTGGGGTTAGCACTTGCATGCTAGGGGAGTGATTAGAAGGGAAGTGGTGACATGAGACATCTCATTCTCACAGCAGTCCTTAAGTGTGATGTTTCAGAAATGAAGGCAAGAGGTAGCTGCTTGTAACATTGAAGCTTCACCAGAATAGTCTCATTCGAAAAGTGGAAAGATTTTAGGTGCCCCCACACAAGGAAGTTTGCCCCTTCCTCACAGCTACTGACGTTAGCACCTCTCCCAACATTTGAAGTATTAGTCCCCTTTCCCCCGTGACATTTTAGCCTAGGTGCACCTCTGATGCCACAAACCCACCCCTTAATGAAGTGGCCCCCAGGGCGGCTACATTTAGGGGTGGTGCTGAACACACACTCACAAAAAACACTTTCAACAATGCATTCAATCACCAGTTACACAACTCCATACATGCATGTATACATAAAACCAAACACAGCATTGACACAAACATCAACATGCACGCATGCATTCATATATACATACACATATACATACTAATTTAATTTAAATACACATGTACACTTTGAATATAAAATAAAAAACACTTACCTTACCTCCATGCACCCTTAAAAAGCATCCACGAAGCCAACACGTAGACATGCTGCCTGACAAGAGAGAACTCCTCTCCCATCAGTCAGTGTGGTCACGCTGAGCAACGTGAACACACTGACTGACAAGCGAGGAGTCCTCTCGAATCAACATGAACACACTGACTGACAGGAGAACTCCTCTCCTGTCAGTCAGCGTGGTCATACTGAGCAACGTGAACACACTGACTGACAAGAGAGAACTCCTCTCCAATCAGTCAGCATGATCACGCTGACATGAACACACTGACTGACAGGAGAGGAGTCCTCTCCCATCAGTCAGTGTGGTCACACTGACAACATGAACACACTGACCTACAAGAGAGAACTCCTCTCCCATCAGTCAGCCTGGTCACACTGACAACATGAACACACTGACTGACAAGAGAGAACTCCTCTCCTGTCAGTCAGCGGGGTCATGTTGAGCAACATGAACACACTGACTGACAAGAGAGAACTCCTCTCCCATCTGTCAGCGTGGTCCCGCTGAGCAAAGTGAACACGCTGACTGACAGGAGAGGAGTCCTCTCCTGTCAGTCAGCGTGGTCATGCTGAGCAACGTGAACACACTGACTGACAAGAGAAAACTCATCTCCCATCAGTCAGCGTGGTCACACTGACAACATGAACACACTGACTGACAAGAGAGGAGTCCTCTCCTGTCAGTCAGCGTGGTCATGCTGAGCAACGTGAACACACTGACTGACAAGAGAGAACTCGTCTCCCATCAGTCAGCGTGGTCACACTGACAACATGAACACACTGACTGACAAGAGACAACTCCTCTCCTGTCAGTCAGCGTGGTCATGCTGAGCAATGTGAACACACTGACTGACAAGAGAGAACTCCTCTCCTGTCAGTCAGCATGATCACGCTGACATGAACACACTGACTGACAGGAGAGGAGTCATCTCCCATCAGTCAGTGTGCTGCCTTCCACTTAGGAGAGGGGGCCGCGAGGCCCCCAGCAAGCACGAGGCCCGGGGCAGTT
The DNA here is from genome assembly GCF_040938575.1 of Ambystoma mexicanum. NCBI lineage: Eukaryota > Metazoa > Chordata > Amphibia > Caudata > Ambystomatidae > Ambystoma > Ambystoma mexicanum. The sequence continues at coordinate 929,764,177 of NC_090929.1, read as the reverse complement.
TGCCCCCCCCGCACCTCCCTCATGATGGCCCTGTCCAGCCCTGTCATGGTCAAAGACTCAATTTGATGTTTTTCTGTCCCAATGAAATCCTGAGACGGCCAAAGTATTTGAGTGGCGTTGGGAGGCCCTTCCGTATTATCTTCCTTCACCGCGGAAGGGTGCCTTGCTCCGGTCCAGTTATGAAGGGCAGGCAATCTTGTGACCTGCCTACTAGAATTTTCTAGCAGATTCTTAACTGCTTGTTTTACAAGGGTTTTAATGTCTACACTTGGAATCATAATAGGTACCGAAGGAGTTAACATGTCCCCCTCCCCGCTCCTTCACATAGGAGCTCCTTTAGCGATGAGTTCCCCTGCATTCATGTCCTCCCCACCATTAGAAGTATGTATGACTCCCAATGAGATCTGTCCTACCTCGGCCTTCTCTTGACATGCAGGGGTAGGATTGCTCAGCCCTTTGGTTACAAATAAAGACTGTGTAGTTGATGGTATACCCATGGTTTCCTCTCCATTACCTTGATTATTTTGGGATTTCGGTGTAAAGAAAAGCTTAATATCAGTGTTATCATTTGTATTCGGTATTTTTTTATTATTTTGTATTTTATTTGTATTCTTTTTTGGGAGGATTGGGCATTATTACACTCTTTTAGGCCTTGTAACAGCTTTCTTCCCATGTCCCCCTCTCCCATTTTTGAGTCTTTCTTTTTTAACATTTCTTTTTTCGTTAGTTTCAGTGTTTGAGTACAGCCCTTATGGCTCATAGCCTCCATCAGGGTGTCTGGGGCTTCCCCATATTCGCCCTCCTTCTGATCACTGTACATCAATGGGCACAAGGCCAGATTGATATTTCTTTTTTCGGTGTCCCCAGTTCTTTCAATTCAAGGGCCTCTTTGCTTTCCTCATCAAGTTGTGACAGATGTATACCACCTTCAGTGACAAGACAACATATGTCTTTTGTATTGGCATTAGTGTTGATGATTTTTAGGGTGGGTAAATTCTTGCTCTTTTTGACAGCATTTTTATAGGAACTCGGCACCCTGGCGGCTCTACGCCTGATTGCCCTAGCCCTCATTTTTTTCTCTCTATGTGAAATGGGCTGATCAGTTGTGTTAGCACGATCTATGGTATAGTCCCCCTCCAGGGATACCCTTTCTTTCCCCTGGGGAACCCCCCTTCCTCCAGTACCCTAATAAGTACAAACGGGCTGTCTAGATTGATTACAGTCTGCTGGGTATCAGAGAAACTGTTGCTAGTTACCAACCTTTCTTCAAATCTTCTAATATTAGATTGCACTGCTCCAATATTCTCCTCTAGATTTTTCATCTGGATCCCATTTGTCGCCACCATTTGTTTGAGTTCAGCCAGACAGTGAAAACAGTAAGACAGTGACCTTTTTCCCTTTTATGAGAGCCTCTGCATAGGACTTAGAACAGACCCCTATCTCGGGTTCCGTTTGCAAGTTTTGGTCATGGCAGTATATTCGACTTTGCGCTGTACCTTGCCTCCCAACTAAAACATATCTTTCCATGGCCAAAAGATGCCCCTGTAAATTACTTGGTTTCTCTGTATTGGCTATTATCAGGGATCTAAGTTCCTGGATATCGCAATGGGTCCTCTCATGGCCCTTATCCAAGAGATTTAGAATCCTTGTTAACACTGGAAATGTATCGAATGTTGAAACCGTGTCTTCCGAATTGATACCTACAACAAACTGACCAGTGGGAAGAACATTTGTGCCAAATGACTGAAATTGTATGGGGGAGGAGGAGGTAGGCCCCTCTCTCTCCCGAATAGGTGGCCCATTTCCCCCATTTCCAGAGTCACTGCTAATCAATTGCGCTCCAAAAATGGATTTACGGGGAGACGAAGGTACTTCGTCCATGGCCTCATGCAAATGTACATTGTCAAAGCCCCCAGCTCTGAACCTAACGGGAGTTGACGGCCCTGAGGACAGGCGTACTCTTCTATGAAATTCAGCAAGCACCACCGGTGCCAAAAGAGAGGTATCGACCTCTATTTTCATTTTGGCTCTCTCCCCAGTTTGTCCGTAGCGAAGCTGCCCAAATTTTCCTGTACACTTAGTATACCTTTTGGAGAGGGGACCAAGGTTTGTCCTGTAATTGTCAATCTATCCCTCATATTCACTTCCACCTGTGGTATAGGAGCCGAACCCGCAATAGTCGATTTACAACTCCCTAAATGCGATTGTTTGCTTATATCCACAACATTACTTATTACATCTTTCTGTAAAAATTCTGGTACAGACGAGTCACCTCCTGTCTGATGGCTATCCATATTGTACACAAAAACAGGTTTGGCCAATGTATACGTTTTTTTTGCGGGCTAAATGGATCGAACAGACTTACCGCTGCGAAGCATGCCGACCATGCTCCGGCAAAGCCACCGAAAACTGCTCTTGCCCTGCCCGAAATAATAAGCCCACGTTCCGCCCAAACAGCAAGTCTTTGAGGCCCAGGTAGAGAAATATAAATACCCAAGTATTAGAAGTGGGCTTGATTGTTACAATGTTATCTTACTCATTCCACTAAGTGGCACCTCATCAAAAACTTCCAGCAGGCCACTTTTGCCTTCCACTGTCCCGGAAAAAAGTGGCCCCTATGTACAGAAGCTATTTATAAATATCAGAGACCAGTTTGAACTTTCCAGGTCACTGATCCAGAAGGCTACTTCTGCTTTCCACTGCCCCAAAACAGGCAATTGGTGGCCTCTCAGGTTATAGCTGTTTATACACCCATGTATTAGACAATAGCAACACGACCAAAGTAAACTCCACTCTGTATTTTCAGGGTTTCTAGACCCGGCTCCCTGCAGTAACCACACAACTGTCATGATGCCTACCCCCGGAGCATCAGGCCAGGCCCGGACCCCCGGGAGCAGGCATCACGCCCCCGGGTAAAAGCCCAGCCGCCCTTTATAGGGGCTCTTTGGACTCTGTCCTGGCGCCGTTGGCGCCAAGCTCATGTTGGACATCAGTCCTGGCGCCATAGGCGCCAGGCTCATAAAGGGAAGTGTTTGGTGCACTTACCTGAAGCAGACCATGCTGCACACTCACCTGATGCAGACCATGCTGCATGAAGAACCAAGCCAAATGAGGCTTAGTAGGGATTATTTTTCTGAAGGAACTATTTTCTTACTTGGGTGGGGCTGTGGAAGAATACTCACCTGGAACTTCTTCCAAGGCTATTTAAGCCACACCCGGACAGCCACACGTGCTTCGCGTTGTTCTGCATCCCAGCAGCTGAACGCTCACCGTGTCTGCTCCTGCACCTGGACTCCAGCCACACCCGCCTCGAACCTGGAACATCTGTAAGGGAATAAGAGAAGAGAAAGGTGAAAACCAAGAACTATTTCAACCTTCTTACCTGCATCCGGAATCTTCACGCCAGCATTCCTGAAGTAAGACTTTCATTTAAAAGCACCGCATTGCTCGCTGCAGCGCCGCGCTTCACTCACCTGTTCCCGAGTCGCCACCCGGCTCCATCGCGGCTCTCAGTGCCGGTCGCTACATCTCTGCACCGCAGCACCGCACCTAAGGGAGAGAAGAAGAGACAAAAGGTGAGCAAGGGAACACAAGAGGAAAGCCGGATTTTCAGCCATATTACTTACCGGCTATTCTTGGTGAGCCATTCCACATCTCGGGTCGGCGCCACATCTCTGGCAGGTACCGCACCCCGGCCCCTATGGGGAAAGGACAAAAGACATTACTGGGGAATTATAAAGACATTTAAAGGGGTCGCCCTCATCACTGACTCACCTGATTTTACCCCGGCAATTTAACCCCTCAACGCATCGCCTTTGTTCTGCACCTGAAATAAAGGACAGAAAAAGTCAACATAAAAGGAGGCTCACACTTGAACTTTTGCATCTTCATACTTACGGCGTATCGCTCAGTAAAGTCAAGTGGATTTGCCAGCGCCATTCTGAAAACCAGTGAATTAACTGGACGAACGCGCGCCCCTGCACCAGAAGCAGGATGGAGAGTTCATCCTTCCAAACCATAAGGTGAGCTTAAACCGGGGGGTTTTGGAGGAAGTCAGAGGAGAACAAAGGGGGAAAAGGGGGAGCAAGCACATTATACAGCAGACAGTTAATCCCCTTTCTCATCTGCAGAAGGATATTCCTACGGGCCAGACAAGCAAGATTTGGGGGTCCTGTTCAATCAGTGGTCTGAATTCTGCGCATCACGCTTGAAGAGGCCACAGCAACCCAGACCAGACCAGCGCCTCCGTGGGAGCCAGGTGAGCGTTACAACAACCCCAAATATCCCTATACACCTTAATCACAAAAGCCCCCTCTGGCATAGGTACTTAATGCTAAGACAATTTCTCATTTAAACATCAATAAATCAGGCTAAACATATGCTCTTTTTCACCTGTTAAGACAGAAAAAGCCACTTCAGTCCCGACCCCTGCGTCCCGCGCCGCGCACCGTGAACAGTAAACAGTACTTGTGTACTTGACGGTGCGCGCGCGGGTGCGCTGGGTTCCGGGTATTTAGTCACTCCAGGAAGGCATCACACACCCAGGGGGCGGGGCCACCGTTTTTTAAACACACCTTTAAACGAGAAGAAAATGCATGTTTGGGTGCACTTATTTGTAAAGGAGTCAATATATACAATTAGGGTGTGCACAACGTGTGCAGTCAAGGTGGCACAATGTACACACAGCGTGAGCACAACGTAAGAGGGCAGTCACCTTTTTTAGTAGGTCCAGGCAGAATAGTGCAGCGGGTAAAGACGTCCTGACCGCTTCCTGCACGTAAACAAAGTGCTCGAATCCAACAGCATATGGCGCCAGTAAACAGTACTTGTGTACTTGACGGTGTGCATGCAGGTGTGCTGGGTTCTGGGTATTTAGTCACTCCAGGAAGGCGTCACACACCCAGGGGGCGGGGCCACCATTTTTTAAACACACCTTCTTTAGTAGGTCCAGGCAGAATGGTGCAGCGGGTAAAGACGTCCTGACCGCTTCCTGCACGTGAACAAAGAGCTGAAATCCCAGGCATTTCCAAAACAACTCCGACAGCACTTGAATCCAACTGCATACGGCGCCAGTAAACAGTACTTGTGTACTTGACTTGATGGCATTTTAATGAAATATTAGCGTTGAACCTGGGAGAACCGAGTAGTGGTCTAAATGCATTTCAATGCTGGACTGCCCATGTGGGTGGTAGAAAGAACATTACACACAAAGGATATACTTGTGTTTCATTGCAATATGCCACACAGAACAAACGAGTAGAATGTAACCCAGCAATAATGGTCAGCTAATGATAAGTTGATGCTTGTTCAGTTATAAAATCATCAAAAGTCAAACTTACATTATATTCGGCATTTCCATTCTCTTGGCCTAACTGAGACCATAACGCAGACTCCGTTCGCACCAACGATTTTTCATAAACTGAATTTACACGTTCCTTAGTCCAGTTTTGGAATACATAACCTTATCATATCTTACATTATTACACCCCTCCTTTCATTCAATTCCTTTCGGAATGGTCCCTTTCTCTCAAGGTCAAAAAAGCATGTTTTATATGCTTTGAGTGGACCCTAAGTGAATTACTGTAAGAACATATTTGAAGTATAAGTCTACAAATATAGTACTTTGTACTATAGTATAGTGAATTTTTAGTTCCTGACTGTTGCTGGCCTAGATATATCAGTAAAGGAAAAAAGAGTGACCCAGACCTGTGATGTCATCAGTGATGTCATCAATGACATGTGTGATGTCATCTTTGATGTCCTGGGTGTTAGTCTTAGCAGTGTACGGTGGTGGTGCAAGTTATGGTTGCTTAGCTGATCATAACTGGCAAATTTCAGGGGGTTTTCCGTTTTACTTGAAATCATAACGTCCCTTTAACAAAGTTGTTTCACTGAATTTCATAGGTTTTTAGTAGCCCAACTTAAACATAACCTCCGTTTAACAACGTTTTTTCATTGAATTTCATAGGTTTTTATTAGTGCAACTTAACCATAACGTGCCCTTCACAGAGTTTTTTCATTGAATATATATATATAAATATATAAATATATTTTCATCTCTTGAGAAGCAAAAATACTGTGCAGATGCATACCTTTGTGTATTTATTTTATTAAATTGTTTTTTATAACGCAGTTTCTAAGTGTCGATCCGGGATTCAAACCTCTGTTGATGCGCGGGGTCTTGTTACCATGACCAGCGCGTTGCCCCCATGCGTTCCTCAAGCTTGGACTGGTCTATAGGGCAATAGGGCAATGTCGAACCAAACAGACAAAAATACTAGTGTGGAACCGTTTTTTTTGGGTCAAAGTGGGCCACTTTTTTGCCCATGTGGGTCAGTTTCATGAGTTACTTCACTTTGCGGCTAGTAGTTTTGACCAGTGTTTCTGAATACATTTTCTTTAAAATACACAATTTGCATCACATTTTATCAAAAACCTCCCCATTGGGTGCTACTGAAACAGTCTGTCACAAGAGGAATGAATTGTCATTTGCAATGGTGTGCCACTTTTTCATTGGTGTCCGGAACAATTTTAAGCCCCAGTCCGACCCCGGCGATCCTACTTTCACAATGTTCCAGTCATGTGCTGTTTTGATTTTGAAAGGACAAACTTCAGCCAAGCACACTCTGCCAGTCTGTTGTCGTGTCATCAAGTAGATATTTGAACCTCACTCATAATGTTGGGATCTTCGCAGAGCACGTCTTGTCGGACACTATCGGAACATTCTCCGAATTGCTATGCTGACATTGCACGGTTCAAACTCGTGTGCTTCAGTGAAAGGTGATTGTGAAAATCAGTCACTCCGCATTGAGCAACCGACAAAATGCCTTTGGAATACGTTCAGAAGGGCAGACGCCATTTTAATTAAATCACTACGTGCTGTCACTGTTCAGCATTCCTGGTTTCTGCCCAGTCTATAAATGTACTGATGGGTTTAGGTAGAATGCTCGATGGCATGTGGGTGTGAAAATAGTCTTCTCTGCTTAACAGACACAAAAAGTGGTTTAAAATGTAGTAAACGCTTAACAACCGCTCCACAGGTCTGTATCGTGTTTGGGTCATCAAAGAAGTCAGCAAACAGAAACAATCTGGCTTGGACCACACGCATGCCCAATTATCTTGGATTATGTCAACGCATGGACAATTTCCAATCGCTCAGTGTGGCTGTTACACATGAGTTAACCAGAAGACAGGGAAAGCAGACGCAAAGCATTAACAATGACATGCCTAAGGGAGAGCCCCATTTGAAATTGAAAGTGGTTTGGATGAGGGCCCACAGTCTCTGGAATTGATGTGATTAGACCAGGGAGTGCCTGCACAGTCTTGCTTCACGGAAATGGTTCCCAATCCTAGATATTAATAAAAGATGGTGATTTTCCTTAGCTTTGGGGGAGCCAGGAGAAAGGCTAATTAAATGCACCACGGAAGCACCACATCCAGAAAGATTTTGTTTTGCAAATGAGTGGCAATAGTGCACTTTAAACGTACATCAATGAGAAAACATCTTTGTCATTACATTGCATTTTAATCCACTCGAATGGCTTCTTTCCAGCACTGCACATATACTCAGCGTGCTTATATATATTAGGTTTTATATGGTTCGGCGAAAACCGAATAGAACATGCTTCATTTATATCTACAATAGATGGTGATGTTTATAGATAAAAAATAGGAAGTGGCCTTCGAAGAGCATTTGCCACCTTTTGAAATTCAAAAATAAATAAAAATGTATGTGTTAATGCTCTGTTGTTAGTATCACAGTGAGGGAGTTAAGGTCAATGAGGAAATATGCTCAGTCAGTCATCATCCTTTGACAAACGAACTAAATCCAAGGTTCAAAACACTTGCCCAGGCAGTCTTGGAAGTCAGTTTGTATTGCCCGCCAATAAATTCATAATCCCTAAAACGGGAAGCCAACCAGATGAAGTTGATTTGTAGCGTAATGAAACTCCCTGACAGGGTACTACTGATCAAATTAATGTCCTTTTCCTCCATTGTAGCTCCACAAAGAAGGTCTTCTAAGCTATTTTACACTATGTGAAAATATGTGAAACAGTAATTTTCAAGGAAAGGCGTTTTCACTGTCTGGAGTTGGGCTGGGAAACATTTCTGCTTTTGTAGACGAATTGCCATGTTCCACCTAAAATTCCCCTCCAATGGTGGGATCCACAAGTGAGTGAGTCACAAAGCAAAATTATGGTGATTTTTGCACCAGTTGCATCAACATGTTTGCCAATTTGGAGGGTGGTAATGTATTTACTGTCTTATTGACTGTAATGCCATCAATTTTAGCCAATTAGAGCACATGAACATTTCGGGCCACCTAATTGACTGAAATGTTCAAATTCCTTAAGCAGAAATTGTAATAAGAAAAAAATGTTGGGGCCACCAGGGGGCGCACGGATGAACGTCTCCTCTGTGTGAGCTCTGTCCTGAGGTCGCAAAAAGCGGATTGAGCCCCCGCCATGGGACCCCCCCATCATGGAAACTGTGTGAACCCGGCAGCGGAAGGTGGCCTCGACGTCCTGAGAGAAAATCCAATCAAAATCGGACATCATTCCATCGAGATATGTGAGAAGTTAACTTACACTAATTAGCTACGCAATGGGCCTGCAACGTACGGACATAACAGTATGTCCCAGTTCGATTGCCGCTCAGAGTTAGGAGTTGGAGGAGCCTACTCTGAGGAGGAGTGCCTGTCTGCAACGACACCCCATTCGTGACCGATTCTTGTCAGAATAGTTTGCAGACAATTGGCCCCTCCGGCCCCGAAATGAAGACAGCTGAAACGACTCTGGCCACAGCACAGAGAAGCGTGATCAAATCGGCGATGACTGGGAGAACGCTGCATTGCCCTCTGTAATAACAAGAGGTTTGTTCCACCGCCTTCCATGACCGGGTCTAGTGCCTTTCCACGGGAACAACCGAAAAATACACAGCACTCCATGGATGGTGCCTCCCGAGATCGGGCTCTCACAGAGCTCGCAGGCTTAATCTGCCTCTTGAGCCATTTGCAAGAGGTGGAGTGTGGGCCGCCGTTCACGGTCGTGGCATCCACTCCCCTGGAGATTCACTCCCACAAGAAAACCCGGCGCTCAGGCCCGCTACAAACTGGTTTGACATCCCTGTGTTCCTGCCCCCCACATGGCATGGCCCAAGCAGCGACCTTTCCCAACGCGGACCATCGATATCTCGCTCCATGGGTTAGCATCCAGAAATCAGGAGCACGACTTTGAAGCGGGATGTGACAGAGAAAGCTAAGGAAGGTGTTGCAGGCCCTGAAATATTACTACGCCCCACACTTGATGTTGTGATTGCTTCAAGGGACAATTAACTACAGGGCTCACGCATAACTCGCCCAATGGCCACATGAGGTTATCATCACGCCCGAACCCGATGAGAAACGCACCTCACTTAGGCCTTCAGGACAGATGGAGACGGCCTATACCCGCCATTTAGGTGCCTCACAGCCCATGACTGCTGCATGTTGCTAATGCTCACTGGCCCACACGTGACCCTCTGAGGAGTTCAACGGAATCAAAGGGAATAGTGTACGACAATCATAATTCAAATCTGTTGTGGGTGGCTTAGGAAGAACAGAGATTAAACTGGTTTGGAATTCCACCTCACACTCAATTCATGTACTTTGACACAGTCCATATTCCTGGAGTCATTCTGGACACACCCGAATTCTCTGCAGACATAGAGGGCCGGACCCAGCTGCCCTGAAATGCTCACTATATCACTCACGAGAGATAGGTGACAAGAGGAAACAGACAACTGAAAACCCCTGTGAGCACCTTGTGCCAGTGCAGGCACCATTCACAGGCAGCCCCCCTCACGCCCGCAAAGCACTACTAATATCTATGCACAGTAAAGAGGCGTGATAGACATCCCTGAGTGAAAATGTGCCCTCCTCTGCGAAGTGTCGGCAGACCTTCACAGCTGCAGGAGATATATAAGAGACACACCAGTGCTAAATGAAACGGAACAACATCTTGGGAAAAGTGATTGAACCCCAGCATCAATACGGACTCAAACTGGTCCCCATCACAACCTGGAATTAGAGAGTTGGGCCCGTGTTGCACAGGGTGTGTGCCCTTCTCCGATCCATGCTCTCTCACCATCCAATAGCTCTCTCGCTGTGACTCACATCTCACAGACCACCAAACTTTGCACCCCATCTTCAACTAACAGACGACCTTGGTGAAAGACGATTGGGTCCCGTGGAAAGTTGTCTTTCTTTTCGACCATGGTGCCTCTGTGAAGGGCAGCTCACTCCACAGTCTCCGTCACACACCCACAACCGAAAAGGCTGCCCCTCCCACTCTTGGGGCGTGTGCCCTCTTCTTCTTTGACAGAGGCAAGGTGAGAGACTGGGCTACAAAAGACCCCCATAACCCGTACTGGAAGCCACCCTTTGAAGCGCCTTGGCTCAAGAGTAAATGGACTTTAGGGCAAACTTGCACCTTACAGATTCTCCCCACATCTCGCTGAAACTATCCCTCAGCCGGTCCCCACAATGACGACCTCAGGGGAAGAAGCAGCCGCAACCAAGGCAGACGTAGCTGACTAACTAAACTAAATGAAGAGCATGAGAGATGACATAGGTGGGAAAGTGGATAAAATAACTCAGAGAATCAAAAAAATGGAAGAGAGGCTAGATGAAGTCAGAAATAATCAGATCTACCCTGGCACGCAAGAATCCCAAATGGATCAGAGGATCGCAGACATCAAAGCCAGGGAAGAAGAATTCCACCTGAAAGTCGACAACTTGGAAAATCGTGAGCGACGCAACGACTTACGCATTTTCGGTGTCCCAGAAAAATATGGGGAAACTGAGCTAGATTTGAAAAGAACACTACACACGCTAATGAAACTTCTGTTCGAAGATGAGTCAGTAGATGATCTGAAAATGTACCATATCTGCAGAGCTGGGGGCGCCACAGGTGTTCCAAAAACATTTTAATGCGATTCTGCAACTACGATGACAAAGCTAGGGTACTCAAGAAGGCCAGACACTCTCCACAGATCTCACCGGATGCAGCAAATATTTTGATTTACCAAGATTGGTCCTCTCTTAATCTGGCCATGAGGAGAAAATGCCTCCCACTCACCAAATGGTTAAAAGAAAAGGGTGTATGATACTGCTGGGCTACCCTTTTACACTTACATTTGAATGGGGAGGGAGCACGATCAGGTTGAAATCGGAGAGAGATAACCGCCCCTGCACGGCTGACCTGTTAGGGGACCGGGAGCAGGAACCAAACCGGAACGGAAGAAGAGATGAGGATAGAGAATGGTGAATTAAAGGACCAAGGCAGAGGAAGATACCATGATCTAGACAGTTTGGGAGAATGAACGTGTCCCCGGACATGGAACACTGAACTACCTGCCACTATGGGATGGCCTCGCCAAGCTGGGTGCCCAGACTGGCGGAATGCCTATCCGTATTAGATGACTTGCTCACACATGAGCGTCAACGAGGACCATGAAAAAGTTGATTATATCTGTGGTATGGAGGGGCGGGGGAGAGCGGGGGCTCATTGGTTGTATTGGTGTTCTGAGATGGGACCAGGAGATGCACGGTCCTCACGTGGAGTCCGGAACTGACCAGTTATGTCGGATGCCACAAGGGGGCAGGGGGAGAAGGCAATGGGTGGAGGGAAGGGGAGGGACAGTTCCTGGTTTCCATGATGTTACATGCAAGGTTACTGTGAATACTTTTGAAAGAGGTTGTATGAGGCCACTATATGAGCAAATAGGTGGTAGAAATTGCTATGGGCAAAAAACTCTGTATCTTAGGGCTGGCACACTTAATGTGAAGAGACTCAATTCCCCTACCAAACAATCATTGTTCGCTAGAGAATTTAAGAGGGCAAACCTAGATGTACTCTTCCTGCAGAAAACGAAGTACGAGCAGGGGGAGGAGCGTAGGGTCCTGTACTTTCGGGTGGGATCTGAAGACTGGGGCTCTGGCCCTCTGCAGAAAGCCAGAGTGGGTATACTTGTGATAAAGGGACTCAACTTTGAGGACACTAAAACATGGTCTGACGTAGAGGGAAGGGTCATCGACGTGGTAATGTGGGCTGAGGGAATTGTGATGAATCCCAATATGTCATCACTACTTCATTAGGGGGAGCTCCTTCCCATGAGGCCAGTGAGGTGATGCAGCTATCCGATAGTCCCCCTGCAGGTGTTACTCAGTGGAATGATCTCATTTTAGGGGAAGCCACCCATGAGACCAGTGGCAACTCTGAAGGAATAATACAGTACTCAGGTAACTCATGCACCTCTCCTTCATCCCCGCTCCCTCCATCCCTACCCTCCTATCCCATATATATCTAAGACATACAAGAAGTAGAAAGGACTGAGACAAGGTAAAACATGGATAACTATCAAGAGGATCCAAATCCAGAAAGGACTGGGCAAGAAGGGCATATCCCCAGAGATCACACAGAGGAACGTAACTTAATAGTCTCGTTTTCAATTGCAGACCCTGACAGGAACAGAAATAAAAAAACTGTCAAGGGACTTACCCGTTTGTCGAATGCTGCAGATAAGGGGCCTTGGCTCGCAAGAAATGGCAACAGGAGCTCACTGAGGCATGGAGACACTAAATGGACGGTCTGCTGAATCTGCGGAAAGCACCAGCAGTACAGAATTGCTGAAACATGTGGTTTGGCGAGAAAGAAGATGCCAGAGAGAGTCTGGAGACATGGGTCCGCTGCAAGCTGCGAAAAGCCTTAGAACGCCGGCAAGGCAGAGAACAACCCTGGGAAACCCAGAACCAACCGGAGGGCTGCAGCAAAAATCCTAAAGGTACTTGGGTGGATAAGCCTATGGTTGGGAGTCCCCAGAGCGTGCATGAGACTCTGAAAAGTGTAATGAATGTAAGGTGTGGGAAAGAAGATAATCCCTACTCAAGGCTATGAGAATCCTTACCGAGAGACAGTAACAAGAGACATAGGGTTTGGGCCCTTATGAGAAAAAGGCATAAACATTTGAAGACAGTACTTGGCAGGGGAGTATACCAAGTCTGTATGTGAGTTCAAGAAGCCATAAAGGGAACTGTGAGATTAAAGTGCATGGATACAGTACATGGAAGAGCAATGGAAGAGCAATAAACTATGTATGTATGTGATATTAAAAGACATTACATAGAACTGTAAGAGTAATACAAAGGAACACAGTTATTGGGAGGGAAGTAAACCAAGTGTATGTTTGAAACCAAGATACCTGATAGAGACCAGGTCTGGCAACCAGAGTCTAGGACCCACCAGAGTTTGCAGGAGCATCCACACTCCTCTTTTGCATTGCAGTACGTGGTAGGATGAAACCAGGTCTGCCAACCAGGTTTCAGGACCCACCAGATTTTGGAGGAACACCCAAACTCCTCTTCTTCTTCGCAGTGCCTGGTAGAAGGAGTCAAGGTCTGCCACCAAGGGTATGAGACCCGCCAGAGTTTGAAGAAGCATCCAAACCCCTCTTCTTCATTGCAGTATCTGATAGGAGTAATTCAAGTCTGCCAACCAGGGTCAGCAACCTGCCACAACATGGAGGAGCATCCATCCATTCTTCTTGGTCACAGTGCCTGGTGAAAGAGGACCAGGTCTGCCAACCAGGGTCAGGGACCCTAAAGACAGAGAAGAAACCTGAAATGGGCCAGTTGGGCAAAGGGAGACATTTCCCCAACACTTGAGGTACTGATAAAGCTTGAAGAAGGCTGGAAAAGGGAGTCATCCTCCAACAGTTGATTAACTATACCAAAATGCTGAGAAAGGCTGTTGAAAGAAGACGTTTCCCCAACACATGAGGGATAGAGAAAATCAGTACTGTGTTTAATCTAGGGGGAGGTAGTTATTCATCTGGGCTAGGAAGACGTCTTCTTTTGATCAGTTTAACACAAAGTGTGATGGAGAGAGCAAGGATTATGAAATTAGACTTTTGACTTTTTGCTTTTGACTTCCTGACTCTGACACTAGTTATCTTGGTTGAAGCAGGGAAAGCCCTCTTAGAGTTAAAGCAAGATAAGGTTTTTATATTTCACTTTAATAAAGTTTTATGCCAGTCACTACATCCCCTCTGTGTCAGAATCTTACTTCTGCACCCTTACAGAAGGCTCAAGAGGCTTGTGAATGTGATCCAGTAGCAACCGAACAGCAATAGTATTACAATCCATGTAATGGTAATGTCCAATCAAGGTTGGATATAAATATTTACACATTAAACAAATCGGCTACATTGTAACTAAGTACAAAATCACTTAACAAAGCCCACCCCTGAGAAAAAAATGCAAAATATGCAAAAAAAAGCAAGATGCAGCACTCTGGGTAGAGACTCAGAGGTGAAAGGAAAGTAATAACCACAATGTTCTTAAAAGGATGTTCTCTTGAGTGCACAAATAGACTTAAGTGATCTTACTTCTCTTCAAGGCCTAAAGATGGACCAAGGGTGCAGCTAACAGTTTATAATAGCTTTCTCTGGTTCTTGACAGTTCAATGGCATCAACACATAAAGCAAAAGTTGTGTTGTTCAAGATGGGAACAAGTGTCGGACAGGGTTTGAGCTGAAGTTTATTGCAGATTAAGAGGAGTCACGAAGGTTGGTTTGACAGTCAATTAATTGGCGAAGAAGGTGGTAACTGGATGTGCAGATCGAGATAGGTGGTCCAATCTAGCATTGGGGGTCGCGTCTTGATGAAGCCACTATCGTCACTTCGACTAGTGATAAGAACACAGCAAAGATGCTGGCAGTTTGAAGGGTGACTCCAAGTGGCGTTCAACAAAGTGCAGTTGATAAGGGCCACCAAGGTCGGTTCGACCTCAAAGATTCTGGTGAATGGATGCTTAATTCTTAGTTGGTGGCTTCAGTGCAGCATTCAAAGCTCATGCTTTGAAGAATACCCAAGTGTCTGGTCGACTGTCAATGAATATTGCCAATGTAGACGCTGGCAGTTCAAAAGATTACTTGAGTATGGTGGTTGCAATGATGAGCTTCACATTTGAACCAGGGAAATGACATGCTCTGCTGGTGCAGTGCGATAGTGTACTAGTTCGAGAGTGAAGAACAGCAGCTCAAGGGTCAGTTGCATGTCAAAGGCAGCTCCGGATTTTCTTGTTGGTTCACAAAGTGTCAACGGTTCAAATCATGACTTGCAGAATTACCATGGTGAAAACACATGGTTCTTGGCTGTCTTGACACTCAGGTTGCTGTGAGTCCCCATTCAGAGACTCAAGGAAAGATGCATCCTTTTCCTCATGCTCCCACCACAGGGGAGCAGGCACAAACCATCAGGGGTCCTGAAACATGGTGAGGACCTGGACAGCAATTTGGCTGGCAGAGATGCAGGTCTTGCCCCAGCATCAGCTTACCCCCAATATGCCCTGCAGATGGCTAGGGGAGAGAGATTCCCTATGCCTTGGACACTCAGTATTCATCTCTAATGCAGGGCTTTGTAAAGGTCAGCTCTCCCCAGAATCTATGTCATTACTGCAAACTCAAAAATGCAGTCTTTTATTTTTTATTTTTACCCCTGTTACACCACATATATATGCATGAGGAGACCCCTGCAATCCCACCATACTTGTATTATATTCCATACCCCCTCCCAAATATATATGTGGTGTAAAGGTGGTAAATAAAAAGTCTGCATTTTCGGCAGTCACAGTTATGGGGGAGCAGTAACGGTATTATTCCCTTGCTCAACAGAGGTTCAGGGAATATTTTCTTAGTTGTTTGTTCCAAAGTTAATCTAATAAGGAATTGGAGATCCCTTATTTTGAATGCAGTAATCTACAGGTAACTGGACACAAACAAGCATGCTTTAAGGGTCCAGACCCTGTTCTTGGAACAACTGGACTGAAAGGAAGATAGACTAAGAGAGAAAACATATTGGTGGAACATTCCTCCAGCCAGTCTGAGATCCCTTTATCTACACTAACCCTGTCCTCTGCACATTTCAATATCTTTAAAGATCCTTTTAGTATTCAGCACCATGGTGTGCGGCTAGCCCTTTTGTTATGGGTTCCCAGGAATCCTGTTCCCAGGACAGCTTTCTGTGGAGTGGCTGTCATACAGGAATGGGAGTTACCTTCCGTAACAAAATATCAAAGAGAGGCTTCCACCCTTCTTCAACATCCCCCAGGGCTATAGTTTTGATCAGAGCAGCAGAGACAGCCTAGCTGGGGGCATACATATATACCTTGCACAGCTGAGCTGGGATCACAGGGCTGACACATGTGCGATATCAACTTGATGTGGCCTGGATATTTGTGGGAAATTCTAGATACCACAGCATGAACTCCGGTGTGGCCTATATTTAAAGTTTAAAGTTCTACCGGGATAGCACCTCCCATAGTTATGTGGTTGTGGGAACAGAGCTGCATGCCTTACATGAAGCCCCTGCACTGCAGGGAATTGGCTGTGACTTCAGATTTCAGAAGGGCACCTGTGAACCCTGAACCTGCTATTTGCCACTAGAGAGCAGGCACTGCAGATTAGGGTACTGATCCAGCAGGGCACAAGTGTAACAAGTGTAACCTATGCATTTGGCATGGAGCTTTTTAATGGGATATATGATCAGCTGATTTTCCTTCCTGGAATTGGAATTACCTATCATCCTTCCTGGATGGAATTACCTATCTCATTTTATTATTTAAATACACATTGAAAAATCTAGGACTTCTACATCATTGCCAGGTGGCAATCTATCACATGTACTTTTGAACAAAAACAGGGGTAATAGGCACTCAGCAGAAAAGAGTCACTGGATGTGACTGTGCAACAGAGAGAAATATTGCTATCAGCATGCCTTGGGTTTTGTAATAAATTGTGTTAATCGTCACCTCCTTTGCTACTACAATTTATTTGCGGGATCCTTGGCTAGGCACCATAAGACATTATACTACACTAGGCACACATCATGTTTTGTAACACTGAGAAATTGACATTCTGCACAATAATAACCAGATAAAACAAACACCACCACACACTTCTATAATTAAGCCCTTAGGCACCTTTATACAGATTCATCAGAGAAAAATGCATCATAAAAACATTGGTGTACAATTTGTGTCGAACATATGCAATAAACAGGACAAATATTTGGCATTGAAATAAAACACGATATACTGATTGCAGATCAGCACACCCTTAATTACCATTTACTGTTTCTATCTTGCATAACGTTAGCAGATGGGGATGAAATTGGGAAATGCACTAGCATGCCGATCAATGGATATGGAAGCAATTGCAATTAGGAACCAGCCCCACTTACTGTCTACCACTTTTTGCCCTATAGTTAAGGTTGGGGCAGTCTCATGTTAGGAATAATGGGTTCTCTTGCATGATTTAATTATTCCCCACAGCCAATTTTTCTCACGTAATCTTCCATGCTATTTGAGTAACATGAAAAACAAGGGAATTCCCTTCTATGTAAACTTGACCTGGCCAAATCACGACTCCCTTGCAAGGACAATTTTTTGGTGTTCCCTATTTATACTTTCTCCACTTGAATTGAGACTCTATTTGGCCCAGCACCGCTGGCATGTCTTCAGATCCCCTCGGGCAGCTACTCCCACCATCCAGTGCAGTCTGGAAGCCTGTCACGATGCCAGCTACCAATGTAACCTCCGCCCAAAGTCTTCAAAGTCCAGAAATATTTGGCCAGATGCCTTTGTGCTCGGACAGCACAGCAGGCCCAGCTTTCACATTAGATGTAACAGAAACTCGCAAACGCTGCCTGATAAGCCCCGGGTCTCTTTCGAATTCAGAGAACAGAACCTAGTACTTGCTAGAAGTCTGAGGATTGTTACATTTCAGCGAAGTTCAGTCAGTCAAACCCAAGCCAAAGACTCTGTAATGGCAAATAACAGCAGAGACACAGGCAGACCTCCTTCTGACCCAGACACTAGGGTAAATACCCTTCCTTGCTGCTGACAGTCAATTATAAAGGACTCAGCCCAGGACCTATAGATCATATGGAATCTGCACACCTTACCCACCTACTTTTGTCAAGTTCACTTCCTTCAGTTCTGGCCCATGCTGACACTGAACACATAACAGGCACTTCCAAAATATTCCAGAGTCCACCAGGCCCCATCTAACCCCCCTGAATTTTGGCAAACTGCACCCATTTCTTCCTGCCCTGTATAAGGAAATGTTACATGCCATTCCTTCTTCCTGCATTTGCTCTGCTGGAACAATGGACATTTATTTTTCAAGAGCCCTCACAGTTCAACACTACACACAAATCACTTTTTAATAACTCTCTTTTTATTTTCTTCTTTTTATGATTCTAATCCTCACAAGCAAACTGTTTTACAAGCAAAGCTGTCATGCACATGCAGAAATGCTAATATGTTAATGATTGTAGCCCCCAAATCAACCCACCTTTGGTCTACCCTCAATGCCACACATCAGTACTACTGTCAAAAATCACACACATAACACATGATGCAACGTTAGCATCATTTGAAATGGTGCACACTGTCTCTGTTGAAATCAGTGAACCCGTTGAAATTAGTGCACTGCACTTTACATTTTTACCTGCCTCTCCAATGAGGTATTCAGAAGATCACCGTAATATCTAAGGTAGAGGACACAAATATGGATTGAGCAATCTGGGGCTGAACCCACTATGTGGCAGTCCACCCCCTCAATAACAGTTACAGAAACTGTCCAATTACCTCTATTGGTCTCAGCAATATTTCTGTAATCTCTGAACAAGTGGTTGAGCACCTTGATTCGGGCCAAGTAGGTTCAGATATTGGTCTTTCTTTTTAATTCATTGGACTCTCTGGGAACATTTTTTCTTGGCTGCAATACTGCCTGTATGTTTGTGTTTTGTATGCATGCATACGTTGTGGATTTAAAAAACAATATATATATACATTTATATATGCTGTATATTTTTGTTACTCACTGTAACTACTGCTTTTTGTAACATGTTTAAGAGTATGTACATGTATATATGCTGTATATTTTTGTAACTTCTGTAACTACTGCTTTTTGTAACATGTTTAAGAGTATGCGCCCGGTTGCCCCTGGGCCTGGTTTTTTGCGCTTTATAAATAAAATCAAATCAAATCAAATATATATATATATATATCGCATCACTATTCCAACTAACAGACTTTCACCTTTTTTACGTATAGAGATACAGGGATCACAACCTGCAGACCTGACACTTTCCATTATTTGTTCCAAAGCCATTCACAGACATTCAACTGGCACTGCACAAGCCCCACTAGCCTCTCTAAGGCAATTAATTGTTGTCAAACTCCCTTCAGCCCACCCAATCTGCCAAAAGCTTTCATTGCCCCTTGTCTCTAGTCAAACCCCGACCTTTCCTTTTGATTGAGATGTAACACAATCCTGATACTGTATTTGACACAAAGTTACCACACTGAGCTCCAGGGGTCACCGGCCTAACACATTGGCCCTCATTACAAGTCAGGCGTTAAGGGGTTAACGGCGCCGTAAAGAGCGTCGGCGCTGTTAAACCCTTAACGCCTGTTTCACACTTTAACGCCTGCTTTTTGCAGACGTTAAAGTTTTTGGCGCTAAGCGACCTTGGTGCTAATTACGGCACCGTAATTTACGGTGCCGTAATTAGGGCCTTCTCCATCCCCATTGTGCCCTATGGGGCAAAAATGGGAATGGGGAAGGGCAAATGGTGAATGGGGAATTACCGCCCCACTCACCTTGGAATGGGGCAGTAATTCCGCCACTCACCATGGCGGAATCCGGCATGGACCATGGTTCTAATAGCACCATGGTCCACCGCCTGACTTGTAATGAGGGCCATAGACTGGATGGTATCGGCCAAAATGACTGATGTCCCCTGCACCCTTGCGCATTGTATTGTGAGCGGGGGTTGCATGGGACACCCCTGCATCTGTCCCCCCCAAAAAAAGGAAAGGACCCTGCGGCACCGGTCCCTGATCACAGTCAGGGAACAGGCGTCACAGGGACACAGCGAGACAGAATGTAAGGTAAGTAGTGGAATAGGGGGTGGGGGTGGGTAGGGGTTTGTTGGGGTGTGGGGGGTGCTAGGGGTGTGGCTAGGGGCTAGGGGTGTGGGTAGGGGTTTGGGCAAGTCAGTAATGTTCAGGGGAGAAAAGGCCAAAGATTATTTAGAAACAATGATCTGTCTTTTCTCATTCTAACATTTCTGATTAGGTTTTTCAACCCCAAACCGACTGGCTGTATTTACCCTCTTTCAGACCTCTAGAGGGACAAGCCTGAGAGTTTTATGACTGTGCTACCACTGATCCCTGAACGGGACGGGCCTGACATACTGAGTTTCAACTGGACTGCACATGCAATGACTGACACCTAACCAACCCCTCCTGCCTACCTGAGAGCACACTTGTTTTTTCATTTATTTTCCCTGCTCTCCAGTTTGTCCTAGTTAACACAGTGTACCATTAGGCCTTGAAGATTGCAACATCCACATGCCTTTCTGAGCAAAACTACAAATCAGGTACAGACAGGCACAGATAAAGGGGTACCTGCAGGAGGGGCTAAGAAAGCTGGAATGCTGTGATGTTTTCCAAATGCTTACTTTCATCTCTGCCTGAGGAAGTGGAGACATTCCACGAAAGTTTGCAAATATGCAAAATATGCAAAATAAATGACTTTGTTAGCCTAATTAAGGTATTGACTCGTTGTTTTCTTCTGGATACATTTGTGTAGCTTTGTGTACCAGTCAAGTGCTATTTAATTTTGCTTTCGAAATGAAGAACTTCAGCTATGTGAACTCTGCCAGTTCATTGTCATGTCATCAATTAAATATTTGAGCCCCAGTCATAATGTTGGGATCCGCTCAGAACACGTCTTGTCGGTAAATATCAGAACATTCTCAGAATTGATATGCTGACAGTGCACAGTTCAAACTTGTGTGCTCCACTTTCGATTTCAAAAGAGGATCTCATTTTGTCATGTCATTTTTAATGCTTTGCGTCTGCGTTCCCAGTCTTCTGGTTAACTCATGTGTAACAGACACAGTGGGTGATTGGAAATTGTGTTGACATAATCCTTGAAAATTGGACATGGTTGTGGTCTGAACGGTTTCTGGTTGCAGACTTCTGTTATGACCCAAACACAATACAGATATGGTGACCAGGGCCGGCCTTAAACCAAGCCGGGCCGGGTGACCGCCCGGGGTGCCATTAGCCCCCAACCACAGCAAGCTCGGGGGAGTCATTCAAGGGCTCCCCCAAGATGGCTTACTGGGAGATGGCGTGGCAGGTGCCCTAATGTTATTAAATGCGCCCCTATTCAGGCGATTACCTCCGCGCACCGAAGCGTTTTTCATTGGAATTGGGCGCTCATGCATTAGCAGGAGTGCTCTATTCCAGTGATTTACTCCCTGCCAGGCACCGGAGTGGGGAGTTAGAAAAAAAAAGTTGGAAAAAAAATGGACCTCCATCCCACCCATTGACCAGGGGCGTGCAGGTCAGGGGGCAGATTTTTTGTAAGCAGCCCGGGGCGCTGCTACTGCTAAGGCCGGGCCTGATGGTGACGTAAATTATTCTAAACTCAAACATCAAACTCCTTAACAAATCTCCTCTAGTGTCAATCATCTTCATGGTGTCACTCAGACAATCGAAAATTCAACAAAACACCCTCCTCTGCAACACTTAAAAATTCTAACGTTGGTCTTGCAGACGCAAACAAAATCAGCGGCAAGCATCTTTGCATCCATTTTGTCCAAATCTTCCCAGTGTTAGTGCCATGGGAGTTCCTCCACCAATGTGGGAACCCTCAAGGCACAGGTTCCTAGGCAAGTTGCACCCTTATGTAGGGACTCCGAGTCCCCAGGCAGAAGGAATCAGCATTCGTGTTCCTGCAAAATGAGACGTGTACAACAAATGGTGTCTTTTTTGTTTTCCCTTCGGCGGGAAAAAAATAGGTAAAAGCTGTTCAAGTAAACAGGACAATTATGGTAGCTTTTTTCTTTTCCAATGGTGTCATGTCCATCAGTGCACATCTCCGCTGCATGCACATGTGCACAGAGGAGATCACTCCATGCACAGAATTCAGGACACAGGAACCCAGGCGGATTAGGCATTCCAATATCCGGAACATCAAACATGCAGTGTGCCTTTTGAAAAGGGCAACTGTCTAACACTATCACTGTAGTTGAGACCAACATACGTCTGCAAGAGCAGATTATTATTATTATTATTTTTATTATTATTATTATTATTATTATTATTATTATTATTAATATTATATTTTTTTGTTTATTTTTGTTGTTGTTCAGGATTTAAATGCTGTAACTAACACATTTTGGCATTACCAAATGTAAAGCTTGCCAGCATACATTCAGAGTTTCGGGTACTGTTAGGATTCAAACACTTGGCCTGCATGGGTACACAGATCCCGTCAGCAATATTTATTTATTGAGCCCTCTGGCCAACCGATACTTCCGTGAAATAAAAATACGACATTTTCTGAGAGCAAAGGTTGATAACATATTTTCCCGTTCCAGTCAATTGCAAAGCCACGTCCAGGCTTCGCTTTCCCCCCCAACTCTCGCTCTTCTCGGCAAACCCATGACAGCCTAATTGAAAACATGTCTGCTATGCCCAAGGCTTATTGCCGATGAGAATCAGCAATAAAGACAGTTGGAGAGGAATTCCCAATGAAGGAGCGCATGACCCTGGGTCATGAGTGCAAAGTGGGCCAGACAATAAAATACGACAAAGCTCATAGCGGTGTCATCTCCGAGGCAGCGAAGGACAGAATTCACCATGTTGACTATCAAGCCCCTTTGCAGTCTAAGAAAAGAGGCATCTTCTATCAGTCAATCAATCATAATTAACTTTGATTGTTTTTTTCGTTTTTAATCAAATACCTTATGGCAAACATGCACGAGGCATTGAAGGCCGACGGAAAGCTAGAACGTGACATTTTGGGCTCGATTTAAGTTGCTCAATTCATTGGAAGAGCACTTTTTGGGCAGCGTACAACTTCTCTCCCCCTGGACGAATCCTTACCAAACTTTGCAAAAGATGCAATGGAAGAAAACTTTGCTCACGGCTACAGACCAAACCGCTGGACGGATTGTCATCAAATTTGCATCAGGACTGGTGGCTTGCTCCCAAAAGCGTGCGTTTGTAAATTTGGTGTAAATCTGTCTAGTCATTTTCTTTAAAACAGGCAAAATGTAGGTGCCAAAAAATGTCTGATATCTGTCGCTGCTGGCAGGACTCTGATTAGTCCGGAGGGCAGCATGATGTCTGCTGACACTCAACGCGCCTGCTGATTGGCTCGTGAAAAGCATGATGTGCGTCATATTTTTCCAAAACCCCCGCCATGTTCTATCCCCGGACACCCATGTCTGTCCGTGGATAGAGCAGTGGGGAACAGGTCTGGGAAACATGTTTCAGGTCATTTGGTGTTGGGACGAAGGGCTGGGAAGGGTGGCAGAGTGAAAGATGGATGATATAGGGCTATTCATTTAGGTGGAGTAAGAGCGTGCGGGGCGCGGCTGTCCACGGACACCGGGGTAGTCCGTGGACAGGGCCTTGGGTGGACAGCTTTTCTGGTGAATGCACACAGGCTTTATTAGAGTAGTATAGGGGATTGGAATGTAGATAATATGAGGATGTTTTAATAGGTTAAAAATAGGCCATGCACCGAAGAATTTAGGCACTGGCACAACTACTGCAGTATCATACAACTATACAACCAATAATTTGCCTACAACTATTGCAGTAGCTAGAGTTTGGTGGGCACTTGGAGGAACATGTTTGGGGTTATTTGGTGACTGCATGCCAGCTTGTTAGAGTAGGGGAGTGCAATCTAGATGATATGGTGACATTGCCATTGGTGAAAAAGTGCAAATTGTTGTGTGTTGGTTGTGGTTAGTGGCCAGATTCTTGGGTGCATGGGCGTATTATGCTGTGGCCAGACCCTAGACTATTTGGTGCATGGGCCATTCACCCAAGAGTCTAGGGTCTGGCCACAACCACCACAGCATATTACAACCATACACCCAAGAATCTAGCCACTGGTTGCTAGAACTGTAATAATATGTGTACAGAAATGGAATGTGACCATTGGAATAAACCATTACAATAATATGTGTATAGTAGTCCATAGACCAGGCCTTGGGAGGACGGCTTATGTGGTGACTACATGCAGGCTTTATTAGGGTAGGGGAGTGGAATGTAGATGATAGGAGGATGTTTGCATAGGTTAAAAATAGGCCATGCTCCCAAGAATCTAGGCACTGGCAAAACGATTGCAGTATCATATGTCCATGCAACCAAGAATTTTCCTATAACTATTGCAGTAGGCAGTGTTTGGTGGGCACTTGGAGGAACATGTTCGGGGTTATTTGGTGACTGCATGCCGGCTTGTTAGAGTAGGGGAGTGCAATCTAGATAGATGATATAGTGATATTGGCGTTGGTGAAAAAGAGCAATTTTTTGTGTGTGGTTTTTGGTTAGTGGGCAGATTCTTGGGTGCGTGGGCGTATTATGCTGTGGTGGTTGTGGCCAGATGCTAAACTCTTGGGTGCATGGCCGAAGGTCGTAGACCATAGATGCACTGACAGTCGCGCGCTCCGCAGCTACATCGAGCCTCAAGTTGGATTCAAAAAGTTGCAAAAAGTCCTTAGATCGATCAGGGCATGGTCTAGGACCTCTGCAAGGGTGACGTTTCAGCTTAAAACATCTTGGATTGGTCAAAACAAGCACCTTTTAGGTATCCAGGGGTACGAACAGTGTCCACGAATATGGACTGATGCTCAGCATGTCTGCAGGACACCTATTGCACGTGATGCAATGTGCGTATGCGCCCAGCTGTTTGTAGAACAGGGGCGGGATCCCGGAACTGATTAAAAGTGTCACATGTGCAGCAGACAGTTCCAGACAGGCGCAGCATTCGGAGGGCACAGGGGATCAGATGCGCATGGGGCAGGACCCCAGAACTAATTTTAAATGTGCCACAACTTTGACGTTTGGGACAGGAGAGGTGTTCTGAGTGCACAGGGGATTGGAAGCGCATGCACCAAGTTGACCGTAGGCAGGGCGGGAACCCCAAACTAATTAAAGTAATTCATGCCTGTACAGACATCTGCAGACAGGTGCAGTGTTCTGAGGGCACAGGAGATGAGATCTGCATGCACCTAGGTGTCCATAGGACAGGTGCTGGACCCCCAAACTAATTAAAAGTATGCCAGAACTTTACAGACATCTGTGCACATGCACAGTGTTCGGAGAGCACAGGGGATCGGATGCGCATGCGCCCAGGTGTCCGCAGGACAGGGCCTGGGCCACCAAATCATATAAAGGTGTGTCATGATTTTGCCAACACCTCCGGACTGGCGCGCTGTTTGGGGGTACCCCCATTTTGATTATGGACAGCCCGAACAGTCGGGTGTTCGCGGACTCCAAACGGAGCTTTAAAAAACAAACACACACATAAAGCAACAGTAAACATATAGAAATGTATTACCACACACCAAAAACATTCAATTATGAATGGGAAGGGGTAGCGGAATGGGAAACATATACAGGGGAATTGGGGTTTTGCCCAGGCTAGTCATCAGGGGAGGAAGGGATTGAGGTCTCATCATAGTTTCTTTGGCTAAAGGGAATTTGTGGGGATGGTTGGCTGGGACAGGGGGAAGGGGCACAGGTACAAGTGGGGCAGTGGTACTTAATATTGCCCATCACATACCTTTCTACAAATGCCTTAAACTGTGCAAAATTGGTGTTCAGCTGATCCATTTTTGCACACAGGCTTATCAGTTAATTTCCCACATTTGCACTTTGGGTCTGTCTGTGCCCATTGTTAGGCGGAAACCTGTGCAGTTCCCTCTGGGACCACTGCAAAAGATTTAGGACTACAGGTGTTTGGCAGTAAACCCACTTGGTAGCAGTCTGTACCACACAGATTCACTTGGTAGCTGTGGCAGAGCAGTCAGACTTCCCTCAAGAAGAGTTAGGCAGTATGTGGAGTATACAAAATAGGGCAATTTACACAGTAGAACAAGCAAACACGGAACAGAGCTTCGGTGTAAAGATATATAGTTATTTATTTATAAAAACATATCTATGAAAAACACACTGGCTCTAATACGGCAAACAACTTCAATTACAATTACTATACGTAAATCAATCCCCCTAACAATCGTTCGACAAGTCTAGGTTCAACGGCACCACTTATTTGCAGACAGAGGTGAATGCTTTAACCTAGATGGCACTCTAGTATTCGTTAGGACGGGAGAGAAAAGGCAGGTTATGAAATCAACTCGGTACCAACACTTTTACGAACAAATGCAAGGCAAGTAAGACAGGGTCTACTGTAGATCGCAAAGTTCAGAGGCCAGGCCCACTCGGAGAGAGGCAAGACGAAATGTCCCAAAAAGTATCACAGTGGAAATGCACTTCAAGTCTTTGGCGCAAATTGTCACAGAAAGATTGGACCAGTTCAGAACAGAAAGTTAAGAAGGCTTGGAGGCGACCCAATGGAGAGGCGAGGATTCAGACACCTCACACTAAACGACACAAGGGAAGCCAGGCGGACACTGTACCTTGCATGTGGAGAGACAGCTCCGGCGGAGGCAGTTGGTCCTGGTGGTGGATGCAAGTCGGGGCTTTGCCAAGAGATGAGATGCACTCGTCGTCGAAGGAAAGTTCAAGGTCGTTGCATCACCAGGGAAGAGACCAGACGCGGAGTGCTCCGTCACAAAGGCACCACCTTTTGGTCGCCGTACGGGTTAGTGGCTATCCGGTTGCCGGGGTGCTCAGCACGGGCAATTCGACCACTACGCCCTGGAAGCGAAGAAAAAGCAAAGGGGACTGGTTGTTCCCACCAGTCAGGGGAAGAGACTCTCCAGCCAGGAGATCTCCTCTGTCGTTGGGAAGTGGTGAGTCGGTTCCGCAGGGCTCCACCGGAGGTGTCGTCGTTGCAGGTCGGCTCAGCTTTACCCTCGTCGGATTCTTAGGTCCTGTGGCGACTTCTGAAGATCCAGTCCCAAAAGCCCTGCTTCTATGCAGAAAACCCCCATTCATTCAGCCTAGCTGTCAATCAAAACACGCTAAGTGGTGAGCGGGGTGGCTCACCACTTGGGCCAATCACACCAGAGTGCGACTTGAGTTGGCAAGGCAACTCAGTCCAGGGTGCCTAAACCCCCTCCCACACCCCCTGTGGTACCCAGACAGAATGGCACCACTTTGGAGGGCTTCTGTGCATAAGCCCACCAAAAGTGGACCAAAGGGCTCAACCTTTGGTTTAGGAGTCACAGAGACGAACACAGACGCCATTTTAAAAGCCGAGTTCTGGCAGAAAATACCAACCGATAGATTTATTTAAGATAAATAAACCGGTGGTATGTTAGAGATTAACGAGAAAAAGTATTAACCTCCAACAATGGGAAGAATCCCATAGGGTTATATTCGGGGTCGAATATAAGAAGTAGTTTCCACTGCCACCAGCCAAAACTCGACGAGGGGGGACGGGACAGTGCCCCCTCGAATAACAGACCCAGGGTTAATCGAATGACCCCTACTAGTACGTCCACAATAAGATGGTTTGCACTAGTTCTGTTAGTAAATGTAGGTCTAGTAAAGCCAATGGTGACTTTACATGCCCTGGGAGACAGAAGTCGGTCCCAGGGTATGGAGTCTATGGTGGGGATCCTCTAGGACGCCCCAGTTTTACGGCACAGAGGGTGCGGTGTAACACACATAGAAAAACATATGAGACCCTATGGAGTAAAAGACGCCATAGCCCATAGAACACATTGACATTCAAAGGAATTAACCACATTCATGTCCAAGAGTGGGAGGAAAACAGTCTCACTCTTGGCAGGATGGAAAAAAACAAACTCCAGAAATCCAGCAAAGCTGCTGGGGGACTCAATAGGTTAGGAAATTCAGCCTAAACAGAGAATTCTCCCTAACACTCGCCCCCCCAGACTAAGGGACAGGAGGATTTAATCCACTCCTGGGTGAATCTCATACCTCTAGTAGATGTCATACATCCTAGAGAGACCATCAGCCTTTTGGTGGTGACACCCTGACCTGTGCTCAATGGTGAAATCAAACCCTTGCAGGCAGATCGACCATCTCAGTAGTTTCGGGTTTTCCCCTTTCATTTGCATTAACCATCTCAAGGGTTGGTGGTCAGTCTGAATGACAAAAGTAGAACCATACAAGTATGGCCTAAACTTCTTCTGAGCCCACACCATAGCAAAGCATTCTCTTTCGATTGTTGCCCACCTTGTTTCAGGATCCTTCAGCTTGCGGCTGATGAAGAAAACGGGGTGCTCCCTACCTTTCCCATCCAGTTGACTGAGTATGGCACCTATCCCTACATTTGAAGAATCTGTCTGCACAATGAAAGTTTGGTGGTAATCAGGAGCTCTGAGTACTGGGGCTTGGCAAAGAGCCTTTTTCAGGTTTTCAAAAGCCTGATTGCACTCCTCGTTCCATCTAACCTTTTAGGAAATTTGGGAGAGGAGATGACATTCAGAGGAGAAGCTATGGTCCCATAGGTCTCATTGAAATTCCTGTAATACCCAGTGAGGCCTAGGAAGGCTCTCACTTGGGTCTGAGTAGTAGGTGTTGTCCAATTTTTCACAGCTTCAATCTTACTGAGCAAAGGCCTTATTTCTCCACCTCCTACCTCATGTCCAAGATAGACTACCTTACTCTGTCAAATTTGGCATTTACTCGCCTTTATGGTCAGATTGGCTCATCCAAGAGCCTGCAAAACATCTCTCAGGTGGGTTGCATGTTCTTCCCAGGAATTGCTGAACACTGCTATGTCATCCAAGTATGCCATGCAGAAGTCCTCCATCCCATTCAGAACCTGGTTTACCATCCGTTGAAATGTAGCAGGTACATTTTTTAATCCGAAAGGCATTACCTTAAACTGGTATAAGGCAACGGGGGTAGAAAATGCAGTTTTCTCCTTGGCATGGTCTGTCAGGGCTATTTGCCAATAGCCGGACGTCAAGTCAAATGTGCTGAGGAACTTGGCTGCACCAAGTTTATCCACCAACTCATCTGTTCTTGGCAAAGGGTGGGCATCAGTCTTGGTGACTGCATTAAGAGCTCTATAATCCACGCAGAATCTAAGTTCTTTAGATCCGGCCTTTGGTACTAACACAACTGGGCTAGACCATGGACTAGTAGAGGGCTCTATTACCCCGAGATCAAGCATCGTGCTGACGTCACCTTTGATGTGGGTTTGTACGTTTTCTGACATTCGGTATCCTCTGCTTTTGACTGGCAGACAGTCACCAGTGAGTATGTCATGCTGGCCCTTAGGGGTCAAGCCTGGTGAAAGTGAGAACAGAGAGGCAAACTGAGTCAACATAGACTTACACTCTTCTTGTTGCTCAGGTGTCAGATTTGAAGAGAGTTTTACTCCTTCCATTTTTTTGTCTAAAGGTAAGCCTCTGAGGAGATCCGGAAGAGCTTCACTCTCTTCTTCTTCCTCTGATGATGCTAGAAGCAACGCTCCTACATCAGGTCTCGAGACATACGCTTTGAGTCGGTTGGTGTGGAAGACTGTCAGAGCCTCCTTGGGATTGCCCAAGTCCACCAGATAATTGACCTCTCCGAGTTTACCCAAAACTCTGAAAGGTCCCATCCATTTGTCTTGCAAGGCCCTCTGCCTTGTCGGGATCATAACGAGAATGAGCTGGTCTTGAGCCTTTTGATCATGCCAGTGTTGACCAATACTTGTCCAGCTTTCAAGATATCGCTTGCTTCTGTCATCATGTGCGACATTCTCCTCCGGAGACCTATCATGTAGTCAGTCACTCTGACTGGCTTGGGGGAAGGAGCACTCTCCAACCCCTCCTTAATCAGGACCAATGGACCTCTGACGGGATGACCATAGAGAAGCTCAAAGGGAGAATAACTGCTCCCTCCTGAGGGACTTCTCTATAAGCAAAGAGAAGGCATGGCAGTAGAAGTTCCCACTTACGCTTAAGGGGTTCTTCTAAAGCACCTATCATGCTCTTCATGGTTCGGTTGAACCGTTCTACCAACCTATTGGTTTGTTGGTGGTAAGCCGTTGAGAACTTGTAAGTAACTCCACAGGTTTTCCACATGGCTTTCATGTAGTGGGACATAAAGTTTGACCCCCTGTCAGAGATTACTTCCTTAGGAAACCCGACCCTGGTAAAAATACCAAGGAGGGCCTTAGCCACATCCGGAGCTGTAACAGTCCTCATAGGAATTGCCTCAGGATACCTAGTAGCATGGTCTACTACAACAAGTATAAACCTGTTGCCTGAGGAGGTTGGAGGATCAAGGGGACCAACAATGTCAATCCCTACTCTCTCAAATGGGACTCCCACAAATGGGAGAGGCACTAAAGGTGCCACATTCTTGGAGCCAACCTTACCAGAGGTCTGGCAGGTGTGGCAGCTCCTGCAGTGTTTTTCTACTTCGGCCCCCATCTTCGGCCAATAAAAGTAGAGAGAGAGCCGTTCCTTATTCTTCTTGAAACACAAGTGACCAGCCAAAGGAATCTCGTGGGCTAACTGCAAGAACTGTGGTCTGTTCTCTTGGGGTACCACAAGTCGTTTGTAGTCTCCAGGTGCAGACTCGGTCGGTTCACTGTAGAAGAGGCCATCTTCCGAGTGCAACCTGTATTTCCCAGGCTCTTGCCCTTCAGCCTGAGCTTCTGCCTGGTGGCGAAGACCTTCCAGAGTTGGACATTCTCTCTGTCCCTTACTGAAGTCTGCCCTGCTGGGTCCACCTTCTGCCAGTAAAGACTGCAGCTCAGAATGGGCAACAGGACCCAGATCTCCAATGAGTTCCTGGCCTTCCATTAGCTCTTCTTCAAAGTCTAATTCTACCACACAGAGCTGTACCTCCCTCTCAGCCTCAGCTGGAGGGGGAGTTACAGGTGTAACTTTGGACAACCGCGGGGAAGTCCTTGGTGGCTGCACTGAAGTGCTGGCTGCTGGTTTTGGTATAGAAGTCTTAGGTTTCCCTTTCGCTTCTGATTTCTTGGAGACAGCAGCTGACAATTCCAGTGGAGCAGGAGTGATATCTTTCTTCATCATCTCCTGGAGAGTACCTTGCATGGTTCTCTCCCTTGCAGGTCTGGTTAGCTCCTGTAACCGTTTACTAGGATGTCTGGGGGTATGCGACACAACTCCGAGAGTTTTCAAATCGTTACCCAACAGAACGCGTCCTGGTACCTCACTCTGTATGCTGACAGGTATCTTCACAGTCATGTCGTTACACTGGATGAGAACTGGTAATTGGGGAAGCATCTGCACAGGCCCTCCAGCTAACTTGGTGAGGCGTTCGGGTGCCTTAGCAACATCCTCAGCCTGAAAAAAAGATTTATCCACCACAGTTATGCTGACCTCAGTGTCCCTAATGGCAGGACTATCCTGACCATTCACCTGGACACTGTCCTTATAATACTCTTTAGTATTATCGGGGATAGAATTATAGACATCTAAATTCTTTTGTTCCCACAACCCCAGAGATACTAAAGAAACACTGGCTGAGACTCCAATGGGTTCATCAGCCAGCAGTAGAAAGTTTCCACTTGCCATTTGGACTTCCTTCTCTGGAGCGTAGGCTAAGGAGACAAGCTGGACCCTTGAAGGTTTACCCTTACATCTGGGATCTCCTTTCACGTGGTCAGTCGAGCCACAAACAAAGCATTTACCGAATGCTTTCTGGAATGGTGGCTTGTTCTGGCCTCCTTCCGGTTTGGCACCAGAAGGCACACTATTCTGCTGCGGTTTTTTTTGTGGCTTACCCTTCTGGTTTTGTTTGGGGCCCTCTTTGGAGTTTGAGTTATTAGAATTCTCTTTGAGTCTTTTTTAGGCTGTTTTCCCTCATCCTTTTTCTGAGTTGCCCCAGAATCCTTATGAGTAGCCCTGTTGGCAACCTACAAGTCAGCAGCCTTAACTAGCTTCCTGGAATCCAATTCCTCCGAATCAGCCAAGTGCTGTCTGAGCTCAGGAGAACAGGCATCATAAATAGACTCCAACATAAAAAGATTCTTCATACCCTCATAAGTGTTCACTTTGTAACCCTTAATCCATCCCTCTAGGTTTTTCAGCCCTTCACTCACCCAGGTAGCCCAAGGGGTACCATCATGCTTTCTGAGGGTTCTAAACCTCTTAAGATACTGGGAAGGGGTCTTCCCGAACCTAGCTATCAAAGCTAGTTTCACACTTTCGTAATCCTTCTTATCCACCTCCCCCAACTCCATTACCACATAAGTCGCAACAGGGGGAAGCCTAGAGAACAACCAGGGAAGTAACTCATTCCCTGTGATGTCCTGGAGCCCATGATTATATTCAAACAGTTTTAACCAATCCAACACATCCAATCTCGGTTCATACATACCCACTAATTCCCTAGGCATCCGGGGTCTTTTGTGACTGGAACTTCTAGAGGAACCAGAGGAGAGAGAAGCATTTTCCACAGATAACTTTTTCATCTCTAACTCATGATTAAGTTCTATTTCTCTGAGCCTTAACTCAGCTTGCTTTTGCTCAGCCTGGGCATTCATCTGTCTGAACTCTAGCTCTTGGTTTCTTTCAGATTGAGCTAAAAAACATTTGTATTCTAATTCGAGCTTCGTTTTTTCAAGTTCAAAATAAGCAGGGTTACATGTGGGACCTGGTATGGCCCCCGTAGGTACAGTAGGTAAGGCAGACAGAGGCTCAGAGTGGCTAACTTCATTAGGTTCACTTTCCTCTTCTGACTCATTATCAAGACTTTGATTCAGATCAATACCAATACTGTTTTCTACATTCGCTGGAGAAGTTGGTTCCTCTGAACCAGTACCCAGACTTTGGTTTTCCAGCAATCTCGCTATCAGTTCTACTTTCTTGCCTCTTACAGAAAGATTCTCTTGTCTACAGAGGGCTCATAAACTCTCAGTATTTTCACCTGACAAGGATTCTTGACTGTAAACTTCCATAGTAGACATGTTTTTGAAAGTTGCTTTTTAGTGCTAAGCTTTGTGGTTAGTTATCCTAAAGTGTTGAAAAACACTCTAAACTGTATACTCGATACAAATCCCACCGCTGCCACCAGTGTTTGGCAGAAACCTGTGCAGTTCCCTCTGGGACCACTGCAAAAGATTTAGGACTACAGGTGTTTGGCAGTAAACCCACTTGGTAGCAGTCTGTACCACACAGATTCACTTGGTAGCTGTGGCTGAGCAGTCAGACTTCCCTCAAGAAGAGTTAGGCAGTATGTGGAGTATACAAAATAGGGCAATTTACACAGTAGAACAAGCAAACACAGAACAGAGCTTCGGTGTAAAGATATATAGTTATTTATTTATAAAAACACATCTATGAAAAACACACTGGCACTAATACGGCAAACAACTTCAATTACAATTACTATACGTAAATCAATCCCCCTAACAATAGTTCGACAAGTCTAGGTTCAACGGCACCACTTATTTGCAGACAGAGGTGAATGCTTTAACCTAGATGGGACTCTAGTATTCGTTAGGACGGGAGAGAAAAGGCAGGTTATGAAATCAACTCGGTACCAACACTTTTACGAACAAATGCAAGGCAAGTAAGGCAGAGTCTACTGTAGATCGCAAAGTTCAGAGGCCAGGCCCACTCGGAGAGAGGCAAGACGAAATGTCCCAAAAAGTATCACAGTGGAAATGCACTTCGAGTCTTTGGCGCAAATTGTCACAGAAAGATTGGACCAGTTCAGAACAGAAAGTTAAGAAGGCTTGGAGGCGACCCAATGGAGAGGCGAGGATTCAGACACCTCACGCTAACCGACACAAGGGAAGCCAGGCGGACACGGTACCTTGTATGTGGAGAGACAGCTCCGGCAGGGGGAGTTGTTCCTGGTGGTGGCTGCAAGTCTGGGCTTTGCCAAGAGATGAGATGCTCTCGTCGTCGAAGGAAAGTTGAAGGTCGTTGCACCACCAGGGAAGAGACCAGCCACGGAGTGCTCCGTCACAAGGCACCACCTTTTGGTCGCGGTACGGTTTAGTGGCTATCCGGTTGCCGGGGTGCTCAGCACTGGCAATTCGACCACTACGCCCTGGAAGCGAAGAAAAAGCAAAGGGGACTGGTTGTTCCCACCAGTCAGGGGAAGAGACTCTCCAGCCGGGAGATCTCCTCTGTCGTTGGGAAGTGGTGAGTCGGTTCCGCAGGGCTCCACCGGAGGTGTCGTCGTAGCAGGTCAGCTCAGGTTTACCCTCGTCGGATTCTTAAGTCCTCTGGCGACTTCTGAAGATCCAGTCCCAAAAGCCCTGCTTTTATGCAGAAAACCCCCATTCATTCAGCCTAGCTGTCAATCAAAACACGCTAAGCGGTGAGCGGGGTGGCTCACCACTTGGGCCAATCACACCAGAGTGTGACTTGAGTTGGCAAGGCCACTCAGTCCAGGGTGCCTAAACCCCCTCCCACACCCCCTGTGGCACCCAGACAGAATGGTACCACTTTGGAGGGCCTCTGTGCAGAAGCCCGCCAAAAGTGGAACAAAGGGCTCAACCTTTGATTTAGGAGTCGCAGAGACGAACACAGACGCCATTTTAAAAACCGAGTTCTGGCAGAAAATATCAACCGATAGATTTATTTAAGATAAATAAACCGGTGGTATGTTAGAGATTAACGAGAAAAAGTATTAACCTCCAACAATGGGAAGAATCCCATAGGGTTATATTCGGGGTCGAATATAAGAAGTAGTTTCCACTGCCACCAGCCAAAACTCGACGAGGGGGGACGGGACAGTGCCCCCTCGAATAACAGACCCAGGGGTAATCGAATTACCCCTACTAGTGCGTCCACAATAGGATGGTTTGTACTAGTTCTGTTAGTAAATTTAGGTCTAGTAAAGCCAATGGTGACTTTACATGCCCTGGGAGACAGTAGTAGGACGCCCCAGTGTTACGGCACGGAGGGTGCGGTGTAACATACATAGAAAAACATATGAGACCCTATGGAGTAAAAGACCCCATAGCCCATAGAACACATTGACATTCATAGGAATTAACCACATTCATGTCCAAGAGTGGGAGGAAAAGAGTCTCACTCTTGGCAGGATGGAAAAAGCTGCTGGGGGACTCACTAGGTTAGGAAATTCAGCCTAAACAGAGAATTCTCCCTAACACCCATCTTCTTGCACATTAGCTGGTGCTTCTGGACCATTTTCTTCATTTGCAGTATGTACTGTTAAAAAAGAAGCATGATTCAGTGACATGTGAAGCAATGTGCATTACATTTCGTACTTTTATAATTGTACTGTGTACCATTAGAATTGCTATTGTCACTCATTTCATCATGGGGAATATTTTCCTCGAGCCACTCCAAGGTACTTGCCATTTCTGTGTAAAGAAAATAATGTTTTTTACTACACACAACAAACTCCACTGTTATACAAAGAAATATAGTGTTCTTACGGTTTTTTGTATGGTTTTCTTCTTAATACGTTGGACTTTCTTGTGACAGTTGCTTCTCACTGTGTATGCAAAGCAGCACTGAGGTAATATTGTTCACTGTATTGTGAGTGGGGGTTGCGTGGTGCATTCCATTATGTTTCACAACCTATGTAATTTCACTTCTGCTTTTACAGAGTTTGTAAACTTACTTAATTTTTGCTTGTAGTATACATATGTGTTGCACTTTAAACATCTTATGTTTGTATGCTGCATGCTAAAACAATATAAGATAACCCCTGAGCTTTTGGGCAGTGTGGATGCTACCCGATGTTCCCGGACAGTCGCACAGTGCGCAGACTCTGTGACTATCAAGTTGGACCAGGAGGGTCATTATGTTGTATGGCACATGTACCCAAATTAAGGGTATCCTGGTAAAAACCTGTCAAATTCACTGAAAAAACGTTGTTAAAGGGACGTTATAGTTACATTGCACCAACCAGCGGAAAAAGTGTGTTAAAGGGATATTATGGTTACAAGTAAAATCGAAAAACTCTAGAAATGTGCTGGTTATAGTAAGATAAGAAACCATAATCGTAGGCCGTAGGCCATGCCCCCAATACTCTATGCCCTGGCCACAACCACTGCAGCATAAGTCTACAATGCTAGCAAACATTTTGATTGTGGTATGTGGGCTGCTTAGCAAAATAAATGTGAAGGATTTGATGTGGTCAGAAGCTTATTACTCAGTAGGTGATTACTGGGTGATTCTGTGGTGCTTGGAGATGGGAGAATCTGAAATAAAGTAAGGTTCGCAAGGTAGGACCTGTTGCTTGTGTTGAAGACTGAAGGGAAAGGGGGAGATGTTGTATTTCTTGCTTTACAACACTGTACATAGTTGCAGATGATGTGATAGATATGACTGCACCTGTACATAGTTAAATGTTGATGTGAATCTAGAACTTAATGAGCAACCAGCTGGAATGAGAGAGCTGTGTACATTGGAAGAACAGTTGTAGAGGCAGTGGTGTTGTTTCAGCTGGGAGCCTTTCAAATGTTATTGGCTATCTGTGTGCATAAATAAAGATGCATGTACTCATATTGGCTGTGTGTCAGTTTATAACACACTAGAAAGCCTTTTTTCCATAATTATACTGTTGTTTCTCCCATCTTTTAACATGAAATGACACTTTGTTAAATAGCTGTGTGTGTTGTGTCTGATTACTATTATAATCATTCCTAAAGGAAGTTCCAATGATAGATTGTATGTA
The DNA here is from genome assembly GCF_040938575.1 of Ambystoma mexicanum. Classification (NCBI taxonomy): domain Eukaryota; kingdom Metazoa; phylum Chordata; class Amphibia; order Caudata; family Ambystomatidae; genus Ambystoma; species Ambystoma mexicanum. The sequence continues at coordinate 929,727,527 of NC_090929.1, read as the reverse complement.
AAATATCCAGATTGTTTAGAAAGGAAATTGTATGTACATCCAATGCACTATAATGCATTAAATGCTATTATGGTACAAATATGGATAAATAGGTGGCAGTGGTTACACAAATGAGAGAATGAATGAAGAGAATAACAGTTTCCACATTACAGTTAGTAATATTGGTAAACAAAAAGTTGGAGAGCAGACAGTTTTGCACGTGACACTTCATCATAGCAGATAGGAGATACGACAGTAAGCCTTTTTATAGGTTATACAGGGCAAGTGGAAGTTACCCTGTTTATATGTATTTATACAAGAGCTGTACATGTACTGTGCAGAAAATATTCATGACTGTAGTTTGGGTTCATGCATGTGGATGCGAATGAATCTGCAAGCAGAAGTATTGGAGAGTTTTATAGTAGTTGTTGCTGTAGGTGCTCTGCAAACACAGCACAATTGTACTCTGAGTGATCAACAGTATATATAAAGTGCTGAACTGTGATGATGGAGTTAGATGTGTAGAGTTCATGGATGTGATTGGTGGATGTTTGTGTGACTGCTTAACAGTAGCCAATGAGGGAATGGTGCAGAGAGTGAAGTGGAAAGGGTGGAAGGGCTGCCCCAGTATACTGTTGTTTCTCCCATCTTTTAACATGAAATGACACTTTGTTAAATAGCTGTGTGTGTTGTGTCTGATTACTATTATAATCATTCCTAAAGGAAGTTCCAATGATAGATTGTATGTAAAATATCCAGATTGTTTAGAAAGGAAATTGTATGTACATCCAATGCACTATAATGCATTAAATGCTATTATGGTTCAAATGTGGATAAATAGGTGGCAGTGGTTACACAAATGAGAGAAAGAATGAAGTGTTGGGTATTTTGTGGATATTTGGGGATTTGCGGTATTTTCTTACCGCCAAAATATCTTTAGCAATAATCGCTCTCTGTATTCATAATGGGTCACACATGACAATAATACATTGCATTATTTCAGAATTCAGACCTATTTAGATGGTATGCGCGGTAGTTTGCGTGGTTGGTTGGTATAGTGGTTGGTTTATTTGTGGCCCCAATATCCAACATCCCTTGTTTTTTATCTAGATTGTTCTTGATCACTAGAGAGACCTCAGGCCTACATTTTAGGGATACCACATTTTCAGTGTTAGTGTTGTGTGCCACCATGGGCAATTGTGGTATTTTTGTGGTAATTTCCACTACCTTATATACGGTAGGGAACTATGTCCAGAGAGTCTCTCTTCCCGTTGACTCATGTACCTCCAACAGGCTATGCTATAAACAGTCACTCACAACTGTCCATACTGAATAGAATCATGCACACATCTGCTTTAAAATGACAATTGCACTGTTTAAAAATCTACCCACGTTTAAACCTTTCCCCATGCAAAATGAAAGAGAAAATAATTCACACTAGCTATCTGTTTTCAAATATTTTTGTATTATAGAAATTTCATTTAAACACAGTTTAACTTTTTTTACAGAAATAAATAAAATGGTACAACATTATTTGTGATAAAATGAACAGAGAGCTGCGAGAATATATCCAATTGGTAACATTAAATATGCTGATAAGAGACTGAGACTCCCTCTAATACACTGACTGAACAGCTTCGCGCACTTTCGCACAGCTCCCACTCGCTTCTGTAATTACCTTATCTGTTCAGCATGAGTTCTCTCCGGCTATTCTCTCTCTGAATTTGGCTCCCTTGAAGATCAACCCTAGTGAGAACAAGCGTCTGCCGTTCTCAAACCGGGGTTATTGCCTGGAGCTCTCAGCTTTTGCAGCAGGAATGACCCAGCCAGGAAAGAGATCCTTCTCCCAGCTCTGCAAGATGTCGATTCTCCTCCCTCACTACACAATGGCTCACTTCTACAGTGGCAATTGTAACAAACTGATTTCCTGTTCCTTCGAGCTCTTTGCTTCCTGTAGTTATGTGGACAGAGCAGCAGAGAAAAAAATGAATGTGCGTTTAAAAGTTCACTTTCAGAGTAGGCCTAATTCTGCAGTGGAGACACATTTTTATTAGTGGGTTATGTTAAATGAAGTTATATTAGTCAGGTTAGTTATTAATAAGGTTAGTTATTAATTTTCAAATGTGTCTCTTGCAACATAGGCATTTCAGGTGAAAAATAGTGTGCATTTTGAATGTGCAGATGTGTGCTTTTAACTGTAAAAATGGATTTGCATCTTATATGTAAAAATCGTTTTTGACTGAATAGCCTGTCTTTACTTATATGTCCATGTTACTCTGGCAACACATATAGCAATGCACCACACCCATGTAGTGGTGCTGCATAAAAAAATGCTACCTGTGCAGTAGTGCTGTACTCTGTTCTGTAACACGCCAGATATCCTTACATACCCTCCTTTTGTTTTTAGAACTTGGCTACGATCCAAGCCAATTCTTAAAAACAACTTCTTCTTTTTCTTCTTTTAAAATGCATGTGTATTGGGATATCTTTCTCTTCCTGACGTAGCTACTAAAATCAGTAACATTTTCATTTTTACTGATAGCACAATCAACCATCCACCCATGATTAGCACCAGGACAGCCAAACCCACTATTGAGCGTTCCCCCCAGGTTCCCCAATTAAATCTTTCCACGTCTATTATCCCCAGATTACTAATTGTAATATTGTTTTTTCTCAAATTCATTTTTATAACATGTCTTTCTTTGTGATTCAATAAATATTCCACATCCGGATCTATTGGAAAAGTATCCCTTTGAAAAAAATCGATATTTTCCACTTGGCTTTCCCAAACATCATTTGTTACATGAAACAATGTTAACCCCCCAATTGACATAATTGTATCCTTTTGAACCTGTAAATAAAAAACATTATATTTCACCTGTTTAACCATATATGTTCCATGGTTTAAATGTACTACCGTCATGTTCTTTAAACAGGTGCTGACCAACCATTTACCTCTGACCATCTTAGCCTGTGCCAGTTCTTCACTCCCCATATTGCTAATAATCACTTCACATCCTTCTGATATACTTGGGTCAGATTTCAAACCACAAATAGCATCTGTGGCATCAGGAACAAAGGTTTACCTGGACACATATAATTTTGTTCTTTAAATTTGACACATGTTTCCAGGTTTGGTATTAAATAAACTTCAGGTTCCCATGACTGAAATGCCACCACTTCTGGAGTCTTAATCTTAATATGTCCTCTTGCCAAAATCCCACGTTGCGTACCCACTTCGTTTTATAAATAAGTTCAGGAGCTACATATGGGATGCATAGCAAAAATCTGATCTCTAGTCTTTCCAAGTCCACGTATAATGGCATTGCATTACCCATTTCAAATGCAATTTTTGCCTGTATCACATCAATTTCCCTCCTGGTCAATCTTTCTATCATTTGACGAATAATATCCTGCGAAACAAAATACAAGGGGATATGTCCTTGAATCAATTGTGAAACTGCAGTTTGAAGTTCTCTCATATAATTCGTTAATAGTCTATCAACAGGACTCATTATGTTCAATATTTCATTTAAAGTTCTGTCATGCTTAAGTATTATTTTAGTCACCCGTTGCATCACATCCGCTTGTTCATTTAGAATGATTGCAGTTTCATTTATGAATCTTACTTGTTCATCCAGTCCCCCTCTAATCCCATCTAATGTTTTTTGTATTATTTCTAGGTCAATGCTCAGTTGTTGCGCTTTAGTACTCAGTGTTCCTACCGAAATAGAATTGGCTGTTGATATTGTGGTACCTATTATGGCTCCAACTATAGACATTACCAATGATATCGCGAGCATCACCGCACCTCTCTTTCCTCTCCTCTTCTTAATGTCTGCTGAATTCACAAATGTTTTCTCCAACTGCATTAATATATCTCTTATTGACTGCTTAGTGTCCTCTTTTCTTATTTCCAGCCACTCTTTAGTCTGTTCAATCTTAATTCCGGTATTGTTCAAATGTTTTTCAATCAAAATCTCAGGATTCAATGGTATGTAGATATTTTGGAAAATCATCCTTCTATCACTCATGATGAATCCTGGTGCCTCTTCCACCGCGATACCAGATGCTGGTCCAGGTTCAATGACAACCTGTGCTTCTGAATTCTTGAAGATCCCTCCAAATATCATCATCATTAACCATATCATTGGTATCATCTTCAATGCTGATAGCTTTGCAGCCTTGGTCTTCACCCCTCTTTGGGGCTTTCCCAGAATCCGTCCACGTGGGCTCCAGGACTCAATCGTCTCCCGTGGCCTCTGATCCCGTAACCTCCGACCAAATAATGTTAATTTTCTAAATCAAATAGAAAAGAAACAAATTAAGTATATAGCACAATACTAACTTCACCCTTTTGCCAAAAATAAAACATGCTTGGTAAAAACATTTCGTTTTTTTTTTTTTTTTTCCTTCTGAAATTAAACACAAGTTAAAAAGAAAACAAACATATATAAAACAGCATTCAATATTTAATACATTTTCTCTCTGCACACCAACCATGAGCTTCCATTATATATATTTTTATTTATTTATTTATTTACTTATTTTATATTATATATATTTACATATATTACAGTGTTTATGTGCCATTATAACCATCAACTTTTTAACTTCTCTGTCACTGCCTCCTGATTGTACCCATTTATTTTCTCTTTTTGTGTTCAAGGGACTTTATGTTGTATTGTGTGCATCAGTGGGTAGTAGCCCCGGGCTTTCTGTTTCTACATGCTCAAGCCGCCTGATCTCGTGTCTGGAATGGCATGGCTTGATCTGATTTACATGGACAAACTGCTCTATCGCCGTTTCACCTTCATTTTTCAAAATTTTATAAACCACAGGAGAGACCTTATCTATGTTTCGAAATGGCCCCTGCCAGGCTGCTGGAAATTTAGAATTTTTCTGTTTACTTTTTCCAAAATGAAACTTGTACACCTGATCCCCAACACTGCATTCTCTCACCGATGTTCTTTTATCATAGTAAGACTTTGCACTGTCAGCAGCTCTTTCCAGATTTCTCTGCACAAAAGCAAATGCATGTTGCAAATGCCTCCTCAGTTCATCAATATATTCATGAACTGTGGATGCACTCACAAGTGTTTGCTCATGTGTTTGTATAGCAGGTGTTGTGGTAACACCATTTTCCTACCTGTCAAGACCTCATGGGGGCTAACACCTGTTGCTTTGGCAGGAGTTGATCTGATTGCCATTAAAACCAAAGGTAATCGTAAATCCCAGCTGGAACCTGCTTCTGCCACAAATTTCTTTAAAATGTCCACAACAGACCTATTGCACCGTTCAACTCCACCTGAAGAAGCCGCCCGATATGCAATATGTAGTTTTCTTTTCACACCCAGTATTTGCCATACCTTACTCATTAGAGTACTTGTGAAATGACTTCCTCTGTCTGACTCAATTCTTTGTGGCAACCCAAACCTTGAGAACACATGGTTCACCAGCAATGTGGCTGCTGTTTGCGCACTACAATCTGGTGCAGGAATGCATTCAATCCACTTTGACATCAAACATACCACACTTAAAATATAACGGTTTCCTCTGCTCGACCTTTTTAAAGGCCCTACATAGTCTATTTGCAAATCTGACCATGGAAGAGTTAGGCCTTTTTTCATTAATGGGGCTCTATGCATTGGTGAAGCAGGTTTAAATTGGGCGCATACTAGACATACTCTAGTATATAATTCCACATCTTGGGACATATGTGGCCAGTAAGCATAATCTTTTAGTATGTCTAATGTTTTTTGTGAACCTCTATGGCCTGCAGTTATGGCATCATGTGCATGGTGTAGCATTAGCCCTCTGAATGAAAGGGGTACCACCCACTGTATTTGTCCTGTTATGGACTCTCTAATCATGAGTCCATCCTGTAATCTAATTTGTGTTTTGTTCTTTAATAGCACCCTCAACTCTTCTTTTCCCATACAATCATTTTCTGTTAAAGGATTTTGTTCAGGATCTATCAAATGATTATAATAGATTCCCAAAATTCGATCATTCTTTTGTGCCTCAATCAAATCTTGGTCTGGCGTGTCATGACTCCACTGTACCACTGGTTGATCTACCTCCTTTGGTGCTTTAGAACGTGTTACTGCATCAATTTGTATTTCACCCATTAAATAATCAATAGGTAGCAATTCTCCCATCACAGCCCCAATCTTAGCCAGGTGGTCTGCCTTATCATTTCCCTCCTTATCCTCTCCTGGTGTTTTTAAATGCCCACACATTTTTCTCCAGTATATTGTTAAATTATTCTCTGACACCAATTTGTCTATGGCTTGTATCATTTTACCATGTTTAAGTGGCTTTTTGTTGTATGTAACCATGCCTCTTGCTTTCCAACCAAGCAAATACTCCACAAAGCTATTCTGTGCATAGTCAGAATCAGTCACCAGGACAATTTCACTGAACTTTTTATCAACTGCAGTAGCAATTGCTTTATAAATGGCTGCCAATTCCGCCACCTGACTGCTCTTAGCTCCAATCCTGGCCAAAAAAGCACAACCATCCACATATACAGTTGGCAAATCCTTGCATGTTTTTTCATCAAAAGCTTTGTGTGGTGATTGTTCAAATTCCTGCAAACTAGTTTCCACTTCCATTTCATTTGGTATTTGTTCAGCTGCGCAGTCATGTAAGTCAGCTAACCCTTGAGCAATTGGGTTCTTTTTATTTTGTCCATATCTCACTTCTACAGGAAAACCTTGTAATGCCAGCGTCCATGAAGTGATTCTGGACTGCGCTAGATTACCTGATCTAATTCGTTTACTCTCTAAAAATTGCAACGGTTGATGATTTGTTTCAATAATCACCTTTTCTCCCTGAACAATGGGGCGGAAATGTTGTAGCACCCACACAGTGGTTAATAGGGCCTTTTCACATTCATTAAATTTAATTTCAACTTGGGAAAATGCCTTACTTGCATAGGCAATGGTTTTGTGATTCAAATCGTGTTTTTGTGAGAACACTGCTGACATACAATGTTCAGAAAAAACTATTTCTATAAAGAAATCCCTGTCCTTTATGGGATATGCTAAACATGGTGCCTTTACAAGACATTCCTTTAATTTAGCCACTGCATCTGACTGCTCTTTTTCCCATTTCCAGGGAGTATTCAGTTTAAGCAGTTTAGTCAATGGTTGAGTGATTTCTGCATAATTTTCAATCAACTTTCTGTTATAGCCTGTCATCCCTAATAAACTTTTTACTCCTTTCACATTTTTAGGATCTTTTAATCTTTGTATGGCCTCTATTTTCTTCTTTTGTGGATTTAGCCCATGTTCAGTCACTTCACGCCCTAGAAAGTTCACTTTTTTCTTGCACCATTGTGCTTTTTGCAAAGATACTTTGGCACCTGCTTTCTGCAGTTGGCCAAGCACATGTCTTATTTCATCAAAATGGCTTTTCAGGCTTTCATTTTTTATCAGGACATAGTCCACGTAAACTATTGTTCCTCTTTCCGCTGCATCCGGCATGGCCTTTCTCAAAAATATGCCAAATTCACTCCCACTATTGATGTACCCGAACGGAGCTCTAAGCCAGGGGTATTGAGTCCTGTCAAATGTAAAGGAAAATAAATGTTGTATCTCCTCTGCCAATGGCACGCACCAATATCCAGAGGTGAGATCTAATGTGGTAAATACTTTTGAACCATGTACCTGAGCTAGGCCCTGATCAATGAATGGTAGTGACCATCTAGATACTGGAACTCTTTTATTTAACTCTCTCAAGTCTGCACATAGCCGCCATTGACCATTTGGCTTTAACACACCTAAAATAGGTGTATTGGATGTGGTATGAATGGGCCTGATGATTCTCCGCGATTCCAAATTTTTAATAATCTCTGTCAATGATTCTAAACATGCCAGCGGTAGTCTATACTGGCGTACAAACACTGGACTTCTGCTACACCCTTCTGGTAGTGTGACCACATGTAAATCAGTTAAACCACAATCATAAGCATCTTTTGCAAATACATCCTTAAACTCCATAAATATCTCCCTCAGATTGTTCCTATCCTCATTGCTATCACACGCAGCTGCTAAGGAGATCTGCTCTTCTACCATTTTGGAAAATTCTGGAAAATCTTCTGGTAAGGGAATCACGGCGCTTTCCTCTAACTGTGTGGCTGTGTCTTTTTGTAAAGCTGCCACTTTTAAATATTTTGGCATATCAGCTTCCACTTCAATGGGCTGATTTTCTGTTTCATTTTCATTTAAATTAAATATTATGCAATCCTCTTGATGGCAGCACACTGTCTCATTTGAATCATAAGGATACACAGAATTAATTTTAAATATTCCTTTGGGCTGAGAGTCCAGGTGTTCTGGCAACTCACCCTTGGCATCTACATACTTTTCAGGGATATTTCCAATCACCATGTTATTTAAATCTGCCGTATAATGTGATTTTTGTATGGCCATTCCTAATGGGGAGTTTTCCTCTAAATGAATATCCTGACAACCTTTATTATTTACCATAATTTTTACAGATCCTTCACCAATATCTACCAATGGAATGTATTCATAATCCAGGCCTTGCTGTTTTATGGATTCATTCAGGCATACAAATGCATCAGAGTCTTTCATCTGCTGTCCATTTTTGCATTTCAGTGTTATTGCAAACTGTTTTGTAAATGCAGGAATAATAGTATCTTTCCTCATTTGTAATTCGATTGCATAAGGAACCAGTTGTGCACAATGATAAGCCCTTCTTTTGTCTTCAAATTCAAGTGCCGGACCACCTAGGCGTGACCATATTTTTTGATTAAGGAAATCTAACACCATACACATTCTGTGCATGAGGTCATTGCCCATGTAAAATTCATTTTGTGCTCCACTCACTATCCATACATTATGGTGAATTGTTTTCTGCCCAATGCTAATTTTAAGCATGCATCTGCCTGCAATTCGGTTTTCAAAGTCTGGACTGTCCAACCCAGAAACATATTGGTTTTTAATCCTAAATTTCGGGATTTCTTCCCTCTGCATTATTTTTTGCAACAATTTCTCATTAATGAAACTCCTTTCATGTCCAAGAGCTAAAGTGGCTTTTATTGTTTTAAAATAGTCATTTATACCAACATGAACCCATGGTTGCTCATCTTCCATGTGTATTTCTGCCAGAGTGGTAATGTGTTTTTCTGAATCTGTTTTAGGAGCAATATTCTGTTTGCATGTTTTCTCTTTTAAATAAAAACGTAATTTGTGCTCATCTATGGCAGTCTGCCAATTTTTCCTTGGGTCCAAGTATATTTGTACAGGTAGTTTTTCATTGTCGCTCTGCATTTTGTCTTGACACATTAATATAACAGTGACACTAGGTATGCAACTATTCTGGAGACATACCTCCACAGCATCATTTGTTTTGGCAACGGTGTGACATTCATTTATGTTGCTGTTTTGTGATTTTAGTTTCTTAGGCCTCAATGTTTTTTTGGTTAAGGACCACAGCACTCCATTCACCCCATCTATGAGAGGAGACAATCTTTTCAGGCAATCTGTCCCCATCAGAAATGGAATTTCACAAATAGATGTGATCAATACCTCTTGTTTCATTCTGTGCTTTCCTATTTTTATGTCAACCTCAGTTACACCTATGATGGGCACCTCCTCCCCATTAAAGTTATGCACTGGACCTTGATTTTCCTTCACTGTGATCTGACTCTGTGGGGGTCTCCCTTCATTGATACTCTTTACCAGCTCCTTGGACATAATTGTGGCCTGTGCGCCAGTGTCAATCATAGCAAAGGTGTGGCATTTTTCTTCTACAGTGATGGGTGCATAATATCTGTCCTCAACTTCCTCTAATACACATAAGAAGTGTGAATTCTTACTGATTTCAGGGCTCACCTTTCTCAGGCCTTTTTCACTTTTGGCTAAGCACATTGGTAAATGGAAAGACATTTTTCCCTCCTTTTTACCCATTTCTGCGCGAGAGACTTTATTCATTTCTCCATGATCAGAGGTTTTTTGGAGTGTGGCCACTGTTCGCCCATCCATCTGGGTAACATCAGAGACCACATTACAACCTTCCAACTGAACATGTGTAACAACATCATTCAGCAATTTGTCATTTTTTAATTCTGTGCATTTGTGATCATTTAGTGTGATACCAGCCCTTTCAGCCTCTTCAAAAATATGTGGCTCAAAGAATTCTTCAGGTGATTGACTTGTACCCTCCTTTTGAGTATTTCCTTTTTCTGCCTGTGTTTGGTCATTGTTTTGCTTGCCCAGGGAAGGTGCTATAGCATCCCCACTTACTCCCTGTTCACTGGTATTCCCCATGCATGAGTCATTTTTCTTAAATCTGTCCCTTTGTTCTTTTGGAATTCCTAATGTTTCTTTTTCATTTGTGCAAATCTTTACTGTTTTATTTAGCTCTAGGTTAAACCGTACCTCTTTTTTAGAAGTATTTGCACTTTCTGTCACATGTTCATTTACTGGCACTTTCATTTTTAATTCATTAGGCATCTCAGAGTCGTTATGCAAAATTATATCAGAGCAATCTGCCATTTTGGCACTGCAGTTATCATGAGTACTTAGTCACTTTTCGGAAGCCCCCCGGTCATTGCTATGGCCATCAGCCCCCTCTTTGGAAGGTTGTCTTTGCGCTGTATAGAGCTTTCCTATTTGCTCAGCTAACATTTTCACTTGGGCCTCAAGGCACTGGAACCTTTCCATCTCTCTAGAATCCTCTTTCTGTGGCCCAGGTCGGTATTGGTTGTTTTCCCCCTGATTGGATCTATTCTGATACCTCTCAGGTGATTGATGTCGGTTGGGATGTTTTCTGAACTCTTGATTCATTTGTGGAGGGGAGCGGGGTGCACCCATCCTTTGATTATAGTCCCCTGGTGGGGAATCATTGTACTGACGTGGATTGTAGTTCATGTTTTGCCTCATGTCCTGTTTCTCAGATTGTGGGTACTGACCCCTATGTTGATTTCCATTATCAGTAAATCGATCCACATATCAGGGTCTATCCTGATTACCATATATCATGGTGTTGGGATCAAATCTGCTCTGTGTCCTCAATGACTGGTAGGGACCATCATTTCTTTGATCTTGATTTTGTCTCTGGTTATTGTTCATATCTGCCATATCAGGCCGATATCCTAACCGGGGTCTGTCCCCTAAATACCTAGGGCTGATGTAGCTCTCCCTATTACTAGGATCATGTGAATGGAACATTGGTACAGGAAATGGCGATCTTTGTTGATTACCCCTTTGTTCAGGTGTCACATTATTTTTACCTTGGCTTTGAGCAGACTCAAGGGACATTTTGGCTGACCTGATTTCTATTACTGTGGCTGAGGGTTCTTTAGATTTAGGTCTAGTATCTTTCATTTTATCACTTTCTCTACCCTGGCAATAGAGTACCTCATATAGTTTTGTGCTTTGATGTACAATCCATTCAAGGGACTTGTCACGGTCAAATTCACGGACCAATTGGGATATGATGTCTTTGTGTAGCCCATAGAAGTATGCAGTTTTAAACTCATTGGAATTTGGGTCAAAAGATACATCAAAGCGAGAAAATGCTCTTTTTAAGTCTTGTAAAAATTGGCGAGGGGATGTATTAGGTCCAACAGTGATTGTGTAAGTGACTTTCTTTGCCTCCTGCAATGACTGAAAAGGAGAAAAATGACGCCTAATTTCTTTTTCAAACTCCACCCAGGTCATATTCTGCTGTTCATTTAATCCCCTTATGATGCTGGCTGTTGGGGCATCTAAAGTTAAATGAAAATATTGTCTGTACTGTTCCTTAGGTATCTGGAGTGCTTTAAAAATGTCATGCACCGCTTCTAAGTGATCCTCAATGCAGCATTCACCTCCCTTTTTAAATGGTTTGATCAGGGCTTTAATGGATTTCATTATTTTTATGGGGCTACTTGTTGCAATGCATGGAATTGCACTACTTTGTGATTCAATCCTGTTTTCAGGTGTATGAGATTGGTGGCTGCCCCCAATGGGAGTATCAAATCCCCCAAGGGCGCTGCAACCAAGTTCAGTCACCGGCCCAGTCACTGGAGCACTAGCTCTTTGGGCAGAACTAGAATTCACCTCCACTCCATTTAATGTGGTACCCTGCCGCCTCTCCTGGGACCTGGGAATGCACATTTGCTGTTATAAGTCCTTACACTTTTTAAGGAGTCTGTTTGCTTCATTTTGCAAATAGTTGTTTTCATCACTCATCTTATTAATCACCTCCTGCATGCCGCACATTTGCATTTGGCATTCATTGAACTTTTTGTTTCTCTTGTCTCTTTCTTGAGTCATTTTAATCATTTCTTGTTCTGCACTCTGGAGATCACATTCTTTTTCACAATGTTCTTTTTGTAAAATCTGCATTTCTGAAACAACCTCATCTTTATCCTGTCTAATGTGGTCCACTAAGGCTTTTAAGTGTACCAATTCTTGCTCACTATCCTCAAATTGTTTCTTGCTTTTGGATAACTGAGCATCAAAGTCTCTGCATTTTAATTGCATGTCTTTTTGGCATACATCCAATTCTGCTCTTAACATTTCCTGATTTTTACTTGCCCCATCTAATTCAGTCTTTAACCTGTTAATTAGCTGGGTATCATTTTCCTGCATTCGCAGGGACTTATTCAAAATAAACCATATTTTGCTGCATAGCCGTATTAAACAGTCTTTCTCTGCACTTTTATCGGCTGCATTCAATAATCTTGTAAGGCAGACCAGAATTATGCTGCCTTCTGCAAAAATATTGTCTAGTTTTTCTTTCTGCACCTCACCCTGAATGCGGTCACGCCATTCTAAGGTGCTGTTCGACGACCACGTCCCATGTGCAAACAACTTTGCCTCTAAATATTGCACTAGGTCTGAAAATGTGGTTTCCCTTTGTGACATTTTGAAATTCGTTTTTAGTGGCACACTGCTATTATGAAATGGGTTCCCTTTAATGTGCAAATGGCAGTGTGAGACACGCTTGCCACGCCCAGTAGGTACTCTATGATCACTTTCCCGGCCTGCAATGCACCATAAATATGTTGTGTATTTTGTGGATATTTGGGGCTTCGCTGTATTTTCTTACTGCTAAAATATCTTTAGCAATAATCACTCTCTGTATTCATATTGGGTCACACATGACAATAATACATTGCATTATTTCAGAATTCAGACCTATTTAGATGGTATGCGCGGTAGTTTGCGTGGTTGGTTGGTATAGTGGTTGGTTTATTTGTGGCCCCAATATCCAACAACCCTTGTTTTTTAATTAGATTGTTCTTGATCACTAGAGAGACCTCAGGCCTACATTTTAGGGATACCACAGTTTCAGTGTTAGTGTTGTGTGCCACCATGGGCAATTGTGGTATTTTTGTGGTAATTTCCACTACCTTATATACGGTAGGGAACTATGTCCAGAGAGTCTCTCTTCCCGTTGACTCATGTACCTCCAACAGGCTATGCTACAAACAGTCACTCACAACTGTCCATACTGAATAGAATCATGCACACATCTGCTTTAAAATGAAAATTGCACTGTTTAAAAATGTACCCACATTTAAACCTTTCCCCATGCAAAATGAAAGAGAAAATAATACACACTAGCTATCTGTTTTCAAAAAAAATTTTATTATAGAAATTTCATTTAAACACAGTTTAACTTTTTTTACAGAAATAAAAAAAATGGTACAACATTATTTGTGATAAAATGAAGAGAGAGCTGCGAGAATATATCCAATTGGTAACATTAAATATGCTGATAAAAGTCTGAGACTCCCTCTAATACACTGACTGAACAGCTTCGCGCACTTTCGCACAGCTCCCACTCGCTTTGGTAATTACCTTTTCTGTTCAGCATGAGTTCTCTCCGGCTATTCTCTCTCTGAATTTGGCTCCCTTGAAGATCAACCCCAGTGAGAACAAGCGTCTGCCGTTCTCAAACCGGGGTTATTGCCTGGAGCTCTCAGCTTTTGCAGCAGGAATGCCCCAGCCTGGAAAGAGATCCTTCTCCCAGCTCTGCAAGATGTTGATTCTCCTCCCTCTCTACACAATGGCTCACTTCTACAGTGGCAATTGTAACAAACGGATTTCCTGTTCCTTCGAGCTCTTTGCTTCCTGTAGTTATGTGGACAGAGCAGCAGAGAAAAAAATGAATGTGCGTTTAAAAGTTCACTTTCAGAGTAGGCCTAATTCTGCAGTGGAGACACATTTTTATTAGTGGGTTATGTTAAATGAAGTTTTATTAGTCAAGTTAGTTATTAATAAGGTTAGTTATTAATTTTCAAATGTGTCTCTTGCAACATAGGCATTTCAGGTGAAAAATAGTGTGCATTTTGAATGTGCAGATGTGTGCTTTTAACTGTAAAAATGGATTTGCATCTTATATGTAAAAATCGTTTTTGACTGAATAGCCTGTCCTTACTTATATGTCCATGTTACTCTGGCAACACATATAGCAATGCACCACACCCATGTAGTGGTGCTGCATAAAAAAATGCTTCCTGTGCAGTAGTGCTGTACTCTGTGCTGTAACACGCCAAATATCCTTACAAAGAGAATAACAGTTTCCACATTGAAGTTAGTAATATTGGTAAACAAAAAGTTGGAGAGCAGACAGTTTTGCACGTGACACTTCATCATAGCAGATAGGAGATACGACAGTAAGCCTTTTTATAGGTTATGCAGGGCAAGTGGAAGTTACCCTGTTTATATGTATTTATACAAGAGCTGTACATGTACTGTGCAGAAAATATTCATGACTGTAGTTTGGGTTCATGCATGTGGATGCAAATGAATCTGCAAGCAGAAGTATTGGAGAGTTTTATAGTAGTTGTTGCTGTAGGTGCTCTGCAAACACAGCACAATTGTACTCTGAGTGATCAACAGTACATCTAAAGTGCTGAACTGTGATGATGGAGTTAGATGTGTAGAGTTCATGGATGTGATTGGTGGATGTTTGTGTGACTTCTTAACAGTAGCCAATGAGGGAATGGTGCAGAGAGTGAAGTGGAAAGGGTGGAAGGGCTGCCCCAGTGTTAAGAGCTCTGCGGCAGCATGGCTGTTCGCAGACAGGACATGCCACATCCGAGTCTTCTCTGGATATCTGGCTTGGAAATAGGACTAGAGGAATTAGCCAATCAGGTGCTGAGGGTGTCATTCATAGGGAGAGAGGGCATTCATTTTTTTCATTACTGTATGCTGTGAAGATGGCTGTGGTTGTTGAGATGGACAGGGTTAGAGTGTGGATAGTGGGAGAACATGATATTACTAATCTGCAGTGGTATGCAAACATGTGTGGCATTTCAGTCAATGTTGGAATGCAGCGAGTGGAGGTTACCTGGTGTGATGTGCCAGGGAAAAATGTGCAAGTTGTTTATATACTTTGTAGAAATATGGCTTAATTTAACACTCCTGATATTCTGGTGGTAAATTGTGGAGCAATGTATTTGGGCAATCTGAGTACAGCAAGTTTGCTAAGTGCAATGACGCAGTTGCTAAAGGAACTGTTGCACCTGTTTCCATCTGCTAAGATAATTTTTTCACAAATACCACCTACTACTGCATGGATGCCTTGGCATGTATTTAATCCTCAAAAAGACATAGCAAGATGACTTGTTAATGAAGGAATATCTTGTTTTATGTATTCTGTGGGCATGTCATCATTCCAAAATGAGAACGTTTTGGAAGATGGTGCAATTTTGTTCTTGTAGTGGAATTACTTTCACAGATTTTATTCATGCAATATTTCTTGGTAATATGCAGGCCTCAATCAGGAAGTTGTTGTGAAGTCATGTAACAGATACAATCTGAAAAAAAGCCTAAAAAGAAGCCTGAAAAAATCTGAAAAAATAAAAAACGGCTCTTTTCAGAGCCAACCTCAAAGGGGAAGTGGGGCACACTATTTAAATTTTCATTCCCACCCTCAGATTTTTCGATGTGTCCGCGGGCAGCATGTATTACATACAGGGATTTTGAGGTTGAGAGGGATGCAAATGAGACATAGCACAGGAAGGGATTGGTCAATAGGGTTTAATTGGTCAGGTGTGGGAGCAGAGAGTTTGTCAGAAAGTAGTTTTCCTGCGAAGAGAGGAGATGGCTATGGCTGTGTGTTTCAGAAAGCAGATTGTCTGGATTTTGGGCGATTTTTGGATAAATTGGTTGGAGGTGCATGCAGATCGCTGCGTAGTGGCTGTACATCTTGGATTCCCTCATGTGGAAGTACACTGTATGGAGTGCGGGGAATGAAGTGGCTGGATTTGGTACCTCTCTGTGCTACTTTGGAGACACAGTGTCACCCAGACATTATTATTATTTATAGTGGAGGGAACAGTTTAGGAATCTCTTTGCAATTTGCAATGAAAGAAGGACTTGGGAAAGTCATGTACATGAATGCAAACTCCAGAGTAATTTTTCCCGTATTGCGCAGAGACAAATGTGGCTACGTTCTTCTTCATTTGGTTCACAAATGGAGAAAGCAAGGCGCAATGTTAACAAGGTTGTCTGTGCCTTTTTGCGAGATGTTGTATGTCCTCTTTTCACAATGAAAACTTTATGTTTCGTAGTACACTCATTTTCTGCAGAGATGGAGTACATCTTACTTATGCTGGCAATCAGATTTTTCTGAGAAATAATGCATTGCAACCTTTTTTTGGAATTAGAGAAATCCATTTTGCAGTAGTTGTTGACCATTTGAAGTTTTCGAAACACAAAAAAACAACACACAAAGGCTCTTCTCAGAGCCACCACTTTCTCCCAGAGAAAAGTACAATGGTTGTGACAGGGCAGCAGTGCACAGATTTCAGATGTCCGTGAACAGTCCACAGACTTCCAAAAATGCACAGGGCCCTGCGCATTTCAATGACCCATCACTTTTTGTACTTTGAAAGGCGGCTCTGAAAAGTTCCTTTTTTTGTGGTTTTTGTTGTTTTATATATTTTGTGGTTTCTTAAACATGACACACAAGGAAAGGAAGGGAAAGGAGGGTAAGGGAGGGACACCAACCACGGGGATAAGAAAGGGCAGGTGGAGAGAGGAAGATGTAGGGTGGGCCTTATTCAGGTTGGTAGTTCTTCTGATGCTCCTTGGCCACAGTCTCAAAAACACTTCAGAGGTTCTCCCCTCTGCAAAGTACTGTGTCACAGTACATGCACAACACTGTGACCTTCCAAAGGGAAGGGTCAACAGCATCATGTATGGCCTGCGAGGCAGCTGGAGGGATGTGCTGCCTCACAGGAGTGTCTCTTGTGGTGGTAGGAGCAGAAACGGAGGACGTTGAAGGGGAACTCAACCTACTATGTTTATCGCAAAGGTACAACCTTACGAATAGCCCCACCGTGGAACGATTTTAGGTGTTGCTTCATTTAGGTAGTAACATAGCTGTAGAAACCCGGTTTCCCACAACTCAGCACCATCTTGCACTGATTGTAGGTCACCTTGTGTGCACATGCTTTTGGGCTCCATCAACAGTGGTAAATAACCTCCACACCCAAGATTTATGGTGAGAACTAGTAGTAGGGACTTCCACTACCTCATCCTCTTCATCCTCTTTATCACTCTCCTCTGTATCCTGACGCTTGTTCCCCTCTGCAGGCCCTCGGGGAGGGTTTGGTGGTGGAGGGGATTGGGGTGCTGCTGAGACAGCAGTAGCACTAGCAGGAGCCATGGATACCAAGAGGACAGTTGTTTCAAAGAGCAAGAGCAATCCTATGCAACAAGGAGCAGCCTCTGTCCTGGAAGCCCATAAACAGAATAAGGAGCAGCTCATACATTTTGGAGAGTGATATTTAATGTTTTCTTTTATATTGTCCTCCACAAAGTGTTTTAAAAGAATTACATTTTTCATTAACAGATCCATGTTTAGCTCCATTCGCTGCAGAGGATTTTCTAACGTCTCTCTTGGTGTATTATTTTTAATATCTGTACAGTCTGTTAAAAAAATGTGTTAAGTGCACATAAAGTAATGGTTATTAATTGGCTTATGTAGAGAAGTGTAGTGTGTACCATTAGTATCACTGTCTTCACTCATTTCATCCCGAAGAAAATGTTCTTCCTGCCATTCCAAATTACTGGACATTTCTGTGTAAAAAAAATAAATATATATATATATTAATTTTAGTGTACCTAATACAGAAAGTTTATAAATATATACAATAAATGTAGTGTACTCACTAGTTTCTTTTTATGTTTTGCTGTTATTGCTGTGTAGGTGTCCTGTTTTGGATAGTGTTGATGTTGTCCGAGTCCATCCGCGAACAGGCACATGGTCCCCCAACATCAGACCCACTAGCGCAGGTAGGGGGTTCAGTATGTTGTATGTTATATGTATATAAACTATGGACATCCTAGTAAACCTTTATGAAATTTACATTATCTATATATCTATTGTCAGTGAAAAAACTTTGTTACAGGAACATTATGGTTAAGATGTGCTACTAAAAACCTATGAAATTCAGTGAAAAAAATGTTGTTAAAGGGACGTTATGTTTCCAAGTAAAACTGAAAACCCCCTGAAATTCACAAGTTATGGTAAGCTAAGCAACCACAACTCACGCCACCACCATGCACTGCTAAAACTAACACCCAGGACATCAAAGATGACATCACACATGTCATTGATGACATCACTAATGACATCACATGTCTGGCTCCCTCTTTTTTCCTTTACTGACATATCTAGGCCAGTAACAGTCAGAACCTAAACATTCAAAAAGTACTATATTTGTAGACGTATACTTCAAATATGTTCTTACAGTAGTTCACTTGGGGTTCACTCACAGCATATGAAACATATACATAAGTGAAAACACAGACTTGGAATACAGCAATGCTCTCTATGTATGAAGATGATCAGTGAGGTTATCGACACTTCCTTATAGTTCTGATGTTTTTTTTTATTACTGTACTTTCCCTGGACATGCTCATATTTGCATGCAATACACTCACACTACTTTCCTTAGGTACCAGTCCCATTATGTGATAGTAATACATAGGTAAGTAGTATCTTTCAAACAGAGCAATCATTTCTGTGCATGAAGATAATAATTTAGATTAGGAACATTACTCGTAATACCGCTGTTTTATTGTTGTTTATTTCATTTTCCCTCTATATACTCATATTTATATGTGTTGCTTTCTGTTTGTGTTTTGTTTACAATAATGCAATTATGTAGTTTGTGGGTTTTATTAGCTACTTATTAAATGTTTCACAGTAGACAAAACTGTAATAGGAAAGCATTTATCATTTTCTATTCACCATGGCAAGATTATTAATATTGCACGTCCATCATGTATGCTGCACACAATGCCTATGTTTGTACATGAGTAGCTTAGTATACTGGAAAGAACATCATACTGCAATGCTATTTGGATTTGCTTAATGCACTACATACCTCATGATATTTATTCCAATGATCCTTGACACTTTTTTACGAACATTACTATAAGAATCCCTTGTACAGACATTTCATGAAAAGTAAATGCACATGTGAAGTCATCAGTGATGTCATCTTTGATGTCCTGGGTGTTAGTCTTAGGAGTGCACGGTGGTGGCACGATTTATGGTTGCTTAACTTACCATGACTGGCAAATTTCAGCAGTTTTTTGGTTTTACTTGGAACCATATCGTCCCTTTAACAAAGTTTTTTTTCAGTGAATTTGATAGGTTTTTATTAGCACAACTTATACTGAATATATATATATGTGTGTATATATATATATATATATTAAACTTCTCATATCTTCTTAAATTGCTTTCCATAGAATTTGATTTAACCTCATAGTGCACACACATGGGGCACAAAGCAGGCCTCAAGCACATAATTAATTTGTACACATGATAATCAACTCTAATGTTATTGCCAATTTTTGGTGATGTTGTTTCTTGCTTCCTTACTTTAGTTTCCATGTATGTGGCTCTAATTTGTATGCATTATGGGTTTTTATATATATTTTTTGTACTAACACAAGTATGTCATAAGTTTGAAATTGTTAGCTATTTATTATGTGTTTAACATTACGCAAAACTTTCATAAAGTAGCATTTATTATTTTACTATCAGAAATTACCAGAATAAAAATACTGTACTTTTTGGGTATATGCTACAGCCATTGCTTATGTGTTTGTATGATTAGGTTCCTGTATTAAAAACAACACTTGAATATAATGTTTTCTTTAGATAAGAACATCATTTATTACATTAAATACTATCCCGATCACCCCTGACATCTTGTTACCAACATGCTAAACACTACCCCTTGTAGGGATTGTTCATGGAAATTATTTCAATATGTGATATTATCAGTGTTGCCATCAATTACGTGTGATGGCATCTTTCATGTACTGGGTGTTTGTCTTATGTAGTATAATTTATTGTATTTTGGAGTACAGTGCTCCACTGAATATGATAACACTATTGCCAGCAATAATGTGGCACACATATAGCCAGCACTATGTTGCTAGCATAACATATCGGTATGCAAATGGGTCAGGCTGCAGGTTTAAAAGTACACCAGAATATATATATATTTTTCTTTGTTCTCTTACTTGAAATGCCTCATTCACAGTAGACTACATTAGCTATATAATTGACTGACTTAATTAACAAATACTGATCACTAGTACTAACTCATTAACACTATAAGCTCCATGTGGAAAATGAGGTAGAAATATATGTTCTGAGATTAATTTTTAAACGTGCATTTTTTTTTTCTCTTTGTTCACTATGTTTGCAGAAAGCAGAATCTGCATGCCAGGAAATTAGTTTAGCTACAGTTTCTTACTGTAAAAAATTAGCTACTGTGGAAGGAAGGGTGATGCGGTCTTTGTAATTTGATTGGTGCAGAGTATCTGCAGTGATTCCACGTAAACAGAGGGGAACGAGACAGAGGTTTGCTGGAAAAGTCTGACAGAAAAAAGTTCAGATTGCTTTTTGCTGAGCTGCTGACACGGACCATCTGAGACTGGGCTGTGAGGAGGCATTCCCTGTCTCACTTCGCACCGGCTTGAGAACTGCAAATAACCGCATGTTCTCGCTGTGCGCTTCAAGCTTTCAAGATTACGAAGATAACCCTGGCCCATTCCTCGGAGGCGAGCAAAGGGAGGTCGCGTGGGGGACAGAAAATTGGTAATTATCCAAGTGAATTGAGGTTATTGTGTGCTGTATGGATGCCCTTCTATAAATATCAGGCAGGGAGAGTAGCCAAGGGAATCCCTGTGTTTAATTGACAAAGTGAAGTTTGTTCTGTCGCTGTAATTTTGTTTTCTCTTCTTCTTGTTACAAATAATGCGGAGTGAATTTCGTCTTGTTGCTGTATTTTTTTTCTCTCTTCTGTTTATTATAGATAATATGGCAGTAAAGAGGGTAAGATGTTATTTTGAAATGCAACTTTTCATAATATAAATGGCATGTACACAAATCATGTAGAGTGTTTTTGCTTTTGTCTTTTCTTGGTACATTTAGAATAATATCTCGGGAAAGGGGGAAGATTTTTAGGTAATACATATGTCATGTTTCCCATGCAGATGGAATAATAGCACTAGCAGTGATAAATAGCTGTGTGCGTGTTTCCACTCAGTGCATGGTGTCTGAGTGGAATTTAATAAACATTGTTGGGGTCCATTAAACCAGCAAAGAAGCCTATTGAATACACAGTTCACTAATGTATATAAATTAGTAATAATACCACAGGTTATTGAGAATGCTATATGTGAAACTGTGGTGTTTCTGAATGTAGGTCCGAAGCCTCTATAGATCACAAGAACAGTCTTAGAATAAGAAAGGTTTTGTGTATATTGGGGCCACAAATAAAACATGCTCACTACTAAACCACCAACAATAATGTATACCACTAAATCATTCCATATAATGTAATATGGAATAGTCACTGAAAGGAAATAAGGCCAAACCCAATCTAAATGCAAGGAGTAGTCATCACCAAATTACCATTATTTTTGGCGGTAAGAAAATACCGCCAGACCCCAAATCTACACAAAATATCCAACATATTTATGGTATGTTGCAGGCCGGGAAAGTGATCATAGAGCACCTACTGGGCGTGGCAAGCGTGTCTCACACTACCATCTGTACATTAGAGGGAACCCATTTCATAATAGCAGTGTGTCACTAAAAACAAATTTCAGAATGTCTCAAATAGAAGCCACATTCTCAGAACTAGTGCAATATTTAGAGGCAAAGTTATATGCACATGGGACATGGTCATCGAATAATGCCACAGAATGGCACCACCGCATTTATGGTGAAGTGCAGAAAGAACCACTAGACAACAGCATATTTCAGGTCTGCTTTCTGAGATTATTAAATGCAGCTGATAAACATGCAGAGAAAGATTCTCTGATACGGCTATGCACCAAGTCCTGGTTTATTTTGAATAGATCCTTCCGAATGCAAGAAAATGATACTAAGCTGATTAACAGGTTAAAAGCAGACCTAGATGGGGCAAGAAAAAGGGAGGAAATGTTAAGAGCAGAATTAGAAGGATATCAAAAAGGCATGCCGTTAAAATGTAGAGCTCTTGATATTCAATTGTCCAAAAGCAAGAAACAGTTTGAGGACAGTGAACAAGAATTGGTACACTTAAAAGCGTTGGTAGACCACATTAGACAAGATAAAGATGAGATTGTTTCGGAAATGCAGATTTTACAAAAAGAACATTATGAAAAAGAAAGTGATCTCCAAAATGCAGAACAGGAAATGGTTAACATGTTTCAAGAAAGAGACAAGAGAAGCAAAGAATTCAACGAATGCCAAATGCAAATGTGCGACATGCAGGAGGTAATTAATAAAATGAGTGATGAAAACAACTATTTGCAAAAAGAGGCAGATAGGTTCCTTAAGAAGTGTAAGGAATTGGAACAGCAAATGTGCATTCCCAGGTCCCAGGATAGACGGCAGGGCACCACATTCAATGGAATTGAGGTGAATCCTATTTCTACCCAAAGAGCTAGTGCCCCAGTGATTGGGACAGTGACTGAACTTGGTTGCAGCACCCTTTGGGGATTTGATATACCCATTGGGGGCCACCACCAATCTCATACACCTGAAACCAGGGTTGAATCACCAAGTAGCGCAATTCCGTGCATTGCAACAAGTAGCCCTATAAAGATAATGAAATCCATCAAAGCCCTGATCAAACCATTTAAAAAGGGAGGCAAATGTTGCTTAGAGGATCACTTAGAGTCAGTGCATGACATAGTTAAAGCCCTCCAGATACATACCGAACAATACAGACAGTATTTTCATTTAACTCTAGATGCTCCCACAGCCAGTATCATAAGGGGATTGAATGAACAGCAGAATATGACATGGGCAGAGTTTGAAAAAGATATTAGGCATCATTTGTCTCCTTTCCAGTCATTGCAGGAGGCAAAGAAAGGTTCTTACACAATCACTACTGGGCCTAATACATCACCTCACAAGTTTTTACAAGACATAAAAAGAGTATTTTCTCGCTTTGATGTATCTTTTGTCCCCAATTCTAATGAATTTAAAACTGCCTACTTCTAAGGGCTACAGAAAGACATCATATCACAGTTGGTCCGTGAATTTGATCGTGACAAGTCCCTTGAGTGGATTGTACACCAAAAGACAAAAATATATGAAGTACTCTTTTGTCAGGGTAGAGAAAGTGATAAAATGAAGGACACTAGACCGAAATCTAAAGAACCTTCAGCAACAGTGATGGAAATCGGGTCAGCCAAAATGTCCCTTGAGTCTGCTCAAAGTCCAGATAAAAATAATTTGACACCTGAACAAAGGGCTAATCAACATAGGTCGTCACTTCATGCACCAATGTTTCAATCACATGATCCTAGTAATAGGGAGAGCTACTTGAGCCCTAGGTACTTAGGAGATAGGCCCCGGGCAGGCTATCGGCCTGATATGTCAGGTATGAACAATAACCAGAGACAAAATCAGGATCAAAGAAATAATGGTCCCTACCAGACATTGGGGACGCAGAGCAGATTTGATCCTAACACCATGATATATGGTAATCAGGATAGATCCCGATATGTGGATCGATTTACTGATAATGGGAGTCAACATAGGGGTCAGTACCCACAATATGAGAGACAGGACAAGAGGCAGAATATGAATTACGCTCCACGTCAGTACAATGATTCCTCACCAGGGGACTACAAACAAAGGATGGGTGCACCCCGCTCCCCTCCACATATGAATTAAGAGTTCAGGAACAATCCCAGTAGAAATCATTCCCCTGAGAGGTATCAGAATAGATCAAATCAGGGGGAAAACAACCAATATCGATCTAGGCCACAGAGAGAGGATTCTAGAGAGATGGAAAGATTCCAGTGTCTCGAGGCCCTAGTGAGAAAGATACCGGTAAATGAACATGTGACAGAAAGCGCAAATACCTTTAAAAAAGAAGTTCGGTTTAACCTAGAGCAAAATCAAACATTGGAGATTTGTACAAATGAAACAGGAAAACCTAAAATTCCAAAGGAACAAAGGGACAGATTTAAGAAAAATGACTCATGCATGGGGAATACCAGTGAACAGGGAGTAAGTGGGGATGCTATAACTCCTTCCCTGGGAAATCAGAACAATAACCAAATACAGGCATAAAAAAGAAATATTCAAAAGGAGGGTACAGGTCAATCACCTGAAGAATTCTTTGAGCCAAATATTTTTGAAGAAGTTAAAAGGGCTGGTACCATACTAAATGATCACAAATGCACAGAGTTAGACAATGACAAATTGCCAAGTGATGTCGTTACACATGTTCAGTTGGAGGATTGTAATGTGACCTCTGATGATACCTGGATGGATGGGCGAACAGTGGCCACACTCCAAAAAACCTCTGAACATGGAGAAATGAATAAAGTTTCTCACACAGAAATGGGCAAAAAAGGAGGGAAAAATGTCTTTCCATTTACCAATGTGTTTAGCCAAATTGAAAAAAGGCCTGAGAAAGGTGAGTCCTGAAATCAGTAATAATTTGCACTTCTTATGTGTGTTAGAGGAAGTTGAAGACAGGTATTATGCTCCCATCACTATAGAAGAGAAATGCAATGCATGTGCAATTATTGACACTGGCGCACAGGCCACAATTATGTCTAAAGAATTGGTAAAGAGTATCAATGAAGGTTGATCCCCACAGAATCAGATATAGTGAAGGAAAATGAAGGTCCAGTGCATAATTTTAATTGGGAGGAGGTGCCTATTGACATAAAGATAGGAAAGCACAGAATGAAACAGGAGGTATTGATCACATCTATTTGTGAAATTCCATTTCTGATAGGAACAGATTGCCTCAGAAGATTGTCTCCTCTCATAGATGGGGTGAATGGAGTACTGTGGTCCTTGACCAAAAAACCATTGAGACCTAAGAAACTAAAATCACAAAACAGCAATATAAATGAATAACACACCATTGCCAAAACAAATGATGCAGTAGAGGTATATCTCCAGAATAGCTGTATACGTAGCGTCACTGTTAGCTTGATGTGTCAAGATGAAATGCAGAGTGAAGATGAGAAACAAACTGTACAAATATATTTAGACCCAAGGAAAAAATGGCAAACTCACATAGATGAGCACACATTATGTTTTTATTTAAAAGAAAGGACATGCAAACAGAATACTGCTCCTAAAACAGATACAGAAAAACACATCGCCACTCTCGCTGAAATACACATGGAAGATGAGCAACCATGGGTTCACATTGGTATAAATGACTATTCTAAAATAATAAAAGCCACTTTAGCGCTTGAACAGGAAAGAAGCTTTATTAATGAGAAATCGCTGCAAAAAATAATGGAGAGGGAGGAGATCCCGAAATTTAGAATTAAAAACCAATATGTTTCTGGTTTGGACAGTCCAGACTTTGAAAACCGAATTGCGGGCAGATGCATGCTGAAGATTAGTATTGGAAAAAAAACAATTCACCATAATGTTTGGATAGTGAGTGGGACACAAAATGACTTTTACATGAGCAATGATATCATGCACAGAATGTGTATGGTGTTAGATTTCCTTAATCAAAAAATATGTTCATGCCTAGGTGGGCCGGCACCTGAATTTGAAGACAAAAGAAGGGCTTATCATTGCGCACAGCTGGTCCCATATGCAATTGAATTACAGCTGAGGAAGGATACTATTATCCCTGCATTCACCAAGCAGTTTGCAATAACGCTAAAGTGCAAAAATGGACAGCAGATGAAAGATTCTGCTGCATTTGTGTGTTTGAATGAATCCATAAAACAGCAAGGCCTGGATTATGACTACATTCCATTGATAGATGTTGGTGAAGGCTCTGTAAAAATTATGGTGAATAATAAAGGGTGTCAAGATATTCATTTAGAGGAAAATTCCTCATTAGGAATGGCCATACAAAAATCACATTATATTGCAGATCTAAATAACATGGTTATTGGAAATTTCCCTAAAATGTAAGTGAATGCCAGGGGTGAGTTGCCAGAATACCTGGACTCTCAGCCCAAAGGAATATTTAAAATTCATTCTGTGTACCCTTATGATTCAAATGAGACAGTGTGCTGTCATCGAGAGGATTATATAATATTTGACTTAAATGAAAATGAAACAGAAAGTCAGTCCATTGAAGTGGAAGCTGATATACCAACATATTTAAAAGTGGCAGCAATACAGAGAGACACAGCCACAAAGTTAGAAGAAAGCAAAGAGATTCCTCCACTAGAAGATTTCCCAGAATTTTCAAAAATGATAGAGGAGCAGATTTTATCAGCAGATGCATGCGACAGCGATGAGGATAGAAATGAACTGAGAAAAATATTTATGGAGTTTAAAGATGTCTTTGCTAAAGATGCTTATGATTGCGGCCTAAGTAATTTAAATGTAGCCACACTACCGGAAGGGTCTTGTAGAAGCACAGTATTTGTGCGCCAGTATAGATTACCACTGGCATGTTTAGAGTCATTGGCAGAGATAATTGAAAATGTTGAGTCTCGGGGAATTATCAGGCCTATTCATAGCACATCCAACACAGCTATTTTAGGTGTGTTAAAGCCAAATGGTCAGTGGCGGTTATGTGCATATATGAGGGAATTAAATAAAATAGCGCCAGTATCCAGATGGCCACTGCCATTCATTGATCAAGGCCTGGCTCAGGTGCATTGCTCAAAAGTGTTTACCATGTTAGATCTCACCTCTGGATATTGCTGCGTGCCATTGGCAGAGGAGATCCAGAATTTATTTTCATTTTCATTTGATACGACCCAATACGCATGGGTTAGAGTCCCATTTGGGTATGTCAATAGTGTAAGTGAATTTGGAATATTTTTGAGAAAGGACTTGCCTGATGCAGTGGAAAGGGGAACCATCGTTTATGTGGATGATGTCCTGATAAAAAATGAAAGCTTGAAAAGCCATTTTGATGAAATAAGACATGTTCTTGGCCTTTTGCAAAAAGCAAGCGCCAAAGTATCTTTACAAAAAGCACAATGGTGCAAGAAAAAGGTGAATTTTCTAGGCCATGAAGTGACTGAACATGAACTAAACCCACAAAAGAAGAAAGTAGAGGCCATACAAAAACTAAAAGACCCTAAAAGTGTGAAAGGGGTAAAAGGTTTATTAGGAATGACGGGCTATAACAGGAAGTTCATTGAAAATGATGCTGAAATTACTCAACCATTGACTAAACTGTTAAAGCTGAATACACCCTGGAAATGGGAAAAAAAAGCAGTCTGAGGCAGTGGCTAAATTAAAGAAATGTCTTGTAAAGGCACCATGTTTAGCATACCTCATAAAGGATAGGGATATCTTTATAGAAATAGGTTTCTCTGAATATTGTATGTCAGCAATGTTATCACAAAAACATGATTTGAATCACAAAACCATTGCCTATGGAAGTAAGGCATTTTCCCAAGTTGAAATTAAATTCAATGAATGTGAAAAGGCCCTTTTGACCACTCTGTGGGTGCTACAGCATTTCCGCCCTATTGTTCAGGGAGAAAAGGTGATTATTGAGACAAATCATCAACCTTTGCAGTTTTTAGAGAGTAAAGGAATTAGGTCAGGTAATCTAGCACAGTCCAGAATCACTTCATGGACACTGGCATTACAGGGTTTTCCTGTAGAAGTGAGATTTGGCCAAAATAAAAAGAGCCCAGTTGCTCAAGGTTTGGCAGATTTACATGGCTGTGCAGCTGAACATGTATCAAATGAAGTAGAAGTGGAATCTAGTTTACAGGAATTTGGGCAATCACCACACAAAGCTTTTGATGTAAAGACATGCAAGGATTTGCCGACTGTATATGTTGACGGTTGTGCTTTTCACATTGAAAATGACAGTAATAAACAATTGGTATCAGGAATAGGAAATGTCTGGTTGAAATGTGAAGACATCCCCATTATAGGGATGAGAATTGGAGCTAGGAGCAGTCAAGTAGCGGAATTGGCAGCCATTTATAACGCAATGACTACTGCAGTTGATAATACATTTAGTGAAATTGTCCTGGTGACTGATTCTGATTATGCACGAAATAGCTTTGTGGAATATTTACCTGGCTGGAAAGCAAGAGGCATGACTACGTACAACAAGAAGCCCCTTAAACATGGAAAAATGATACAAGCCATAGACAAATTGGTGTCAGAGAATTATTTGACAATATACTGGAGAAAAATTCACGGACATTTCAAAACTCCAGGACAGGATAAGGAGGGGAATGATAAGGCAGATCACTTAGCTAAAATTGGGGCTTCGATGGGAGATTTGCTACCTATTGAACATTTACTTGGTGAAATTCAAATTGATGCAGTAACACGCTCTAAAGTATCAAAAGAGGTGGATCACCCAGTAGTACAATGGAGTTACGATACACCAGATCAAGATCTGATTAAGGCACAAAAGGATGATCCGATTTTGGGAATGTATTATAATCATTTGATAGACCCTGAACAAAACCCTTCAACAGTAAATGATTGTGTGGGAAAAGAAGAGTTGAATGTGCTATTAAAGAATAAGAAACAAATTAGACTACAGGATGGGCTCACGATTAGAGAGTCCAAAACAGGACAAATACAGTGGGTGGTGCCCCTTTCATTCAGAGGGCTAATGCTACACCATGCACATGATGCAATAACTGCAGGCCACAGAGGTTCACAAAAAACATTGGAGATACTGGATGATTATGCTTACTGGCCACATATGTCCCAAGATGTGGAATTATATACTAGAGGATGTCTAGTATGTGCCCCATTTAAACCTGCTTCACCAATGCATAGAGCCCCATTAATGAAAAGAGGCTTAACTCTTCCATGGTCAGATTTGCAAATAGACTATGTAGGGCCTGTAAAGAGGTCGAGCAGGGGGAACCGGTATATTTTGAGTGTGGTCTGTTTAATGTCAAAATGGATAGAGTGTATTCCGGCACCAGATTGTAGTGCGCAAACAGCAGCTACATTACCAGTGAATCATATATTTTCAAGATTTGGGTTACCACAAAGAATAGAATCAGACAGAGGAAGTAATTTCGCAAGCGCTCTAATGAGTAAGGTATGGCAAATACTGGGAGTGAAAAGAAAATTACACATTGCATATAGACCCGCTTCTTCTGGGGAAGTTTAACGCTGTAATAGGTCTGTTGTGGATATATTAAAGAAGTTTGTAGCAGAGGCAGGTTCCAGCTGGGATTTATGTTTACCTTTGGTTTTGATGGTAATCAGATCAACTCCTGCCAAAGCAACAGGTATTAGCCCTCATGAAGTATTGACAGGTAGGAAAATGGTGTTGCCGCAACACATGTTATACAGAACACATGAGCAGACACTTGTAAGCACATCTACAGTTCATGAATGCATGGATGAGCTGAGGAAGCATTTACAACATGCATTTGCTTTTGTGCAGCGGAATCTAGAAAGGGCTGCTGACAGTGCAAAGTCATATTATGATAAAAAAAAACATTGGTGAAAGAATATTGTGTGGGGGATCAGGTGTATAAATTTCATTTTGGAAAAGGTAAATAGAAAAATTCTAAATTTCTGGCAGCATGGCAGGGGCCATTTCGAATTATAGATAAGATATCTCCCGTGGTGTACAAAATTTTGAAAACTGGAGGTGAAACAGTAACAGAACAGTTTGTTCACGTAAATTAAATTAAACCCTGGCACCCCAAAAATGAGGTAAAGAGGCTTGAGCGTGTAGAAACAGATAAAGCCCCTTAAATACAAGAAAGAGGATACATGGGTCTTTTCATAGGGCAATGACTTAGAAATAAAAATAGAAGTGATTGTTGTAATAGAATAGATGTAAAAAATTAATATATATATATATATGTGATGATCATTAAAAGAGGGTTGAAACTAGTAATATTATTTTTACAAAGTTGAAATATGTTAAATGATCAATGATGCTTCATGTATGTTTGTTTTCTCTCTAACATGTGCTTAATTTCAGAAGGCGAAAATAAAAGGGTGAAAGGTTTTGCAAAAGCACATGGATATTTTTTTGTGGTAAAAGGGTGAAATTAGTATTGTGCTATAGACTTAATTTATTTCTTTTCTATTTGATTTAGAATACTAAAAAATCTTTGGTCGGAGGTCACGGGACCAGAGGACACGGGAGGATGAAGTCCTGGAATCCACGAGGACAAATTCTGGAAAAGCCCCGGGGGGGTGAAGACCAAATCTACAAAACAAGTAGCATTGATGATGACGCCAACGATGTTTTTGTTAATCATAATAATCGGAGGGAATTTCAAAACATTGGAAGCACAAGTTGTCATTGAGCCCAGACCAGCATCTGGCATTGCGGTAGAAGAAGCGCCAGGATTCATCATGAGTGATAGAAGGATGATTTTCCAGAACATTTATATATCCTTGAATTCTGATGTTTTAATGGAAAAACATTTTAATAATACTGGAATTAAGGCTGAGCAGACTAAAGAGTGGCTAGAACTAAGGAAAGAGAACGCCAAGCAGTCGATGAGAGATATGTTGATGCAATTAGAGAAAACATTTGTGAATTCAGCAGACATAAAGAAAAGGAGAGGAAAAAGAGGAGCAGTAATGCTTGCGGTCTCATTGGTGATGTCTATAGTTGGAGCCATAATAGGTACCACGATTTCAACAGCCAATGCCATTTCAGTAGGGACGCTGAATACTAAAGCACAACAACTGAGTATCGACTTAGAAATTATACAAAAAACTTTGGATGGAATTAGGGGGGATTGGATGAACAAGTAAGGTTTATAAATGAAACTGCAATCGTATTGAATGAACATGCGGATGTTATTCAACGGGCAACTAAGTTAATTATTAAGTATGCCCGAACATTAAATTAGATCCTGAATGTAATGAATCCTGTTGATAGATTGTTGACGAATTACATGAGGGAAGTTCGAACTGCAATTTCACAATTGATTCGAGGACATATACCATTGTATTTTGTTTCACAAGATATTATTCATCAAATGATAGAAAGGTTGACCAGGAGGGAGATTGATGTGGTACAAGTGAAAATTGCATTTGAAATGGGCTATGCAATGCCCTTATATGTGGATTCGGAAAGGTTTGAAATAGGGTTTTTATTATGCATCCCATACATAGCTCCTGAACTCATTTATCAAACTAAGTGGGTACACAATGTGGGATTTTGGCAAGAAGACAAGTTTATCAAAATCAAGACTCCAGAAGTCGTGGCATTTCAGTCATGGGAGCCTGAGGTTTACTTGATCCCAAATATGGAAACCTGTGTAAAATGTAAAGAAAAAAATTACATGTGTCCGGGTAAACCGTTTATTCCTGATGCTACAGACGCTATTTGTGGTTTGAAATCTGACTTAAGTATGTCAGGAGGATGTGAAGTAGTTATTAGCAATATGGGGGTGAAGAGTTCGCACAAGCTAAAATGGTCAAAGGTAAATGGTTGGTCAGCACCTGTATGAAAAATCTGACAATAATACATTTAAATCATGGAACATTTGTTGTCAAACAGGTGAAATATAATGTGGTTTACTTACAGATTCCAAAGGACATAATTGTTTCAATTGGAGGTTTAAGGGATGCATTTCCAAAAGACCCGGATGTGGAGTTCTTATTGAATCATAAAGAAAAGCATGTTGTGAAAATGAATTTGAAGAAAAAACAATATCACAGTTAGTAACCTGGTTATAATAGAAGCAGAAACATTTAATTGGGGAACCTGGGGGGAACGCTCTATGGTGGGTTTAGCTGTTCTGGTGCTAATAATGGGAGGGTGGGTAATTGTTTTGTCTTTAAAGGTGAAGATGTTGCTCATGATATTAGCTACAACAGGGAATGAAAGATATCCCAATATGCATATATTTTAAAAGAAGAAAAGGAGCATGTTTTGAGTTTCTTCCAATTGTGGCTTGGACCACTGCCAAATTCTCAGAAAAGGAGGTATAATGTAGTATAATTTATTGTATTTTGGAGTCCAACATTCCACTGAATATGATAACATTATTGCAGGCAATAATGTGGCACACATATAGCCAGCACTATGTTGCTAGCATAACATATGGGTATGCAAATGGAGACAGGCTGCAGGTTTAAAAGTACACCACAATATATATATGTTTTTCCTTTTTTCTCTTACTTGAAATGCCTCATTCACAGGAGACTACATAAGCTATCTAATTGACTGACTTAATTAACAAATACTGATCACTAGTACTAACTCATTAACACTATAATGTGCTCTCCATGTGGAAAATGAGGTAGAAATACATGTTCTGAGATTCATTTTTAAACGTGCATTTGGATTTTTTTTTCTTTTCTCTTTGTTCACTGTGTTTGCAGAAAGCAGAATCTGCATGACAGGAAATGAGTTTAGCTACAGT
The DNA here is from genome assembly GCF_040938575.1 of Ambystoma mexicanum. Taxonomy (NCBI): domain Eukaryota; kingdom Metazoa; phylum Chordata; class Amphibia; order Caudata; family Ambystomatidae; genus Ambystoma; species Ambystoma mexicanum. The sequence continues at coordinate 929,694,747 of NC_090929.1, read as the reverse complement.
TTCTCACTGTAAAGAATGAGCTATTGTGGAAGGAAGGGTGATACGGTCTTTGTAATTTGATTGGGTCAGAGTATCTGCAGTGATTCCAAGTAAGCAGAGGGGAACGAGACAGAAGATTGCTGGAAAAGTCTGACAGAAAAAAGTTCAGATTGCTTTTTGCTGAGCTGCTGACACGGACCATCTGAGACTGGGCTGTGAGGAGGCATTCCCTGTCTCACTTAGCACCGGCTTGAGAACTGCAAATAACCGCATGTTCTCGCTGTGCGCTTCAAGCTTTCAAGATTACGAAGACAACCCTGGGCCCATTCCTCGGAGGCGAGCAAAAGGAGGTTGCGTGGGGTACAGAAAATTGGAAATTATCCAAGTGAATTGAGGTTATTGTGTGCTGTACAGATGACCTTCTATAAATATCAGGCAGGGAGAGTAGCCAAGGGAATCCCCTGTGTTTAATTGACAAAGTGAAGTTTGTTCTGTCGCTGTAATTTTTTTTTCTCTTCTTCTTGTTACAAATAATGCGAGTGAATTTCGTCTTGTTGCTGTATTTTTTTTTCTCTCTTCTGTTTATTATAGATAATATGGCAGTAAAGAGGGTAAGATGTCATTTTGAAATGCAACTGTTTATAATATAAATGGTATGTACACAAATCGTGTAGAGTGTTTTTGTTTTGTTTTTTCTTGGTAAATTTAGAATAATATCTCGGGAGAGGGGGAATATTTTTAGGTAATACATGTGTCATGTTTCCCATGCAGATGGAATAATAGCACTAGCAGTGATAAATAGATGTGTGCGTGTTTCCACTCAGTGCATGGTGTCTGAGTGGTATTTAATACAATAGACATTGCTGGGGGTCCATGAACCAGCAAAGAGGCCTATGGAAACATAGTTCACTAATGTATATACATTAGTGATAATACGACAGGTTATTGAGAATGCTATATGTGAAAATGTGGTGGTTCTGAATGTAGGTCCGAGGCCTCTATAGATCACAAGAACAGTCTAAGACTAAGAAGGGTTTAGTGTATATTGGGGCAACAAAAAAAACAGAAACAATATGCTCACTACTAAACCACCGACAATAATGTATACCACTAAATCATTGCATATAATGTAATAAGGAATGGTCACTGAAAGGAAATAAGGCCAAACCCAATCTAAATGCAAGGAGTAGTCATCATCAAATTACCATTATTTTTGGCAGTAAGAAAATACCGCCAGACCCCAAATCTACACAAAATATCCAACACGTAGCAGTGCAGGGTGGTGGTGAGAGTTCTGGTTGCTTAGCTTAAGATAAATGGTGAATTTTGCAGTATTTCGGTTTTACTTCTAACCAAAACTTCCCTTTAACAAAGTTTTTTCATTGAATGTCATAGATTTTTATTATTGCAACTTAACCATAACGTCCCTTTAAAAATGCTTTTATTAGTGCAATGTAATCATAATGTCAATTTAACAATGTTTTTTCAGTGAATGTCTTGGGTTTTACCAGTGCACCCTAATTTGCTACAACTTACTAATATCATACTTATCCCAATATAGCAACATGTTTCTATTCTTTACTAAGTTTCACCTTAAAACTTTGCCATTCCCCACATTCTAGCACAGTTTTTAACACTTCTATATGCGTTTTATAACTTTTGCCAATGGTTTTGTGTTTGCTGATGTTCGCAAATGGCTGATGTCATTGCTAACTTTCCAGATAGAGTCACGTGACCACGCTCTCCCTTGCGGCATGATGATATGTATGTGAATGCATCTGCACTTGGCGAATGGGTCTGTGCTTTGCGAAACTGTTCAAAACTGCATTTCTCAGCTCATCTAGGAACTTTGAAGCTCAAAATGTACCCATGCACAGCTCCTACACCTATTCTTACTCATTATCCATTAACAATCTAGCACACAGCACATCATTGCAAGAATGTTAGGAAAACTGCTATTTATTTTAAAAATGTCATCAGCTATTAACATTCCTCCTCCCAAAGAGTCCCCACCACTACCAACAGCTGGAGGACCTATACAAAGAAAGAAGAGCTATACTTCAAAAGACAATCATGAAAACCAGGATGATGAGTGCCTGCCACTAGCACCCAGAGAAAGGCATGGGTGTGGCAGTTCTTTACCACTGTTGGTATTGTACCAAAGGCTAAAGCTACCAAAGTAAAATGCACTGAGTGCTCTATCGCAGAAAACCTGGGCAGTACTCCTACAGGACCACCTCCATGACCGCCACACCAAATCCAACCACCACAATGCTCTCAGAAAGGCTGTTCCTTTTTTAGGAAATAGTAGGCTGTCATCCTCTACCTTATCTTCCTCAACCAATGCTGCAGCACACAGTCTACTTCTGTGGGACACAAAATCCCACCAGCTAACTTGCAAGCATTAAAAGAAGTTGTTGATCCATATCATTTGAAAGCAACAGTACTCTGTATATACTGCAACACACCACTCTGCAATTTCGAAGTGGTTTTGAAGCTGCAATCAAGGACCATGATAAACACTGCCCTCTACCTTAGATTTCACACATGCGCAACATCGTCTCCTGTCCACCTGCCCCATCATATGTGTGGTTGGTGCCCCTTTGTTCATTTCCCTCCCCACTGTACTTTCCAGCCTCGCCTGCAAAAAAACAAACAAAAACAATAACATTAGAAAAAAGGTTCCTTTAGGAATCACTGTTCACAGGTAGAAAATAGAATTTAAGAGATAAGCTTATAGACTCCACCTATTTAACATTTTTCAATAAAGTAATAAGATTCAATAAGATTCTCCAACTTTCCCCATAGCATTGTCTACTATGCTAATGGAAATAATAGACAGTTGTATACTAGAGAAAAACAGAAAAGCACAGAAACAAATTTCTGTCAAAAATTCTTCTCCATTGCCATTTATTACAATCCACAGTCTCTGCATTTCCTTGTCTAGCCCATGCCTCATTAGAAAACACAGGTTGCACATGCACACCATCGCACAAAACAGCCCTTCTACTCGTTTTACTGTTATGTTTGTAACACTCCCTCCTTGCTTGCTTTAAACCATTCATACATATATCCACCAATCACGTAAAAAAACTCTACATATAGCCTAACAACATATTAAACTTCGACCCACCAGCTGCCGCTTAACAATGTTCTACAGATCTTTGCATCTACATTTCCCATACTTACACCAAAACATTGTACATAGTGTTCCTATGAATGCACATATGCATTGTGCAGTGACAGAAGTGCATAAATAAAAGGGGCAGTATGGATGGAAAAGTGCTCATAGGAGCCCAGGAGGGAAGTGCAAAGTCATCTCAAGGTGGGAGGGCACATGCTTAGTGCTGGGGCAGAGGAGTCCCAAGGGTGGGGTGCATCTTAACTGTAATGTCCCTTTAACAAAGTGTTTTCTGTCAATTGAATACATTTTCATAAGTGAAAATGTTTCCTAATGTTATATCACTATATATTAGTTATTAATAATTCCTAGTTTTATATATATGAAATAAATACATCCTTGTTTAACAAACATATATTTTGCAATGCATACTTATTTGAGTCATTATCAGCAGAGCATACCCCAACAGGCAAATCAGAGTAGACATTTGTCCTTGTCAAATGCCAGCCCTCTGCCCATGTTCAGAAAAGTCATATCACTATTTTGTGTACTTGTTATGTTACTTTATTTGTATAGTGCCAAATCCCCTGGGCGTCCTGGCACTGAAACAAATACAACAATACATATAGAAAATGAATGAAACAGCCTTAACTTAAGTATTTACTCGAACAATCTGTTCTTCAAATGTTTCCTGAAAACCAGGTGATTTTCCTCCTTACGAAGTGCTTCGGCAGCCCGAGCCACAAGGACTGGAAACAAGTGGCATTTCGCCGAGCTCTTTTTTTTCTAGCTGTCTACTTTGAGGAAGCAGGCCTTAGCAGATCGAAGATCTCTTTTTGGATGATAATTGATCACCCTTGCTTTCAGGTACTGTGGGGCTGTTCCAAAGATACATTTGTGACCTATTGTCAACAGTTTAAACATAATCCTTGTTGAATCCAGTAACCAATGCAGCTCCTTCCGGCTGTAGATGTTGGTTCCTTTCATGCCATTTGATGAACAATCCGTACTACAGCATGTTGGACCTTCTGTAGTTTCTGTATATCTTCTTTACTAGCACCACCCAAAAGGGTATTACAGTAGTCCAAGCGGGCAAGTATAACTGCCCTAGCTAACTTAGCCCAGTTATCTTTTGAGTTCATGGGGCAACCAGTCTAAGGACTTCAAGATGATAAATAGTTTTCTTTACAATGGCTTCCACACGAGCACCCATGTTCAAATCCTCCTCCATATATGTGCCAAGGGTCTTTACTTTTGGAGCAACTGCTATCCGACTACCCTCAATCAGGAAGCTGTTAATGCCTGATGAAGACTATCTCTGGTATGTTGTGACCCATATATCATTAACTGTCTTTGCAGCATTCAAACAGAGTCAGTTGACAGACATCCAGTTTGTAATGATCCGATAGACATTGTTTAGCTTTCTCTGATCGAGAGCATGGTTCCCACTTACCTCCATGGACAATTGAAAGTTGTCCACATAATTGGTGAAAAAGAGTCCTAATTTTTCCAATTCAATGCACAAAGGAATGATATATATATATATATATTTAAAGTAATGGGGTCAAGCATGCCCCTGAGGGATTCCACAAATGGTAATTTCTGCCTCGGATGAGGCATCGCCCCAATAGATTCTGTATCTACGGCCTTCCAAAAATTATTTCAACCATCTGACCGCTTCCTCTGAGAGGATCCCCATGGTGGCCCATCTGTCCAGTAGGATCTTGTGGTCTAGTAGATTGAAGGCTGCTGATAAATCAAGTAGGACCAGCAGCCCTGATCTACTTTTTTCGAACATAGATAGCAGCTGAGTCTGTAGATCGATTGATGCACTTTCAGTACCATGAAAGTATCGGAAACCTGATCGATTTTTCTGCTTGATCCGTGCCCAGCAATGCCACTCGACCACCAGGGATATGTTTGTGACGTGGGGGGAGAGGGGGGCTGCTTACAGTAATCAGCCCTCTCCCCCCTGGCCCCCAAAGCATGGGGGAACATATGTCCACAACCCTGGGGGCAGATGGCTGATCATCTGTCCCCAGGGAACGGGGCAACAAACATTTTTTTTTTTTTTAATGAAATGGAACGGAGATTGGGGGGTGGGGGTGAGGGGGCCCTGGGATTGTTTTTGCCCACCCAAAAGGGTGGTAGCCTTCCCCCTCCCACATCAAGTGGAAAGGGGGGCCACCCCTTGTAGCCCTCCTTGGGGGCAGATTTATGCCCCCAGGCAGGAGTACATGAGGTGGCCCCCCATCCAATTGGAGGGGTGGGGGGGTGAGGGCCACAAGGAATAAGTGTGCAGGCCCCCAAAGAATGGGGCCTGCAGGTTAGGGCACCCCTGGGGGCAGATGGCTGATCATATGCCCCGCAGGGAAGTGGGCAAAATGAAAAAAGGGGCCTTTTGGGTGGGAGTGGGGGGCCACTTGCCACCAGGGAATTATTTTGTGGAAAGGGGGGTGGCCCTCTCCCCCTCACCCCAAGGGAAAATGGGGGCACTCCTTGTAGCCCTCGCTGGGGGCAGATATCTGCTCTTAGGAAGGGACATCTGACCTCAGGGAGGGCTCCATGAGATGGCCCCTCTTATCTGCCCCGAGGGAGGGTTGAATGAGATGCCCCCCCTGAATTTGGTGTGGGGGGAGGGTCACCCCCCATTACATTAGAAAATTACCTGGCGGTTTATGGTGCCCCTCAGCCCGCCCGAAAGTGTAGTAAACCATTTTCCATGTTTTTCTTTGTTTACAATGTTTGGGGGCCCTCTGGCCCCCCACCCCAAATGGAGGGGGGTGTACCTCATGCAGCCATTTGTAGGAGGCCCAGGGAGTCCTGCATGAGGTGCCCCTGCCACTCATTTGGGGTGAGGGGGGAGAGGGCTCCCAAAAATTGTGGGACAGGCCCCCCAGTGGATGGGGCAGTAAGGTTTGGGCACCCCGGGGCCAGACTGGCACACCAATGTGCCCCTCTGCGCCAAGGGGAGTTGGGTTACCAAAGGAAAAAAGTGTAAATGGTGGAAGGCATTTTAGTGGGGGCTGTGGGGCACTCCAAAGGGACGCAGAATTTTCTAATGGGATGGGGTGTTGACCCCCCCTCACCCGCAATGGAGTGGGTGCCATGTCATGCAGCCTTCCCTGGGACCAGATATCAGAAATAAAGAGCCTAACAAGGCCCATTTTGTGGAGGAGGTGCACATCTTCCAGTTTGAAGGAGAGGGCTCCTCAGAGGATTCTGGGAAAATCATCTCCTCCTTCAGGGATGGGAGAACACCTCCCAAAGAAAAATGGGTCCCAAGAGATCCTGATCAAGACTGGGTAGATGTGGGGACTGGGTTAACACTGCCCATCATCAAACCCCAGAATTACCAGCAAGAAAATCCCCTTGTTCAAACCCATCCTGGTGACTGCCTCCAAAAAGGGCGGGGGCCAGAATCAGAACCAGGGGAGCCCAAAACTTCCCCCATATCCAGCTGTCACCTTTTTCTTACAGGTTCCCAAGACCCCAAACAAAATCCTGTCCAATTCACCCCTCTGTCAGAATCCAGAGCAAAGAAATTAACCCACCAATTGGCCAAAAATGTGCATTATCTTTGCCCCCTTGAGGAAAAGGAGGGACAATTTTATGCCCTGATTCAAATACAGGGTCAATGTACAATTTTGGCACTAGTGGACACTGGGTCCCAAGTCACCCTTCTGTCAAAAAGAGCCTTTGATGAGCTGAATTCGGGAAGGGGGGAGAAATACCAAATCCCTCTCACCCCTCTTCCTGGACAACTTCAGTACTTTCGATGGGAAGGAAATTCCTGTCGAGGGGACTGCGGATTTAGATATTATAATTGGGTGATACAAGGTGAAGCACCCGGTCATAGTTGTGACTCCAGAGGGCACACCATGTTTACTAAGGAATGACATTCTGCGTAGATTGTCTCACCTCATAGATTGTGTAAACAAGGTCCTCTGGACCCAGACTAACCGACCAATAAAATTGAAACATAGTGTCAACCATGTTAGTTTAAATGGCACATGCCTCATGGTTGAACAAAAACCTGACCAAATTTAATTCCACTTCCAGAATAACCAAATCCCAGATGTGACAGTAATTGAAGTAGGACAACAAACTGGTGATGGGGAGTCCTCTCTATTTTTGAAAATCAACCTTCCTTCCAGTCTAAGGTGGCATTCCACACTGTAGGGGAACACTCTGAAATGTTATACACATTCACAATCAGAAATTCCTACTCCTATAGTCCAAAATGATGAGAAATCAGCTCATAGCTTGGATGATATTCAGACAATCGGAGAACAGTTGTTCATCCCTATTCAGTTAAATGAAGAGAAGGACTCTGTTCTCGTCCAAGTATGTGTGAACAACGGTAAGAGCTTCATCAGCGAGTCCATGTTCCGCAAACTCCCAAAACATCCAGCCATTCCCATATTTAAACTGTTAGACACATGGGAAATGGACCTGTAAACAAACAATTCCAAACATCCCCTGCCTAGAAGGTGTATGCTCAAAATGTCCATAGGTAACAAGAGCATAGTCCATAATTGTTGGGTCGTGCGAAATGTCCCTGCTGCATTTTATTTCGGCAATGACGTTCTCAATCACTTTGCCATTAGTTTGGACCTATAAAACTTCAAAGCCTGGTCAGGATTAGCGGATAATCCCATGGACTTTGATGACCCAGAGAAAGCATTTCGGTCAGCTCAACTACTGCCATATGCAGTTGAAATTCAGATTGGAGAGGAAGTCACTATCCCAGAACGGACCCGGCAATTCTCACTTGAAGTAAAGATTAAAAGAGGACAGAAACTGAAAAATCCAGATGCATATGTTCATCTTAATGCTCATGACCTATAAAACTTCAAAGCCTGGTCAGGATTAGCGGATAATCCCATGGACTTTGATGACCCAGAGAAAGCATTTCGGTCAGCTCAACTACTTCCATATGCAGTTGAAATTCAGATTGGAGAGGAAGTCACTATCCCAGAACGGACCCGGCAATTCTCACTTGAAGTAAAGATTAAAAGAGGACAGAAACTGAAAAATCCAGATGCCTATGTTCATCTTAATGCTCATGTCCAACAACAAGGGTTGGGGGTAAACCCAACACCACTAGTCAATATAGAACATAAAACCATTTCAATAGAGGTGGACAACAGCGACCTAAAGAGTATCACTCTGGGCACAGGCACCATTATTGGAATGGCGGTTGATGACAACATTTTTCCATAGATTTAGGTAACGAAATGTTAGGACCAATCCCTAAGGAATATTTTGACAGTGATAGCGATGATGACACAACACCAGACAGGATCTTCACCCAGCATGGGGGGAACTTCCTGGTGTACTCTTCCTGCCCTTATGGTAAGGAAGATGTGACCTGTGACTTCAGGAGGAATGAGGTGATCTTTCAAGTCCACAAGGACTGCCTTCCCCACCTGAAGCCATCATTCCAAATCAGTATTTTGACCAGGGACTTCTCCACCCAGCTGGAGGAGGCTGCTGAGATAGGCAAACCAGAAGTCTTTCCGGGCTTCAGGTAGATGGTTGAAGAGAGAGTCAACCGAGCCGATGCCTGTGAGACTCTGGAGCAAAAGCAAAAATTGTAACAAGTTTTTTTAGATTTTCAAGATCTCTTTGCGGTGGACTCATATGACTGTGGTCGCACCGACATCCACACAACAATTCCCACGGACCCTGGCATGACTCGAGTGTTTGTGAAACAATATCACTTGCCTCTCACATCAATAGAGTCCCTTACTGAAATAATTAAGAACCTTGTGTCCCGTGGAATAATTTGTCTGGTCCACAGCACCTTCAATAATCTGGTGCTGGGGATTTTGAAACCAAAGGGCCAGTGGAGACTCTGTGCTGACCTAAGGGAGCTCAACAAACGGGTCCATACTTCCCGATGGCCTCTTCTCCATTGACCAATGGCTGGCCCAGATCCAGGGGTCAAAGGTATTCACCGTCATTGACTTGACCAATGGGTACTGGACTGTACCTGTCAGTAGGGAGGACCAATACAAACTAGCCTTTACCTTTGGTTGGCAGCAGTACACTTGGACCAAGACTCACTTCGGATACATCAACTTCCGACAATTAATTTAACATCTTTCGGCATAAGGCCATGCCCGACTTAGGTGAAAGGGGTAACCTGGCCTATGTAGATAATGTTCAAATCAAAATCTCAACTCTGGAGGAACACATAGTGGAGATCCGTTATGTTCTGACCGAGATGAGGGCTGCCGGAGCAAAACTCTCTTTTCAAAATGCACAGTGGTGCAGGACCCGTGTACATTTCTTGGGGCATGAGGTAACTCCTGAAGGTCTCTGTCCCAGGAAAAGAAAGTAGAAGCACTCCAGAAAATAAAAGACCCCACAACTGAGAGAACTAAGAAGTCTCCTTGGACTAACTAATTACAGCAGAAAGTTCATTGAGGACTACGCAGAGATCATGAGACCCCTGGTCCATTTGTTGAAGGGGGGTCAAGTGGGAGTGGGGTCCTGAACAAGCCGAGGCAGTAAGACAACTCAAAAGAAGCCTCTCACAAGCACCTTGCCTAACTTTACCTGTCAAAAACAAGGAGTTCTTCTTTAAGACAGGGTTCTCAAATACCTGCAGTATTATATCAAAAGCATGAAAAGGTCACTAAAGTAATCTCCTATGCGAGTAATACTTTATCCTCTGTGGAGGAAAATTTCAACAATTGTGAGAAGGCACTCCTGGCAACGGTGTGGGCATTGAAGAATTACCGCCCGTTTATCCATGGGGACACATCATAGTGGAGACTCCCCACCAGCCTCTGCAACATCTTCAAAGTGACAAAAAAAATTCTGTGGAGGTCAGATATGGCCAAAACAAGAAGAGTCCCTTCGTGAAAGGTCTGGCTGACTTGCATGATTGTAACAACAATATAATAGATGGGTACCCCCTACATCGCTGGTAAGAGGGGAAGCAACTAGCAACAAAGCACAAGAATCAAGCCAGCGGATATACAAGCAAGTGCACTGAAAGGAGCACAATCCCACCAGTGGAGTCGGGAACGGACCCTCAATCAACTCCTCAGATCACTGCACATGAATCACAACAGTATTATTTAAATAAATATCTTTATTAGATTAGAAACATTAAAATGATTATTAAATAAGTTCGAGCTCATACATGAAGAAGAGTAAATATATGACATACAATTATAAACACAAATAAAGTGCATAATGTGAAGCAAATACTAATTTCCAAAAAAGACTACTAAGAACCCAAAGCCAAATCACAAATTGGAGAGCGATCACAATCATCCCCAAATATATCTAGATCAGTGCCAGTGAATTGGACACACTCGGGAGACGGGAATCTATTGAGTGAAAAATTCTGGTCAACTGAACAAGTCTGAATGATTTAGAAATACATTCCTAGGCAGGTTAAATCCTAAAAATGGCAGGAAAGAGGATTTGTTATTTCCAAATATGGCAGTTCAATAATAGAACAAACAGGAAACTGAAAAGCATCACAAATTGAAACCCATACTCAAATTCTAACATGGGATGCAATACATGAATTACTGCGGTGACATGCAAATTAGAACACAAATACATGAAAACAATATAGTAAGCATGGCACCATAAACAAGTAGTTTCGATGGAAAGCACATCTAGCTGAATTGCAGATGATGTCCATCTTCGTCAGGATGTGGCATTCCCGTGTATACATTTTTGAAAATTCATCTGTGTCTTTAATACACATACACAAAAGTTACACATTAAAAAACACCCTTTCTACTGAAATATTTTATCTTAAAACAAATATGATGATAATAAAACTTAAATTGAAGAAGAACATACATGTAAACAATACAATAATTCATACATCATTCTTATATATAAAAAAACAAGTGATCTGAAGATCCCGAAAGAGGACCGGTCCCTCAACGCTAGGTCAGGACATGCAAAGTGACTAGGGGGAGAAAATCTAATTACCATGATCTCAAACCCTTCGGGGTGGGCCCAGGAGCCTGACAAGAAGTCCAGGAAGTAACGATCCGGCCACACCGAAGACAAATCTCAAATGAATTTGATCTGTAATAATATAATGAAAAAGAAGAATGGCCACGTGTGGTCATGAAATTTCTCTGTAGAAGAGCTCGAGTGAGATAAAAAGAGCCCAAAGAAAGGGTAAAACTTAGCTCCAAATTAAACAGACATTTGAAACCCAAGATGAGACCACCAGTGTGATGAAAATAAATCACCAGTATTAAGAATAAGTGATAAAGAAGAGAGAAAACCCTAGACTCCAGAAACAGATGAGAATAGTACATAAACAGCATCCGAAATGTTCTCGGTATACTCATTCACAAGTCACATGAAACATCATTGTGCTCACCTATAATCAAAGTTACATCTGTCAATCGAGTACCATCAATTGGTCTTTCCTTGGTGTGTGGTACGGCCTCAAATGCACGAGCAGTTCAGGATTTCTGTAGGTTCCCAAAAAAGGTGTACCTCACAATATCATTCAGGACTAAACAAAATCTATGGAATAATGGCAGACACAAAGAGCTGGTAAGTCATTTAATGTGCCCCAAATGTGATTGTACATAAACTTACTTTGTACATGTAAGCCGACTATATGAGAAAAAGGAGAGAAAGAAAGTCAGTCCTGCTAACTAATCCAAATCAGTTTCCTCCGCCAATAACATAAAAATAGCATCGCCAGGCTGTGTAAAGAAATAATAAGAAGAATTGCGCGGTCAAAGGAGATTGTAAAATACCCAAATGAGCCTAGTCCAAGACCAGAAGCAAAGAAAATTCTGTCTAGCTAGCAGTTGTGGAACACTCACCTCTACAAAAAACGCCATAAACGCCAGTGCAGGAAGTCATAAACCGAACTTCCCGTGTTTGTGTTCAACTGGAGTTAAATACGCCAAAGAGCATGTCAAAGCTGGCGTCATGAGCGTATCAACTCGAATGAGCCATACGCGCGGCAGGGCATGTCTAATATGACACCACGCGTCGCACGCGGTAAAGGAAGCTGAGCAAAGCATTCGAGCCTTAGGGACATAGTGGGTCTGCCGTCTCAAACGAAACGCGCCGAAATTATCCAATGCACCGAAAAACATGTTGAAAGTGACACAATGGATCGTACAATAAAACAAACCAAAATGCAAAGCTGGGGCTTGCAGAGCACCAATAAACATGAATCACGTGACATAACACGTGGTCCAATATAAACAAGCTATAAAAAAATCGCTTGTATTAAATTAGGAGAGTGTGGTAGACAGTGTTCAAAAACCGCATTGCCACGGTTATCGACCAGAAACACATACTGTCCCTGAATTGGGTATGGTGGAGTGCCCAAACCAAGACAATAGTTGCAAGGCAGAAAACCACAAAGATAGCCAAAGGGCTAAAGGGCCAAAAAGCTGGCTCTCAAGCTACGGCATGCCATTCTTCCTGGGCATTCAGGCCCAGTGTATGACTTTGTGTGTTGAATATCCACCACTGTTCCCTTCGGGATAATTTTGTGGCTATGGCATAATGATATGGTCCCATGACTTTTTCTAAGCACCACCAACGTAAATTTTCACAGTCATGTTGATGTTCAACAAAGTGAGCAACTAGAGCTGAAGAACAATTGTGAGTCCTAATTCTGGACTTATGCTCGAGATCCTCAATTTAATGGGTCTAGATGTTTTCCCTATATATGTCTTGTCACATAATCACGTAAACCATGTTTTTGGAATTACATGTGGTGTGATCCCTAAGTTTCCAGACTCTATGATTGATGGTAACAGTGTTGGTAGCTGTAGTGGATCCGCACTGGCAACAATTGCCACATGGGTGATTCCCAGTAACCCTTTCAATTCCCCACATCTCGGTGATGGTTTTAGGTGCGCGTGTGGTCTGCAGTCTGTCTGCCTTAGATAACCAACTCTTCAAATTCCTGCCCTTTTTAAAGGCATACATAGGATGTTTCAAATTGGACATATTCGTTTGAAGTAGATGCCAATGCTTGGCAATTACCTTCTTAATTTTGGCATGGTGAGTGCTATAAGTCATAGCGCAAACCATGCGCGATTGGCTCTGGGTATTGCGAGTGTTTCTGGCCAACAGTACTTCGCAATGTTGGTGTCTTGCCCTTTTACGGGACTGTCGCAATATGTGAGCTGGATAACCTCGCTGAGATAATCTGTTCTCTATAATGTTAGATTGAGACACAAAGGCCTTCATTACGACCTTGGCGGAGAACCATGGTGCTATTAGCACCATGGTCCATGGCGCTAAGTTGCCAACTCCGCCATGGTGGTTGGCGGACTTACCGCCCCATTCCGACCTTGGCGGGGCGATAAGTCCACAATCCCCATTTACCCTTCCCCATTCCCATTTTTGCCCCATAGGGCATAATGGGAGTGGGGAAGGCGTTAATTACGCCACCGTAAATTACGGTGGCGTAATTAACAACAAGGTCCCGTAGCGCCATGGATTTTAACACCTGCTAAAAGCAGGTGTTAAATCCGCCATGGCGCTACGGGAACTCGTACTCAGGCGGTAAGGGTCGGCGAAGTTTACGCCGGCGTAAACCCCTTTCCGCCTGGGTCGTAATGAGGGCCAAAGTCTTTCTTAGCCGTGCAGCTCCTCCTAGCTCTTAGAAATTGACCGTAGGGAATGCTTTCCCTAAAAGATTGCGGATGAAAACTATCAAAGTGGAGGATCGTGTTTCGGTCCGTAGTCTTGCGGAAAAGATCCACAATGATAGCACCGTCCTGACTTTTAAGTATCAGATCCAGAAATGAGATCGACTTGAGGTGGTCATTCAATGAATTGATCCAAGTCAGAAATTGTACATGATCTCCCTTAGTTTTGTCCCATACGATAATAATATTGTCTATGTATCTTTTATAGAAAAGGATTGATTGCAAAAAGGCATTCGAGATGTCAAATATGGAGACCTTCTCAAAAGCCCACATAAAAAGGGTTGCATAATTTGGGGCAAATGCTGCACCCATCGCAGTACCTTTAACTTGTAGGTAGAAACTCTCTTTAAACCTAAAGTAGTTCTTGGTCAGGGCAATTGTAAGCAGATCCACAATGAATTCACTTGGAACCAACTGAGGATCATCTCTGAGGTACAAGAAGCATTTGATAATGGGCAATGACTCTGACTGAGGGATATTCGAGTATAATGATTCAACGTCAAGTGTAATGAACAAGTTTTTGTCTGGATCAAAAGGTAAACCTTCCAATTGCACAATGGCATCGGTGATATCAGCCAAATAGTTAGCTTTACTGGCTGCCAAGGGTTTAAGAAAGTAATCAATATATTTTCGTAAAGGTTCTAAAATGGAACCACAAAGGGACACTATCGGTCTACCCAGGGGATTAATTATATTCTTGTGGATTTTTAACAAGATATAAAACAAGGGAACACGTGTTCCTTTACCAGTAAGGAATAGGAATTCTTTGATGCTCAAAATCTCCGCATCTTTAGCACGTGTCACCAGGGCTAAAATTTCACTTCGTATGGTATCTGTCGGGTCCCCCTTGAGTTTAGAGTAAAAAATGCCATTGTCCAGTTGTCTTAATACTTCCGAATCATAAAAAGATGCATCAAAGACAACCACCCCTCCGCCTTTGTCGGCCTGTTTGATAATGATGGAAGAGTCTCTTTTGACTTCTTGCAGGCAAGACCATTCTTTTTGGGAAAAGTTGTAACATTGATTCAATTTAGAGTCACCTTGGACTGGAAAGATAGAGTGAAAATATAGTGAAAATCATGAAGCACAGCGCGTTCAAAAGTGATCGTTTCACTAGAAACCATCTCAGATGTAGGCATGAAAGTGGATTTAGGCTTAAACGAGTATTGTTGTTTTCTAAATTACTTCCGTTTGTACCGAAATGGTCTCTCAGCCGGATTTTTCTGAAAAAGTTGCAGAGTTCTAATTCAAGACCCATCTGGAAACCTTTTTTGAGCACTGAAATTTCGTTGGCAGTAAGCATCCGTTTTGAGATGTTATAGACTGCCGATGCATTGGTTAACGTTGGTACGACCTCCTCCTTGTCTGAAACATATTCTCTATAGGCAGGGGTCCGGCATTGGTGGGAGGAAAAGGGAGGTTCGGGGGAGGAAAGGCCTGGTAGGGGCCCTGAGGAACATATATAGGCATCTGCATGTACTGTTGGTAAGACAAATTTTGGCGTCCTCTTCCACCTCTACGTGAGCCTCTATTTCATTGGTGACCTCTTGGGCCGCGTGTGTTTTGGTTGGGGAAAGAACCAGTCCCATCTGAGGAACTATCTGAGAAGGTAACTCTTTTTCTATAATGCTGCGTGCCCTGATTCGGATGAGAAGGGTCATTCCACAGGCCTGGACCTGCATAGTCGGGGCTCAAATATGGGTAGGCAATCTCCTTAGAAAAAGTGGAAATATCTTTCCTGAGTTTGTACATCTTTTTAGCAGTGGTAAGTTTGATAAACTCTTTAGTATGTGTGTCTATCAAGTCAAGCTTTTCTTTAATATTTAGGATTGTCGTGTCTAGGGCAAATACAGCTTCAGCTTCATCGATTTCATTGCCGACGAGTATACTTTTCTTGAGGGCCATATTGATGGTTAATAGCATCCAATCTGACTTGCATGATTGTGCCAGAGAAAACTGTTTGGAGGATGAAAGTCTTAAAATCAAGGACAACATGGAGGCATACCTTAATTCCCCACACAAAGTCTATGAAGAAGACAAGTGTGAGGGAATGCCCACGGTCTATGTGGATGGGTGCTCCTACCATGTTGACAACAACGGGGAAAAGGAACTGGTGGCCAGCATAGGGAATGCATGGGTGAAGGAGTTTCCAGAACCCCCCGCTGAGTACAAAATTGGTCCCCGAAGTAGTCAGGTGGCAGAATTGATGGCTGTGCATCAGGCCATCCTCACTGCTGTCCAACATCAACTCCACGAACTGGTCATAATCACAGATTCGGATTATGTACGGAACGGGTTCGTGGAGCACCTGGTTAATTGGAAAACCAGAGGCATGCTATGTGCTAATAACAAACCATTGAAACACGGAACGTTAATACAAAATATTGATGATCTGGTCACCTCGAATGGGATGACCATCTAATGGAAAAAGATCAAGGGTCATTCTAAAGTAGAGGGACCAGACAAAATTTGAAATGACCTAGCTGATCAGCTGGCCAAAACCGGAGTCCCTGTTGGGGGAAATCCAGGTCACTGCTATCACTAGATCCCAGACAAATGCTCACAATGAACTCTCAGCTGCACAATGGAGTAAGGAGACCCCAGATGCTGATTTGATTATGGCTCTAAAAGTGGATCCAATAATTGGTAAGTTCTATCAACACATTGAGTACCCTGAGAACTTTCCACTGACGGATACTGATTACATTGGGAAAGAGGACCTGAGAGTGTTGATGAAATGCCCAAAAATGTTCCGAATCCAAGATGGTTTGCTAGTGAGGAGATCTATATCTGGCCATGACCAGTGTGTGGTCCCTACCTCATTCCGAAGCCTGATGCTAAATCATGCCCATGATGTGGCCACAGCCGGTCATCGGGGGTTTCATATGGCATTAGAAATCCTGCGAGAGGTTGCATACTGGCCACACATTGGGCAAGACCTCGACCAATACTTGAAGGGGTGTCTTGTGTGTGCACAATTTCAGCCAACATCACTCACACACCGTGCTCCCCTCCAAAAGAGGGGGATGACACTGCCTTGGTCAGATTTGCAAGTCAATTTTATCGGGCTCGTGATTCGCTGCTCTAGGGGGAACACGTACATGTTGACTGTAACATGCTTGTTCACTAAATGGGTGGAA
This sequence comes from Ambystoma mexicanum, assembly GCF_040938575.1. NCBI lineage: Eukaryota > Metazoa > Chordata > Amphibia > Caudata > Ambystomatidae > Ambystoma > Ambystoma mexicanum. The sequence continues at coordinate 929,677,822 of NC_090929.1, read as the reverse complement.
TGTCTCCCAGCTCCAAATTGCAAGGCTGCAACAGAAGCTGCCCTGATAATCAATCACATCTTCTCGCGTTTTGGACTACCCCAAAGGATTGATTCAGACCGATGTAGTCACTTCACTAGCGAAGTGATGTCAAAGATGTGGGACTTGGGGTCAAAAGGAAACTACACATTGCCTACTGCTTGTCCTCCAGTGATGGAGATGAAAGGTACAACAAACCTATTGTGAGCATATTAAAAATAATTGTGGAAGATTCTGCGCCAAGTTGGGACATTCGATTACCCCTTGTCCTGATGGCCATCAGATCTACCCCTTCTTCTACAACAAAACTGTCTCCATTTGAGCTGATGACTGGATGAAGGATGATGCTACCCCAGCATCTGTACTACAGAACCCAAGAGCAGACCTTGATGAATGCCTCCACAACTCATGAGTATGTTGAGAATCTGAGAAAACACCTTCAACATGCTTTTGCCTATGCTCAGCGAAATCTAGAGAAATCTGCAGACAGTATGAAGACCCACCATGATTTTAAGACAACTAAAAAGGCATACCAAGTAGGAGACTGGGTCTACTTGTACAATTTCCAAAGGAATCAAGCCAAAGAGTGCAAATTCCTCCCAAGTTGGCAGGGTCCTTTTAACATTGTGGACAGAATCTCACCAGTCGCCTATAGAATACGCCTCCCCAAGGGCAGTTTGGCAGAAGGGGAAGACAAGTGGGTCCACATAAACCAGCTGAAGAGTTGCCATCCCAGGCATACTTTGCGGCAAATAGAGGAACCAACCGGAAACCCATATGGGGAATAGTGCCAATTATAACCAATGCAAGTGTCTTTCCCACTGTTGACATCCCCAAATGACGTGTTGACACAGGAGTGGGAAAATATCCATAACCATGCTATGTTCTCTCTTCTAGCATCTGGACTAAGAATCATCCAAAGGGATTACCAAGGAGGACCACTCGGGGACCGGGAGGAAAGACCCAAGGAGCCCGGAGTACCGCTCCATACTCCCAACCAGAACCAGCACTACTCCTGCCCAGAACCGGCAAGGAGAGCGGGTTGCCTCCAGCACTGACTGGAGAAGCAGCTGACTTTCTCCACATGGACAAAAGAAAAGAACATCCCAATCTCCCGACTTCCCCTTGACGGGCGGGCAAAACCAAGTCAGGAGGGGGGGCTCTGTGGGATGAATTGACCCACTCCACTGTGCTATGCGGCATCACCCTGCTAGTTATGGGGAAAGAAACAGCAACAATGGCGGCAAAACCCTTGGGCGTGCCAAAAACCTACCAAAACCGTGTGCTTCAGCACACAAAAAGAGGGATGCACAACCTGCCACCCATGGTGCATGTGCAGTGGAATAGAGCACACCCTGCAGAAATGTGCCAGTGGGTTCCATAACCAGCAAACAGAGTGCAGCGAGAGAGGCAGCACTTTTGCAAATGAAACCCAAATGAAACCCAAAAATGTGCCTACAAATGTCATTTGCTTTGTTGCTAAAAACTCCAAAATGCCTATAACACAACACTTTTACATTGAAATTCTTGCCTGGTGCTAAAATTCATGTATATAATGAAGCATTGTAAATATAAAAAGTCCTAATATGAAGAGCAAAACATTCATCAGAAAACTGGACAGCCCCTATGCCAAAATATGGGTGCAGTACCTGCAGTATCACTCCTGACTCTTACCTGTGCCATCCTGGTGGCTTAGCTTGGATGCTCGAGTCCATAGTCAATATTTTTCTGATTTTAAAACTAAAGCCTCTGTCCAAATCCTCGCCTATATTTTTAAAAAATGACCTTTATTAAATCCTCTATAACTCCCTCAATTTTGTGATAGAAATGAAATTTCAACTCCTACTTATACCTAACATCCATAGCTATCCAAAACATTATCGCGAATATCGCGCATGGAAAAGTTTGCCGCAAATTCCCATTTTGAGACATTTTTACACGTGTGAAATAGCTTCCTTTGTTTCCAACCTGGACTTTAAGATTTCTAAATGTTTGAGGGGTATTGCAGGGGGAACCTCTAACCATAGTGCTATCCGATCTTCACCAACACAAAAGTATTATTTTCTGTGCTGCATTTGTTTTGCTCATTACTTATTTCTAGTGTATTAAAGATATTATTCTGTGTTCTGTCACCCCATTGGTGATCGTTGTTTACCTATTAAAATATATGTTGTGATTTTGATCTTAAATAAATAAATAAATAACACCTTTTTCAAACCAGCCTGATTCCTGGTCCAGCGTGACCCGGGGTATTTTTAAAGTAGGGGTGTGATATGAGTGGTACATCTTTCAAATAATTGAATCCATATATCAAATAAGTTTTCCCATTGCGCTGTACACTAGGCCGAGAGCAGAGTGTATCGCCTGATTGAAATCTTAAACACATTTATGCTCTAGATTCGCACGCAAAATATTGATCCATTAGGACAGCTGTCCCTTTTCTCATTCCTGAAACGTCATTTGTAGTTTTACACCCTTTATTATGTCAAAAGTGATTCTTTCCATGACAAAAGAAACACATTGTCGCATTCACCAAAGGGTCTACAGCCACTGGGCCTTATTCGTCTTCCACCCATGTCAGTAATTTGGAGTACTTGGCCAAAGACTTCAGACCATCATCATTCAATTTCTGTATTCCTCGTATTGCTTCCTTCCTCAGCAGATGACCTGCACAGGACATCATGCCATCATTCCATGCTTTACTTCTGTTCACTCGTCCGTAGATTAACAGCTGTGATCATTCCCAGCATCCAGGCATCCAAGCTTTTTCCATCATATTAGAACAGTTCATCCGCTTCATTTCCTCAATGATCACCTTATCTTGTCCTGCAGCAGGATACAAAAGCATCTTGTCTGTCCATCCAGCCTCCTTCTCCAACTGAGTAGTCTTAAAATAGTCATCCTTGCATGGGAACAACTGTCTTGTTCTCCATCACAAGGTTGCCCAACTTCCTTGGAATAGTCCCAGAGTAGCACATGCTGCAAGATGACAGAGGCACTTTATATTGGATGCTGGCACCTCCTTGAAATGAAAGTATTTACTGTATTCACGGCATAGGGGATGAGAGAGCAGACATAGCAATTCTCATCACACGCTCTCTCCCCTGCCTTTTTCATGTTTTGATATGACATATTATTCCCCAGGTGAGCTGAATTATCTAGAAAGGTATTTATTCTCTGGTTATCTTCCTCTGCATATCTTTCGTATCATCTGACATGCTCAAAGAGATCAAAGTAATTGTCATTTGTGTACTCATAGTAGGAAAATGCATAGGAGCACTTTCTTCAACAGGACCATTAGGATAATAGAGACCTTGAAATGTAAGATACAAAAAGATAAAGAGAATACACATACATACGTATATTAAGCATAGAAGTGTGCCATCCCAACACTTGTTGAACTCGTGTTCTCTCTAGAATCACATTATCCTCCTCACAAATCAGTTTGAATACAAATATTCAATGCTTTTACATGTGTAACTGTACAATCTGGTCAATTATAGCGATCAGGAATCTTCTTATCACTGGACCATTTTTTGGATCCTGTAAAAGGTATGAATATTGACATCTCTTCTGACAAGAGAAGGGTAAGACTGAAGTATAAATACAAAGATAGCAACCACAAGACGATGTGTGTCACTGTCGACAGGTATCATATATTTATCCATTAAAACAGATATTCTTCACTAAATGAATCTGGATACTGATCATTCTTCCAATTTCTAATCAAGAACTGTCATTTAGGCATAATACTGATGCAATATTTATTCCTTCAACAAATTTCTAAAAGTTTGTTTCAGCCTCTGGAATTTCTCTGCAAGTGAATGCATTTCCTGCTAAAGTATATAAGGAGTGTCCACTGAATTCCAGTCCAAAAGAAATATGTGCTAATCACTCACTATTGTTTCATCCTTCTTCTCGGTCATCGATCAAGTCTGCAAATGCAGAAATTCTTCTTCTTGGCTTGCTTTTGGGTCAACAACCGCTGGAAGGAGGGTCTTGCCTTTGTATATTTTGACATCACCTATATGCAGCAAATTTAATCTTCCCAGTACCGGTACATTAACTGCAGAAGGGGAGACTTCCTCAATACTAGAGGGATCATTGAACCTAGGTTTGCACAACTTTTGAGTACAATTTGTAATGAGAATTAAGTCAACAACATATAACTTTGGCAGTGCCAATGGTTCACTTGGACCGGTCGCTGGATTGTCCTCTTCCGTGTTCTTTGTCCCCCTCCCTCTGATGCTTGACTTCATCTGAAATGAAAGAAACACTGGTAGTCATACATGTCAAATAATCATGCATATCCTTACCTAGAGTGTTCGCTACACTCTGGGCATCACGCTTTACTCTAGATGGAGGCCTTGGAGGTGTTCTCATGTGACGCCCTGACACTAACTCGTGGGAGGTGGGGTGGTGGTCAGAACCTGGCTGATTCCGAAGGGTATATAAGGCTAGGGGTAGGCAATATAGCTATCCCTTCTTTAAAGTCAATTTGATCTTGGCAATCCCCTCTTTGAGGAGGCTGTTGAGTCTCTCTCATATCCTGTTTGCTTGTGAGTGATAATCAGAAGAATACATATGTGTTATCCTCAATAGAAGCCCTATTTGTTTCAATAACTCATTGACGAAATGTGGCCCATTATCATATCTTAGTATTTCGCACACACCCACCTTGGGAAGACTTTGCACACTAAAACACTGTGCAAGTGGCATCAGGGTGTGTACATGGACCAGATTCAATCCACCTAGAGGAGTGACACACCACCACTAATATATATCTATATCCATTGCATGTCTGCAACATATAAATGTAATCAATATGTAAATGCTGAATTTGGTCGAAGTATTAAGTCTCTGATTGTTCTCAGTGTATGCCCAGCAGTAAACATTTGACACACAATGCAATTCACCATGAACTGTGCAACATATTCCAGCAGATTGGGCACAAACCAGTCTTCCGCAATTGTGACAGCAAGACTTTCTCTGGTTTTATACATGGGGTAATGCAGTTGCTCAAGTGCAACTTTCAACAATGCCACTGGTATCATTGGCTTTCCAGTGCTTTCCTGTCGCCATGATACCAAACACACCCTAATTTCCCATAGCTCTCGCTCCTCTTGTGGGGCTCTACCATGAATCTCTATTAGTTGCATAATTGACAGCATGTTAAATCCCTCCTTGTACTAACATGCTTCTAGTTAATACTTTTTTAGTATCTTCAGTGTCAAAACCCGAAATGTCTGGAGAATATGCAACCTTTTTGACTTCTACCTCTGCGGCTTAATTTCCGCAAGAAATAAAGTCTGTTTGTTTAGTATGTGCTATGCATTTTACGACCGCTATGGCCATTGGGAATTTTAGTGCCTTAATGAGCCTGTCCACTAAGGATGCATTTTGCACTGGTGTGCTGTCTGCATTGTGATAGCCCCTATTTTTACAACATGACAGCCCTGCATGTACGGTTCACATCAAATAGTTGGAGTCACTGTACACCGTCACTTCCTGTCCTTTGTGTTTTTCATGTGCGACAATAAGTGCTACCAATTGTGCTGCTTACACTGAAAAATGAGACGGTAGTCTTGCACCTGCCACTACCTCAAATTCACCATTTAATCTGTGTCTTACAACTGCGCATCCTGAATGCCTCTCCCCAGTAGTCTGATCAATTTTTGAAGAACCATCAATGATGAGAATTTCCCCACCCGCCAATGCATTATTTTACACATGGTGTACATATCATCATAGAATTCAACATAGTTTGCACAGTCATGCACATGATCACTTTCTGGCATGTCTCACCTCGCCCGACCCTTCTGGGCTATTTTAAAGGGCCGTTGCGCACTCGCAATGGCCATTTCTACATCCAAGATGTCCACTGTGGGTGCTTCCAGGAAGCTGAGACGTGGTCAAGATGTTCTGACTTTGATGCTGGAAATGCATCGGAGGGACAGGGCCTCTGAATCTTTGTGTTGTATTGCTTTTTATCATGTGTTCTGTCTTGTTCTCCACATAGGAGTTCATGTGGGACTCCTGGCAGTGCGTCTCTTCCTGTATTTCATTTGATGAACAGACCCTTGGGATACCTTTATGGCACCCATGGGTGGGAGTACAACCCTCTACTCTTATTGTATGTTTTTGGTCACCTGGGTGTGGCCCACAGAGCAGGGTTCGGGCTGGTGGCAGCTCTGTGCTGAATTGACAGGTGCCCTGAGCATCCTCCATTTTGGGATGCCCAGGCCCTGTCATTTGGAATCAGTAGATTCCTGATGCAGACAAGATGGCCCCCATGGCCTCTTGCAGTCCATCACCTGTTACCTTGGTTTTCCCAAAGTCCCAGGAAGCCCTGACTATGTCCCTTCCCCCTGACTGGCTGTTGGGTGTAAGTTTCATATATGGTATTGTGGGGAAGTGCCAACCAGACTGGATGGAGCCTTCCCAACAATGGTATGTTTTGGGTATGCACATGGGGTGGGACCTGGGTGAATGGAGTATGTGACGAATACGCATTCTATGTTATGGGTGTCCAGTATCTGGTGGTTGACACAATGACTGAGACAGCCCTGCCCGAAACTGGTATGAATGCAGTGTGTAGCGCTGAATGTCAGAGTACTTGTTCGAATCCACATTCTGTGTCGTGAGTGTCTGGAATAGAGGGATGGCCTGAATGCACTGTGCGCCTATTTGGCTGACTGACTGCCTGAATGCCCTTCTGAGCGATTGGTTGCCTGAGTGTGACCCAGCGGAGTGAATGGAAGACCAGTCGCATATCTGGGGGCCTCTCACTGCTAGAAATTGTTCAGAAGCTGAAGTTGATGCATACTCTCGAAGTCGACCCAGAAGAAGAAGGTGAACCGATGTTCCCTTCAGTGTAATCTGAAAGCTGCTGTGTCTTCAAGAACTGATCCAAGAGAGGACCTGGCAAGGAGCTCTCTCCTTGAACTATGAGGGACCATCGTGCACCAGCTGATCTTTGCCAAAGCTCCCTGGTAGACAGACCTACGAAAGGCTGTCGACTGGAGAAGTGGACCGTCGAGGAGCATGAAGAGAATCACCGGACAGCCATCCACCGTCGATGACCGCCGTCGTCGACTGGAGACACAGTGCTCCCAGTTGCCTAAGAACGTTTAATCCAAAGACTACCTTGTTCATCATCATCGACCGCTTTCATCCTGCCAGAGAAAGTTAAGGCCGTCGACGACTGAGGAGAATCCGCCGGTGGGTTTCCCACCACCCAAAGACGTCAGAGACGCCGACAAAGCTACTGAAGCCAGCCCTGGTCACGTCCTACTCTTCGACGCCAGACGCCCATTACCGGATGCCCTTGATAGGCCAAAGTTCTTCACTAACTCTTTGCAACAACGAACCATCGTTGTTGAGGTGCACTACATGCCTCCCCTGTTGCAGGACGTTTTTGATCACTGGTCAACGAGCACTGCAAGGACCGAAGCTGCTGTCTCAACAACAACGTTCACCCTTTCTTGATCTCAGAAGTTCGATGACCCGCAGCTCCCACTTGAAAGGGAGTGCACTACAGAAGGGCCTGTCAATTCCCTGACGAAGAATTCTACAACGCAAGGTACTTTGTGTTGCAGAAATATAGAAAGAGGATAATACTCTAGTAGACAATATCTGGACTGGGCTTGCAGTGCACCTTCATTTACAGGTTGCCTAGGTGGGGGGATCCTCACACGGAACTGTGTCTAGGTAACGGGCCAGTATTCTTTCATTTGTCTAACCAACTTATCTTCCTCCTAAGTCTATGGTTGATATTGTTTTACTTTGTTGATTCATATGCTTTTTGAACTCAGTACAGTTGATGCATTTTAATGGAAACAGAGTAATCGTGGTACCACCTAGAACTGTATATATTTACCATTTTAGAATTGTCGGAGCACAAAGTGTATTATCGTGATAGTGTATATAAAATTGAACCTCATTTATATAAAGACTGTGTTTTAACTAATACATTGTGTAGACATTCCTTTGTTGGTGCTTGGGAACTACACTGTACTTAAGAACTAGCCTGCATCACCTCCTGAGAAGCTAGGCCCTGATTGCTCAACCATTGCTACCTTATCGAGAATCTTGGCTGGGGTCCTCTGTGCCTCTCCAATGCCATATAGAGAGCAGGAGTGCAGACGCCCCCCACCAGTGCGGTTTCTTTACACTGACTTCTCCACTGTCTGTTAATTATGTGCCGGAGAAGCCCACAACTTTGTGTCTCAACGCTCGGTGGTACCTACCTGTTGGTTTGTATCTTCCATCTCAGTGCAATTATAGTTGCTCATTTTTCCTGTCGTCTTCCTGGCTCTGTGCCTTCTCTGCCTTTTTGTTTCCTTGTTTGTTCCTCCTTGCGTCTTCTGGATCCTGATTCCTAGCTTCCTGTTCTCTCTTCTCCTGGGGTCACCATTACTTGTCTTGGACTTGCCATATTCCTTTCCTGGGATGTTATCTCGTGCAGCATACTCTGGAAAATACTCAGATCCGTCCCCTTCTTTCACAGCTGTTCCCTGGAACTGATTCCACCCTGCAATCGGGATCCTCCACACCTCTGATTATCATCTACAGGTTTTTCTCCCCTTCTTGGGGTTTTCCCTGTATTGGGCAGTGTCCCTGGTGTCAGCCTGCCTGGAGTCTTGCGCACTAGACAGGGTGACGTCAGAGGAAGATCACCCATTTCTGCATGAGACCCGCACTTCAATGAAGAAAATCAAGTCCCCCTCCAAGAAGAAGTCTTCGCAGAATTCCCCTCAGGTGAGCCCTGATCCATTGTCTTCGTAACTTGACACCTTCTTCGACAGGTTCAGCTACAAATGTGGCTGGGTGCACTATTTTAAACCTTACAATTTTAATCGCTGGATTAGAAATAATTTCTTCATTAGCTGAAGCTCTTTGTGACGTCAATATACCATTGGGTTTCTCTGAAATGGCAAATAAGCCATGCTTCGCGTAGACAGTCATGGAACAGCCCGTGGTAATACATATGGACTTTTCAATTGCAAATATGGGAGCAGCTAAAGATTGTTTGCATGGGAAATGTCCTCTCATAACTGGGTCCAAAATCCCACTGTAGTATGCCAAAGGCTTATACCCCAAGGTTGTCCTTTGTGTGTGTACTGCTGTCATTACTGACTAATTTTTGTGTGAAAACAAATAAAGTTCCTCGCTATGTTTGGGAATCCCTAAAACTGGAGTTGTACAAATTTCTAATTTCAACTCCTCAAATCCATTTCGTCAGTCCATTCTATATTTTCCTTTCCAACTAGTGCTTTCTTTAACACTTGCAAAAGTGGCTTAGTATACGTGCTGTAATCAGAAACCCAGGTCCTGCAATTATTTCACAAGCCCAAAAACTGCTGCATTTGCCTCAGTGTTTTTGGCTTTGATGTTTTCATAATAGCCTCAGCTCTTTCAGGTATCACTTTATTTCCTTCATGTGAAATTAACTGACGTATGAACAACACTTCTTCCTGGCAATATTGTAATTTCTCCTTGTCGACCTTGTATCACTTGTCTGCCTGTATAGTTATGAACTGAATAGAGCCTTGTTTACACTCATCCTGTTTCACTACAGACTAGTATGTCAACTACGTATTGAATCACTGCACTCTTGAGTTCAATGTTACTGAGATCCATCTGTAGGACCCTAATAAAGATTGATGGGGACTCACAATCCCCTTGAAGTAAACCAGAATGTTTTAGTCTCTTTTGTCATAACGTAAAGGAATTTAGGTCTTGTAAATCCTTGTGCAATGGAATCGAGAAAAACACATTTTCAAATCGAACACTGTGAAATAATGACCTTCAACTGAGATACTACATAATATTGTCGCAGGATTAGGAATTAATGTAAACTCTACTCTATAATCTGATTAAGAGGGTGCAAGTCCTGAATAAAACGCCACGACTGCACTTTAGATTTTTTATTCGGATACACTGCAGTGTTGCACAGAGATTCTGATGGTACTAGAACTCCCTGATTCATCAGTGCTGAAATAGTCTGGAATATGCCTTCATCAGCTTCCCGGGACATATGTACTGTTTTGCTTGCGGTAACATTGCTCCTGACGAGTTTTATTTTAACCTCCCCTATTCCCTTCAATAGACCTACGACATAGAGGCCCGTAGTCCAAAGGACACTTGGCACCTTTTATAGGTCTTCCTGAAAGAATGCAGGTTGATGCTGCAGTATCACCATTCACTGCGGGATTTCTCTTTTTTCAATCTGTATCCAATATGTAATGCTCATAAAAAACACCACCTCATTATTGATATGTTCTTCTCTGACCTCGTCTGTTATATCAGTCAATCTGTATCCCTCTTCAAGAACTATCACAGTTCTCCATCACCTACCTTCATCATCTACCCCTTCAAGCATTGCTATTACTCCTTGTACTATAGCTGCTTCCAGTTCTATAGGAATAGTCTGTCTGCCTTCCTCGTCCATAGGGATTTGTGTTCTAAATATGAACTCATCAGGTATCCTCACACTCTTCCCTACTAGCCCAGGTAGCCATTTCAATAAAATGCTCTCCCCATACAGGACGACTTCCGGATATACCGAGACTCCTCGTAGAGCAACTTGCCATGTAAATGCCAGTATGAACTCTCCTACAGTTAAATAGTGTATTCCTGGATTGAAGCACACTATTCCCTGATCAGCAAAGGACATTTTCATGTTGAGTTTCATCATCAAATCTCTTCCTAAGATATTAACTGGCATCTGTCGTGAATATAACAAGGGGACAGGCATGTCACATTCCCCTTTAGAAACTGGCACTTTATCAGTAAAAGGAACACAATTCATAGCTCCAGAGAACCCTTGAGCATTCATTGCAATACCTGAAATTGTTTATTTTCCCTCCTGTATACAAGAGCGGGTAGGCCCAGTGTCTACAAGAAAAGAAAAAGGATATGCCCCCTATCATCACATCGACCCTTGGTTCCTCTTGGGGGTCTGGTGTCACAGATAGTACTGACAACATCAAGTCACCCTCCCTTTGAGCTGTCCTATTGAGGTTATAAACTCATCCCTGTCCTGTGAAAGGATTTCCCCCTACTACAGTGACACCCTATCCTAAGTGTCAGTATGTGCCCTGTATTCACGGTTTGTTGTGTTTGCATAGGTGCTTGTTGCGACTGTCCTTGTGATGGATGCATTTGCACCGGTCCCTCCTGTTGAGCTTGCTGTACTTGTGGCGCCTGTGCCTGATAAAATGTGTGATCCTGGGCAAAGCTCTTGCTTGTTTGTGTGCTGTTTAGTGGTGGATAAGCTACCCCCCCTACATACATGTGCAATATGCCCTGTCATTCCACAAGCCCAGCATATTGGGGGTGTCCCTCTGGCAAAATCTGCTTGATTATATCCTCCTTGAGCATTCTGGCTCCCATTCTGAGTGTTCTGAAATCCACCTCAGTTGTTCTGAAATCCCCCCTAAACCCCTTCCTCGTGGGCAGAACCCATTCCCACTCTGATACATTGGGTGTGCATTTTTCATCTTCAAGATACCTATTGCTTTTGCATTCCGACTCTTCTGCCCCTTTATGGAAAACTTTAACAATTTTTTCTGAAGTAACTTGTATTCATCAATCTTTCTATTCTCATATTTCTTTTTATTCTTCTCTTGTAGCAACCGACAATGATGTACGATGGTCAACTGTATCTCTGCCCATGGCTTTACTTCCATCTCCTTTGTGCTGGTTCTGGCAATCCCTGACACAAAATATGATAGAATAGTGCCACTGTTCCCACCCCCCCAAGGCTCATGTGTTTCAAACTGACATTTCTCTTGAATATCCTGAATGTAAGCATAGGGTTTTTATCTTCCTTCATTTTACGTGTCATAATTGTGCCCATGTTGATGTATCTGGATGCTGTACCCTGAGAGCCCTCCAAACATCTGCCCTGCAATTATTAAATGGCGGTCCATCATGTGCTGTGTTTTGTGCTGTCACTCTTACATACCCTGCTCGTCTTTATATGTCGTCAGCTCTCTTCCCAAGACTAGCTGCCAATAGACCCTTTATGTCTCCTATGGCCAGCGTATTTCCTCCTGTCATCTTTTCTAATTCATATATCCATTTCCCAGCCCCCAAAGTTAAACGTGGGAGCTTGAATTTTAAGTTATGCTTATCCATCTGAGGCCATGGAATATATTGTGGCCTTGCCCCCCTTCTCTAGCAGTTGGAACTGTGAGAACCCCATCCTGCAGTTGGATCCCACCATTCTTTTACCTAAAGCAGGGGTGATAGTTTCTATCCATCATCGTTCTGGTAATGCCCTTAACCTACTCATATAAGGTTTAGATTCTCCTCTCTCACTACTTGATCGTCTTCGGGGAAGCCCAGGATATTTTGGTAATAATTTTGATTATATACTTGTGTGACTGCTGGACGCTGGATTGGAGCATTATTCTGCTCATTGTTTAGCTGCTTTACACTCTGTTCATATTGCTTGCAGTACTCAGAGTCAATTATTTCGGCTGCCCATGCAGTAAGGACTGCAATTGCACCATGTGTGCCTCTCTAGCTCAATCTGATTTTTTGATCAGAGATCAGACCTTAAAGTCACCTAGATTTGACTTTGTGGCGAGTTTCCTTTAGCGCGCCTAAATTCACACTGGAATCTTGTGCTGGGTGTCTTCGCTCCCATTTTGCCTGCTGCTCGTATTACACCCCCGAGCAACAGGCATTACTTGTATTTCCTTAGAACTACATTTCCCAGCCCTCCAGAAACACGTCAGTGGAGCAGTAGAGCCAGCGCGTTTGAAGGGGTTGGTTGTCTGCTGGATGGTATTTAATCCTCACTGTACATTACAGTAATACTTTTGATTATTCGCTTGTTTTACTGCTGGACGTCTGCTCATTGTTTAGCTGCTTTACACTCTGTTTATATTGCTTACTCAGAGTCTATTATTTCGACTGTCCATGCATTAAAGTCTGCACATGCACCAATTGTGCCTCTCTAGCTCAATCTGATTTTTTGATTTGAGATCAGACCTTAAAGTCACCCAGATTTGACTTTGTGGTGAGTTGCCATTAGCATGCCTAAATTCACACTGAAATCTTGTGCAGGGTGTCTTTGCTCCTGCTTTGCCTGCTGCTCGTATTACACTCCAGAGCAGCAGGCATTACTGGTTGTTCCTTAGAACTACACATCCCAGCAACACAGCCCTCCAAAAACAAGTTGGTGGCGCGTTTGAAGAGGACGGTTGTCAGCGGTTTGCGTCTACTTTGTTCCGACTGTTTCCCTCCTTTGCTCTCAGCAGTGTCTTACAGGTACAACAGTGTTTCTCCTCCATACTACCCGTCATCACCAGCCACCGGCCCAATTGTGGGGCAGGGCACAGCAATGTGCCCTAGATTGGAAATACCCCAGGGCATTGAGGCAGCTCCCCTTATTAATCACGGCTCTGTGCAGACTACCACCCAGATTTCACTGCTCAATGACCCTGTTACTGGGAAGAATGCTCTGAGGGAGCGCCTCCCTGGCTCCCCACTATGTTTTCCCTTCTGAACTCATGATCCCTTAGGCAGCACAGGGATGAAGTTGAGGATCTGCTCACTAACTCCAATCCCGACTTTCTCGCAATCACTGAGTGGTGGCTCAGTAATTCCACTCCATCTGAGGCCACCCTAGCAATTCCACCGTCTTGGAACCATGGCACCTTACATTCATTGTTAAAACATCTCTTTTGACGTTCTTACAAAAAGATATGTGCCAGTTCACAATTTATAGTTGGCTTGGATAACAAAGGTTTACGTCTTTAACCAAATGGTCATAATTGGCATTTTTTTCCAGAGGTGTACCAGTCCCTTTTTAAAACAATCCTTACTTCATCAGTGTGCACTAAAGGCTATTTTGTCTGCATCGACGTTGACAGCATGTTTTTTTTTTCTGTCACAGAATCACATTACTTCCTTCTAACTCATATCAATACGTTTTTGGCTGTGTGCTTCAATATACTATACACATTTTGATGACTCTCCACCAGTCAGTGAAGTGTGCACACATGTAATCAAACATTGCTGCACACCACTTGGCCAAAAGCATAATTATCGGAATATAAATTAGTTTAAAGAGCAATTCGATATTTAAAATACGTATTTTGAGACTTTTAACATTCAACTGAGTCTCTGCAAGACCATTTTCATACTTTCAATGTAAAGTTGTTCAAGGATAATTTCTTAGACTACAAAGAGGGTTAATAGCTCAGCGCGCTCTACTGCTGAACAATTAGCACAAGTTAGGTTGCATACACAAATATATACAATAAAGAAACTTAGCAAACGCATCATAAATGGCAGCGGATTTGATATATAATTGATGAACCGAATCTATGTATTGTTGTAATGGGATTTAAATAATGTATGCAAAGGCAATAGCTGTAAACAATGCATTTTACTGGGGAAAAACAGCGGATACAAATAGCAGCTTCAGCAAGAACGAAAACAACTTGAAGAGGTTTTATTTTTCTTCTTGTGACATTGCTACTTTATGGGGCTCTGCATCACGTGCCATGAACACAAAATTGCCCCTCGGTGTTCTACATAGTGAAAGCATATAACACACGATTCAGTCAGAAGGGTTCCAGGCAATACGAGAAATTACAGTATTGAAACTGTGTAATACTGGAAAAGGTTTGACGGTATATTGGGGCAGATGTGTTCTTCAATTGTGCAGATATTGCAGCCTGAAGAAAATTTAGCAAGCAATTTGCAAGAGTGTGATATCCACTGGTACAGCACTTTCATACACAATAGTCCTTTTTTTATAATTTGGGCAGTTAGGTGTCGCGACACCTATAAGACAAATCTATTGCATTGGAGTACAGCTAGGGAAGAATGTCATATGAGGAGAGACACAGGGCCCGATTCATGGAATTATTTGCACGTAAAATCTGGGATTTGTGCACCATTCTGCATGCAAAACCCAGTTTGGTGATTCATGGAATCGACTGCACTGCACTTTTTTGTAACTTGCTGGGACTTTGCGCAGGCTTGGCACATCTCTGCGAGTGGTCGAGTGCAGTGGGCGAAGCCTGCGCAGAGGGCGGTATAGGGGCGGAACTCCGAAAATGAGGAAAACCAAGGGCAAATAGTGGGAGTTGCAAGGAACTGGCCGCAGGCAGTCCATAGCATGCCCGCAAATGCGCACAACAAAGCGTATTCATGGAGGTGGACCGCACAACCTCTCACCTGCGAAATGCCAACGCAAATCCCTCCATATTTCCGCCACCCGAAGGCAGGCATAAGTACACTTCTGCATAGGAATCACAGCGCGGAAGTGGGTTTGCATGTCCGATTTAGGAGTGCATGCATGCAGCCGTGGATCCCATTGGATTTAGGGGTGTGGGTACTGTTAGGGAGAATTCTCTGTTTAGGCTGAATTTCCTAACCTAGTGAGTCCCCCAGCAGCTTTGCTGGATTTCTGGAGTTTGTTTTTTCCATCCTGCCAAGAGTGTGACCCTTTTCCTCTCACTCTTGGACATGTATGTGTGTAATTCCTTTGAAATGTCAATGTGTTCGATGGGCTATGGGGTCTTTTACTCCATAAGGGTCTCATAAGTTTTTCTATGTGTGTCACTCTGCACCCTACGTGTCGTGACACGGGGGCGCCCTAGCAGGTCCCCCCACCATAGACTCCATACCCGGGGACTGACTACCGTCTCCCCGGGCATGTAAAGTCACCATTGGCTTTACTAGACCTAAATTTGCTAACAGAACTAGTACCAACCATCTTATTGTGGACGTGCTAGTAGGGGTAATTCGATTACTCCTGGATCTGTTACTCGAGGGGGCACTGTCCCGTCCCTCCTCGTCGAGTTTAGGCTGGTGGCAGTGGAAACTACTTGTTATGTTCGACCCCGAGCATAACCCTATGGGATCCGTCCCATTGTTGAAGATTGATACTGTTTTTCATTAATCTCCAACGTACCACCGATCTACTTATCTTAAATAAGTCTATCGGGTGGTATTTTCTGCCAGAACTCGGGTTGTAAAATGGCGTCTGTGTTTGTCTCTGTGACTCCTAAACCAAAGGTTGAGCCCTTTGTTCCACTTTTGGCGGGCCTCTGGACAGAGACCCTCCAAAGTAGTGCCATTCTGTCTGGGTTACCTCAGGGGTGTGGGAGGGGGTTTAGACACCCTGGACCGAGTTGCCTTGCCAACGCAGGTCGCACTCTGGAGTGATTGGCCCAGGTGGTGAGCCTTCCCGCTCACCACTTAGCATGTGTTGATTGACAAGCTAGGCTGAATGAATGGGGGACGTCTGCATAAAAGCAGGGCTTTTGGGACTGGATCTTCAGAACGTCGCCACTGGACCTAAAGAATCCGACGAGGGTAACGCTGAGCCGACCTGCACGACGACACCTCCGGTGGAGCCCTGCGGAATCGCCTCACAATCTCCCGACGACAGAAGAGATCTCCCTGCCGGAAGAGTCTCTTTCCCTGGCTGGTGGGAACAACCAGTCTTCTTCTTTGTGCTTTTTGATCGCCCAGGACGCAGTGGTCGAATTGCCCGTGCAGAGCACCCGGCAACCGGATAGCCACTACTCCTGCATCGTGATCGAAAGGTGGTGCCTTGTGACGAAGCACTCCGCGACTGGTTTCTTCCCTGGTGGTGCACCGGACATCTTCTCTTCGACGACGAGAGCATCTCTTCTCTTGGCCAAGACCCGTCGTGCATCCACCACCAGGAACAACTGCCCTCGCCGGAGCTGTTTTCCACAACAAGGTACCGTAACCGCCTGGCTTCCCTTTTCGATCGGTTCGTGTGAGGTATCTGATTCCTCTCCGTTCCGTTGGGTTGCCTCCAAGCTTTATTCACTCTTTGTTCTGAACTGGTTCAACCTGTCGCTAACCAAATTGCTAACTAAGACTTGAACGCATCATCCGTAGAGACTTTCCAGGACATCGTGCCTTGCCTCTCACCGAGTGGGCCTGGCCGCCGAACTGTATGATCTAGTGTGATTAATGCCTTCTTGCCTTGCATTTTTACCCGCTTCAGTACGAACCGTGTTGACTTCATTACCTGCCTATCTCTTCTCTCCCTTCCTCACTAAATATTCGAGTGTCATCTGGGTTGAGGTATACACCTCTGTCTGAAAATAAGTGGTGCCGTAGAACCTAGAGTTGTCGATATTGTGTTTTCGGGGATTGAGCTTTATTCCATTCTGCAGAGTAATTGTATTTTGATTTGTTTGCCGTGGTTCGCTTTAGTATTTTTCGTAGACGTTCTGTTATTAATAAATAACTTACTATCTTTATACTAAAGCCTGGTTGCGTGTTTACTCGTTTTGCTGTGAAGAATTACCCTATCTTGTATACTCCCTATACTGACCAACTTTTCTTGAGGGAAGTCTGACTGCTCAGCCACAGCTACCAACTGAATCGGTGTGGTACAGACTGCTACCAAGTGGGTTCATCGCAACACCTGTAGTCCTAAATCTTTTGCAGTGGTCCCAGAGGGAGCTGCACAGGTTTCCGCCTAACACTGGTGGCAGCGGTGGGATTAGTATCGAGTATACAGTTTAGAGTGTTTTTCGACGCTGTAGGACGACTAACCACAAAACTTTACAAAAGCAACTTTCAAAAAACATGTCTACGATGGAAATTTACAGCCAAGAGTCTTTGTCGGATAAAAATACTGAGAGTCTGCGAGCTCTCTGTAGACAAGAGAATCTTCCTGTAAAAGGCAAGAAGTTAGAACTGATAGAGAGATTGCTGGCGAACCAAAGTCTGGGTACTGGTTCAGAGGAACCAAACTCTCCAGCAACTGTAGATAACAGTAATGGTGTTGATCTGAATCGTAATTCTGATGATAGCGATGAAGAGGCTGACGAGGACGGCGAGGCTAACGAAACTGTCTCCCCCGTTCCTCTACCTGCCTTACCAACTGTGCCTACGGGGCCCATACTAGGTCCCACAAGTAATCCTGCTTATTTTGAACTTGAAAAAATGAAGCTCGAATTAGAATATAAACGGTTCTTGGCTCAATCTGAACGAAACCAAGAGCTCGAGTTCAGACGAATGAATGCCCAGGCTGAGCAGAAACAAGCTGAGTTAAGACTCAGGGAAATAGAGCTTAATCATGAGTTACAAATGAAAAAGTTGTCTATGGAAAATGCTTCTCTCTCCTCTGGTTCCTCTAGGAGCTCCAGTCCCAAAAGACCCCGGATGCCGTATGAATTATTGGGTATGTACGAACCGAGATTGGATGTGTTGGATTGGTTGAAACTGTTTGAATACAATCATGGGCTCCAGGACATCACCGGGAACGCGTTGCTTCCCTGGTTGTTCTCTAGGCTTCCTCCTGTTGCGACTGATGTGGTAATGGAATTGGGGGAGGTGGATAAGACGGATTACGCAAGTGTGAAACTAGCTTTGATAGCTAGATTCGGGAAGACCCCTTCCCAGTATCTTAAGAGGTTTAGAACCCTCAAAAAGCATGATGGTACCTCTTGGGCTACCTGGGTGAGTGAAGGGTTGAAAAACTTAGAGGGATGGATTAAGGGTTACAAAGTTAACACTTACGAGGGTATGCGAAATCTTTTTATGTTGGAGTCAATTTATGATGCCTGTTCTCCTGAGCTCAGACAGCACTTGGCTGATTCGAAGGAATTAGATTCCAGGGCTCTAGCTAAGGCTGCTGACTTGTGGGTTGCCAACAGGGCTACTCACAAGGATTCTGGGGCAACTCAGAAAAAGGACGAGGGAAAACAGCCTAAAAAAGACTCAAAGGAGAATTCGAATAACTCACATTCCAAAGAGGGCCCCAAACAAAACCAGAAGGGTAAGCCACCGGGAAAACCACAGCAGAATAGTGTGTCTTCTGGTGCCAAACCGGAAGGAGGTCAGAACAAGCCACCATTCTAGAAAGCATTCGGGAAATGCTTTGTTTGTGGCTCGAATGATCACGTGAAAGGAGATCCCAGATGTAAGGGTAAACCTTCAGGGGTCCAGCTTGTCTCCTTAGCCTTCGCTCCAGAGGAGGAAGTCCAAATGACAAGTGGAAACTTTCTACTGCTAGCTGACGAATCCATTGGAGTCTCAGCCAGCGTTTCTTTAGTATCTCTGGGTTTGTGGGAACAACAGAATTTAGATGTCTATAATTCTATCCCCGATAATACTAAAGAGTATTATAAGGACAGTGTCCAGGTGAATGGTCAGGAGACGCCTGCCATTAGGGACACTGGGGCCAGCATAACTGTGGTGGATAAATCGTTTTTTCAGGCTGAGGATGTTGCTAAGGCACCCAAACGCCTCACCAAGTTAGCTGGAGGGCCTGTGCAGATGCTTCCCCAATTACCAGTTCTCATCCAGTGTAACGACATGACTGTAAAGATACCTGTCAGCATACAGAGTGAGGTACCAGGACGCGTACTGTTGGGTAACGATTTGAAAACTCTCGGAGTTGTATCGCATACTCCCAGACCTCCTAGTAAACGGTTACAGGAGCTTACCAGACCTGCAAGAGAGAGGACCCTGCGCGGTACTCTCGAGGAGATGATGAAGAGAGAAATCACTCCTGCTCCATTGGAAATGGCGGCCGCTGTCTCTAGGAACACAGAAGTAAAAGGGAAACCTAAAACTTCTACCCCGAAACCAACAGCCCACATTCCGATGCAGCCGACACGGACTTCCCTGCGGTTGTCCAACGTCACACCCGTAACTCCACCTCCAGCTGAGGCTGAGGGGGAAGTACAACCCTGTATGGTAGAATTAGACTCTGAAGAAGAGCTAATGGAAGGCCAGGAACTCATTGGAGATCTGGATCCTGTTGACCATCCTGAACTGCAGTCGTTACTAGCAGAAGGTGGACCCAGCAGGGCAGACTTCAGTAAGGGACAGAGAGAATGTCCAACTCTGGAAGGTCTTCGCCGTCAGGCAGAAACTCAGGCTGAAGGGCAAGAGCCTGGGAAACATAGGTTGCACTGGGAAGATGGCCTCTTCTATAGTGAACCGACCGAGTCTGCACCTGGAGACTACAAACGCCTTGTAGTACCCCAAGAGAACAGACCACAGTTCTTGCAGTTAGCCCACGAGATTCCTTTGGCTGGTCACTTGAGTTTCAAGAAGACTAAGGAAAGGCTCTCGCTCTACTTCTATTGGCCAAAGATGGGGGCCGAAGTAGAAAAACACTGCAGAAGCTGCCATACCTGCCAGATCTCTGGTAAGGTTGGGTCCAAGAATGTGGCACCGTTAGTGCCTCTTCCCGTTGTGGGAGTCCCATTTGAGAGAGTAGGGATTGATATCGTTGGTCCCCTTGATCCTCCAACCTCCTCAGGCAACAGGTTTATACTTGTTGTAGTAGACCATGCTACTAGGTATCCTGAGGCAATTCCTATGAGGACGGTTACAGCTCCGGCTGTGGCTAAGGCCCTCCTTGGTATTTTTACTAGGGTCGGATTTCCTATGGAAGTTATCTCTGACAGGGGGTCAAATTTTATGTCCCACTACATGAAAGCCATGTGGAAAACCTGCGGGGTAACTTACAAGTTCTCAACGGCTTACCACCCACAAACCAATGGGTTGGTAGAACGGTTCAACCGAACCATGAAGAGCATGATAGGTGCTCTAGAAGAACCCCTTAAACGTAAGTGGGACCTTCTATTGCCATGCCTTCTTTTTGCTTATAGAGAAGTCCCTCAGGAGGGAGTAGGCTACTCTCCCTTCGAACTGCTCTATGGTCATCCCGTCAGAGGTCCATTGGCTCTGATTAAGGAGGGGTTGGAGAGTGCTCCTTCCCCCAAGCCAGTCAGAGTGACTGACTACGTGATAGGTCTCCGGAGGAGAATGTCGCACCTGATGACAGAAGCAAGCGATAACTTGAAAGCTGGACAAGCATTGGTCAAGCACTGGCACGATCAAAAGGCTAACATGGTTGAGTTCGCTCAAAACCAGCTTGTTCTTGTTATGATCCCCACAAGGCAGAGGGCCTTGCAAGATAAATGGATGGGACCCTACCGAGTAGTGGGTAAGCTCGGTGAGGTTAACTATCTGGTGGACTTGGGCAACCCCAAGGAGGCTCCGACAGTCTTTCACACCAACCGACTTAAAGCGTATGTCTCACGACCTGATGTAGGAGCGTTGCTTCTAGCATCGGCCGAGGAAGAAGAAGAGAGTGAAGCTCTTCCGGATCTCCTCAGAGGCTTACCTTTCGATGAGAAAATTGAAGGAGTAAATCTCTCCTCCAATCTGACACCCGAGCAACAAGAAGAGTGCAAATCTATGTTGAATCAGTTTGCCTCTCTGTTCTCGCTCTCACCAGGCTTGACCCCTTGGGGCCAGCACGAGATACTCACTGGTGACTGTCTGCCTGTCAAAAGCAGAGGATATCGCATGTCAGAAAACGTAAGAACCCACATCAAAGGCGAGGTCAGCAAGATGCTTGATCTCGGGGTAATAGAGCCCTCTACTAGTCCATGGTCTAGCCCAGTTGTGTTAGTACCAAAGGCCGGATGTAAAGAACTTAGATTCTGCGTGGATTATAGAGCTCTTAACGCAGTCACCACGACTGATGCCCACCCTTTGCCAAGAACAGATGAGTTGGTGGATAAACTTGGCGCCGCCAAGTTCCTCAGCACATTTGACTTGACGTCAGGCTATTGGCAAATAGGCCTGACCGACCATGCCAAGGAGAAAACTGCATTTTCTACCCCCGTTGGTTTATACCAGTTTACGGTAATGCCTTTCGGACTAAAAAATGCACCTGCTACGTTTCAACGGATGGTAAACCAGGTTCTAACCGGGATGGAGGACTTCTGCATGGCATACTTGGATGACATAGCAGTGTTCAGCAATTCCTGGGACGAACATGTAACCCACCTGAGAGATGTTTTGCAGGCTCTTGGACGAGCCAATCTGACCATAAAGGCGAGTAAATGCCAAATTGGACAGAGTAAGGTAGTCTACCTTGGGCATGAGGTAGGCGGTGGAGAAATAAGGCCTTTGCTCAGTAAGATTGAAGCTGTGCAAAATTGGACAACACCGACTACTCAGACTCAGGTGAGAGCCTTCCTAGGCCTCACCGGGTATTACAGGAATTTCATAGAGAACTATGGGACCATAGCTTCTCCACTGAATGTCATCTCCTCGCCCAAATTCCCTAAAAAGGTTAAATGTAACGAGGAGTGCAATCAGGCTTTTGAAAACCTGAAAAAGGCTCTTTGCCAAGCCCCAGTACTCAGAGCTCCTGATTACCGCCAACACTTCATTGTGCAGACAGACGCTTCCAATGTAGGGATAGGTGCCGTACTCAGTCAACTGGATGGGAAAGGTAGGGAGCACCCCGTTTGCTACATCAGCCGCAAGCTGAAGGATCCTGAAACAAGGTGGGCAACAATCGAAAGAGAATGCTTTGCTATCGTGTGGGCTCTGAAGAAGTTTAGGCCGTACTTGTATGGTTCTACTTTTGTTATTCAGACTGACCACCAACCCTTGAGATGGTTAATGCAAATGAAAGGGGAAAACCCAAAACTACTGAGATGGTCGATCTGCCTGCAAGGGTTCGATTTCACCATTGAGCACAGGTCA
Organism: Ambystoma mexicanum; assembly: GCF_040938575.1. NCBI lineage: Eukaryota > Metazoa > Chordata > Amphibia > Caudata > Ambystomatidae > Ambystoma > Ambystoma mexicanum. Next base: position 929,655,262 of record NC_090929.1, on the reverse strand, counting down.
GGGTGTCACCACCAAAATGCTGATGGTCTCTCTAGGATGTATATCATCGACTAGAGGTATGAGATTCATCCAGGAGTGGATTAAATCCTCCTGTCCCTTAGTCTGGGGGGGGCGAGTGTTAGGGAGAATTCTCTGTTTAGGCTGAATTTCCTAACCTAGTGAGTCCCCCAGCAGCTTTGCTGGATTTCTGGAGTTTGTTTTTTCCATCCTGCCAAGAGTGTGACCCTTTTCCTCTCACTCTTGGACATGTATGTGTGTAATTCCTTTGAAATGTCAATGTGTTCAATGGGCTATGGGGTCTTTTACTCCATAAGGGTCTCATAAGTTTTTCTATGTGTGTCACTCTGCACCCTACGTGTCGTGACACGGGGGCGCCCTAGCAGGTCCCCCCACCATAGACTCCATACCCGGGGACTGACTACCGTCTCCCCGGGCATGTAAAGTCACCATTGGCTTTACTAGACCTAAATTTGCTAACAGAACTAGTACCAACCATCTTATTGTGGACGTGCTAGTAGGGGTAATTCGATTACTCCTGGATCTGTTACTCGAGGGGGCACTGTCCCGTCCCTCCTCGTCGAGTTTTGGCTGGTGGCAGTGGAAACTACTTGTTATGTTCGACCCCGAGCATAACCCTATGGGATCCGTCCCATTGTTGAAGATTGATACTGTTTTTCGTTAATCTCCAACGTACCACCGATCTACTTATCTTAAATAAGTCTATCGGGTGGTATTTTCTGCCAGAACTCGGGTTGTAAAATGGCGTCTGTGTTTGTCTCTGTGACTCCTAAACCAAAGGTTGAGCCCTTTGTTCCACTTTTGGCGGGCCTCTGGACAGAGACCCTCCAAAGTGGTGCCATTCTGTCTGGGTTACCTCAGGGGTGTGGGAGGGGGTTTAGACACCCTGGACCGAGTTGCCTTGCCAACTCAGGTCGCACTCTGGAGTGATTGGCCCAGGTGGTGAGCCTTCCCGCTCACCACTTAGCATGTGTTGATTGACAAGCTAGGCTGAATGAATGGGGGACGTCTGCATAAAAGCAGGGCTTTTGGGACTGGATCTTCAGAACGTCGCCACTGGACCTAAAGAATCCGACGAGGGTAACGCTGAGCCGACCTGCACGACGACACCTCCGGTGGAGCCCTGCGGAATCGCCTCACAATCTCCCGACGACAGAAGAGATCTCCCTGCCGGAAGAGTCTCTTTCCCTGGCTGGTGGGAACAACCAGTCTTCTTCTTTGTGCTTTTTGATCGCCCAGGACGCAGTGGTCGAATTGCCCGTGCAGAGCACCCGGCAACCGGATAGCCACTACTCCTGCATCGTGATCGAAAGGTGGTGCCTTGTGACGAAGCACTCCGCGACTGGTTTCTTCGCTGGTGGTGCACCGGACATCTTCTCTTCGACGACGAGAGCATCTCTTCTCTTGGCCAAGACCCGTCGTGCATCCACCACCAGGAACAACTGCCCTCGCCGGAGCTGTCTTCCACAACAAGGTACCGTAACCGCCTGGCTTCCCTTTTCGATCGGTTCGTGTGAGGTATCTGATTCCTCTCCGTTCCGTTGGGTTGCCTCCAAGCTTTATTCACTCTTTGTTCTGAACTGGTTCAACCTGTCGCTAACCAAATTGCTAACTAAGACTTGAACGCATCATCCGTAGAGACTTTCCAGGACATCGTGCCTTGCCTCTCACCGAGTGGGCCTGGCCGCCGAACTGTATGATCTAGTGTGATTAATGCCTTCTTGCCTTGCATTTTTACCCGCTTCAGTACGAACCGTGTTGACTTCATTACCTGCCTATCTCTTCTCTCCCTTCCTCACTAAATATTCGAGTGTCATCTGGGTTGAGGTATACACCTCTGTCTGAAAATAAGTGGTGCCGTAGAACCTAGAGTTGTCGATATTGTGTTTTCGGGGATTGAGCTTTATTCCATTCTGCAGAGTAATTGTATTTTGATTTGTTTGCCGTGGTTCGCTTTAGTATTTTTCGTAGACGTTCTGTTATTAATAAATAACTTACTATTTTTATACTAAAGCCTGGTTGCGTGTTTACTCGTTTTGCTGCGAAGAATTACCCTATCTTGTATACTCCCTATACTGACCAACTTTTCTTGAGGGAAGTCTGACTGCTCAGCCACAGCTACCAACTGAATCTGTGTGGTACAGACTGCTACCAAGTGGGTTCATCGCAACACCTGTAGTCCTAAATCGTTTGCAGTGGTCCCAGAGGGAGCTGCACAGGTTTCCGCCTAACACTGGTGGCAGCGGTGGGATTAGTATCGAGTATACAGTTTAGAGTGTTTTTCGACGCTGTAGGACGACTAACCACAAAACTTTACAAAAGCAACTTTCAAAAAACATGTCTACGATGGAAATTTACAGCCAAGAGTCTTTATCGGATAAAAATACTGAGAGTCTGCGAGCTCTCTGTAGACAAGAGAATCTTCCTGTAAAAGGCAAGAAGTTAGAACTGATAGAGAGATTGCTGGCGAACCAAAGTCTGGGTACTGGTTCAGAGGAACCAAAGTCTCCAGCAACTGTAGATAACAGTAATGGTGTTGATCTGAATCGTAATTCTGATGATAGCGATGAAGAGGCTGACGAGGACGGCGAGGCTAACGAAACTGTCTCCCCCGTTCCTCTACCTGCCTTACCAACTGTGCCTACGGGGCCCATACTAGGTCCCACAAGTAATCCTGCTTATTTTGAACTTGAAAAAATGAAGCTCGAATTAGAATATAAACGGTTCTTGGCTCAATCTGAACGAAACCAAGAGCTCGAGTTCAGATGAATGAATGCCCAGGCTGAGCAGAAACAAGCTGAGTTAAGACTCAGGGAAATAGAGCTTAATCATGAGTTACAAATGAAAAAGTTGTCTATGGAAAATGCTTCTCTCTCCTCTGGTTCCTCTAGGAGCTCCAGTCCCAAAAGACCCCGGATGCCGAAGGAATTAGTGGGTATGTACGAACCGAGATTGGATGTGTTGGATTGGTTGAAACTGTTTGAATACAATCATGGGCTCCAGGACATCACCGGGAACGCGTTGCTTCCCTGGTTGTTCTCTAGGCTTCCTCCTGTTGCGACTGATGTGGTAATAGAATTGGGGGAGGTGGATAAGACGGATTACGCAAGTGTGAAACTAGCTTTGATAGCTAGATTCGGGAAGACCCCTTCCCAGTATCTTAAGAGGTTTAGAACCCTCAAAAAGCATGATGGTACCCCTTGGGCTACCTGGGTGAGTGAAGGGTTGAAAAACTTAGAGGGATGGATTAAGGGTTACAAAGTTAACACTTACGAGGGTATGCGAAATCTTTTTATGTTGGAGTCAATTTATGATGCCTGTTCTCCTGAGCTCAGACAGCACTTGGCTGATTCGAAGGAATTAGATTCCAGGGCTCTAGCTAAGGCTGCTGACTTGTGGGTTGCCAACAGGGCTACTCACAAGGATTCTGGGGCAACTCAGAAAAAGGACGAGGGAAAACAGCCTAAAAAAGACTCAAAGGAGAATTCGAATAACTCACATTCCAAAGAGGGCCCCAAACAAAACCAGAAGGGTAAGCCACCGGGAAAACCACAGCAGAATAGTGTGTCTTCTGGTGCCAAACCGGAAGGAGGTCAGAACAAGCCACCATTCCAGAAAGCATTCGGGAAATGCTTTCTTTGTGGCTCGACTGATCACGTGAAAGGAGATCCCAGATGTAAGGGTAAACCTTCAGGGGTCCAGCTTGTCTCCTTAGCCTTCGCTCCAGAGGAGGAAGTCCAAATGACAAGTGGAAACTTTCTACTGCTAGCTGACGAATCCATTGGAGTCTCAGCCAGCGTTTCTTTAGTATCTCTGGGGTTGTGGGAACAACAGAATTTAGATGTCTATAATTCTATCCCCGATAATACTAAAGAGTATTATAAGGACAGTGTCCAGGTGAATGGTCAGGAGACGCCTGCCATTAGGGACACTGGGGCCAGCATAACTGTGGTGGATAAATCGTTTTTTCAGGCTGAGGATGTTGCTAAGGCACCCAAACGCCTCAGCAAGTTAGCTGGAGGGCCTGTGCAGATGCTTCCCCAATTACCAGTTCTCATCCAGTGTAACGACATGACTGTAAAGATACCTGTCAGCATACAGAGTGAGGTACCAGGACGCGTACGGTTGGGTTGTATCGCATACTCCCAGACCTCCTAGTAAACGGTTACAGGAGCTAACCAGACCTGCAAGAGAGAGGACCCTGCGCGGTACTCTCGAGGAGATGATGAAGAGAGAAATCACTCCTGCTCCATTGGAAATGGCGGCCGCTGTCTCTAGGAACACAGAAGTAAAAGGGAAACCTAAAACTTCTACCCCGAAACCAACAGCCCACATTCCGATGCAGCCGACACGGACTTCCCCGCGGTTGTCCAACGTCACACCCGTAACTCCACCTCCAGCTGAGGCTGAGGGGGAAGTACAACCCTGTATGGTAGAATTAGACTCTGAAGAAGAGCTAATGGAAGGCCAGGAACTCATTGGAGATCTGGATCCTGTTGACCATCCTGAACTGCAGTCGTTACTAGCAGAAGGTGGACCCAGCAGGGCAGACTTCAGTAAGGGACAGAGAGAATGTCCAACTCTGGAAGGTCTTCGCCGTCAGGCAGAAACTCAGGCTGAAGGGCAAGAGCCTGGGAAACATAGGTTGCACTGGGAAGATGGCCTCTTCTATAGTGAACAGACCGAGTCTGCACCTGGAGACTACAAACGCCTTGTAGTACCCCAAGAGAACAGACCACAGTTCTTGCAGTTAGCCCAAAAGATTCCTTTGGCTGGTCACTTGAGTTTCAAGAAGACTAAGGAAAGGCTCTCGCTCTACTTCTATTGGCCAAAGATGGGGGCCGAAGTAGAAAAACACTGCAGAAGCTGCCATACCTGCCAGATCTCTGGTAAGGTTGGGTCCAAGAATGTGGCACCGTTAGTGCCTCTTCCCGTTGTGGGAGTCCCATTTGAGAGAGTAGGGATTGATATCGTTGGTCCCCTTGATCCTCCAACCTCCTCAGGCAACAGGTTTATACTTGTTGTAGTAGACCATGCTACTAGGTATCCTGAGGCAATTCCTATGAGGACGGTTACAGCTCCGGCTGTGGCTAAGGCCCTCCTTGGTATTTTTACTAGGGTCGGATTTCCTAAGGAAGTTATCTCTGACAGGGGGTCAAATTTTATGTCCCACTACATGAAAGCCATGTGGAAAACCCTCGGGGTAACTTACAAGTTCTCAACGGCTTACCACCCACAAACCAATGGGTTGGTAGAACGGTTCAACCGAACCATGAAGAGCATGATAGGTGCTCTAGAAGAACCCCTTAAACGTAAGTGGGACCTTCTATTGCCATGCCTTCTTTTTGCTTATAGAGAAGTCCCTCAGGAGGGAGTAGGCTACTCTCCCTTCGAACTGCTCTATGGTCATCCCGTCAGAGGTCCATTGGCCCTGATTAAGGAGGGGTTGGAGAGTGCTCCTTCCCCCAAGCCAGTCAGAGTGACTGACTACGTGATAGGTCTCCGGAGGAGAATGTCGCACCTGATGACAGAAGCAAGCGATAACTTGAAAGCTGGACAAGCATTGGTCAAGCACTGGCACGATCAAAAGGCTAACATGGTTGAGTTCGCTCAAAACCAGCTTGTTCTTGTTATGATCCCCACAAGGCAGAGGGCCTTGCAAGATAAATGGATGGGACCCTACCGAGTAGTGGGTAAGCTCGGTGAGGTTAACTATCTGGTGGACTTGGGCAACCCCAAGGAGGCTCCGACAGTCTTTCACACCAACCGACTTAAAGCGTATGTCTCACGACCTGATGTAGGAGCGTTGCTTCTAGCATCGGCCGAGGAAGAAGAAGAGAGTGAAGCTCTTCCGGATCTCCTCAGAGGCTTACCTTTCGATGAAAAAATTGAAGGAGTAAATCTCTCCTCCAATCTGACACCCGAGCAACAAGAAGAGTGCAAATCTATGTTGAATCAGTTTGCCTCTCTGTTCTCGCTCTCACCAGGCTTGACCCCTTGGGGCCAGCACGAGATACTCACTGGTGACTGTCTGCCTGTCAAAAGCAGAGGATATCGCATGTCAGAAAACGTAAGAACCCACATCAAAGGCGAGGTCAGCAAGATGCTTGATCTCGGGGTAATAGAGCCCTCTACTAGTCCATGGTCTAGCCCAGTTGTGTTAGTACCAAAGGCCGGATCTAAAGAACTTAGATTCTGCGTGGATTATAGAGCTCTTAACGCAGTCACCACGACTGATGCCCACCCTTTGCCAAGAACAGATGAGTTGGTGGATAAACTTGGCGCCGCCAAGTTCCTCAGCACATTTGACTTGACGTCAGGCTATTGGCAAATAGCCCTGACCGACCATGCCAAGGAGAAAACTGCATTTTCTACCCCCGTTGGTTTATACCAGTTTACGGTAATGCCTTTCGGACTAAAAAATGCACCTGCTACGTTTCAACGGATGGTAAACCAGGTTCTAACCGGGATGGAGGACTTCTGCATGGCATACTTGGATGACATAGCAGTGTTCAGCAATTCCTGGGAAGAACATGTAACCCACCTGAGAGATGTTTTGCAGGCTCTTGGACGAGCCAATCTGACCATAAAGGCGAGTAAATGCCAAATTGGACAGAGTAAGGTAGTCTACCTTGGGCATGAGGTAGGCGGTGGAGAAATAAGGCCTTTGCTCAGTAAGATTGAAGCTGTGCAAAATTGGACAACACCGACTACTCAGACTCAGGTGAGAGCCTTCCTAGGCCTCAACGGGTATTACAGGAATTTCATAGAGAACTATGGGACCATAGCTTCTCCACTGAATGTCATCTCCTCTCCCAAATTCCCTAAAAAGGTTAAATGGAACGAGGAGTGCAATCAGGCTTTTGAAAACCTGAAAAAGGCTCTTTGCCAAGCCCCAGTACTCAGAGCTCCTGATTACCGCCAACACTTCATTGTGCAGACAGACGCTTCCAATGTAGGGATAGGTGCCGTACTCAGTCAACTGGATGGGAAAGGTAGGGAGCACCCCGTTTGCTACATCAGCCGCAAGCTGAAGGATCCTGAAACAAGGTGGGCAACAATCGAAAGAGAATGCTTTGCTATCGTGTGGGCTCTGAAGAAGTTTAGGCTGTACTTGTATGGTTCTACTTTTGTTATTCAGACTGACCACCAACCCTTGAGATGGTTAATGCAAATGAAAAGGGAAAACCCAAAACTACTGAGATGGTCGATCTGCCTGCAAGGGTTCGATTTCACCATTGAGCACAGGTCAGGGTGTCACCACCAAAATGCTGATGGTCTCTCTAGGATGTATATCATCGACTAGAGGTATGAGATTCATCCAGGAGTGGATTAAATCCTCCTGTCCCTTAGTCTGGGGGGGGCGAGTGTTAGGGAGAATTCTCTGTTTAGGCTGAATTTCCTAACCTAGTGAGTCCCCCAGCAGCTTTGCTGGATTTCTGGAGTTTGTTTTTTCCATCCTGCCAAGAGTGTGACCCTTTTCCTCTCACTCTTGGACATGTATGTGTGTAATTCCTTTGAAATGTCAATGTGTTCGATGGGCTATGGGGTCTTTTACTCCATAAGGGTCTCATAAGTTTTTCTATGTGTGTCACTCTGCACCCTACGTGTCGTGACACGGGGGCGCCCTAGCAGGTCCCCCCACCATAGACTCCATACCCGGGGACTGACTACCGATTGAGCTTTATTCCATTCTGCAGAGTAATTGTATTTTGATTTGTTTGCCGTGGTTCGCTTTAGTATTTTTCGTAGACGTTCTGTTATTAATAAATAACTTACTATCTTTATACTAAAGCCTGGTTGCGTGTTTACTCATTTTGCTGCGAAGAATTACCCTATCTTGTATACTCCCTATTCTGACCAACTTTTCTTGAGGGAAGTCTGACTGCTCAGCCACAGCTACCAACTGAATCTGTGTGGTACAGACTGCTACCAAGTGGGTTCATCGCAACACCTGTAGTCCTAAATCTTTTGCAGTGGTCCCAGAGGGAGCTGCACAGGTTTCCGCCTAACAGGTACGCAGTGTAGTGTGGTGCAGGAACGGTTAATTGATGTTCGTATGCTGATATTCCAAGATTTTACCCGAGTTACGATACATTGTACGCATGTTGTCAGGGTGTTGGTAACAGTTACGGTGAACCCCGCACAGGGTCTCCGAGATGCAGGCCTGCTTGCGGGGGACCCCAGGCACTGTTTGAAGGGTGCATTTATTTGCACCTAGGGGAGCATGCAAAGATGGCTGTTCTGGTTATTTTTGCAGTACATGGGGACATGTCAGGGTCATTCTATGCACGATTTACGAATACCATTGCCTCGCACAGAAAATCCCATGAATACGCGGGACACGCATTTTTTATTCTGTGTGCAGGCTCCCACAGTGTCGTTCTTTGCATGCAGCTTTTGCAGGATAAATGCACTCTTTTCTATTTATTGGGCCTATAGAGTTTGTAGGTGTTGTTTGGTTATGTGCCCACACACTGCTGGCCCATGGCTATGTTCATCATTATGGCCATTCCCACCCATTACTTCGTCTGCCCGTCCAAAACATCTCCTCATGGGAACTCTTTGAGCTCACTTTAATCAAACCGTGCCATCAGACTTTGCAGTCAAAGTGCCTGCCAGGGTTTCTTCAAAGCAGTCTCGTGAGAGTTAATGACTTAGGGCCTGATTCATAGAATAAGTACATAGACCCTGAAAGTACTCTGTGTGCAAAATAATTTTGCATGCCACTGTGAACGATAGTCTATTTGCACGTACCGCATATTTATGGAATCGAAAGTGCAAAGTAACCAGTTCCGCGAAGCAAATTGAGCTGCGCTAGGAACTCCACCATCAGCCCCCACGCAAACCAAAACAATTGCCAAAGACCAACCTATGTGGAAACCTTTGCATCCACCTCTAGCATACAATCAAAGACCCTTGTAAAACTGCATGCGGTCCCCTGTAAGTCAAAGCTTTACCCCGACGAATCTTTGAGCCAACACTCGTAAATAACGGCTTCACCCCTGCAAAACTAAACACTCTCCTCCGTAAACAATGGCTGCACCCCTGCTAATGTATGCACAGCACCCTGTAAGCTGAACCCCTGCGAAACAGCATGAGCTTCCCTGTTAGCAATGGCTGCAACCCTGAAAAACAGCACAAGGCCCCCCATAAGCAAGAGCTGCACCCATGCAAAACTGTGTGAGGTCCCCCGTATGTAGTGGCTGCACTCCTGGCAAACTGTGCTAGCTCCCCTGTAAGTAACAGCTGCACCCCAACCTGCAGAGTGTCCCACTACTCCCAACTTATACAAACTGCTGCCAGAAACCTCTAAGTCATAGCAGCCCCCTCTAGCACTAACAGGGTCACACCACCTCCCCTCAAATCTGACACTACCCCAGGCAGCCCCTCAAGTCCTGACACCGGCCACCAGGCCACCTAACCTCTGCCAGTGCCCCAGGTAGCCCTCAAACCACCCACCAGTCCCCCTCACTTACTATACTACCCCAGGTACCCTCTCAAGACATGGCACCACCCACCAGAACCCCTCAACTCTGCCAATAGCCCAGGTAGCCCTCATACCACCCACCAGCCACCCTCACTGCTGACACTACCCCCAGGCACCCCTCAAGTCCTGATACCACCCACCATCCCCTTTCACTTTCACCAATACCCCAGGCAGCCCTAACAGCCCCCACCAGCCCCGCTCACCTCCAACACAATGCCTAGGTACCTCCCCCAAGCCCTGACACCACCTACAAGCCTCCTTCCTCTCCAACACTACCCCCAGACACCCCCTGAAGTCCTGACACCACCCCCCACCTCCAACAATACCCTAGGCAGCCCCCTCAAGTCCCAACACCACCCGCCAGTCCCTCATCTCAGCCAATACCCCAGTCAGGCTCCTCAGGTCCTAACACCACCCACCAGCTGACATCACCTCTAACACTGCCCCCAATCACCCACCTCCATTCCTGACAATACCCACCAGCCCCCCTCTAGTCTGGCACTACCCCCAGGTACACCCTTAAAGTCATGACACCAACAAACATCTCCCTCAACTCTGCCAATACCCTAGGCAGCCCTCATACCACCCACCAGCCCCCTCACTTCTGGCACTAAACTCAGGAAGCCCTCACACCACCCACCAAACCCCACACCTCCAACACTACCCCCAAGAACCCCCTGAATCTTGACAACACCCACCAGCTTCTGTCACCTCTGACACTACCTCAGGTACCCTGTCAAGTCGTGACACCACCTACCAGCCCCCCTCACCTCTGCCCATATGCCAGGGAGCCCTCATACAACCCAGCAGCCCCCTCACCTCCAACACTACCCTCAGCAACCCCCTCAATTTCTGACACCACCCACCAGCCCCCCTCAAATCCAACAATACCTAAGGCAGCCCTCACACCACCACCCACCTCTGCCATTACCCCAGGGAGCCCCCACACAACCCACCAGCCCCACTCACCTCTGACACTACCCACAGGTGCCCCCTTAAGTCCTAATATCACCCACTAGCCCCCTTCACCTCCACCAATATCCCAGGCAACCCTCACACAACCCACCAGCCGTTCACCTCTGACACAACCCCCAGGTAGCAATCTGACAGTCTGCCACTCCTCCAGTCTAATGTGGAGCTGCAACTTACCTCAACCTCTGTGGTCTGCTTCCAGCATGACGCAGACCTGCCACATGTCCACCATCAACAAGATCAACTGATAGCGCTGTTGTTAAATCCAGGACCAAAGCATCTCCTGTCACTCTGTGGCAGACCTGAATCTACAGCACCTCAACTCGACAACACACTGTTTCACCACCTAATCTATGGCCAACCCATGTACATGTGACATGTGAATGCAATGCAAAGTGGCATGTGCACATTGTGCATGTGTCATTGTAAATGCTGCAAAGTACAGCAAGTGCATGCCTGTGGAGGACCGAAGTATCCAGAATCCTAGAATGGGCATATCCACAGAGAATGACGGGGCGCATTGCCATCCGTACAAAAGTATCTTGGGTGGTAGGGGTGGCAAAGTCCATGTCAGGGATGAAAACATTACAGGCCTATGCATGGGTGATGGGAAGCCATTCAGAGAGTGTGTGACTCAATGAGACAGGAAATGTGTTCCGCCACACAGAAACACCAATCATGGGACACATCTGTATTCCAGTGGCAGAGGTGGTCCATGACATGAAAGCAGGAAGTGTGTGAAGGCAGATGTTGAGGGGTGGTTCAGAATGACATAGGATTGACACAGCAATGAAACGTCAAATGCACAAGTTATGTGTCCAGGCCACCCTTCCACAGTGAGCCCACTTCCCATCCCAGCACCCACAATGCCAAATACACACTACAGTGAATAGAGTGTGGGTACATTCACAATCCCAAGCATGTGCCAAGGGGACACCTGAACCACAGTGGGCCTAAAAGGAAAGCAATGCAAAAGAGAGACGATCATCAATATCAAATGTGCAGAGGTAATACAGATGTAACCGCATGGAAGTACACATGAAAAGGTGTCAATTCATCCCCAAAGAGATTCAATAAAAACCATCACAAGAAATCCACACATCACTACACCATACCCATATATACACCATTAGACACACAACAAAAGCCGCCGACCACACTGACACACTGACGCAAAACACGCAGTGCCCATGCACATGGAATGGAATATGAAAATCATCCAGTGCATCCTCAAGCTGTTTGATGGCCACACCCCCACATGTCAGACACATGTGCCCCCCTCCACCAGCAAATATCACAGCATCAACATGGCATACAAAGCCAGGCCACAATACACATGACTGACAATGAACAAATGCACTGGGAGAACATAACAAAATCAAATGCGCAGACAAACAAATAGAATTGTGGAATTAAGTCTTGGAAAACCTATACTAAAATATAACTATATACGTGAAAAACAGTGAAGGAATGTCTTTTAAGTCCAGGGAATAAAAGAAAAAGAAAAAGTCACAAATGAAACCTAATCATAATTATCTATTTACAAAGGCAGCTTCTCTCCGATTTCTGATAACCTTTCAACCAGGGCCACCATCACTTGTGCCTCCCTTGCCCACTACCTCTGTGCTTCCAGCTGCCTCTGATATTGCCAGAACACATAAGACAAAGCCTGCACGGCCCCCCATGTTCCTACTGACTTATCGGTGCCACCTGCTTCCTCTGGGTGGTATGCCCTGTAACCATCTGCCTCCTCATAGTTGCCATATGCTACCGCCATGCTGAGTGCAAGCTGTGTAGGTACACCATCTGACCTGATGACTATTGTCAGGGGCGTGCGGCGCCTGCACTGCTCTGAGGTGCCTGTTGAGCCTCCATTGCCTGTGGCTGTCAGGGCCTGGATAGGCACGGTGGCCACCTCATCTGTCGCTGAAGGGACTCCCACCTCGGGCAGTGATGTTAGCTCCACCAGAAGTAGCATTGGTGGTGGGACTGGTGCAAAGGGGGCTGTGCTGGAATGTGGAACACAAGGCACCCTGGAGGACGACTGGTGCACAGAGGAGGAAGCAGAGCAGGGAGTTGAACAGGGAACTGCCAACATAGCCCTCGCAAAAACAGTGCTATTGGCAGTAAGAGAATGAGGTGACACAGCTCAATGTGATGATGCACAAGTATACTAAGCATATCCTCTACATCATCATGGATAACTCTGGCCCGCCTAGCCAGGGTAGCACATGATCTCAGACAGACACATCAGCTGGCATGGGAATGCTGGTCTGGGTGGAGGCATCTATGAAGGTGGGTACTGCTGCATCTGATGGCGAAGGGACAGGATTTTGTGCAGGCACTTCGAAAGTGGCCTGTTCAGCCTCTTGTCCCTGGGACACGGTTGCCCACTGCACACCCTCCACCATGCCCCCACCTGACCCCCATAGGCAGGGATGCAGTGGCTACCTCCTCCACCTCCACCTCCATCAACCTGAATGACTCCAAGGTGTCTTCCATTGTGCATTGGCCCATTTGTGGCATCACTTTGTCTCACTGCTGATGAGGAGTCCCCTGCCTCCTTCACCTCCTTTGACTTACCACCAGCAGCCATGCCCAATGATCCAGGTGCTCGCTCTGCCACATCGCTCCCGAAGTGGAGTGTTGGGGAGAAGTTGGACCCCCACCAGGGCTTCTGGGGGTCCCAGCTATGCGGGGCTCCAACACCTCCCATGTTGCCCAAAGAAATACAGCAGAGTTCCAAGCAAGCAGCAACATGTTCCAAACTGCATTTATTTCTGGGCAGCAAAAAAACACAGAGGGCTTTGTGCACATCGAAAATCCAGGCACCGTCTCCCCCAGGGCTGGCTTGCAAGCCAGCTTTGTAACATACTGCAGGCTAAAATACAAAGAGTCCCACAATACAGCTTCCTTCCCTTGCTGATCAGAATGAGTCACCATAGATGCATGTCAACTTGCTTGTGCTCGCCCCTTATCCAAAAAGACAAGCGAAAAACCATGTACTTATCAAAAATATACACATATTTTAATATCTATCAAAAAACACATCACATTCACAACTGAATTTTCTTAAAAGTAACACATCATTGTGGTCTAGACACATCATGAACCACATATATCCGTGTATACATATTTAACAACTGGCATAGAGACTGATACTTCCAGGGAAACCTTTTCTATGCCTCCATGTGGGGTATTTTTATGTTTATATTTTAGCCACCACTATTATTCATGCCCTCCTTAATTTCTACGGGCTCCAAGGCTGTGCCAACACTTCAGCAATGTGTTTCTAGAACCAACATAGAATTAAACATGTGAAATATACATAGAAATTCATCCACTCTGTATATTCTGTTGGTGCTGTCCTCAGGGCACTCAGTCTTTATACATGTTCTGGTATTCTCCCATCACATTTCAGTTTGCCAAAATCTCAACAATTCTAAAAAACAAACAGACATTGATACTTAAAAACATGGTTTCTATTCTTTTGTGCATCACAAGTAATACATAGCATCTATTCCAACTTCATCTCTATTTTCCATGAAAACCGCAGGGAATTATGACTTTAACGGGCTATTTCTTTTCCCATTTTTACTAAAGGTTTGCAAGTTTTGCATATTTCAATTTTCTTGTTACAACATTATTTAGACAAAGTGTTTACCCAATTCGCCTCTTTCTACACATTTAGTTTATTAATCCTAAAACGGGAATTGCCAATGTCTGTCTCTCAAAGATTTGTTTGTAGACTATGCACTTATTTGCTATCTCGATTCTCCTTATCATGAATAGATTCTACAGGGAACAATTCTTATTCTATGTTTCCCCTCGAGTAATGAGAAAGCAACTATCCCAACGATCACACTAAGTAAGAGCTTACCCATTGGGAACTCTGTAATTATATCCCTCTATGATCCTAGTTTCGAAGGATATCTGCTGTGCTTTTACAGCTGGGACGGCGGAGGAATCATCTATCTAGACGCCTTCACCAATCTACTGTGACAAAACGAAAATGCGTTTTGAAAAACAGGGTTTTATTCCTGAATAATACTGTAATTGTACTTATTAGCTCTTTGGGCTTACCTCTTGATCATTCACCCATAACCTCATTATCGGGAAATAGGGGATTACCCACTGCAGACAACGATATTTTCTTGCTGCAATGTCTATATGGCCAGAAACGAGAAGAAGGAAAAAAGGAATGATTAGATTCCCTTACACGGTACGTTAGTAAGTATTCCCTTATTGCGCATCCGTCTTACCTCGCAATTCAGTCGTGTACTTGCAGTAGAGCTCGCACACGTTGCTCTCGTCTCGGAGCGGTCGAACAAATGATACCTACCCTCCACCGTCTTAAATAGACAGCCGTGTTAACTTGCGTACGCACGTAGCCGCATTTGTGTGCCGCTCACGTGACCCGCGGCCATGTTGTTGTAGTGACAATATGCCCGATATGTTAGCGGGATCGCTGCATGTATTCCTTGGGGGGAATAGACGTTTCATGATTAAAGCAGTGGCGCTGGAACACTGCATATATTCCAACACTTCTCTTCCCAAACTACCCTACATTTATATTCATATTTTATGATGAATAAATAGGGACCATTCAATGGAAATATTAAGTCCATTCCTTACACTGTCTAGGGAATAAATCCATTTCTGTTCGGCCTGTCTTAATTTCATATCTCTGTTACCCCCTCTAGGTTGGGGAAGTACCATCTCGATGATGAACCAGTATATGTCATCCACCCCATGGCCGACACTCTTAAAGTGTGCTTCCAGGGGTTTCTCTGGTACCTGTTTTTTCACACAGGATCTGTGTTCGCAGATTCTCTGACGAATCGGTCTTTTAGTTTTCCCAATATATAGTAAACCACATGGGCACCTAATGCCATAGACTACCAATTTGGAATTACAATTGGTGAAGTTTTTTAACACCCATTTTTTTTCTTTGAGATTGACAAATTTCATATTGGATGTTAATTTGCACACTGAGCAATGACCACAGGTGAAGTGGCCTACTACCGGTGGTAAATTCCACAGGGTCGGCTGGGTCATCGACTTCTCTTCTATAGGTGTTCTGTAAGTATGCACAAGTTTGTCTCTCAGGTTAGGCATAGGTCGAAATGCAAACCGTGGTTTACTAATTGAAAAGTCGTCAGTGTTGATTGTATTCCAATTTTTTAGGGTACACCTGCGTAATTCATTACTAACAGGCGAGAATGTGGATACACACGTAATCTTGTCCTCTGTGACTCTTGGTTGAGGAGTGAGGCAATCTTGCCTTTATGTATTTTTTGCTCTTTTCATCGACCTACAGACTATAAAGGGTGGGTATCCTCTCGCTTTCAGTCTAGTGGATAGATCTTTACTGTTCTTATCAAAGTCCTCTCTATGGGTACAATTTCTTCTCACACGTAGGAACTGTCCAAACGGCAAATTCTGCCGTAAGGATTGTGGATGAAAGCTTTCAAACAATAACAATGTATTTTTGTCCGTGGCTTTCCTGAATAAAGTAGTGCCAAATTTATTGTTGGCATCTTTATAGATCTCAAGATCTAGAAACGAGATCATTTTGTCACTGGAACTCATGGTGAAATTAATACATTGTTCTTGATCGTTGACCCAATTGAGGAACAAATCAAGTTCTGCCGAGTTCCATCCCCACAACATGAACACATCGTCGATGTAGCGGACCCAAACTTTCATCTGATGTTTAAATGGGTTTTGTTCTGCATATACAGAATTAATCTCAAGATCGTCCATAAAAAGATTTGCAAGATCACGTGCGAAACTTGAACCCATACTCGTTCCATGTTGTTGTAAATAGAATGTATTTTGTTCAATAAAAAAGTTGTTGGTCAAGGCTAGTCTAATGCATTCTAAAATGAATGCTGATGGAACCGTCTTATCTTCCCTTTTCTCCAGGTAGTTACCCATGATATGTACACATTTCATCTGTGGGATACTTGTGTACAATGCCTCGACATCTAGAGTGACTAAGATGTCTTCCGTTTCTACCACTAACGTATCCAACACTTTGATCATTTGTGTCGTGTCCTGGATAAAAGAGCGCATTGTTCTCACAAATGGCCTTAGAAAAAAATCGGTATAAATCGATAGATGCTCCAAAATAGAGCCAATCGCTGCCACAATAGGACGTCCAGGTGGGACCTCCTTGTCTTTATGGATTTTGGGTAAACAATAAAACGCAGGTGTGACTGGATGTTGTTGTGTCAAAAATGCTTTTTCCTCTGAGTCGATCCACTCTTCCATTTCCGCATGATTCATAAGACTTTCGATCTCTACTCGGATTCTGGGCGTTGGGTCACAGGGCAAAGGTTTGTAAAAGATGATTTTATCCAACTGTTTTTTAACTTCGGTTCGATATTTTTCTATTCCCCATAGAACAACTCCTCCCCCTTTGTCTGCTGGTTTTATAACAAACAAAGTATTCTTAGCTAGATCTTTCATCGCTACCCTTTCTTCTTTGGACAAATTATCTTTATGTGTGTTCTTAGTATGAACCAAAGCTTTCATTTCACTAATGATCTTGTTTTCAAAACTGATGATTTCTGGGGAGACCATCGAGGGGAAGTATCAGTCTCTATGCAGTTGTTAAATATGTATACACGGATATATGTGGTTCATGATGTGTCTAACTGACCACAAAAGTGATGGGAGGAAGGTTTGGAATGAATCTAAACCACTGGCAATTGCTCTGGGCCAACCTTCCACACCACCGTTTTTTAGCCCGTCTGCGCCATTGCAAAAGGGGACCAGCCATGTGCAAATCAGTCAGCAGCTGCCGCCACCGAAGGTAGCAGCCCAGCCCGAACTGCTAGGCCAGGTCCCCTCTGCACAGAAAACCAAGCAACCCCAGACATGTTTCGGCCTTGTTGGACCTCCTCAGTGAGGTGCAGCCTGGTTCCCTGTGGCGCAGCGAGCAAGGGACCCACGTCTGGGCATACCCTCTCTCACAAGGAGAAACAAACTGACCACAAAAGTGATGGGAGGAAGGTTTGGAATGAATCTAAACCACTGGCAATTGCTCTGGGCCAACCTTCCACACCACCGTTTTTTAGCCCGTCTGCGCCATTGCAAAAGGGGACCAGCCATGTGCAAATCAGTCAGCAGCTGCCGCCACCGAAGGTAGCAGCCCAGCCCGAACTGCTAGGCCAGGTCCCCTCTGCACAGAAAACCAAGCAACCCCAGACATGTTTCGGCCTTGTTGGACCTCCTCAGTGAGGTGCAGCCTGGTTCCCTGTGGCGCAGCGAGCAAGGGACCCACGTCTGGGCATACCCTCTCTCACAAGGAGAAACAAACTGACCACAAAAGTGATGGGAGGAAGGTTTGGAATGAATCTAAACCACTGGCAATTGCTCTGGGCCAACCTTCCACACCACCGTTTTTTAGCCCGTCTGCGCCATTGCAAAAGGGGACCAGCCATGTGCAAATCAGTCAGCAGCTGCCGCCACCGAAGGTAGCAGCCCAGCCCGAACTGCTAGGCCAGGTCCCCTCTGCACAGAAAACCAAGCAACCCCAGACATGTTTCGGCCTTGTTGGACCTCCTCAGTGAGGTGCAGCCTGGTTCCCTGTGGCGCAGCGAGCAAGGGACCCACGTCTGGGCATACCCTCTCTCACAAGGAGAAACAAACTGACCACAAAAGTGATGGGAGGAAGGTTTGGAATGAATCTAAACCACTGGCAATTGCTCTGGGCCAACCTTCCACACCACCGTTTTTTAGCCCGTCTGCGCCATTGCAAAAGGGGACCAGCCATGTGCAAATCAGTCAGCAGCTGCCGCCACCGAAGGTAGCAGCCCAGCCCGAACTGCTAGGCCAGGTCCCCTCTGCACAGAAAACCAAGCAACCCCAGACATGTTTCGGCCTTGTTGGACCTCCTCAGTGAGGTGCAGCCTGGTTCCCTGTGGCGCAGCGAGCAAGGGACCCACGTCTGGGCATACCCTCTCTCACAAGGAGAAACAAACTGACCACAAAAGTGATGGGAGGAAGGTTTGGAATGAATCTAAACCACTGGCAATTGCTCTGGGCCAACCTTCCACACCACCGTTTTTTAGCCCGTCTGCGCCATTGCAAAAGGGGACCAGCCATGTGCAAATCAGTCAGCAGCTGCCGCCACCGAAGGTAGCAGCCCAGCCCGAACTGCTAGGCCAGGTCCCCTCTGCACAGAAAACCAAGCAACCCCAGACATGTTTCGGCCTTGTTGGACCTCCTCAGTGAGGTGCAGCCTGGTTCCCTGTGGCGCAGCGAGCAAGGGACCCACGTCTGGGCATACCCTCTCTCACAAGGAGAAACAAACTGACCACAAAAGTGATGGGAGGAAGGTTTGGAATGAATCTAAACCACTGGCAATTGCTCTGGGCCAACCTTCCACACCACCGTTTTTTAGCCCGTCTGCGCCATTGCAAAAGGGGACCAGCCATGTGCAAATCAGTCAGCAGCTGCCGCCACCGAAGGTAGCAGCCCAGCCCGAACTGCTAGGCCAGGTCCCCTCTGCACAGAAAACCAAGCAACCCCAGACATGTTTCGGCCTTGTTGGACCTCCTCAGTGAGGTGCAGCCTGGTTCCCTGTGGCGCAGCGAGCAAGGGACCCACGTCTGGGCATACCCTCTCTCACAAGGAGAAACAAACTGACCACAAAAGTGATGGGAGGAAGGTTTGGAATGAATCTAAACCACTGGCAATTGCTCTGGGCCAACCTTCCACACCACCGTTTTTTAGCCCGTCTGCGCCATTGCAAAAGGGGACCAGCCATGTGCAAATCAGTCAGCAGCTGCCGCCACCGAAGGTAGCAGCCCAGCCCGAACTGCTAGGCCAGGTCCCCTCTGCACAGAAAACCAAGCAACCCCAGACATGTTTCGGCCTTGTTGGACCTCCTCAGTGAGGTGCAGCCTGGTTCCCTGTGGCGCAGCGAGCAAGGGACCCACGTCTGGGCATACCCTCTCTCACAAGGAGAAACAAACTGACCACAAAAGTGATGGGAGGAAGGTTTGGAATGAATCTAAACCACTGGCAATTGCTCTGGGCCAACCTTCCACACCACCGTTTTTTAGCCCGTCTGCGCCATTGCAAAAGGGGACCAGCCATGTGCAAATCAGTCAGCAGCTGCCGCCACCGAAGGTAGCAGCCCAGCCCGAACTGCTAGGCCAGGTCCCCTCTGCACAGAAAACCAAGCAACCCCAGACATGTTTCGGCCTTGTTGGACCTCCTCAGTGAGGTGCAGCCTGGTTCCCTGTGGCGCAGCGAGCAAGGGACCCACGTCTGGGCATACCCTCTCTCACAAGGAGAAACAAACTGACCACAAAAGTGATGGGAGGAAGGTTTGGAATGAATCTAAACCACTGGCAATTGCTCTGGGCCAACCTTCCACACCACCGTTTTTTAGCCCGTCTGCGCCATTGCAAAAGGGGACCAGCCATGTGCAAATCAGTCAGCAGCTGCCGCCACCGAAGGTAGCAGCCCAGCCCGAACTGCTAGGCCAGGTCCCCTCTGCACAGAAAACCAAGCAACCCCAGACATGTTTCGGCCTTGTTGGACCTCCTCAGTGAGGTGCAGCCTGGTTCCCTGTGGCGCAGCGAGCAAGGGACCCACGTCTGGGCATACCCTCTCTAACAAGGAGAAACAAACTGACCACAAAAGTGATGGGAGGAAGGTTTGGAATGAATCTAAACCACTGGCAATTGCTCTGGGCCAACCTTCCACACCACCGTTTTTTAGCCCGTCTGCGCCATTGCAAAAGGGGACCAGCCATGTGCAAATCAGTCAGCAGCTGCCGCCACCGAAGGTAGCAGCCCAGCCCGAACTGCTAGGCCAGGTCCCCTCTGCACAGAAAACCAAGCAACCCCAGACATGTTTCGGCCTTGTTGGACCTCCTCAGTGAGGTGCAGCCTGGTTCCCTGTGGCGCAGCGAGCAAGGGACCCACGTCTGGGCATACCCTCTCTCACAAGGAGAAACAAACTGACCATAAAAGTGATGGGAGGAAGGTTTGGAATGAATCTAAACCACTGGCAATTGCTCTGGGCCAACCTTCCACACCACCGTTTTTTAGCCCGTCTGCGCCATTGCAAAAGGGGACCAGCCATGTGCAAATCAGTCAGCAGCTGCCGCCACCGAAGGTAGCAGCCCAGCCCGAACTGCTAGGCCAGGTCCCCTCTGCACAGAAAACCAAGCAACCCCAGACATGTTTCGGCCTTGTTGGACCTCCTCAGTGAGGTGCAGCCTGGTTCCCTGTGGCGCAGCGAGCAAGGGACCCACGTCTGGGCATACCCTCTCTCACAAGGAGAAACAAACTGACCACAAAAGTGATGGGAGGAAGGTTTGGAATGAATCTAAACCACTGGCAATTGCTCTGGGCCAACCTTCCACACCACCGTTTTTTAGCCCGTCTGCGCCATTGCAAAAGGGGACCAGCCATGTGCAAATCAGTCAGCAGCTGCCGCCACCGAAGGTAGCAGCCCAGCCCGAACTGCTAGGCCAGGTCCCCTCTGCACAGAAAACCAAGCAACCCCAGACATGTTTCGGCCTTGTTGGACCTCCTCAGTGAGGTGCAGCCTGGTTCCCTGTGGCGCAGCGAGCAAGGGACCCACGTCTGGGCATACCCTCTCTCACAAGGAGAAACAAACTGACCACAAAAGTGATGGGAGGAAGGTTTGGAATGAATCTAAACCACTGGCAATTGCTCTGGGCCAACCTTCCACACCACCGTTTTTTAGCCCGTCTGCGCCATTGCAAAAGGGGACCAGCCATGTGCAAATCAGTCAGCAGCTGCCGCCACCGAAGGTAGCAGCCCAGCCCGAACTGCTAGGCCAGGTCCCCTCTGCACAGAAAACCAAGCAACCCCAGACATGTTTCGGCCTTGTTGGACCTCCTCAGTGAGGTGCAGCCTGGTTCCCTGTGGCGCAGCGAGCAAGGGATGTGTCTAGACCACAATGATGTGTTACTTTTAAGAAAATTCAGTTGTGAATGTGATGTGTTTTTTGATAGATATTAAAATATGTGTATATTTTTGATAAGTACATGGTTTTTCGCTTGTCTTTTTGGATAAGGGGCGAGCACAAGCAAGTTGACATGCATCTATGGTGACTCATTCTGATCAGCAAGGGAAGGAAGCTCTATTGTGGGACTCTTTGTATTTTGATTTTCACTGTCCTCACCCACACAGCCCCTAAAAAGAGGACTTTTGTAGCTCTTTGAAGTCGACATACTGCAGGCTGACATCACAAAATTGGACCAGCGCCAAAAACCTGAGATTGGCTGCTAAGTGATATGTAACCTATAGTGCCCTTATAGGAAGCCTGATCATTGGACATTTGGACCTTGGAGTCAGTGGGCTGGCTAAACTGCTCTTCCCCCATTACCTAATTCTAAAATTGTTGCATTGTGAATGTGTTCCCATTAGTTTTAGCTGAACAGGCTTTTCGCCCCTGGGCCCTCAGCGTTCATTGGCCAGAACTGAGCCATTCTTGTTACAATTATGTTTCAAATGATGTGTGGGTCTTGCGAAAATGTCTTTCGTTCCCAGAGAAAAAACCCTGGGCCCTGGGTGTTCTGCTGTCTTACTCCTATTTGTGAAGAATTAAACATGCTTGTCTGCCAGAGTTCACTGTCTTTCAAAGAAAAAAATCTTATCTTACTGCAAGGCGTTGGGCTGCTCCTGGGTTTGCGAGGCGCATTGCTGAAGTCAGCACTAATCCCCACTGCGGATGGTGTTCAGTGAAACAAGTGTACTTGGCTGTCATTTTCCTGAAACATGGCTTTACACTGTGCCATTTGATTAGGTTAATTCATATGAGCATCTGCAAGCCTTTAAACAGGAATTCTTGTGTTTTGTAGATTCTAGTATTGCTTCATTCAGGCTAATGTAGCACGTAGGCTGCAGTGTTGGTGAAGTGGGTGCCTTTCAGCATATTTGTCACCCATGGGCGCACTGGGCCTGGTGCAAATGATGAGTGTGCTCCTTATTCTTCCTGCTGTTCTGTCTGTTGATGTGCCTTGGGTGAGGGGGCAGGTGTTTGATCTCGATTTTCCCTCTTCAGTCCCCCCTCTGGTCGACTTGTCGATCACACCACCAAGCACCATGAATCTTCTTCCGGTCGGCATATCTTTGCCGATTCTCTGAAGTGTCCATAATTGTTCACATGATTGTCAATGACCAGTACATGTAGGAGTATTCTCCTTCTGCATTCCACCATACTCACTTCCGTTCGTACTTCCTCGGATCTCAGGGAGTATCCACCTTTATTACTGCTGGAACCATGTCGCACACCACTTTCTTCTCCCTTAGTCCGGCTCTTCCTTTCACCATGTCTTTTATTTGCATTCCGATCACTTCTTCTGCTGTTCTCTCACATCATCCAACGGATCTTTATCTTGCACAATGATGCTGTGCCCAGTACTAGTGCTTCAGTTATCATCTTCAATCCATGATGGCATCCATGACCATGGAAACGCTAGCCAGTTCTTGTCTTTCTCTGTTCACATGTGTTTTCTGCTGAACAGTCTTTTGTGTGCTGCTACTTCATCCAAATTTTATTCTGTCTCGCTTGAGAAGTAGTTCCCCCCTCTTTTTACTCCTCTGTCTGTTTCTCTTCTTCCGTTGTTTGGGGTTTTGGTGCTTTGTTCAGTCATGTCTTCTTCCTTCGGTTGTTTTCCATCTTGGGGAAGTCGTCAGGCCTCACATCTTCCTTGGGCATCACCAACAAGGGCATGCTGATGTGCACCAACCAACAGTCTCCTCCCTAATTCGGTGGCAGTTTCTCTTGAGCTTTAGATCCATATGCTCAATAGTAGTCTAGAAGCACTGCTGTTCCTGCTCTGATCTCCCTACTTGTCTCAACCTTCTTCCATCCAGCATGTTCGTCCACTTCTTTTCACTGTTGCGCTGGTAACATAAGGCTGGTGCCTTCACAGTATTTGTTGGCATATGTCCTTCTTCATTCTCCACCCAAGTCACAAACTCCACACTCTTGTCCCACTCAGTTAGGCAGTTGTCATTTTTTCCTTTTTTTCTTTGTTTTTTTTTCTCTTGCTGCTTGCTCAACCCACTCACTGACAACCCACTCACTGACCACTTTTATGGCCCGTTCATCTTCCTGCTTTTGTACCCATTCCCTTGCCATCTATCCCTTCTCCACGCTCTTTTCCCATAAGCTCCCTCTCTTCCTTCCTCCTCCATTCCCTTTCTTCCCTTTCCAGTTCCCCCACTCTCTTCCTGTCTCTCTCCTTGCACTGCACTTTCATTTCCCGGTCCCTCTTCCTTCTCTCTTCTCCCTCCAATTTGACCAGCCCAGTCAAGCTTTTTGTGCACCTTCTCCCCACTCTCTATTGCTGTGGTTACTCCTTGCACCTCCCCCGTTATCTTCCCTTTAATTTAGAAAAAAAAAATACTTGTGCTGTTATTTATTCCTCTGTACCTGTGCCTTCAAATCTGCTTTCATGCACTGCAGACCTCCCTTGATCGCTCATGTGCTGCTCGTGGGTTGTTCTGCACCTTCCTGTTTGTTCTCTTTAGTGTCTTGTGATGGTTTGTATGTGGTGTTTAAATGTCCTTCTGATGCTTTCAGTTCTCTCATGGAATGCATTCCTTGCTCAACATCTGTTTCATCAAATATTACACTCCCTGGTGCAGACGGGTGAAACCCCTCTTTCCTCTGCTCGTGCTGGTTCAGCATCTGCTGACGCCTCACCACTTTCCTTTCCTTCATGTGCCACAGTTCATGTAAGTGCTGTGTATGTGTGTCAGTAGCAATTGCTGCACGCCTCTGGAGAAGCCGCCTATGGGCAGCCATGGTCTTATTTATTTGCCTTCAGTACTTTTGAATCATTGCACACTATGTTTTACTAACTTATCTTGGCATGGAAGCTGCGTGCTACATAACAGTTAAAGGGGAGTCATTTCTCTGCTACCCCTAAATGCATTATGCTTTTACCTCACCTCAAGTTGAGAATTTCAATAATCCGCTGTTCAGGGAGCAAAAGTTAGCAGATAATGTAACATTTCCTTTTTTTTCTCTTAAAATTCTATGAGCCTTCTTGGCTCTGCACCTTAGCCATTGCACTCCACGTGCAGCCCACCTTCACCAAACCATTACCTTCTCTGGCACACCACCAAAATCTTGCGCATGTGCCTTCCACACACTGCCTCTGGGTCACCTCTTCTTCCTCTCCAAATCCACACCACTAGTTCCTCACCATCACAAATCTGTGTCCTATGCATCAATCTAACGGTGACATCACCAAACTAAAAACAGTACAAATTAACAGACACATGTGCATACACAGAACAATAACCCATTGCTTCCAATCCCACACAACCCCACAAAGATCCCAAAATAAATCCCCACAATCCCCACAGCTGTCTTCCCACTCACCATGGTGGAATATCCATTAATCATTTTCAAATATAATCAGTCTGCACCCACTGCATCGCCTCGCATGTGATACGCTCCCTCACCAGGGGAACTTAACCAGCCGATTATCTTCTGCAATGTGAGGCAGACTCTAGCTATCTCCTGCGGGTATCCGTCATGTATTACCGAGCTAAAACACTCAATCAATAGGAATCCTCATCTACTCATCGAACTATAATGCCGACTCATAGGAATACCACACCCGTACATGTAATCGCCATCCAGACCAACTAGTGCGCCACTCCGTCCAACACATGGGGAGTCACTACCCCACCCAATATCCTCATAAACACTAGAAGGGACCACTACCTCCGCTCCAGTCCCAACTACAATTCACATGCCAATCACCACTGATACACTGAATTTCACGACAATGTATAGCCACCCACCACCCTATTTACAATGCCTCCCCCAGTCCCAATCCAGACAATACAACTTAACATTTCTGCAACATACTGATCAACAATACATCCTAATACTTAAAACATTTGCCCATTGTTACCCCCACACAATCACACCCTCCCCTCAAAGCCCATGTTGCTAGTTGCTTGAACTTGTACTTACATTTCCTATGTTGCACTGACACTTGCTCTGCCACCAGACCCCCCCGTCAAGGCGCTTCACTGGACCCCTTCTTCTGCAAGGCCCTCACCTGCCCCTGATGCCTTTATCCGGTTACGCATTTTCTGGTGGTCCCCAGGTGCCGGCGAGGGTCCCACAGCTTCTGTGGGTTGGCGGCAGGCAGGGCAGTTCAATGCAGGGCTTGTGCAAGCAGTGTCCATCCACCGAGGGCTTTGTGCACATCGAAAATCCAGGCACCGTCTACCCCAGGGCTGGCTTGCAAGCCAGCTTTGTAACACACTGCAGGCTGACATCACAAAATTGGACCAGCTCCCAGAAACCTATCTCATCCTGAGATTGGCTGCTAAGTGATACGTAACCTATAGTGCCCTTATAGGAAGCCTGATCATTGGACATTTGGACCTTGGTGTCAGTGGGCTGGCTTAACTGCTCCTCACCCATTACCTAATTCTAAAATGTTTGCATTGTGAATTTGTTCCCATTAGTTGTAGCTGAACAGGCTTTTCGCCCCTGGGCCCTCAGCGTTCATTGGCCAGAGCTGAGCCATTCTTGTTACAATTATGTTTCAAATGATGTGTGGGTCTTGCGAAAATGTCTTTCGTTCCCAGAGGAAAAACACTTGGCCCTGGGTGTTCTGCTCTGACTTACTCGTATTTGTGAAGAATTAAAAATGCTATTCTGCCAGAGTTCAATGTCGTTCAAAGAAAAAAATCTTATCATACTGCAAGGCCTTGGGCTACTCCTGGGTTTGTGAGGCACATTGCTGAAGTCAGCACAAATCCCCACTGCGGATGGAGTTCAGTGAGACAAGTGTACTTGGCTGTAATTTTCCTGAAACATGGCTTTACACTGTGCCATTTGATTAGGTTAATTCATATGAGCATCTGCAAGTCTTTAAACAGGAATTCTTGTGTTTTGTAGATTCTGGTATTGCTGCATTCAGGCTAATGTAGCATGTAGGGTGCAGTGTTGGTGAAGTGGGTGTCTTTCAGCATATTTGTCACCCATGGGCGCCCTGGGCCTGGTGGAAATGATGAGTGTGGTCCTTATTCTTCCTACCGTTCTGCCTGTTGCTGTGCCTGAGGTCAGGGGGCAGGAGTTTGATCTTGATTTACCCTCTTCAGGAGCTGTCACAGGGAAGTGACTTGGGTATGAAACTTTGTTTGGTGGTATAGTCCCTGCACCCACGCTCCTCAGCACAGCTTGTGCCCTCCAGCTGTAGCAACTGTGGGAAAGGAGGCATAGAATATTGACATCAGTCTACTGTGTCAAAGACAGTGTGGCACACACATCATCACAGTAACATGATTTCACCCATGGGTCACCCAGCAACAGCCACACACATAAATGACCATGCAATTCCCATGAAAAATCAGCATTAATGATAAGCCAGGCCCAATGACAAAAAAATCTTTCACATGGCATATAGATAAAAAAGCAATAGCAATAGCGAAAACAACAAAATATCTGGGGGCGATTATAAGCACCAACTGGAGTGACCAGCCCTGGATTGACCATCTTCAGCATAAAATGGACCAACTAACAGCACAGGCATTAAAACTGAAAAGCAAGTTTTGCAAATTCTCAATCCAACTGATCATAGAATTCTATAATGCAAAAGTAATTCCAACTATTACATACGCAGGTGAGACAGCACTGAGAATCCAGTGGGAAACCTGGGACAGGCTCGAGGCCAGGTTGTGGCGTAAGATTTTGAGAATCCCGTCTTGTGTACCAATGAGCATAATACGACACGAACTGGGATTACATTCAATGCAATTTTGAATTGTCTGGTAAGCTCTTGCCACCTTCAGAAAGATAATCTTGTTTAATTGTCCACCACAATGCACTATATTGAAAAGGGAAACAGAAAAAAGCCATTCTGGCCACTAGATGACTGAAGAAAAAATGCAATGAGGTATTGCAAAACTTAAGCGTAACAACTGAAGCCCTGTGCAAACAACCAAAGAAAGTGAAAACACTCCTGCTGTCTGTTGACTGGTCAGAAACAGAAAGTTTGCGAGCAGCCTCAAATTTTCATACTTTGTCAACCAAGATCACCAGATTTCCACAGAGTTTGCCAGGATGTCTACAAAAAGCTCAAACCAGAACCACAGAGATCTAATTTTGCATTTTCGATTGAATATTTTGAGAACAAAAACCAAATTGTTGAAATATGGCCTGGTAAAGGAAACAGGATGTCGACTATTCAAGAAAGATGAAGAATCTACAGGGCATCTAATCTTGTTTTGTCCAGAATTGCACAATGAAAAGGGAAGACTATTACACTCAACACCAATGCCAACATGTGATCTAGACCCAGATCTATGGTGGCCAGCTCTGTACGATGAGCCAAAACGAAAGACTACAAGAGGCCTGGGAATGTTTCTGGAAATAATGCTAAAGAGACTGGACCAATCTTAAAGAAAAAGATCCAGAATAACAGAACAATGGAACTGTCTTAAAGCAGCCCCATTAGGAAAAAGTGAAACACAGAGCCAAACTAGGACCCAAAAGATAAACTGACAATGAGTATCTGTCCGAAATGACGAAGGAAAAGAAAAAATCAGGAACTGTTTGGCTTGTGTTGAGAGAGTGGGAAAATTTCTTTTAAAAGCAAAATTTGTATTTTTTTTACACTGAATGCTTTAATTAAAAAAAATAAAAATAAAAATCCCATGAAAACAGACACACTACTTCAGGGTCAATGATGAGTACAGTCACAACACATTCACATTTAAACACATCACATAGAAGGCAGTCCACAGACACATACCAAGAAATGTGACATGGCACAAATAGAGTCACGGCACAGGGGCACAGCGGTGGGTGAGTCAGCTGGTAGTTTGGCCAACCATAGAATGCATGGACGCACATATGGATAGGATACTGCTGGGAATATATTGGTGGTAAGACACCCAGTGAAAGGTGGATCTCAGTAGACACTCATGATTGTACTATGCACAGCATCACCATGCAAAAAACTGCTTGGGCATCTGCCCACACAATTACATGAACCAAAATGCCTCCCTGGCAACCTGACCTGTAAGCATACAACACATACAAACAGAAATTGCAGAAGTGCACAGGAGTATGCTGTAGCCCCAAGCACATACACATGCACAATCACATGTCAACTCAGACTTCACATGCAGTGGCATGACAGATAACATTAATGCACCTGAAAGGTCAACGTTCAAACATGGCATACTCATGTGTCACCCCGGACCTTGAGGGTGGATGGCTAAAATGTGTAATGGTCCACACAACAACATGTCTATCATGCATGCCCCTCACATGGGCACACCATTGTAATCTGGCACCCTACTGTCCAAGCATGTCCAACCATCAACAACTGTCAATCTACAAACACTGCACATGCCAGTGCATGTCCAATCAACAGATGTTGACATCACACTTGGCAAGCATCGTTTGGGGGCTGCATGTCACTGTGGATCACTGAAACACACATGCAGCATACATAATGGAGCAACTGCAATCATGCATGTCAATGCACAAAATACATATACTATATAGCAGTGCACTACATGCCTACTCACCAGCAGCATCCAGATTCCATCTCAACATGTAGATCTGGAGATATAGCTGTGAGTAGAACCTCGCCAGCACCCGCATATTGTTGTTGGAATACCTGCACCTGCCCACACGGTGCACCTACGCAGTGGCACCAACCTTCAGGGATTTCAATGCCTTGGAGTGGGGGCTGGACCTGAAGTCCTCCCATCACATGTGGATGTTCTTGGGGCAAAGGACTGCCACCTCCTCCATGTAGATGGCAGCCATAATTTCCACCGAGATCTGCAATGCTGGGTTGAAGAGGGCATCATGGTTCTCCAGAACCAGATCACCCAGTATGTCAACTTCTCTGAAGGTGAAGTTGGCAGCCCTCTGCCTCACTGCTGTGGGGGTATCGCTTAGGGAAGATGAAGATGTGCCAGACATGGAAACCCCCGAGGTAGGTGTGGGTGGTCAAACTGGTCCTGGAAATGGGATGTAGAGCAGTATTGGTGGAATGGAAGGTGGGAGTCTGACACGGCAGATGAGGTGATCACAGGGCCAGACATAGGAGCACAGGCAATAGTGAGTCAACAGGCACTCCCACACAGTGCAAGTTGGCAGCAGGCACTTACTTTGGGCAGGCAGGAGCAGATTGCAAGGTGGGAGGCATAACAGGGCAAAAGGAGCCAGTAGAATTGGCATGGAGGCAGGAGAAGGGCTATCTTCTGTGTCTAGCATCAGAAGCAGGCGAAAACTGAGTAAAGGCTCTTCAAATGGAGTCAAATGGAGTCAGCTGCTCCTCCTCTGCTGGCTCCCCTCCAGTGGCCAGTGGAGAGGACAGGTTGAAACCAAGCTTATGATTGGTCCTCCATGTGCGGTCATTTGTCCACTTCTAGACCTGTTCAGCAGTGTGATTCTACACACCTAAGGCATTGATGAGTCCTGTGACATGCTGTCAATTCACCATTCATTGAGCAGGTGTATGGGTGCTCCCTGCATGCTGGTACATCTCACGATAGTGATCGCTAACATAGTCAACGAGGATCTGGAGATCCTCATCAGAGAAGCACCTCTACCTCTGCAGACCCTTTTCCTGTGCTGTGTCTTGGGTTGGAGCCTCTTCTTGATCTGCAGTGTGTCCCTTCTTGGACCTTGTGGCCCTAAATTGTGCTGTTTCACTTTTCTGTCTCTGACTACATCCACATGCAGGTGTCAATTCACCTGTGGGCTGAGGCACACACTTCCTCTTGGGGCTGGGGCAGATGTGTCCTCACCACATCCCCTGTATACTCCCTTTCCCTTTCCCTTTTGGGACCTTTTCACTCATGAAATGGATGAATGGAATGCATTTTCTGTGCAGTATGAGGAAGGGAAAAGTCAACATGATGTCCTACGTAGATGCATAGTCCAGCAAGGCTCCAAAGCAAACATATGTGGTTTTTGAGATGCAGAGGCATGGTGAAACATAAAAAAAGAAAACACGATACCCGGAAAGCTTCCAAAAGGTGAATAAAGCGGTTTGTGGAATGCAGAGGCACACCAAAACAAAAATTGCATTCACGCATCACAAATTGTGATTTGCCAATGCATATCCATGCAATGTGCTAGGCATACAGCAAAGGACTCACAGTCACGCAAACCCACAACGGGTGCAGGTACACCTGGTGTTGTCATTGTTGTGACACACCGGACGGTAACAGTCATATGTGTACTCACATTTTGGCAAAGCACAGGGAGGCCTTCAAAGGGAGGGATGTGAATTGGCCTGCACACACATCATTGCTGCACACTTGTCATGTCATGGATTGTACATCGACTACGCTCTGCACAATAATGCAATGGACTGTGCTGTACTGATCAGGGTGCAAAATGTGGCAGTGGTTGGCATGTTGGGTGGATGGTGAGGGAATGCACGTAGGCTTTGACCCAATGTATCCATGGAAGCATTCTGGCAAGGACATCACTGTCCGGCATCTCAGGCATGCAGCATGTGCAGCAATGGAGAGACATGGATGAGCAGTCTACATGTGTGATTTGCCATGACATGGTTATCAAGAACAAATTTGTAATCATGTATTGTCCATTATATGTTGATATTGGTAGTATCTGTGGATTTGGGCAGCTAACTAATGCCATATGGTGGCCTTCACGGTTGCAATACCCCCTGTGCAATACTTGTCTCTGGAATGTGTGATGTAATGCTTGTTGCATGAACAATTAGTCATTGTGTATGTCAGTTCTGTACGTCTATGTGTCCACTAATGGCATGGACGGGTCTCGGCGTGGAGGGGTGCCGCATGTCAGCAGGTGCCACACATCTGTGGCTTAAAGCTCACAGTGTGCAAATTCACGATGTCAGATGTATTAGTGTCCAGCCATGTTGTGGCTGTCTGAAATTTGATGTCTATGCGCATGTTTGCCAGGAAACACTTGACTCAAACTGTCATTATTTGTCTATGTGCAGGTGATGATACAGTGGATACAGGAGAGGATACAAGGGAGGAGGAGCAGGAGGAAGAAGAGCTGGTCCGCCAGTCCCCCAGTGGAAGCCGTGGTGTCCTTTGCCAGGAAAAATCCACAGGTGCTACAGACAATTATCAGTCGTTCTCCTGCCTCTTCAGACTCTACTGACCCTGCTGATTCAGATGCAGAACCAGAAGTGGAAGACTTGCAGAGGGAGAAGGTCGGTGCCCCAATGAACTGATCAGATGGGGCTGTTGAGTCTGCGGCGGTGCAGCAGGCTTCAAATGGCCAGTCAGTGGTGACTCCAATGTCTGCAGTGGTCATACCTCCCTCCCATGAGTTGCTGTAAAGCTCTGGGGATGATATCCAACATAGGGTTGCAGAGCTGCAGCCAATTACATGGGCACTGCAGCAATGGGCCTGGTCCCTTGCATCACACCACTGTGGACCCTGCAGCAAATGTTGCTTGTCACCATCTGGAATGATGATATGTTGAGTCGTATTGCGCAATGGCTGCAAGACATGTGGTCCTCAAGCCACTCCCACAGACTGGGCGTGGAGGCCAACATCTTGGGACAACAGGCTGATCTGAAGTGTCTACAGGAGTCCCTTAATGCAGATGCTAGGGCACATAGAGAGGCCCTAAGGCATGAGATGTTGGAACGTCTTAGATCCAAACTTTGTGAGATGGAGCGCTTAATGGCTTCACTGCATGATGAACTCTCAGCCACAAGGAAACAGCTCCATGCAGAGATGGATACCTTGAGGCAGATGAATCTAAGTGATCCGGCCTTGGCTGAATTTACTGCGGCCGGAATGTTCGCATGAGAAAGGTGCAAACTACCAAACGTTTGCATTTTCTCATGCGAACACACATACATACTCACACCCACACACAGAACATACCCACAACACACCCATAACACACCCTCCACCCACACCCTCAGCACACCCCCACCCACACCCCCAACATAAACATACCCTACTTACCTTCATCTTCATGCTAGTTTCCTGCAGCGCCAGTTCCCTTTCACTTCCGTGATCAGGAACTGGCGCCGCAGGGTCCTTTTCTTTTCTTTTATTTGGTGGTTCGAACCTTTGGTGGTAGCATTTTTCAGACTTTTAGTCCATGCAAACATTTGGATGCGGTCCGTTCGATCGCATCCGAGGCAGACACTGACTGTCCCAGAAACTTGCTGGGTTATGTCTGAGCACACATACAGACTCTGTGGCCATTCGGGATGAAGTGCATCGTGACATCACCAACTTTGTGGTACTGGTGCATGCATCCGTGTCCTGGCTGGCCCTGGCCAATGAAGACCAGGCATTGGCACTGCGTAGTCTAGATCGACCACCACCAACCACAACAACCTGCAGATCCACAACCGTATGTCGGGTCCAGCGTCTCCTCAACCACATCTGCTGTGATGCCCATGAGCCCATGGAGGTTTTTTTTGTGTTGTTTATTTTTGTTGTCCACTCATGTGGATATGGACACACCTCCGCCCCTCTCTCCCTGCAGGTTGGACATTTGTATACCCCCAGTCCCGAGTGGAAATGTCTTTTTTTGTTTTTTATGTGATCGATATGGTCTGGGTTTATTTTGTCCTCTTTTTTGGGATGGACATGTTCATCTTATTTTTCATTCCCCTGTCCAGGATGGAGTCCTGTGTCATTTTTTTCCAGAGATGGACTGTTTTAATTTAATTTTCCTGACATTGAAAGATGTGCTGTTGCCATCTCAAGGGAATGATGAGTGCAGCACTGGAGATAGAGCCATGCACAGTGGTGTGAACTGTCATGGTTGACTTGAGAACAACATGGTAACATGTGCCGGTAACAATAGGTTGGTGGCCTTTTTGCACATATGTGCAGTATGCATGATTTGATACTATTGCTGGTTACATGCAATGTCCAATTTTATTGCAGTGATCCTGATTCATCCAGTGACTGCATTCCATGGGAGGTCCACCCTGCACCTTTTCACCTCCCAAGTCCCCATGCCCTATGCCAGGCATTGGCCCTCCATTCACAAATGTGGTGGTACAGTTTCCGGTGGAGGTGATGAGGGAATCACATCATGGTAGCTCTGTCAGCATGTAAGGATGAACACTGTCTCTCGTGTTATAGCTGTATTAGTGGGGTCACCAAGATCTTTGCATATATTCTCAAACATCAGCTTTCTGGGGTGTAATAATTGAGTCACAGGGAATGTCAGTGGAGATGTGTGTTTCCCCACATGCATGTGTGTGTATGTACCCTTCCACATCAATGTGTGTGCATTGTTTCTGAGGTTGCACTTCCACAATTGACAGCCACATAATGGGAACATGCAGCACTTATCACACTTGAGCCATTGGCATTAGTTACCACATTCTGGATCTATATCCTCATTCACATCTGGACTCTGTTCTTGGTAATTCTCCACTTGCCTCATTGTCCATTATGATGTCTTCTTACTGCCACCCGTCTCCTCCCCCACCCCATGTGTCCTACGGGGCCCTGCAGGTGTACTCCCTGTCAACACCCCTCTTTAACCTGTGCCAGAGCCCCCTCCACACACTTATCTGCTCACATGACCTGCTGTGCTACAATCCCCTGTCTTACACACAATTCCATTGTCAGGTCTATACATCCTTGACTGCTCCCCTTCATGGCCTTGCCTCTTGTAACATAGATCTGGCCATGTGTCTCCATTGTCTCCACATGACAGGTTTGGCACACTTGGTGCATCTATGATTGTACTGGGTGTACACCTGTGCACCCCCATAGACTGTACCTGTATTCCTCAATTAAGTCACTTGTTTTTCATTGGTTTTTTTTGGTATGTTCTCTCTAACCTGGATGTATTGTATTACTTTGTTTTTTTAAATTATTTGTTGTTCAAATCCAGCACTGTGAGAGACTGCATGGTGTGTGTAGATTATGGGCATATGCATGTGGTATATTGGCCACTCACCCCAGCTTCTGTTTATCTGTTGTCCCTGTAGGCGTTGCCAGTGCACCCTGTGAACCACACAAAATCACTAGGATTTTTGCATCCAGGGTGTGTGGTCTGTTGGAGGGTGATACAACAGCTGGGTATTGTTGTCATGTCAATTTACAGTGGTGTCCAACAGGGGGGTGTCATGGTCATGAAGTCAGGTGCACAGGCATGCAGGGGTCTCATTCACAGGAGACCTGGGCGGACACTGTCCTGGCGCCTTGGGCACCAGGCTCATGAACAAAAGTAAACAAGAACATACATTTAACACCAAAAAGCTTTTATTATGGACATAGCACTTCAGATGCATTAACCTTGAACATTCCATCCATTAAACAGGATGAATTAACCTTAAACATTCCATCCTTTAAGCAGCCCCACGTGTATTCTTGGGTATGACTGCTAATGGATTGCCTTCGCACGTGCTCACTCTCTAGGAGTGGCAGGTGTGGCTGGTAAAACGGCCCTAATGGGCGTGCCTACGATCTCAGCTATATAAGCTGCCCCGATCCTCAAGACATACACTTTGCATTATTCTGCACTTGCAAGCAGCCTAACGCTCACCGTCGCCTGAGGTCAGACTTACCTTTGAAGATTCTGCTTCCTGGACATCCTGCTTCCTGCAAGCATACTTACCAACTGGGGGAAGCTGTTCTTACCTGTACATCTCTTCGGCGAACCAAGTATACATCTTTACACTTTCCGTAATGCCGAAATCTTCATCTTGGCACCACAGCATGACACGCTCCATCGTCGACAGCAGCGCCTTCAAGGAAAAACAGAAGGCAAGGTTAGACATTGAAAAAAACAGTCAGTTTAAGGTTTGCTTCACCATTCTTTACACTTTCCTTAAACCATCACTTACCGGCTGTCGAACATTGTGGTAGCATCCATCTTCCATCCGGCCACGTCTCATGTCTCACAGCTGCATTGAGGCCGCATTTCCATCTAAGTGAAGAAAACAGAAAAGAGACATTATTGCAGGCATGAATAGGAGCAACATATAAAGACATTAAACAGAATGAACAGCATCACAAGACCTCAAGCAAGACTTACCAATCATAAGGAGAAACATAGTTGCAGCTGGACTCGACTAATCCTTTTCAGGGATCAGTGAAGGAACTAGATCCCATTCAACACGCCCCTGCCAGAAGTAGCAGGATGGAGAGCTTATCTTCCATAATTCACAGGTGAGCTTTATGGGTGTCATGATTCCTGCCCCTTATGTCCCCAGCCCTCCAAGATGTCAGGCTGGAGCCAGGCCGTGATCACCTACATGGCCCTCAAGGGCCTCTCCATCCCTCCAAAGACCCACTTGGAGTCAGACTCACTCACTCCCATAGGATAACATTGGGGATTGGACTTGTAGTGCATTGATGGAGACAAGATGGATGCCCCCACATATTTCGGTTCCCAGAACTGCATGTGCAGTCTAGTCTTTTGGGTGTGGTTCAGCCCAGAGACACCTGGGATACCCAGTGACTATTTAAGCCATGCCCAGGCTGAGAAACATGCTTTGTGTTTTCTGCACCTGCAGCGTGACACTCCCCGTGTTCGGATCGGTCTCCAGTAGGCCTGCCTCTTTCTTCTGCGCTTAGCTCCTGCAAGAACAAGAACACCATTAGGAACAGCCTTACCTTGCGGCACTTCTGCCCATCATTCATCGTTCCTTCTGTTCTGCGGGCATCTTCGGCGGTGTCATTCCCATCCTGGCACGCGCTTCCTAATGAAAAGGGAAAAGAACAGAAAAAAGGCCTCAGTAAGCATTCAGCAAATCTTCGCTTATTTTTAAAGACTGTACGAGCTTCAAACGCTTACCTGAATCCCAGCCGCTCTGGGGGAACTCTGTCTCCGGAACTTCTCATCCATCTGCAAGAGGGAAAAGACACTCCAGGTTAGCGTGGAAACATCTAGAGGCGCCGCATACTGCGCTTACTCACTGCATTTCTTCTTCATAACCGGCATCCACGCTGAAAACATCGCAGCACCTAAAAGACACAGAAAAATAACTCACTCACCTTCAGCACTACTCATCTCAGCAGCACATCGCCATCCCCAGATGCTGGCCATCATCTAAGGAAGGAAAGGAACGAAGTTAGAGAACTGTTCAAAAGACTCATTATAATTACCTGTCGGACTCTTGCCAGTGAAGTAACTAGGCAGCAACGAGCCCGCACCAATCAACGCACCCCTGCGCTGAAAGCAGGACTTAGAGCACACTTTCCAAGAAAACAAGGTGTGCTGTGGATCAAAGGGAAGGGTTGGACCCCGGGGAAGAAGGGGTTCAAGCGCACAGAGACATAGGGAGTTCAACTCTACCAATCCTGTGTTTCAGGCCCAGTCTCCAGTCGAGTAGACTCCAGGGAAGTGTTCGAGGTCGTAAGAGGTCAGAACAGGCTGAGTGACGTCCCCGTGGATACCAGGTATGCTCACAGAAACCGTACTTTGGGGTGAAGGTTTCGAGAGGTACAACAATCACAGATTGGCGCACACACACACTCTTATCGCCACGCAGGAGCAGTATTACCACGTACCACCGCTCACAGCTTTTCTACTGTTGGAGAGGCCAGAAGGGGGTGATTCAAGTTCAGAGAGGGCTGCACCCATGCCCAACGCGTCCGCAGAAACCAGGTGAGCATAACAGGGGTTGGTGCAGCATCTGGAGATTTTGTTGAATGGAAGGACCACTCCACTCCCACTGACAACTTGCCCCTCTATGCCAGGTACTATCTGCCCTCACTGCCTTGAGGGGGGTGGAGTTAGGTTAAGATGTCATATACATGCTGAGCTTGGGGTAAGATCGGGTGAAATATGAAGGCACGCTGGCTCAAAGGTTAATAACCTGCAGTCACAGCCTGCCCAGCTTATCAGGCAGTTGATTTCTGAGCTAACGGACAGGACTCCTGCCTCTTGAAAAACAGTTCTTAGTCTACTTTAATCTAAAGGTGGCAGCATCTGTTTCCCAATTTAATAAATGAACTGTTTCCAAATATTTGTGATATGTTTAAAATATGTCTAATATATGTAAAGAATAGACCAGCGTGACAATTTCAATTTCAGAAAGGCACACTGGCACACTAGCTTTTCCAAAAACCAGCAATGCAGTTCACAGCATAGCACAACACAGCACACTAGACACCATCTCTGGCTCTATGGCATCAATGCAAACCCAACCTTTTGAACATATTACTTGGACCCTCCCACACAAGTCTCACCCCGGCAGGCTGTAACCTGCAGGGTGCGGTATGCACTAGCTGCTTGAAGAGGTCCACGGGTAAAGCATGGTAGGACAGGGTCAGGTCAAATCAGTGGGAGTTACCTAGAAGCCTGATTCTGGGGCAGACTAGTGACAGAACCAGGCTTTGGGATGTGGTGCGTAGACAGGGTGAGCTATGATCCCACAAACCCCCACCTGCTCTATTACCTGGGTGATCGTGCACCTCTGTATCAGCCCCAGCTCATGCTGGGCTGTGACAGAAGTTCCCA
The DNA here is from genome assembly GCF_040938575.1 of Ambystoma mexicanum. Classification (NCBI taxonomy): domain Eukaryota; kingdom Metazoa; phylum Chordata; class Amphibia; order Caudata; family Ambystomatidae; genus Ambystoma; species Ambystoma mexicanum. The sequence goes on along the minus strand of NC_090929.1, from coordinate 929,617,316 downwards.
GTGTGCAGAAGAAGCACTCAGACGAGAACACGCACTGAATACAAAACTCCCGGGGAAGCTAGATGAAAGGTCCTAGCAACATTCTGTGTGTGTGTCAAGCCACACAGAAGCTAATATGAACCTACTTCTTATACAAAAGAAAGCTGCTTTTTGACATTCCACAAGCTCTCTCATGCTGTACTATCTACACTGTAATATTTGTAGATAGAAACTCTGCTAATATTTCTGTTAATGTAATTTTTATGTCTGTATATATGCATTTCTGTAACTTTGTACAAATTGCGCCCTGAGGCCCCCAGGGCCTGATGGTCTGTGCGTTATAAATAAATATAAATACAAATGCAATGACTTCACCCTATTACCAGTGAAGCTCACAAACACTACCATGGAATTACCATCTTCTAACTTGTTTATATGAAGGTAATAATCCAATGACCATTTTTTTACACACCATCTTAATGTTCTGTAAACAACTCCTACTACTTCTTGTAGGGATGACATGAAAATAAAGTTTCTCTGAACAGTTGGTTGATTCATAGACCTTCTTCTATAAGGAGTAAATATGTATTTTTTCAGATAATTTACTACGCAAAAGATGTACTACCTATCAGAAAACATTGTTTCTTTTTCACAGAGTTGTTATGAAATAAGTCACAACCCTCATTTAGGCTACTTCAGAGTGAAATAAAAATCTTCCATTTAACCAAGTGCATTACAAAGAAAACCTACCTTTAAAAAAAAAAGAGAAAACAGCATCTAAGCTGCATATAAACCAGTCTTCCTACTTCTGGTAGTCTTCCTATGAAATACAGGTTTAGCCTGATCTTTCACTAAGTTTGTAGACCTTTCAATAGAACAATAAAATGTACATATTTAGAGAGTTTGCCCTCAAAAAACACACTATTAACATTTAGTTTTCTTCATAGTGACTAAGCATCTTTTCATGTACCTCTTGTTTCTAACAATACAAGTATCTATTTTTCTCTCTTTCTCCCTGGTGTCGATTCTGAGCTCATGATAAAAACAGTGTGGAAATATGACATTCTCCCCTCCAGTCTCCAGCACCACCCACTCTGAAGTACAGCTGCTAAAATCTCTCATTGCGGGGGACATGTGTGCTCCAGTGGCATTGCGAGCATTTCTTTAAAGGCTGCCACTTTTCAAATTTATGAACTTTTTCTAGAATTTTCATTAAGCTAGAAAAGTAGTGCTGCAGTGATGCGGTCCCAACATTAGTAATATATACTGTATGAAGGTGTATGACGGGAGGCAGAATACCAAACTAATGTATTTTATTTTTCTTGATGTGTGGTTTTACTTTCCTTTTTTTTTGAGCCATCAATTTCTAGTATTGGCAGTGAGTTGTAACTGTAAAATGATAATAAAAAGATGTAAACAAATATCCACATTGTTCAGTGTAAATCAGTGAACCCTGCAACATAACAGAACTGTGCACTTATGAGGATTTGGCCTGGCACAACTGTGAAGCATATCAGGGAGCAGGATGACATTCCCAAGGCAAAGGACAGGCCACTGGAGGAGGGGAGGTCCTCTTCATTGATGGGTCAGTGACAATTGACCAGGACATAGGTCTCAGGCATACTGGCACAGCAGTGGTGTGCCTAGTGGATGGTAAAAATTATAAATTAATTCTAAAAAGACTACCAATGCTTTATTCATAACTCATTGCTCTTATTGAAGCACTACAGTCTTCACAGGGGTGTTACATGACCATTTATTCTGACTCGGCATACATCATCACAACAGTGCACTCCAGTCTTTCACAATAGGAAAGGAGGGGCTAAAGGACAGCAGATGGGTCCCAGGTAGAGCATGCTACGTTATTAGACAAGCTCATTTGATACCTCTCACAGCCTTCTGTAGTGGCAGTCTTCAAATGAAATGATATGATATGATATTATAGCGTATTTATAACTGTGCTGCCCACAATAACAATACTGATGAAGTTACACTCAGGAATGCTGCCACAGACAATGCAGCCAAAAAAACAGCATATCTCCCAGTACCAGCTGTAGCTGGATATGTTGTTACAACACCTACCACTGAGCAACCACCTGTCTCATACAATTCCCTGCCCATGGCACAAATTATTGAATTACAAGGAAGGGCCCCAGAAAAATAGTTGTGGGTCAGAAGTGGCTGCAAACAATCCCCAACTGGTTTATTGTGGAGGCAGGAATGCACAGGAAAAGCAGTGATGCCACACAAACTGTTGATAAAAGCATTTGATCAGCTTCATTACTCATCCTACTGCTCCAATTCAACCCTAAAACAAGCACTGAAATATATTTCCCAACAGATTGCAGTTCCCCGATCGGAAGACGTGCCCGGTGCCACAACTGACTCCATGACTGATTCCTCACACTCTCAACTGCTGCTGCCAGGTGATTATGTCTATGTGCGGTCCTGTGTCCGCAGATGGAACAGCCCTTGATTCAATGAACCATTTGTGGTTGTGTTTTCCACTCCTCTTGCAGTTGAAGTTAAGGGACTCCATTATTGGATCAACTTGTCTGATGTTCAGAAGGCATGTTCAGATTTTGCACCAGCACTTGAAATGACTAGTAGTGTGTATCTACCTCATGTTCTTTTACACTACAAGCATTCAAATTTGGATTGTGCCACCGCAGGCACTTCCTTGCTCTCTCTCTCTCCCTCTCTCTTTCTCTCTCTCTCTCTCTCTCTCTCTCTCTCTCTTTCTTTCTCTCCTCTGTTTCTCTGTCTCACTCTGTGTCTCCCTCTCTCGCTGCCTCGTCATGCATTTTTTATTTTTTTGTTTACGTTTTACACAATTAGCTACAGAAAACGTTTAATACATGTCATCACATCCTAAAATAAAACACTTAGATGTTTTTTCACTTAAGAATGAAATCCCCAAAATTAAAACAGAACCTATCATTCCCTCAATATATTATCCTACTGTGTCCAATATAGTCATAACTTTCATACAGAACAAAGTAAATTTAACACTTATACGACTCACAATCACCACTCATTTCACATCAGTAGACATGCAATATTTGATACCCCAGCCGCCAGGCATGCTCTCCTCCACAGTTCCTGGAGCGCTCCACACTGCATGGTTTCCCCCGCATAGGCGACAGTATTGTTCATTCTCGGGACTTTTACCCAGGCCTCCACATTGTCCATAGTATTTACGATATTACATTTCAATCTTAAATAGTCCAAGACCAAGTTATTTCCATGAAATTTCTTGATATACTTCCAAGATGCTTCCCTATCCTGGATATATTGTTCAAACAAGACACATTCTTCTTAGCTGCCAGGGTAATCAGAAGTTGGTCAGAGCTATCTGCATGAATCAAATCCTTCATATATTTCCTAAATTGGCCATGGGATAGACTCACCATGCTGGTGGGCACCCAAAGGCGCCACTGTGCTGTAATCTTTTATATTTGCACAATGTTGCTCCTGCCCATACTTTGAGACTTCAATTGCGGTGATGCTTGCAGGGAACCCAACAGGATTCCAATTAAGCATTGGAAAAAACGTCCACACCAACATAAGGCAGCTAAGGTGCAGTTTAGACAAGATGGGTACCACGTTAAACTTCCGATATACCAATTTAATCATTGTATTCAGTGGCAATCTAAGGAGTCATTTAAGCAGCATGTGCTCTAATTTACCCATCTCTGTTAAGTTTTTAAGAGCCCAGATTTCAGCCCCATACACAATGACAGATAGAATCTTAGCCGTGTAGAGCTGGAGTATAGCCCTTATCGAGTACCCACCACCTTGACAGCCTACTAAGCCAATTGCTCTGGTTATCACAGCAGATTTTACTTGAACATAATCTAAGTGCATATTACCCCTTAACCTGTTATGCATATATATCCCTAGACATTTGTACTCCATAACTACCTCTACCACCATTCCATCCAACTGTCAATTCTTTAACCTTATTGTTTGCTTGTGAGAGGATGGCCGAAAAATCATTATTTTAGACTGTGCTGTGTTCACTGTCAAATAATTAACTGAAGTGTATGCTTTTAGTAGATCCAGCAAAGACAGTAGACCCCATGGAGTTAAATCCAGGAGAGCAAGTCATCTGCATAGCCCAGCCATTGTATTGGTCAAAAGCCTAATTTTGGTTGTAAAGAAGATGAGTTGGCTAATGCATTACCAAGATCGGAGAGGTAAAGATAAAATAAAATAGGGGCCAAAATACAACTTTGTTTAAGCCCTTTAGAGGTTGGTAGCCAGTCTGTATTTCTGCAATATAGATCCAGGAAGACTCTTGTTCTTGTGTGATTGTGCAGCTGAATAATCACGTTTAATAGCACTGGAGGAATATTCCACACCTGTAGTGTTTTCCAAAGAGTGTTTTTCTCTTCTGTGTCAAACGCGGCACTAAAATCAATGAATGCCATGAATACTGTCATGTTTCACATAGCCCAGGCTTGTTCAATGATGGTTATTAGTGTCAGATTATTAACCATAGTAGTAGACCCATTACGAAATCCCATTTGATTATATGGATTTATATTAGCAATTTCTACCCACTCCTCCAACTTCAACAGAAGGGTACGGGCAAAGATTTTTGCTGCTTTGTCAATCATTGATAAAACATGATAGTTTTGGGGGTCTATATGGTCTCCTTTCTTAAAAACCAGTACTGTCCCGCCATGAGTTGAGAATTTTTTAAGTAAGACCAATCACTGAAAAGCCAATGCAAGGCCTTGGCCCAAAGCCATGGATTGGTCCTGATCAAAGTGCTACAAATGCCCTCCGGGCGTGAGCATGTGAGACTTTAGTGGCTGTAATAATGTTGTAAATATCCTTCGGGCTCCACAGGAATGACCAGTGTGTATCGGACCCCCTCATGACATGGTCTTCCACCTTCTCACCACCAAAGGTTCATTCTATATGCTGAACCCAATTCAACTCTATTACACCACTGATCTTGCAAGACTTTTTTGGATTACTTCCTACAATCCTCCAGAATTTAAGTGAATTATTATCAAGGGTAGATTGCACCAATGCCCAACAGCGGTTATCCTCCTGCATAAATGTTTGCCTCTTAAGCCATTTTCTGTAGGATATTTTCATGGCTTTTGCCTCTCGGGCATGCGTAAGAGGGTCTGCCTTCTGATTGGCTAAGGTTCTTAAACCTTGCTGAAGCTCCCCCTTTATCTCCTTGATCCGTCTGTCATATTGATGTCTAAGTGCAGTCTTGCGCTCATTCCAAACCCTACAATGAGTAGTTTGCACGACTAACAAAAGGCTTTTGATTTTGATCAAATCATTTTCGAATGAACTAATGACTGTACTTGCTGTCTCTTGGTAACATGATTTTCTTATTGAACTACAGACCCTTATATATGAAGTGAGTATTTCGATCACAATTACTGATGATTCCCCTATCCTTTTGGCATGCCAAGAAATTCAATTGAAAGGAACATTGATGATCAATGTGCCTGACGGAATGAGTACCTCCTGCTCAGTCAGTACATTTAAATGGTCAATCAATGGATAGTGGTCACTTTCATCAAGATGGCAAATACACATGTCAATAATCAGAGATTAAAAATTGTTAAAGAAGATGTAATCAAATATAGTGCTGGAGTTTTGCCCTATATGGGTGAATTTGGGAGGATTGTCCAAAGTATATGTGCCATTTACCATCCTAAAGCCTGAGGAATACAGCAATCTCGCCCTCAGATCTTCCCCCGATGACAAGACCTCTGAAACACATTATCCATCTCTGTCCCCCCCAGAGGAGTGCAAAACAGCATCAGAATACTTGGACATTTGGGGAAGCCGGGTTGTATAATTTGCAGGTGTTGTTTGACTCTTCTAATCAAAATATTGTCAGATCCATAAGGGAGCTCAACAAATCCCCACAAGTTTCTTGTGCCTAGGATTAATCCACCTTTTGGCCGACCACAAGGTATCTGTGTAGCCACAGGGCAGACAATGTTCCATCCATCAGTGACCAGTGGTTGAGTAAGCCAAGTTTCCTGCAGCGCTATCACAGAGAATCTATCAATATTGCCCAATAGTCCATCATCTTCATACAGGTGGCTATTTCCACAAATGTTCCAGTTCAGTAATAGGGGAGGATGCTTATATTATTTGCTAGGTGCAAGTGGGCCTTCGCTGCTCCACCATGCTGGCTAACAAGGTCCAATGTGATGCTTCCCCCCTTAAACCACTATCACCAGGGGACACTCCTGGTTTTGCGCTGCTGGATGTTTTTAATGCTGATATTCAATCTGGCAGTTCACATCATGCCAGTGTTTTTGGCTGCAATGAGTCACTATGATTTTTTACCCCTTCAGTGTGACCTCTAAGTTTGATTCCTCTGCTATCATCTACCTCAAGCAGGATGCATTCATAACCCAATTTGTGTAGTGAGAAGCTATGGGCCATAACATAATCCTGGGTTTCCTACACATGGAAAAATATTAAGGAAGGCACTTTACAGGTGTGCTCACACATATCTACAAGGAGAATATCATCACTAGAGATGAATCGCAAAATTACTGAGTGAAATAATTTCAGTATACTATATCTATTCAATATAAGGCAATATAAGGCCCCTGGAAAACATTCTTTGGATTTGGAGAGCCTTAAGTTTATCCTCATTTTTTATGGAGGAGACAATAATTGGCTTAAAGGGCATCTTCTCTGCAATTGGGTTAATCATCTCCATTTGAACCATAGCGTCCAATTTGTTATTGCACCCTCTGCTTCTGTCTTCTGTAAAATTATTTTAGAAAAATGTCCCTAGATTGTAAGTTTTGAGTTTGTCTTCCTTTAATCTTGCCTTCCTTAGATTGCCTGTGGGCGCTATGGCATCCCAAACTTTACCTCTAATAGGTCAACCATTATTTGAGTTTACACTATCATCCTCAATTAGTTGTGGTGCTGTGCGACGTAGATTGACTGGTCTTCAGCACAGCATTTGGCTTTTTTTGTGGCCAATATTGACATGGAGCCTCTACTCCCAGAGAAAGTGGGCATCTCAGCCAAGTATATCCTCAACCCCTATCCTATGTTTTCCTTTTCTCTCTGGTAGACAATTCTTCATACATGCAGGCCTATTTTATCGTCTTTTCTTTCAGTCTTTTATTAGCGTGCCAAGCTGCAGAATCAGACACTGTTGGAATAACATTCAATCGAGGCTGTAGACCTACAGAGTTTAACTGATCCTCAGGCTTTTTAGAATAGTCACATGTATGTTGGAGGACGTTATGTTATTCGAAAGGTCAGTTATTAAATGATGAATTTTATTAAAGGAACCAGATATCGAATGCAACTTCCTACTTGGGTTGTCCATTTGCTTATCCAACCACATGATAATATCGTCACATTTAATGTGTAGCTGTTCCAGTAAGGTTTCCAAAATGCTAAACATTGCCTCAGAGGAGTTGCTATTCATGTACATTTGTAGTTCACTCAAATTGGACTCCTCATCTCCATTATGTGATTGGGCGTGGTTTTGTTCAAATCTCTTCGTTAAGCTCTCTCTCTATATATATTTGTAGTAAGACTATAGTATTAAAGGACAGTGATTTCACGTGTGGTTCAATCACCACATTTCATTCAAATGTTGATGTTGATGTTGCTTGTTCGCTATCACTATGCCTCCCCGTTGTAATCTCCACAGGACTTAATGGAGCATCAATGGCAATCTGATGGAAGGCACCCTCTGCAACCGGCTGCTAGCAAGCATTGAAAAATGTAAGAGGTCTTCCACGCCTGGAGTTATTACCGCCCTTACCACGGATTCAATTGTATTAGAGCCTACACAGGGAGGTGAGGCTGTTAACTCCTCTGTGGGATTAACATACAGATGAACAATGGAAGAGGCACTCTTCCCCAGGGTGGTTTTCAAAGTAGGATAAAACTCAGTTATTTTTTATCGATTTAACTACTGATTCAGACTACTTTATACATTCCTTGATGTTCTCCCACAGTGAAACAGTGCCCTGTGGGTACTCCCTGGATGCCGACCTGACACTGTGATCTCGCTCTGCTATACTTAACATCAAGGATTCACTTTCTTTAATTCGATTACATATACTTACAAAGCTTGAGGTTTGAACAGAGGGAATATTACAGCTCTCCATCACTTCCAAGGCAAAGTCATTTTCCATCTCAGTGGTATCTGAGTCTAAATGCAGCATAGGAACAGGATCAGCAGCAGTGTTAGAAGCATTCATGGCTTCCACTGTGTAAGTCGGTTTAACTGCTGGGCGCTTAGCTGCTCAGGGACAGATGACTGTTTTAACACAAGGAGACACAAAACCATCAAATAACCAGGCACGGCTCGTACTTCAGCTATTAATAGGTCCACACTGGGCTCTACCGTGACAACACTAGCTGTCAACATGAGCTCTCCAAGAAAAATGAGACTGCTATTTCCTTATCTTCGGTAGGCCACGTCGGGTGCTAGTCAAAACTACCATCTGAAGTGCCTCCAGGAGGGAAAGAAGGGATGAGGGAGAGGATTTATCCAGGCAACTCCAGCGGTAATAGACAGCGAACTCCCTGAGACAAGAGCACCTCCCCAGCACACCCGCAAATACTGCTGAAACTCCACACACTCCTGATATGTTCTCATTGGTGACCATTTAGTGTCAGATTATATTTCCTGCCAGCACTTTGTGTATTAAATTGGCAACACTTACTATGAGTTACATACAGCAATAGGATGAAAAAGTTTGAAAAACACCAGACCACAGCTGGCAGACTGCGGATTGCAGACTGCTCACTTAACAACTCACTTCACTGCTCACGAGCGTGCACGCTCACATGCTGATTGCCATTTTCAAAGCAGCAAGTAAATCCAGGCAGGTAATCCCAGCACAGCTGATCAGAGCAGCCAGGAGCAGTAGAGCACAGCACAGGAGTCACAGACTACTCACTTAACACCTCACTTCACAGCTCACGTGCGTGCCCACTCACTGATTCCCGTTTTTGAAGCAGCTAGTAAGTCCAGGCAGGTAATCCCAGAACAGCCAATCAGAGTAGTGTGGGTGAAGGCATGGTATCACAAGTATGACACTGATGCAATAGATACAATGTGTAGAACCTTTATTGAAAATGTTGGGGTCGAAGAACCTCCTATAACTAAGATGGGTGTAGTCTGGACCATCAAACGATAAACAAAATAGTCCTTGTGAAGTATGTCAAATCAAAATTGCCTATGGTAGCAAAAACCTAATGCTTGCCCTTTCTTTTGTTCAAAAAGTGTAAAAAGGAGAAATGTATACAAAGGAAAAATCAGTGTTCGAAAGAATGAAGTTAGTTGAACCAGCTCTTCTACTCACATTAATCCTCAAGGAGTAAGACTGTCTTTGTAGGCAGGATGACACACTTTGGCTCAGTTCTAACACTTTAAGCAGTTCCAAATGCTGGATTGAGGGCCGCCTGGCCTTCCACGTTAAAGTCTTTTTCTTGACTTTCAAAATTGTATTCCAACGTAAAGTTCACAAAGGTCCCCCTCTGTTGGGCTCAGACCTCTCACATCACAGTTCAACACAAACTTTCCAGGTGCTCCCTTCCCCAAGCTTATCAGTGTTCAACACAAATGTGCCGGGGGGCTCCCTTCCCCAAACTTATTGTACTTCGGGTCTCCCTCTGTCGGGTTCGGATCCCCTTCTAATGTCAAAGACTTTCGAATGTGTGCGGCTCTCTTTACGGACCACCGAAGGACCACTTCGATATCACCATTCACGTTTACTCTCGCTTTATTCACTCTTGCTGTTTGTTCACTTTATAACCTCAAACAAAGTACCTTTCACAGACACTTTTGAATGGGCTACTTCCTTTTGCCGGACCACTCTGTTTCTTGCTATCGCCGATCTCACAGCTGCTTTTTACTTCAAAGTTCATTCTTTGCATCTCATCCACACGCATGCAGCTTTCACTTGAGAAATAATGTTGGTACTGCATTCGCTTTAACACCCACCGGTCCCTCAGGTCACTTGCCAACTCACATGCGGTGTGTGCTTCTTTCTTGTTTTGCTATTTCCAAATCACGAGTCAAGTTTAGTACCACTGGCTTGGCCTCGCTTCCCCAACTCTGCCATTCACCTGGGAAGGTTGCTGGTGTCCTTGAAACACAATGCAATCTTCACTTGTGGGACATAACCACGTCTCTTTCACGGTCTATCGGAGACAACAACCTCCAGTAGGGAACCCTTGGTGTTTTCGTCCCACTGCTTTGGTCCCTTCGTCCGTTGCTCTGCTCCAGAAGGTGTGCCTTTGTCCCAGAAGTTCTGGTCATACTCGTCTTCTGCGTTGCTCAGAATATGTCTGTAGATGTTGCCTTTTGTTCGAATGAGGAGAGCTAACTGGTATCAGGTGTATGCACTTAGTGTAAAGTGCCTGACTTTGTCCGACCTTTGTCCGACCCGATGTTACACGTTTTTGTGTAAAAAGGGGGGTTTGGGACTTCAGAAAATCCTACACAATAGGATGGGTTAGATGAACAAAAAAGGGGGCAATACTGCCTCTCACCATCGGCTGTCTCACTCCCACTCCTCGAAGACACCTCACCTGGTGATCCTCCCCCACTGGTCCACCCCCAGGAACTGGATCCAAAAGCAATGGCCATATCCTGGCCACCTGGATGACAAGTTCCTGAGGACTAGCGGGTGAGATACCCTTTGGTTTCTCACAGTAGCCAGGAGCAGTAGAGCACAGTTCAGGAGTGACAGACTGCTGACTTAACTCACTTCACTGCTCACGCTCATGTGCTGATTCCTGTTTTTGAAGCAGCAAGTAAGTCCAGGCAGCTAATCCCAGCACAGCTGATCAGAGCAGCAAGGAGCAGTAGAGCATGCCTTTTGCCTTTCAGCTTGTGAAGGAAATCGAACCAGTGCTCTCAAATCAATCGTTATACATTACAAAGTATTATGTATAGGTTTTCATATTCTTGCATGTGTGCAATGCATTTTATAGCAGGTACATTTCATATTTCAATGTTTGATTTGGGGTTTTATTTAGGGGCTTCTTTTATATTAGAAGGACACATAAAAAAGGGGGTGGGAGGAGAGGACATTACATGTTCACTGTAAATAATAGGCCACATTTACACTCAAACGAAAATAAACATCCCTCAAATTAAAATGAATTTGTATTTTTCCCAAGGCACAACCTTACACATCAACATGTCAACATTCTATACACAATAGAATCCACCCCCTCGCACTGGATTTTTAGGATGTATTGCTAGGTCTCTATTGTTTTGAAAATTTCACAATTATTTCTATAACACAAACATTACTTTTGTAAATAATATTAGTAGTGTTATCAGTGGATATATAGAGACACTCAAAGATATAAAGAGATAAGCATGAAAGTCTAAGTACTACACCTACCACACGCTTGGTCTTCTTGCCATAGAAGATGTGTGTCACCCAGAGCTGTCAAACAGTTGGTATGCAGACATGTGCTCGGTTGGGAGGAACAAAGTGAATGGCAGTTGTTGGGTGTGTTCATTGATAATGCATGTGTCAGGGGCACCCAATGTCCTAGTGCCACAGGAATTACCAATTTTACAGGCACAATGCCTAGTACATCTTGTGCTATGTATGATCAGGGGCACTTTCCAGGCACACAATGTGAGACTCAAACTTGTTGATCCAGCTCGCCTGCAATGCGACACAAATTCAAAAGGTAGCAAATGCCTGAAAAGACCCTACCTCGTGATACAAGGACTGCAATACACAAACAATAAATGGCAACAAACAACAGTAAGATGCATGGCAGAGGGTCTAATATAATACAAAGAAGGGGTTCTGGCCCTGGTAGAAGCAGCATGTACACCATTCGCACTGAACATATCACACAACTAGCATGGATTGAAGCAATGGAGAAACTGGTGAAAGTGCACAGAGAAGAAACATATGAACTTTGCTTTTATAGTGCCGGAACAATATCTGTAGGGGCCAACAAACACTGCAATAAGGCTTTGCTCATTGGTGATCTCAAGAAAGGCATGGGGGAAGTGAAGGATAACTATTGGGTGTGCGGTCAACAAGTATACGTGCACCTCCCACCATCATGGAGGGGGTATTGTCCGCTGGCCATGCTGCAGTCAGCCATGCTTATAATCCCAGAAGTATTTTTGCAAGGGGGGCCAACAGATACTTTTGCCCTTGCCACCTTTCCAACCCATGAAGAAGAAACACGAAACCTGTTGCCAGCACCAGAGTTAAACACCCTCCCTGAGAAAGAAAAATGTGAAACCCTGCAGAGAAAGAAGAGAGCAAACTATCTGTCCAAAAACTAATCAAACTTGCTTGACAAAATACTGGACAAGCACAGGCTCTTCAGCAAAGCATAGACTTTCTTCTTCTCATTGTTACTGCCTGGTGTGCAGGCTGCAGTCAATGCTAAATGTCTGCAAATTGTCCATTGGAAACTGATAGAGCTGGCTAACCACACTGAGCAAAGGTTCAATGTCATAAAAGTGGAGCTCCGCGCCTTTAGGCTGATGATGATGCAGAATCGCTATGTCCTGGATATGCTAACTGCCATGGGAGGAGGCATCTGCAAAAAGATCAGGGAATCCTGAGGCACACTTCTACCTCCCGAAGATGCTGAGAACGGCTTGCAGTCACACAAAATTGAAGCTGTACACAATCTGGATTTGTGCATGAATAAAGAAGCTGGAATACAGAGTGAAGATTGGTTTGATCTAACTGTGATATAACAGGTTGACCAACATCCAATGTGAAGATGCTCAAAGGGAATCTTCTTAACTTCCCGCTAGGGAATTATCAGGGTCTCTCTCTGTCAATCACTGTCTCTTTGAAGACACTCTCTTCTATCTCCTCTTGCTTGGTTGAGTCTTTAGCTTGCTTGAGTCCATGGAAGGTGCTGATTCTGGGCTGGCTGCCTAATGAGCCCAGAGTCATAAGCAGACAGGATACACCTTGAAAGCTCCAACTTGTTTCTTGCTATGCCTCTCTCTACATCCCTTTGCCAGATTTTTGAATCTACAGATCACCACATCAGCCTGTCTTTTCGCCTAGATGTCTCATTGCATGCTCATACCTGAGGGACCTCTTATTCTATCCTCTGTCTTGTCATCTTGGTGCTTTTCATTGACCTTTTTGTCACTTCATGACATGGTCATCCCTCCACCAGCTAGGCTTCCTGTTTTTGCCTCCAAAGTTCATCTTTCCCTCTACTAATTTCTTGTCTCTCTCAAGTTCTAATTTGTTTCTCTATTCTCCTCCTCTCTCTAAAGCCTGACCTGTCTCCTTTCCTCTCTTGCCATCTTCACTCTTCTCTCAAACTCAAATTTCCTCTGTTGCTCTTTTCCTCCCTTTGTGTCTTATCTCCCTTCTCTTCTCTCAAAATCCATCTTATGACTTCCCTCCTTCATCCACACAAGTGTTCTCTTCCTCTTCTCTCTTCTGCCTCCTCCTCTTTCCAACTCTCATTTCTGATCTGAAGACCTGTCCATAATCCCCTTTCTCCTCTTTACTCTTCCACACATTTCTCCTCTCCCAAACCTTAACTTCTAATGTGCCGCCTCCTCCTCTTACCTCCTCCTTACTCTCCTGCCTCCTCCTCATCCTCCCAAATTTAACTTATAATGGCCTTCCTCTCCACCTCATTTTAAAACACCCACACTCATCTGGGATACCCTTTGCTCATTAAAAAGCCTTCGACACTTCTTTCTGGTTTCTGCAGGAGTAACGAGCATCAGGGGTGTGTGTGTGTGTGTGTGTGTGTGTGTTTTTGTGTGTGCGCTTGTGTGTGTATGTGAAATTATTATCTTGATTAGCTGGCTCCTTGCTTTTCAGTTTGGTCCCATCCTCTTCTCCTGGAGCTCTGTGGTGTCAGATGATAACATCATCCACTGCCATCTTGAACTCACTGTCAGCACATGCATTACAGCACTAGGCTGTACAGGAGCAACAGGCTAAGTTGAGCCATGTTCTCTCCCCTGATTTTGCTAAACACAATCCTCTCTCTGCACAAAATCTTGTGTTTACCAACTAGTAAATATTACCTCTCCTGCACCATGTTGATATTGTGTTCCAATCTCCTCTTAAGGAGGTCGAAGAAAACAAGAAGTGTGTATACTAGGACTAGGATTTCATGATACCAGTGTGTTCTATGGGGACATAGATTTAACTGACTCAGAGTATATTAGAGGGTCAGAGGCCCTTGTACTTCTATGCGACAATCCCCTGAATCCCGTTGATGGCATTGTGGAATCGTCAGGGGGTCTTACTCATGAGACCTCTGGGACCGGCACCAGACAGCACCTGTCCAATTGGTAACTCATCAACTCAGCAGAGCTGTATTTGTCCCCTTTTGAGGGACCTTGTTGGTGAGGACTACAATATAACATGGACACAAAAACTCCCACAACAACGTTTTCCACCCTTTAAGCTAGAAGGATGTGCCTAATATCCACCTGACAACTACCCACACTTTTTCTATTCAACACAATTCCAGAGACAGCTATTGTTTATCAAAAATAACATACATATTTTAATATTTATACATTTATAAAACATATTCATGATCAAAACCATGCTTATAAAACATAATTATACAAGTGGTTCACACGCAACAAATCATTCTTCTCAAAACACCATTTCATTATTAGTGTATATGGATCAAACCATCAAGTATTATTATAATTCGATGTGCCAACAACAATTCTTATCCCTCTCCAACAATTATTTTTTCTAGGAGAGAATAGATGTAACAACTCCTTTTCAGGGGAGATTAGATGTGTCAACACTTAAAATGTGTTTCTAGAACCAATGTATATTTCAGAAATCCATACAAAACAATATTCCTTTGTACTTCTCATCGGTTCTGTCTTCAGGACACTTCACGTAGTGCCATTAAAACGTTTTGCATATCACGAACAGAATGTGTGCCATACAATCTACAAGTTAAAACAAAACAAAAACCTAAATTAATATCATCTCTGATTTCGTGTGTTGTGTCTGGATATACTCAGGCCAACATATCCTAACAGTTCTTTTTAGCATAAGGGCTATCTATTTTTTAATCTATTGATATGCAACACGTTGCAATCTAAAGCATTTTAATCTGGGAGCAGTGTGTCCTGGTGTACATTCGAGCTGGCAATTTCCAAACGTGTTCTACAGTTGCTGACATGTGGAGGTTGTCTCAGTTTCATGAAGGATATGACGAAGCATTCAGTGATGCTTTTTCTCCCTCTGTGCACTGCTACAACCCTCTCTCTGATTTTCCTTGCATGCAGAGTGCCCTGCAAACTCCACTCTCAACCAACCTCCCCACTCACTGCCCCCCTTTTCCCTCGCTCGTTCTTATATACAGCAGCAACCTGCTGCTGCTTTGTAGTTACTACAAAGCACTATGAGACATGGTAAATATACAGACATTTAACATCATAGTAACAGGGCCATCATTCAGTTGCATGTCATTGAGCGATAAGCTTTGTTTCTTTTGCTGGTTTAATGGGTTAAAATGTATTGTGTTGTGAAAAGGAGTATTACAAAGAAAACATACAAAGTGAGTTCCTTCAAATGTTGTAGTGATGATAATGCCAGGCAAAAATACTGTCTCTGCAACGGGCACTTGTGCGACGCACAATTTACTCCAGGAAAATCTGCTTAAATATGCGTATTTGTTTGCCTGTTTGGCAGGTATATATAATGCATTATTGGGGCTTGTGTGGCTGCGCATGGAACATGATGGCAGCAGCTGCACATATGAATCACACCTTACCTTAGCCAGTCAAATGACAAAGATATTGTGGAATGTAGGGCTGCAATTCCCACTTTACATACAAAACATACTGGCTTTGCCTATGCATGTTAGTGTTCTTGCTGATCTCCTTCAGGGAACACTGGGACATTAATGCCTGCAGATATTGTTCAGTATGTTTTATGCAATGAATGCGTTCAATTACTAAAGTTTTCCAAATGCGTTAAAACCACTTAAGTGCTCGCATTCATAATAGGCTTCAAAAGTGTTTACCAATTCATTTGACCTTTAAAGACCTACACTGCGTTTCCCATTCTTCTCACTAAACTAACCATAAAGGGCATGTGTTAGCATTAGCTCAACCTGATCAAATTGGAAAACATTGTAAGCAATTATGCTAATTGGAGCAGAATTCACGTGGAATCATTCTCTAATCGAGTGCGTCTCTTTTTTTTCGCTTTGAGAAATGGCATACTATCTGGCCAGCATTAGATGCCATGTGCATGCACATTTGTGCTTGGCTAATTTTTGTATATGACAATCCTGAAAACGAAAGTTTTTTTTGTTCTCTTTTTTTTTGGGAAGTCTAGTGGTCTTGTCACTGACCACATTTAGGGAATACATAACAGTGTTCTTAATGCCGCAATACATGTTATGCTATTGGGTCTTATGCAGGGTCTTATGCAGTGCAGGGGGTATTTGTTGAATTCGATGTTTAATTGAGGTGTAGGAGATGATTGTGATCTCTGCTGGTAAAATCTCCTTGTGAGACAGTTCATGATTTGCTTGTGGGAAGAGTCTACATATTGAGATGCCTATTTGTGTGGTTCAGTATGAAATCACTTGGTGGTCGAAATAATTCAAACTGATGGTGTCTGGAAGACGCAATCCAGTCATCCTAATTAATGAGAGGGAGACTTTTAGAATGTTGGTTGGAGTATAGTGTACATGCCAAGCAGAGGGTGAATCCGTTGGGTGTATGTATACTTGACATACTAGTCAATATCAATGTTGTAAAGGGAGCCATGTGTTGAGATGGGTGGTCATATAGATGTCCTGCTGTTGTTTAAAATAGTGTTTCACAGTAAAAGTACTACCTTGTATTTAAAATATAATTAATGTAAAGATCAGAGTTATGCTTTGTGTGACATACTTTGCAGTTGGTTCTCCTGGTAGCACTGAGCCTGAAGCAGAATGTCATCCAAGACACATCATGAACCAAGCAGGGAGCCATGTGTCTGCTTAGCACTGAGCAGCTTCTGTAATTGTAAAGATGGCTGAATGGAAAAATGTATGGGACACATTTACAGCTGTGAAACAGTGTGTGCATTTGGCACACAGCTATTGTTCTCATCCTTCTATGGCTTTGGGGATCCTTACACAGGTTTTGTTTGTGCATTCAATGTTACTTTCTGCCATTTGAACTTCTCTATGATCTATTTCATGCTTGCAACTTTTGGGCGACCACAGATCTCTGAAATGTGGGGCCAGGGAGGGGGATTAGTGCTTGATTCAGAACATCGTTTAGTGACACATGTGGGAACTCTGTGCTTCACTTAAGCATAGGCATGGGTTTAATTTTTTTTAAATGTAAAATGATGCATTATTTGTAACCTTTACTTTTCAGAAGTGATAACACTCATTTTTGCAGCAGTTTAAAAAAATGCATGTGTGTATTTGAATATAAAAGTAATTGCTTAACACATATAAGTATTGATTAGAAAGAATTCCAAGATAATATCAAGTGGCATCAATAAAACTAATGAGGTTTTGGCTGTTTTGAATATTAAAGAACATTTTGGGAAGCTAAGAATGACCAAATAGTTTTATATCAGTCATATATGTCTGGAAGATTTGTATGACTGAATCACTATATACCTAAAGCACCCTGGGTTTGGTACACGTTTCCTAATTTTATACCGTGGCTGTGTAATTATGGTTAAGTTGTTAATCCCATAGGAAGAGCACTTTTTGGGTGACCTATAACTTTGCTCTCTCTGGATGAATCCTCGCAAACTTTGCAAAAAAAGTTTCTTTTTTTCCCATAGAGTGAATGTGGAAAAATCTTTGTGCACGCCTACAGCCCAAACTGCTGGTTCAAATTCACAGCAGGAGCAGAGGCTTGGTCCCGAAGGTGTGGTTTTTTAAATTTGGTGAAAATCTGTCCAGTATTTTTTTTAAAAAAACAATCAAAAAGTAGGTCTAAAAAAATTAGGGATATCTATGTCCGCTCCATGGACACACTTCCCTGTTAGCTCCACGGGCAGGACACGGATTGGCTAATTGGCTTGCGTCATGTCGGCGGACACACAACGTGTCAGTTGATTGGCTGGAGTGAGGCGTGATGTGCGTCAGATTGTTCTGATACGCACCCCATCTTGGATCCGCCGACAGCGTGTCGAAGGCCATGCACCCAAGACCAAAGTTATAAGTACTGGAGTTATAAATCACCATGGGTGTGATATGCTGCAGTGGTTGTGGGCAGGGCCTAGAGTCTTGGGTGCATGGCCATAGGCCATAGGCCATGCACCCAAGACCAAAGTGATAAGTACTGGAGTTATAATCCAGCATGGGTGTGATATGCTGTGGTGGTTGTGGGTGTGATATGCTGCGGTGGTTGTGGCCAGGGCCTAGAGTCTTGGGTGCAAAGGCCATGCACCAAAGACTGAAATTATATGCACTGAATTTATAAGCCACCATGGGTGGCTTATAACTTTGCTCTCCCTGGATGAATTCTCACCAAACTTTGCAGAACGTATGATATGGGTGGGCCCACATAGGCAGTTAAAATATTTGATTCTATGGGTGTGATCTATGGGTGTAATATGCTGCGGTGGATGTTGCCAGGGCCTAGAGTCAGGCCCTGCACCCAAGACCGAAGTTATGAGTACTGAAGTTATAAGCCACCATGGGTGTGTTATGCTGCAGTGGTTGTGGGCAGGGCCTAGAGTCTTTGGTGCATGGCCGAAGTTATAAGCACTGAAGTTATAATCCAGCATGGGTATGATATGCTGCGGTGGTTGTGGGTGTGATATGCTGCTGTGATTGTGGCCAGGGCCCAGAGTCTTGGGTGCATGGCCAAAGGCCATGCACCCAAGCCTGAAGTTATATGCACTGAAGTTATAAGTCACCATGGGTGGCTTATAACTTCGCTCTCTCTGGATGAATTCTCACCAAACTGTGGAGAACGTGTGATATGGGTGGGCCCACATAGACAGTTAAAATGTTTGATTATATGGGTGTGATCTATGGGTGTGATATGCTGCGGTGGTTGTGGCCAGGGCCTAGAGTCTTGCCCAAGGCCATGCACCCAAGACTCTAGGCCCTGGCCACAACCACCGCAGCATATCACACCCATAGATCACACCCATACAATCGAATATCTATCAAATGTTTGAAATCTACAGTTTCTGTACTGTTTGATTTGTACATAGTTTGTATGTGAGGATTTGGCTACGTCATGTCATTAAGATTGTAGAGCTTCGTAACAAGCACTGCAGTATAACATATCCATGGAAGAGAACATTTTGTATTGTGGTGTATGGTTCGATGTTTGGTTCAATGGTTCTGTTATACAGCAGTATTTAGGTGTTCTATTAGAATATACTTACTGTTTCATTTTTTGAGATTGGATATATTTTTTCATGAGTTTGGTTACTGGAGTACATATTCTTTTTCAATTTCTGTGATAAAAGAAAAGAGCATGTTAGTGTATGTATTTTATAAAGACTTATTACATTGCATAATAGAAATTTCAGCTTTTTTTCGACACTCATATCTAGTAGTTTACAAACCAGTGCACTGTGCAATTTGCTCAGTTTCTATGTTTGTTTTTCAAATCATTGGGTCTGTGGGAAAAAAAATCCATGTCGGATTAAAAAAAAACCTTTTTTTGTTATTCTACAGTCTATTTGTTTGTTTTCAGTGTTCACTTGTTTCTGGCTAATGTTCTATCTGTTGGCTTGTTGCAGATTTTTGGAGCAGTGAGATACCTGTCGCCGTATTCTAACTGTCTATTTTTTGTTATAATTTAGTGGTATTCATTTATTTGTTTGTTTGTTATAGAATCTTGGGGCACTTATATACCTGTTGGCGTATTCTAACAGTTTACAGTTTTTTAATTGAAGTTTTATTAATGTTTAAGTACAGATTAGTTATTACATTTTGGTTTTAAGAAGATTAAATAAGCGTTTGTAAGATTTGCTGGTAATCTCTGCTTTAGAGTAATGGTACTATCATTACATTCAAACCATCCACATTTCTTTTTTATATATGCGGTGTAGGGACCAGGATTGGTTGTGGCTCGTGCATGGTAGATTATACCTATTGTGGTGAAGGTTTTCTTACCAAGTAATACTTTACCATGTGTGAATCCAGTCAGCTTGCAGTTATTTTTGGTACCATCTGCATTGTAACGTAGAAGCATTAGTATTACGTATTTACTATGTGTTTGTATTAGTAAGGTGGAGCGATTATCTGATTTGCAGGTAGTACATAATCTACCATGGTTTGCATTTTGTACAAGTTGCTGAAATGGAACAGATTCACAATTAGGTATGGATACATACATGAAGCGCTCATTAGGGATTTGTTCCTGTGTCACATTGTTGCATAGAGTGCATTGTATGTTTCCACATGTATGAAATCTGGAAGATTACATTTATAGCTATGTTTTTGTTTTCTAGTACTTGTAGTAAGTACATTAGAAATATTAGAAATGGTAGTGGATCTTCTTGTGGGTTTATAGTGAATTTCACCATTTCAGCACAGTAGTCCAATTCTTGTCTTATTCCATGAACACTATACATGTTGTCAGGATTATTTGTTGCGTTTCTATTAAGCACTAACATTTGCAAACACAATTGGTCTGTACTGTGTAAGTAAATGTTGTCAACAATTTGTGGCAATTGAGATAGAATATTCATTGCTACATTTGCGTAGCAACTTACACCAGTTATATTTGTACATTTGAATGGACCAGATAGTTCTGTGTCCAAGTCATTTTTTTCGGAGTGTGTGTTGCTTCTTTGAGAAGTACCTGAGTTACTTTGAGTAATATGTTCTTCTTTGGTTGTGGTAATTGATGAAGTACTAGCTTCTTTTACTCTCTTTGGAGGATTTGCAGTCAGATCCTGTTGCATTTCTGTTTGAATTAGTTTTCTTTTACAACGTTTTCCTTTTTGTAGAACAGGATATGTTTTTAGATGGGGGTGTATATTGAATGTAGTCTATTGTATTCTAAAATGCAAGGAATATCAGCGTTTAATTTACATGCATCAAAGTTGATTAGAAATAGACCATCAAGTGGACGTAAGCGTGATAGTGCTACGTAGCTCATGCCTTCTTTAAAGACTTTTAAAGACTGTGTTACCAATATCTATCAATGCTTTGTCTAGGGTAAGACCTTGTGATTTATGAATGGTGACTGCATATGCTAGAGTTAGAGAAAATTGTTCTCTGCATACATATATGTCTTTGAAGAGAAGTAATCGAGCTGTTTAGCGACCTATCCTTTTTACTTCTGAAATATTGACAAACTGAATGTTGTTGTCACATGGGTATGTTTGAAAGCCAACAACTGTACACAGTGCTCCATTAACTACTCCTTGCTCCACGTCAAGGTTACGTTTAAGCATTACTCTACAGTTTAAGGATAATTTTAACATTTTCTCCAAACGAGCTGTGTGTTGAATTTTCTAAGGTATTTAGTCTTGTTGTGGCTTGTTGACACATGGGTAGTGTCATACCATGTATGTCCAGTTTGTCTGTGGAGCAAATTTCAATTATTGGTTGCATTTCTTTTTTCAACATTGTTTCATTGAATTTGGAACAGCTTGCAAGCGTTGGCATTAAGGACATACAATTGACATTTTTGTGCGCTAATTGTTCCATAACATCATTAGCACATGAGTTATGGCCATAAAGTACATGGATGTGCTGGGTTTTTAATATTGCTTGTGCTTCTTGAGATAGTACACCAACTCTAATACTTTTTAAAATGTTGGCGTAAGTGAGCTCTGCAGATTGGCACATGTTTTCTGTTAATTCTCTGTATTGGAAATGTTGCCAAAGGTTGACATTTCCTATGCTGCCAACAGTTTTACAGCAGAGTTTGTGTCCTAAGGTTTTAAAAATAGGTTCACCTTTCACTGGTGTCAATTGAAGAAGATCTCTGAAAACAATAATAGGGGGTAATTCATAGAATTCAGCGCACAAGTGGCGCACGCGGCTGGCGCACAGTGTGCGCGTGCGAATCCCTGCGCCAGCCGCGTGCGCTAAAATCCATTTCCGCGCACAGCGTATTCATGGATTCCAGCCACCAAAACCAGCCGTGGCGCACAGTGGCGCAGCGACCCTGCAGCAGCACCAGTTACGCCCCCAAGAACGCCTCTCGCGCAGGGAAAAGCCATCAATATACCCAATCCAGCGCAAAGGGCTGCGCTAACCCTGTACCAGCACAGCAAGGGGGCTACGTGTATCACTGGGGTGCGCGGGAAGTACCTCACGCGATTGGCCCCGTGCGAGCAGGGTACGAGTATTTCAGAGATGCTCGGGAAGTGCAACACGCGATTTCAGCAGGGTACGTGTATTTCAGGGTGCGGGGGAAGTTCCACACGCGATTTCAGCATGGTACGTGCATTTCAGGGGTGCGCAGGAATTTCCACACGCGATTGGGCCCGTGCGAGCAGGGTACGCGTATCTCATGGGTGCGCGGGAAGTGCCACATGCGATTTCAGCAGGGTACGTGTGTTTTGGGGTGCGGGGCAAGTTTCACATGCAATTTCAGCAGGGTACGTGTATTTCAGGGGTGCGCGGGAATTTCCACACGCGATTGGGCCCGTGCGAGCAGGGTACTAGTATCTCAGGGGTGCGCGGGAAGCGCCACACGCAATTTCAGCAGGGTACGTGTATTCCAGGGGTGCGCGGGAAGTTCCACACGCGATTCCATCAGGGTACGTGTATTTCAGGGGTGCGCGGGAATTTCTACACGCGATTGGGCCTGTGCGAGCAGGGTACGCATATTTCAGGGGTGCGCGGGAAGTGCCACACGCGATTTCCGCAGGGTACATGTATTTCGGGGTGCGAGGCAAGTTTCACATGCAATTTCAGCAGGGTACGTGTATTTCAGGGGTGCGCGGGAATTTCCACACGCAATTGGGCCCGTGCGAGCAGGGTATGCGTATCCCAGGGGTGCGCGGGAAGTGCCACACGCGATTTCAGCAGGGTACGTGTATTCCAGGGGTGCGCGGGAAGTTCCACACGCGATTCCATCAGGGTACGTGTATTTCAGGGGTGCGCAGGAATTTCCACACGCGATTGGGCCCGTGCGAGCAGGGTACGCGTATTTGAGGGGTGCGCGGGAAGTGCCACATGCGATTTCCAAAGGGTACGTGTATTTCGGGGTGCGGGGCAAGTTTCACACGCAATTTCAGCAGGGTACGTGTATTTCAGGGGTGCGCGGGAATTTCCACACGCGATTGGGCCCGTGCGAGCAGGGTACGCGTATCTCAGGGGTTCGCGGGAAGTTCCACATGTGATTTCAGCAGGGTACGTGTATTCCAGGGGTGCGCGGGGAGCACCACACGTGAATTGCACGTGTGGGTCCTCCCAGGTGTTCCCTCTACACCCTCCACGGCCCCTGCAGGTGGCTCACACCACAGGGGCCTACCCTGCACATGTCCTGCAGGCACCCCATCCACCATGGCCATGCCCCCCAGCCAACCCACATGTCAACTTGCACTACTGCCCACCAACGCATGTCTCCCTGCACCCCCAGCCACCAGGGGCACCCTCCACCAGGCCCCCACCCATGTCTCCCACCACCCCCCAGCAGTGCAGGGGCACCCTCCACCAGGCCCCCACCCATGTATCCCACCACCCCCACCCCCAGCCACCAGGGGCACCCTCCACCAGGCCCCCAGCCATGTCTCCCACCCCCCCACCCCCCAGCACTGTGGGGCACCTGCCAACAGGCCCCCACCCATGTGCAACTCATGTCTCCCACCACCCCCACCCCCCAGCCACCAGGGGCACCCTCCACCAGGCCCCCACCCATGTCTCCCACCCCCCAACCCCCCAGCACTGTGGGGCACCTGCCAGCAGGCCCCCACCCATGTCCAACTCATGTTCCCTACCACCCCCACCCCCCAGCACTGTGGGGCACCTGCCAGCAGGCCCCCACCCATGTCCAACTCATGTTCCCCACCACCCCCACCCCCCAGCACTGTGGGGCACCTGCCAGCAGGCCCCCACCCATGTCCAACTCATGTTCCCCACCACCCCCACCCCCCAGCACTGTGGGGCACCTGCCAGCAGGCCCCCACCCATGTGCAACTCATGTCTCCCACTACCCCCACCCCCCAGCCACCAGGGGCACCCTCCACCAGGCCCCCACCTATGTCTCCCACCCCCCCACCCCCCAGCACTGTGGGGCACCTGCCAGCAGGCCCCCACCCACGTGCAACTCATATCTCCCACCACCCCCACCCCCCAGCACTGTGGGGCACCTGCCAGCAGGCCCCCACCCATGTCCAACTCATGTTCCCCACCACCCCCACCCCCCAGCACTGTGGGGCACCTGCCAGCAGGCCCCCACCCATGTGCAACTCATGTCTCCCACCACCCCCACCCCCCAGCCACCAGGGGCACCCTCCACCAGGCCCCCACCCATGTCTCCCACCCCCCCCCACCCCCCAGCACTGTGGGGCACCTGCCAGCAGGCCCCCACCCATGTGCAACTCATGTCTCCCACCACCCCCACCCCCCAGCCAGCAGGGGCACCCTCCACCAGGCCCCCACCCATGTCTCCCACCCCCCCACCCCCCAGCACTGTGGGGCACCTGCCAGCAGGCCCCCACCCATGTCCAACTCATGTTCCCCACCACCCCCACCCCCCAGCACTGTGGGGCACCTGCCAGCAGGCCCCCACCCATGTCCAACTCATGTTCCCCACCACCCCCACCCCCCAGCACTGTGGGACACCTGCCAGCAGGCCCCCACCCATGTCCAACCCATGTTCCCCACCATCCCCACCCCCCAGCACTATGGGGCACCTGCCAGCAGGCCCCCACCCATGTCCAACTCATGTCTCCCACCACCCCCACCCCCCAGCAGTCATGGGGCACCCTCCACCAGGCCCTCACCCATGTCCCATCCATGCCCCCCTGCACCTGGGTCCCACCAATCCCCAATCATGTCCGTAATGGCCATCCTCCCCTGCCAAAAGGCCCAACCAACTATCACATCCACCCACATATCAAAGGCAATTACATGTTACACACCCAATGTAAATAATGCAAATGAACACATGTCTGTCACACACAATGGCTGCAAGTGAATGTTAAAACACCCAACATGACATGCATGAAAGCAATGAGATGATACGACACATTGAAGGATGAAAATAAAAATGTATTTAAAATCAACTTGAATGGAAATGAAATGAGAAAAACCACAAAGCAAAACAACCAAAAGAAGATGAATGTCCATGAAAAATAATCAAAAACACACAGCACAATCAAAATAAATGGTGTCCAAAGTCACAGTCAGAAAAGTAATCCAAGTGTAAATGATAAACAAAAACCATTGATCCATGGCGATGAAAAAAATCCCAAAAATAAAAAAATCCATTGAAGAACTATTTACAAGATAATCCCGGGTCCATGAGCCCAACCAAATGAAACCTAACTATGACAACTAACTAATAACTGAACTACATACAAAAATGTGGCGCATTTTCCAATCGCAACCAAATAAAAAAAAGAATAAAGGAAACCTAACACTAACTATATAACTATATACAAAGGCGGCGGGCAAGTCCAGCGGCTCACTCCGTGGTGTTCCGGGCCAGGGCATCATCGAACTCCTGTTCGATGTCCCGGAGGCGGTCCTGTTCCATGGCCCCGAGGGTCCGCAGGGACGAGGCCATCTCTTCCTTCAACCCCCTGCGGATTGCCTCGAGGCACTCGGCCCACCTCAGGGCCCTCCGCATGGAGTTCTCCGCCCTGACCATTGTGAGCCGCGCCTCTTCCGCCCGCCGCCGCTCCGCACCTATCTGCTGGCCCAACCGCTGCCACACGGAAAACACTTCCCGTCCTGGGTCCTCCTGCCCTCCGGCCGATGCCTGCCCCTCCGATGTTGATGGTCCCGAGCCATGATGCCTCCCACGTTGACTCCGCTGCTGCCTCCGACGCCACTGCCTCTGCCAGCACGACGGCATCCAGGCTGAAGGAATCCACTGACGCCGTCGTGCACGTGCCCTGCCTGATGATGCCGGCACATCCTCCATCTGCTGGGGTACAGTTGCTGTGGTGTCCACCCCTGCTGGACCTCTGACTCCCGACTGTGGCAGGGATGGGATCCCCACGGAGCTGCCTGCATTGGTCAGGGCAGGTCCCAGGGGGCCCTGGTGGCATCTGGGCTGGAAAACGGCAAGGAGAACGACTGGCGTATAGTCTCCACAGAGGAGGAGAGGGCCGCCAGATTGGCCGACACATGCAGGAAACCCCCGAACATGGACGATCCCAATTGGGCCACGTCGGCACGGTGCTCTTCGTGATGACGTGCGTGCTCCTCCTGGGAAGCACGCACGGCATCACGAATCACAGCCGTACGCATCGTGACCCCAATCAGGACCTTCTCCATACGGCCAGGGGTCCCCTCGTCTGCAGGTGGAGGGGAGTCAGATGACATGGACATCCCCTCTACCTGCGGACGGGCCTGGGACCGGGCATCCCTGCTGGTGCATGGTGGTGCACCCACAGGGTCAGGGACAGCGACATGCACAGGCCCCTCCACGGTGACCTGTGCTGCCTCCTGCCCCTGCCCCTGGACTGCACCACTTGCACCAGCAGGGATGCCCCCACCAGGCCCCATGTGTGCCTCAGTGGCGGCCTCCTCCTCCTCTGTGGAAACCACCAACCTGGATGGCTCCTCACCGTCTTCCGCCGTAGCAGGCCCCTGTGGGGGCTCACCCACCCCTTCCGCTGCAGCCGTGGGGGCATCCACGCTGCCTTGCTCCACAGCGCCGTCTCCGCCCTCTTCTTCACTAGCCGCTGCGTAGAGGGAGACATAGAACACAAGCATCAGGGTACTGTACAATGGTCCCCTAGACAGGAAGCAATAGCAGATGAGTGCCACTGTAAAAGTACACTTCCATCATGTCCCTCCACAACACATGTGTCAGTCCAGGCAAAACACACACAGTGACAGTCATGGTGCATGCCATGGACATTTCCATACATGTCCAATGGACTCTCGAAACATACAATGTAATGGAACTCACATGCATCATGGGTCATGCCTATCACATGCACACACTTCACCTCAGTCACATCCATCTGGCCCCGAACACCCCAATCACAGTGGATACAAGGATAACTAGGCTGCATCAGTGAATCTGTACATTGTCACAGACATGTGTCATGCATCCATGGCATTCACAAGTCACAGACATGCAGGTCAGGCACACAGACATGGATACCATATGTGTACCTGGCATCAGCACCCATCCCTCACCCCCACCCATGTCCAGGAACAGAGACTGCCATGCTCTCATGTGTACAATCTGCATAGGGCTCCCCATGTCGCATTTAAACACATGCAACAACCGTGCGGTTCACACATTACTGGTCGCACATGCATTACCATGATGCCCCTGCACACATACATGCGTACATGGCCTATGTCACACATACAGGCAAGTATCAGACAACCAGCACACTACAACATGCCCTTGTCTCACACAGCAATGCTTGGCCACTTACCGCTCAACTCCAGATGGGTCTCCCTCTCAAGGACCTGGGCATGGAGCGCTGGGTGTACGCGTTCCAGGACCCTCATCTGGATGGAACTCATGCGGCCCCGGCCCCCCTCCACGAGGCGCCAGGCCTTTATGAGGGTCCTGGACCTCAAGTCCTCCCAGCGCTTCTTGACCTTCTGGATGGTGCGGGTTGCCACCCCCTCCGCGTTGATGGCAACCACACAGTCGGCCCAGATCCTCTCCAGTCTTTCCTTGTTGGCGCGGGACGATCCGAAGAGGGCATCATACTGCCCCAGGACATGCTCCACCAGGACACCAACTTCGGTGGCAGGGAAGCTGGTGCCCCTCTGCCCCTCTGGCCTGGTGCCAGATGTTGATGTGCCCGACATGGCAACCCCAGGGGCAGGAGTGGGTGGGCAACTGGGTCCTGGGGCTGGGCTGTGGAGCGATGTTATCCAAGTCGGGAGTCTTCTGTTCCAGCACGGGTGGACACAGCAACTGGACCCCTGCAGATCGCTGATGTGCAGGCACCAAATGGCAGGGCACGGTGGCAGCAGGCAGGAAGGCAGGCAGCAACAGATGGCACGTGGGAGGCTGCTCGGGGCACTGGGGGGCAGTAATTCGGCCTTCTGGGCAGGAGCGTGGTCTTCCGTGTGTTTTCGCGTGGCCAGCTTGATACGGAGTGATTTAGCACGTGAAAATCCTGCACGTCAGCGTGAAATTCGAGGAAAGGCCCTTACCGCGTAAGCGCGTCAGCACGCGTACGTGATTTCATTGGACCAAAGGCCCTTACAGCTTAAGCGAGTCTGTGACGTTTCGCGCATGGGCGTTGCCCTGGCAGGGCTTGGGGATCCCGCGTGCCTTTACACTGCTCTGTACGAGCTTTTCGTGCGGTGCGTGTGTTTTCCATCCGTTGCGGTTCACACGCTATTACTTCACAGCGGGTGTTGGCTACGCGTTCTTCTACACGCAAGGCAGACGGTGAGTGGTACCCCGCTCCCCCCCAGGCCCGATCGCGTGAAAAAGTTCACGCGAACCCCTGAAATACACGTAGCCCGCTCCCCCAGGCCCGATCGCGTGAAAAAGTTCACGCAAACCCCTGAAATACACATAGCCCGCTCCCCCAGGCCCGATCGCGTGAAAAACTTCACGCGAACCCCTGAAATACACGTAGCCCGCTCACCCAGGCCCGAATGCGTGAAAAAGTTCACGCAAACCCCTGAAATACACGTAGCCCGCTCCCCCAGGCCCGATCGCGTGAAAAACTTCACGCGAACCCCTGATATACACGTAGCCCACTCCCCCAGGCCCGTTCGCGTGAAAAAGTTCACGCGAACCCCTGAAATACACGTAGCCCGCTCCCCCAGGCCCGATCGCATGAAAAAGTTCACGCGCACCCCCGAAATACACGTACCCCGCTCAATCGCGTGTGTAACTTCCCGCGCACCCCCGATATACACGTGCCCCGCTCAATCGTGTGTGTAACTTCCCACGCACCCCCGATATACATGTGCCCCGCTCGCACAGGCCCAATTGCTGTATGTTGCCACTTTTGTAATGCGCGGGGACGCTACCGCCTGCCTTCGTGTGGCGGACATGTTTCGGCTTGTGCGTGCCTTTGGCTGTGCGTGGATTTGCCATATTCGAATCCATGAATACGTGTGGTTCGAGTGCGTGTGGGCGTTCCGTCTGCTTCCCTGCAGTACATCCCCAGTTACGCCCTTATTTTCGCGCGTTGTTCCCCATTCCGCGCGTTACGCCCTGCGTTCCGCCCACTTTCTGGTGTATGCGCCGAGGTTGTGCGCTTTCACTGTGCGCGTTGCGCACGCCTTTCGGGATGTTGCAGTGACTTGTGCGCCATGCACGGGTTTGGCGCACATCCCGAGGTAAACACGAGCAGGGACTTCTATGAATCGCACGCGTGCGCATGCGCCTGTGTTTTTGCACTTGCGCCTGCTTGCGCCTGCTTCCGCCAAGATTTTCGGCGCACGTTTGTTCCATGAATCGGCCCCAATGTGTTTTCCTCCAAAGAGCTCTTTGTAGTTTGTTTTAAGTACTTCTTGCAATCTGAGGTTATTCAAAGGCATCATTAGGTCACGAGACCATGCTCACTTCATCTATTAGTAGCATTTTTATTTGTTTTAACACTCTGCGTAGTTCCATTGCAGCTTCTGTAGAAAGTTTGTAATATTCTAATTTGTTTTGGTTTTCTACTGGAAGGAGTAGTAATTGGTCTAAAGTCACACTACCTATGTTGTAGGCAGCTAAACCTGTGGGGGAAATTACAACAGCTGACAGTTTGTTGTATGTCAGTTGTTGAATGAACTTGCTGATGATTTTGATTAAGAATGTTTTGCCTGAACCAGCTTCACCACTGCAGTACAGCAGTATAGGTTTGTAATTTTGGCAGGTACTTTATTTATTTTCATGTTGTACACCCTGTGCAATTTATTTTGTTACTTCTTGAAAAATGGAGCTCTGCTCTGTGTTCAGTTTTGATTGTAGTACAGATAAGTCTTCTGTATCTTCTTCATAGTGACACATGGTGTTCTCTAATTCTGTCATAGCTAAATCTGCGTCATTTGGTATTAGTGGCTGTCCGAGTGGTTCTTGACTTCCTGTTACAGAAGGTTGATTACTGTCGGGAGTGTCCTTATCTAGTTGGGCCTGGAGTTCTTCTTTGTGTTGTTGTTCATTGTGCAATATTGCTTTGTACTGCGTAAAGTTTATATCAAGGATAGTGCTTTCATTTGCTTTGAAAGCATCTTCATAGGAGTCATAGTTTTCTAGTATTTCTTCTTCTTTTCTCCATGGTTTAAAAAGTTGTAGCAGGGACATGTAATATAGTTCTTTCTGTTGAGAAGTTTTTAATGACAATTTGATTTGATTAATTAAGCTTCGTTTGGTAAGTTTCACTAAGCTGCCTTCACAATCTGTCACTCTATATCTACCTTTTTTTTCATCTGGTTTTATATTGTTATTGTATGTGAAGTTTTGGGCTATGTGGTATAGACACATGTTTTCCAAAGTGGTACTCCTGTTCGGGTAGTATGCGTCTAGTAAATTTTTTTTTAAAATGTCTTGGGTGTTGGGATAATTTTTGGCTATTGTTTCTATGTCCTCATATGATTTAAGAACTCTTTTTCAAGATTTAGCAGGACAAAGAATTAGCCATACTATAGTTTCAGATTTTACATATAAAGCACCACCGGTTGAACGATCTGCAGCTTCATAGGAGCCACATCCTCTATGAGAGAGCATTTTATGCCTAAGCTGTACAATTCCTGAGATAGTGTTTTGTCCATTGATAGTGCGATTCCAGAGGTCTTGAAGCTCTGTTTTTTCTGCTTTTGTTAAATAGGCTGTAACATATCATGCAACTGCAGGGGAATTGTCTGCAATGTACTGCACATCTATGTTTGCATTCCATAAGAAGCTAATGATTCTATTGTAATCATAGATATATTTGGATTTTTCTGTTCTTTTTATGAAATATGTGTTCTTAGGTAATTTACCTTTAACACTATGTCCAACTGAAGACATGAAGTTGTTCACTTCACCTGTTTCTGTAAATGGTCTAGGGAAACCAAAGTAGCATTTGGTGTAGTATTTTCCTTTGTTTTTGTATTTGCGATGACAATATTTGCCACATGTGTGTCTTTGAAATTGTACAATTTGTGCATGAAGATCACTATTTGTTGCTTTCAATGCAATTTCACAAGTGACATATTTTTCGATAAACTGTAAAACAGTGGAATCACTGACTTGACCAAATTTAGGAGCATCTTTAATCCATAAAAGCATGTGGATATGTGGTGCTCCTCTGGCTTGGTATTGTTTTCTCCAAAAGAAATGTTGCACTTCTCCGAAGGGAGGGACAGTTTTATTACAAATAAAGTGTAGCATAGCAATGAAACGATGATGGAAATATCTTGAAACATTAACAGGATCTAGAGAGCAAAGTTCTCAAGGTGTTAGTATATCTATGTTTGTTTTGTTTTTGTTTGATATGCATAGGGAAATCATGTAAATCTTCCCATGCATATTCTGCACAACTTAATGTAACAAACCAAGTGGGTGGGCCAATATTTCTTATCATACAACGTACATCTCCGTGACATCGTAACCAGTACTCTTTCATACCACGCATGTTTGCGAACAGATTTATAATGCTTGATTGTAAAACCTCATCTTTTTCTTGCACTTTTTGTATTAATTGCGTAGCTGACATATTTCAAAAGTGGGTTCCTGATTTCAATATGTGTGCAACTCTGTAACATAGAGTTGCTAGTTCAATTTCAAAGAGTAGGTGGAATGATGTATTCCACATTTTGTCTAAATCTGGGATCTTCAGAATACATTCGTAATGAGCGGTATTCTGATGCTGTTATCTGAGTGGGTCTATCATCGTACCTTCCTCCTTTGCCAGTAGAAAAGAGTTGAGGAAAAGCACATGCTACTATACTTTTTTCCCATATGCTCATTGGGGATCCTTTGGTTTGTCGCATTTGGTACGTTTCTAGTGCATCATCTATGGTCTCATTAGAGTGTAATGGATGAATTGTATAATGGTCTAAAATATTGGATACTGTAGTAGGATTTAGAAGTTCAAATTGACCATTTCCTGGTGATTCTTGAATTATTTCAGTTGTTTCCCTTAAGGTGTCTTCAATATGTATTTCTTTGTAGTATTCATTATTGTCTTTTAGATATTGCAATGCTTGTCTAACTTTATGTAAGTCCACGAGTTGTTGCCAAATTATTTTGTCTTTATTGGTACACCATTTACTAAGACAATTAAAGATTGCTATATTGGACGCTGCACACCCAGAGTTTGCACATTTTCTTTCAGATCTAATGGTAAATAAACTAGTTATCCACAAATATCTTTTACCATTTCAGAGGGAGGTAATTTTGCTATTTTTTGGTTGAAGGCGAATTATTGCTTGAAATTAATGCACTGTTTGAATTATGATGCTCTCATATAAATTGAGTTGTTTCAGGGGTTTTGGTAGTGGGAATAATTCCAAGTTATTTGTGATAGCACGTGAAGGAGTTTGGTTATTGTCAAGTTTTGTAGTGCAGTAACTGCACATTATTAAGAGGTCAGTTATTTGTATTTGTTTTCTGCTATAAGGTAGAGAACTAATTCAAACCATTTGGAATCTTCATTGTCTTCTATTTTGTATGTTATGTCTATAGTTTTTGTGTTACTTTTATAAAAAGTTCTGCAGCAACACACACACACATGATTTGGTACTTCAGCGGATGTACTTTTACATTTTATTATTTCTTTTTTGTATGTGTGCACTACAAGTTTGCCATGTGCAGAATTGTTGCTAGTCTGTTGTAAATCTATTGCATTTTGTAAGTGGCTTTCACTTCCTAAATATTTTCTCTGGATATGATTGATTTCTTCTAGTAGGTCTTTGGGTGTACCATGTAGAAGAGTGCTATTTAAATTGGCTAGTTCTAAAGCAGGACTTTTAGCATAGTATAGTTTATAGACTAGATTTCTTATAGTTGAATGATGTGTTGATATCATTTTGATATGATGGAAGGTGCTTTTCCAAATAGGTCCTGAAATGCAGGCTAATGAATGTCCTTGTAGTCCTGTGTATTTGCGCACTGGACAGGTATCCATATTTTGCAGCACTTTCATTTTGATTTTGTCTTTGCCTTTGATACTGAATGAGGAACTGGCGTAAAGATTTTAAAGTTTTTTTGGGAATGTTACCCATTGATGTGCATGGCCATTTGTATACTGGAAGTTCTGGTTCAGTTGAATGGAGAGGTAATTCTGAGTTTCTGGTGATATTTTTGTCAGCAGTATTTCTTGTTCCATTATGATATTATTAATTCTTTCATAACCTCGTCCACTGCTATGGATGGCAATTGTGTTTGTTTGGTTTTGTTTGTATGCTTCTTCATTAAAATATGGTTCTGTGCTCGTGGTGTGACTCCATTCACCTCTGCAGATATTTAAGAAGTTATTTTTGTTGACATTCTGTTTATTGAGAAGTTTGTTTTCTGATATAGTAGTTAGTTTTGTTAGTGCTTTCATTCTGTTTAACACTAAAATTAATAACTTTCTTTTGAGAAGGATTGCACTGTCTATTAAAGATTGTAAGATTACTTTTCTACGATAGGTTTGAAGGGTTGTGCATGATTTGTCTCCTGTTTTTATAAGATTCTGAAGGACTCTGTAGTGGAACATTTTTGCTAAAATTCTTTTTTTGGTACGGTTACTTGCTAGTATATCAAGATTTATAGGAGCAGTTTTAGCAGTAGCGGTAGCCGAATTCTTGTTAAGCATTTTTTGTTTTGTTTTACATTTTGATAGAGGAGGCAAAGGTTCTGTACTAGAAGCTTGTTTTGTTTCGCTAAATGACTGTATTAGCTGTTTTGTTTGAACGTTTTGTACAAACTCTGGTAGAGATGCATTCTTATTTTGGACACTTGTATTTTCATTTGCTCTATTTCTGCGTTGCTTTCTATGGACTTGCTTTTTGGTAGGCATTCTTTGGGGTCTATTGAAAAAAAAAGAAGGTATGGGTTGGGCCGTTCTGCAATGTGTGTGTGCTGTGTGCATGAGTGTTTGAGTATGATGGGAAAGAGGAATGTGGTGGTGTGTGATTGTGCATTGGGCAGTTACAATTAGTTGGGAAGGCTATTATTATTTTTGTGTGTTACTAAACTGCGGTTCAGATGAGAGTAGAAAGTGAGCTAGTGGTGAGGAGAAGCATTAATAGTAAATGTAATGGCATAAAATTAAAACAGTTCTTTGTTTTGTAGTACTAACATTCTAAGGGTTGAGTATGTTATTTGTGTTCCAAAAAAACGGGGATTTGTGTGCCATTCTGCCTTTTAATCTCTGTTTAATAAATGGGGATTTGTGGGCAGAATGGTTCAGAAATCGCTGTTTTATTTGGTGTGCAAATTACATGAATGAACCACATAGTTTGTTTGAGTAACAGTAACAATATTAAGGTAGTATTGTACTTACTCTTTTTTTGTGGAATGAGCAGGTTGTTTCGGATATATTGATTGTATTTCAGAAGCCACAGATTTTCAGGAGAGTAGTCTTCACTGCAATTGTAAAAGAAATAAGTTAGTAATTTTGTGTGTTTATAGCACTGATGTTAATGTAGACAGTGACTTTTATGTTTTTGTGGTAGTATTTTTGTTTGACATCTGAACATAGTGTATGCATGCATTTCATTTGACTATGTGCAGCCTTTATATTTTATTTACAATATGTTAGTTCAACATGCTATGCAAATGAGTACAATTTTAAGTGCATGAAATTCACTTGGTTTTTTAAAGGTGTGTTGCAGATAACAGACAGGTTTGGAAGTGACAGTTGATTGTAGTAGATGGGAAACATTTCAATAAATTCATTTTATAGGTAGACATGCCAACAATCGGGAGACTCTGAGAGGGAGATTTCACCACAGCAATCGGGAACATTTTATTTTTCCCATAGGATTGCAGTGGGATTAGAATTAATTTAGGCGAGAGACAGTAAAAAATAGTGTGATTTTTCAATGAAAAATCTGGAGTCTCGCACCTAAATTGGGAGGGTTGGCAAGTATGTATAGGCTATACAGGTTTAGTGGCATTATATGCATTCTTAAGAGTTGTACATGTACTCTGAATAAAATATGCATACCTGTAGTTTGTATTCGTGCATGTGGATATGAACGGAGCTGTAAGAGGAGACTTGTACAGTAGTTTTTGTAGTAGGTGCTTTCCAATCATATGAGACTTGTACTCAGAGTAATCAACAGCACATTTGAAGTGCGGAACTCTGATGATGGAGCTAGATGTAGAGGTCTTGGATGTGACTGGTGGATGGTTGTGTGACTGCTTAGCTGTATCCAATGAGGGAATGGCACCGAGAGTGATGTGTAACGGGTAGAAGGGCTGGCTAAGAGTTACGTGCTGCGTGGACACCGCGGCTGTCCGCGTGTAGGGCATGCCACATCTGGGATTTTCCAGCAAATCCAGTATAGAAATGGGACTGTAGGGATCAGCCAAACATATGTTGATGTTGTGGATTTGTGTAGAAAGAGAGTGTGTGTAGTGAAGATGGCAGAGGTGGAGAAAGTCAGGGTGTTGGTGCTTGGAGATATGTTTGTCCATGGTTTACAGCAGTATGCTCAATTCAGGCATGTGGCAAACAATTTTGATGTTAAAGGAGCGGAGGTGGTGTGGAGCGCTGTGCCTGATTGCAATGTAGAGGGAAGATATGTGCATGATGAACAGTCCCCATCTGGTAGTTTTGCACTATGGTGCTTTCTAATTGGGCTACCTCAGTGCCCATACTTTGTTGACAGATTTGGAACAGTTGGTTCAAGCATTAATGAACATTCTTCCAAATGCAAAAGAATTTTTTTCTGTATTACTACCTAGGGCAATATGGGACAATAGTTCTGTTTTTTGTCCTCAGCAAAACATTGCTAGGTGTGCAATCAATCGAGGCATGTGTGCTTTCATACTTAGAGCTGGTATGTTTTTCTGTAATAATGAGAATATTAATTCGAGTAATGCTGTTTATTTTGAAGAAGATGGTATTTCTTTATCTTTTTTGGGAAATGCCATGCTGTTTTGGAATGTAAGGGTTGCTTTGGAAAAGGTTATGTGAAGATTTTAGTTGTAAAGTAAGAAGAAAAAAAAAGAAAAAAATACAAAATAACAGGTGTCTGTCAGGCACCTGAAAAAAAAAACCTGATCTTTTCAGAGCCAACCGCAAAGGGGAAATGGGGCACACTATTTAAATGTACATTTACCACGCTCAGATTTTCGATATGTCCACGGACATGCCGGTAGTCTGCGGACAGCACGTATTACATACAGGGATTCTGGGGTGGAGAAGCATGCAAATGAGAATTAGCGGAGCTAGAGATTGGTCAGTAAAGTTTATTGGGTGTGTTGTGTAAGGAGAGATTTTGTCAGAATGTCTTTTTCCTGAGAGAAGAACAGATAGCTATGGCTGTGTGTTTTCGAAAAAACAAGATTATCTGGATTTTGGGAGACTCATGGATACATTGGTTGGGGGTGCATGCAGAACATTGTGGAACAGCTGCAGATCTTGGATTCCCTCATGTGGAAGTGCACTGGCATGGAGTTCACGGAATGAAGTGGCTGGACTTGGTACCTCTCTGTGCTACTTTAGAGACAGAGCATCATCCAGACATAATTATAATTCATTGTGCAGGGAACAGTTTAGGACATGTGCCTGGAATTTCTTTGCAATTTGCAATGAAAGAAGGACTTGAGAAGGTCATGGACATGTTTCCAAATTCCCAAGTAATTTTTTCTCGCATTGCGGAAAGACAAATGTGGCTGCGTTCTTCTTTATTTGGTCCACAAATGGAGAAAGCGAGGCACAATGTCAATAAGGCTGTTTGTGCCTTTCTAAGAGATGTTGGCATGTCCTCTTTTCACATTGAAAATATTATGTTTCGTAGCACATACATTTTTTGCAGAGATGAAGTCCATCTTACTTATGCTGGCAATCAGATTTTTCAGAGAAATGTACAAAATGCATTGCAACCATTTTTGGAATTAGAGTCACCTATTTTGCAGTAGATGTTGACGATTTCAAGTTTTTCAAACACACAAAAACACCACCAAAAGGCTCTTTTCAGAGCCAACACTTGCTCCCACAGTATGCAAGACTTTAATAAGAAAACATTTATAATGTTAGTATTTAACATGGCAAGATTATTAATATTGCATCTCCATCATGTCTGCTGCACACTATGCCTATGTTACTACATGTGTACCGTAGTATATTGGAAAAAACATCCTAATACAATGCTATTTGAATTAATGCAGTACTTAATGCACTACGTACCTCATGATATTTATTTCAATGATCATTGTCACTTTTTTATTAACATTACAATAACAATCCCTTGTACAGACTTTTCATGAAACATAAATGCACATGTGATGTCATCAATGACATTTGTGATGTCATTTTTGATGTCCTGGGTGTTAGTCTTAGCAGTGCACGGTGGTGGCTCGAGTTATGGTTGCTTAGCTTACCGAATTTCTGGGGTTTTTCGGTTTTATTTGGAACCATATATATATATATATATATGAATTTCACGGCCCGTGGTAGAGGCTGTGTAGTTATGGTTAAGTTGCTAAACTCGTAGGAAGAGCACTTTTTTTTGGTGGCTTATAACATATAACGTCAGCTGGAGGAATCCTCACCAAACTTTGCAAAAAGAGTATATGGCCCTCTCTGAATTGTATTTGGTGGGGTTTTGTACGGGGGGAGATTTACAGGAGGGTCCCAACATTTATTTTTTTCTTCTATAGACTGAATGGGCGAATTCTTTGCACATGGCTAGAGCCCGAATGGCTGGACGGATTTGCACCAGATTTGTGCAGGAGCAGGGGCTTGGGTCAGAAAGTATGCTTTTGTGTGTTTGGTGGAAATCTGACCAATACTTTTGTTGCAAAGAACTGAAAAGTACGTCTCAAAAAATTAGTGATATCTGGCTCTGCTCCGCGGACCAATTTCCCTGTTCGCTCAATGGACAGAAGTGTCATTTGCATGGAGTACACTGTGCTGCTGGCAAACTTTGGATGCAGCCGGTGGTTGGCTGGAGGGAAGTGTGCTGTGTGTCAAAGAAAGCTTTTGGGAAATGCCACCGTGGTGTATCGGAGGACAGTGCTGCGCCGAAATGGATGGACAAAAAGGAATGTACTGTATGTGGTGGTGGGAAGAGAGGATGGAAACAGTGGGGAGAGAGAAGCGGAACATATGATATATTTGTTCAGGTCGAAGAAGACGGTGGTGTGCAAATGGTGTATGTGAGCACTGTGCCAATTTGGCCACGCCGGAAGGGGTTGCAAAACATGGTTTGGGGGAGTGAAAAGTGAAAGAAATGATGCATTTGTTCAGGTCAAAGAAGATGGTGGAGTGCGAATGGTGTACGTAATCCATGCAGCAATGTGCCGGTAGCTCCTCAGGGGAGAACCTTCTGTGGCGACTTCATGGACGCTCCATTGGGAGCGTGGACTGCATTGCACTGCATCCCGCGAATATGACAACCATATTTGCGGGATTCATCCCTGATATATGCCTTTCAAGGTATTAGGACACATGAATTTGGATTCAATGTCAGTGTACTGACTGGCACTCTACATACCTTTTTGCTGGATTACCAACTTTACTGTGAGGCACATGCTATGGTTGTCACCAAATTCTTCCACTAATTGGCTGGATTACTCTTCTAAATGACTTGTTAGAGCTACATACTATCCATTTTGGCTGCATCACTTTCCATTGAAGGATTATCAATTGAGTCTTATTGGCCTTGCGGATGACCCTTTGGTCGAAAAACGTGTCGGCTGTTACTAGAATAAAAACCATCAATCACTTACTGGGATGATCTTTGTCTCTACATGTGCACTTCAGCTTTGAATTATCATTTGAATACCAACAAATTAACCAAGGAGTTTCCTGCGCTGTTTTGCAACATACATTATCCTACTTTATTATCATTGACCGAGGGGCTTTGGGGAACCTTGTATATTGTTTCTGCAGCGGGTGACCAATAATGAATAAGAGGAAGTGAGGCACACTCCAGTCTGCCACTCCCCATTTATGTTCATGCATTGCAGATGATGCACAGAAAGTGACAATGTGTTGTGCTGCTGCCTATGTGTATTGGTGCTTATGTAGACGTTGTGTCTTTCCCTTGCGGTATGGCAATGGTTTCCCAACTCCTGTCAGTGCTGTCGGTGGCAGTGGTACAGTTGTGAAGTATGGTACGTGGACAAATGTTGCCATACATGCCTGCATGTCCTTGTAGTGTTTGTGGGCAAGGCCTAAGCTTTTGGGTGCATGGGCGGAGGCGGTAGGCCTCCGCTTGTAGCCAACAGCATAGGGCCTGGCCACCACCCCTGCAATTCAATGCCTCCATCATGCTCATCAGGGGACTACCTTCTGTGGCGACTGCGTGGACGCTCCCTTGGGAATGGGGACTGCATTGCAGATAATGTAAAGAAAGCGAGAATGCATGGCATTGCCACATGAAAGGATTTTATACCATCACTGTTTTGCAATATGGAAAATCCACTCAGCTACTCGCATATCCTTCATTGGCGGGTAGCTGCAGAGGCGACTATCATTCTTTGGTGAGTGCAGGCAGACTCCATTGGGGATGAGGAATGCATTGGAGACAATATGGGAAGTAGCTTTGAGAATGGTGCCTTGTTTGGGTCTGTTACTATACCCATACGTACCTGTACGCAGGAAAGCTACGTGGCCACATGTTACCATGCATAGCTCTATTGTCTGCTAATGGGTGTGTGCAAGGACTAGACTCTCAAGTGCATGGGTGGAGGCCGTAGGACGGTGTGGGTTCCCGTTGTGTTGTGGCGGCGGGTAGGGGTGTTGGAGGCAGTGGTACGTTTGTCAAGTATGGTATGTGGCGCCTTGTTCCCCTGCATGCCTCCATTGCCTTGCATTGGTTGTGAGCAAGGCCGAGGTGTTTGGGTTCGTAGGCCTCCACATGTACCCAAGAGGCTAGGCCTTGTCCACACCCTTGTTTCAGGTAGGGCAGTAAGACATTGCCACATGGAAGGATTTTTTTACCATCACCGTTTTGCAATATGGACCTTTTACGCAGCTACTCACATATACTTCATTGGCGGGTAGTTGCACGGGCGACTATCATTTTTTGGTGAGTGCAGGCAGACTCCACTGGGGAAGGGGAGTGAATTGTAGACAATATAAGGACATTTGCAGTTGGTGTACTATGTTGTCTTGTGCCTGCCAAGCCCCTACCTGTAGTCAGGAAAGCTACGTGGCCACATGTTTCCATGCATGGCTTTATTGCCTTCTAGTGGGTGTGTCCACGGACAAGGCTCTTGGGTGCATGAGCACAATCCTCGCAACACAATGCAGCCATGTATGCAATTTATGTGATATTGGTATGTGGATTGCACACATATGTGTACAGAGTGCATTCTCTTTGCCTTAACTCATTTGAATCCGTTATTATAACCATACCTTCTGACATTCCACAGACTTTTAAATATGTAAGTGTCCTAACATACTCATGTTTGTAGATTCATTGTGGAGGACATGTTAGAGGTGTTACAGCAGCAGTGGTGAGACATGCCACCATTTGCCTTTGTAATGGTGTGGCTGTGAACAAAGCCTTGCTTCAGGGAGTGCAGGAAGACATTGGAACATGTATGGGAGCACTGTCATGATGGTAGTGCACACATATGTAAACAGAGTGTATCTCTTTTGCCTTCGCTAACTTCAGAAAGTTATTAAAACCATACTTTGTTCCATCCCACACACTTTGCAATATGTGAATGCACATTTGGAGAATCATTGTGGAGGACATGTTAGACTTGCTGCAGAAGCATAGGTGAGATATGCCACCATTTGCGAAGCTACTCAAAGATCCTTCATTGTCGGGTAGCTGCACACGCACTGCCTTCCGAGATGATTGGGGATGGGTAGAGTATTGCAGTTGATATTGGGATATTTCCATTCAGTGTACTATGTTGTGTTGGGAGTGGCAAGCCCCTACTGCCTTGTGTGCATGGCTATGACCCTTTGAACTAACAGTCTGGACACTGGTTGGATTTAGGTTTCAGAATGTTCACTTCTTTGGGTCCATTCCTATACTGATATGTAACTCCAGCGTACACTCTTGCAAATATGCATATCTCCTGTGGGTGCTCAACACTACAGAATGCTTGTGGAGGACATTTTGCAGTTGGTACACCACCAAAGGTGGCGTGAAGGGCCTGCACTTGCATATGGCGTACGTCTTTGGACTTGTTGTCATTTGCGGACTGACATGCCACCATTTGTGTTTGGTATGGTGTGCCCCTGACAATACCCTGCGCTTTGAGAGCAAAGGAAGACATTGCGAAACAACACGAGTTACTAAGCAGTACACATTTAAAGTATGGATAATGTACACACTGACCCACATACATTTGCACCAGAGAAAATCATCAATGCCGTTAAGTCCCACAATATACAGGACGGCCGGCCTTTGACTGTTAGCTTTCTTTTGCGTACTTGTTGAGATGGCCAACAAACGCGGTTGGCATCCCTATTGTGTGCAATTCTAATGTGTACGTGTGGGCAGCATATACCATCGCAACAGTCACAGGCAAAGCTGACTTTAGATGTGGAGAGTCGCTGCTCACGATGTGCACTCCAGGTATTTTTGTTACGTGCGTGCCAAGCGTAGCACACTCTGTCTTCTGAGCATCTAGCTCCGGAAAGGAACAACATAAACAAAAGCAAAAGCAGACATGCGCACTCAGAGCATACGGTTCCAGAAAAGTCCTATACTTTACCAACATCACTGTGATTTTTTGCAAGTGCTTTATTTTGCTATAGAATGTTCACGCAAACGTGTAAGGTGGCTGCCATCTCTGCTCCTTCATTTCGGAAACATAATCCAGTGTGCAATGTTGTCTGTGCACTTCTTTACTTCTTTTGCCGTCTGGCAAAGTGGACAAAGGATAACTTAGTGGTCCTTGGTGGGCCTTCTGGAAGAACACATTTTCTTTTTAAGGTAGACAAGGTAGCAGCTGTTGCCTCTGGGATGCTTTATATAATAAACGTTTGCAGGTTGGTTCGTATTGCCAGATCTGCAAATGGACATACAGGCCCATATCGGTCGGCCCAGATAACAACGACGGAAAAGACATTGCTTATGGTAATCTTGCAATGCTTGGTCCACCACCTGTCTGTTGGAATGTGAAGGGCATGGCACGCGCAGAAAGGTGTCAGGTATCTGAGAAGAAAGAGGAATACAAATAGATGTAATTAGCTGTTATTAGGGGCAGCATACAGGATAAGAGTTTGCAGGAAGGATGTCGTAATAGGTGGCCGCCTCATGGACCATGTAGTGTGTGTTACTGAGTAGCGTCATATGTTAACCCACTGCTTTACTCTCTGTTTTGTAGGTGATACTGCCCTTGTACGGCTGC
The DNA here is from genome assembly GCF_040938575.1 of Ambystoma mexicanum. Taxonomy (NCBI): domain Eukaryota; kingdom Metazoa; phylum Chordata; class Amphibia; order Caudata; family Ambystomatidae; genus Ambystoma; species Ambystoma mexicanum. Next base: position 929,574,832 of record NC_090929.1, on the reverse strand, counting down.
ACTCAAGCAAAATGGGTTTAAAATGTTGCCACCAGACGCTACTTCCATGTGTTTCCTTTTTACAAAACATGACAGTGCTAGCAAGTGTTGTTAGACCCACAGCATACTGTCTCTGTGTATCTCCAAAGAAAAACATAAAAAACAACTCTCATTGCGGTCCCCTCAGATTGCAGAAGAAAGCAGGAGCTGGTTTGCTTAAAAATGCAACATTGAAATGTGAGCTATCGATGTTTGTGTGCCAGATGACCGAAGCATGAACCTGTGGCTGTTATTACTTTCAATACAATGAGGGTGCGTAGAAGTGGTAATTGTTTGAAAGGGCACAGTAAGGTCAAAACAGGGATTCTAGCACTGCACAAGTGAGTATAAGGTGTGCTGTTTCACTGCACTGTTTGCGTTCCCTTTTCGTCTTGTCCTTTATGCAAGAAAACAAAGTACAATCACAGTTGCGATGTACGGGGAATGGTGAGACATGACACTGCAACGACGTGTGAATACTGCCATCACAACCCTCCTACAATACACACAGAGAAAGTGTGTAGTAAAGTAAATGCATAATTATACATACAGCACTGCAGCCTATTAAAATGAATGCTAATACAAATGTGATGTAAAGTTGTACTTACATAACTTCGTCAGATTCCATGCTTGTATTGGGTGGACAACAGATTGCAGTGTACGTCATATTCAATTGTTGCAGACTACCTCTAGGGCAAATGGGCAGAACAACTGCACTGTAAGTTATCTTTCAATTTTTTTCTAAAATTCCATACAATGTCTGCCCTTGACGCTAATCATGCTTCCCACTCAAGGCGATTTTACAATGAGCATTTGTCCTGTTGAACAAGAGGTGTGTTAGGTTTTGCTTTTCGGAGATAATGCTGGAAAAAAAAGGATCTAGGCGGCAACGTGTTTCAATTGTACCATGCATTTCCCAATGTTGGTAGTGTCATTGCGGTGAAGTTAGTACGATGTATAAGGAGAAATGATGGTGCTGTGCACATGCTACACTGAATGAACAGATGGCAAAATACATAAAATGTGCATTTATAGTCCCTAAGGAACTTTTATATGTGCAGTGTGTTATGAGGCGACAGTGAACAATGGCAGGCTGTGTGTGCGCTGGATCAGCATATGTGGGTGGCTGGGCCACCGTACGCAGTTTGGTGTCTTGCAGCATGAACATGTTTGGGACTGTCATTAGTTGTGGGCAGGGTGTACAATATTGAGCGCATGGCTGAAGCCCATACACTGTACTGGGTGTAGTGCAGCATGTAGGGTGTAGGCACAAGATGTGTAGTGTTTTACAGGTGTACAGGGCAAATTGTGGCATTGCTATGGAAATTGTAGAACTAAGTGCACACATTGCATTGTGGACATTGTAGAGAATTATGATAGCAATGATTTCATACTTACTGTTTGGATTGTCTATGGAATGTGAAATGTTGTAGTGCTCATTGCTGCATTATCTCTGGGTAAAGAGAACAGAACATGTTAGAGCAGGGATTTTGTTACTTTGCAGACCGCAACATTGCATATATTTATTTAATTTGTGGACCCTTATAACCAGTACTTCATTAGTACTATGCTTTGAACCAGTGTACTGTGCAATCTGCGCAGTTCCTGTGTTTCTTTGCATAATCATTGGGTCTGTGGGAAAAAAAAAATCCATGCTGATTATAGAAAATCCTTCCACATTTCTTGGCTGCTATGGTGCACAATGATTTGCAGTAATGTTTGTAGTGGTTACAGCAATTCTTAAAGTGTGCTTTTGAAGTAGGAGGAAATTTAATGGTTTACGATTTCTCGCATATACATATTGGTAGTATGGGTGGCATTGTATAGCAGTTCGTGTTTTGTAAATGTTTACCTGCTTCTTTTTTGCAGCACTGTTTCTTTATGTGTTTGGTTGCTGCTGGTGTTTATGTCAAGATTCCAGTATGGTTACAAGGTAGATGGTTCAGGGCCAGGAGGATCTCCCCCCATGACAGTGTAGGGAGCCGATGGGTTTGTAGCATGGCTGACTGGCAGAGGCGTATATGGAAGAAGGCGGCAACGCATCCCAACATGGCTTCCAAAGAGGAACCCACTGTGGAACTCAAGATGGCACCGGATAAATACATGGATCTGACATCCTTGTTGGTCTGCTGCTGACAGGTCACAGTCCGCGGCTACACAACCATGCCCCGACCACACCCTGCGCTTAGCATTTCCTCTGCTTCCTAACAGAGCAGTGTTATGCTTACTGCGCCTGTTTCTTTTGCACGTGCGTTCGGCATGTACATGAGTTTGCAGCATTCTCTCCCGGAATAGAAGAACTACTTGCCCAGGCGGCTACTGCTTTGTGTTCAGTCTTGATCCTTACCTTGACCTCAGTAGGCTTGTGGCGTCCCATCCTAGTAACCCGGTGTCTCCGGCCCTATGTCTGTAGTCCACAGTAATCACAGCTCCTGGGAACCTGAAACCAGAAAATGACAATAGTAAGAAACTGAAATCCCATGTACCTCCCAGTTCCCGTGCCCGGTTTAACTTGGACTCGCTTGCATACAGGTTCCAGCTTCTTCTCTCTGCTCTGAGTCCAGACAGCTTGCTGGTGTTTCACCTAGAATTGAAGTTTACATTGAGAAGCGGACAAGATGTAGAATAATGCCTCACCAGACCTTACCTGCTCATCTTCCGTATCTAGTGTGTCGCAGCCGGTCTGGACCACTAGTCTTCAGTGAAGTAACTGAGTCGGATACCTACCAGCTAACCCTGGGCTTCAGTCCTCAGTTCATTACGGTGAGCTAAAGCCGCGATGCGCCAGCCACCCACCTACCTTAGGGAAGGGGAGAGAAGGGAGTTGGGAGAGAAAGCAATAGAAACCAATATTAAATACTTACACTTACCTTTAGGTTATCCAGACCCCCGAACACCATTTTCCAGAGGAACCAAGTTCATCCAGGTCCATCACAGCAGCACGCTCCTCTGGAGGTGAAGCCACTGCAAGACTGCTGGGGAAGAGAGTGGCTGGGGTGTTCTTCAGTGCAGAGGTAACCCGAGCGAGGGGGCAAAGCATCAGAACAGGCCAGACCAGGCACTCCTATAGGGCACCAGAGGTAATCATTACAGAACGCTAAGCCCACGTGACAAGCCCTGCCCGAGTGTCATGGAATCAAGGGAAGACGAGTTACCAGCTCTTTTCAGGGACTTGTGAGAAAAGGTGCATTCAGCCCGTTCAGAAACAAACTCAGTGAGAAGGGAAGCAGTAGTTAATAGAGAAAGAACCAATCACTTGGCTAAACGCCTATTGGTAGCACACGTGGGCCAGGTGCCACTACCTGATTCATCTGATGGGACTGTAGCTGGGCCGCCTCATATACATGTAACCACCCCACCTACCGTTCCCCTGGCCCCTCCTGAATGATTTCTAGAGGACCCACAAAGGTATTCTATTGTTTTGAACCAGTGTAGATTACATTTTTTGTGTCGGCCAGGGGCCTTTCAAATGGACCAAATCAAGGTGGCTTTTGTGTTGACGATGCGGCTACTTGGTCACTGCATTTAGTGAATCGAGATGATCCCATCCTGCATAATTTTGGTGAATTCCAACGGAATTAATTTAAGCAGCCCATCGCTGAAACCAATTGGCCCGAAGAAAAAAGAACCACCTTTTTCTATCGGGGTCTGCGTGGGGAACTTAAAGATGTGTTGGCGCAAGTGGTCAATCCGCCGGAACGATGCTCAAAATACATAGACTTAGTAGTACAGCTAAACCAGTGATTACAGGAGAGAAAGGCAGATCGCACCTGGTCGCAGAATAGGCCCTTATACATCCGCTGACACGGAAAGCAACCCGGTCCTCAGGATTATACCCAGGAGCCCATCCCATGCAGTTGGGTATTGTGTGGGGGCCACTATCCAAGGAGGAAAGAGGGAGGCATTGCCAGCAACAGTTGTGCTTATATTGTGGCAAAGCAGACCACTTTCTGAAGGACTATACTAACAAAGCAAGCAAATAGCACTTGGGAGCAGCTGAGGTACTCCCAGTGAACCCAAATGGTCCCACTCCACCATCGGAAAACTCCAAGACTCGACAAGAGTACGGACCGGCTTATCAAGGGAGGAGAAATCAACCGTGGTCTCACACCTTACAGTACCTATCATCCTTATTAGATCAGAACAACCCCAAAAGATGTAAGCCTTGGAATCCTATATCGACTGCGGTGCAATCAGTAATTACATAGATATGAAAGTGGTGCAGAAAATTGGCATAAAGGGGCAACGAAGGAAGAAGGTGGACAACATAGTCTGGGTAGATGGTTCACCATTGTCATCTGGGCCAGTAATGCAGTGTACGGAAGAGGTCGAACTATTGTGCAGAGACGGCCCCAAGAACGTATGACCTTCGACCTGATTAATACCCCACAATTCAAACTTATACTTGGCATGCCTTGGTTGAAGTACCACAATCCTGTTATTAACTGGAAAACACATACAGTAATCTTTCCATCTGAGTGCCTTCACACCTGTTACCCATTTGTACCCGTTGTGGCCAAGGAGCCATCGTTTAGAACACAAAATTTGGGGGCTGTGATACAGCCGAATGGAGAGAAAAAAGGACCTACCATATACATGGAATTTCAAGACATGTTTCAAAAAGAACAAGCCAATACCCTTCCTCCTCACCAGCCATATGATTACCAAATCGATTTGATACCAGGCTCGCAGGTTCCATGTAGCTGCATTAATGCTCTTAAGGAAAAAGAAAACCAGCACTTGTGAGAGTACTTGGACCAGTTCTTGACAAACTGATTTATTGGACCCTCCAAGTCCCCAGCTTCTTCAGCTGTATTTTTCATACTAAAGAAGGAAGGGGACCTCAGAAATGTCATTCATTATAGCGGACTCAATAAGATAACTGTGAAGAAGAGGTACCCTTTAACTTTCATTCCAGTATTGTTGGACCAAGTTAAAGAGGCGAAGATATACACCAAATTGGATTTGCGTGGGGCTTACCATTTAGTCCGCATAAAGGAGGGGGATGAGTGGAAAACTGCTTTTTGCACCAAATTTGGGTTATTTGAAAATACAGTCATGCCCTTTGGCCTGTGTAATGCACCAGCGGCCTTCCCGTTGTTTATGACAGATGTTTTACGAGAAATCCTGGATTTTTGTGTCATGGTCTACATGGATGATATATTGATCTACTCAGCCACCGAAGAAGAACATGTGCTTCTAATTAAAGCTGTCCTAGCAAAACTCTGCGAACACCGTTTGTATTAAAAGTTGGAGAAATGGTACTTTCACGTGACCACAGTGGAGTTATTAGGAATCCTCTTAACAATGCATGGCATCCAAAGGGACAATCGCAAGGTGGAAGCAATCTTAAAGTTGCCCTCGCTTACATCTGTGAAAACGTGCAAAGTTTCCTAGGATTCGCTAACTTTTATAGGCGATTCATACCCCACTTTTTGAACATTGCACACCCCATCACATCATTACTGAAAAGGCACAAAACCTTAATGTGGACCGATATAGCTGAACAAGTTTTTAACCAACTCGCAGCACAGTTTACCTCAGCGCTGATTCTGAAACACCCAGATGCTGAACTTCCATTCATCGTTGAAACTGAGGCATCCAGTGTGGCGATGGGAGCTCTATTGTCACAATGAGATCCGACCACTAATCAATTACATCCTGTGGCGTTTTGGTCCAAGAAATTCTCCCCTGTGAATCTGAACTATACAATAAGTGACAAAGAGTTGCTTGCCATTAAAGCTGCTTTCAAAGAATGGCGTTATCATCTGTTAGGTGCAATACATGCAGTTACTGTCTACACCGTCCATCGCAATCTACAATATCTGCGAACAGCACAGGCACAAACTCCCCGTCAGCTTAGATGGGCTCAGTTCTTTTCGGAATATGACTTTGTCATAACCTTCCGTCCAGGAGTCAAAAACGAAAAGGCGGATGTCCTATCCCGCATCGGATGGAATCTGGAGGGAAGATATGCTTATGCTGTTCTACACCCTGTGGATGTTATCCCATTAAGTAAATTGATGGATTTACAAGTTGAATGCTGCCTCCTTTAGATCAGCTGTGTATTGAATGTATGCAATATTTAACACCAGAACAGTTATAGGCTTGGGTGTCCCAAGACCCTCAATGAACCATAGAAGATGGATTATCATATGATCTACCGTATTATTGAGGGTACCTGTACTTACCGGAGCCGACCATGCAAGACACAGTTTTACACAACTACCATGATTCTTTAACTGCTGCCCCTCCTTGAATTATCACAACCCTAGTGAAAATTCGGCAACATTTTTAGTAGCCTGAGTGTTGAAAGAATGTCATCCTATATTTGAAGTATTGTGATGTGTGTGTGCCCGCAACAAGACTTCACAAACTAAATCATCAGGATTACTTAGAGCATTGTCCTTAAAACCTGCTCAAGGGCATACAATATCATTGGACTTTATTACTGCTTTACCTCCTTCTAACGGGTAAAACGCCATCCTGGCAGTAGTAGACCTCCTAATCAAGATGGCGCATTTTACCGCTGCTGAAAGGCTTACCAAATACAAGGACTGTTGCTCAGGTTTTCCTAACAAACATTGTACGATTACATGGGTTTCCATCCGTAATCATCTCGGACCCAGGGAGTCAATTCATATCCAAATTTTGGAAGAGTTGTTGTGATAAAGCTCAAATTGAAATCAGATTATCCACCAGCCATCACCCACAAACTGATGGTCAGATGGAGAGAACTAACCAAATGCTTGAGCAATACCTGTGTTCATGTTTAACCAGTTGGGTTAATCTGCTCTGGGCAGTGGAATATGCATACAACAACAGTATTCACAGTGCCACAGGTTTATCATCCTTCTACTTTCACATTGAAGGGATCCACATACCACATCTCTCGTTCCCACTACCGCTTTGGAAATACCCATTGTAACATCTCTGCATACTAGTATTAGAGAAACTTTAAGAAAAGCCACCAGAACCCTGCACGATACCAAAGCTGCTCAGAAACATTTTCCTGATAACAAATGAAGAAAGGCACCAGTTTATCAAGTCGGCGACCAAGTCTGGCTGTCCACCAAACATATTCGGTTAAAAGGCCCCAAAAGGTTTCACCCTAAATTCATTGTCCTCCCCCCATAACCGCCATTATTAACCCTGTTGCACTTAAAATGGGGCAACCCCAGTCATTGAAGATCCGCTCCGTCTTCCATGCATCGTTACTTAAACCAATGCACCCCGGCACATGAAACTCCATGTCCAATCCTCTTCCAGTAATAATTTTAAATGGGGAGAAATAGTACGAGGTATGGGACATATTAGATTCCAAGATTGTTAGACAGACATTACATTACCTGGTGGGTTGGAGGGGTACAGCGCCTTAGATCAGACTTGAGAACCAGTAGAAAACATTCATGCACCCCATTTGTTAGCCTGTTAGCCTGTTACAACCATAATCATCCCACAAAGGCAGCACCTGGGTTGGCACTCCTTCTGGGGGCTCTGTAGGGGAGTGCGGCCACGATTGCAGTGCGGGTACAAGGCAGATGGGTCAGGCTCAGGAGGATCTTCCCCCATGACAGTGTAGGGAGACAATGGGTTTGTGGGAATGGCTGGCTGGCAGAGGAGTATATGGAACAAGGCGGCAACCTATCCCAACATGGCTGCCAAAGAGGAACCCACCGTTGGAACCCAAGATGACACCGGATAGATACATGCAACGGACATCGTTGGTGGTCTAGTGCTGACAGCACACGGTCCGCGGCTATAAAACCACACCCCAGACCACACCCTGCACTTAGCGTTTCATCTGCTTCCTAACATAGCAGTGTTACGCTTACCGCTCGTGTTTATTTTGCATGTGCTATCAGCACCTACACAAGTTTGCAGCCTTCTCACCCAGAATTGAAGAACAACTTGCCCCGGCAGGCCATTTGCTTCGTGTTTGGTCTTGATCCATACCTTGAACTCGGTCGACTTGCGTCCCATCATGGTACCCCCATGTCCTTCGTCTACAGTCCACAGTAATCACAGCTCCTGGGAACCTAAATTCAGAAAACAACAATAGTAAGAGACTTAAATACCACATACTTCCCAGTTCCTGTAGCTGGTTTAACTTGAATTCACTTGCATACAAGTTCCAGCTTCTTCGCTTTGAGTCCAGACAGCTTGCCGGTGTTTCTCCTAGAAGTGATGAAATAAAGAGACTATTAATATTCAATGCATCAACAAAGACATTGTGCATACAAGCTATGTTTCACATTGAGAAGCGGCCAAGATCTAGAATAAGGCCTCATCAGAACTCACCTGCTCATCATCCTTATCCAGTGCGTCGCAGCTGGTCTGGACCACTAGTCTTCAGTGAAGTAACTGGAGTCAGATATCTACCAGCTAACCTTGGCCTTCAGTCCTTAGTTAATTGCGGTGAGCCAAAGCCATGATGTGCGAGCCAGCCAGCTACCTCAGGAAAGGGGAGAGATGGGAGGAGGGAGAGAAAACAATAGAGACCAACACTTACCTTTAGGTTATCCAGACCCCCCGAACACCATTTTGCAGAAGAACCAAGTTCACCAAGGTCCCTCCCAGCCTCACGGTCCTCTGGAGGTTAAGCCACCGGCAGACCACTGGTGAAGAGAGTGCTGGGGTATTCTTCAGTGCACAGTTAACCTGAGTGAGGGGGCAACACATCAGAACAGTCCGGACCAGGCTCTACTGCAGGGCACCAGAGGTAACTGTTACATTTTTGCAAGTATTGTGGCATTGTACTGTGCTTCTGCAGAATCGTGACGGTAGTTACGTACCTGTTGGCGTACTGTAACTGCTCATACTTTGGAAGTGTTTGAGGATATGTTTGTAGCACAGTGGCTGTTGAAGGTTGAGTTGGGTTGTTGAAATGCTGCAAATAACATAGTAGTTTTATGGTTTAAGGTACATACCAGGTGGCGTATTCTAACTGTTTACAGTGTCCCATTCCTGCAGGGTAGGTTTACAAGCTTGTGCATTCATGTTGCTACTTTCACATTTGTGTACATTCTGAAGTGGTGGTGTACCACTATGGGTTTACGTAGTGATAGTTCCATATGTATACCATTTGTATGTGTATTCTTAGAGAGGCAGTGACTCATTTGCGTATTTTCTGGTTTCAGAGGTTACTGAGGATAGTTTTTAACCCACATACTTAGTACTTTCCCTTTTAAGTATCATGTGGAAAATAGTGCTACTATCATTTGTGTACACGTATTGTTTGTCTTAGTATACTCATTGGGTTCACTGGGGATAAAATTATCCAACACACACTTTAATACATTTCTTGAATGCATGCTGTATGGTAACTTGCTTTAGGGCCACAGTGTGGAAGGTCATTTTTTCTTCGTGTCTTTACGAGGGTACTGGTTGGTGTTGGCGAGTAAGGTATAGTAGTTTTGTACATCAATGACTACATTTTGCCTTCAAGAATATTAAGTAAGCATTTGCAAGATTTGAAGGTTCTCTCTGCTTTGAAATGATGGAAGTATCATTGCATTCCCACCATGAGCATTGCTTTCTAATATATGCGGTATAGTGCCCTCCACTGGTTGTGTCGCCTGTGTGGTAGATTTTGGCTACTCTTGTGAAGGTTTTCTTGCCAAGTTAAACCTGGTCATGTTTGAAGGCAGTACGATTGTAGTAGTTTTTGGTTCCATTGCCATTGTATCTTAAGAGCATTACACTTACATGTTGAGTATGTGAGAGTATATGTAGCATTGACTGATTATCAGAATTGCACAATGTACACAATATGCTATAGTTTGCATTGTTCAGAAGTTGCTGAAATGGAATGGAGTCACAGTTAGGTATTCGTACATACACAAAGCATTTGTTGGAGACTTGCTCCTGAATGAGATGGTTTCAGAGACTGCATGTATATTTCCACATGTAGGAAATGAGAAAGATTTCAATTATGAGTATGTTTTTCCTTTCCAGTATTTGCAGAAAGTACATTACAAATTCATGTGGATCTTCTTGTCTGTTTAACGTGAATTTCACTATTCCAGCACAGTAGTGCAATTCTTGCCTTACTCTTGAGACAATGTACATGTTGGCAGGATTACTTAATGCATTTCTGTGCAGGACGAACATTTGTAAACACAACTGGTCTACACCATTTAAATAAATGTTTTGCACAATTGCTGGCATTTGGAATAGAAAATGTATTGTCAAATTTGCATAGCAATTAACACCTGTTGTATTAAACAATTTGAATGGACAACTTCCTTCTATGTCTGAGTACTTTGATGTGGTATGTGACGTGTTTGAAGGAGCCACTTTTTTGTGTGTGCAGTTGGGTGTGTCTTGTCTTTTTTGCTCCTTTTGTTGTGCCTTTGAAGTTGATGTAGTATGAGTTCATTTCAATTTCTTTGGTGGTACTGTTGGCAAATAATGTACTGATGTGCCTTTCAATGGGCTTCTTACAACAAAGGAAAATTCAGTTACACTTTACATATCAACATTTATATGCACACAGTCATCGGAAATGGAAGGGGGACCAGAAACGGATACATATACTGGAGATGTTGGCATTTCTACAAGTTGGTGGTGACAGGAGGAAGGAATTGAGGTCTCATTGAAGCGTCTCTCATGACACACAATTTGCGGGGATAGTGTGATGAGAAATGGGCAAGGGGGGCATGTGCATATGTGTTTGTACAAAATTATGCAAGGAGGCAAAATTGTTCGGCAATTCACCCATTTTGGCATCCAGGCGGTCTACTTTCATATTTACAGCATTTCCTTCGGTTTCCGTGGCTGTATGTTGCTGTGGAAGAGGTGCTGCTTCTGGTCTACTCCTTTGTATTCCCGTATGTTCTGTTAAAGAAAAAAGTAATGTTTTTAGTATACATGAAGCAATATATTGTAATTGTGTTACTTTTCACACTGCGTTCCCTATGTATGGGGATACTATGGTCACTCATTCCGTCACGCAGGAAAATCTCCTCCAGCCATTCTAGGGTGCTTGCACTTGCAGTACTTTTTTCCCTTTTGACACTGCGGTGCCTACCAATGGGGTATCGTCCTCATTCGTTTTTTTCATGCAGAAAATTCTCTTTCACCCATTTAGGGTGGTTGCCATTGCTGCGCACAAAAAGAAAACATTATGCTTTCCTACTATTGTACAATACAGGACTTGTGCATTTATAACATAAACTTTAGTGTACTTAGTACATTGCAGTTACGTTTTTCTCTCAGTAGTTGGCGTCCCTAACTCTGCCTCTTTGTCCTTTGTTGGAATGTGAGGCAGGTGTGCAGTAAGATTGTTGAAGCCAGATTTTACTTCTCTTGTTGGTGCATTCCATTACGTTGCATACCTAATGCGTTTGCGCTGTTTGTTTAGGAAGTACCGACTTTGTGCACCTACTGCATTTTACCCTTACCATTCCTGCACTTGTTGCTGTTTGTATATGTTTCTTGTCTTTGCTGCATGGTACCACTTTGTATGAGCACCCCTCCCTTTCTCGGGTGGTGAGGCGCCACCCGATGTCTGTGAACAGATGCACTGTTCGCAACCACTGTGGCTATTAGTATGGAGGAACCGGCTTCAGAATGCTGTACAGTACATCTATACAAAATAAGAGTATCATCTTAAAACCCTAAAATTCGGTGAACAAAAAGCGTTGTTAAAGGGGCATTATGGTTAACTTGCGCTACTAAAACCCTATGACCTTCACTGAAAAAACTATGCTAAAGGAACGTTATGCTTGTAGTGCCCTATTAAAAACCTATGTAATTCACTTAACAAAAACATTATTCAAGGGACGTTATGGTTAAGTTGTGTTACTAAAAACGATCACCTTTACTGCAAAAACTATGCAAAAGGAATGTTCTGGTTAAAGTGGCCTACTAAAAACCTATGCAATTCACTGACAAAAAACATTGTTACAGGGACACTATGGTTACAGATAAAACCGAAAACCCCCTGCAATTCGCCAGTTATGGTAAGCTAAGCAACCATAATTCGTGCTACCACTGTGCCATGCAAGGACTAACACCCATGACATCAAAGATGACATTACAAATGTCATTGATGACCTGACTGATGATATCACATTTAAAGTTTTGCTATATGTTAGCTGAAGTGTGAAAAACTCATCATAATACATTTATGATTTTCATGGGCAAAGGAACCAGGATTCCTGATAACACACCCATTTAGGAACTGACAACATCCTCTGATACAAGTCTCTTTTATGAGACCCTATGACATATTGATACCATGAGAAGTCACTTCTAAATACAAGAGACAAGAATTGTTGATACTCTATGTTGGCCTTGAAAACGACCAGGGGGTCGAAACACGTGTTGACTGTCAGTTTTTTGAAAAATAAATACATTTGGATGATTACAGTGTTGCTTGATATCCGATATCAGATCATTTTTACAAACTTTAAGGGTGCATTGAGCGCGAGCCTCCTTCCCTGTCTAATCCCTATGTTCATTTATCTCAAACTCTGTGGGAAGTTTGAGGGAGGTTGACACTTGCTGCCACCCTGAACATTCAATATAATTTTTCTTTTTATTGTATATTTCTTGGTAATTTTGCATTGTTTACTTACCATTCGAGAGTGGTAACTAGCACATACACCAAGATCGATCCCACACCAGTAATTGTTTTTACTATCAACACAAGGTCCTAATTCGAACCCAACACATTTCACAATCAGTGCACTTATTGCAATCCAAATCACTATCACACATTAGCACACATACATGCACTTCCTCGCCCATTTTCCATTACACCCCTACAACCTTCATACCTATGCACTAAATCACACCATTATAACAATCACTGTTTTCCTCAAGACATTATGATGTCCCTACTTATTCAATCATGCCACCATTTGATTACTAACTAACCTAAGCTCATCACACCTGTACAGACTATTACTCTAACGATATTCACAAATACACCTATCATCCCTCTACACAATCACACAGCACTCTATTCATCTCGACAAATACACTGACACACCCATGCACAATACATGCAATACATTCTACAACTTTCAAAGCTAAACTTTATTTCCCAACAGCCAAAACAGAATGCCTATTAAAAACCAACTCTGTAGAAAACAAAGAAAAAATGGAGCAGATAAGAATAAAAGCAAGCCATATAGCCATCCACCTCTAAAACAATGTATATAAAACATAAAAACAAAACAGCTCCTAACCTCACTCAACAAAACTAAACCAGGCACCATTAAAAAAGTGTGGCCCCTCTTCAAAAACTAAAAGTAAAATAAGATGTGCAAACAAAAGCAGACCTACTAATGAACCAAAACCTATATCTAGCAAAGTAAACGTAGCCACAGTAAAGCATTCCACAAAATGCATTTTACAAAAAATGGCCACTTTAGAGTTTTTCACAATCTTATAACGACCGCTAAAAAGTCACAATATACCCTTAAAAATTACTGCAGAAGACTGATCCTCAAAGCTCTAATTGACAATGCATTTCTAGTAACGAGAAAGTTGTTTATATTGATGTTAAACAGAATGAAACCACTAACTATATTAAACAATACGTTACAAAATGTGCTTCTAAACATGCGCAATGTCAGTCTAGATACTTTTTCAAACTTCTGTGAAGGTGAATGGATTAACATAAGCAGCACATTACCATATTTCAATAAAGAGGCTTTAAACAAGAACAAATCAAAACCATTTGCCATAGACAGTAATGGCTGAGGGTATGAAATCGTAGAAGACAACATTATTGCAAAAGAAACCATTACAGACAAAACTTCCCCAATGTTTGTTGTTCCTATCACCCAAGCATACCACCCAGTGTACAATTGGACATGCTGCTCAATATTTAACATACATCAACAATCCTTCAAACCTGTACGAAAATTCATCAATCACTATGTGAAACTAAAAGACAAAAGTAGAGTGAAAACTTTACAACTGATAGACTTCTGCCCTGTGCGCAGCCACACACACAGGACTGTGAGAACATTAATTAACCTGCATGTTAGGTACTGCTTGCAAAGGCTTCTTCTACTGCATCAAAATGTTAGCAATACACCATTCTGTTAATGCAAAATCTTGTGCATAGACTGTACTATGTAAAAACTCCTACTCTAGAACTCAAAATGTAAATACCATTCTTCTATGTGGAACAACCAAAGAACTCCTTCATGAAATAGAGCACATCCAAAGTAAATATTTTGGAACTGAAGTTGACTTAGAAAATTTAGTAACTTCACAAAACATTAGCTAAAGCCTCACAAATACCAACCTCCTAAAAAACAGATACAAAAAAGAATTACCTATGTTTCAAAACACATCTTCTGAAATACCAGATCAATTATGTGCCTGTTGTCGCAGAAAGTTTTATAAAAAAGAGCACACACCTAGTAGATATGCTCTTCAAAATAGCGGACAATGAGAAATCCCAATGGTTCCAGTTAGCTTTATATCTAACAACAGAAAATAAATACAACATAACTGACCCCTCACTAGTTTACACATACTGCAATACAAAGCTTGACAATAACCAAATGCCTTCATGTGCTATCACTAATAACTTCCACTAATAATATTTTCACTTTCAAAGGTTCTCCAATGACTTTCATGTATAATGTATGATATGCTCTCTTATTACTTATGAGAGCATTATAATGCAAACAGTACACTCATTTCAAACTATAATACACCTTCAACTGAAAGCAGCCACATTTCCTCCATCTGAATTACTAAAAGGAATTTGTGGCAAAGTAGTATATTTGCCATGAGATCTTAAAGAAAATTTGAAACTCGAGGAGTACAACGGCTAACAGATCAATACTTTGATTTTACTAGTTAACGGTGTACCAACAAAATGCAAAAGAATTTGGCAAAACTGGTCAACTTAAACAAAGTTAGACAAGCCCTACAATATCTGAAAGAGAACAATGAATACTACAAAGTTATAAACATAGAGGAAAACTTAAGAGAAATCACCCAAATAATTCAAGATTCACTAGCAACTGGCCAATTTGAATGTGTAGATCCTGTTACTGCAGCCAACGTTTTAAACTAATATACAATTCACCCACTGCACTCCAAAGACACCATTGAAGATGCATTAGAAGCATATCAAATGCGTCAAGACAAAGGATCCACAATGAGCATACGGGAGAAAAGTGTGGAGGCACATTCTTTTCCACTACTCTTTCATATAGGAACAGGAGGAACATATGATGAAATATCCTCACAAATTAGTGCAACAGAATATCGTTTTTTATGAATGAATTCTGAAGACCCCATATTAAAAAAAATGTAGAATACATTTTCCACCTCCTGTTCAAAAAAAATGAACTATCACTCCATGTTATGGAGTTGCACACACATTAATACAGACTCTAATTGTTTAAACATGTGTCACGGTTTATTACGAAGTCACACTCAACTCAGGGAGTTAATTTGCCTAGGGAATATGGCGCACAACAAATCACTATTTGTTTGTTACAGTTGACTTTGGTAAGGCCTCCAACCTGTCTCACACCCAATCCCAACAAGTACCCAGTGCCACAATGGACTAAGAACCAGGCCGATGTGTAGTAAGAATATATTTATTACTTTATTCATTTAAACCAAATTTGACAAACAGACTAACATCAGCCACCAATGCTATGGCAACACAAGAACAAAACAGACTTCCGCAAAGCAACAAAACAGAGATATGCAGTCACAATTATTTCATTTTAAATCACCCACCGATACAGAAAAAGAACAATTCAAGAAACACAGTGATTGCTGATTTGGTTATGATACCTTTTCTCCAAGCAACCCCCACCCTCCAAACATCAATTAAACTAGTGGGAAATCAGTGGGAACATTGGTTTTGGGATTTTAATCAAAGATGGAATAGGAGAGAAAGAAAAGCAATGGGAAATGCGTTTTACCACACCTAAAAAGAACAGTCAGGGCTTTGTGGTTTTGGTCAGAGTACAATGGGGACAAGGGGGAACTTTCGTTTTGCACCCTGCGCATAAAAAGGCACTACAAGGCTTGAGCTTGTTGGATTCGAATGCCAACAAACACCATCCGTGATTTATATAGTGGAATTATTTGATTTACTTTAAATATGCTAAGGATCTACACAAACAAATGGGATATTTGGCTATAGGGAAATAACTATTGCAGGGCCTACACAATATTTGGCTTTGGGGTAGTTTTACTTGCAGGAGAGGTCTTGAAATGGGCATCGGCGAACAACTGGGCACTGCTGGGGCTGTAAGGGGTTCAGTCAAGCATCTCCTCTGAATCCTCCAAGGGGTCCCAGTCACCTTCTATGTCTCCTGGTTCCTGTCTCCAATGCAAGCGTTGGGCCTCTCTGCTGAGATGTTTCTCACCAGATTTCAGCAGCAGGTTGCCTCTCGGAATTAATGGAACAAGCCCAGTTCTAATGCAAAGTGGTTTACTTATAGGGCAAATGACATCAGAACAACATTTCTCAACATGGCGAGTACCCTACATTTTCAAATCTTTACATGTATGAATATATTTTTGACAACTAATTTTAATGCAAATCAGATGAGGCTAGTCTGAAGTCGGCATATATAGGATTTTTCTTCATATACTCAGGAGCTGTAACAGTAAAAAATATATATTTCAACAAAAGGAAGGAATGTACAACAAACTATATAAAACAGTGAACTTATCCCCTCAGAAAGCAGAAATGCATAACAGCCGCTAAATCAATATGGGCTGCATCATGTATTCTCAATACACATAGAACAGTGTTGTTAGAAAATATCATTTTTAATATATTAATCTCTAATTCAGCACAGGTAATACAAAAATAGTTACAACAACATATACACATAACACAGTCATATACATGTTAAAAACATTCCACCTCGCAATGTAGAAACATTTACGCCGACAATTAGATCAGCATAGCACCAAAAAGGCAACATGTTTTTAACATGTATATGACTGTGTTATGTGTATATGTTGTTGTAACTATTTTTGTATTACCTGTGCTGAATTAGAGATTAATATATTAAAAATGATATTTTCTAACAACACTGTTCTATGTGTATTGAGAATACATAATGCAGCCCATATTGATTTAGCGGCTGTTATGCATTTCTGCTTTCTGAGGGGATAAGTTCACTGTTTTATATAGTTTGTTGTACATTCCTTCCTTTTGTTGAAATATATGTTATATATCCTCACTTAGTAGGAGGGATCATCACCAGAGTTTGGGGTTACCCTTGTAGATGAGTACAGTAAAAAATATGACACTTCATATTTTCCTGTTAAGTATTACCTGCATGCTCACACCAACTTTCAAATCTCTCGGAATAAAGAAATGGGCCAAATCAAATTTTCATTAATAACTTTAGATATGTTTATTACACCAACATCGTTTTAGAATGGTTCTAAGGGGGTGACGGTCACCTTTAATAAAAGTCTGGATTGACCGCTGTCACATCTATGCTACTATTTGTATGCAATACTATGCATTTTTTATTAATTCACTGCAGCCTTGACAGGCCTCGCTCACTCTAGACCCCACCCTTGTTCTTCCAAGTCCATACACATGTGACTAGCCAGAGCCTGGTTCATGTTTACATCCGCTTCCCCCATCAAGACCTGTGAGGCCCTGATAGCAACTCTTAATGCACACTTTTATGGGAATTGTGACCACAAGGTCACTTATGCTGCAAGAACAGAAATGGGCTTATCAGTCCTTACCGTGGTTTACATCTAAGCAGTATATTATTTCTATATTTTTAAGTAATGGCCCTGATTGATGATGACAACCAGGCCCCTTGCTTCAGGGCAGCAGAGTAAACGTCTTGAAAGTTAAGAAATGACCGGCTCATGTACCATGCAAACAAATGGCTTTTAAACTCACACCTAATTGCATTATACATGACATCTTATAAGGCTTTCAAAGTTCTAAAATATATGAATATCACTTCTGGATTGTCCTCGCTAACAGCTAGAAGATCATCTCTGTGCCCAGGTCCAACCGTTCTGGAGGGGGCATAGCCTTGATCTTCCCCGAATGGATTCCCGCCTCTATCATTCCTACGCAGGCCTACTCCCCTTTCAAATACCTCACCTGTAGAATCTCCCTCTCCTAGCGATTCCCTTATCATGGCCTCTATCTATCGGCCACCTAGACAGACCTCTTCCTTCCTCTCTGAGTGGGGGGGACCTCTCCTCCTCACTCCTGGTCTCGACCACTCAACTCATCCTTCTTGGAGATTTCAACATCCACCTGAAGGCCTCCTGTCCTTCCTCTGGACTCTTTCATGACCTCTATGACACTCTCTTACTCGCTATTCTCCCCTCTGGCCTGACTCACTCTGCATGGCACACTCTGGATGTTCTGATCTCCTCAGACCTTCCCCTTTCAGTCCCTCTCACCACTCCTCTCTCCTGGAGTGATCACTTTCTCCTTTCCTCCCATCTGATCCTCTCCAACACTCAGGCCAAGCAAACCCCATCACTGCCACCCACATTCTCGGTCATCCAACCCATGAAGCGCGTGTCAGTTGAGGCTTTTGAAGCCACTTTCTCACCTCCCCCTCCCTTTTGGCTGACTCTCACCCTGACACAGCCCTTTCCATTCTCCACTCTGCTATATCTGATACTCTTAATATTGTACCTCTGTCAGGAGGATCCGCCTGAAACCCAAAACTGAGTGCAACTCCTGGTATGAATCAGACCTCGTCATCCTAAACGCAAGTGAGATGAGATGAAATGGATTGCTTCATGTACACCCTCTGACGAACTGGCCTGCCGCCTTCTCAAAAGGCAATACTGGCTCTCTGTCCTCACTAAGAAGAGAGCTCATATCCAAGCCTGAGTCTATGCAGCATCTATCAACTCGGCTGAACTCTTTAAATTCTGCAAGGAACTGGCCAATCCTTCCGCAGTCTCTACCTCTCCTGTCCCTTCCCAGGCCCTCTGCACGGCACTGGCTTCTCATTTCATCTCTAAAACTCAGGACATCCTGTCCTCTCTCTCATCCTCTCCCCTTCCTCCCTCTACTCCCTGCTCCTCCGCTGGCCCTTCTGCAGCCACCTCTCCTCCCTCCTTCTCTGCTTTTCCTTTGTTCTCCTAAGACGAGGTTTCTAGACAAGTCCGATCTGTGAAAGTCTCGCCAAAACAGGGTCGCCCCTGTTCCACCAAAGCCATCAAGGACCACAGCAACTCTCTGGCTCCTTTTCTGCAACCACTCCTTCACCGCTGGAGTCTTCACTTCCCCCCCTGAAGCACTCCCTTGAGCACCCTCTTCTTAAGAAACCCTCTGCCGACCCATCCTGCCCGGCTAACTATCGCCCAATCTCCCCCACTCCCTTCCTGGGCAAACTCTTGGAAAAGCTGACCATATCCCAGCTCAACCTTCACTCTGAATATGTTGTTGCCTCCATGACCATCAGTATGGCTTCAGAACTGCCAGAAGCATGGACAGTGCTCTCCTGTATATCCATGAAGACCTGCTTTCCAACCTATACTCCAACAACCCCTGTGTCCTCATCTTACTTGATCTCTCCTTTGCTTTAACACAGTTAACCATTCAATCCTGCTGAATCATCTCCATGACAACCTGGGATCACTGGTCAGGCCCTGGCTTGGTTGACTTCTTTCCTTTCTTTTCCTTTCCTTTCTGACCAACACTCCCAGGATCAACTTGGGTCCTTCCTCTCCTCTATCTTTATCTCTATCTGTGGTGTTCCCCAGGGCTCTAACCTCTCTCCCTGGCTGTTCAACCAATACCTGGCACTTCTTGCCCACCACATTCCTGCTCTCTGCCCCAATTTCCAGTGCTATGCAGATGACACTCATTTTTAGGGTACCCTCAGGCTCCTCTTCTCTCTCTCTCATCTCTAACTGTCTGTCTGCCATCCAAGACTGGTGTGCCGCCAATGATCTCTGCCTTAATGCCAGTAAGGGGAAGATTTGTGCTATGAAGGGAGTTGGTTCCAGGCACCTGCAAGAAAAACTAAGTGCGACAAATACTAGTACCAGAATCCTTAGAGTCAATTAACTTGCCACACCTGAAAAAGAAATGAAGACACGCCTGAAAAAGCAAAGAAACACAGCCTCCCTGAAGATTGTTGAAGTCATGAAAACGTGCGTTTGGAGTAGAAGCTAATGCAGGAAAACTTGACTGGCAACAGAGCGCCTGCCTTGTCACCAATTCTTAAACATTGTTCCAGGAGACCCGGGCTCAAAAGGCAGCAGCAGCAGGGTCATCATGCCTTATAATGGAGAGCGACAACCATGGCTTTCCCCTCTCCATCAAGGGGAAGATTTGTGCTATGGAGGGAGTTGTTTCCAGCCACCTGCAAGAAAAACTAAGTGTGACAAATACAAGTACCAGAATCCTTAGAGTCAATTAACTTGCCACACCTGAAAAAGAAATGAAGACACACCTGAAAAAGCAAAAAAACACAGCCTCCCTGAAGATTGATGGAGTCATGAAAACGTGTATTTGGAGTAGAAGCTAATGCAGGAAAACTTGACTGGCAACAGAGTGCCTGCCTTGTCACCAATTCTTAAACTTTTCCTGTCACTCTCTGGCCGGCCTATCTTGGTCCCTTGCCTGCCCCCACCTGTGAGGCTAAAAACCTCGGGGTCATCTCTGACTCTACACTCTCCTTCGCCCCTCACATCTCTAACATCTCTAAGAAGTCACACTACTAGCTGCACCTACTCAGAGGTATTCTTCCTTTCCTATCCTTCCCCAGAGGCTCACTGTCTCCAGAGCTCTGGTTCTCTCTAGGCTGGACTTTTGCAACAGTCTCTTTCTAAATCTCCCTACTACTACTCTCCACCTTCTCTAACTCATCCAGAACAGGGCTGCAAGACCTGTCCTTGGCCGCAGGCCCACGGATCATATCTCTCCAGGACTGAAATCTCTGCACTGGCTCCCAGTGGCTGCAAGGATTAAGTTCAAAACCCTCTTCATTGTCCACAAGGCCTTCTGGGGCATGGGGCCTCAATACCTTCAACTATCCCTTGCCAAATATCTTCCTTCTCAAGCTCTTCGCTCAGCCGCCTCCAACTCCCTAAGGGTCAGTTGCTTCTCCAAGCAACCTGATCGCGGTAGATCTCTTTCTTCAGCTGCGGCCTCCCTCTGGATCAGCATCCCTGCCTCTCTGAAACTTGAGGAGAACCATCTCTGATTCCGGAAGCACCTCAAAACCTTTCTCTTTGACTCTGCTTTTTCCCCTCCTCTCCCCTGCTGACCTCCTGGCTGAAACTGAAACTGCACTGGTTACCTGGCCACCATCCGATCTCGGGCCCAGGTCCCCCCTCTGCCAGTCACACACTCCTTCACTGCCTTCATTGCAACCCCGGCACTTGGGGACTGTTCCTGTATCCCCACAGTCCCACTAACAGCACTTGACTCCTGAAGTCTGCACTAACTGTTGCACTTACCACCTGCTGGCTGCATTTTAATTTATTGCTTATCTATTCTTTATCTCATGTACTGCACTGTCCCCTCTCCTTCCCCCCTGCACGTTCCCCCTTCCCCCTTCCCATGCACTTGCGCAATCTGAATGACACCTGGCCTAGTAGGATAGTTGTCTGTTTTCCCTATACTTCAGGTGCCTGTCAAATGTATATGCCTAATTTAAAATGTAGAACTTTATACAAAAATACTCTCAATGGCTATATAGATTAGCCTTAAAAACTATTACTTTAGACCCAAGTACAACCAATTGTAAAAACAAGGGTAAACAGGTGGAAAAAATCTGATGGGTGATGCTTCTGACAGTATTGTTACCATGCCTAATATATCCTGCTGATCTCCACATGTTAAATTTTCCAGAGATACAATATTCTTAATTGAGTGTACCAACACAACGTCAATATTAAACATCTGTTGATGGCAACAACAACATATTTTTCATCAAAGTCATAGTTTTTCTTACAATCTCCTGGACAAACTTTATAAAAAAGTGGAAAAACATTATTTTACAAACAGGAAAAAGACAACCCTTTGCTTCTACATCCATATGTCCAGTTATGATTAAGTAACAAGAATGACTGTGCAACCGGTATGTGTCTTTTATGCATTATGCCACTCTATGTTTTCATTTAGGCCTTGGATATGGCTCCTAGTTTGAAAAATGAGTTTTTGTTCCAGGCTCAAAAGTTTCTTATTGATCAACTCCTGTGTTTTACCTTTCATATGTTTTAGGATCGTCCACTTGAAATCTGTACACTTGTGATTATTTTCCAAAAAATGTTTTACAAGTGGTGCTTGTTCTATCTTATTCCTGATACAACTCTAGTGCTCAGTCATTCTTATTTTACATTTGCGACTGGTCTTTCCAATATAAATGTATTGGCAAGGGCATCTAATAACATATACTACATTTTCTGTATTGCAGTTAGTGTGTTCTGTAATGTTCCATTCTCTTTCAAGACCCAAATCTACTTTAACTGTCTTTTGGTCTGTGCACACATGGTGCAATTTCCACATGGATGGTGTCCTGTTACTGGTTGTAAATCCCACAGTCTTGTCTGTTGGGCCTCCTTGTTTTTACTATTAAAAATGTCATTCCTCATCACTAGATTACGTATAGTAGTACTCTTCTTGAAGGCTACTAGTGGTGTAGTACTTTCTTTTGTCATCACCTTGTTCCAATTTTTGTTGATGATTCCTTTGATCTTATAGGATAAATTACTGATGGTGTTCACAAAAACTAGAGGGCTCTCCTTAGATGTCCTATTCCTATGTAGTTGTTGATCGAGGAGGGCTTCTCTATTATTATTAAATCCCCTCTTAGCTGCGTCTTTTACCAGACGTTTGGGATACCCCCGGGTAGTCAGTTTAGTAATCAAATTGTTGGCTCCTTCCTCATATGACTCTCTAGTGCTGCTGTTTTTCTTGATACACAGGAATTGTCCAAAGGGCAAGTTGTTTTTTACATGTAGGGCATTTATGTCTGTTTCTTTATTGTACGGCTTTATCAACAAAATACCTTGATGGTGGTATATCGAGATGTCTAGAAAATTCACCATGTTGTTGCTCATACTCATGGTGAATTTGAGGTACCTGTTTTGTTCATTGAGCCAGGTACTGAATTGATTAGCCTCTTCTACATTCCCCTTCCAAATGACAAAAATGTCATCTATATAGCGTAACCAACACAGGATGTTGTCTTGAAATGGGTTGAGATTACGATATATAACAGTCTCTTCGAACATGTTGACATATAAATTGGCTAAATTCGGTGCCATAGTTGCACCCATAGCAGTCCCTTCAACTTGTACATAGAAATGACCCATGAATTGGACAAAAATGTTCATAAGTGCCATCTCTGTGCACCATTTTATGAAGGAATTTGAGACAGGATGGTCATCTTCTCTTTTGAGGAGGGTTTCTTCTACAACCTCTAGAGTTGCTCGTTGGGGTATATTAGTATATAGAGCCTGTATATCCAAACATAGTAATACATTTGTGTCTGGATTGAACTGGCTACCCTCAATTCTGGTTATAGCATCGGTAGTGTCTTTGACATAGCTTTTCATACTAGGTATGAACGGGTGAAGATAACAATCTACATATTTAGACAGTAGTTCCAACAAAGAGTTAATTCCAGAGACGATCGGTCTACCAGGAGGATTAGTTACATTTTTGTGGATCTTGGGGAGTATATAAAAGATCAAAATTCTGCCATTTTCCCTCACAAGGTATTTTCCTTCCTGTTTACTAATGAGTTCTAGATCCACTGCTTTAGTCACTTTGTCTCTGATGATGGTTAATAACTCCTTACTGGGATCCTTATCTATTTTCTTATAGTGTTTTTTTTAGATAGTAGATTCAGGTATTCTTCCACATATTGGGTTCTATCCAAAACTACTATAGCACCCCCTTTATCTGCTTGTCGAATAATGATGTTAGGATTGGAACCTAGGGATTTTAGAATACTCTGTTCTCTTTTACAGAGGTTGGAATGGCTCGGAATCCCCATAGACTCAAGTGCTCTTATATCTTCCAGTACCTTTTTTTCGAATACGATAGATTCAGGAGAATAGGAGGAAGGGGGGCACAAAACGTAGAAGGATTTCTAAGGCCACTGCAATTTTCAGTACCATTAAAAGAATTATTTTCAAAAAATTCTTTAAGATGGATTTTTCTCATGAATTGTTGAAACTCCACTCTAAATTCGAAGGGATTGTGATACTTAGATATTACATAATTTAACCATTTATTCAACACTGATTTTTCATGCTCTGTTAGTATGGTAGCAGACAAGTTGACTACCAACCCCTGTGGCTCCGGGTCTGCATCCGGTCTGGAGCCCATTGTCTTTGTGCATTGCCTCTTTCTAAAAAAGGCTGCCGTTGTCCATTTCTGCCTCGGTTGTTGCCTCTTGTGCCTCTGCCTCGATTTGGTCTAATCTCTCCTTCATTGCTGTTTCCACTGGGCCCTGCTCTATTATTGCTCTATTATATTCCTCGTTATCATCGGATCCTGCACTTGAACTGTATGAAGTATTTCTGAAACGGACTCTACGGATTTGTTGTTGGTTAAAGTTTTGCCTTGGTTTTGGATCCCCAAATGTATAGTCTTTGTTGGTATAAATAAAAGCATTCTCATGGGAGAAATTCTGTACATCTTTTTTCATACGTTTTACCAGTTCTGTGATTGTCTCAGTTTTGAAATCTTGCATCTCTTTCAGATGTTTTTCTAGACTAGTCTTAAAAGCAGTTCTTGGGCTGTCTCTATTATTAAAATTAGACAATATCGGCCACATTTATTTGAAATGTAACTCCAATCAGTTTAAAATCATTGTTATCTAGAAATAACCTTGGTTCATTCTTGACAATGAGTCCTTGTGGCAGGGCCTGATTTTTGACATATTCTAGCATAATGATTGCATGTAATTCAGTTCTTATGAGTCTTTTTCTTAATTGTGCAAGTTCATCCCATTGGTCATCTTTTGTGAGAATATCTAAATCTTTCTCAAGACCCATTATTGGTAGGGATTCTATCAGTTTACGTACATACTCGTCATTATATGCTAGACATTTCTCTGACTGTGACGCCATTGTCTACAAACGTGTCACACAATTTAAGTATTCAATAGTATTAGAACTATGAGAGGAGTACTCTGGCTAAAAAAAGCCTCCGAGACCTATTGGTCTCTAAATGTATTTTTCTCAAACGGCAAATTCCATGCTCTATTGGATCCAACACACTCCTTACCACATGGATAAGAATATTAGTATACACAAAAGAAGGTGTAAACACAGCTGTCTGTATCTACAGGGCTAAAAAAGCAAAAAACATGTATTACCAAATATACTTATGAATACATATATTTATTTAATTATAACACTCATAAAATGATCATATTACATAAAATGCATAGTCAAACACACAATATATAAAACATATAAAAAAACTGTACTTGACAAAAACACATGAAAATCCCATACTGTGGGTTGATTTTTAGTAGTTTTTACTTGACTCTGTGTAAAACTCCACACTGGAGTAATTTCTCTTCTCTCTGAATCCTATTAGTATATTTTCAAAACCCAACTTGTACAAGTTTCTGTACTTAGAAAACAGATAAATGTAGGACATTCATCAGGGGTAAAAATGATGTGCTTTTCAAAGTTGATGGTATTTCCTTCCTATCACTTTCTTGCAGCCAAAAAACTTCTAAAATGGCGAGCCCTGTAGAATGAAGACAACGTGTATTACTAGATTGTCCAGCTGTTTATGTCTTCTTGATAGACTACAAACATTATCCCCTGATCAACAAGGGTGTGAGGTATATATTTTTATTTACATACCTTATAGAGTGTTGTAAATAATTCCACAATCAGACACCAAATCAATTGATATTGGCAATTTCCAAGATGTTTAGGAAGCTCACTCAAAAACTTCCTCACAAGATGTACAAAAAATATATAAAATACAAAGACAACCGTTTTAGAATGGAAAGGGGGCCTTTCATGGTCATAAATCCCTTTAAGCCAAAAACCTTACTTTCAGGGCCTGCAGATGGTCAGTACTCAAGTATGAGATACAAATTCGTCTTGAAGGATGGAGTTTGAAATGGCTTAACAGGAGTTCTACAACATAGAAAACAAAAAAAGGGGGGTGGAGTGAGAGCCTGAAGTATAAACAAACTTTAATTCAAATGCTCTCACGTAATCATTTAGAACCACACAAAACTTTCTAGAATTCCAAGACTGTCTAGTGTGTGTCTCAGAAGTCGAGGCTATATTCATTCTTATCACAAAGCCTCAGTTTTAGTGGGTATTACACCAACTAAAAATATTCCTTGACTTGCTGCACTTTATCTGCAATAAAACTACCCCTCAACTCGGAGAAGTGGAACACTTCTTTTGGAGAAAAGAATATCAATCCAGAGGAGCACCTCATATCCACATGCTTTTGTGGATAAATGATGCTCCCAAATTTGGACGTGACAGTGATGCAACTGTTTTACAGTTTGTGATAGTCCGGAGGTAAACCTTAATACTGAGACCCATTTACCTGTGCCCTTACTTCCAGAGGGTGTTAGTAAAGGAACAAGTGAAACCTTCTCATGGGAGAAACCAGTCGCAAGTGCCAACCCGAAGTCTGAAGAGCAAATGGGAACATGGTGGGGTCGGGATTTGTTCCCAAGAATTCATTTTTTGAATGAGGGTTTACACGATTTGGCGGCACCAGTGAGAAGCCGCGCTCGCATCAGGCAACAGACCCGCTGCGGGAGCCACAAGCGCCTGAGTCGGCAGCCCCGCTGCGAGAGCCACGCTCACAGGTGCCGGCAGCCACGCGGCAGGAAGAGAGTGAAATGCTGGGCTTTTCGGCAGCAGCACCGCGCTCTCACAAATCAGCAGCAATGCTAGCAGAGGACAAGGAAACAGGGGCTAAGAATGGACTTCACCCAAACCACTCAATATTAAATATATATGGGGCTGTCAGCCTCATAGAGACACCCACACACGAACACTCTTACCTGGGTTACTGGGGCTCAGCAAAAGCAAGTCGGGGCCCAACAGCAATCTCCACCACAATGTCCCAACGGGAAGGGGTGGGGCTTGGAGGGGTATTTATAACATGAGCAGTAAAACAGTTCCTGATTGGCTGAGGTACACGGGTGTATATAAACCAGAGTCAATGGAAGGAAAGTGTGTTCATTCTTCGTTTCGTTGCAGAGCCAACCAGAAGTGGAGAGCGGAGCTGCAGGAGGCTTATGGGCATACGAGGACTAAAAGGAGAAGAACATCCAGAGGTCCTTACCATGTTCCCTGCAAAGAACCAGGAAAAAGAAACAGCAGGAAACTGAAGATTTAGAGAGAATCATCTACTTACATTTTTTATGTTTTATCTGTTTGAACTTTGGTTGTTGAGCCAAATAAAAATCAACCTTTTTTTTCAACTATACCATCTGCCTACCTTCTTGTCACACAGTTCATTGATAAATACATTAGCGGTGACATCCCTTCAGATACCACACATAGTGACCCATGTTCACAAATCTCACACTTCCAAAATCATAAGTGTGGCAAATACTGCTGACGTTAATATTAAAACAAAGGTAAAACTACACCAAATGTCACTTTGCCTTCCCTAGACAAGTTTGCACAATAGGACAAGTAAATAGCTTGATGTCTTCTGTCAGACACAGTGTAAAAGGCAAATCCCCAATAAACATATACAACATTAAAAGGGACAAAGCATCCAAATGAATCAATGATTACAATGCAATGATAGTCTTCTTGTGGAATGAAAATATACACATGCAATACATTGCAGACAATTCCACTGTGGTTGCAAGATATGTCACAGCCTATGTAACCAAAGCTGAGAAAACAGAGCTAAAAGACCTATGGGATGACATATCATCTGACAAAACACTGTCACAAAATGTTTTCAGTTTCGGGTATAAAAATGCTCTCCCACAGAGAATGTGCTTGCTACGAAACTGCAGACTATTTAACAGGTACAGCCTTTTATGGCAAATCTGAACACATTGTCTCGCTAAAACTTAGTCCAGCTTCATCCTGAAAATGAGTACTAAAACCCTACCAAGAGATAGAAACAATAGCCATAAATGATCCAAACAGCCAGGACATAAAAAAATAAAAACAATTTAATTGACACATACCACCCAAACAGAAGTACTGCTTTGGAAAGCACATGCCTCTACAACATTGCTCAAAACTACTCCTACAAAATCAATGTCACACCAGATTATACAACTGGCAAATATTCAGTATGAACTTGTGAAGGAAGCCTTGTGAAATGTTCCAAATCCAGCAGAATTAATCATATAAAGTTATAATTTAAATCTCAGAAACATATAGAACATTATTACAGGGCCTTATTGCAATGTTTTAAACTTTGGAGAAAAGAAGAAGAAGAATTAGGTGACCATGGCTCATTTGAAGCTGCATTCAAAGCAAATGAAAGGAGCATAAAAAATGTCATTTTCAAACAATACAAACAAATGTTGGACAATGAACGCCGACAAGAGGAAGAAATTGAAGCTCTATTAGATAAATACACTCTTGAGGGCAGTCAACTCTCCCTTACAGGAAGCCAAGAAACACTTGGAGAACCACTCATTATAAATTAAGCAGAAATAGACAAGACTGAGGTAAAAAGGCTTGTCAGTGCTCAAATGACAGCTAAATGATGAACATCTCACCATTTATCTAGAGGTCCCTGAATAAATTGAACTAGGTTTTAAACATGAAACTAAAACTTGTAGCTCTAAAACCTATACAACTCTACTCCTGTATGTACATGGTGAAGCTCGTTCTGGTAAAACACAACCTTTTTATCTGTTGTAGCAGCCCCTACAGGTTTAGCTGCCTACAACATAGGAGGTACAACTTTACACTGACTCCTGCTCCTCAATGCAGAACACCAAACAAATTAGAATCCTACAAATTATCAGCAGAAGCTGCTACTTAAGAATGCAGAATTCTGAAACAAATGAAAGTGTTCCTGTTAGATGAAGTAAGCATGGTTTCCAACCTCACATTGGCTTTAATTCATCTGAGTATGGAAGAAATCCTAAAAGCCAACTACGAAGAACTTGGAGGAAAACACGCAAATTCAGGGATCTCCTACAGTTAACTGCAATAAAAGGTCAACCTATTTTCAAAACATTAGGACACAAACAATGTCCTAACACACTCTGTAGCATTGTAAATGTAAATCTCTGGAAACATTTTTGCTACAGAGCACTAACTGAAAACATATGTCAATCTGCAGATCTCATCTATGCTATTATTTTAAAAAGCATTAGAACTTTTCTGCTTACTAAAATGCAAAATCACTCTTACATTCAAGATGAATCCATGACCTATATGGGCAAAGCACATTTGCTCCTGATGTCATGGAACAATAAACTCAACAAAATATAAAATGCATGCCCTTAATGCCAACCCTTGCTGGCTGTAGTCAATTCAATTACACAATGTTGATAAAACAAATGCACCCCATACTGCATATAAGCTTCACAGACAAACTAGAAGTGAATGGCATTGCACTCCCTATTTGCCAACAAGCAACAGCATGACTAAATAGCTTTGAAAAATGTATCTCCAGAAAAACTGGATTAGAAAAAGTATTAACTCTGTGTCTAAACTTCAGAGTAATTCTAAAACGTAACTTTGATGTTGAACAAGGTTTAGTCAATAGAGCAATTGTGCATTTACTTTTCATGTAAGATCTGTCGAAGTGAATCCTATTTATGTTGGCACAAAACTGTCAGAGGATATTGGGAGAAATATCATGAGCTACATAGTTCATTAAGCAATGCATTTCTATAAACACCATTGTATTACAGAATTCTTTCCAGTATAGGAACCTATTCATGTAGAAACACAGGCATTGTGTGCAGCATACACCATAGAGGTGGAATATTCATAATGTTGCCATGTTGGATAGTAAAATGATAAATGCTTCGTATTAGAGTTTTGCGTACTGTGAAACTTGTAATAAGTAGGCAATGAAGACCCACTTACTACATAATTGTATTACTACTGACATAAAATAAAGAGAGCAAAAAGTACACAAATATGAGCACATACAAGGAAAATAAAGTAATCAAGAAAGTAGCAGTACTACTCGAAAAGGTTCATAACTTAACTGATTGTCTTTATGCAGAGAAATTATTTATGTGTTTCAAGTCTGTTTCTTCTGCTTTGTATATGTATCATATGATATGAGTGGACCCTAAGGAAAGAAGTGTAAAAACAACACATACAAATATGACCATATTCAGGGAAAGTAAAGCAAGCAAAAAAGCAGCAGTACTACCACAAAGTGTTCATAACCTAACTGAGTATCTACATGCACACAAATGATTACTGTGTTTCAAGCCTGCTTCTTCCCCTATGTATATGTATCATATCATGTGAATAGACCCTTAGAAAAGTAGTGTAAGAACATATGAGAAGGGTAAGATCTACAAATATAGTACCTTTTGAATTTTTAGTGCCTGACTGTTAGTGAAGAAAACCACCTAGCCTAGATATGTCAGTAAAGAAAAACAGACGGAGCCAGACATGTGATTTCATCAGTGATGTCATGAATGACATTTATGATGTCATCTTTGATGTTATGGGTGTTAGTCTTAGCAGTGCACATTGGTGGCGCGAGTTATGGTTGGTTAGATTACCATAACTGGTGAATTTCTGGGAGGTTTCAGGTTTTACTTGAAACCATAATATGGATAAATTGTTATTAGTCCAAAGTAACTATAACTGTTACACTTCGCCCTCAGCCGCACCACGTTCCCTGGGTTCTTCCTCGTTCCTCCCGTGTACACAAGGACAATTGGGGAGTTCCAGGTAACGCCAGAATAAGAGACAGGAAAGTGATCGCCCTTCATAAAGGGTTATGGCGCCGGCATGCGCCCTTCTTATCGCGCTGGCAGCTGCCGTGGAAAATTGCTACACGAACTACATTACCCAGAAAACCTGTCAAGGGTTGTAGTTCCCGGCGTTGATACGGGAGCCTCATTTTCAAACGGTACGCCTCCTTGTTGTTACTTATTCGACAGCGGCGTGCAGAACGCTGCTTCTGTTTAAAGTTACAACCGGCATACTTTCCGAAGTGCTCTCTCTGTACTTTGATTTTGGAAGTCCCTGTTTTCCCGTGTACCGACCCTGCCTGCACACGGACTCCTTCTTTTTAAACCTTATTTTGATTTGTTTGCTGACCGCCCGTGTACCAGACCTCTTGCCTGCTTCCTGGACTCTTGGATAGTGATTTTGCTGTGTTAATTGACCGCCCGTGTACCAGAACCCTTGCCTGCTTCCTGGACTCTTGGATAATTGATTCTGCTGTTTTTTTTGATCGCCCGTGTACCAGAACCCTTGCCTGCTTCCTGGACTCTTGGATAGTGATTACTCTGGTAAGAACAACTCTATAATTGGAATCCCTCTTTCATCAGACTGTCATCACGTCTGTGGATTTTGGCTTCTAAAGTGCATTTTGGAACGCTTTGCTGTGGTGCACCATCCCGAAACCAGTGCGACCCTCGTTCCGCTCGGGGATAGCTGCCTTACTAACCTTCCTTTTTTTTATTTTATACTTTCGTTGTTACCCAGGATTCGTTACACCAATCTTACTTCCACCAGTGGTAAAGTATAGTTTTCTTGGTTTTCAATATTGGAGAGTTACACATTTAGCTATATATTAAAGCCTCTTTGCTTTATAGGTTGTTCCAGTTCTTTTGGCTTAAGGGGAGTTAAACCAGGTACTACTTAAGGGCTATAGTCTTGGGGAAACCAGATTTAGAATTGACATATAGTTTAACTTGTTATCCTTTCCTTTACAGCCTGGGTTCGAGGCGGTGTGTTCTCCCCGCTCTTTTGATCGATCGGTCCCCTTGTCTGTACAGTTCAGCAGGTGGTCATATCGGTTTAAAGAGTTCTTTCCCTCACAGAGAGGAGGCTTGGGTGGAGGCTCCAACCCTTGCTCCTTCAAGCAACTCCCCAGCACTAGGGGTCCGGCCTGTTTTACGTACTCCCCATTCTGGTGAGTAACAAAAACAGAAGCCATGGAAGAAGTCGATCCTTTAACCACCTTGGTTCGCTTGGTATCTGAACTTCGTTCTGATATGACAGCCGCACATAGTGCTATCCATCAAAGGATCGACACTTTGCAGAGTTTTCCAAGCCCCCACACCCTGGGGGTGGATACGTCTGCTGCTACTGCATCAGGTTCGACCGGTCCTACAGCCTCTGCCTCTGGCTTTACGGCTACCCTGGTGCTTATGGCTACTCAGTTCCCACTGGCCCCCCCCAGAACGTTTCTCTGGGGATCCTAAACATTATCGCACGTTTATCAACCAGTGTAAATTACATTTCCTCTGTCGGCCCACTGCTTTTCCTAATTCTACTACTAAGGCAGACTTTGTTCTCTCTCACCTTGGGGGTACAGCAGCCGCTTGGGCTAATCCGTTACTTGAATCCAATAGCTACGTCCTTTACGACTGTGATGCTCTCATCACTGCCATGAACAGAGTATTTGACACCCGCTATAAATCTCAGGCTACTGATCTGGAGTTCCTCAATCTGCATCAAGGTACATCCTCTTTGTTTTCATACCTTACTAAATTTAACCAACTGGCGGCTGAAACCGATTGGCCGGAAGAGAAAAAATCAGCCGTGTTTTACAAAGGGTTGTCGGAAGAATTAAAGGACGTTTTGGCCACAGTACCAGTGGTTCCTACCACTTTTGGTGAATTGCTAGACCTGGTTTTACAAATAGACGCTAGAAGAACTGAAAGAAGGGGCGAACGCAAGTCGCCAGTCCCTGTTACTCCTCAGGTGGACCAGTCTTCTCCTTCTACTTCGCTTCCGGAACCTATGCAAATCGGGGCAGTAAGAGGTCCTTTGACTCCTGCACAACGAGATTATCGCAGATCACATAATTTATGTATGTATTGTGGATCTGCTGAACACCACTTGAAGGATTGCCCTAAAAGACCTGTCAAAAAGCCGGGAAACGCCAGAACCCGGCGATAGAAAGGGTCCCTACGCCGGGGGTGCATTCCTTGGACTCTCATGGTGCTGTTTCTGCTCCTGTTAGCCTTCCTGTGGTGTTCACCACTGAGGGTAGTACTTTTTCTTCTTTGGCGATCATTGATTCTGGGGCCACCCGGAATTACATGGATTACGATTACACCACAAGTAAGAATGTTTCAATTGTCTCTAAAGCCCAACCCGAGGCTGTTCACGCTGTGGACGGTACATCCTTGATCTCTGGCCTAGTTACACAAAATACCTCCTTAATTCATATGCAAACAGAGGAAGGACATGCTGAGTCAATTTCCTTCGATCTAATTAAAGCCCCTCAATTCCAGGTCATCTTGGGCATCCCTTGGTTGCAACATCATAATCCGGCCATCGATTGGACAAGGAAAACCGTGCAGTTTCCTTCCACTGAGTGTAACGAAAAGTGTTTCCTTGACACTAGTGTGTCCCCTGAGTCTTCTTGTCGAGCCTTGGTAGCATCTATGTCTATAATTTGAGCCATCACTAAGTCTCCCGAAACCGAAATCCCTCCTGAATACAAGTCTTTTTGTGATGTGTTTGACAAAGGAGGGGCAGACCAATTGCCACCTCATAGGCCTTACGACTGCCCCATCGACTTACTGCCAGGTGCTAAGGTCCCGGCGGGTAGGGTCTATTCTCTTACGGTTCCAGAAGATAAGGTATTGAAGGAGTACATTGACAAGGCATTGGCCATTGGGTTCATTAGGCCTTCCAGGTCCCCTGCGGCCTCTCCGCTCTTTTTCGTCCCTAAGAAGGAGGGCGACCTCCATCCCTGTATCGATTATAGGGCATTAAACGCGGTGACGGTAAAAAACCAATATCCCCTCCCGCTTATTTCAGTGCTCTTAGACCAACTCGGTTCTTCTGTAGTCTTTACTAAGGTGGATCTTAGGGGTGCATGTAACCTCGTTCGAATCAGGAAAGAGGACGAGTGGAAAACCGCCTTCAAAACACGCTATGGATTGTATGAATATTTGGTCATGCCATTTGGTCTCTGTAACGCCCCGGCCACTTTCCAGGCGTTCATGAATGATATATTCCATGACTGTTTGGATCAATTTGTGGTAGTATATTTGGACGATATCCTCATATATTCACCCTCCACAGAGGAACACACGAGGCACGTGCAAATTGTCTTGCAAAGGTTGAGGGAAAACCACCTATTTGTCAAAGCTGAAAAGTGTGTCTTCAACTCCACTGAGGTGGAGTTTCTTGGTTATGATCTAACTAGTCGGGGTATACGAATGAGTCGCTCCAAGGTTATGGCTGTTTTGGATTGGCCCGTTCCTACATCGATTAAAGCCTTGCAATCCTTTTTGGGGTTCTCGAACTTCTATAGGCGCTTCATCCGTTCTTTTTCTTCTATATCTGCGCCGCTGACGGCTTTGACCAGTTCTAAGAAATCCTATCAATGGAACCAGGAGGCACAACGAGCCTTTGATGCCCTTAAGGCCGCATTCACTTCCGCTCCAGTGTTACAGCATCCTAATCCCTTACTCCCATTTTTGGTGGAGGCCGATGCTTCTGGCTCGGCTATTGGGGCAGTTCTATCCCAGAGATGTCCAGACTCGGGGGAAATCCATCCGATTGCATTCTTTTCAAGGAAATTGACGCCTTATGAGCGCAACTATCCAATCACAGAACGAGAACTCCTTGCCATAAAAGACGCTTTTTCCGAATGGCTGCATCATCTTTTGGGGGCTCGACATCAGGTCACGGTCTTTTTGGATCATCGGAGCCTTTTGGCATTTAAATCAATGAAATGTCTTACTGCCCGACAGGCTCGTTGGCATCTTTTCTTTTCTCAGTTTTATTTCACTATCACGTATCGACCGGCCCGATTGAATTCTTGTGCAGATGCTTTGTCACGCATTGCCTTCCATTCTGACAACAATGTCTCTGGCAAACCTCTCTTGTTACCTTGTAACGTTGTTTGTGCCTGCACCCCTCAACCTAGCCTGCGGACTTTGATTTCGGTTTGGGTCTCCGCACATAAGGAAGAGTGTGAAACTCTCAATCTTGATGTGGTTCAAGGCCTACCCTACATTCAAGGACGCTTGTTTGTGCCTCCAGGTCAGGCACGCTTACGTGCTCTGGCTTGGTCTCATGACTCCCTAAGTGCGGCTCATCCGGGTCAGCAAAAGACGCTGGAGGCATTACGCCGTTGGTCCTGGTGGCCCACTATGTCAAGGGATGTGATTGACTATCTGGCATCCTGTTCAGTATGTTCTCAATGCAAAGTCTCCCGTTCTAAACCTGTGGGTCTGTTACGCCCTCTCCCTGTGCCCACAAACCATGGTACATGGTTTCTATGGACTTCATTGTGGATTTACCTCCTGTGAAAGGCCTTGATACCATATGGGTAGTCATTGATTATTTCACCAAGATGGCACTGTTCATTCCCTGTTCAGACCTGCCTTCTGCTCCTGTCTTGGCTTCCCTTTTTCTCCAGAACGTTTTCCGGTTCTTTGGATTGCCTGCTATCCTGATTTCGGATCGTGGCTCTCAATTTACATCACGTTTCTGGAGGGCTTTGACTGCTTCATTGGGTATTGACGACCGGTTCAGTTCTGCTTATCATCCTCAGACGGATGGGAAAACTGAAAGAGTAAATGCCACCCTTGAACAATTTCTCTGGTGTCTCTGCCTTTGTTTTCAAGCATCCTGGTTGACGATGCTTCCTTCTGCTGAATTCGCTTACAATAATTCTATGCATACTGCCTCAGGGGTCTCGCCATTTTTTGCCCTATATGGTTGCCATCCACGGTCTTTGCCTTTTGATCCTACACTTCCCATTGACAACCCGGCGGCTCGGGATTGTGTCAGGGAACTGGTGACGACCCGTAGAACGGTTCGCTCACATCTACTTCAAGCTCAAGCAAGGGCAAAGAAAAATGCTGATCGTCACAGAAAACCGGCGCCTAATTATAAGGTGGGCATGAAAGTCTGGTTGTCCACCCGTAATTTGCGAATTCCTGGCAAACTCTTGTTGTTGCCTAGATTCGTGGGTCCTTTTCCCATTACTGAGATTATAAATCCGGTGGCTGTACGCCTTTCTTTACCTACGTCTTGGAATCAACATCCTGTATTTCACGTCTGTCTCCTGAAACCTTGTCCACCCTCTGTTCGGTTGCCCGATCGACCTCCTCTGGTTCAGGTGGATGGGGATGATGAATATGAAGTGGCGGACATCCTGGATTTCCGTCTCCGTAGGGGGCGCCCCTTTTATTTGGTTGATTGGAAGGGGTACGGTCCCGAAGACAGGTCCTGGGAGCCTTTCTGCAATATACATTCTCCGGCTCTCTTACGCCGTTTCCATGCTCGGAGGGGGTCTGCGCCGCCTTTGGGGGTGGATGCTGTTACACTTTGCCCTGAGCCGCACCACGTTCCCCGGGTGCTTCCTCGTTCCTCCCGTGTACACAAGGACAATTGGGGAGTTCAAGGTAACGCCAGAATAAGGGACAGGAAAGTGATCGCCCTTCATAAAGGGTTACGGCGCCGGCATGCGCCCTTCTTATCGCGCTGGCAGCTGCCGTGGAAAATTGCTACACGAACTACATTACCCAGAAAACCTGTCAAGGGTTGTAGTTCCCGGCATTGATACGGGAGCCTCATTTTCAAACGGTACGCCTCCTTGTTGTTACTTATTCCACAGCGGCGTGCAGAACGCTGCTTCTGTTTAAAGTTACAACCGGCATACTTTCCGAAGTGCTCTCTCTGTACTTTGATTTTGGAAGTCCCTGTTTTCCCGTGTACCGACCCTGCCTGCACACGGACTCCTTCTTTTTAAACCTTATTTTGATTTGTTTGCTGACCGCCCGTGTACCAGACCTCTTGCCTGCTTCCTGGACTCTTGGATAGTGATTTTGCTGTGTTAATTGACCGCCCGTGTACCAGAACCCTTGCCTGCTTCCTGGACTCTTGGATAATTGATTCTGCTGTTTTTTTTGATCGCCCGTGTACCAGAACCCTTGCCTGCTTCCTGGACTCTTGGATAGTGATTACTCTGGTAAGAACAACTCTATAATTGGAATCCCTCTTTCATCAGACTGTCATCACGTCTGTGGATTTTGGCTTCTAAAGTGCATTTTGGAACGCTTTGCTGTGGTGCACCATCCCGAAACCAGTGCGACCCTCGTTCCGCTCGGGGATAGCTGCCTTACTAACCTTCCTTTTTTTTATTTTATACTTTCGTTGTTATCCAGGATTCGTTACACCAATCTTACTTCCACCAGTGGTAAA
This sequence comes from Ambystoma mexicanum, assembly GCF_040938575.1. Taxonomy (NCBI): domain Eukaryota; kingdom Metazoa; phylum Chordata; class Amphibia; order Caudata; family Ambystomatidae; genus Ambystoma; species Ambystoma mexicanum. The sequence continues at coordinate 929,537,533 of NC_090929.1, read as the reverse complement.
GTATAGTTTTCTTGGTTTTCAATATTGGAGAGTTACACATTTAGCTATATATTAAAGCCTCTTTGCTTTATAGGTTGTTCCAGTTCTTTTGGCTTAAGGGGAGTTAAACCAGGTACTACTTAAGGGCTATAGTCTTGGGGAAACCAGATTTAGAATTGACATATAGTTTAACTTGTTATCCTTTCCTTTACAGCCTGGGTTCGAGGCGGTGTGTTCTCCCCGCTCTTTTGATCGATCGGTCCCCTTGTCTGTACAGTTCAGCAGGTGGTCATATCGGTTTAAAGAGTTCTTTCCCTCACAGAGAGGAGGCTTGGGTGGAGGCTCCAACCCTTGCTCCTTCAAGCAACTCCCCAGCACTAGGGGTCCGGCCTGTTTTATGTACTCCCCATTCTGGTGAGTAACAAAAACAGAAGCCATGGAAGAAGTCGATCCTTTAACCACCTTGGTTCGCTTGGTATCTGAACTTCGTTCTGATATGACAGCCGCACATAGTGCTATCCATCAAAGGATCGACACTTTGCAGAGTTTTCCAAGCCCCCACACCCTGGGGGTGGATACGTCTGCTGCTACTGCATCAGGTTCGACCGGTCCTACAGCCTCTGCCTCTGGCTTTACGGCTACCCTGGTGCTTATGGCTACTCAGTTCCCACTGGCCCCCCCCAGAACGTTTCTCTGGGGATCCTAAACATTATCGCACGTTTATCAACCAGTGTAAATTACATTTCCTCTGTCGGCCCACTGCTTTTCCTAATTCTACTACTAAGGCAGACTTTGTTCTCTCTCATCTTGGGGGTACAGCAGCCGCTTGGGCTAATCCGTTACTTGAATCCAATAGCTACGTCCTTTACGACTGTGATGCTCTCATCACTGCCATGAACAGAGTATTTGACACCCGCTATAAATCTCAGGCTACTGATCTGGAGTTCCTCAATCTGCATCAAGGTACATCCTCTTTGTTTTCATACCTTACTAAATTTAACCAACTGGCGGCTGAAACCGATTGGCCGGAAGAGAAAAAATCAGCCGTGTTTTACAAAGGGTTGTCGGAAGAATTAAAGGACGTTTTGGCCACAGTACCAGTGGTTCCTACCACTTTTGGTGAATTGCTAGACCTGGTTTTACAAATAGACGCTAGAAGAACTGAAAGAAGGGGCGAACGCAAGTCGCCAGTCCCTGTTACTCCTCAGGTGGACCAGTCTTCTCCTTCTACTTCGCTTCCGGAACCTATGCAAATCGGGGCAGTAAGAGGTCCTTTGACTCCTGCACAACGAGATTATCGCAGATCACATAATTTATGTATGTATTGTGGATCTGCTGAACACCACTTGAAGGATTGCCCTAAAAGACCTGTCAAAAAGCCGGGAAACGCCAGAACCCGGCGATAGAAAGGGTCCCTACGCCGGGGGTGCATTCCTTGGACTCTCATGGTGCTGTTTCTGCTCCTGTTAGCCTTCCTGTGGTGTTCACCACTGAGGGTAGTACTTTTTCTTCTTTGGCGATCATTGATTCTGGGGCCACCCGGAATTACATGGATTACGATTACACCACAAGTAAGAATGTTTCAATTGTCTCTAAAGCCCAACCCGAGGCTGTTCACGCTGTGGACGGTACATCCTTGATCTCTGGCCTAGTTACACAAAATACCTCCTTAATTCATATGCAAACAGAGGAAGGACATGCTGAGTCAATTTCCTTCGATCTAATTAAAGCCCCTCAATTCCAGGTCATCTTGGGCATCCCTTGGTTGCAACATCATAATCCGGCCATCGATTGGACAAGGAAAACCGTGCAGTTTCCTTCCACTGAGTGTAACGAAAAGTGTTTCCTTGACACTAGTGTGTCCCCTGAGTCTTCTTGTCGAGCCTTGGTAGCATCTATGTCTTTAATTTGAGCCATCACTAAGTCTCCCGAAACCGAAATCCCTCCTGAATACAAGTCTTTTTGTGATGTGTTTGACAAAGGAGGGGCAGACCAATTGCCACCTCATAGGCCTTACGACTGCCCCATCGACTTACTGCCAGGTGCTAAGGTCCCGGCGGGTAGGGTCTATTCTCTTACGGTTCTAGAAGATAAGGTATTGAAGGAGTACATTGACAAGGCATTGGCCATTGGGTTCATTAGGCCTTCCAGGTCCCCTGCGGCCTCTCCGCTCTTTTTCGTCCCTAAGAAGGAGGGCGACCTCCATCCCTGTATCGATTATAGGGCATTAAACGCGGTGACGGTAAAAAACCAATATCCCCTCCCGCTTATTTCAGTGCTCTTAGACCAACTCGGTTCTTCTGTAGTCTTTACTAAGGTGGATCTTAGGGGTGCATGTAACCTCGTTCGAATCAGGAAAGGGGACGAATGGAAAACCGCATTCAAAACACGCTATGGATTGTATGAATATTTGGTCATGCCATTTGGTCTCTGTAACGCCCCGGCCACTTTCCAGGCGTTCATGAATGATATATTCCATGACTGTTTGGATCAATTTGTGGTAGTATATTTGGACGATATCCTCATATATTCACCCTCCAGAGAGGAACACACGAGGCACGTGCAAATTGTCTTGCAAAGGTTGAGGGAAAACCACCTATTTGTCAAAGCTGAAAAGTGTGTCTTCAACTCCACTGAGGTGGAGTTATTTGGTTATGATCTAACTAGTCGGGGTATACGAATGAGTCGCTCCAAGGTTATGGCTGTTTTGGATTGGCCCGTTCCTACATCGATTAAAGCCTTGCAATCCTTTTTGGGGTTCTCGAACTTCTATAGGCGCTTCATCCGTTCTTTTTCTTCTATATCTGCGCCGCTGACGGCTTTGACCAGTTCTAAGAAATCCTATCAATGGAACCAGGAGGCACAACGAGCCTTTGATGCCCTTAAGGCAGCATTCACTTCCGCTCCAGTGTTACAGCATCCTAATCCCTTACTCCCATTTTTGGTGGAGGCCGATGCTTCTGGCTCGGCTATTGGGGCAGTTCTATCCCAGAGATGTCCAGACTCGGGGGAAATCCATCCGATTGCATTCTTTTCAAGGAAATTGACGCCTTATGAGCGCAACTATCCAATCACAGAACGAGAACTCCTAGCCATAAAAGACGCTTTTTCCGAATGGCTGCATCATCTTTTGGGGGCTCGACATCAGGTCACGGTCTTTTTGGATCATCGGAGCCTTTTGGCATTTAAATCAATGAAATGTCTTACTGCCCGACAGGCTCGTTGGCATCTTTTCTTTTCTCAGTTTTATTTCACTATCACGTATCGACCGGCCCGATTGAATTCTTGTGCAGATGCTTTGTCACGCATTTCCTTCCATTCTGACAACAATGTCTCTGGCAAACCTCTCTTGTTACCTTGTAACGTTGTTTGTGCCTGCACCCCTCAACCTAGCATGCGGACTTTGATTTCGGTTTGGGTCTCCGCACATAAGGAAGAGTGTGAAACTCTCAATCTTGATGTGGTTCAAGGCCTACCCTACATTCAAGGACGCTTGTTTGTGCCTCCAGGTCAGGCACGCTTACGTGCTCTGGCTTGGTCTCATGACTCCCTAAGTGCGGCTCATCCGGGTCAGCAAAAGACGCTGGAGGCATTACGCCGTTGGTCCTGGTGGCCCACTATGTCAAGGGATGTGATTGACTATCTGGCATCCTGTTCAGTATGTTCTCAATGCAAAGTCTCCCGTTCTAAACCTGTGGGTCTGTTACGCCCTCTCCCTGTGCCCACAAACCATGGTACATGGTTTCTATGGACTTCATTGTGGATTTACCTCCTGTGAAAGGCCTTGATACCATATGGGTAGTCATTGATTATTTCACCAAGATGGCACTGTTCATTCCCTGTTCAGACCTGCCTTCTGCTCCTGTCTTGGCTTCCATTTTTCTCCAGAACGTTTTCCGGTTCTTTGGATTGCCTGCTATCCTGATTTCGGATCGTGGCTCTCAATTTACATCACGTTTCTGGAGGGCTTTGACTGCTTCATTGGGTATTGACGACCGGTTCAGTTCTGCTTATCATCCTCAGACGGACGGGAAAACTGAAAGAGTAAATGCCACCCTTGAACAATTTCTCTGGTGTCTCTGCCTTTGTTTTCAAGCATCCTGGTTGACGATGCTTCCTTCTGCTGAATTCGCTTACAATAATTCTATGCATACTGCCTCAGGGGTCTCGCCATTTTTTGCCCTATATGGTTGCCATCCACGGTCTTTGCCTTTTGATCCTACACTTCCCATTGACAACCCGGCGGCTCGGGATTGTGTCAGGGAACTGGTGACGACCCGTAGAACGGTTCGCTCACATCTACTTCAAGCTCAAGCAAGGGCAAAGAAAAATGCTGATCGTCACAGAAAACCGGCGCCTAATTATAAGGTGGGCATGAAAGTCTGGTTGTCCACCCGTAATTTGCGAATTCCTGGCAAACGCTTGTTGTTGCCTAGATTCGTGGGTCCTTTTCCCATTACTGAGATTATAAATCCGGTGGCTGTACGCCTTTCTTTACCTACGTCTTGGAATCAACATCCTGTATTTCACGTCTGTCTCCTGAAACCTTGTCCACCCTCTGTTCGGTTGCCCGATCGCCCTCCTCTGGTTCAGGTGGATGGGGATGATGAATATGAAGTGGCGGACATCCTGGATTTTCGTCTCCGTAGGGGGCGCCCCTTTTATTTGGTTGATTGGAAGGGGTACGGTCCCGAAGACAGGTCCTGGGAGCCTTTCTGCAATATACATTCTCCGGCTCTCTTACGCCGTTTCCATGCTCGGAGGGGGTCTGCGCCGCCTTTGGGGGTGGATGCTGTTACTTTGCCCTGAGCCGCACCACGTTCCCCGGGTGCTTCCTCGTTCCTCCCGTGTACACAAGGACAATTGGGGAGTTCAAGGTAACGCCAGAATAAGGGACAGGAAAGTGATCGCCCTTCATAAAGGGTTACGGCGCCGGCATGCGCCCTTCTTATCGCGCTGGCAGCTGCCGTGGAAAATTGCTACACGAACTACATTACCCAGAAAACCTGTCAAGGGTTGTAGTTCCCGGCGTTGATACGGGAGCCTCATTTTCAAACGGTACGCCTCCTTGTTGTTACTTATTCCACAGCGGCGTGCAGAACGCTGCTTCTGTTTAAAGTTACAACCGGCATACTTTCCGAAGTGCTCTCTCTGTACCTTGATTTTGGAAGTTCCTGTTTTCCCGTGTACCGACCCTGCCTGCACACGAACTCCTTCTTCTTAAACCTTATTTTGATTTGTTTGCTGACCGCCCGTGTACCAGACCTCTTGCCTGCTTCCTGGACTATTGGATAGTGATTTTGCTGTGTTAATTGACCGCCCGTGTACCAGAACCCTTGCCTGCTTCCTGGACTCTTGGATAATTGATTCTGCTGTTTTTTTTGATCGCCCGTGTACCAGAACCCTTGCCTGCTTCCTGGACTCTTGGATAGTGATTACTCTGGTAAGAACAACTCTATAATTGGAATCCCTCTTTCATCAGACTGTCATCACGTCTGTGGATTTTGGCTTCTAAAGTGCATTTTGGAACGCTTTGCTGTGGTGCACCATCCGGAAATCAGTGCGACCCTCGTTCCGCTCGGGGATAGCTGCCTTACTACCCTTCCTTTTTTTATTTTATACTTTCGTTGTTACCCAGGATTCTTTACACCAATCTTACTTCCACCGGTGGTTATGTATAGTTTTCTTGGTTTTCAATATTGGAGAGTTACACATTTAGCTATATATTAAAGCCTCTTTGCTTTATAGGTTATTCCAGTTCTTTTGGCTTAAGGGGAGTTAAACCAGGTACTACTTAAGGGCTATAGTCTTGGGGAAACCAGATTTAGAATTGACATATAGTTTAACTTGTTATCCTTTCCTTTACAGCCTGGGTTCGAGGCAGTGTGTTCTCCCCGCTCTTTTGATCAATCGGTCCCCTTGTCTGTACAGTTCAGCAGGTGGTCATATCGGTTTAAAGAGTTTTTTCCCTCACAGAGAGGAGGCTTGGGTGGAGGCTACAACCCTTGCTCCTTCAAGCAACTCCCCAGCACTAGAGGTCCGGCCTGTTTTACGTACTCCCCATTCTGGTGAGTAACAATAACGTCCCTTTAACAACGATTTTGCACTGAAATTGATAGGTTTGTATTATGGCAACTGAACCATAACGTCCCTTTAACAATGTTTTTTCACTGATATATATATGTTTTATATATTTGCAAAAGAGTTGAAGAAAATAGTTAAAAAATATAAGAATACCTGTACTATGTCTTGTAAGATGCAAATGTTGTTGATTCTGCAAATAGAAATTCTGGAGAATTTTACAGTCATTTTTGATTCAGGTGGCTGTGATGAACAGGAGACACATACTCTCAGAGTTCAAGTGAAGTGTGGACTGAGATTACAGGGTTAGGTGTAAAGTTTTTGGGTGCGATTGGTGGATGGATGAGTGATGCTTTGAAAGCAACCAATGAGGGAGTGTTGAGAACAAGAAAGTGGAAAAAGTAGAAGGGCTGACCATTGTTACGGGGTGCACGGACACCGTGATAGTCCACAGATGGTAAATGCCACATCCGGGTCTTTCAAGGATGCCTGTTATGGAAAGAGGACTGTGAGGATTAGTAAATCAGGTGTTCTGGTTGTGGTTTATAGGGATGAAGGTTAGAAGGTGTTTTCGTTGTTGTGTATAGTGAAGATCACTATGGCTATGGCTTTGAGGAAGCAGAATGTGGGGATTTTGGGAGATTCCTCAATTCAATTCAGTCATTGGAGGTGTAAGCTAAAAATCATGACATCTTTGAAAGTATTGGATTGGCAAAAGAGGAAGTTTTGTAGCATGCAGTTTGTGGCTAAAACTGTGAAAACTTGTTCTCATTCTGTTAGTGTATGTCTCACAATAAATGTCCGACATTGTAATTGAGCATTGTGGAGGCAAGAGTTTGAGGTATGTGACTCCAATGTATTTGCAAGTTGCCCTTATTTTTTCTGAAATTAATCAGATCTAAACATGGAGCTATCCAAAGTTGTTCAGTCCAGAAATGGAAGAATTGAGGAAGCTTGTCAATAAAGCTGTATCTGCTTTTTTAATATGCTGCAGAAATGTCATCTTTTGAGAATGGCAATATGAGGTCTGATAGTGTGAATTTTGTTTGTGAACATGGAGTTCATTTGACAGATGTTGGAAATGTACTTTTTCTTTACAATGTTAGGAATGCATTCAAAATGTGGAGTTAACACAGTTTACTCAGCAACTTCGCTAAACCAGTTGAGCCAGAAGATAAAGTTCATGATTATGCAATATACAAGAGAGAATCAAATTAGTTCAGTATTATCAGTGAAGACCCCATTGACACAGACAAAGTGCTCTATGTAGATGGGTCATTGAGTATAGATAAGGAGATTGGCCTGAGGCACACAGAAGCAGCAGGATTGAAATATGTGAAAAAAAACAGAAGAGGAATTTCAGATAGTAATGCAGCACAGTACACCTTCACATTATTCAGCACAAGCAGCAGAACTCATAGCACTCATTGAACCCTTAGAAATATGAGCTCATGAGGACGTCACTATATACACTGACTCAGCCTACATAACATCTACTGTACACTCAGGTTTATCAAGATGGAAGAGGACAGAAGACAGACGGACAGACCTGTCCCCAGTCAAGTATGCAATTTTATTAGAAAGACTGATTGAAGAATTGCAGGGCCCTGTACATATTGCCATGGTAAAGTGCGCAGTGCAGTCCAAAGGAACAGAATTAATCTCACGCAGAAGCAGTCATAAAACAGGAAGCTTATATGTCTGTTCTATATGAAAGCGAAATGCCTGTTAGCGCAGCCGAACATGGAAGGTTATCAAGCATACAGTGCACTATCAAATGCACATATAATTGAATTTCAGGAAAGAGCCCTGCAGAATAAACATTTCCATGGCTAAAAAAAGAATGCCCCTTATCCGGTGTCCAGTTAAAGGTTCGAAAACAAAAGGGTTGGATGCAAAAGTTGAGAGTGCATTCGACCGAAAACCAATGGATTGAAAATAATTTTTAAATATATATATTTTTTTGTTGCTCTAGTGTAGCTTTAAATGGGTGTATTTACAAACAAAACAAAAAAAACTATCCTTTTTCTCGGTCGAATTGACTCAACCCTTTTGTCATTCGACCTTTTTTTCGATCCTTTGACCTACAACCACCTTATCCCCAACTAACATTGTATAGAGACAAAACAGCACAGTTAAAGTATTGATGCCCATAGAGCAAGTAATCATTGCACTACAGCAGATCCATTTCCTTATGCCTGCACATAAGCAGCACATTGCTGCTGACATAAGTGAGGACTAGTTTGTGCCAAACCTGGCTGAACAAGTCGATAAGTTTGTGGCCAACTGCACTACATGTCACAGATTTCATCCTTGACATACACTCAAGGCATTGAAGGGAACATTGCCCCATCCCACATGGCCATACCAAGTACTCCATGTAGATTTTATAGATATGGTGAACCTTTAAAATACATACAGGTACGTACTAGTGGTAGTGTGCCCATCCTCCGTTTGGATTGAGACAGGTCATTGTGTCAATGCAGATGCTAAATTCACAGCAAAATTCTTAGTGAGGGAGGTGTTTCCTAGATGGGGTATACTTTGAGGTCAGATAACGGTTGCCATTTTGTGAATTAATTCCTGGGAGAGGTCTCTTGACTGTTATAATCAGGCATACACTTTTCACCACCCATGGGCAAACAGCGAGGTAGAGAGGCTAAATTCCCTCCTGAAACTAAAATTAGCTCAACTCTGTGATACCCCAAAAAGGAGCTGGCTTCATTGCCTCCCCCGGCCCTATTCAGTTTACGAAATGAGCCTAGTAAAGATCACCACCTCACAACCCAGGAGGTGGTGACAGGAAGGAGATTGTTTGCCCCTGCAGTTCCCTCAAGAACAGTGTCAGACGCACATCACAGTGCTAATTTGCTAGGAGAGGAATGCAATGCTAATCTTAAGAATATGTCAACCTGTGCAAAGTTAATTTCTTTCCAGATAAACATCAGCACAAACAAAAGGGACTGAACGGATCAACAACGCGCCACAACAGAGGAACCTCTTCAGCTATAACTTGGTGACAAGTTCTATGCAAGCAGCACCTGTGCAAATGAAGTGACCTCAAGTTCACTGGTCCCTAGGAGGTGCAACATTTAGCCCCGACAGCCACAAAGCTCAAGGATCGCCGTGTCTGGGTACTTAACAGATCTTCAAAAGGACACAAGCACAGCACCTCAACTTTGAAGATCAACTGCCTCCAATACAGGAACAACTAACGAAAGTTGAGTATAAACATTGTTTATTTTTATATCTCCATCTTTCTATACTCTTAACTGAACTTCAACAATTAGAACTTAGAGGTACTAAACATAATGATAAAAAGGTAGAAAATGTGTTCACACTTAGAAATAACACCATGGTTAGATGTAGAGGACAAGTAATTAAAGAAGCAAGTAGCATGTTAGATGATCATCATTCAGAGGGTACCAACATGTGGTACGACCTAATGAAAGAATTCAGTAGGGCTCAGGTAAATTAATCATGATATATATGTGGGATTATACCACATGTGGGTGGCACCCACAGACTCTTCTTATTGCAGGAAGAGCCAACTCTAGAGGCAGAGTGCTTAGCACATTTAGTAACTTGCAAGGTTCAGAGCCAATTTCAGGGATGCACAGTTTGCATGAAAAAGGAAAAGAGATCAAGAGATGAATGTGAAAATATGTGAGAACAAGGGCATACAGTGTCCAGAAAATCCACTGATGGTCATAGAATGTGTAACATTTTAGAACAAGAAGTGGGTAAAGGTACAATCAATATTCAACGTTGAGGGATTAAAGGGATGCACTGTAGAAATCAAACAAACAGATGAACTTTGTAGACATGTGAATAAGTTGACAAATTTGCATCAACATGAACTACTTGTAAAGGTACAGAATCTCACTCGCTAATCTTCACAGTTCTATCTAGATGTGACACATGCTGATTTACAAAATTCTATCTAGATTTGATTTATGCTAATCTCCAGAATTCTATCTAGATGCTAGTCATGCTAATCTCTAAAATTCTATCTAGATGTGATGCAGGTTAATCTCCAACATTTTATCTAGATGTACTGTATAATAATCTCCACTATTCTATCTAGATGTGACCCATCCTAATCTTCATAGCTCTATCTAGGTTTCACGCATGGTTATCTTCACAATTCTATCTAGATGTGACACATGGTTGTCTTAACAGTTCTGTCTAGCTGTGACGCATGCTTGTCTCCAAAATACTATGCAGATGTGGCACATGCTAATCTCCAAACATTTTATATGGATGCATATCATGCTAATCACCACATTTCTATCTAGATGTGACGCATGCTAATCTTTACAATTCTATCTAGATGTGACGCAAGACTATCTTCCCAGTTCTATCTAGATGTGACGCAAGATTATCTTCACAGTTCACACTTCCAGGGAGAAGAGAAAAACCATGTGGCATGGCAACGTTTGGACATTAACCCCAGTTAGAAGCCAAATGAATGCTAATCTTCGCAGTTCTGTCTAGCTGTGATAGAGGATATTATTTACAATAGTGTTTAGGTGTGGTGTAATCTGACATTCACAATTCTATCCAGATGTGACCCAAGCTAATCTTCACATTTCTGTTTAGATGTGACGCAATGCTCATCTTCACAGTTTTGTCTAGGAGTGGTGCAAGGTGACATTTACAATTCATACCAGATGCGGCGCAGGCTAATCTTTACAGTTCCTTCTTTCCCAGCAACGTTATCTGTCTCTTGGATGTAGCCTCGCAAGGTGGTTTGGCTTTGGAGGTGCCGGATTCATTCTGGTTCTGTGACGAAGAACCAGGCTTTGAGTAGTTTCCTGAATTTTAAGTGGTCCTTTGTAATGCGTATGTCTTTCAGGAGAGTGTTCTACGTTTTTGCTGCCAGGTGAAAGAAGGAGGGTCCCACTCGTTTTTTCCTTGTGTAAGGTTTTGGTTCTAGGTGGATGTTGTTGCTTGATCTGAGTGTTCTTGTCATTTGTTAAATCATTATTTTCTTTTGTAGGAATTCTGCTCCTTGGCTGTTGATTGCTCTGTGTAATATGGATATTGTTTTGAACATGATTTGTTTTTTGATTGGAAGCCAGTGTAACTTTTTTAGCACTGGGGTGATGTGGTCTCTTCATGATATTTTTAGGAGGAGTCTGGCAACTACGTTTTTGATATGTTGAAGTTTCTTCAGTAGGTGTTCTGGCAGTTCAATGTAGTTGCTGTTGGCGTAGTCAAGCCTTGACATGATGAGGACGATGATTGTCAGTGTCTTATGGGAGAAGGACAGGAATGGTAAGATTCTTTTTACTGAATGTAGGAGGAAAAAATATCTCTTGATTATTGTGTTTACTTGTGGTTTTAATGTTAGTGTGTTGTCCATTAGGATTCCTAGGTTTTTGACTATTTTTGATGGTGTGGGTGCTGTTCCTAGTTCTGTGGGCAATAGGATATAAATGTTATTTAACACGTTTTGGGATACAATCATTGTTTCACCTTTACCTGGGTTGAGCGTTAGGCTATTTGTGTTCATCCAGTCGTAGAGTTATTTGAGACATGCTCCCAGCATTGTGTTCTCTTCTTGTCCATCTTTGATTTTATAGATGATATGTGTGTCGTCTGCATAGTTGTAGCATGTAAGGTTGTGTTTTTTGATGATCTTGATTAACTGAGCCATGTAGATTTTGATGAACAGTGGGTATAGGGATGGTCCTTGTGTTACTGAACAGTTGGTGTCCCATGGAATGGATTTGATGAGTTGTGTCAAAACAGTTTCTGTTCTATTTGTTAGGAATGATTTTAACCAGAGTAGGGCTTTGTCTGTTATTCCTATTTCTTCTTTTCTCTTGATGAGGATGTTATGGCTGGCTGTGTCGAACACTGCAGAGAGGTTGAGTAGTGTTAGGGCAGAGTTTGTGTCGGAGTCTGTGTTAGTCTTTAGGTCATCTCAGATGTATAGGTGTGCCGTTTATTTTCCTGTCTTGGGTGTTACGCCAACATGTGCCTGGTTCAGTAACTGGTGTTTTTCTACGTGTTCGCGTGTTAGTTTGTAAACATAGGTTTCTATTAGATTTGCTGGGTAGGAGATGTTTGAGATAGGTCTGTAGTTGGAGTGGTTTTCCACATCTCCTCTCGTGTAGTTGAGGAGTGGTTTGATGTGTGCTGATTCGAATGATCGCGGTATTCTTTCTGTTACTCGTGACAGGGTAGAGAGGTTTCTGTAGTGTTGCAGTGGTGTGCCCTGTGTTAAGATGGATTTCTAAATGTCTGGGGGTATGGGTCCATGGATATCCTGCTTTATTGCTATGTCTTATCAGCTTGACAAATGTCTCTACTGGCATTTGTGTGAAGCTTTGGAGTTTATACTGTGGTCCCTTGTTTGGCGGGATTGGTTGTGTCTTTGGGTTGACCGGTCTGCTTTGTATAATTTGTTGGACGTTGCTGATGATTCTTTTTCTGAAGTGTCTGCTAGGTCGTTGCATAGTTTCTGGGAAGGTATTGGGGTGTTGTTGCATCCCGGTGGGTTCCCCATTTCATTTATGATGTTGAACAGCTGTTTTTCGGTGTTGGCAACTTTGGTGACTCTGCTGTCGTAGCGTTTCTTTTTGGACTTCTGAATTTCTTTTTTGTAGGATCGGATTTGTCTTAGGAATTCTGTTCTCTTTGTTTGGTCATGTTCTTTCTTCCATTCCAGTTCAAGTTTTGTGTTGTTCTTTTTTATGGTGCTGAGCAGTGGGGTAAACCATTTTGCCATTGCTCTCTTTCGGACAGGGTGAACCGTTTTTCAGGGGAGATGCCGTCAATTGTTTCAGTGATCCATTCATGAAGTAGCTCTGTTTTTCCATTGAGGTCAGCTTTGTCCATGTCAATGGTTGTTGATTTTGTGAGTTCAAGCTGTTCTATTAGGTTGCTCTCTTTGACGGCTTCCAGTTTCTTTTTGTGACATTTGGGAGTGAATTGGGCTGCTTGGCTGCTTTAGTTGGTAGCATGATCAGAAATGGGATGATGAGGTGGTCACTCCAGAGTATCTGTAGTGGTAGTGCAGTGGTGATTAGTTTTTTGTTGGTGAAGATTGCATCAAGTTTGTGTCCCACTGTGTGTGTTGCTGCTTTGACTAGTTGTCATAGTTTTCATGGTTTTTTGTTGTTCGATTACCAATTTTTGTGAGTTTGCATTTTCCTCTTCAAACCAGATGTTGATATCACTGATGATTATCAGATGTTCATGATAGATGTATATGTTGGTGATGAGTCCTATGAAGTTGTTGATGAAAGTTGCATTGCATATTGGTGGCCTGTTAATCAATAAGAATTGTATGTTTGTTTTGGGTTTACTTCCAAGTGAAGGACCATGGATTAACAGTTTATGATGTTTAGTAGTGTGTTTGTTTTTATTTTCAGGTGTTCCTTGTATGCTATTGCAAGCCCTCCTCATTTTTTCATGCTCTGTTTAACTGTGTGCACTTGAAGTTGTTGGGTAGGCAGCTGTGGAGTGTAATGTTGTAGTTGTCATCCAACCATGTTTCTGTGATGAATCGGACGGTGATTCCATCATCGCAGAGGAAGTCGTATATCTATTTGGCGTGTTTTGACATTGATCATACGTTGATTAGGTTGCAGTGGATTTTATTTGTCTTGGTTTTGTTTTTCTTTTGATATCGGTTTTGTCTTGTGGCTGTAGCATTGGTTTGTTCCCATGGTACTCTCAGAGTGTGATGGTGGTTCAGTTGCGTCTGTCTCATCATTGAGTAGGTCTGCTAGGTTAAGTATTGGGTACTTGTTTTCTTCAGGTTCCTCTTCTATATTTTCTTGTAATTGAGGGAGGTGTCCTTGTGTTTTTTGTGATATATGTGGTGAGGGCGTCGATTTTGTTTGTATTTCTGCTGGGTGTTTCGTTTCTTTTTCTGCGTGGATCCATTTTGTTGTTGATCCATCTGTCATCGTTTGTTGAAATTACTTGTTCCGTTAAGTTGTTGTTCTTGAGGTACGGTGTTAAGTATAGAGAATGTTCTCTTGTTTTGGCATTTTTTTGTTGTACCATGTTTGTGGGGTGTGTTCCACGGTTTTGATTATGTGGTGTGGTTCCATTTGGTGCATTCCTACTCCTGGTTGTCTTTTGCGTGGTCCCATTCATTTTTGCAGCCTGTTGCTTTCCTAACTGGTTGGTTGTTGTAGGCGTTGCTTTGTGTTTGGGTTGTTGGTGTTGTGATCCTTTGTTTTTTTTTGGTCCATAAGTTTGTTTGCCTTTAGGTTTATTTTTAGGTTGCAGGGACTGAGCCTACATGCAACACCTTCCTGTCTGGATTGTGCCAGTTCTTAGCTTCCTTACGTTAGTGACTATAGATGTAGTGGTTTAGCGTTGGGAGGTTTTATGGCTTGTTGTGTCGGGTGTTAGTGGGGGAGGGTTGGGAGGCTGTTACGACAGCTCGAAGGCAAGCACCTAATGTACTTACTGGTGGAAAAACAAACATAATGGATCCTGGTTCCTCAAAGATTGAAATCAATGAGGCAATGAATGTGGTAAATAATTTTCCTCCCATCATACAGGATGAAAAAAACAGCACCCTTTGCAATTCAAAGACTGTGGTTGAAATGCATTAAAAAGCCCAAGGATCATACATCCCTGAATCGAGGTACTACCCTCTCTTACTTAAATAAAATCCCAGATCTGTACTTGTTCTCTTCAGAGGACATAGAATGTGTCCGCTTTCCAATTGAAGATACTTTATGGTTGGCAGAGGTGGGATTGAAATCTAGCGTTGGCCTTAAGCCTATTCTATCAGTCACTTAAGCACTCAAGAAACAGAGCCTGGATGTAGACATGATACGCCCATCCAGGAAAAAAGGAGCAAGTCTGGGGAGGGGGACGGATGGGGTGAGTGAAATAGAACGGTCTTTCGGCGTTGTACACCCAATTAGTCCAATAAAACCAATTGGGAGATCTGATGGTCAGAATGATGCCCTTACGAAGACCTGGTCTATTTTGCCAGAAATCTTGCCTCAAGTATTTCAGAGATTAGGAGTAGGAGGGGTGCCTCTTTAGTTGCAACAAATGGCACTTTGTGAGTTTGAACATGCAGGGGTCTAGTTCATTTAAGGTCTGTGCCATGAAGGAGGCTACCTTTGGCAATTGTGATCTCGTATTGTTTCAAGAGAAGTGGTTGTTAAATTCCTTTTAGACAAAGAGATTTACTACATCACATCTGCTGGCATAACATTGGGGGTGGGCAGCGGGGGGCCTTCTGATTGCTGCCCATGATTCCCTGATGAGTTGGATGGAGGTTGTTCCAACGCACTGCAGGCAAATACTAGCACCAGAATTGGAGTTTAGAGCATTAGAACGGTTAAACATTTGCTGGTTATTAATATATACTGGAATTCGAGGTACATTCACGCAGGTTCCTTTATTCATGATGTTACAAGTAGCTGGCTCAGTTAAGGTGCAGAGCCCCAGAGGGAACCCACTGGCACCCACCACCGAGGCTAGCTCTGACAAACTAGCTGAGTTGGAAAAAATTCACATGCAAGCATTCTCACAGTGACATCTGTCACTCATGTATACAATGAATCGGCACATGAGACACCACCCTTTTTTCATAAACAAAAGCACACATCTGAATGAACTTCATGCAGATTCACAGCTCCTAGCACCAACTATCACCAGCATGCCTAAATAACATAACAACATTCTCAAACACTCAAAATAAAACCTGACACCTCCTTTCCAGAGCTGCCACCACTGGACCGTTGTTGTGCCACGACCAAGCACAGACCCACCACATCCAATGTGGCGACAAACACGGCAACACAAAGCCAACTAAATAGTAACAAAACTCCTTCTATCTGGGTCCGGCATGCCCAGGTATCCAGACTGTCATTCTCGAGCGCAAAGCCATTGTCAAAACTGCACACACCCTGACAACGGGTTCCACCAAACAAGAGACATAAATAAATTACCTTTCAGTGCACTGCACTCAATGTTCCCTTAAACAGCAGGCACATGTGTTTGGGAGGTTGTATAGTGCATGGGAGGGGGTGTGGTGATGGGGTTTGTGGGGAGCGAAGACAGGCCAGCAGGGAGCCTAGTTCCACTACTTCTTTGTGTTCACTTCGACCACTACTCCAAACTGCATTTCGAGGACATCATTAGGAGCTAAGCACTGCTGACATCACAACACAGGATGCTGCAAGAAGGTCATTTTCTTTAGTTCATCCCTCCAGTGCCCCAAAGAGAGTGACGCACACTAGAGACTTGTAAGAAAAAAAAAATGTTTTCTCTACAGATGCTCGGCCTCACAGGCAAACTGAACACTCAGTGAGAGACTCTGAGCCTGGTGATACTCGCCAACCTCTACAACGTGTAGCTGATGTCACCATTTGCTGCCAGCTCTTCCAGGAGAACAGAGCTCCCGGAGAAGACAAATGTTTGCAAAGGACACTGTCATGGCACCTCTGGGAAAAATACATAGGGATAGCCTTGCACATCCCCGGGACACATGCTGAGCAGCCCAACACTCCAAGCAATCCTCTCCAGGCTCCCCAACAACAGAATCAACACTTCCAAAAAAAGATAATGTGAGTAAACCATATCCTGCACCGCACTGCTCCTTCTGTCAAAATGCTCTTTTCCCACCATGGGTGTCTAGGGTAGCCTGTGTCGATGCCTTTCCCTTGTAAGCTCTGGGTCGTTCCCTTTGCCATATGTGTTTTCTAACAGGGCCTTCACCAGTAGCCATACCACAGCTAAGGCCCATCCTGGTTACCCTTCAGTAGCTGCTCTCACCAGCACAGGGTAGTCCTATGTGTGTGCTGCCTGGTACCCCTTTTTATGCCCTGGGCAATTCAGAGCCATTTTAAGCGGCTCTCTTTATCAGGCGCGGGTGGTGGGTTTCCAACTCTCGCGGGCAGTGGGTCTCCGAACTGCTCCCTGCACCCGCTGCAGCAGGTAACATCTTCTTTGTACCTCTATACAGCTCCTGCACCCGTTCAGTCCAGATCAAAGCCAACTCATCACCATTGTTGTAATGAAGAACTCCAGGAGGCAGCAGGTACATTCACTCAGGTTCCTTTATTCCTGATTTTACAAGTGGATGGCTCAGTTAAGGTGCAGGGCCCCAGAGAGGACCCACTGGCGCCCACACCTGCCTGAGCTGAAATACAGTTCATATGCAAACATTCCAGGCACTCGTCAACATTTTCACAGTGACATCACTCACTCATGCATACAAGGGGTCCAGAACATGATAGATGCGAGATATTTGCAAAAGTTTAGTGGCACTGATTTCCAGTAGCTTCCTTTCATAACACTTAGGAGTTTGAGGATGAGTTGGTTGAAAGCCATTTCGGTCGTTTTAGGGCTGAAGTTATGTGGTCAAATTTCTGTAAGCCACGATTTAGTCTAGTAGCTTAGATTTTCACCAGATGGATTTGTTTTAGGTTGTGTTTAGGGCGGCCCAGATAAATACTTCCTGCTCTGTCTTTCTGTACATGTGCATAGTAGATCGGACTAATATCTGGTAAAGAGTAAACACTGCAGTAGCATCACCATTTGCATTAGAAGCATTTCAGCTTGTTTTCCAGCGTAAAGAAATGCCATGTCCCCACATGATGCCAGATATTGCCAGCAAACATTCATTTACTCAGGTATTGCTATTAAACGCCAGGTATCCTAAGTGTTATCCTGGGTAACATTGACATGTGCAGATCATGGACTGAACCAAACTTAAACTAGAACATCGTGTTGTGGCATGCAGAGTACAGGCTCACACCACCATTCTTCTCGAGACTACAGCAGTTGGAGGTTTTTGGATTTCCCCTGCATCCACTGGCCTTCTCCTTTATTCACAGGAGCAGTTGTCATTTGATCTTAATAACTAGCATATAAAGGGTGTTTTGAGAATTCAATCAAAATGCCTGACACATTATGTAATAGCTTGGCTTTAAACCTGGCATTTGATATGGGCATCTCCCTTTTGGGTGTAAAACCTGTAGAATTAGAGGGAACATATGCATGTGTAGACAGTAACTGGCATATGATGTGAGTGTCTGACATTTCCTAACAATTGGCTTCTGTTTATTTCATATTAATTAACCTATTAGGTTCAGTAGGGTGTTGGAGCAATGATACAATATACTGCACACATTATGTTTCTCATTTCTTTATTAAGATTGAAAATACAAGGTTGGATAAGTGTCTATAGATAATGGGTAAGAATTCTAGAAAAGCTAAAGAAATACTTGTCAAACAGTGCTGAATATGGCACTATGCACCTCCAGATGGCAATATCCCTTAACAGAAGTCTCAAACCTAATCTGATACATTTCCGGTTTTCCTGGTACACACCTCTAGCACAAGTCCAAAGATGAGGACAAACACATTTCAAACGTATTCCTAACAAGTCCATTAACTACAAACCAAAATGTTCTCCAAGTTAGGCCAACAAAAGGGTTTATAAACCAAGTTTGTAAAGCCCTTCCCAATTTTAACAAAACAAACACTAAATAATTCCTTATCAGTCCCTTCCAGAGATACTCACAATTCTTCCTCCTGCAGGATTTCTAGTTTTTCCACATTTGATCTCCCTCCACACTGCCTCTTAATCTTCTTAATACATCATTCTTCTTAAGTCGTTCTATAACCTCTATTTCATTCACAATACTTTCAGGCCTATTCATGACCTCTGATTCGCCCAGGAATTCTCTCAATGGTAAGGAAACATTCTCCCCATTTCGCTCAGGGTCTTTTTCAGGCAGATGACCTTCTCTCCCTTCTGCAAGGTTCTCTTCTTCATCGGCTTGTAAAAGAAGTACCCTGTCCTTGAGACCTCACCATTGGTCTCTGGTACAGCTGGTCGAGCCTGTCCATATAACCTCTTAACAACGTGCCTCTAGTTTTTGTAATAGGACCTCTGACACACCTCTCACAGAAAATCTCTAGAACAGTTGACTACCAGTGTACTCACTCTTCCCAGGTTGTAGTCTTCCCATGTATCCAGGGAGCTGTGAGAAACACGTTGGCTTCTTCTAAGTGTATACCTTTTACTGCCTTTTTCAATTCTTTAATATGTCCCTGGGCCAGCAGCTTTATTTGTAAACCAGCCCGAGTTTGTTCTTTCCAGTGAGCAGCTTGTTTTGAGCTTTTTAATATGCTTCGCCTTTTCCTGACGTTTTGGTTGAAAATGGAATTTAGTATTATTCTTCCCTTTTTGTATGCCAGTATTCAATTGGTATTCAAATGGCTTAAAGTAGTTGTCCCATTTTTAGATGTTAAGTTACATTCATGGGTAACATTTTGCCAATAACCACATTCTCTTACAGAAAGTTTTAACTCAATAACTAGATAACAGAACATGTTGAATTATCGGTTCTATGAACTTTCCCTGTAGTACGTTTGCGCCGGAATTTGTTTTGCCGAGTTCTGTTACGGTACTGCAAGGTAACAGCTTACCCTCTCCCCACTTACCTTTTATCTCCTGATGCAGGGGACAACTCTGCAGCCCCCTTTCTCCCGTCTCCCCTCTTTCTTCTCATCTTGTCATGCGCTCCACGCGGGACACACCCACCAACCCTACCCATCCTGCCATTCCCTAAATGCGCACACACACACACACACACACACACACACACACACACACACCCCCCCCCCCCCAATACCGCTCCCCCTACAAAAGAAATTGGGTCTTTTTAAATCTCAAAACATTACGAAGATCTTTTCGTTTCTGATGATTGGTAAAGGAAGGGAGACTGGATTTTCAGTGATACACGCCTTCTGCCTCATAAATGAATATTCAAATGACTGTCTTCTAGTTCTCTAAACAAATAAACTAGAAAAGGAAGTGCTATCCATTGGTGCAATGACATGAGCAATACATGTTTATTGACTAAGGCGAGTAAAGAGGGGTATGGTTAAATAACATTAAATTATGTAATGTCAAATTGTACCTGGTGGAAGTTGAACTGACAGTCTTAGAAAGTCTGCCAAGAATAGGGTGACAACTGCATCATATACTTCCTAAGGAGTTCCCTTTGTCACTTGTGCAAACAAAGCAGAGGTCCAGCAATAGGCAAACCTCTAACAAGGAAGGGTTTAGTATATGATTTGTATTTTTTTTATATACAACATGAACAATAAATATCATATAGCTATTGGAAGTACATTATAAAATGAATAGTTTTTACTGTAAATTAACAAAATAAAGAAATAAAAATACAGTAAACAACCATATGTCTCACCAGAAAAGAAAGCAACAGGAACACCACCAGTTTTGCCATACATTTCGGCCTCATTGTAAATCGGCCGATCCGGTAAAAAGTGCTGGTATTCAAGGCTACCGGCACTTACCGGACCGGCCGACTATGGGCTGGCGCCCTACTGTCAAAAGAAGCCACAGTGCAGTTAATGATGGCATATCCTCTCATGAGGTCCTCTGGGACTCCATGAATGGGGATAACACCATCACTGCGGCACTCAAGATCCAGTGTCAATGCCGCCAGACTGAGTGACGGAAACGTCAATAACATTTGCTGGTGTCCTTGAGGTTTACTGCCAGGATACAGGCTAGGTCAGTATGAGACCCATTGCCACTCGACATTGATATTACCTCCTAAGAACAATACAAATCTACACATTTTCATTTAAGCTAAGTGTTTCTAATGCCATACATGGCAATTGCCGTTTGTTAAAGTCCAAGTAAAAGTAACATTTTAGCACAATCAACAGGTTTACATTAAAATCTTGTTTCTAATAAGCTTTTGTTTTTGAAGGCAACATTCTGACAGACAAGCAAAACATGAATAAGCTGTAAAAGCCAGTATCTGAGAAGTCAGGCCAAACAAAGTGTCAGCAATGAAAGGGGCAGAGTTTAACGGTTGTTATCAAACTTCAGTGCTTCTGCCACTTGAAGTGGCACTTCTAAAATGTGAGTCTTTGGAGCTCTCCACTCCCCTTGATTTGCATGCTTCTCTCGCCTGTCTTTGTCGAACATCCAGTGTTGATACAAGTCATCAAGATTCACTTCCTCATTTAACAGACCTTTGTTCACATGAGCATTTCAAGGTGACTTTCTTACATTTGATTTGTTGATTTGGGCTTAAAGCTGTTCATGATAATGAACCCTCAAACTCTGCACTTGAGGCTTAAAATGTTGCATATTTGTCCATGAGCTGTGCCACTGGATTGTACTCCATGGCATTTTGTAGCCTAAAATTCACCATATCTTGGGAACATTTTAAAGACCCACATTTGTTCTTCTCTTCTACCACATATTTCAAGGCATTATATTGTGTAACAATGGAATCCACAACCATGTTAGGGTTTGATTCTGCACATTCCTAAAAGTGTAAAATCTCTTGGTATTTTTAAACAAGATGCTTAACATTTTCTATTCCAAACTCAAAGCTGCATTAGTGAGTGGCTAGTGAATGAAACTAAAAACTGCTCCAGTCCTTTCGTTTTCTGCAAACCTTTTCTTCATCTGCTCACCAGTAAGCCAAACAAACTCAGAATAGTACTACTGAAGTCCTTCTCGTTGTTAGAGTGTGATGAGATCAGATCCCTGAATGTGCTGCTCCAGAACACTTACCAAGGAACTGTCCCCTAATCTGGTTGATCTTGCCTCTTGCAAACTGCATGGCTTCAATTGTGGTTAGAGCTCATTTTTGGAATAACTTAGTAAAAAGTATCATGTAACACTGACAAAGAAATGTGTTAAGTGGGTTTAGGCAGTTTCTTGAAATAGCATTTCGCTATAGGATAATTTCCCTACTTCATTTTGTGATGAAAGTATTTTAGCAGCACTTCATAATTGCGCATTCATGCATTCACTGCAAAATGTCTTGATAACTAACTCACTTCATTGAGGGATCAAAATGACAAAGCATCACATTCAATGATTGATGTAATTTCTTCAAATTTCGATTTTCTGATAGGAGGTTTGCAAAATATGAACTTATTCTGTTCTTTAAAATGTTTCTACTTTCCTGCTCATTCGCACATTTTTCCAAGCATTCCTGATGTCCATTTACTCATGGTGGGATACACAGTGGTGCTCAATTAGATGGTTTAAGCCTTGTAGCAAAACTCTGTTTTTCCCAAGCATTACTGATACACCATCTGATGTGAGCATCACCATGTTCTGCAGATTCAGATCATTGGCAGAATAAAATGCAGCAATAGCTGAAATGCCAGCTTCATCATTGCAAGACGTTAACTTGACAATTCCGCCAAACACAGTTTTGCACATTTGATGTGGTCTTTCTGCAAGAGACCTGATCTTGAAGTAAATGAATAACATTTTACTGACTGAAATGTCTGATCTTTCATCAACAATGAATGTGTGAAATAGAGCATTGCAAATTTCGAACATGATGTCTGATCTGATTACACTGCTGATGGACTCGTTGAATGCACAGGCATCATTCTTACTTTTTCAGCTATCTGGTATTTTGGTGTAGTGAGCTACGTGATTGTGGATCTCTTGTACAAATACTATGGGAGTGTATAATTTCACAGCTAGCAATATGTTGTGCAGCAGAACAATGACCGGTTTGGACCATTGTCATTCAACCACAGCTAATATATTAAATCTCTCAGTAGCAGTTTGTGCTAACCAATTGCTCAATCCAAACCCCCGTTTCCCTGCAGAATTATTTTGGCTGTGGGTCTGTACAGCAGAGCCATGCACTTTATAAAGTAGATGACTTTTTTTTTGGTCCAGTTTCCATCTATTGACCCATTTCTTTCCTGAATACAATTTACCAGTAACGTTTGCTTCCACGCAAACTCTGCGGATCAGACCCACATCAGCATTGTTCTCAAACAACTCTCTGAGTTGCATTTCTGGGTTTCTGTTTCAACTATTTCACGTAACCAATCATTTTTAAAAACAGCACAACATGTATTCTATGTCAAGACTAGAGGTGAAAATTATGCTTCATCTTCACATGTATTCCTTTCTCTAGAAGTTTCAAATGAATCCAAACTTTAGAACTTCCCAGATGGGAAAAAGAAAATATATATATATTTTTGGAAAAAACTACATTTCCCTTAGTTGCAGTCTTTCTGTAGTCCATCATGCTTGTGCATTTGATCCGAGTCCTTCCTGTTCCTCTTATCTCCCTCTTCTTTCCTGCTCTCCAAGCAGATACCCTTTTCATTAGTGTGTAACGCAGTGTCTATTGAATGTGTTTAGGTTTGTCATAGAGCGTGCAGAGCATAATTAAACATATGACATGCACGCGCTATTGCAGTTAGTAATAGACTTTCAGAGGAGTTTAGGATATTTGGACTTGGGATGCCCCGTGCCACACTCACGGAATGCTTGAGGTCCGCCAAACTCTGCATAAAACTGAGCCACTGCGGCCCCAGCCCATTCCATCAGAAAGGAGGAATCTTCCCTCCACATAACAATTGGAAGTGCTTTAACAGAGCAAACCAGGGCAAGCAAGCAGGAGCCCCAACCCTGAGGAAGGAGCAATTTCCTCCACGACAGGCAAAATGGAATCATGCCTAGGGTACTATTCTGACCGGCAGAGCAGTTTAACATGTGTTTTAACTGCCTGTGATAACAGCAAACTCCTATGAACCAACAAATATGAGCACCCATGATCAGCAGACAGACCGCTACCTTGATTAGCAGCAAGTCTAGTGCTGCAGAATACAGAAAGCTCGGAACAAGTGCTAAAGCCTGCACAGCAGGAAAAATCTGGTGCAGCCACGCAACACAGGGAGAACGGGGATGTGTCACAACACCTAACACAAGGCACATATCTAGCACATACTAACATGGCTGAATTCGAATGGAGTGAGGAGGAACAGACTGAGGATCTGCAATATAGTTTTAGGGAAATGCTGGCAACTCACTGGTAGAGGCAGTGGTGCAAGAGGATGATACGCCTGCAAGAGAGGTTGATGACCATCAAGACATTTTTGAGTCAGAAGAGCATAAGCACCAACACTAAAGAAAGCACATCCTCACAGGCCATGGCAGAGGGCCCTCAGGGGTGTAACAAGACCCAGAAGAGAGAAACCTCTTCTGACCCCCCGGGTCAACTAGATGGGGCAGGTGAGGAGGCCCCAAAGGCTACCGACCCCTTCATGAAACTAAGACACGCATTCATGCACAAATCGGGAGTGCCGAGCCACACTACCCCCTACCCAGGGGATGAAAATATGGGAAATGAGGGGCAGGGCTCAGAGGAGAAGCCCACAGAGACCCCACAATCCTCGCAAGATGAGGGCGACAGAGCTGATGAGGATGAAACACAACCGCCTCCCAAGAAACGGCTAAGGAATGAGAATAACATAGAGGAAAACGATGAGATGGCAGGCATATTTGAGTTGGAGAATATCAGAAACCTAAAATCGTCTGACTGGCTGCCCTAACCTCGAGTCACGAAATACATGACAAAGAGACTCTGCAAGGCTCTCAAAAGAGAAACGAGACAGTGCATGTAAGTCGAATGCCCAAGGCCAGAGCTGCCGGGGAAGGTGGAAGTGGCACCGGAACTAGACCCAAAGATGCTGGCCTTCGTGCCAAAGACCTTCAATAGCCCCCAGAAGGGGATAGACAGGTCGTGGAGGAGCTACCAGGAAAAAGGTACTTGATAAAGCAGGGCTCTTGGCCAGGATTGTGGACCTGGCAGGGGTGCTAAAACACCAGCAAAGAGGTAGACGCAGACATACTAGCTAACTGGTCACAAAGGGTGGTTTGCATCTTAGGCAATGCCAACTGTGCCATATCGTCAGAGCGCAGGAGAGGCCTCCTCCTAAGATCGACCCCAAGCTAGGAGACCTAGCCTCTTACGGAGCGGGGGAGGCAGCTCAGGGACTCCTGTTCGGGGAGATGTTTGGAAAGGAGTTGGGAAGCTTGTGGGCATCTACACCTCCCTAGAGTAGGCCCAGGCATCTATAAGAAAGGTATTCCCGGGAAGAGTTTTCTCCGGTAAACTGGTCGGTATTGAGGACAAGCGACCAGTCGATATGAAGCCGCTAGAAGGCCTCAAAACAACAGGGCTCACTACTGGGACAACAAGCAGCAAGATGCTTTTTTCCCCATTAGAAGGCGTTTCCCAAGAGGAAGACGAGGAAGAGGTCAGGGAAGAGGACAAAGCTTCCCCACAGGTGAAACATACACCATACCCATCAGTTGGGGTGAGAACACAGTGCTTCTGGGAGAACTGGCACACACTTTCCAGAGACGCCTGGGTATTGCAGACAAAGGGATAAAACTGGAATTTATACAGGTATTCACGCAGACCCAAACCCCCCGACCAATGCACACAGCACAATTATAGAAAGAGACTTTACATGCAGAGCTGTGGAGCTTAGTGCAGAAGAGAGCCATAGAGCCTTGCAGCACACCCCAAGGTTTGTAAGCAACATGTTCCTGGTGCACAGGAAAGACAAAGACCCAAAATAAACCTAAAAGAGCTGAACAGCTGGTTGCCGTACCACCATTTCAAGATGAAAGGGATTCACCAACTATGTGATACCGTCAGACAGGGAGACCAGCTCCCAAGTTTCAACCTAAAGAACGCTTACCTCATGATACCAGTCCAAAAGAGATACCAACCCTTCCTTTGTGTTCGACTGGGAAGAGAAATTCTGGCAATTCATGACAATGCCATTTGGGCTAGCCTCAGCGCCATGGGCCTTCACGAAGCTCATGAAGCCGATAGCAGCAGCAATCAGAGAGAAATGGATCAGGAAGATTATTTACCTTGACAATATCCTGCTGTTGGCGAACAGCAGAGAGATGCTCCAGTATCTGATAGGCTAGGTGAAGGAGCTGCTAGCATCACTATGCTTCATAGTGAATCGGGAAAAATCAGACGTGACCCCGACGAGGAGCATAAACTTCCTTGGTTTCATTTTCATGCTACCCTCGGCCTCCTCTTCCCCTTCCCTCATCTCTGACTGTCTTTCTGCTATCCATGAATGGTGTGCCACCAACAACCTCTGCCTTAATGCCAGTAAGACTGAGATTCTACTGATCGGCACACCCACTCCCTCCTTCCCTGCAGCCCTCCGGCCGCCCTCTCTTCGCCCTCTTCCTGCTCCCTCCTGCAAGGCAAAAAACCTCGGAGTCATCTTCGACTCCACACTCTCCTTCTCTCATCACATCTCTGACATCTCTAAGAAGTCACACTACCAGCTACACCTCCTCAGAGGCATCCTTCCTTTCCTCTCCTTTCCCCAGAAGCTCACTGTCTCTAGAGCCCTGGTTCTCTCAAAGCTGGACTACTGTAACAGCCTCTATCTAAATCTGCCTGCCTCTACTCTCCGCCCTTTGCAACTCATCCAGAACAGGACTGCGAGACTTGTCCTTGGCCTCAAGCTCAGGGACCGTATCTCTCCAGGACTGAAATCACTACACTGGCTCCCAGTGGCTGCGCGGATTAAGTTCAAAACCCTCTGCATTGTCCACAATGCCTTCTGGGTCCTTGGGCCAAAATACCTTCAACTCTCTCTTCTTAAATATCTTCCTTCTCGAGCTCTTCGCTCATCCACCTCCAACTCCCTCAGGGTCAGCCGCTTCTCCAAGCAACAATTTGGGAGTAGATCTCTCTCCGCAGCAGGAGCCTCCCTCTGGAACAGCCTTCCTGACTCCCTGAAACTTGAGGAGAACCATCTCCGGTTCTGGAAGCACCTCAAAACCTTCCTCTTTGCCTCCGCTTACTCTACCCCTCACCCCTGCTAAAATCACTGAGCCTACACTGAATCAGCAACTGGGCCACTCAACGAGCTTGGTCCTTGGCCCAGCCACTCTTTCCTGCACTGCCTCACTGGCAACCCCTGCACTGCGGGACTGTCTCTGTATCCCTACAACCCCTCCCTGCACTTACCTTGCACTTGCCACCAGCTGGCCCTTATTATTTATCTTGTATTCTACCAACCCTGTACTGCACTTTCCCCTCTCCCTTTCCCCTTACACTTTTCCCTTCCCCTCTACCCTTGCACTTGCGCCATCTGAATGACACCTGGCCTAGTAGGATCGTTGTCTGTCTCCCCTTGTTCCCCCAGCCTCGTCGCGCCTTGGGACGCTTCTGTATAGGCGCGTTACAAATGCTGTATCATATCATATCATTATAGACTCCAAGGCAGCCACCTTAGAACTACCAGCCTGGAAAGTAAGAGATATAAAAAGGGGGATACGAAGCTGCCTAGATTAGAGCATAGTGTCCCTGAGGATGAGAGAGACAGTATTGGGTCTACTAGTGGCATCAATTCAAGCAATATTTTGAGGGCCCCTTCATTATCAGGCCCTACAATGACTAAAAATAAAACACCTGCAGCAGCGGCTAAGGTACCACCAAACAGTACCCCTCAATGTAGAATCCAGCACAGAACTGGAATGGTGGCAACAAATTATGGATGCCTGGAACAGGAAGGCCATATTTGGAGACCGAGATAGAGTCAGACGCCACCAGCAGGTAGAGTGGGGAGCCTGCTGCATGGAACTGGAAACAGGGGAAAAATGGAGCACAGAAAAGCTCTAGCTGCACATAAACTGCCTGGAACTACTGGCTGGGTTGTTTGCAATCTAAGCCTTCATGAAGGGCAAAGTGAAGGTGTGCATTCTGCTGAACATGTACAATATATCGGCAGTCAGATACATCAATCACTTAGGAGGCAAGAAATCCATATTGCTGGCGGAGCTAGCAAAGGGCTTTTGGCACTTCTGTCTCTAATCAGGGACCTTGTGGTAGCAGAATATCTTCCAGGTTCACTCAATGTAGTAGCGGACTGGAACTCCAGAAACCTGTCAGACTCCAGCGACTGGATGCTGGACAAGAGTATTTTCCAACAGATAAAGAAGTTATGGGGACCAGTTCACACTGACCTATTTTCATCCAGCAAAACAGGGGGGTTCTGGGAAACTCTATACCAGCACAAACACAACCCATTGACTTGTTCTTGGGTGGATGGCCCCTGGGAGAGTCTTGAACCAGTCTTTATCTCACTGTTCTTTTCACAGAGAAGAAATGTCCCCACATATCAGTCTTTATCCTGCCCAGAGGCAGTCCAGCACTGAAATGATAGGCAATTCTCCTCTGAACAAGAGTACCACAGCAACCCCATACACGTGTTTCACCCTTGTTGGGCATCATCTGTGAGGTGAAGCTGTGTCTCTCTAAGAGCAGTGAGCAAGGGGTCCACGTCTGGAGTCCCCTGGTAATTTAGGGTGAGACCAGGTTTAGTTTAGTTTAGTTTATTTATTTGTACCGCGCACCGAACCCTGGGGTAGCTGGGCGCCGGAGACTTAGAAACAGTTACAGCATGGCAAAAATATACAATACAGACTGTGATAAAACAACAACGGTGTAGCAGACCGGGTTACAGGTGGTCAACAGAGGCATGCAGAGAGGAAGTGCATTAAGCAGCGTTTTTGTTGGAAAGCCATGTTTTTGTTTTGGCTCTAAAAGTCCAAAATGAGGGTTCTGCTCTAAGGTATGGTGGCATAGCGTTCCATAGTTTGGCAGCTAGGACCGGGAAGCTGGCGCCACCTGCTTTTTTTAGGGAGAATTTGGGAACGGAAAGGCAATGTGCGTATGGTGTTCTAGTTGGTCTAGTTGAGGTGTGGTTGTGGAACTTGTCTGCCAGGTATTTGGGTGCGTCATTAGAGCGGCATTTATGGACGATGACGAGGGATCTGAGGGTGATTCTGTCTCGTACTGGGAGCCAGTGAGCATCTTGTCTGAAGCTGGAGATGTGGGCGTTTCGTGGGATACTGAAGGCGGCTCTGATGGCATTATTTTGAAGTACCTGTAGTTTGTTCAGGTTGTGTTCTGATGAGCCAAGAAAGAGGGTATTGCAGTAATCAATTTTTGAGAGCACTAACGCTCTGGCTAGTGTAATGCAGCTGGAAGGTGATAGGAAAGGTTTGCAGGCGTTGATGAGCTTATTGGTGTAAGCTGTTGAAGAGGCAGTTGCGTTCACCTGTCTTTTGAGCGAGAGAGTAGAGTCTAGATAAACCCCAAGGGTTTTAATTTCTTTGGCTACTGTGATTAGGTTACCGTCTATGTTGATGGACGCGTAACGGGGGTCTAGTTTGTTTAGTCGATGTTGGGAGCCGACAATGAGGAGCTCAGTTTTCTCGTCGTTGAGGCATAGGCCGTGCTCTGCCATCCAGGCTTGGATCTCTAAATAAAGGTTGTTGATTCTGGTGGAGTCCTCGTCGTAGCACCCTGATAGGGTGATGAGAACCTGGGTATCGTCAGCATAGTTTGTGTAAGTGACACCTAGGTTATCTAGGCGGTCAAACAATAGCTTTGTGAAGATATTGTATAGGGTCGGCGAGACGCACGAGCCTTGAGGAACGCCGCAGGTGATGGGGACAGGGAGTGCTGATGCCCCTGGGGAGAAGACCCGGGTGGTTCGGTTGGTTAGGAAGGACTGGATCCAGGCAGTCGCCTGGTTAGAGAAGGCCGCTGAGGTCATCAGATGTTCTGTGAGGATCTGATGGTCGACGAGGTCGAAGGCAGCTGATAGATCTAGCAGTAGGAGAATGGCTAGATTACCCTTGTCCTTTGCCTCGTCCATCTGGATTTTTAGGTCCAGTAGGGCTGACTCTGTTCCATGCCTTGGCCTGAAGCCGGATTGTCTGAGACCCAGGAGGTTGTTGTCTTCCAGGTGCTTCTGTATTTGCAGGTAGGCCACTCTGTCTAGGATCTTTAGGATGTAGGGAACGGTGGTGATTGGCCTGTAATTAGTTGGGTTATTGGGGTCTAGATTAGGTTTTTTTAGAAGTGGCATGACCCAGGCCTCCTTGAGGCTGCTGGGCACTGAGCTTGATTTGAAGGATGCATTGATGAGGGCTGTTATGAAGGGGGCCAGAGTGTTGGCGCCTTCTTGGATGATGGGAGCTGGGCATGAGTCCCCTTGGCATCTAGAGGGCTTGAGGCCCTTAATGATGCTTTCTACTTCTTTAGTGGAAACTGGTGAGAAGGAGAAGGGGGGGCAAGTAGGTGTTTTTGGGGTGGTGGACGGAGGATGGTTTGTTTTTTTGGAAAGGCTGAGCTTTTTCTGTTCGATTTTGGATTGTAACATGGTGATTTTGTCTGCTAGGGCTTTTTGAATCCTCTCACACCAGTCTGCATCTTTCACGCAGGTTTCAGCCAGAGTGGGGGGGGATTCGAGTTCCCTGAGGATATTTAAAAGCTCTTTTGTTTTGGATTTGGCGCTCTCAATTCTGTTATCATATGTCTCTTTTTTGGCCTTAAGGATAGCAGTTTTGTAGGTGGTGGCTGCTATCGAGAGTTGAGTTTTGTTGGAGAGGTTGGGCGTTTTTCTCCAGGTGGCTTCTGCGGCTCGTTTGGAGTTTCGGAGGATTTTTAGCTCTGGTGTGAACCATTTGTTCATATGGGCTGCCGGTTTGGCTTTGGTGAGTTTGAGTGGGGCGATGGTGTCTACTGCTGATTCTAACGTTTTGTTGTAGAGGTCAGCGAGTTTCTCCGCATCTAGGTTGGCGTAGTTTGTAGGGGTACAGATATTGTCTATAAGTGGGCAGAGGTTTTGTAAGGTAATGTTGCGGTTGTTTCTGGTGAGGGTTTGGGGGATGGTAGGGGTTGGAGAGTTTGGTTGTGATTTCCCTTGGATGGAGAAGGAGATGGCGTGGTGGTCAGACCAAGCAGTTTGCTCGTTTTTTGTGATGGTCGTAGAGCAGTTGAGATCCGCTAGCCAGTCCAAGGTCCTGCCTTTGTTGTGGGTAGGGTCTGTGATTCTGAGCTTGAACCCTAGTTGGGAGATGGTGCTTTCCAGGGAGAGTGCATTGGTATCGTTTGGGTCGCCGAGACCGAGGTTGAGGTCACCAAGAAGGATAATTTGAGATCCTGTTTTGGTGTTGGTGGTCAAGAGGTCAGATATCTCTTCCTCAAATGTGGTGATGGGGCCTGGAGGTCTGTAAAGGAGGTGTAATAGTATGGTTTGTGTGGCAGAGAGTTGGAGCTTAGCTGACAGAAGTTCTGCAGATCGGAAGCTGGGCGGAGGGATTAATCTAAGTCCAAGGGATGTTTTAGCGATGAAGGCTACTCCTCCTCCTTTACCTATGTCCCGGTCTTTCCTTAGTATTGAATAACCTTCTGGGATGGCGAGGGATAAGGCTGGGCCTGCTGCTTGGTGCAGCCAGGTTTCCGTGATAGCCAGGAAGTGTAGATTGTTGATAGAGATGAAGTCTGCGATATCTAGCGCATGGGCGACCAGGGAGCGGGCATTGACGAGGGCGCCCTTGATTAGTGGCTGTTCAGATGTGCTCAAGGGGGCTGATTGGGTGATGTTCAAAGTTTGAGCGGAGTTTGCTTGAATGTGTGTGGGATGAAAGGAGTGTTTTTTGGCGAGTGTCTTGGGGGTTATGAACCGAGAGCCGAGTCTCAGGTTTCTGTCTTTCAATGTGCATGGGTTCCAAGGAGTGGGCGGAGCAGCAAATCGGCGGATCCATTCTATAGGACTGAGGGCGTCAGGCTTGTCAATATGTTGGGTCTCCAAAAAACCCATAGTATGTTGGGTTGGGAGTGATTGCGGACGGGGTTTGTGGTGGGTGGTGTTGTTGTGGTGGAGCAGGGCGAGTGTAGCCGTTAAGGTGAGCGTGGCTAAGTAGAAGTTTGCCATGGGTGGTCAGAGTAAGACCCGGGTGTAGTTGGCCGAGGTTGACTAGGTGGTAGTAATAGAGTAGTTTGAGGTGAGGCGGGAGCCGACTGGGTCGGGATAGGCAGGATGGCAGGTAGTCAAGATCAGAGTGGGTACAATGGGCAGGCACGGTGGTCAATGGACTAGGCACAGAGGCTAGCAGATAGGCACATTCAAGGTGAGGCACAGTGGTCAACCGACTAAGGCACGGTGGCTAGCAAGTAGGCACATTCAAGGTGAGGCACAGTGGTCAACAGACTAAGGCACGGTGGCTGGCGAATAGGCACATTCTAAACTGAGGCGCATAGGAAAAGTACATGCTAAATGCATGCACCAAGGCACCATACAGCGGTCTAGATGGTCTGTAGGCGACCAAAAGGCACAATATAGCAGACTAGATGGTCTGTAGGCGACCAAAAGGCACAATATAGCAGACTAGATGGTCTGTAGGCGACCAAGGCACAATATAGCAGACTAAATGGTCTGTAGGCGACCAAAAGGCACAATATAGCAGACTAGATGGTCTGTGGGCGACCAAAAGGCACAATATAGCAGACTAGATGGTCTGTGGGCGACCAAAAGGCACAATATAGCAGACTAGATGGTCTGTAGGCGACCAAGGCACGATATAGCAGACTAAATGGTCTGTAGGCGACCAAAAGGCACAATATAGCAGACTAGATGGTCTGTGGGCGACCAAAAGGCACAATATAGCAGACTAGATGGTCTGTAGACGACCCATGTTGGAGGCTGGGAGCACATTTCAATGGAGTCGGTTACGGTTATAAACATACAGTGGTGTCTCCGGTGCTGGCATGTACTTACAGTACGTTTTCATTGTCCAGGTGGTAGTCTATCGGTTGGAGAGTAGAAAAATTGTGCAGGGGGGGTGGCCAGGCCGCGCTTCCATGCGCGTAACAGGCGCAGGAACAGGCCTTAGTATGGCCTTCGTGTGGCCGCCGGCGTCCGCCTGCCGGCGGATGCAGATTTCAAATTAGGGCGGGTTATCGAGGCTCAGCCTCGTTTTCGTGCCGCGTTGCGCCCGGCATATCAGGGTCAGGCAGGGAAGTGGGACAGGGACAGGCAGGCCCCCTGTATGCTGTGGCTGTGATCCGCGATGTGGATGCCGCTTCTGGGAGGGGGGAAAGGGCTCCTGCCCTCTTCCCTTGGCATGGGCGTCAGAGTGGGCTTGTAGGCGCAGGAACAGGCCTTAGTATGGCCTTCGTGTGGCCGCCGGCGTCCGCCTGCCGGCGGATGCAGATTTCAAATTAGGGCGGGTTATCGAGGCTCAGCCTCGTTTTCGTGCCGCGTTGCGCCCGGCATATCAGGGTCAGGCAGGGAAGTGGGACAGGGACAGGCAGGCCCCCTGTATGCTGTGGCTGTGATCCGTGATGTGGATGCCGCTTCTGGGAGGGGGGAAAGGGCTCCTGCCCTCTTCCCTTGGCATGGGCGTCAGAGTGGGCTTGTAGGCGCAGGAACAGGCCTTAGTATGGCCTTCGTGTGGCCGCCGGCGTCCGCCTGCCGGCGGATGCAGATTTCAAGATGCAGATTGAGGTTGAACGCTCAGAAGAGCAGGTATTTCAGCTAGAGGTTATATCCGACAGAGGCAGTTGTGGACGCTTTCCTTCCAGACTGCAGAGGAGCCACGCACTATGCATTCCCACCATTTATTATGATGAACAGAGTGCTAGCAAAAGTCTGCAGAGATGAACAGAGATGATGGTAGTTGTTCCGATATGGATGTCACAAGTATGGCTCCTGATAATGATGGAACTGCTGACCGATTACCCAATAGTACTTCCGCCAGGAGACAGCCTACTCATGGACCCCGCTGGGTCATATCATCCTCTGAGAGTGAGAGGGACTCTCCCACTGATGGTGTGCATGATATTAGGAGATGCTGGGACCTCCCAAGCTTTCTGCACAAGCTGCTCACCTCATGGCAGAATCATGGGCACCATCCACAAGACAGAGCTACAATGCAGCTTGGAGCAGGTGGTCTCGGTGCAAAGGGAGAAATCTTCATCCCGTTTTGGCCCCTTTAGTAGAGATCTTGAATTTTCTGGCTGAGCTGCTGCAAGGTGGGAGGGCATACATGACAATAGGAATGTACAGGTCTGCCATATTAGCGGGACATCTGCCCATCAAGAGCATGCCCATAGTAGAGAATGCAGCAGTCTTTTGACTCCTGAGAGGGGTGCAATTTAGGAGACCACCAGAACCAGGATACAACGTCCTATGGGACGTGAGGATAGTTCTGAAATTACTCTGCAGCTGGCCAGGAAACAGATACCTATAATTGAAACAACTGTCAGGGAAACTAGCAATGCTACTATGCCTAGTCTTGTAAGATATTATGTGTAATTTTGGGGTCTGGCCATATGTTCTTACTGCCAAAAATATAGTGGTAGTTTGGTAACAGCTTATGCTTGCCTCACATAATTCTAGTGACCATATTTTGTTACACTATATTGGAGAATTTAGTGATATGTATTATTGTCGGTATTTTGTGGTAGTATTACTTAGTGGTGAGCATGATTTCCCTTCCCTACATTATAACCCCATCATACAGAAAACCTTCCTTTCTATTACAATACCTCCTAGTGATATATAGATGACTTGGACCTATGAACAAAAGGACCAACAATTTTACATATAGTGCCACCTACAGCCTGTGGCTGGTATCACTGATTTATTTACACCAATGATCTAAGCTCCCATAGGCCTCATTACGGGTTCATAGACCCCAGTGATCTATATGTTGTATTAGATTTCCCCAAACAACATGCACTGGGGAACTCATGCATACACCTATGTATCACCGCTTAGTCTGTCTATTATTCTATCTGCATGAGCAAATTGGCAAATGTATTGCCAAAGAACACAAATCTTCCCCAACTCCTCATATGCAATTCCCACAACAATAAAACTCTGAACCATCTGTTTTTTTTTTATAAATTAGTTATATTGCAAACAATTACAATTCATGACACAACTCTTACCCTGTACATATCAGCATTACCTATAACATAATAAGAAGAGAAAATGAAAGAAAAAAAAAACATACAGTGCAAACAAACCTTTAAAAAAAAAAATAGGCAAAGAGACAAATGAAAATGCAGGGAAGTTTATTTTCTCTGCTACTCTGACTGCCTGGTATTTTCAGATCAGACTCTTGTCAAACAGCAGGACACAATGACCTCCCTTCAACTTTGGATGCTTACCAAAGATTTGTAGTTCTCTCCCCCAGATGACCTTCTTTCACTCGCCTCAGAAAAGCAGGCCCGGTCAGCATGGATTGCCTCTGTAATCTTGGATGTTTGAAGTGTGCAGCGAAAACATGGAGTTCTCAAGCCAGCGCTAAGTGAGACTAGGCACGTCTGTCTGAGAGTCCAGTCATCCCCAAACTAACTTCTCCCTCTGATCTTGTTCCCCCAGCAAAGCCCTGCACCTTCCCATTTTGCCTACGTAGTAAATCTGCAGATACACTGCTCCAATCAAATTGAAAGGCAGCA
Source organism: Ambystoma mexicanum (assembly GCF_040938575.1). Taxonomy (NCBI): domain Eukaryota; kingdom Metazoa; phylum Chordata; class Amphibia; order Caudata; family Ambystomatidae; genus Ambystoma; species Ambystoma mexicanum. The sequence continues at coordinate 929,502,350 of NC_090929.1, read as the reverse complement.
TCACCCTTCCTTTAGTACAAAAGGCTAGTTACACAGTGAGCAACTGTATCTAATTTCATTTCCTGGTATGCAGGCTCTCTGCTTGCGGCACACATAGGAATAGAATGGAGAAAAAAAAAGAAAACTCCAGTGCACGTTTGAAAAACGAATTTCAGATATGCATTTTCACCTCATTTTTCACCCAGCCATTACATTATAATGTTAATGAGTTAGCTCTATTAATTAGTAATTGTTAATTAAGTCAGTTAGTTATATGAATATTGTAGTCTCCTATGCATGAGGTATTCCAAAGAAGAGAAAAAACTATTCTGGTGCACTTTTAAACTTTCAGCATCCCATTGAGCTTTTTGCTGTATTATACAGCAGCTTGTATGTCTCCAGCCACATACTCACATGTTATACTGGCAACATAGGACTGGCTATATGTGTATGCCACATTATTGCTGGCAACAAAATGCCATCACATTCAGTGAGGTGCTATACACTCCAAGGCACTATATATTACTACATTAACCCTCCTTTTCTGACAATTTGGCAATGTTCCAAGCCACAATAGGAAGAAATCCAACTTGCGCTCTTCCTCCCTTTTAAAATGTATGTGTATTGGGATATCTTTCATTCCCTGTTGTTGCTAATATCATAAGCAACATCTTCACCTTTACGGGCAAAATGATTAACCATCCTCCCATCACTAGTCCCATAACAGCTAAACCCACCATAATGCGTTCCACCCAGGTTCCCCAAATAAACATTTCCACTTCCATTATACCCAGGGTACTAACTGTAATATTGTTCTTTCTCAAACTCATTTTGACAGTGTGTTTTTCTTTATGATTCAATGGAAACTCCACATCCGGGTCTATTGCGAATGTATCCCTTTGAAAAAACTCAATATTTTCTACTTGGCTTTCCCAAATATCATTAGTGATATGGAACAACATAAAACCCCCAATCAAAACAACTGTATCTTTTGGAACCTGTAAGCAAAACACATTACATTTTAATTGCTTAACAACAAATGTTCCATGATTTAAATGCACAATTGTTAAATTCCTCATACAGGTGCTGACCAACCATTTATCTTTGACCATTTTAGCTTGTGCCAATTCCTCACCACCCATATTGCTAATGACTACTTCACATCCTCCTGATATACCCGGATCAGATTTCAAACCACAAATAGCATCTGTAGCATCAGGAAACAATAGTTTACCTGGACACGTGTAATTCTGTTCTTTACATTTTATACAGATTTCTAAGTTCGGGATCAAGTAAACCTCAGGCTCCCATGACTGAAATGCCACCACTTCTGGAGTCTTCATTTTTATAAATGTATCTTCTTGCCAAAATCCCACGTTATGTACCCACTTAGTGTGATAAATAAGTTCAGGAGCTATACATGGGATGTATAATAAAAACTCAATGTCCATCCTTTCCAAATTCACATATAAGGGCATTGCATTGCACATTTTAAATGCAACTTTCACTTGTACCACATCAATCTCCCTCCTGGTCAACCTCTCTATCATTTGATGAATAATATCTTGTGAAACAAAATGCAATGGCATATGGCCTCTAATTATTTGGTAAATTGCAGTTTGGACTTCTCTCATGTAATTTGTCAACAATCTATCAACAGGGTTAATTACATTCAGGATTTCATTCAATATCCAGGCATGCTTAATTATTAATTTAGTAGTACGCTGTACAACTTCTGATTGCTCATTCAGTATAATTGCAGTTTCATTGATAAACTTCACTTGTTCATCCAATCCACCTCTAATTCCATCCAAAGTCTTTTGGATCTTTTCCAAATCAAAACTCAACTGTTGTGCTTTAGTACTTAGTGTCCCTACTGAAATGGCATTGGCTGTTGACATTTTAGTACCTATTATAGCTCCAATAATAGACATTACCAACGAGACCGCAAGCATTACTGCTCTTCTTTTTCCTCTCCTTTTCTTTATGTCTGCTGAATTCACAAATGCTTTTTTCTAATTGCATCAACATATCTCTTATTGACTGCTTGGCGTTCTCTTTTCTCAATTCTAGCCACTCTTTAGTCTGCTGAACTCTAATTCCAGTGTTGTTAAAATGTTTCTACATCGAACTATCAGGATTCAAAGGTTTAAAAATATTTTGAAAAATCATCCTTCTATTGCTCATTATAAATCCAGACGCTTCTTCCACCGCAATGCCCAAAGCTGGTCCGGGCTCAATGACAACCTGTGCTTTCAAAGTTTTGAGATTCCCAACAATCATCATTATAGCCAACCATGCCGCTTGCGCCATCATCAGTGATACCCGTTTTATAGGTTTGGTCTTCACCCCCGCCCTGGCCTTTTTTAGAATTCCTCCTCGCAGACTCCAGGACTCCATCATCTCCTGTGTCCTCCAGTCCTGTGAACTCCGACCTCAAAACACAGGTTAATGATTCTAAATCAAATAGAAAAAAGACAGGTTAAGTATATAGCACAATACCAATTTCACCCTTTTACCAAAAATAAAATGTTTAATCCAAAACATTTTGCCCTTTTTCTTTGGTCTCTGGAAGTAAGCACATGTTAGAGAGAAAACAAACATAAAATCATTAAACATTAAACATATCTCAACATTGCATAAAAATAATATCCTTTGCTTCAACCCCCTTTTTTAAAAAATCACATATAGTATTTTTATTTACATCTATTCCATTACAACAATCACATCAATGTTTATTTCTCTGGTATTGGGCACTATAAATAGACCCATGTGTTTTCTTTCATGTATTTAGGGCACTTGATCTGTTTCTACATGCTCAAGTATCTTTACTTCATGTTTGTCATGCCAGGGCTTAATTTGGTTAACATGCACAAATTGCTCTGTTACCATTTCACCCTCTGTTCTTAATACTTTATAGACCACTTGAGACACCTTATCTATGATTTGAAATGACCCCTCCAGGCAGCCAGAAATTTAGAATTTTTCTGTTTACCCTTTCCAAAATGAAATTTATACACCTGATCCCCTACAATATACTCTTTCACAGATGTCTTTTTATCACAATATGATTTTGCACTGTCAGCAGCTCTTTCCAAATTCCGCTGCACAAAAGTGAATGCATGTTGTAAATGCTTCCTCAGTTCTTCCATATATTAATGAACTGTAGATGCACTTACAAGTGTCTGCTCATGTGTCCTGTATAGCAGGTGTTGTGGCAACACCATTTTCCTACCTGTCAATACGTCATGGGGGCTGATACCTGTTGCTTTGGCAGGAGTTGATCTGATTGCCATCAAAACCAGAGGTAAGCGTAAATCCCAGCTGGAACCTGCCTCTGATACAAACGTCTTTAATATATCCACAACAGACCTGTTGCAACGTTTAACACCTCCAGAAGAGGCGGGTCTGTATGCAATATGCAGCTTTCTTTTCACCCCCAGTATCTGCCACACCTTACTCATTAAAGCGCTTGTGAAATTACTTCCTCTGTCTGCTTCTATTCTTTGTGGTAACCCAAATCTTGAAAATATATTATTTAGCAGTAATGTAGCTGCTGTTTGCACACTACAATCTGGTGCAGGAATACACTTTATCCATTTTGACATTAAACAAACCACGCTCAAAATATAACGGTTCCCCCCGCTCAACCTTTTTACAGGCCCTACATAGTCTATTTGCAAATCTGACCATGGAAGGGTTAAGCCTCTTTTCATCAATGGGTCTCTATGCATTGGTGAAGCAGGTTTAAACTGGGCAAATACTAGACATCCCCTAGTATATAATTCCACATCTTGGGACATATGTGGCCAGTAAGCATAATCTTTCAGTATCTCTAGCGTTTTTGTGACCCTCTGTGTCCCGGAGTTATTGCATCATGTGCATGGTGTAGCATTAGCCCTCTGAATGAAAGGGGTACCACCCACTGTATTTGTCATGTTATGGATTCCCTAATCATGAGTCCATCCTGCAGTCTGATTTCTTTTTATTCTTTAATAGCACCCTCAATTCTTTTTTTCCCACACAATCAATTTCTGTCAAATGATTTTGTTCAGGGTCTATCAAATGATTATAATAGATTCCCAAAATTGCATCATCTTTTTGTGCCTTAATCAGGTCTTGATCTGATGTATCATAACTCCATTGCACTACTGGTTGTTCTACCTCTTTTGGAGCTTTAGAGCGTGTAATTGCATCAATCTGTATTTCACCAAGTAAATGTTCAAAAGGTAGCAACTCTCCCATCACAGCCCCACTTTTAGCTAAATTATCTTCCTTATCATTTCCCTCCTTATCCTCTCCTGGAGTTTTTAAATGTCCACAAATTTTCCTCCAGTATATTGTCAAATCATTCTCTGACACCAATTTGTCTGTAGCCTGTATCATTTTTCCATGTTTGAGAGGCTTTTTATTGTATGTAATCATGCCTCTTGCTTTCCAGCCAGGCAAATATTCCACAAAGCTATTTCGTGCATAATCAGAATCAGTCACAGGACAATTTCACTAAATTTATTATCAACTGTCGAATCACTTGCTTTATAAATGTCTGCCGATTCCGCTACTTGACTGCTCCTAGCCCCAATTCTCAATCCTATACTGGGAATGTCTTCACATTTCAACCAGACATTTCCTATTTCTGACACCAATTGTTTATTACTGTCATTTTCAATGTGAAAAGCACAACCGTCAACATATACAGTTGGCAAATCCTTGCATGTCTTTTCATCAAAAGCTTTGTGTTGTGATTGTCCAAACTCCAGTAAACTAGATTCCACTTCTACTTCATTTGATACATGTTCAGCCGCACAGTCATGTAGATCTGCCAAAACTTGAGCAACTGGGCTCTTTTTATTTTGGCCATACCTCACTTCTACAGGAAAGCCTTGCAATGCCAGTGTCCATGAAGTAATTCTGGACTGTACTAGGTTTCTTGACCTAATTATTTTAATCTATAAAAACTGCAATGGTTGATGATTTGTCTCAATGATTACTTTTTCTCCCTAAACAATTGGGCGGAAATGCTGTAACGCCCACAGTGGTCAAAAGGGCCTTTTCATATTCACTGAATTAAATTTCAACTTGGGAAAATGCCTTACTTGCATAAGCAATGGTTTTGTGATTCAAATCATGTTTTTGTGATAACACTGCTGACATACAATGTTCAGAGAAACCTATTTCTATAAAGAAATCCCTATTCTTTATGTGGTGTGCTAAACATGTTGCCTTTATAAGACATTCCTTTAATTTAGCCACTGCCTCAGATTGTTCTTTTTCCCATTTCCAGGGTGTATTCAGCTTCAGTAGTTTAGTTAATGGTTGAGTAATTTCAGCATAATTTTCAATACACTTTCTGTTATATCCCGTCATTCCTAATAAACTTTGCAAGCCTTTCACACTTCTAGGGTCTTTTAGCTTTTGTATGGCCTCAACCTTCTTCTTTTGTGGGTTTAGTCCATGTTCAGTCAATTCATGGCCTAGACAATTCACCTTTTTCTTGTACCATTGTGCTTTTTGTAAAGATACTTTGGCACCTGCCTTTTGCAATTGGCCAAGAACATGTCTAATTTCATCAAAATGGCTTTTAAGTTTTTATTTTTTATCAGGACATCATCCACGTAACCTATGGTTCCTCTTTCCGCTGCATCAGGCATAGCCTTTCTCAAAAATATGCCAAATTCACTCCCACTATTGACGTACCCGAATGGAGTTCTAACCCATGCGTATTGTGTCTTATCAAATGAAAATAAAAATAAATTCTGAATCTCCTCTGCCAATGGCACACACTAATATCCAGATGTGAGATCTAATGTAGTAAACACCTTTGAGCCATGCACCTGAGCCAGACCTTGATCAATGAATGGCAGTGGCCATCTAGACACTGGCACTCTTTTATTTAATTCTCTCAAATCTGCACACAGACGCCATTGGCCATTTGGCTTTTACACACCTAAAATAGGTGTGTTGGATGTGCTATGAATAGGCCTGATAATTCCCAGAGACTCCAAGTTCTTAGTTATTTCTGCCAGCGATTCTAAACATGCCATTGGTAATCAATACTGGTGCACAAGTACTGGTGTCGGGGGGAAATTCTGCCGGGGTCGGCCGGGCCGTCCGCAGACCTCCAGGCAGGGAGGCCCCAACTCCTCCCGTGTGTATCCCAGATAAGATGAGATAGAGTATGAGACGCACACAAGGAGCAAGGTGACTCTGCTGTTTATTAGACAAAACTGCAGGGATGGGTCAAGGAGCGTACGCGTTCGTCCTGACACACACACAATTGTGGGGCTCGCAGGCCCTTTTTACTGTATTATGACGCGCTACTTGCGTCATTTCAGAAAGTTAACAAAAAACCTATCGCCACTCTTAATTGGATGTTCGAGTGGTAGGGTTAGTATAGCACACATATAGAGAAAGATATTAGTGGATAAGGTGTAGTCAGGTGGTATATCTGGGTTGTCCCTACAATAAGATACATGAAAATTGTTACATGAAGGCTCCTGAGGATTGGCTAAATGTGCTGGCGTCAGTGATAAGAGCCCCAGGTTCTGATTGGTGCACCCATGAGCTTCCCAGCCTGGGACCACCGTCGTTCCCAGCTCTCGGTGTACCTGTAAGTTGCAACAATGTTTCACTATGGGTACATGCAGACAATGTGAGGACTTATTCATAGCTAGACGGGGTACCGTTCCCACTGATGCAGATGTCCATTGAGCCTTTCAAGTGTATCTGCCAGTGTCTCGTAGCGAGGGATCCAGACGCCTCTGTTCTCCAGGGTTTGGCATCTCGTCAGGTTCGGCTTGATCACGTGGGGAGGGACCGTGAAAGAGGCATAATTCTGCACAATTAATATTGTTTTTCTACTGTGCGTCTGGTTTAATTTGTCGGTGTGACTTTAACGTTGGTGCGCGGAGTGCGAGATTGCAACATCGTGCCTTTGATGATTTGCTCTTGGAACGTGGGTTTGCAACATTGCGACCTTGGCTGGTTGCTTCGCCAAGCTCATTCTGTAGGATCAGCAACTGACTCTTGTCTTGTTGATGTCCACGGGAGCTCTTGTTTGAGGCCTACTGTGGCCCGGTGCATAAGTTGTTCGTTTGGTGCACAGGTGCTTTAGGTTATAGGAGCATATAATTCCATAATCGGTATTGTCTTTATTATATTTCTCATCGTTGTACCTGATTTCAAAGAGAAGCGTGAGCAAGCTAATAAAAGTTCATGACGCGTCTTGCGTTTCTGCATTCTGAAAGCCTATATAAAAATAATAAAGATGCACGTCCGTGAATATGCCTGTCGCCTACGTCATAGCACTGAGTATATTCTTCGTGTAGGTTGGTGTGGGAATGTCCAGTGTGTATATTTGTACAGATGTGCTTCCCGTTGTCTAGGTCGTCATGGCATCTCTAACGACGTGTAGATTTTAGTCTAGTTGATCCGTGCCGCAGGTGTCGGCATGGCCAGTGCGGGCTGCTGGGCAAGCAGATGGACACATCCGTATGTTCCTGTACCAGGGTACCTGGTCGTCTGGTAAATGGGCAAACTCTTCTCGTGGCGGGTGTTTAGGTCGTGACCCTCTAGGCCAAGCGCGAGAGGTGAAGGACGGGAGCCTGGTTTTCCATTCTCCCACTTCAGTCCCCCCTCTGGTCGACTTGTCGACCACAAACATATCCTTCTCGTTATCTCCTCTTACTCGCCATATCTTGGTTATTCCTCCGAGATGTCCATAGTGGTTTACATGATCTTCAAATGACCAATACATATATTCACAGGTACCCCCAGGAGTACAATATACCCATCTTCCTATGTAGCTCCTGGGGTTTCTTGGGTTCTCAGTCTTTACTGACGGTGGGTCTAGATGGTTGGTAATTATTTGGGTGCGCAGCTTCTCCCTTTCCTGTATAATTACACCTGTATGCTGGCCGTCATCTGCTGGCATCAAGGGGTGCATTCCCACCATTTCCAGCAATTCGTCAGTATTGCGTGCCTTTCGTGCCTTCCAAAATCTAATTATGATCAGGGTAGCTCCAGCCAATATGGTGCAGCCCACTATTATTTTCAGTCCATCCGACAGCCAGGATGGCATCCATGACCATAATAGTGAAAACCAGCTCTCATCCTTGTTCACACCATTGCTTTCATCCGTCATTTTAGAGTGCATTTGGGCTAATTGTGAAACTGCTTCTGTCAGTGTACCATTGTCAGCATCATTGGCAGGTATGAACGTGCAGCATGATTGTCCTATCTTTGCACAAACTCCTCCTTCCATTGCTGTGAGAAGGTCCAATACATATCTGTTCTGTAGTGCTACCATCCTTACAGCTCGCAGCTCTTCTTTTATTGCGTTGAACCCATTTACTGTAGAATTGATGGTCATCATTAGTTCCCATCTAGTTATTTGGAGCCATTTTGCGTTTGCGTAAGCCTGTAATCCCGGGTGTATTATTGAGGAGAAGAACATTGCTGCTCTGCTGAATAGTCTGTGTTCTGGCGGTATTGATGTTAGTGCCGTTTCCGACCTTCCCCATAGGTAATTTCCTGTCAGCGGCTCTCCTTGTCTTTTTCTTCTATTTAGGACAGTGTCATTGCTGTTGGTCCTGTTCCTTTGCTCCTCCTGGAGTGGTGCAGATCTCTTTCTTCTCTTATCCCCCTCATTCATTCTAGGAAATTTCGCCACATCGACGTGCTTCTTAGGTACCACTAGTGATGGTACATTGACGTGTACCATTGTGCACACACCATTCCACAGGGGAGGCAGTGTATGGTATGCCTTTTCTCCACAGGCCCAATAATGATCCATTATTACTGCTGTTCCTGCTCCCCCCTCAGGTAACTCCGTCACACTTGCGCAATTGGTGTTATATCCTACGTCCACCTCTCCTTTATGCTGGTAACATACCTTGGGCGCAGTCAACGGTAGTATCGTGATTGGGTCTTCATCTTCTTCTACCCATGTGAGCATTGGTACATACTTGATCCACGTCGTCCAACATCGGTGATTGTGTGTCTCGATGGTTGAGATAGTTTCTTTTGTTACCATGTTGCTGCCAATCACTCCTATCTCCCAGCTGTTATCCAGATACACCTTTCCCGTTATCGTCAGTAGCGGCCTCTCCCAGCATCCTTGTTTACCCGGAATTTCAGTGGCGTACCAATCACATGGTAGATACTTCAGTGTTACTTTCTGTGTTTCTCCTTTTGCAGGGCCACTTGTTATATATTTGAATGCTTCAGCATGTAAACTGGTCTTGTGATAACTCAAGTAGGTCTTGAGGAAGTTGTTTTCATATGGGTATGAGTCTCGTGTTTTCCATGTCATGTGCACTACAGTTCCTTGAAATCTTCCTTTCGTCTGGAACAGTGCCAAGTATATTATGCACTGTGCTACCTTCTCATTTATTTCTGTAGCAACAAATGTTCGTGACGCACTCATGGCGTATGGTATTAATGAGCAGACGTAGCAGCTATCCTCAGTTGTCTGCTTACCAATGCGGGTCATGTGTTGGTACCATATATTGTTTGTGACGTGTGCTGAATTTTGTACATAATTATCAATACCTTTATTGTCTGAGTATGTGCTGCGTTTAACTCTATTTTTCTTTGGTGTAATGTTACTACTACCACCTGACGTAACACCTGTTGCAGCAAGGAACGGGGGTATATTAGGTTTGGGTGCAGCAACAAAATTGATAGCACAGCTATACTGCCATACAGAAGCAGCCAAAAATCCGGTGATTATCAAAATCCCTATTATCTTTATTACAATTGCTAATCTCACCGGCATTTTGCTCTTACCTTGCTGCAGTCCTGGCAGCTTATTCTTGCGACGTTAAAGTTGCCCGCCTAAAAATTCTCAGAAATGCTCGTTTTAAATGTTAGTTTTGTTTTCTTTAAGCTCTCCCTATCAAATAGTCATTCAGTGCCCAGGCGAAGAGCTGCTCCCACGCTACTCTAAGTGATTGGTCTCTTAAGACCGGCAAATATGGGCGGAGGTGGGGCATGTAATATTCTATGGCCAGGAGGAAGGCTGTGTAGTAAACACGTACCCTTCTTCTTTTTAGGTATGTTGGCCTTTTTATTTCGTATACAAATTGGTGTGACAATTCTTCTGGGTAGTTATCGTCTGGGAGTACCATCTACGCCTGGACAGTGGACTTTGTTAGTTATCTTTCTACTTAACAATACAATAATACGCAGTTCCTGTATGTGCGAGAGAGAAAGAGAACATTCACGTGTTTACATGTGTATTTGTGCGACCAAGTTCTTTTAGTTTATGTTACAACTGTCCTGGGGGGGGGGATGGTGTAATTATTTTTACTCTTTGAACGTGTGACCATGGGGTGGGCAGTGTAGTGATCACCCCTTTCTTCGTCAGCTATCGTCTCTGGGGTGTCTGGGTAGTGAGAAGGTAAGGGAACAATTGGGTCGTTATCTGTGGTAGAACTTCCTTCCGCTGTCAGGGATGTTGTTGCTGTTGTTCCAATGGACCTGTCGTTGGCGCTGGGGCGGGTCTGCAGTTTGTATATCTTTACATCATGTAGGTGGTTCCAAGCACGCTTATCCTTTAGTTTTACTGCTCTTGTTGATACGTCTTCTACCAGATGTGGACCGGTGAACCTTTTATCGTTCCATCTTCTATTGAAATTGCGAAGTAGCACGTGGTCACCTTTGGCAATTTTGCACAAGTTCTCTGTTTCTAATTCTGTACTGGCGCCTTCTTCTTTATCTCTGGTGGACCCGCCCCGTGTGCGCTCGAGCTGTTGAGACACAAACACAACACTAGTAATCAAAGATGACACATATTGATACATTTCATCACCTAGTATATTCGCTGAACTTTCGTGGTCAGTGAATGCCCTTGACGTTGGCGTTAGAGGAAGGCGCATTTGACGTCCAGTAACCACCTCGTGTGGGGTGAGGTGGTGGTCGGACCCTGGCCTGTTCCTCAGCTCGAACAATGCTAACGGAAGGCAATACAACCAACTTTTCTTTGTTGTTTGTTGTATCTTTGCAATTGCCTCCTTCAATAAGCCATTTAGGCGTTCACATACGCCATTAGCCTGTGGGTGATATGCAAATGCAAATTTGTGAGGGCTGTGATATGTTGGAACATTTCGTTTGCGAAATGTGGGCCATTATCTGATCTTAATACTTCGCACACTCCCCACCTGGGGAAGACCTCTCTTACTATGAATTTGGCTGCTCTAAATGCATCTGGGTGTGAACAGGGCCCTGCTTCAATCCACCTAGAAAATGGGCATACTACTACAATCATGTATCTATTACCTTGACATATGTTGATCATATCAACATAGTCAATGTGGAGGTGCCGAAAGGGTCCTTCTGGCCGGGGTATGGTACCTCTTATCACTTTTAGGGTATGACCGGCCGTAAACTGTTGGCATGTGAGACAATTGCTGATAAAATTTGAAACATGAGAATTTAACTCGGGACAGAACCAATCATCTCTAATTCGTGCTGCAATTATTTCCTTGCCTGTATGGGCTGGGTGATGTAATTGGCTCAGGGCGGTATTTAAAAGTGCCAATGGTATTACAACTTTCCCAGTACCACTCTGGCGCCATAGTGCGTCGGTTGGTGACATTGTACATCCTCTTTTTACCCATATTTCCTTTTCGGCCATTGGTGCTGCTGCTTGTAATTCCATAATCTGTGTGGCTGGGAGATGGGTATATCCTTCTCTCATTAACATCTCCCTAGCCATTCCCCTCCCTCTCCCTCTCTGTGAGTCTGTGGGGTCCCATATCTCACCAAAGTATGCAGCATATTTCGCATGTGCGTCTGCTGCTGCATTCCCTTTTGAGACATGGTCTTCACCATTGGTGTGTGCGGTGCATTTTACTAGGGCTAGCTCTTGGGGGTCGTTTATTACTTCAATTAATTCAGCCAACAAGAGGGCATGTTGCACTGGAGTGCCGTCAGCTCTCCTAAACCCTCTTCTCCTCCATTTTGTTAGCCCTGAGTGGACAGTGGATGTAACATATGCACTGTCGGAATATATTGTTACACGTTTGTTAAAACTTTCTTTCAATGCCAATATTAGTGCAACTAGTTCGGCGGCTTGAGCAGAGTAATGCTGTGGTAACTGTACACATTTCATAGCCACACACACCGGAGCCTCCATCATTTTTACCACTGCTGCCCCAGTTCTCCTTATCCCATCTCCTTGATCAATAGTTGATGACCCATCAATAAACAAAAGCTCACCTCCCTCTAGTGCATTCTCTTCAACTTTTCTAGTACATGAATATATTTCATTTAGTTGGGTGCAGTCGTGGGCGTAATCTCCCTCCTCAATTATTTCTGCTAGGAATCTTGCAGGGTTAACAGTGCTACATCTAACAATCGCTAGTTCAGCCCTAGACAAAATGATCTCATAACCTGATGCCCTTTGTGTCGTTAGTGTGGACTTGGGTTTATTCAATATTGCAAATAATGCATGTTCCACAAACAGTGTAGTTGGACACCCCATTGTTATTGCTGATGCCTTTTCTACTGCAAAAGCAGCTGCAGCGAGGCCTTGTTCGCAAGGGAAGTGGCCTAACATCACGGGGTCTAAGTGACCGCTATAAAATGCTACTGGTTTATAGCCCATGCTTGTTTTTTGGGCCAATACTGCTTTCATTACTGCTGAGTCGCAATGTGAAAATATAAAAAATCGTCGCTCATAGTCTGGGGATGCCAGTACTGGAGCTGTTGATATCGCGTCCTTCAATTCGTCAAATGCCTCCCTCATTTCCATAGTCCACCCCAACCTTTTCTCCCCTTTATTTGCTTCCTTCAACCCCTCAAGCAGGGGTCCTATGTATGAGCTGTAATCAAACACCCATGCTCTACAGTAATTGCATAGCCCCAAAAATTGCTGCAGTTCTCTCACAGTCTGTGGCATGGGAGTGCTTGATATGGCCTGTGCTCTTTGTGGTGCAATCTTTCTTCCATATTGGGATATCAGTTGGCCAATGTACAGTACCTGTTCCTGACAGTATTGTATTTTTTCCATGTCTACTTTATACCCTTTTTCAGCCAATATAGTCAACATTTTTAACGAGTCCTCTCTGCATTTACTTTCATTTGTACTGCAAATTATTATGTCATCCACATATTGTAACACTGTGCTTTCCACCTCAACGTTACCCAAATCCATCTGTATCACTCTATTGAAAATTGAGGGTGATTCACAATACCCTTGTGGTAACCTGGTATGTTTCCATTTAGTATTTCGGTAAGTGAAACTTGTTAGATCTTGTGAGTCGGGGTGTAGTGGTATTGAGAAAAAAGCATTTTTAAGATCTATTACTGTAAATCGTGATGCCTCTGCTGGAATGCCACACAATATTGTGGCCGGGTTTGCTGTTACTGGATATTCTGCTTCCACTATGTTGTTCAAGGGCCTTAGGTCCTGTATGAAGCGCCAAGACCCCCCTTTAGCCTTGCGCACTGGGTACACAGCCGTGTTACATGGTGATTCTGAGGGGACCAATATGCCATTGTTTATAAGGGCCGTTATAGTTTCATATATGCCCTCATCTGCCTCTTTTGACAATGGGTACTGTTTTACTCTTGGTAGTATTGCACCTTTTTTCAATTTTATCCGTACACCCCCTATGCTTTTAATGCATCCTACGTCATAAGGGCTAATGGTCCATAATGATTTGGGCACCTTTGCCATATCCTCCTTAAAGAAGGGGACTGGGGTGCATGCAGGTGCCTCAAGTGCCATAGCAATTTTCTGCGCTATATGTTTGTGAGCCACTCGTAACCATATTTCTACACTCATCATGAACACCATTTCCCCCTCCTCTTTTTCTTCTGAAAACAGTTCCTCATCTGACACCTGGGTCAACCTACATCCTTCTGCTAGTGCAATCAATGCCCTCCATGCTCTTCCTTCTTTGTCTTGGGCGTGCACAGCAATATACTCAGCTGTTGTAATAATGCTTTCAATGTCTATTGCAAACACTTTCCCTTCCTGTTCATTAACAGGTGTTTCTGGTCGGAACAGGTAAGCTGCTGGCCTCCTCCATATTTTACCTTCTATCCCTGGCATCCATGCAATTGCCATGTCTGTCCCATACTGGAATATCTCGCCATCTATTGGTTCCGCCCTAATCGCTGTCTGCCCACAGTATGCTTGCATAATCTGTCGTGCTGATAGCATGTTAATCCCTGGAGTAGAGCAAATTATACCATCCTCTGTAAAGGAGATTGTCATATTTAACCTATTCATTATGTCCCTCCCCAGTATATTTACTGGTGAGGCACTATAATACAATAGTGGAACTGACAGATCGTAATCTCCGATAGATAAGGGAACGTTATCAGTAAAAGGAACCAATCCTTTAGCCCCAGAAAATCCTTGGGTGTTCATGGCTTCGCCTGACATCTTAAATTTACCTTCCCTTATGCAAGACCGGGTTGCCCCGGTGTCAACAAGGAAAGATAATTTTTTGTCACCTATCGTTACCTCTATGCATGGCTCCTCCGCACTATTAGGTGTTACTGACAGGATGGGACACACCAAGGCCGTCTGTGGGCTGTCCTATTGGGGGTACAATGATTGGCCATTTCTCGTGTAAGGGTTGTGTCCCAATACCGTCACCCTACCCAGTTGTGTTTGTTCATTTTGGGGTTGTTGTGTTATCACTATTTGTTGTTGTGGCAGTGGCTGTTGTTGTGTTAATTGCTGTTGCTGCAGTGGCTGTTGTTGTGTTAATTGCTGTTGCTGCATACCCTGCTGTTCTTGCGATGGCCTAGGTTGTGCCTGCTCATTCCATGCTGGTGTCCCTGGCCTGACCCTACACGTGCGTGACATGTGTCCTTGTAGTCCACAACTCCAACACACGGGTGGTTCTCTGTTTTGCCATGGAAAGCTCCCTGTGTTGTCCTGGTATACCTGTTGCCCTGTGGGGTATGAACTTCCAACTCCCCCCACCTGCTGTTGGGTATTATATCCGTATCCTCTCCCTCTCATAAATCCTCCTCTCCCTCTGTTATACCCATAATACCCAGCTCCTTGCATCTGGTACCCTCCTCCCACGTTTTGTGCGTGTAATTGTAGTGGCGGCATTTGCTGTATTATACTTTGTCGAGGTGCTATTAGAGCTGGGTCTTGTGCAGCCACTATTTGCGTGGGGCTTTGGGCCACTGTTGTGGGCGCAGTTATTAGTGCCCCCTCCATAGTATATTTAGTTAATTTTTTCTGTACTAGTTTGGCCTCTTCCGTTTTCCTGTCCTCTTCCTTTTGTTTCATTTTTCCTTGCCATATCCTGCAGTGATGTACTATTGTCAGCTGTATTTCAGGCCATGGTTTTACTTCCATTCCCACTACTTTCTTTAGTTGTTTCTGTACTCCTTCTGGGAGCCCTTGTACTAGTATATGATAAAATATGGCTGGTGTTTTATCCCATTGTTCTCTCGTTTCCATGCGCCACTTTTCTTGAATATCCTGTATATAATCAACGGGATCTTCATTCTCACGCATCTTACGGGAAGTGATTGCTCCTATATCTGATGTGTCTGGGTACTGCACTCTCAGTGCCTGCCATAGCGCATGTCTGCAGTTTGCAAATGGCGCCCCATCATGCGATGTGTTTGTTATTGTTATCCCATGGAATCCCGCTCTCTTCCAAATGTCGTCCGCTCTATCTCCTAATATTGATATTAACAGGCCTTTCACATCTCCTACTGCTAGTTTCTGCCCTGCGGTGTGTTTTTCCATTTCATATATCCACTTACCCGCACCTCCACTTAGTGATGGGAGCCTACATTTTATATTTTCTTTATCCGTATGCTTCCATGGTACATACTGCGGTCTAACCCCTCCTCTCTCCAACAGTGGCATTAAGTTGTGTCCTGTATCACCCTGTATGTTCCATAATATTGAGTCCTCACACCCCTCCTTCTCCCCTATTTCCCTTACCACATCAAATTCTTCCTTGCTACCCCTCCTCCTACCTACCTCTCCTTCCCTTCCCCTTTTTTCGTCATCCTCTGTGCTTAATATGGGTATGCTTATCTGTCTGTCTTGCCTGCGGCTAGGGAGGTCTCTAAGCCGGCACGCATAGGGAGTCACTTCGTCCATAAATGGCGCAAGCTTTATTTTGCGCAGCGTGCGTGTGGTTGTTGAACATGTAGGGTGCGATGGGGGAGGGCGTGATGGAGATGGCGATGGTGTGGTTTCATGGGTTTGTTTTTCCACTAGTTGTTGCACCCTCTCCTCACTTTGTTCCAGCTCCTCCCTTCTCTTACGGATCCATGGCGAGTCTATATTGGTTCTAGTGAGGTACAGCTTATCTAAGCTTTCCCTTTCACTCTTTCTTCCTACCCTTTCTACTCCTTCTTCCTCCTCACTGCAAAAATCATTCATAGATGGTATCCCCCACTCTGTTCTTTTCCCTTTTACTGTTACTGTTTCTAAATCTATTCGCTCCATTTCTCCTCTTCCTTTGTTATCAACTGTTCCCCCGGGTGCTGATGTTGTCGCTACTTCTCTACTTCTATATATATCCCCCCATTTTTCACTCTCCTTATTTCTCCCTCCTCTTTCCCCATCACTCCTCTCCTCCATTTCCCTACTATTTTCCTCCCTTTTCCTTTTTAATTCCTCCATCACTTCGTTGCTCATCTGTTCCAATATTCTTTCATCTTCTTTCTTTCTTTCCCATTTCACCCTTTCTCTTTCTATTGCTTTCTCTTCTTCATATTTCTTAGCTGCCTCTGATACTACCCTCCTCCTCCATATTTCCAATTCCCTTTCCTTTTCCTCTTCTTCCTTCTTTTGTTCTCTCAATACTACTCTTGACACCCTTTCTGCTGCTGCTCTTACCCTTCCATCTTCTATCCTTTGCTCCTCATTTCGTTCCCTTAATTTGTCCAATTCGTTTTTACCCTCTTTCCTTTTCCTCACTCTCTCTTTTTCCCCCTTCTCAAGCTGTGTTAGTAATTCATTCTGCTCATCCCTTAGTTTTGCCAATTTTTCCTCCAAAATCTCTTCTCTTTGTGTTATTAGCTCCTCCCCCTTCATCTCACTCTCCCTTCTACTATCCTCACCTGTTCTTTTTACAACCTCCCTTTCTTCTCCCGTTAGTGAGCCCCGTAATTTTAATAATATCTGTGCAGCTACCCACTCATCATGTCCTATCTCTACAATTTGTTCTTCTCCAATCCTCCCTTCCCCCACTATCTTCCTGTGAGCCACATATGGTGGAGGGCTGTAAGCCGGGTTCGAGTATCCTTCAGCCGCCCTTAACTGTCCTTCCATTTCTCCTAGTTCTCTTAAAGGGTACAACCCTTCTCTCTCAGTTTTCACTCCCGGTGTTATGGGTATCTCGTTGCTCGGTTCCTTTTTTATGTCTTCTAAAGTGTCAATCTTTTCTCTTCCCTCTCCTTCATTTTCCTCATTCTTTTTCCTTTCACACCCCTTTTCCCCATCCGTTCCCTCCTTCATAATCTCCTTTACTTCCGGTGTTTCTCCCACAGAGAACATTCCATTTGGTCCTGGTCGGGATCCCTGGAACATCCTCCATAAGTTAAACACCTCCATATGGCTCGCCAACTTCTTCCCCTTGTATGTATTATGCAGATGGTTTAGCAATGAATGTTGGGCATATGGATCGAAACTACCATTAGGCGGCCATGGTGTTAACATTTTGTTATCCGTCCCCTGGGTCCACTCTATGCTGTACTTAATTAATTTCTCCCTATGGGGTGGCAGTGTTGTGCATATGTGTTGTAGTGGGGTAGTGAGGGTGTTCCCCCACCCTCCTGACCCTTTCCCAAATGACATAGTTGTGCCCTACTTGTTACTCCTCCCTTCGTTATCAGTTTACAATTTACAACCTTATATTGTTTACCTGGCCCCGTAAGTGTGGGGACTTACGACAATCCTTTACAAAGTATGCAATAATAAAATAAAAAAAAAAAACAAGAAATAATAAAACACAAATATATATATATATGTATAATTTTGTATTGTATATTCCTTCCCCTACGGCCCCCTGCGGCCGAAGCGCACGCAGCCCCCTGTGGCTGCGTACCCCTTACGACGATCTTATACAGTCGTCCTTATTCCTCGTTCTCCTCCCCCTTTTACATTTGCCGTTGCTGGCGTTCTCCGTGCTCAGCCACGCCCCTCTCCCCTTCTCCTCTTCCAATCCACTCGTTTATTGTTTATCTTCTTATCCGCTCCCGCATTATTGTTCTCTTCCCCACCACTTTCAAAACTCAATGTTTCTTGTGCTCGTGATATCCTATAAAATCCCTACTGGTGACGTCACCGATGTCTCTACGCTACTAGTACAGTCTCATTATTAGTTTCAAAATACACTTGCAATTTATCCCCGCTAACCCTACAGCTGTCTTCCTGTCTCTCCTGGAACAAGGTAATCTCATCAATAATATAATTGGACTGCACACGCTGCGTCGCCTCGCGTGTGATACGCCCCTCAACAGGAGGGCTTAACCAGCCAATTATCTTCCGTATTTGGCAACTATGCAACTAGCTACCCCCTACAGGGAAACGTCATCTACCTATCGAGTTTCTTGCTCGAACAATAGGAAACCTCATCTACCTATCGAGTTTCTTGCTCGATCAATAGGAAACCTCATCTACCTATCGAGTTTCTTGCTCGAACAATAGGAACCTCATCTACTCATTGATCAATAAATGCCAAATCGTAGGAAACCACACACGCCCACCCCTACACGTTAGTCGCGATTCAGGCCAATCAGTGTCTACGAGCGACCACACGTGATGTTTCGTGCTCCGCCCCCTCTTTCACGTCACTGCTCTCGCACTCTTTTCACTCCCTTTCATTCCATTGCCAACACTATATTGTCAACCCTTCGCCGCGCACCTGTGCAACACCTCCCTCCTCCCTTATTTAATTCCTCCCCCCTCCCTCACAATTTCGCATTGCTCGTTGTGTGTGCCATGCTCACCAAGTTCTCTCGATGCAGGGCCGCTCGACTGCGTGCACCCCTCCAAGCGGCTCGCCACCTCCCCTCGTCTGGACCACGTCTGGACACTCGCCAACTGCGGGCGGGATACTTCTCAACCGGCTCCCGAGGGCCAATATCCGGATTGCGCTGTCCGGTCTTCTCGCAGCTCCGGGAGTGCCTGGAAAAAGTAAAAATAAAAGTCGATCTTAAACAGATCTCAGCAGTGCCTCCAACTTGTCGGGGGGAAATTCTGCCGGGGTCGGCCGGGCCGTCCGCAGACCTCCAGGCAGGGAGGCCCCAACTCCTCCCGTGTGTATCCCAGATAAGATGAGATAGAGTATGAGACGCACACAAGGAGCAAGGTGACTCTGCTGTTTATTAGACAAAACTGCAGGGATGGGTCAAGGAGCGTACGCGTTCGTCCTGACACACACACAATTGTGGGGCTCGCAGGCCCTTTTTACTGTATTATGACGCGCTACTTGCGTCATTTCAGAAAGTTAACAAAAAACCTATCGCCACTCTTAATTGGATGTTCGAGTGGTAGGGTTAGTATAGCACACATATAGAGAAAGATATTAGTGGATAAGGTGTAGTCAGGTGGTATATCTGGGTTGTCCCTACAATAAGATACATGAAAATTGTTACATGAAGGCTCCTGAGGATTGGCTAAATGTGCTGGCGTCAGTGATAAGAGCCCCAGGTTCTGATTGGTGCACCCATGAGCTTCCCAGCCTGGGACCACCGTCGTTCCCAGCTCTCGGTGTACCTGTAAGTTGCAACAATGTTTCACTATGGGTACATGCAGACAATGTGAGGACTTATTCATAGCTAGACGGGGTACCGTTCCCACTGATGCAGATGTCCATTGAGCCTTTCAAGTGTATCTGCCAGTGTCTCGTAGCGAGGGATCCAGACGCCTCTGTTCTCCAGGGTTTGGCATCTCGTCAGGTTCGGCTTGATCACGTGGGGAGGGACCGTGAAAGAGGCATAATTCTGCACAATTAATATTGTTTTTCTACTGTGCGTCTGGTTTAATTTGTCGGTGTGACTTTAACGTTGGTGCGCGGAGTGCGAGATTGCAACATCGTGCCTTTGATGATTTGCTCTTGGAACGTGGGTTTGCAACATTGCGACCTTGGCTGGTTGCTTCGCCAAGCTCATTCTGTAGGATCAGCAACTGACTCTTGTCTTGTTGATGTCCACGGGAGCTCTTGTTTGAGGCCTACTGTGGCCCGGTGCATAAGTTGTTCGTTTGGTGCACAGGTGCTTTAGGTTATAGGAGCATATAATTCCATAATCGGTATTGTCTTTATTATATTTCTCATCGTTGTACCTGATTTCAAAGAGAAGCGTGAGCAAGCTAATAAAAGTTCATGACGCGTCTTGCGTTTCTGCATTCTGAAAGCCTATATAAAAATAATAAAGATGCACGTCCGTGAATATGCCTGTCGCCTACGTCATAGCACTGAGTATATTCTTCGTGTAGGTTGGTGTGGGAATGTCCAGTGTGTATATTTGTACAGATGTGCTTCCCGTTGTCTAGGTCGTCATGGCATCTCTAACGACGTGTAGATTTTAGTCTAGTTGATCCGTGCCGCAGGTGTCGGCATGGCCAGTGCGGGCTGCTGGGCAAGCAGATGGACACATCCGTATGTTCCTGTACCAGGGTACCTGGTCGTCTGGTAAATGGGCAAACTCTTCTCGTGGCGGGTGTTTAGGTCGTGACCCTCTAGGCCAAGCGCGAGAGGTGAAGGACGGGAGCCTGGTTTTCCATTCTCCCACTTCACTGGATTTCTACTACGACCTTCGGGTAATGTGGCAACATGTAAATTAGTTAGTCCACAATTGTGTGCATCTTTAGCAAAGACATCTTTAAACTCCATAAATATTTTTCTCAATTCTTTTTTATCTTCATCGCTATCGCATGCATCTGCTGACACAATCTGTTCCTCTACCATTTTTGAGAATTCTGGGAAATCTTCCAGCGGAGGAATCTCTGTGCTTTCTTCCAACTGTGTGGCTGTGTCTCTCTGTAATGAATTAATCTGAAAGGCACGGCTCACACCTATTTTTTTAGCTGATCGAATTATACACATATCAGCCCCTACAAACATGGCGGCGCACACATGGACTAATCTGCCATGTTGCGCGTGGCGGTTACCGTAGCAACCACTAGCCTCACTCTCAATGCAACACTCAGCATTTTTCAGTCAAGCGACAGACGGCGGCTCACTATGAGTCAGCGCCAGACGGCTTCTTGATACAGCATTCTGTTACACAGAGGTATGTTACACAAGTACGGGTCCACTATGGCCACGGCAGTGCACATTGCATTGGCAGCAGGTTTACTGTATTAAATAGTGTTAACGGAGTTCTCGGAGAATAATGGTTGTACTGAATACTGAAAGGACATTTTTTGTTATGTTTAATTAGGTACATGGGTGTACTTGAACGAACGCCACAAGGATACACATTATAATATATACAGAGCATACTTGGTAAGGTCAGAAGCATGTATATTAGCAAATTTCGCATGACTGGGACGTTGGTACCCACAATTCAGACAAAACAATATAGTTGTCAGACTAACACTCTGGCGACATGCATGGTCAAACTGAAGGTGTACAGTTACATTAGTAGACACATGCACCATAACAGTATTGGGTGAACATATGTAAACATATGTAAACATGATGACTATTGGCACGGTCAATGAAGAATATTTATGTATTTCACCTTTTTTTCTCCCTTTCTTTCTTTTTGTGTACATGTATGTTCGTTGTACGTGGGTATCCTGTTGATTTTACTGTAATTTTCTTTGCACATTTTTCATTTGCTTGAATATGGTACTTTTTAACCTGGTTATATTTCTGAACTGGAACAATGATATACTCCTTGTAATCCCACACCACTGCACATTGTTGTTTACTTTGTGGCTATTTACTTTGATTAGGAAAGGCCCTGATGAAGGACTACATAGTCCGAAATGCATTGGCCACTTTATGATGTTGACTTATAAACAACATCAGCACGCTATACTTTGAGAATAAAATACACTACTGAAGAATTAAATATTTGTTCAACTTGGATTAATGGAAAATTGAAATATTTGATAAATCCCGTTGAGATTAAAGGGTGTGCGGCCCACACCGCAGACAAGATTGTCGAGGTCATTTTTCAGTTCACTTCTTCTGTGCTGGCGCACGGTAGCCCAAGTTAGTGGCTGCACCCCAAGCAGTATTATTTTTGGATAAACTCACGTGCAAGAAAGAATAACCAGCAGTGCCCGCTCGCATCCCCAGCTTTATCACTTTAAAGCTGCCACTTTTAAATATTTTGACATATCAGCTTCCAATTTAATGTGCTGATTTTCTGTTTCACTTTCATTTAAATCAAATACTATATAATCCTCTTGAGGACAGCATACTGTCTCATTTGAATCATAAGGGTACACGGAATGAATTTTAAAGATCCCTTTGGGCTGAGAATCCAGGTATTCTGGCAACACACCCCCTGCATCTACATACCTTTCAGGGATATTTCCAATCACCATGTTATTTAGATCTGCAGTATAATGTGATTTTTGTATGGCCATTCCTAATGAAGAATTTTCCTCTAAATGAATATCCTGACACCCTTTATTATTCACTATTATTTATACTACTACCTCAGTTGGCATAAACGGATGGAGTCCCTCCATCCTCTAAACAAAGTAGGGATTGGGTACTTCACATGTCTTTAAAATCGCAGGTGTCCTGATTAGAATTAACTTTTACCTGGTCTGACTTCTCTAGTTATTCATCACAAGAAAGCAGGATATGCTTTGGCGTACACTTGCACTCCTG
Source organism: Ambystoma mexicanum (assembly GCF_040938575.1). Classification (NCBI taxonomy): domain Eukaryota; kingdom Metazoa; phylum Chordata; class Amphibia; order Caudata; family Ambystomatidae; genus Ambystoma; species Ambystoma mexicanum. The sequence continues at coordinate 929,479,569 of NC_090929.1, read as the reverse complement.
TCAAAATGCTGTTAAAGAAAATGAGAGCACAGCAACTATTTTTAAATGTTACCATTGTTGCACAGGAGCATTTCCCAATGCATTTTCATACCTTTCCCCCACACACATATGCCATAAAAAACCATTGTCCCACTGGCTGTGCCCATACATTTTCATTCTAGCTGCATTTTGGACCTGTTTTCTTTTTGTGAATTTGTGGCATTGCATTTTTAATGACAAATGCAACAGGATTATGTTCTTATGTGGGGTACTATTAGCATTGGTTGACATGGCAGAGCCACCTTGGGCATATTTTCTGATTGTATTACTGGCAGTATTGATTATAAGAATACACCCATGTTTGCTTTTCACATAATGCCAGTAATAATCCTATAAGAAAACATGTCCCAGCTGACTCTCCCGTACCAACCAATATTTGCCAATACCCCGCAGAAAACATACCGCTGTTAGCTTTGCCATATAAAATGCCATGCAACAATAGGAATAGATGTCCAAACGGGCTCCAATGTAGCCCAGTCTATGTAAGAGCACTTATCATAATGCTTGCTTATCAGAGATGGTCAGTAAAAAAAAAAAGAAAATGATATGCAACAGTACAATATAACTAAGCTGGCTGCACCAAAATGTCATAACTCTTATCAGTGCTTGCTTTTTCATAAATGCCCAGCAAAAAGGTCATATGACAGACAGTAAAACACGTTTACACTGGCTGCACCAAAATGCCATTGTAGCCATGTAATAATCAACAACAATCAAGTTAGCTTTGCTTGAAAATTCCAGTCAAGCATGCCCTGTCATTTAAGGAAATGTAGACAATGCTCCAGTACCCTCTGGGTGCTCTTCAGCACCTCAGACACACACAATCACATTCAAACCTATTCACCCACCAGTCACTCACTCATACTACTCTCACATTCACTCACACTGGCACTACAGCACCACCACCCACTCAGAACATTCTATTTTTCCTCTCTCTCTCTCTCTCTCTCCCTCTCCCTCTCTCTCTCTCTCTCTCTCTCTCTCTCTCTCTCTCTCTCTTTCTCTCTCTCTCTCTCTCTCTCTCTCTCTCTCACATACACACACACACACACAAACACATATTCAGATTCTTACCCATTCACCGACCAGACACTCACCCATGCACACTCCCTCACACCCACTCACTCACACTACATTCTCCAGAATTTCCACACAGGCACCCCACATTATCCAACACAGACCATCCCCTCAAAAACATTCATACCCATGCAACCACCACCAGTCAGTCACCTACCCAAACACCTTCTCTCACTTTCACTCTCACTAGCACTGTGTCACTGCACCACCATCACCCACCCAAACAATTCACACGCATACACACACACACACATAATCAGATGCGTGCCCATTCACCTACCAATCACTCACACATGCCCTTCTCCTATATACACTCACACTCACACTGCATTCTCCACATGGACACCCACCCACATAGAACATTCACACTATCACATTCATACATATTAGCCCACCACCAGCCACTCACCAATACATATTCTCGCACATTCACTCACACTGGCACTGCATCACCACCAATAACATTCACAAACACACCTACACACACATAATCAGATTCAAACCCACTCACCTACCAGTCACTCACCCATGCACCTGTTCTCACATTCATTCACTCACACCCCCAAAACCTACCCAAACCATCCACACACACACATACACACAATCACATTCAGACCCATTCACCCACCACTATTCACTCATCCAAACACTTTCTCTCACACTGTCACCAAGAACACTTACACACATAATCAGATTTATACCTATTCACCCACAAGTCACTCAATCATGCACCTTCTTTCACATCCACTCAATCACCCTGAATTCTCCACACAGGCCTCCACTGCGAACATTCACACAAAGACACACATAATCCCCTGCATACCCATTCATCCACCAGGCAGTCACTCAGCCTTACACCATATATTTAACATTTCACATGCACAAGGCACATACATTAACACAAAATAATGCACAAGGTTCCCACTGAATCTCTGGTCAACATGCCACTCCATGCAGACAGGAAGCAGGGAGAGCTTCCTGGTTCCTGCGTGATGAGGTGTGAAGGGGTCCGGAGGCAGAGCACCTCCCCACTGCAGTCAGCCCTTGTCCAACCCTCACTTTGACTTCAGTGTACGGTGTAAGGGCTGGGCCGGGGACCTCTTGAGCCTGGGATGGTGGATGCACCCACACTGTAGGGGTTGCAGGGGCCCACCATTAAAATGGTTATTGGCTGTAGCAGTAGTGCAGTATGTTCAAGCATGCTGTGCCTTCTACAGCCACTTATTTCAAGGCAAATCACTGTTTTAAAATGTTTGGCTGTTGGAGACACAACATGATTGGATGTGCTGCACTGCTACAGCCAAAATGCATGCACCAACTTGCATGGGGAATCAGGACATATGCACAACCTGGCCATAAGAAGTGTGTGTCAGGGAAGAAGAGCACCTCCATTTTGGTAGAGTTTAAAATCATATAGTGCAAAGCCTTCCAACATTTAATGGCATGGAAATAGTTGGATGTTTTGATAGAGAGATCAGAGGAGAGTTTAGGAAAAGAGAAACAATGTGGAGGTTGTCCACAAACTGTTGTTACAAGATCCCAAAGGAGGGGATGAGTGCCTCAAGAGCAGAGATGTCGAGTGTAAAGAGGTGAGGACTCATGACACAGCCTTGTGAAACACCAAAAGATAGAGAAGTGAGTTGAGTGGTGTTGTTGCAGCAGGAGACATGGAATTGGTGAGGTGCCAGGCAGGGTTCAATCCAAGCAAGGGCTTGAGCATTAATCCCAAAAAATGAGAACATATTAAGGAGATCAGAGTGATCACCATTCTCAAAAGCAGCAGGCAGGTCAAGGAGAATTAGGATACAGTATAGATTTGAATGCTTAGCAAAGGCAATGAAGTTGGAGACATTCATGAGAGCAGTTTCCGTGGAGTTACAGGAGTGGCACTCTGCTTATAGGAGGTCTCAACGAATGTGGGTGTCTTAGAAATTGTTAAGAGGTTGACAATCCTTTTGAACACTTTAGGGTAGTGAGGGGGAGAGACACAGGTTGAAGGGTAGCCAGTGGGTATGAGTCAGCCCCTTACTTTTTTAGGAAGGGATGACTAAGGCTGTTTCAGAAGGAAATCAAGCAGAGTCGAAGAGCAGTTTGAAGAATTCAGCAAGCTGAATTCTGAAAGGCAGCTTAAGGAGCAATAGACGTGACTAGCTGGGGAGCAAGAGGGTGTTATGGGGCAAAAGAGGGGTTTGCCTTCATCAGTAGATATAGGACTTCTTCAGTATTAGTGTGACTAAAATGGGAGGTAGAGGTAGAGGATGATGATAGAGTAGGTAAGTGCAGAATGTAGGAGGAGGCAGTGTGAGGAAAGCCAGTAGAGAGTGTCTAATTTTGGAAATGTTTACATCAAAGTATTCAGCTACATCATTATCCAAGAGTTGATACTCATAGGTTTAGGAGGAGTGTGGCGCCAGTTTAGGGTACCCTAATGTAGCTGGCGAGGATGGATGAAATGAAAGCTAATGAGAACGAGGTAGAAATCAATTTTTGCTCTGTCAAGAGAGGACTTGGGAGAGTTCAGGGTTGAGAGGTAAAAGTTGCAGTCCCTCATGCGTGTGGTCATGCCTCCATTTGCACAACAGAGAATGCATGTCTGTGTGTAGAGGGCATATGAATGGGGTGACCCATGGTTGAGGAGGCTGAGACGTAGGGGTGAAAGTTAGCAGTGGGAAGTGAGAGGGGAAGGAGACATATAGTAGTGACAGAAAGCTGGATAAGGCCGTGTTAATGCAAGATGCATTAGATGTGAAGGAGGAGGGAAAACTGTAGGTTAGAGAGAAAGGGTGGAATGGCAGACATTTTAAATGTCCTTTTAGTAATAGGTGAAGAAAGTGGTGAGTAGAGGTCAGAAGGTGGAAAAGAGATGGTGGAAACATTGGAGTGATCAAATAGTGTTGCTATGACAATAGTATTAGTGGCTGAGAGAGAGGTGGAGATGAATAAGAGATCTAAAGAGTTAACCCCGGTGTGAGTTAGTAGGTTATGGCTAGAGTGGAGAGCGTGCTCACTAACAAGATAATTCATTTCACATTTTTGAGATGTGATTGGCGAAGGAGGGTAAAAGTCAACTAAAAGAATGATGTGATGTTTAATGGAAAGAGAATCAAGCAGTTGCCCACGTTCGTTCTTCAAGGCAAGGTCCAGTAGGACTAGGAGGGCTATAGTTGGAGATGATGTTGACCGAGTGAGGCAGACCAATAGTAGAGATGGAGAATTCAATCAAGGTAGGCAAGGACATGACTTTGGAGATTTGTGAAACGTTGAGACGGGACGAGAGTAGGTGTCTCATGCCTCCACTTCTGTCACCAGAGGCACAGCGTCAGAAGGCAAAATGTAGGTTTCTGCGATAGCAATGAGGTCTAGAGGAGGAGAGTTGTTGGGAAAGTAGTAAAGGATAACAGATGTTTTGTTGCATACAGACTGAGCATTCCAGAGTGCAATGTCCAGTTGATATGGTCAGGAAGACTAGAGCACATTTATCTCAGAGGAAGAGATGTGAGGTGGATAGCTGTTAGGGGAGATAGAGTTAACTGGTCATTTTCTTTTGTTGGAAGTTTTAGGTGCAAGAGAAATGTAGTAGTGCAATATTGAGATGTGAGTTTTATAATAGGGATAGCAAAGGATGAAGTTATGGTGTGATTGGAGAAAGTGTAGGGAGAGGTGAGGAGAAACAGCAACAGGAGAAGCAGGAGCGAAGGCATTAGAGGTTAGTATCCCATTGTGGAAAGACAATGCACTAATTATCAAGCTTGGTGTACTGATAGGTGCAGCAGAGAGGAAGTCAAAACCAAGGCTCATAAGCAAAGAGCCTGGTCAATGGCTGGTTCACTGTTCAAGCCTTAACTGGGAAGCTGCATCCTGGATGTCTCTAGGGAATTCAATAATGATATCACAGGCTCTCATCTCCAGATCGCCTAGTCCATCAGCTGTTGGTCTTTCTGATTTTGTCCCTGATGTTGCTGGGATGAGACAATTTCATCCCAATTGGTGTTCCAAGAAGAGTCTTTTGTGTGCCTCACCTGGAGATTGGGCAGACTCAAGATGGCCGCAGGAAGTGATACCATCAAACCAAGATGGCCACAGGAAGGGATGTCACTAATTCAAGATAGCCACAGTAAGTGCTGTGACTGATCCAAAATGACCACTTGAAGTAATGTCACTGGACCAAGATCTACACAACCCAGCAATGTTTTCCTCAATTTTCCTTCCCTCCTACATGTATAATCTGTCATCCGCCGTCACAGCCATTGCCGTAATTGGTGGATGTATCCGTGTTGGTGCTGGAGACACAGAGGTAGAGTGTTTTAGTCCTTTCTCTGTGTTCTTGTCACCAGTCCCAGTTACGTGACGCAGCGCCGCTGGAAGTATTTAAACACCCCGCCTCCGGGTAGTTGCTGCGTTGCAACCCACTTTGGACACTTCCTGTTTCCGGGTTTCCTCGCTCCGATCCTCTGCCGGAGCTGCCAGAGGGTTTCCTGTTTGTTCCTGTGCTTCCTGTTTCCTTCCTCGGAACGCCTCCATTTCCTTCCGCTACTCCGGGCGGTACTCCAGTGTGCCTATTTTTCAATTTCTCTCTCTTCTGATTTCCGGGTATTCTACCCGTTCCTCTCTTTCTGTTGGATCCTCCGAGCTGTCTAGCTACGCAACTATTTTTCCTCTTTCTGTGACCATTGCCATTTATTCTATCTGCCACAAGGAGCCTCCGTCTCTCCTGACTCGATGATTGTATTTCTTCTACTCAACAATCAGCCTCGCTCCATTGCTCTCTTCAGCGACTATTCTGGGATTGAAGAGTCAACACTGCTCCGCAGGGTTTTTCCCTTTTGGGTTTTTCCCTGATTCCGGCTTGGTTCTGGAAAGGGAGTCACAGGACAGCTGTTTATCCAGCGGTCACTGTAGCTTCCCTCTGTGACAAGCACATTCATCACAAGAAGGAAAGAGACTACCTTGCACGACGACGTCTACAAGAAACCATCAACTCGGGCAGCTCAGGTGAGGAGAGTGTGCTCGTGGGGGAGAAAGAGTTTGAATTGCACCACTCATCACCGATTGCAACGCCAAAAGCTTCAAGGATGTCCGCTGAGGATCAGGTTCAAGAACTATGGAAGGCTTTTCAAGCAATCTCTCAAGAGCTACAAGGAGTAAAGACCGAGAATGCTCTGCTTAAACAGATGGTATCAGCTAGAGAACCTGCCCCCTCGGAATTACCACCCATGGTGCTGTCCTCTGGGAAATTCGATGGATCTCCCAAAAAGGTGAAGGAGTTTCTGGAAGCCTACATGGTTTATTTCACTTTTAGGCCTCGTACCTTCGCTACCGTTTACTGGGTGTCAAACAAGGTTCTTTAGATGTATTATATTATATCTCCTCTTTCAAAACCTTGGCAGCTGGAGCGGGGTGGCCTGATACAGTAGAATATGCCATATTCAGGAGAGGATTGAAGGAAGAAATCAAAGATGAACTGGCCAGATCTCCTTGTTCGCCAACTTTCTCAGACCTACTAGCGGCTGCTCTTCACATAGAGTATCGTTTACAGGAAAGAAGGGCGGAACGTCGCAAACAAAGAAACCCTGGTTATCTTTCAGAACCCTCTGCACACTCACTCTCTGGGCGCTCTACTGCTGTTTCTTCCGTAGAACCAATGCAGATCGGCGCCACTAGAGCACCGTTATCAGCTGCTGAAAGACGTTGAAGAAGAGAAAAAGGATTATGTGCCTACTGTGGTTCAGACCAACATCTTCTCAAGGACTGCACCGAATTACCAAACAAGAGGTCGGGAAACGAATACCGTGGGCGTCAGTAGGGACAAACGACCGGGGGTCTCCCAACATTTCTCACCGTCCCTATGTCTCTCTTTCAGTTACAGTGAGAGTTTCTTTGCTCTAATACCCTGGTAGATGCAAGCATCACGTTGTGGACCTTGTGTAAGGCCCATAGCTGTGAGGACTTTGATATCACCATTGTGAAACCAAAAAGACACTGGTCTTCTGGAAGGAGTCTGTGTCAAAAAAATGCAAGGCTGGCAGTACCTTGAATAGTGGTGGTATGGCATTGGCTCACAATGAGTGTGTGACCACTTTGCTGGCAATACTTTCTGGGAGTTAACTAGTCATAGGATTAATCAGGTTTTGAAAAAGATTTATCGCTGATGGACATGTCACGTTTGGCCCATTCTCTCAAATGAATATTTTGTGTCCTTGGTTATCTATTAAAATACAGAGAGAATTGTTTGTAATTTACACCACTGTTCTAGGGTTGGAAACTAGAATTTATTGCTCTAAGCTATTTTTAAATATGTATAAGTGCATGAAGTATCTTTTGCATTTCCAGGCCTGTAAATGTAAAACTATGAGTCACATGTAGGAAGCAACAGTTTTCTTTCTTTAATTGAATTTCCATAGCATAAGGCACATCTGTGCTGTGTCATAAAACACAATGGGTAACAGCAGAAGCTGCACATCCTTAAGAGGGGTTTACCACATGTTTTACAACTTTCCCCAGTGAACCTTCTGGGGAATCCTGCTTAATGAATCCAATCTGATTACCACAACAGAACATGGCTCCCTCTCACTGACTCATCACCTCCAGTATGATATGGGGTGGAATGAGCTAACTCTGGGTAACCTCTTCATCTATTGGCTGCAATAAGGTGATCCTCATATATATATCCTTTCCCTCCTACCCCTCCCTTTCACCAGTCACTGCAGCAGCATGATGCTTACTGGATAGGTTTTAGGGAATGGGCACCGGTCTCTCCATGCTGGGCTGTCATACTGTATTGTTTTTGTTATTGGGGTGCATTGTGTGCTCCTTTGGTTGGGAAAATTAGTTGTACTCGTTTCGGGGCCACTAGCCCCACATTGTGAAAGGAGAGAATGTTGAAAGTCAATTTTTGGAACAAATCGTATGACTCAGGATGTTGGTGCTTTCGTGTACACTTTCTCTGGTCCTTCGCCCTCTGCATGCCTGATTTGGTGTATTAGCAAGATTTCCACCCACCTTCCACAGCATTTACACACATTTTGCACTTTTTTATGAACAGGTGCATCTTTGAGATGCACACTTGTTTGAAGGATTTACATTTGTTTCTGGCACATCTCAGGCATACTTTCTAATTTTGAGATCAGCTCAATTTAAATGACTGTCAGACATGTTGTGTTCAAGATGTATATACATCTTGAATCAGATTGACAAGGTGGCAGGATCCGGTTTCCATATTTGGTTAATGCCTAGGAATCTTCTATTGTTGTTGCTAGTGCTTTGCCGTTCTTTCATCTGATGTTTTGCTCTGAAGAGTTTCTCATGTTGATTACCAATGACTCAGACATAAAATATAGACAAAGTAAAACAAACTGCAAGTCAGGCTCGTTGGTCATCTGCCCAAGTGAAACCACGTTATTTGTCACAATGTCCAGGAAGTAGAAGCAATCATGCATTACGAGTTTCTTGTGAGGTCCCCTAAATCCTAAGACATCACATTTTCAGCAAACCAGTGTTTTTGTTTCAAAGAGCAAGTGGACAACCATTTCATCATATTACAAACAAATGTAATCAATTGTTGGCATGGCGATCTGTGAGAAAAGATCTGTTTCTGGTGGCCTATGCTGAATCAAGACATGTGGGCATACGTGGACATGCATGAGATTCCACACACATCCATGTCTCCCCTCAAAACTCCACCTCTGCCCTGGTAAACACCAAAATATGAGGTTTGTGATAACATTATTTTGGTATTGACCATACCAGCCAAAATGTGTCCTGTTAATCTACCACAGAGTTTCTTTACACCTTATTATGTAGTTAAGTTTTTTGAAAAACAGATCAATCATATTGTTGGACTCCTCTTCAATCTCATTTTGTATTGGTGGTTGCAGTTTTTCTCACCGTTTTGATCATTATTGTGTTCAGCCTTTGGCAACTGAAGTCTGAATTAATAAATAGAAAGATATGATCAGTGGTAGAGGCGTTTTGTGGTACTTGCCTGAGGAACCAAAATGTTGCATTTGTAAGGGTAACTTACATTTGCAACAAATAATAATATGATATGACATTTGTAACGCGCCTATACACAAGTGTTTCAAGGCGCGAAAATGTAATGTGTTCTACTCTGTAATATGCATGGATGTAATAAAACATGTTTTGAATTTTAGGATTGCAATGGATGAAAGAGTACTTAAGAGATATCTAGCATAAAGATGATAAGAATAGCTGATCCCAAGAAAAAGAAAATCACTGTTCAGAGGTACGGCAGACTGAATTACATGAAAAGAAACAGCTGTCGTACATTTTAAAAGCCCAACGAAAATGAAATGACACAATTGGCACTCTTGGAGCATTATTCCTTTACCCATCTCCAACATTGCTTGTTTTAAAAAAAAAGACAATTGTGAAAAATGATTTAAGACAATATTCTACAGGATTTTGTGATGCTTTAGTAGAACATTATTTTTGATCACCACATTTTACAAGGTTATCATTGTTTCCATTGTGCTGCACTAAAGCAACTGGTGGTAGCTCATAATTATACACGTTTTGAATAATTATATATTTTTCAAGAAGGCTATTTTATAATGAGAGTGGTATTTGTTGAATACTTATTAGGAACCTAATCTAGCCAGGACACATGATTCCACTGTTTTATTCTTAAATAATTTAATGAAAAATCTGAATGTCACATGCTTTTAGTGATGTGACATTGCATTTAGGGTAGACACGGTTTTGCCACACTAGGGAGTTTTCAGGCTGTCTGTTGCATAGTCAAACACACGGATACCAAAGTATGTATTTGTATTCTTTTCACTACACCTATATTATTAGATGAGGTTATGTAGTTTGTATGTATTTTGAATATGTAGATTGAGCTTCACTAAATATAGTTGTTAATTGTTGTAATGAGCAAGAGGTTTGCCATGTAAGAATAGGCCATTGTCAAAGCCTGCAGATGTTGCCATTCTAGTGTGCTAGGCCACATTTTATAGTCAGAGTGGTATTTGTTGAATAATTACTGGGAACCCAATCTAGCCAGGACACGTGATTCCACGGTTTTATTCTTAAATAACTTAATGGAAAATCTCAGGGAACGATGACCCACGCTTGCATTATTATCTCAAGGGATGTTAAGGCCAACATATTTGCAGCAAACCTTGATGAAGGTGCAACCAGTCAAAAAAGAAGTTGAGAGTTTGCTAATCGGTTATGAAAAGGAGAAATCAAACTAACAGTGATCACTTCATTTTGTTAAGAAATCTGCATTATAAAATCTATCCTGGGTAATGATTCACTGCATGTCTTTTCTCACAACTAATCATTTGGTGTGTCCAAGAAATAACACTTTATCTACACTTACATGTGCAATGCCAACCGAACACAGTAGAACTTAAGGGCTTCACATGATATATTTCATTCTACGGTGTCAAATAGGAGATTAACTGGAATAACACTATTAAGGGGAATTCCTATGGCTATTTTGACAGGCATTCAGTACATTTCGGTAATGTTCAACCCATTAGTATCCTTAGAATACCCTTTGTTATAAATATATATATGTTTTGCAGCGTTCCCTCTATTTACAATAATGGAACCCCTCAACCTTCTGCTATGATTATAAACCTGCCATGGCTTTTGGATGAAAATGAAGTCTTTGTGCTTCACTTTTCTCGCTCAGCTCATCTCTTTTGGATGTACTGGTCAGCCCAAAAGGCTTCCAGTGCAGTAAGATCCTGTCCCCTATGCAATATTGCTTTGTTGTTCTACTTTAGCACACATTGCATCATAGTTAAGTGATGCAGGGGTAGTTTGTTTTCCCTTTTCTTTTTTGTTTTAATATATTCCCACTTCTATGTGCTTTTTACTCAGGACACTTTTGCATTTGAGAGCATATTGCCATTTCGATGAGTATATTCTCAAAATGGCTGGGCCACGCATTTATCACCTTGTCTTTTGGCCATCTTGTCCTATTCTTCCTGCCTATATATATGGCAAGTCCTTTCCCAATTAGCACCTTGCATTTCCTACACAAAGAGGCAGTGTGAGCATATGGTTAGGTGTGGGGACTGGGACTTTCTAGTTCCAATGTACACTGCATGCAGACAAGGGTATATCTGTTGCTAAGCAGTTGCAAGGCAAGAGGCTGTCCAGCACTGGACAACCATTGCCAGATTGACTAGTCCACATCCTTGCCAATGGTGGGCTGGAGTGGCCCAGCTCAAATTTGGTATTAAAGGAAGAGTCCTGCAGCTGTTCTTCAGATCATCATGTGGAGACAAAATGCCTCAAAACAATTGCAGCCTGCTGAAGATGCAAGAATGACAATTGAAGACATCCCCCCTTGCACAGAGCCAAGTCCCAGGGAAGCCCTTCTCACCAAATCGATCTCCATGCGACCCTCAACAGTGCTTCCAAACATGGGCTACTGGGACCAAACAATTTGGACAAGTAAATGGGGATCCTTGCCTCTGAAGCCTTCAAAAGCATTCTGTAACCACCCTTTGGGCTGACTAGTTTACCCCAGTGTCAGTCCAGAAAGAGTAGACACCCCCTCGATCGTAGGATAATATACTTTGTTGGCCGAAGACCAACCGCCTCATGTGTTTTATTATTAGAAAGGTGTAGTAAAAGCTTAACCACGGTGCGGTCATTTTAAGGTGACCAAAATCAACATTTTGTGTCCTTCTTGTTTTCTCTAACGTTGCCTTTTTGCTTCATGTACAACTGCTTTGCTGAAATATTATTCTGGTTCACTGGTGCATAATGCAAGGCCGCGAGAGGCATGTTGAAACATAACGCAGTAACCCAGACAGGAATGCCCAGTCTCCTCCCTCACATATCTTTGGAGAATGAGCAGCAAGGCATTCTAATCAGTACAGCAGGTGCCAGCTAGTCTCGGTAACACAGTAGAAATGCTAGAGCAAGCATTAAATGACTTGAATTATGCGCTTCTTTGTGGCCCCCCTTTCCTGAGCCCGGTAGAGCCCTGGAGAGCAAGTTGACCCCCAGCACACAAATAGAAACTAGGAGATAGAAAGGCCTGGAATGTGTCTCTTCCTACGCACAGCTTGCTTGCAGAAACAGAAGCATTGTGTTCTTTATGTTTGAAGGTGTCATACTTGTCACCATTGCCAATCATCGTGCCTAGTTCAAAGGAAATGCAATAGGGGCGGTATAGGTTTTGACACTATTGACTACTAAATGCTTGTTTTGTATATATGTAACTGTTGTACGAATCTCTCTCTTTTGCATCCCCCAAAGTCTGGTAGACACACGTCGTGGGACCAGTTGGCCAACTGAGACTATTTGCTTTGCAATTAACCCTAGATTTTGGGAAGACAACCTTGTGTCTGGCGTATCAGTTCGTGTGTGGTGATTGTGCCTTGTTTCCACAAACAAGGCTCCCTCAGGGGCCCCTTCACCAGGGCATTTTGGAGAATCATTCACCATTCAGAGTTTTTTCTAGGAACTTTGCAGGTCACCAACTCAAGGCTTAAAACACATTCTCCAGTAGCTGCTGCTTTAGATCATAAGGTAGGTCCTTCATTGAGCAGACTCTTCCTAATCACCACAGGATACATCTGCCACACTCTGATCAGGGTATCCTTCCCTCCTGCCCATCGCATTCAAGTCCTGTAGGCCTTCTCATATCATGAGGCTTGCAGTGGTTATGGTCTTGAGTTGTCTGTCTCATTCAGCTTCAACACGTATTTACTGTTGAAGGCAGTAGACAGACTTACTTTAGTATAGAGCAGTTTATTAAATGTTAGGGCCTTATTTTTTGAGAGTGTATTTGTTTCTTTTGTTTTTCTAACTGCACTTACTCTAATGCCTAGTCTTTTGTTTCATCCCTGTATATGGTTTTGATTTAGTAATAATTACCTGTGATTTTGTCATGTCTGGAAGGCCTGATAAATATTGCATTACTTTATATTCTATCATTGTATATTGATTTATTTGAGTGTTCTGTTTGTGTCTCGAAGTACCATTTCATCACTCCCATATCTCCTGAAGTCCTGACTTACTGTCCAGCTAACTACCTTCATGGAGTTTGGCTAGTCCTATCTGTCAATAATCCTGTTCACAAACTAGGGTGGCATCTCAAACCCTTCCCACATGGCTATTTCTCAAAATCTATCTTTGCACCCTTTGTTTGCAAATTACCATCAGTTTTCTTACATTGTTACTATTTCATAGCCTTAGTTAATGTCTCATGTTTTTGTTGTTATGTTTATTTAAATGTTCTTTTAGAAGTTGCTCCAGAAACATTTTCAGAAAATTGACAGGGAAACGTTGATTTCAACACATGACATGTGAGCTCTTTGGCTCATCTTTATTTATGGACAACTAAGGAAAGCTGTGTACATTCACCCAGTGGGTGGGGATGTTTCAGAAGTGTTGGTGGAGGAGAGGAGACTGTTTTAGTTGTGGATGTAATTGAGTATCTTTCTATAAACACTGGTGGTTTAAAGTGAGATGGAGGAGATTGTTGAGAAAGGAAATAAGTGATAATGACTGCAGGGGTGATACATGAGGTAGCTGTTGGGGGCATAAGCGGTGCCAGAAAACAGTTTTTCAGAGGTGAGAGGAAGGAGGAAACAATGATGTCTGATGCTGCAGTGGCTGAGGCGGTTTAGTCCACGGTTGTTGAATGGAAAAGGCAGGTGGAATTTGAGGATGCTAGTTCACTGATGTCAGTCTCATGGTGCTGTCTATGGGACTTCTTTTTGGAGAGAGTTTTATGTTGCTTGATGAATGCATCATGTTGTGCAATCTCCACCAGATGTTGCTAGGTTGTGGTAAATTGTTATTGTTATGCCTTGTTTTGAATATGTAGATTGTGTTTTATTAAATATAGTTGCTAGTTGTTGAAATGAGCAAGAGCTTTGCCATATAAGCAAGATGGTTTGTGCATCTGTATTTACGTTAATGTATTAATGTATTTGAGAAATCAATTATGTGTTACTCAAAAGTTCAGCCTCAGAAAAAGAGAAGTGGCTCGAAACACGTGTTAGGCTGACCTTCAGTTCAATAAATTACAGGCAACCACTCATTGATTACTTGGATTTGTGCGCAGTGTGAATGTATCTGTCTTTTACAAGTATTACTTCTTGTGGAGTATAAGGCAATATACCCACACTATACATTCACCTGCTACCTAATACCCTAAACAACTGGTGTTCAAGAGTTTGGGTCTCTAGTTCCTCATTGCCACATTCTATAGATGTAAAATGATGCTAAATATCATTCCTCAAATTATTAGTATGTCATGTTTCCTTTACTAAGATTCTGTGTAAAATAAATGTAGGATCTGCAAAATAGAGATAACTGATTTAATTACAGCTGCAGGTTCACTATATTTTTAGTGGCTGTGTAAAGCAATCTGTACATTGAATAACTAATTAAATCAGAACAATGAACACCTCAGAACTCATATTTAGGCAAACTGCTGCTTTATATTCAATGTAATGACTGTTATGTTTTAATTGGAGACTCAGAAGAGCCTAATGGTCTGATGTGCAATAGAAATTATCTGAGATAGAAGCTTGAAGGTTATCATAAATATGAGTCATACAATATAGGCATTGCATTGACTTGTCAAGCTGTCGACCCACAAGGTACGAGTTAGAATTTGGCAATGTGTGGACATTAATTTTATCAAAGTATGCAACGTATTGCAATTTAACTAGAATATCTTATTAACTCCTGAATTCTAATTGCATAACTTAATCAGTATCCAAGAAACATGAGCATTTTCGATGTTCTGTTCGCCATAATGGCTGCTACCTTTTTTTTGTAGGTTTTATGTAGGTTTGTTTAAGTGGAGAGGTGAAAGGACCATGACCTTTTCTTGACCACCTAAATGAAGTGAGCCATTAGACCCTTATGTCCCAAGGTTCTTCACACATCTGTTGTGCGGGAGACTTCAATGCAGAATTAAACAGTGAAGCATGTAGTCCAGATTATTTGTGTCTGGTTTAAACCGTGCCTGTGATAAGTGTTGTTTAGTGACACAACCCGTGGTATAGTCCGCCTGACGAAAACAATACAAAATTGTAAAATAAAATACATAGGCCCTCATTACGAGTTCGGCGGTAACCATGCTGCTATTGGCGGCATGGCTGCCGCCGAAATCGCGTCGGAGTCCGGGTACCTCAGAATGAAGGCTTACCGGGCCATTCCGAGTTTGAAAGGCCCGGTAGTTCCTCCCTCTAAGGACCCGGACACGGTCCTTCCCCATTCCCATTTCAGCCCCCATAGGGCTGAGTGGGAATGGGAGAGGGAGCAAACAACGGGACATTACGAGATGACCCGTTGTTTGCTCCCTCTTCCCCTCGCGGGACCCGGTAAGCACGCCTGGTTTTCCAAGGCGTGCTAACCGTGTCCCACGAGGGGAACTCGTAATGCGGTGGTACGGAGTGAACGGCGCCACCACCTTTTACGGCGCCGTTCACTCCGTACCGCCAGGGTCGTAATGAGGCCCATATTATGTTAAAACGTGTTTTATATACATTATAATATACATGTTAGTGCAGGCTTTTTTCCCAAGCCGGATGGCACCATAAAGCAGGTAAAGCATGTGTATAGTTATTCATAAATAGTTTTACTTATTGTCAAGTACAGTGGCATTCGCAACCTAAATACTGGATTATTTTATACTTATTTTGCTAAATATAAAAAGTCCATTCAGTCATTTTCTGCAGTCTGTCAAGATGAGATCTAGGTTTAAGGATCCATTTATTGCTCATACAATGTAAACTTTCATTCCACCCCATGCACCATGTAATACTCCAAGTCCTCCTTCCTAGCGCAGCCATATGTATGAGAGTGGAGCGAGGCCTCCCTTCACCATCTGTTGGATAGGGTTACTGCACCTGTCCAGGATAAAACCTGGTGGGTCACCTGTTCTGTTCTTTAGGAACATGTTCATACATTACATAGATCCTATCAGCCAGGGGAAGCGTTAACATTGAGTAGTAAAGGATGCTCTAGAGAAATATATGGTCTAGCATTATCCTGCTCTCCTGTGAGTGGAGCCCTGTAGTGGAGAGGAGAGGGAAGAAGGGTGGATGGAAAGAGGCAACACTAAGCACAAGCGAAAAAGGCTGCAGATGTAAAAAGTCACCTTAGTTCGATTTTATGCAGAGGCACACTGGGACACAGAAAACTAAAGTAGCTGCATGTGTAAAGTCATAGAAAATGAAAGGGGTACTGCCAACTCACAGTGGCAATGTATCTGTAAATCAGGGGGGCCATGTTCGTGTGGCCACGGATCGCCTTCAGGATGCAGAAGACTTTGCCATGTAGTGCTGCATAGGAGTGAAAGAAGGGAGGACCCTGGGAGCACTCTAGGCCCGTGTCCAGGGCCGGCTATTCGCCTGGTGGTTTCCCATGTGCGCAGAAATCGTTGAGAGGGACCAATCAGCGGAGATCAAAGGCAAATACAGCAGAGCATTCTAGCGCACAGGGGAAACGGGTGGCCATTTTGGAAGGTGCTGCCTAGAAGCATCATGTGGGCAGCAATGCTGGAAAATAAGAAAAAAGGGCCTCAAACCCTGTAAAATAGAAGTGTAGTGCTCCATCAGTGTACTAAAGCCCATCAGTGCAGGAATGGCATAGCGTGTGTGCTTCATCACACTGGATGTTACAACTGCAAAAGTAATGACATAAGCCCTGCACAGCCTACCTCCTATCAGGTGTGCAGATTGTTAGGGAGAATTCTCTGCTAAGGCTAATTTCCCAAACCTAGTGAGTCCCCTAGCAGCTTTGCTGGAATTTTGGGGTTTCTGTGTTTCTCCTACTAAGAATGAGACTCTTTTTCTCCCACTCTTAGACATGATTTGAGATATCCTTTGACTTTGTAATGTGTTTTATGGGCTATGGGGTCTTTTACTCCATAGGGTTTCATGTATTCTTGGTAAGTGTGTTACACAGCACCCTCAGTGCAGTAACACAGGGGTGTCCTAGTGGCCCCCAAACAAAAACTCCACACCCTGGGACTGACTACTGTCTCCCAGGGCATGTAAAGTCACCATTCACTTTACTAGTCTTAAATTGTCAACAGAACCAGTACAAACCATCATATTGTGGAAGTACTGGTAGGGGTAATTAGATTGCCCCTGGGTCTGTTTTTCGAGGGGGCACTGTGCAGTCCCCCCTCATCAAGTTTCTGGCTGGTGGCAGTGGTTACCACGCAAAATATTACACCGGAATATGTCCTATGGGATTTTCCCATTCATTTTAAACGCACCACTATTTTTGGTGCAATGTTAAAGATACCGCCGGGTTATTTATTTAATATTTATTCCCCGGTTGGGTCTTTTTGCCGGGACGCGGTTTTAAAATGGCGTTTGTGTTCGCCTCTGTAACTCCAACCCAAGTCGAGCCCTTTGTTCCACCTTTTGGCGGGCTTCTGCACAGAAGCCCCAAAAGTGGTGCCACTCTGCCTGGGTCTACAGGATGTGTGGGAGGGGGGTTTAGGCACCCTGGACTGAGTTGCCTCGGCACCTCAAGTCGCACTCTTGTGTGATTGGCCCAGTGGTGAGCCGCCCATCTCACCACTTAGCATGTTTGAGTGACAGCTAGGACTGATGAATGGGGGTTTTCTGCATAAAAGCAGGGCTTTGGGGACTGGAACTTGAGAAGTCACCACAGGACCAAAGAATCCGAAGAGGGAGAAGCTGAGCCGACCTGCAACGACGACACCACCGGTGGAGCCCTGCTGAACCGTCTCACCACTTCCCAACGACAGAGAGTCTTCTTCCTCTGAACTGGTGGGGATAACCAGTTTGCCCTCTTTTTGCCTTCCTGGATCATCTCGTGGTCGAATCGCCCGTGCCAAGCACCCCGGTGGCCGGATAGCCAAGCTTCCCCACTACCGCGAATAAAAGGGTAGTACCTTTTAACCGTGAAACTCCACGGCTGGTTTCTTCCCTGGCAGTGCAACGACCTCCAGCTTTCCTCTACGTTGAGATCTTCTCTTCCCCTGGACGAAGCACCAACTTGCATCCGCTGCCAGGAACAATTGCCCCCGCTGGAGCTTTCTCACCATTTCAGGTACTGTGTCCCGCCTGGTCTCCCTTGCAACAGACTGTTCAAGGTGTCCCGTAAATCCTTGACTTTCTATCCTGGGGTGACTTGGGACCTGCTTACTAACTTTTCCTGACTTGATCCAACCCTTTTTGAACTATCTGCAAAGACTCTTTAAAGTACTATTCAACTGTGTGATCTTGGACAGATCCCACCTTGCTCTCTCCAAGAGTGGGCCTGGCCTATGGCTTTCTCGCTCCTCAGTAGACTCTTCCTTTTCTGACATGCTCTGGTTCTCTTAAAGTGTTGGTATTGTGTATTTTCCTAATTCTGCCTTTTTCCCTCCTTTTTTAACTAACTTATTGGAGTGCCATCTTAGGGTAAGCGCTCACCTCTGTCTGAAAATAAGTGGTGTTTTAACTAAGACTTGTTCAATAAGTAATCAGGGATGTATATATATTAATATTGACTGTGTTTGAACTTTCTTGCCATATTAATTTTAGTGTATATTACAAAGTGTGTTCTTAAATAAATAATTATATACTTTTATACCCAAGCTCTGGTCAGTGTTTGCTTGTGCTACTGTATCTCTGTACCTATTTTGTATACTCTACATACTGTCTAACTCTTCTTGAGAGAAGTCTGGCTGCTCAGCCACAGCTACCAGGTAAATCTGGGTGGTACAGACTGCTACCAATTAGGTTTACTGCCAACACCTGTAGTCCTAAGCCTTTTGCAGTGGTCCCTAAGGGAACTGCACAGGTTTCTGCCTAACACAGGTGACCAGAAATCCTGCTGCCTCAGAAAAAGATTCTGTGAGGTTCCCCTCGCCGGGAGAAGAGTGGGCAGGGAGAGAGTTGTAATTCTTTCTTGGGAATTGGTCAATTTGGTTTAAAGAATTAATTGTTCTCACAAACATCTGAATATCCCTGATTTTGCACCAATGTTTATTGGGGTGGTTGAATTAATGGGAACCACACAGCATTAAAGAAACAGCAATTGTTGTCACCATCTTGAATAGTATCCATTCACTTAGGTCTCATTCCCAGTCTTCCTACTTATCCCTGGTCTGCAGAGTTCTCACGAGAAGACTGCACAAGGATGGACAGCTTTTCCGATTGCTCTGTGCTCTTCAAGTATGACGTTTTCGCATCTTCTGTGGCTGCAACCTGTATTGTGGTCTGACTCTGTGAGTTGCAAGCTGCTTCACAGTTCTGTGGTTTCACTCTGGGAGCCAGCTTTAGTCGGTCCAAGGTACTCCAGTACTCCGAGTCCATATTGAGTCCAGGACTCAATGCCATCTATAATATGTCCCTTTGCATTGTTTCCAGGATTACGGACAATTACTCCCCAGTTTAGAAGTTGGGTGAACGCCTAGCCACGTATTGGGATAACATAAACTCTGACAGTCGTTGGTGGTAGGGCATTCTTCTTGATAGTCTCTACTGCATCATATGGGAAAACGAGAGTCTTCAGCATGGCTCCTCAACACACTCTTAGTGGCATAGTTTAATCATCCTCCTAGTTGGTGCCGACTCCACTCCTCTGTTATTGTTGGTGGCAAAGAAGAGTCTTTTTGTAGCCTCCTATGGTGTGATGCTATGCCATTAATTAATTCCAGTTATTTTATATGCGACAAAGAAAGGCTACTCCTATAGGCTACCAAAATAACCCTTAGTAATGCATAATACTTTCTTTTAGGCTGCACACTCACAGCGTATATATACATTCTAAAAAAGAAAGACATTTGCCTCGCCAGTCATGGTACGCTATGCAAGCATTACTCACATCAGTGCCATGAACTGCCCAATCAGACATGTCGTTGCATACAGAAGTGCTGTCATGATGTCCGTAAATTCCACCCTACCCGTTTGCCACACATCCATGTTTGCTTTTTACACAGTCTATTAAACACTGGCTGGATATGGTGATGAGGGTTTAATTTCTCACTATCAATGGGAACACAGATACAGCCCACTCCCAAGTAAGGCACCACGCTGTCTCACATTCTCACATTACCTAAAATTCATCAGTCAATCTCATTCCTAATCAAGTTGCCAAGAAGGTTCTGCTCCTGGATCAAGATTGCCCATTTGTCCACTCCCTCTCCACTTTTTGTTTTCCTTGGCTTCTTCTTTTCATGCTCAACTCTTGGTTCTGTCATTTTTTTCAGGTGGTTCTTAACATATGTAAAGTAATGCAAAAGGGTGCAAAATGCTTAAATGGAGACAAGTTCTAAAGAAAGCAACACTAATCAGGTCGTAACATACATGAGCTATAATATAAACTACAATACACACTTAAGATCAGGATGCGATGGAAAAAGCACTTTGAAATGGGGAAATGACACATATAAACTTCTGAATGTTGCAAATTTGAGGCAAAGTTTTACTATGCGATATTGAAGAAAAACGGGTCAAGTACACTGTTCCACAACGCAGTTTTTAGTTTTTTTTAGTTGTGGATGTAGCTAAGGATGTACGTTTCTATCTTTACAACTGAAGGAGTTATAGAGGTTGAAGTGAGAGGCGTTTTTGCAAAATAGGCACGAAAATGAAAACAGAAATGTGCTTTTGAAAATGACAGATGGGTTTGATTACACTATATTATCACTATGAAAAAGAGAATGCCACATATGGATCTTACAGTCACGTGATCAGCGTAACCCGTCCCGTTGTGGATACTCTACTTCTTCCTGGGATTTCTTTAGTTATTCAGAATCACTATGGAGTTATGGTTTTGGAACACAGATGAGACAATCAGCGCAAGAAGGATTCTAACAATACTGGAGTTCTGAATTAAAGATGGGATGGGTTGATATAGGGATAATACAATGCAGATCTACTATGGGTCACTGTTCTTCCTGCTAATAGTTACATAAGAAGATATTAAATTTGACCATCAGCTCTGGTCAATGAATTGGATCTGGTCTATCGGCAGCAGGGCACCTCTAGTGCGATTGGATCAGCAAGGCGGTTCTGGTCCATCTGGATTTGGAAGGGCCCCTTCTGGTTACTGGACACGGTAGATAGCCTGGATGCAAGTTTTCTGCGGGCAAGACTTAATGGTAGCAAACCAAGCTGAATAAGAATTAAATCCCTTCAAGTCTGGGATGTTTGCAATTGGGTCAGGCTAGCAATAATTTTGCAATGCTAGAGTCTGGATTCTGCAAAGAAATCTAGATCTTTCAAAGAATTCTGGAGTCAGCTAAAAGATGAGGATTTCTGCAATGAGGTGCTGTGCGGACATCTGGATGGGTTCTGGAAGCAGTGTGTCTGGAAGCAGTCTCTGTGTGTAGAGAAACTCCTATCTTTATCCATTACAAAGTTTATGGCATGGGCAGAACTTCAAAACACACCCCCATGGTTGTGAGTGGACATAGGCATGTGCTTTGTTTTGGTTGGCAGCCTGAACAGAGCTGTCATCTTATGACAGGATTTAGGAACTCCCACCTGGATGTTTACCCAAAACATACTTTTACACAAATGTACATTTCTACGATTATGTACCCTCATAAAATTGGACACATATACAATGTCTACCAAGTTTCAGATTGACCCCTCTTTAGGTTGCTCAGTTAAAGAGTTTTAAACTTTAATCAAAAATAAAGATTTCAACCCAAAGTCTTCCTGTGTAACCTCCCCTTTTTAAACAGCTGATGTCCAGTCCTTTGAAGTTCACTGAGAAATCTCCTCCACATCCGGCCCCTCCTTGCAGAGGTCAATGCTCAGCCTGCCCTTTGATCTTTGGTCAGCCAGCAGACAAATGTCTAATGCAGCCCCATTTTGTGCTTGCTGGCATTATGCGGGCACCATTATCAGCCATTAGCCTTCCTGTTCTCAAGGAAGTGTCAAGCGGAGATGTCAGTTTTCCCAGGCCAGGCTGTCAGATCATAATTACATAGTGTATTGACCCCAGACTGGGCTCCTTCACAGTAAATATGAAATATAAACACAGTTTATAAAGGATTTAAACATTTAAACGAATTAGCCCTTCACAAGCATGCTTGAAATAGTGGAATTTGCAATTTTTTAGGAAAAAGAAAATACATTAAAACTGGGTTTTACAGCCAATTTCCTTAGGCAGCTGTCAGGCAGTGATGCCTGTATTCCTCTAACTGCCTGGAGAATCCACGGTTTCGGCACACTATCCTTTCCATAATTCTCTGGGAAAGTGACAGACTTTCTAAGGGAATTTTTGGATTAGGCCCTTCTGTGGCCTTGTTTCAGGTGAAAGATGACAGATGACAGCAGTGATTCCTGTTTTTACACCACTTTGCCTGTGTGTGTAGCAGGGCATGCCGATATTTTGGTGGTTTATGAACTCTGCGCAATTTTGAAGATTTAGTGCGCACAGAGATTATTGCCTCCATTTTTGGCAGTTTTCTATCCCATTGGCAAAGGGGTTTAGTGTGGTGCAGTGGCGTGGATAAAAATACTCCACATGCTAGAACTGGCAGGAACAAATGCCTCAGCTACAGCTTTTTTTCATCATTAAGGTACTGTGCAAACACGGTGTGGAAATCCTTTCTGCCGCGGTGAAAGTTTGTGAAACGTTCCCAAGTTTGGAGTCTTGTTCGCTCTTAATCTGACATATAACTCTTTTTCTGGCAAACTACTTCTAAGAACATTGGCAAAGACTTAACCGTTTACTAACAGAACTGTGCTATCCTATTCAAAACTCCGAACCATTTACTTTGGCCCAGGCCTATTGTATTACATTTCTGGTTGTAGTGCACTGAAACTATTTGCCCTGCATATGAACGTAATTGTGCTTTAAATTCTTTTAACCTTGTCTTTCTACCCCTTTTGAAAGTACCTGAAGTGCCATTTTGCTCCTACTTTAGGGGAGCTTAACTTGTTCAGAAATGTATTGGTTGTGTGCTGTAGTGTATTAGAGTGTGATATTGAGCTGTTTTCTTACTAGTGGAATGTTTTCCAAATAACTGTGTAAATAAATGTGTATTCTTTTACCAAGACACCTTGAATAGTGTTTGTTTGAACTACTGTGATTGCAAGTCGTTTGTGTAACATCTTGTACTGCTCACATTGCTCTTGAGATAAGTCTGTCTGCTCATCCACTGCTATCACATAACTGTGTAGTACAGGTGTGTACCAAAGGTGAGATTGTGCTTACACCTGTAGTCTTAATTGTGTGTAGTGTTCCCAAATGGTACTGCATGTAATTCTTCCTAACACACTCTAACACCACAATGAGAGTTCGATTGAACCAACAAGGCTTGTTATCAGAAGAAATACCCATGGCAAGAGGATTAAAACAAGGGTGCCCTCTCGCCCCTGCCCTTTTTATTGCATATCTGGGTGACTTCCCTCCAACAGTGGGCCAGGTACGCAGATGATCTGATCTTGTTAGATCAGATGAAAATGTTCCTCCAAAGACAACTCAACAATCTATCGGAGTATATCAAATTGAACAACTTAGAAATTTACTTAGAAATTAACAAGCAGAAGACCAAAATAATGTCTTTGTAAAAATCAACCAAGAGATCTGAAAAATTAAAACGGTATTTGGACGGGATTGAAATAGAAAGAGCTAAAGAATTCAAATATCTCAGAGTCACCCTAGACAGCAGTAGCAGGGAAACAGCAATGCAACGAGACCTGTGGGAAAAAACAAGAAAACTAACATCCCAAACAAGAGCCGTGGATAAAAAATGTGGCTGGTTTCTCTGATTCCAGCAATACATTTCTCCAAAGCTAAGGTCATTCCATCTTTGACATATGGAGCAGAAGCGATGCCCTACATCCCATCGAAAACATGGTTGAAACTTGAAGGGTACTTTTGGAGAAGAGCATTAAACCTGCCGAAATTGACACCAATGGCCTCAATTAAGAAGAATCTAAGCTTGCTGTCCCTCGAGCTACGATTGACCACAATTCCATACTGCTGTACAGGAAAATTCTTCTCTCAACATGCCCAGCGATACTGAACCTGATCAATGTCGAAATAACGGGAGGTTGCTGTATAATGCTTAACATATGGGTGCAAAAAAACTAAGATAAACTTGAAGAAGTTCAAAGCTCTGAGGAGGAACTGGTACGGAATTCAACTAAGGTAAAGAAAAAAATTGAACAACTCGATTGGATAGAAACAGCGGCAAGAAACACACTGACTACACATCTACCTGTTGATACAAATAAATTAAACCAGATTCAAGAATAATTGAAGAAAACTCTGAACAGAGCATTGCGAATCTTAAATTCTGGACAGAGTAAATATATACAAATAAAATAAAATACAGATTAACCAAACATGAGAGTCAAAATTCTTGCTTTGGAAGGTGCATTAACTATAGCCAGATGAACTTGAAAAACCTGCCTCGCAGGAGCACAAAGATGAGAAAGTGTAAAATGGCCCGCTCAGCCCCACATCTCTTCAAACCAAAACACAACACAATAATAAAGGTAAAACAGGGACAATCAAGAGATATACCTCTGTCGCCTTTTATGGTAATGCGGCCCAGGGGAAGGCTATACTCATAAGAGGGGTGTGAAGGTGAAACATTAGAGAACCAAACAGTATCACAATCCAAAATGAAGGGGAAGTCCATTCGAAGTGTTATAAAAATACAAAACCTATAATCAAACACAACAACTTCAAGTAGAAACAAAAGAGATTACTATACAAAAACCTACCCAAAAGAAAGAAAAGAGAGGATGCAGCAAATTGGAGAAAGTAGCACTCTGAGTTTAGTTCCAGGGGTGTCAGGTAAGGTACTACCATAAAAAGGATACTGGGTTGAACACAAGAGTGATTGTGACATAACATGTCTCTAGGGCACAATTGGATTGTGGGGGCAGTTAAGTGTCACAGTACATGAATTCAGTTCTTGGTGGGCTGACACATTCTACCTGATGTCAAATGTTGATGCAAGCTAATGAAACTCAGTTCGGGAACGTAGGATCCCGGAGGCCCTGGCAGCAAGCATGTGTCAATTAGGGTTGAATGTGGATGCTCTTTGTGGTCCAATGGCAGCGGTTCAATGATGCAGGTCGTTACAATCCCAAGAACGATTCACAGTTGGCCAAGCCAAGTCGGCCTTGGCCGATGGAAGAGGTTGAGGAGTGACCCTTCAGTGGTTCGAGTTGGCAGGGAATGGTCATTGAAGTTGTCATCAAGGATGCATCGCAGTGCTATCAATGAGAGTCAGCAAGGGACCTTCCAGAAATGTGGTTCAGGTTATGGCATTGAAAAGTTGCTTCAGGCCTACCAGGTGGCGTGCTTTGCTAGGACACTATACTCTGTCGGACTGGTTTAGATGCAGTGCAATAGTTCTGCTGCTTGGAGGAACGCAGACACCAGCACCAGCGCCTTCTGTATTGTTCATGATGCGGGGAACATGGAGTGACTGGTACTGTCATGCCTGTGCCAGGGGCGCATACATTGGCGATCAATATGGACTAATTGTTATTAATTTATCTGCGGAAAACTCTTGGATCAACCGCTATTCACTTCTTGGATCTTATTTCCCATTTGCGAGACTTTGGTGCTTTTCTATTTTTCCCAACAAACTACACTTACCACAATGCACTTGCCTATAATTATCTATTCCTGGCTATCCCTATTTGTCATCATCGGAACTTCAATCCCCAGGAGCCCTAGGGATCAGCACTGTTTCCACCATCTCATCTCAGGAACAGAGAGGGAGGAGGCAGATTGTATGCATGTGTACTGATCCAGGTGTGACCAATTAGCCTGCCTCTGTGCTGGGCAGGGCGGCATAAAAGCTGCTGCCTGCAGGGGCTCAGTCTCTTGCATTAAGAGTCCTTCCAGCACCTTTTTGCTTCGAGCTACGGATCTTTGTATGCGGTTCCTCCTTACTCCTGCTTTGGATCCAGTGCCCTGCCGGGCTCCTGCCTTGCAGCCGATCTCGCTCTGCTGCTTCCCAGCCTCCGCCTTTGCCCTTCCGGGCTTCTGCCTTGCAGCCGATCACGCTCCGCTGCTACCTTCCACCTTTGTCTTCCAGGCTCCTGCCTTGCAGCCGATCACGCTCCGTTGCCTTCAACCTACAGCCTTCGTCCGCTGGGCTTCCAGTCTAGCAGTCTCTACAGTCCTCTGCAGCCTTCTACAGTCATCAGCCCTGCTCCTCTGGGCTTACTCCTTGCTGCCCGGTCCTTCTGGCTCCTTGCCGCGCAGTCTGCTTCTCTCCGCTGCCAACAGCCCTTGTCCTTGGGGCTTCCTACCTTGCAGCCGATCACGCTCTGCTGCTTGCTGCCTACAGCCTCTGTCCGCTGGATTCTCAGCCTAGCAGCCCTCTAGAGTCCTCTGCAGCCTTCTACAGTAAGCGGCCCTGCTCCTCTGGGCTCACTCCTTGCTGACCGGCCCTTCTGGGCTCCTTGCCGTGCTGCCTGCTTCACTCTGCTGCCCTAAGCCCTTTCCCTCTCGGCTCCCTTCCTTACAGCCCTGCTCCTTTGGGCTTGCTCATTGATTTCCTGCTCCTCTGAGCTCTCAACCTTGTTCCCTACCATCCTCTGCTATCCTCAACAGTTTTCCTACATTATTTACTTTCAGTTATTGCAGTCCCCCTGTTTCCTGACTGCTGCTCCCTTGCTTTCCTCCTTGTTTTCAACCCTCTGCTCTTTATCCCTATCCAATCCTGTTACACAGCTTTCCCTACATTTCCTTTTGCTTATCGACTTCCTTTTTCCTGGATTTGTCTGTTAGTGTCTTCTCTTGTACTGTTTGTAGACCCCTTGTACAGGGCTTGTCTGTTGGTTTCCATCAGGCAACCTCTCCCCCTTCACTTGTCTCGTTTCTGCATTACAGACACCCATAGCTGTTGTTCCAAGCCACGAGCAAACAGCGTGGGCCTCTGTTATAGCAAACTGTGCAGAAGGTTGGAGTTTTTCCTAAGGTCCGTGGAATACTCTTTTCCTATATCTGCATACACCCCAAGAGGGCATCCATTCTGTTGTACCTTATTTCCTTGTTACACTTGCCTGCTCTTTGTTCTCCTTAATTTCAGCTGTGTGTGTACTTATCTGTCCACCTTACTTCTGCACAACCACCCTAACCCTTCCTGGGTGCCCTGTGCCACTCTTAACAGAGTGCCATCCATGACAGGTACAGTGCAGGAGAACAGGGAACTTCGGCATGTCTGGCTCTCCGGTTGCTGTGAGGTCTTTGCAAACAACTCGAGGACAGGATGCTCAATTCAGGGTTTCTCTTATCACACAGAAGATCCATTGCAGAATAGTTGGTCCAGGTCCACAGCACTGGTCACTCCTGATGTTCTGTGGGAGTGGTTAGGGGACAGACCTTCCTTCTGTCCTGGACAGTTTCTTCTTCATCTCAGTGTGAGGGCTTGGACAGTGCAAAATGATGTCCAGGTTATAATGTTCAGAATGTCTCTTTTGACCTTAGGGACCATTGAAGAACTAAGGGAATTCTACTGAAACTGTACAAGACTCTTTCTTTTAAAGGCACAGGTCCTCAGGTGATTTGTATAAAGTTAGCCTGCTTTAGGGGACCAATACCTGTACCAGGCAGGAGTGGCATTCACCCTCTGGATCTTGCACCCAAAGTTATTTGCTCCAGGGAAACATAGGTTGGGTCCTCTGGGTCTTCTGTGTTTCTGTTCCGCCAAGTGGCAGTATCAGCCCGTCTTACACTACTACACATTCCCTTTCACAGCAGAGCTGACTCACAGGAGTTGACACGTGCAATGTCAATTGGTTTGTGGCATCCACGATCATAAGTATCACCATGCACTATACATAAACTCATGCATAGCTTATTCTTAGAGATTACTGGGCCACCATCATGGGGTACTCATGATCATTGCAGTTTGGGTACAGGTGCCATATCTTAAATGTCACCCCTGTGCTGCAGTGACTTTGCTGTCACTGCGGCGCTTGTGCTGGCTTCTTGTGACCGTTGAACATGCTCTACACCATGAGCAGATCAAGTGCTGCGGATCAGACTACTGATTGAGCAGGGCCCAAGTGCACTATGATTTTGGCATGGAATTGCAACAAAGGCAGATCTGGTTAGTGGATTACCTCTTTAGAGAATGAATCACCCGCATAGTTTTAGGTAGTAAGAATAAAAAAAGCCAGGGCTTTGCACCATAACCAGTTGGCAATTCCTCAAAGTATCTGATGCTGACTAGCCCAAGTCTGATTCATAAACAGTTCCGCAGCCATAATCCACTAAGCCAAGGTGGTAGGGGTTTAACCATTGGTGCAAGGTATTGTTTGATTCACATGTATTCCAAACAATGAAGAATCCTTAGCACAAGACTGCATAACCAGAGGGTTTTTGGGGCATCCTTCATTCTCGCATTTCCCGATCGCCTTCCTGGTGCTACTCGGCACTCAAGTTCCACATGGGTTTTGGTATTGCAGTACATGCACAACCATTGAATTCACCATTGTCTCTTTTCTTCTTCAGATGGTCCTCTGGTGGCAGAGATTTGCATGGGTTTAGGAGGTTCTTCAGAAGGACTGCTACTTCCGAACGGTTCTTCGGAATGGGAGATGGTCTGAGCAGGCTGATACTTCTTTCTTTCCGATTTCTGTTCCTGCATTTGAAAGTCCAATTGTAACACCAAGCCTAAAAAATCAGAGGGACACCAGACTGGCCACTCATGCCAATCCATCCTTTAACTCCTTGGACAACCCAAGCCTGAACAATAAGTAACGGATATCTTCAGGTTAACCCGTGGCATTGAACAATTCCTTAAAATGGTTTTCATATGCAAGAGTGTCTTTGGACCTCTGGGTTAAGTCCAGAAGGGCCTCTTGTGGTTTCTGATATGTCAAACATGACATTGACTGTGGTACACAAAGACGGTAATTTCATCTAAAATAGGCCTGTTTGCTTCGACCAAAGGAGTAGCCCAGGATAGTGCACTTGCAGCCAGATGAGTCACAAGGAACCCGACCTTGGCTCGATCAGTCATAAATTGTTGCAAGCGGAAGGTAAATTGTATAGTGCACTGGTCCAGCAATTCTTTCAATTACCTTGGGCCTCCATTGTACCGTGGAACCCCAAATCATATTCCTGGGCATCAATTGAAAGGGACTCTTGTGGCCATAGGCTGGAGCAGTGTACGTTTTTGGAATTGCACCTCAGTTGGCAATTGTTGTACTGCGTCCATCAATATCTGGTTCTTATCTATGTCTTTCATTTGGCATCACAAATGATAATTAACTGGACTTTTGACTCTCTTTGATGGCAGTATGACTTGAAGAGATATAGTAGTTCCCTATGGAGCACCAGCTTGTGCTCTATAAAGTTGGTACACAGGCAAAAGATGGATGCACAGAGTATGTGACAGAAAAAAAAAACAAGCTGAAAAAACCTCCTTCTGATGTCACTGTCAGCTAGCTCTATGATGATAAATAGAAATCCAGTGGGAGCCAAATCAAGGGGCCTCATTACGAGCCCGGCGGTAAGTGAATAAAGATGCCAGTAAAGGATTACCGGCATCGCTTACAACTCCGGCTGATTAGGACCTGATAAACTGCTATTTGCGGCACCGTAATTAATTACGGTGCCGTTAAAAGCGCCAAGTGCGTGGGCAACCACCCATGCCGCAAATACTGGCATGGCACAAACAGGGGATCATCACACGTCAGGCGGACATGCAAATAACACCCTACTGAAGCCCGAAAAAGACCTTACCAGCATGGAGCTAATTCCTCCATCGCGGACCACCCGTAAAATGCCATGTGCAGTGTTCCCAACTGCCACAGGTGCACACAATCAGCACACGTGGAGGCAATACAGACTGGGCCAGCACAAAAGGAGCACACACCACCCCTTCCCACACCCAGTCACACTCCACAATTATTCCAATACTACTAGCAATGCTGGGGCTGGAGGACATGATTGCAGTGGAAGTGCTACTACAATAACATCAACAATGACAGGCAGCACAGAGGAGACGCAGGAGGAGAAGGAGGGCAAGGCAGGGCCAGCATGCCCCACCAGTGCAGCCAGTGGCACTACGCAGGCAGCCCCCAATCCCTCGCATCAGAGCCAGTCCATTCAACCTAACCCCTGAGCAGATCCACACCCTGTACCGTCTGGACCGGGACACCATCACCACCATTGTGGACATGATACATGACGACATTGTCAGCCTGATTGAAACACGCACCACCATCCCACCCCTACTGAAGGTCGTGTCCGTGCTCCACTTCCTGGCCACAGGCACCTACCAGCACACAGTGGGGGACATGCATGGCATTTCACAACCATTATTCTCACGTACGCTGAACCAAGTGCTTGATGCCCTCCTCAAGCACACAGACGACCACATTTCCTTACCACAGTCTGCCCAGGAGATCTCAAACACCAAAGTTGGTTTCCATTCACTGGCCGGCATCCCTGGTTGCTGTGGCACCATCGACTGCACCCATGTGGAATTGGTGGTCCCACATGCCATGGAGGTACCGTACCGCAACCATAAGCTATACCACTCAATCAACGTGCACTTGGTATGTGACTCAAACAAGATCATGACAAATTGTTGTGCCCGACTCCCTGGATCAACCCATGATTCAATGGTCCTGCGGAACTCCACGACACCACGCTATATAGAGCAACATGCAGGGCAGAGATCCTGGCTTCTCGGTGAGACGCATGTTAGGCCCATGGAAATGTGATGTGGGTAGGTTATTGGGGTAGAGATGCATACTTCACCTGGCTGCGATGGGGGGGAGATGCATACTTCACCTGGCTGAGATGGGGGGGGGATGCGTGCTTCAACTGGCTGAGATGGGGGGGATGCATACTTCACCTGGCTGAGATGGGGGGGGGAGAGATGCATACTTCACCTGGCTGCGAGTGCCTGAGGCAATGGACCATGCTCATACCCCAAAGCAGCCCAGACTGGACCTGACACCTGACCACATAATGCAAGATGTCAGCAGCCCTACCATGTAAATGATGCAGTGTCACAACCATTCCAGAGCCATCTGCATGTGCACTGTACCAAATCAAACCGCATCCCCCTCAACACAATGCAGCGCCAAGCAATTACTATGGCCAATACACAGCACCAAATACCATCAACTGAAAGGACAGTCCCCCATTACTGCGTACAAAGGAGTCAAATGAGGGTCAAATACATCAATACACCACTACACTGACACAGAGGTTTAACTGAATTGCATGTCACCATTTGTTGTGCATAGTGAGATCATCATGAGGCTGACATCAACGGTGCCAGGATGAAAGCATAAAAATTACTGGACATCAGCCAGATCATAGTAACAACTGCCGTGGACTAACACAGTGCATGAGCACTCACAAGGAACTGGACCCCCTTCACCCACTAGTTGATGGCACGCACACCAGTCCATAAGAGGAATACACACATAGCAGTCACATCATGTGTCTCCATTCATGCATGGAAATGTGGTTGAAATCAAGAAATAAATGCATGCTATGTTGTCATTGAATGAGGTCCCATATGATGTGATGACTTACACATACATTGTTGCCCACATGCAGGTGATGCAGGCTATCCCTTGAAGAAGTGGCTCCTTACCCCAGTCCGGAACCCACAGAACAGGCACGAGGAGGACTATAATCGTGCACATACACATACCCGTGAGGTGATTGAGCAGACATTTGGCCTATTGAAGGCACGGTTTCGCTGCCTCAGCAGGTTTGGTGGGGCACTCCTGTACCGCCATGAGAAGGTGGCAAAGATCGTCATGGCATGTGTCATGCTACACAATATGAGCATCAGACGGAATTTGCCCCTTTCCCCTGACGCTGAACTGCAACCATGAGGATGAGGAGGGTGGGGATGGGGTAGCACCTCAGGGAGGCAGCGATGCACAGGAGGGACGTGACATGCGTCAGACTCTGATCAACCAATGTTTCTAGCACAAATGGACAGGGAGTGTGACATGGAGATGGCACTCAGGGCACAGGGTGTGTCAGGGACATGGACACTGTAGACTGTTCACCAATAAAGCAGACGTACGCAATAAGCAATGTCCACACATGTGAATTATGAGTTACCGAAATGTGTATTCAAGAATTATGACAAAGTGAACAAGCCCTCCACCCCACACACCCTCTCCCCCCTCCCCCCTCAAATCCCCCACACACCCTCTCCCCCCTCCCCCTCAAACCCCCCACACACCCTCTCCCACCTCCCCCCTAAACTCCCCCACACACCCTCTCCCCCCACCCCCCTCAACTCCCCCACACACCCTCTCCCCTCTCCCCCCTCAACTCCCCCACACACCCTCTCCCCCCTCAACTCCCCCACACATGGTGTGCAGTAGCGTGCACCAGTGGTCCACATGGCACCAGTATGCATGGCTGTGCCTACTGGCCTCCCCCTCTTCCAGCACCAGATAGCCCCCTGTCCGATCTGTGCAGGTTCCTGCCAGACCTCCGTACGGGGCTGGTCCTGGTTGAACTAGCAGTTGATGATGTACCCGGTTGTTCTGAAAACTGTGGTGGACGCATGGCCTGCATTGCTGCCACCATCTCAGAGAGGATGTGCCGCACTGCTGCCAATTCGGCACAAATGTCCTTCGAGGATGACTCAATAGCTGATTTCAAAGATGTAGCACATTCCCGGATGTCATCCCTTACACTCCCCTTACACTGGCGCCTCTGAATGTCCTGGATCCCCTCTTGGGTGGTTGGGGCTGCGGTGGATCTTTGAGGGGCTTCCAAATTACTATGTTCCTCGGGCACAGTTGGCGTGGTGCTGGGAGTTGCAGGCCATGAATGATCCGGAGACAGCTTGTTCATGCTGGTGTCACGCATGCTGCATGGGAACAGTTGTGGGGAATGCAGGGGGCCTGTGGTGGGAGTTGCAACATGCAGCTGATCCTCTTCCTCATCATCAGAGACTGCTGCTGTGGCAGCTGTCTCGCCCACTTGCTTGCAGCCGATGCAGTCCCTTCTGCCGCTGCCACTTGGGTTCTGGTGGCTGTTGTGGGCGCTGTAGTGGGGGCCGTAGAGCACATTGGTGCTGTGGCCTGTGGTGTTGTCTTGGACTTCCGATGTGGTGCCGGTTGGCCTATGCCCCTTGAAGTGGAGGGGCGGTGTTGTCCCTCCTCGGCCCTGGCCTTTTTACGTGGTGCGCCATCTCCCTCCCTGCTGTCCTCATCACCACTGTCTGATTGCGTGCCTGTGGGGGGCCAACAGAGGGAGAGCGTTAATGATGGGTCTACAGGCATCGGGCATGCATTGGGGTGGCTGCATCCATATGGAATGGCAGATGATTGACATTGGGGGAGTGACATATGGTTGCTTGGCTTTTGGGTGGGTGATGCATGGAGGCGTCTGGCCTTACACATATGGGGTGCATTCTGCATGTGGACAAGGTGATGCTCAGCAGTGCCTGTAGGCAGTCTTGTACTGATGTGTCTGGTGGACCCTGCTCTACATCATTGCACTGTCAGTTCAGGTGGACATCATCGTGGTGGTATTAGCATTGTATCATTTGGGACACCTACCTGCATCGGCCGATGACGGTGCTCCTCGCTCCATGTCCCCAACTCTGTGAATTGCCTCTGTCCCTATGGTGGTGGCGCATATCTCCTCCCATGGTTGTAATTTGATGGGGGACTCTGCACTTCCACCTGTCACCATCCCCAATGTTGCGGTTTGCGGACAGTATGCTGCGTATGCGTAAACGCAGGTCATCCCAGCGCTTGTGGCATTCTTTTGGTGTGCAGGGTGTGGTGCCAACGGCGCTGACTTTCTGGCTGACCTCCGCCCAAATCTGCTTTTTGCGCTACAGTGCTGGACGGGACATCTCGTTTGGGAAGACCTCATCTGCATGCTCCTGCAGTGTCTCAGCTAGCATTGTCAGTTCCTCTCTGGAGAAGTGCTCCTTACACAGGCGATCTCCCATTTTCTTCACAGCTTTTAGCATGGTTAAATGCAAAAGGTAGTGGTGGAGGTGTGTAAGAGTTCCGGGGGTCAGATGACTTCTGGTTGTGGTGGATGGCAATGGATTGTGTTTTTAAACATGGCCGCCGTGCTCTTTCCCGTTCCTGTGCGATGACGCTACTTCATGTTCCGCTCGCTATTAGCGGTGACCGCTAATGCCGAAGGCTTGGATGCCGGAGGAGCTATTTCCACTGCAGACGGTGCCAGAAAGGAGGTTTGGCATGGCGGTGAGGTCATTACCAGCATGGCGCAAAGCTTGTGCCCATAAACTCGTAATGGGCCGCTTTTAGCGGTCTATTGTCAGCATGGACACAGTAATTGCGCCATACCGGTAAAGACCGGTACTTAGCACCCGGGTCGTAATAAGGGCCAATTGAATTTGCAGTAGTATAACATTGTCAGGACTCTCGGGAATAAGAAGCCAGAAGAAAGCAGTCAAAAGGCAGTCAAAACAAATGGAGGTAAAGCAACAGCATCAAACAAGGATGCAGACACCAGGAAAAGTGAAAGGAAGGCGAGGTCTGAGCAGAAAGAGTGTGTAACAAGCAAGTGAGGAGCAGGGAGCTAGAAAACAAGGGAAATAACACAGAGGAATAAGGTACATCATCTTGCCTCATGAAACAGACCTGGAGCATTGTGACAACCGATTCTTTGGTTTGGAATTGAGATAAACATTCACATGGTGGGATGTCTTGATGCAGTGACGGCCAGCTTGGTAAACATTAAACTGCTTTCCCTTAAGACAGGAAAGCCTTCAGTGAGGCAACAAGAGGCTTCAGTCCTGAAGAAATGTGACAATGGGGCGATATATAGTCTGTTGTCAAGAGATCCCATTAGGCCGACCAGGAACAAAGGGACCTGCAGCCTAGGCCCCTGCCACAGGAGCCTTGTTAAAGAATCAATACTTGAAAATGCATTCATTCAAATTACACATAAATTACATTTGTGGTGTGCTCATTGATAATCATCAGGTCAGTTTTCCTAGGGCCAAGCTTCAAACACATTTTCTTGAATTTAGCAGATCACATTTGACATTCTTTTAAAAGGCAAATCGACAGCCTAATGCAAGGAGAACAAAGATTCCTGTCACAAAGGACTCAAATTATTCATTGTCTGAAAGGTCTTTTGACATCATGAATTCCATTATCTCCAGAAACGAAACATGGGGTCTCATTACGAGGTTGGCTGTCAAACCTGTCGGTAGGTGGCAGGCCACCAATCCTGTAACACTGTTTCCGCTAAATCCCCATTCCTGGGGAGTCCCATAGGACTGCATAGGAATGGGAACACTGAAGCATCAGCACCGTTTTTAACGGTGCTAGTGCATCAGTGAAAACAATGCTAGTATGGGCCTGAATTCCAGGCAGGTCAGGACTGCCAGGAGATCTGTGGCCCTACGGGCAGACTCAGAGTTTGATCGTAAAGGGTATCGGTCCAAGAGGGTGCCAGTACATTGCTTCAGGCACTTGTATTTCTGGACCGCCAAACTCATAATGAGGTATAGACTGAT
Organism: Ambystoma mexicanum; assembly: GCF_040938575.1. Taxonomy (NCBI): domain Eukaryota; kingdom Metazoa; phylum Chordata; class Amphibia; order Caudata; family Ambystomatidae; genus Ambystoma; species Ambystoma mexicanum. The sequence goes on along the minus strand of NC_090929.1, from coordinate 929,444,027 downwards.
ACTTTGCACCGGAAATAAAGGCATTTAAATGATATTGTGCTTGCATATAAAAACTATTTAATGATAACGCTGAAATGATTCCATTGACAAACAATTGAAAGGGTGGATTTTGATTATGTGACTCTGCACAGTCAGTAGAGTCTAAATTCAAAATTTCCAATGACTTTAATAATTGATGGAATTACTGTTATTATGCATACCTTTATGAATAAATGTCTGACATAGACACTGGCTATTTACTGACTGTAGCTGATTGTGTGCAAATATTTATATGTTAACTGAAGAGAAATTGAATACATTGTCTGAAATCGGCAACGTTATCATAGACAATTGCTGTTTATTGGTTGCCTTATATTATTCTGGATTAGAAATACATCAATTTCACTTTATAGTGGAACTGCATACGTGCACTACCTCATAGCACGATTATCACAGGAAGGCAGACTCTAATTGTATATGTAATTTCGCATAGCTGTGGAGTTGAGTGTTGTGCTTTCCCCCTGCATAAATTAAGGGGACCACCATTCAATGTATTTCAGTTAAATACATCTGAATGTTTATCATAACATGCAGCCTTTTTCTTGTCCCAGAATAGTGTGGTGGGACTGTACATTAGGGGTTGTGACATTGGCAGTGCCCACAAAGTATGACCATAGACATCAACAAATATATCTTACAAAACCTGCCTCTTAATTCAGGCACAGGCATAACACATTTTAGGCCCTACCAGTGCATGCATAACCAATTTGTTTTTAGCAGTAGCACTTCCACTTTCACACAAAACGCTACTCGAAATATACCTGAACGATTAACATTTTAATGGTGGTTTTCCTGATTTGGACTGAAACAATTACGTCAGTTCATGCTGCTAAAATCATGTCATTATAAAAAAATAATTGTTTTACCTGCTAAAATTGTTAAATAGAAGCACGTACATCCATAACAAGCAGTCAGTGTTTGGTAACCTTGGTAAATGTACACCTTCTCCCAAACAATGCTCCTTCCTAAAGAAGGCAAATTCTGTTCTGCGATGCCATTACACATGCCAAATTAACAGTCGGGGAAGACCTACAAAATATGTCTCCTAAATTAATATTTATGAAAATAAATCAAATATCATGCTCAAATATCATGCTAAAAAGTACAGTTGAAAATTGTAAATGACAAGCAACTAATGTTTCTTTTGCTACATGTCCTGCCAGCCCTGATATCTAATGGACATTGGTTTTATGATGGACATTGTCAACTAGTACTTAATAGTGGAAAGTTGCAGAGTGCATACGAAGTGCATGCTAAGAGGAAAGAAACTAGATGGGAGTGTCCTTTATGAGATCAGTATTCTAGACAGATCTATAACATATTACTGTGTGGGCCATAGCACTGAAATCATAAAATTAGTTTGTGAACGCATGCATACATATTTCTAACAGGATAGCTAATCTAACATTTAATTCCATTCAGATGGTAAGACATTCACTTTATTCAAACATCGTTATTGGCTCTCGCACGTCAATTGCTTCCTAAAAACAATTCCATAAACTCATGTTACCCTTCCCTGAGGCTCAGCAGTTGCTTCTTTTTTCAATTGTTTCTGATAAATGTCCTGGACAACAATCATGGAACAACAATGCACATATGTCCTTTTAAGGACGAAGAAGAATTGTGTGGATCATTGGATCAATCCGATGAACTCCAGAGAGTTCAGCAAAGATGGATCCCTGGTGGTATCAATCTTATTGACAATCCAATGTTCCTATTGTGTCAAGCACCTGGATCACTCATCATATAGTTTGTTTTTCAAAACAAATAATTTAACAGGGAAACCAAAACAAATAAGTTAACAGGGGTATAACTTAAAACAATGTAATCAATTTGAATGTTTTTTCTCCATTACTTGCTTATGTTAAAAAATCGGATGTAGCGTTAAAAGAGACAATTTGAGTCAAATCTAAAATGCACTTTTCTGAACACCAAATAAAGCATTTAAAACAGGATGTACACATGGCAAAGTATCAAGATTGTCACTTTCTTTTAAAATTCCCCTCAGTTAAAGTTATTTAAATCATTTTACATGAGGGATAATAAAACACACTTAGAAGGTGAGTAACATTGTTATTATTATTATTATCATTACTAGTATTATTATTAATAATAATATTATGGTATTTATTGAGAATGAATCTAGATTCGAGAAGCAACAGAGGGCTTTACAATCATAGTTAGAATAACGCAGTGAAGGAAGCAGAGAACAGTAAGTGGGTATCTAACAGCTGGGAAAGCGGGGGTGGGTAATTTGGCAAAAAAGGATCTACAAGCAACCAGAAGAGGAAACAGTGGGGAGCAGTTCACCCAGTCCTAGGTAAGGTGGAGAGTTCAGGGTGTGTGGACCAACGTTTTAGAGAGGATCCATTACTTGAAGAGGAAGTCCTTGAGCTCCTTACTGAACTGTTAAAGTGAGGGGACAAGTCTAATATTGACAGGGAGGAGGTTCCAAAGACTTGGGGCATATAGAGAGAAAGGGGTGTCTTTTGATTCATTCCTTTCTGCACAGGAAGAGCCCAAATCTACACACATTCTTATTTCTGGTGGATTGTTAGCCTCCAGGGATGGTGTGTTTCTCTGTCTGGTAGCTTGGGGACTTCAGACAGCCTTGTAGGAGGTCTATCTGTATATAGAAGAGACAGACTGAAGAGGCATTTTGTAAGTTATGTTTGTAAGATCGAACATGTACTTTTCAGGAGATGATTGGGTCACTCTTAATGATGTGTGTGTGTGTGTGCGTGCGTGCACACAAATGGGATTCAGAAATGCTGTGAGATGTGCCGCCAGATGTAATATACAACACTTTAGATCATTAGTCAGATTTTCTTAAAATGCCAGATTTCTTGTAGTGGAAGCCATAACTATGCTCCTGGCACACCAGTAGTTTGCTTCCCTAGAATGTTGCAATTCCTGCTCTCTGTAATTCAGAAGAATCCCATAATCAACCTTCTATACGCAAAAGGAGGTGGCACTTTTAAGAGACCTTCATGGTATTAAGGAAGCCTAGGTAAATTTAAACAAATACATTAATAGGGTTTTAAAGCTGTGTGATGATACCTAAACTGACAGAGCCCTAAATACAGGTATCTATATGAGAAACAGGTTGTTTAGCAGTACATCCTAAAACAATACATAGATGCAATTAAATATAGGGATTCCCTAATTTTCAAGATGTATATGGATGTCTCAGAATTATCACATGCTAAATCTATGCCAATATACCTGTAGATTCTCTAATGTGATCTAAGCAATGTGCTTTGGAATATGTGGATAATGCCACCATGTATTAGGTAGAGTCACCATATGTAATGTATAGACCACCATGCCTAGATGCTGCAATCATTTACCAAATGCAGCCATATATCTACCAATAAAACCCTCATAGGATCTGTAGAGCTACCATATGTATAATTTAGCCATGCATAGGCTGCCAGTATATGTCAAGTTTGGCCTCAAATACTTCAATAATACCATCAAACTGCTAGTTTGGTCAACAATCTTACTTTTTATTGACAGGTATATAGCACTTTTGCCAAAGGGCTGAACAATATATTTACAACAATAGTACACATAAAGTAGATAAATGGCAGGAAAATGTTTAACAGAGATGAGGGCCAAACTTAGGTATCAGAGAGAATGAGAACTAAGTGAGTTTTAGGATGAGTTTGGAAACATTGAAAGGAGGGTGAAGTACAAATAGGGAAAGGTAATGAGTACCAATGGGGATGAGAAGAGAAAATTATCAAAAAAGATAGGAAGTGTTTGGGTGATCAGGAAGGTCTCCACGAGCAAGGGGGCTTTTGTTGTGTGTGCCATATTGACGACTGGGGCTGCGGCAAACTCAGCACAATGTTGCAACGTCATGTGCATCCAGTGGAGTTATTTATGATGGGATATGTTACAGTAGTGTTACTTTTGTTTAAGACTGATATATATTAGCTTACACGGGCACAGAAAGATAAAATGTTAAAATCAAAAAATTAAACATTAACACAATTCACACGAGGAGTTCTCTGAAGTACGGGGAAACTGAGAGATGGGGAAGGTTTTTAATGTGCATGCAGGGAAAAGAGCTGGTCATAGAGCACGCACTGTGAATAAAATATGACAGTTATTAAACATGCAGGCACACTGATACAAATACATAGGGAATGTGTGAATCTAAATGTTGTGGACTTTTTACAAATGGATTAAAACACGGTAGTCAGGGCTGTTTTGTAGAGTGAACTTTGACTTTTTTTAAACAGATTCTGCTGGGTTTTAGAGGCCATAGGATGGGTAAATAAGTAACTTCAAACTTTGCCGTCAGCTCAGTTGCAGGTGCCACCCATGGGGTTTACGGTCTGATAAATATCGCAGATGGCAGATCTAATCTCCTGAACGCATGGGAGCTTGACAGAAGGGGTTTCACACTTTTTTTCACCCAGCAGTAAAACATGGGGTGAGTCAATGCCCAAGGCCAAAGTTATTGAAACCCATGAGTTTCAATTATATTTTCAGATGTATTGTGTGCAATGAAATGTCAGTTATTTATATTAGGGTATTCCAATGTAACCACTGACTGGGGGAATGAGATATTTATCAGTAATTCAAAGTGAACATGTTTACCCAGCCTTCTTCATATCTCTTTAAATATTTATGCAAAGAATGTGCAATTAAAGTTAAGGGTAAAAGGGCTTAGGCCAGTTATTACTAGTAAAGAATTGTGTTTGAATATAAATGTTTAACTGAATGATGATGTCATGATCTACCACAGACAAATCCTAGAAGAAGGTGTGTTCTACACATTAGTTGAAGATCGTAGTTATGATCATGGCATCCAATGACAGTGTAGGAATAGGAAAAAGATGGGATTTCTTTGATGAGGTTTGTTCACATATGGGGGGTGGATTGCAATAAAATAGCTGGTGTTTTAACTGTTGCAAAAATGTATAAACAGTGTCAAATTATGTGTTAGGCTTCTCTTAGTTTGGTTCTACAGCACCATCACAATGCTCCATGGATAATTGTAGATAAACCTGCTTTACATACAACATATGCACTTGTTCCTCAGGTGGTGGGCCTGCTTTGGTTAAGGTGATTAACAGAAGCACAAGAAGGTTTTGGAATAGAGAGAAGGTAAAGTGATTATGATCAAAGTGGGGGGCATAGTTGAACAAAAAATGGATCGGGAGGAATCAGACATTTAAAGTCAATAGAGTCAAAAGTTTAGAAGGAGATAGAAGAACGAGAAGACGGGATTGAGTAATGAACTGGTAGAAAAAAGAGCAGTTGAATGGCAGAATTGTAAATTGAGTGCTGTAGACTAAGATGAGAAAATGGGAGTCCAAGTAGAGGAGCGACACACAGCTAAGATGAGGCGGAACGAGTGAGGAGATGAGAAGTTTGGTAGCTTGAAATTAGAGAGAAGGACAGGCATGGCAGAGGTTGTAAACATAAAAGTGAAAGACGTAAGTGTTCTTTGAGTAATGCTAAGGTTATGGGCAGAGGAGGAGAAAGATAGAAGAGAGGGAAGAAAGCTTAGACTGGAAGCAAAGGGGAAAGGTGTGAAAGAGGGAAAGAAATTATTCAAAATGTATACAATTATTATTCCTCCATTTATGGTGGTAAGATAAAACAGACTGTAAAATTCAGAGCCAGAAAAAGAAGAGAAAGATAAAGACAAGACACTTGTATTACACTAGTATCACATTGAATCATTGAATGAAAGAGGAAAGAGGAATAGCGTAAAGAGAGAATAGCAGAGATTTGAAAACAGAACCTTGTGGAATACCATCGATCAGAAGATGAGGAGAAGAAACATGACCAGCCCAAGAAACAGTAGGGATGATCAGACAGATACAGATTAAACAATTGCAGGACAGAACCAGAAACAGGCACAGTAAAGGTCCCATTCTTTGGTGTTGCCATTGCATTCAAGTGCAACCTTAACTGCACAAATGATGCAATTGTGTGACCGCTACAGTCAACAAATGGGAATTGTAGACCCTCATGTCCTTGTACTGTTATCCAATGCAAAGTGCAACCATAGAAGTATCAATAATGCAATCATATGACATGTCTACTTTCCACATACATAGCCTCAAAGAGGCTGTCTTCATGTTAAAAGTACAGCCTAAAATGCCCCAAAAATGCCTTCATATGACAATATAGTCACCATATGTGCTATGTAGCCTTTAAGGTTTGCCCTTCAAAAGTTAAGAGCAGCCTTGAATGCCATAATAATGTCATGGTGTGACTGACAGAACAAGTATGTTTATGGTATAGTGCACATATCCAGGTGCATCCATCATATATCAAGTACAGTCTCAAATGCCCAAATAATGCCATCATGTGACTATTATAGTAAATAAGTTTAGTTGTTGCAACGTAGCACTGTAGGAATATTAAAAACAATAACAATTAATTTGTAATCAGAGTTGATTCTCGCCAAAAATAAACCAAAACCTGGGTTTGTAAAGAGTACCTATTCACCAGCTTGTGAACAATATGTGAGTTTGGAGTACGTTTTCACAGTGTGAACTTGAACAGGAAAATCAACTTTGCAAAAACTGCTAACTCCTATACCAAGGAGATGATACCACATTTAAATCCCTGTGCGGCAAACAGAAAATTATGATTTCTGATTTCTGTGGCCAAAGCTACTTACTACTCCACCAACATTGTAGCAGTTTCTAAAATGAGTAAAGCTCATTATGAAGTAGTAAAGCATTATACCCTAACCTCACCCAACCCTGAGATGCAAACTGCTCAGGAATAATGTCACAGAATAAACAACAATTTCAAGGAAAATATTGAAAAATTGTGACAACATTTGACATATCATAAAATGGACCCCCCACATCGTTAGCCCCCCCTCTGTACTCCAGCATTTACACTGGACATATGGGGCCTCATTACAACCGTGGCGTTGGACCATGGTGCTATTAGCACCATGGTCCATGCCGTATTCCGCCATGGTGGATGGCGGATTTACCGCCCCATTCCAAGGTTGGCGGGGCGGTAAATCCCCATTCACCATGGCCCCTTCCACATTCCCATTTTTGGCCCATAGGGCTCAATGGGAATGGGGAAGGCGCTAATTACGGCACCGTAAATTACGGGGCCGTAATTAGCACAAAGGTCCCTTAGCGGGTTGGACTTTAACGCCTGCAAAAAGCAGGCATTAAAGTGTGAATCTGGCGTTAAGGATTTAACGGCGCCGCAGCCTTTTACGGCGCCGTTAACCCCTTAACGCCAGGGTTGTAATGAGGCCCATGGACTTATTCTCTCGTCTCTCTCCTTCAGACCTCCTAAAATCATTTGCCTGTCTCAAACCTTCCTCCTACCCTAATGATATCATCCCAGAACTCAATGCATCATAAATGCTTCCCTCAAAGAAGGGTCATTCCCAGACACCGTCAAGTCTGGTTTTATCTGACCTCTTTTGAAAAAAACAAAGCCCATTATGAACCTCATGTTTATTGGCAAAATCTTGGAAAAGGTAGTTGCTACTCGACAGAATCAATCAACTGCACCTCCAAAAAGGACTATCAGTTGGTGTCCATCCCAAGTGTAGAATCAATATGGGCATCATCCAGGTGGTGGAACATGCCCCCTAAATCATGGATAAGGGTGACTCATGCACTCTCATCCTCTTTGATCTATTGACTGTATTTGACATAGTCGGCCAATGTATCCTCCTCACCCTTCTTGCTGACAGTGTGGGATTCTCTGGCACTGTCCTAAATTGGTTTACCATCTACCTCTCAGGCAGGCACCAGGTCATCGACAACAACATGTTGTGTTCTAACTGACTTTCAGTGTCCTGTAAAGTTACCCACGGCACATCCTCTCACTGATCTTTTTTAACCTTTACATGGAACTTCTGGGTACATTCTGCAAAGACCCTGATACAGCCACCTACCAATATGTGGTTGATACACAGTTATAGATAAGAATAAAAAACACACAGGACATCAGTCGTTGCAGCGGTTGCCTAGCCATCATCCAGTCCTGGATGTTAGCTCCCTACCTCAAACACGGAATGTGTCCTCATCGGTCCACCAACAAATTGCCCAACAATGCCTCAATGATATGCGCCTAGAAGGATTTAATCCACAACTCTCAGATTCAGCAAAAGCCTCAAGCTTCAGCATTGACAGTGGGCTGCCCTTCCATGTCTTATCATCTACAAAGCAGTCACTAGTAGGACACCACCGTTCTTGGCATCTAGCTCCACGTATCTGGTGGCACACGCTTCTTGTGCAGTAAATCGACAAACCAGCTCATATCACAAATAGTCCACACATACAAAGAAGGATCCACAAACAATAATTCTCCTGTCACACACCCACCCTCTGGAATTCAATCCGAGTATAGACTCTGACTGCCCCACAATTCTCCAATTTCACAAATCTCTCAAAATGTGGCTTTTTTAACAGCACCTGCCAATGGACTAATCACAATGGAAACACAAAACGCAACCAACCTACAGCACCAAGCAATTGTTAAAAGATGCCAGCCTAAATGCTGCCTCAGGCTACATTGGCGTTGTACACAATAAAATAATAATAAAAATAAAATACACTGTGATTGAAGGACAGAAGGATGATTAAATGCATGGAGGAAGGAAGGAAGGAAGGAAGGAAGGAAGGGAGGGAGGGAGGAAGGAAGGAAGGAAGGAAGGAAGGAAGGAAGGAAGGAAGGAAGGAAGGAAGGAAGGAAGGAAGGAAGGAAGGAAGGAAGGAAGGAAGGAAGGAAGGAAGGAAGGAAGGAAGGAAGGAAGGAAGGAAGGAAGGAAGGAAGGAAGGAAGGAAGGAAGGAAGGAAGGAAGGAAGGAAGGAAGGAAGGAAGATGCTGCCTCTAACCAAAACGTTGTTATACAAACCTTGAAAGCAAATATTCATGAACAATATAATTTGGCAGATGTCAATATGCGTCCATTGGGTAAGGCTGATTTTTTCTTTTGCTGACACAGTACAAAAAAAGGCTGCATGAAAAAAATATATATATCATTGTAGAAAAAGAAGTGTGCGGCTTGTGTGGAACTTTAGTCGACAATTCGCTAATAAATCTTGGACTTTAATACAGAAGAATCATTACAGCAACATTTTGCACTCCTGCTCTTTGTGTTATTACCCAATGTTTTCAAATGCCGACTGTGCACTTTGCATTATTTATTTCACACTCCACCTACATTGCTATGAATGCATTCGAAAGTATGGTAACACGATGATGAATGGAAACACAAAACAAAGGGGAATAATTGATGACGCGACTCAATGGGAAGCAAGGTTATAGCCGGGTAGAAATGGGGAGAGGAAATGAATGAGATTCAGATTTCGTATTCGGAATTTCGAGTGCTTAAGCCACAGGCTAAGCCCTTTTGCAGCACACCACCTCCATATATGAATGCAAAGAGGTGCTGGAGATTTTGACTATTGCCCTTCAGTGCTACACAGTGCACCGGATTCCCAAGCATATTGCTAAGGGGTATTTTTATGGATGCACATTGCGTTTGGGCATATTGAAAAGGGCAACACGCAATGGTGTATCTAGGATTATTAATAACGACATTTACATTAAATGCATTGTGTCAATCAAAACTATACATGTTTCATCTGGTCAGTGAACACAATATTTTCTTGAAGGGAGGTTAAAGCTCAGTTTTCTTTAAAAAAAATGTAATTCACTGAAATAGTTTTGTTCTCTGACTAATTTCCTAAACTGTATTAAGAACACTAGGCCCAGCAAGCAGCTCCAGAGCACATAACAGATGAAACAAATATAGAGTGTAAACATGACATTACAAAAATAGTCAGACATCCAATTAATTAAGTACAATACAAATATGTAGTAAAAGTATCAAGCAAAATAAAAATGTGCACTTAGCCATGAAAATGTAAGTTCCTCTTGGCCTGAGATATAAACAGTGAAAGGATGGATGAAGGAGGAACTGATGAAGATACCGAATGTCCCACTTACGCTCACCAAGCTTGAAGATATTTTTCATCCAATTTCTTAGTTTTTGTGGAGAGAGTCACTTACTTGTCGTAAAAACTGAAGGTAGCCACTTAGATGGATATTAGGATACTGGTACAACTGACAAATAGGTAGACCCTTGGAGCCTTCCAGAGAGAGACCACTTTAGGTTTCAGCTGTTGGCAAATGGGTATCTAACCCAATTAAGATATCTAGGATCATGTGTGGATACTTTGCCAAAGGTTCCAGATGATTCCAAGGTTGTGCTTTCAAACTAACTGAAATGTCTCCAGTAGCCTTGTATTGATCCCACTGGAGACACTATTACATTAGGAGAGTGGAAAAAGAGACAGAGCCTTGACAAGTGAGGTGCAGTGGTCTCCGCAAAGCAGAGGAGAATACTTATAAATGAGGCCGAGCTAGAAATGCGCACTGTTCAAGGAAGCTCCGACCTAACGATCAAATGAGAAGGCCTCATTGAGTATGACACCCCCGTTGGTCACCTGTTCAACTAGTAGATGTGAAAGGCTGGGGTTGTTGCCTCAGTCGAAAGTCTTGGTTGATGGTATGATCCGAAGGCCTGTGAGGACGACCCAAATCTTTGTGTATTTAAGCAAAGCCAGTTGTCCGACATCCATACCTGAAGTTTAACCATGCAGGCAGCCAGCCTTGTCGTATCCCCGATGTCAGGTCAAAATGGTTGAACAACTGGATGTCAACCGAGTACATCTGAAAACACAGAACTGATTAATCAATCAGACCTGCAAGGGGTCACATTTAAGCATCAAAGAGCGGCGGAGAGGGTGACCCCCATTGGGGACCGGCACCACCTATGACTAGTGAGCTTCAAGCCTAACCTGCTGCTTCCTATCGGTCAGGAAAGAGCTAAACCAGGACAATGCTGGACCTGATAGACTAAGCAAAACAGCAAGATGATCAGAGGGTTCTCATGTTCTATGGAATGAAATGCCACTGTCAAGTTAAACAGCATCAGTGCTGCCTCTGTGCCCTCATCTGCCTGCTAAAGGAGATTTTCAGTTATGCCAAGGATGGCGGTTTCCTTTCTCCATCTTAGCCAGAGTGCTTTCTGTAGATCATGAAAAGGATGTTGGGCATTCCAATGATCTTAAAGTAGAGGAGTGGAACTTGTTTCGTGAATGGTGCCCACCAGGTGCAGCTGCAGGCTAAGGCTTTTGCAAATAACTCTGTATCACCCACTGTTTAAAATAACTGAGCTAAACACCTCTAGACGTTTTGATGTTGGTAAGTCAATCTGGTCAGTTGACAGGTTCAATGTTAATGATCTTGGTGAAACGTGAACCAAGTGATCAGAGTGAACCTTGCAAAGAGAAGTAGATTCTGAAAGTTGAACATGAGCAAATACTAGTGTGGAAGAGGATCCAAGAAACGTCTGATCGCAGTGTAGAACTAACTGATAAACCAAATCATATTGTTGTAGCAAAACAGAAACACTAAACGCTTCATATATGCCAATTATGAGTCTTAAAGCCACCATAACTTCTCTACCACAACCATAAATTAAACATAACTAAGCTACTACGTTTCACTGCTCGTGATATTGCTCGTTAGGCTGAATGACATGGACAATCTCGTTTTAAAATTAATGATTTATGTTCATGTCGGTGTTTTCTTTTTCAAAAATTAAAAATCGAATGTGAGTAAACAAATATTGCCCCTTTAACAAAGACTTTTCATTGAATTCCTGGTGTTTAAAAAAAAATACACTATCATACCTAATGCACCTACTAATCATGGACTGCAGCCATGACTAGAACCCTGGAGCTACCTAATGCCATCTGCCAAAATCTTTAGCCATGGCCCACACAGATCTGTTCACTAAATTAGGACACTGGACATCCCCATTTACACTTTACCTGGGCAATGCCAGGCATTTCAGAGTCATTTGATATAAACACTTGGCATGGCCTACATTCATGCACATTGACCATTTTGCCTAGGTAATGGTCACTGGACAAGCCCCAGGATCCACAGAGCCACCTAATGGGCCCACTGTACAGGATAATGTCATTTGTGATGTCATCTGTGATGTCATATGTGTCACAGTATGAGCAGAGCATGGCAGGGGCTCGACTTATTATTGTATAGCTAAACACGACTTGTTAATGTTCCCTAAATATATATGTATTCACAGTTTTTTTTGTTGTTTTTTTTTTAAATCTGAGGAACAGTTAAGGCGATCAGATTTAATGCAATAAAGCACTTGAAATTCAGCTGATGTGGGAATTGATGATCATGTTAGCTTGGCATCCCCCTGTAATTGACCCCTAGGATATAATGGTGTGTTATTTATATAGCGCTTACACTTAAGTGCTTTACATACTGCACATATGCATACATTTATTGCCGGATTCAAAACTGCGACCTGCAGATCACAAACAGTTCGAAGATGCTCGTGCTCAACCAACTGAGATATCTTGCCAGCCTCTTCTTTTGTATGTCATTGTGAATCCCTTTTTATATATGTACTTATGGGCTTTGCAACGGCGGGGGTGGTCTCTGAGTTAAGATGATAATGAGTTACAACATCCGCTGAATTTCAAGTTGTTTTTTGCGTTAGATCAGATCATCTCAATGGAACTAATGTATTTTCAGTGAATTTCAAAGGCATTGTTATGCTATAGTTTATTCAAAGCCATTCACCATGTCCTTCAGACATGGCCACTGTGCATGTTGCACCAATAGGTTTCTTTAGGGCCCACAAACTATTGGCTTCGGCCATGCCCGCCCCTGTACTTGTTCCACCAATAAGCTTCTTTGGAACACACTGGCCATGTAGGCTACTGTACATGTGGGACAGAGACCCATTATCCCCTGACTAGTAGATGTGATCACTGTAGAAGCAAGATTCCTTTTTTTTTATAACTCTTTTCTTGTTCCTGCAAGATTCCCCCGATAATGTCACTGAACTACACATGCAGCTGCAATACACTCCCATAACCGCAGTATTTACCCGGTATTCTTGCGGTTATGGGAAAATGCTAAAAAAATACATCTAAAACTCTTTTCCACCCTTGCAGGCACTCACCATGTGTCCCCCTCCTCTTCACACAGTGCCCCCAATCCACTCAGATGCTTTTACCTCTCCCCAGCCCTCTCCTGTTACCCCTATCACTCTTCGTTTCGTGTGATGCAGTTTCATCCCCGATCATGTTTCCCGTTGTAGCTGTGGTTATCCTGCGGGAGTCCCCAGATATTTCTGTGGTTATGTCAAAGCGTTCAAACTCTAACTTGGTCCCCCAACTGCCTAATTTCACATAGCATCTTATTTCCCCTGACCCCCTCACCAAATAAGGCCTGATGAAATGTCATCATTTTACCTCCTCCAAATAGCTTTTTTCCAATTTTAGTTCTTTCATTTCTGCGGTTATAACTCGCATCGAGCAAAACGTTTTTTGGCTCTTCTGAAAAGCTTCTCTCATGCAAAGAACCATGAGAGATTTTGCTATACTTTTGGGAAAAGCAGGCACTCCCTTACCTGTCAAATATTTGCTAAACTACTGGACAGAATAACCCCAAGGCTGTCCTTGAAATTAAGTCAACACATAATGCCCAAGTTATTCCTTCTTTGGTCCAATTCCCTTCAGCGTATTTTGTGCTGAGGCGTGATATACTGTGGACTTTTTCACTAAGAGACAATTTATGGGAGTAGGCTGAAAACAGTGCTTTTCCTTTTTCCTTTCTTAATATTATTTAATTTTTTAACAAATCTTTCCCAAAAATATCCAGTCTTTGGGGGGGCGCCATCACAAACCTTTTCTTTGCAAAAAAAACTCCTCAGTTAAGTTTTAGTTAAGTTGTGTATATTTAACGGAACCAAAACACTTCAAATTCAGCAGATGTGGGACGTCAAGACCAGCTTGACTAAGTGCATTCCTGTCCCTCATAATGCTGTGTCCCACATAATGCCATTTTGTATGTCAATGTGAATTCCTTCTCTTATAATATGTATGTGCTTGGTTTTGCAACTGGAAGACACCAAGCTAAACTGGTCATGACTTCCCACATCTGCCGAAGTTCAAGGGATTTGTTGAGTTAAATCTGCCAGTAAGCACAGCCTTTTGGCCTTGCCCACTGTATATTTTAAAACACTACCGGGCCACTAGCCATGGCCTTCGGCCATGATCAGTGGACCACTGAATTTGTTCCACCAATATGTTTCTTTTGGATCCACTTCGTGGCCACAGGCATGTCTTTCGGGCCCACTATCTAGGGATTTCAGCCCCAGTCAGTGAGCATGGATATCGTCCCTGTCCACTTTACATGTACCCCCAATATGTTTCTTTTGGACCCACTAGGTGACAGGTCAACTAGCTCGGGCCCTTGCCAGTGAGCACAGCCTTCGGCCATGTCTGCTGTATATTTTAAAACAGTACAGAGCCACTTCAGCTGTAGCCACTATACATGTCTTTCAGGCACACTACCGTTATTTCATTCCAGGGTTGCCCCACACTGCGGTGATGATCCCTCCTACCAAGTGAGGATACAATATATCTATTCAACCAAAAGAAGGGACACATACATAATCAATACCACAACATGCTACCCTCAGATATCAAGAAACTATAAGCAACCACTTAGCAAATGTGGGCTGCGTACAGTATAATTAATAACATATACAAAATGTTCTAAAATGTCATATTTTATTCACAGCACAAGTATCAAAAACATTAAAAAAACACATATACACAACATATCAGTATACAACGATAAAAAAATTATTCCACCTCACAGAATCAAGTTCACAAATGCTTGAAACAACACAGTAGCAACTTAATTTCTCTTGCTTCCTACTGTGTCAACATAGCCCAACTCATATAAGTTTCTGTCCTTGATGTTGTAAATAACTGGACATTCTTCAGGGGCAGAAATTAGTCTTGTGCTGTTTGTAGGTCTTTTTTCGTTCCTCTACAATCCCGGTTCCTATATCTAAGGGTACATACAAACATAAACACATTACTGAATGGGTATTTTGGGTTTGATTACTAAACCTAGCCATCCCTAATCACCAATAGGGTGCATCAAGTACACACTTAATAATATACCTGAGCCAAACAAACTTGTAGCAATACATGTCTTCAAGTTAATTAACAGTTCCAATTCTTGTTATACACCTATATAGTGGCATGGAGAGTACACCTCTACTAGACCAATACCTGAAACCAATTTACAAGACCTGAATTCAATATAACATGGTAAGCAATCCCTGCCTTCCTCCGCCAATTAAAACAAAGATAACTAAATGCAAAGGCATGTATTTAATCCTCACCCTGGGTCAAGGAGAGTGGTTGCCTCTCTTTTGAGCAAGATCTCTGTTTCTCTCTTGAAAAAGATAGGAAAGGAGTCCTTCAAATATACACCTCCACCAATCCGGGTCACACGTTGGGCCTCATTACGACCCAGGCGGTAAGGGGTTTACGGCAGCGTAAACAGCGCTGACCCTTACCGCCTGATTACGAGGTCCCTTAGTGCCATGGAGCTTTTAACACCTGCTTTTAGCAGGTGTTAAAATCCATGGCGCTAAGGGACCATGGAGTTAATTACGCCACCGTAATTTACGGTGGCGTAATTAACGCCTTCCCCACTCCCATTATGCCCTATGGGGCAAAAATGGGAATGGGGAAGGGTAAATGGGGATTGGGGACTTACCGCCCCGCCAAGGTCGGAATGGGGCGGTAAGTCCGCCAACCACCATGGCGTAAACGTAGTTTACGCCATGGTGGCAAAGTCACGGCCCAGGCGGTAACTTACCGCCTGGGTCGTAATGAGGCCCGTTGAATTTCTCAACATACATGGGTCTGGCAACACAAAAGACTCAATGAGTTTCAAGTTGGAAGGGGTAATGCACCTAAAAACTCTGAATTTCACAATAGCCCTTACCTTAGTACATGCTGACTGCTTTGTTTTAATTGGAAATCTGGACCATACTATTCAAGTCCAGTTCCATTCCTAATTGTGCCTTTCCACTCAATGGAAAATTCGAGTATCAACTCTCATCAACTAGCCCGTATTAAAAACAGACCCACAATTAGCCATACTGCGGGTTACTCGACTGGCTTCTACTTCACTAAAATGCCTATCCTGTTGAGCCTCGTTCTTACCTCTCAATTGTGGATAGCGTGTACTGAGCATCCATTCATCCTACTCCGATGCAGCCTAGATGACATTCGGCCACGGCCACTAAACGAGAAGCAGCAGGCGCATCGTGTCCCGATTACGCGTGTCGCGATGACGTCATCTCGCAAAAAGTGAAAGTTAGAGATGCCATTGTGAAAATCAAAGGGTTGTCCTTTGATCCCACCAGAGATGTATTGATTTGCCTCGACATTCAATCTTTATATACTAACATCCCCCAAAGAGCCACCTTGGAAGTGCTGGAAGAAACATTATTACAACTAGAAGACAATCATCCTGTGAGCAACTCCTTTATTTTATGGTGTGCTGAAACAGTCCTGGTTAATAACTTTTGTCAATTTCTGGGACAATTCTATATATGTCACAACTTGATTGTGGACACACCTGTTGAGGCTTTGTGAACTTTCTCTTTGCAGATTCTGGCTGTCCGCGTTTCTTGGAGGTGCGGGTCTCGTGGAAGTAAGGACGGGCTTCTAATGCCACTCTGACGGTAGTGGCCAGAAGCACAGAGTTCAGGGCCGGTGCAAAGGCAACCGCAGAAGATCAGTCCTGGAGGCGGCGTGAAGCGGCCGGGGTCAAGGATCTGGAAGACTTTGGATATCCTGGAGCAGAGGTAAGCAGTCTAAGGGCAACCGCGGGAGCAGTCCTGGAAGGAGTACCGTGGAGGCCGTGGAACACGCCGCGGCGAAGGATCCGGAAGACTTCGGATATCCGGGAGCTGAGGTAAGTGGTCCAATGGCAACCGCGGGAGCAGTCCTGGAAGGAGTACCGGGGGGCACAGTGGAAACAAGGATAGTTTCTCTAAACGAGCACTGGGAAACAGCAATCAGACTAGGACTGTGAGTGCCTTGACACGCGCTGAACTGCAGGGGCGGGCGCTTATCTAGCCTAGCTAGAAAACTATACCGCTGATCAGAGAGCGGCGTCCGCCATATTGGAAGGGGGTGGAAGGGATTCTGGCACATCGTTGTATTGACCAGGAGGTCCAAAGGGGGCGGTGGTGTGGTTTCATGACAATATACAGGTGGAGGGCACTGCCATGGGTGCAGCCAGGGCCCCTAATTTAGCTAACTTGTACGTCGATATGGTAGAACAAACTGTGATTTATTCTGGGATCAATCCATTTAGATCCCATATAATACAATGGTTGAGATATATCGATGACGTATTTAAGATGTGGCATGGGTCGATTGAAGAGGCTAACAACTTTCTGGTGTGGTTGAACAATCAAAATAGATATCTGAAATTCACAGCATCTATGAGTTCCATTGAAGTCAACTATTTGGATTTGACGATCTACCACAAAGACAACCAACTCATGGTCAAGCCCTTTGTGAAAAATACTGACAGAAACGCTCTTCTCCATTATAAGAGCCATCATGCTAAGCATGTATGGGACAATTTGCCTTTTGGGAGATTCTTGCGTCTCAAACGCAATAGCAGCACGAGGCTTTATTATGAAGAGGGCGCCAATATACTGATTGATAAATTAACAGACAGAGGCTATCCAACTAAGATTGTCAAACAATCAGCTAAGCGAGCATTCAATAACCATCGGGAGGCTCTCTTTGAAAAGAAAAATAAAGACAAACATGAGAGTCCTCTGGTGTTTGTCAATACTTTCAGTAATGTCTCCTACAAGGTGAAGAAGATTATTCGCAGGAATTGGAGAACGATCATGACTATTCCGCCACTATTGGTGGCATTTTAAAAAAGTACTAATATCCGTAAACTAGTTATGAAAAACGACATACAGAAGACAGATAACCCCATCGTTATACAAAGTACACTATGGGCTTTACCTAGAGTAGTGGGACAACATCCTTGTGGTGACTGTTTCATGTGCCCTTTAATTCGCAAAATGACCTCTGTGAATTTAGGTTTGAAGTCAGAATGGACATTGAAAGAACATACCAATTGTCAAACAGAGATTCTAATTTATGTGATTAGATGTCCGTGTTCATTGTTGTACATAGGGAAGACTAATAGGAAGTGTAAGAAATACATGATTGAGCATAAAAGCTGTCTCAAGAACCATACTGATAAAGCTCCATTATTTAAACATTACGATGAGAAGGGTCATTCCTTCATGGAATTTGAGTGGTGAATTTTGAAGAAGGTTGAAGGGAGAACTCAGGAAGAAATTAAAAGGAAACTAATTAATTTGGAGCATAAACTTATTTTTTTAACAAACAGCCATGTGACAGGGCTGTATGAAAACATTGAGTGGCACAATATCAAATAGGTATTGTTCTCCAATAGCCCGATGGTTCGAGTTTTGCAATTCCTATTGGTATTTCCTGTTGTGGCTACAATCTGTATGCTGCCACCAACAAATTCGAATGAACAGTGTATTGTAAGGATCCTGTCCTGATTTACGTCTAATTCGCCTGAGAGATAATTGTTATATTCATCTGTGTTTTCTTCAATGTACCAGGTGCATACAATTGATGGACATCCTATCTTCCTGTGTTTTTCTTCAATGTACATTGCACATCTTACTGTTGAATGTTAAACATAGAAACAAAGGGTCTTATGGAGCATTTCCTCTCAACCTTTATGAATATAAGGGGACCATTGTGTCTGTATATGCCTTGTGGCATTTGGCATTTTAAGAAATAGAAACTAGGCCCCCATAGATACATGGTGACACAAGTGTTGGATGCCGTTCCTTAGACTCTGTAAAGATCTTTATGCATTGAGCCAATTTCATTTATATTTACTGTTTGGACAGTTTCGATGCCGTGTGGTCGCCAGGACAACGTCTGCGTCGATGGACGGCACGTTGTGACGTCCTTGTATCACGTTTTTCGCAATGACGTCATTGCGGCACGCGGAATCGCGACACGATGCGCCCGCTGCTTCTTATTTACTGGCCGCGGCCGGATGTCATCTAGGCTGCATAGGAGTAGGATGGATGGATGCTCAATACACGCTATCCACCTTTGAGAGGTAAGAAGGAGGCTCAACTCTATAGGGATTTTACATAAGTAGAAGCCTGTCAAGTAACCGGCAGTATGGCTAATTGTGGGTCTGTTTTTACTACAGGCTTGTTTTTGAGAGTTGATACTCGAATTTTCCATTGAGTGGAAAGGCACAATTTGGAATGGAACTGGACTTGAATAGTATGGTCCCGATGACTAATTAAAACAAAGCAGTCAGCATGTACTAAGGTAAGGGCTATTGTGAAATTTAGAGTTTGTAGGTGCATTACCCCTTCCAACTTGAAACTCAGTGAGTCTTTTGTGTTGCCAGACCCATTTATGTTGAGAAATTCAACGTGTGACCCGGATTGGTGGAGGTGTATATTTGAAGGACTCCTTCCCTATCATTTTCAAGAGAGAAACAGAGATCTTGCTCAAAAGAGAGGCAAGCTGTCTCCTTGAAATAGGGTGAAGATTAAATACATGCCTTTGCATTTATTTATCTTTGTTTGAGTTGGTGGAGGAAGGCAGGAATTGCTTACCATTTTATATTGAAGTCAGGTCTTGTAAATTGGTTTCAAGTATTGGTCTAGTAGAGGTGTACTCTCCATGCCACTATATAGGTGTATGACAAGAATTGGAACTGTTAATTAACTTGAAGACATTTATTGCTACAAGTTTGTTTGACTCAGGTATATTATAGGTGTGTACTTGATGCACCCTATTGGTGATTAGGGATGGCTAGGTTTAGTAATCAAACCCAAAATGCCCATTCAGTAATGTGTTTATGTTTGTATGTACCCTTAGATATAGGAACCGGGATTATAGAGGAACAAAAAAAGACCTACAGACAGCACAAGACAAATTTCTGCCCCTGAAGAATGTCCAGTTATTTACAACTTCAAGGACAGAAACTTATATGAGTTGAGCTATGTTGACACAGTAGGAAGCATGAGAAATTAAGTTGCTACTGTGTTGTTTCAAGCATTTGTGAACTTGATTCTGTGAGGTGGAATAATTATTTTTATCATTGTATACTGATATGTTGTGTATATGTGTTTTTTAATGTTTTTTGATACTTGTGCTGTGAATAAGCAACTGAATTAAAATATGACATTTTAGAACATTTTGTATATGTTATTAATTATACTGTACGCAGCCCACATTTGCTAAGTGGTTGCTTATAGTTCTTGATATCTGAGGGTAACATGTTGTGTTATTGATTATGTATGTGTCCCTTCTTTTGGTTGAATAGATTTCAGGCACACTAGCCAGGGCCTTCGGTCCCAGCCAGTGAGCCTGGCTATCAGCCATGACCGCTGTATATTTCACAACACTACTGGGCCATTAGCCATCGCCTTTTCCCATGGTCAGTGGCCACATCCTTCAGCCTTGACCACTGTATATGTTTCCCCAAAATGTTTCTTTTTGGAACACTATACATGCCTTTCACCCTTTACCCCCACACATTGAAGCTGTAAAATTCCTCTTTTTTTGTGTTAATCGAATGTTTTTAACACTCTCGTTTTAAAACAAAAAGTGTCTTCCCATAACCACTGTTATATTTGCAATGTAATACAAATAACAACGGTTATCCGTAAATGCCTGCAAATAATACCGGTTCTTTTCGTTTGACGCACTTTCATTTCAGGTCCGATTTTCTACTTTAACCCTGGTTATCCCCATTATAACACTGTTTATGCAAAAATGTTCGAACTCTGAACTTGGTCACCAGGCCCCCTCAATTCCCAATTTCTCATGGTGTCCCCTTTTTTCACCTCAACATCCTCTAGCCTGATGCCATTTCATTGTTTATCCTTCTCCAAATTAATGTATTCTACTTTTTGTTCTCGGCTAACCCTAGTTTTCCTACCGTAACCCTGGTTATGTCTTGCATCAAAAAAAAAAGAAATGGCAGCTTTTTCATTTCTGAGATGCCTCACTGATGCTTTTTGGGGCACATTTATAGCTATCATTCTGGGGGATGCGGAAACCCCTTCTCTGTTATATATTGGAACTACCACTGGATGGAATAAACCCAGGCCCTTCTCGCAAATCAAGTCAACGCTTCGTGCCCAAGTTGTTTCATACCTGGTCCAATTCTATCCAGCGGTTTTTGTTGTGCGCTGCAGAGAAATGTTGACTTTTTCTCTATGGGGCAATGAATGGAAGTAGGCTGAAAACAGCAGTGATTTGCTTTCTTAATAATATTTTAATTTGGTAACAAATTGTTCCCACAATTTCCAGTCTTGAGGGGGCGCGTAACAAACATTTTGTTTTCAAAATATCACCAACATCAATCATGCAAGTCAAATGGTATTAGAAATAATATTTTTGGGTTTCCAATGGAACATGAAACTCATTTGAACTATATAGTGTGGGGACCGCCGCACTATAATATATATTACACAGCCTGCGGTAGCAGCCGTTTAGTTATAGGTAAGTTGCTCAACCCATAGGAAGAGCACTTTTTGCGCAGTTTATAACTTTGGCACTTCTGTGCAAATCCTCACCAAATATTGCAGAAAAGGTATACGGGCCCCTCTAATTGATTCTGCAAAGTTTGGTGAGGTTTTGTACAGGGGGAAAGGTTATAGGGGGCGTCATTATATGAAACTGCATGCAATTCTGCGATAACATTCTATATCTGACCTTGAATGGCTGTACACAGTGTGGTCCCAAAATATTTGAAAGGCTTATACATTTGGTGCCGTTTCAAAAATCTGCATAAAAGTTTGCAAAATGATTTAAGACCCAAATTTGAATGTTTTTTTCAAAGTTTGGTGGGATTATGTGAAGAAGGTCAAAGTTAGAGGGGCGTTTGAACATTTTTAATTGGCTTATAACTTTGTTGGCATTTGACAAATGTGTACAAAGTATTTTAGAAAGATTATAGACCCAACCTTTAATGTTTGTGCAAAGTCTGAATGGTTTTTGTCAAGTGGTTGCTAAATTGTCTGATTATTTTATGTACACATATTTTGACACTTAAAAAAAAAAGCAACATAGACAGATTTGCAGCAAAGTCATGCAAGGAGCATAGGCAAGGACCTGAAAGCATGGTTTTGCAAATGTGTCCGTGTTTTTTTTTTTAAAGTGTCATAATGTAGGTACAAAAAATAGTGATTTACTTTTGGTGACTGAGGTATAGCCTGTGACCATGGGCAGTGGCCAGATTGTCAGAGTTATGACCACAAGGGACTGGCAATGGGGTTAAAGTGGGCATGGCCACTGGAAATGGCTATGTGGTAAAGTCTTTCAAAATTGGAATATGTTTGAGTGGTAACTTTTTTTTGCCCATGGCTAAAAGTATGCCTTTGGCTACAGCTCAAAGTGCTGCACCAGATTGCATCAACAGATTGCTGTGACTACTGCTGCATACACTCCGAAACAATGCTAATCAGCAGATAATTACTGAGGACGCTGAATCAGGTGCCCATGTGATCACCAAGCGAGTCGAAACACGTGTCCGCTGACTTCTAACAATAAGTATAGCACCAACAATGGTTTCCACGACTGCTTTATTATGACAATAGTAATGTATTGAATAACCCACTGCTAAGGTGAACAGGGCTCACTCTCCTATTCGAAACCTAACACTTGAAGAAGGAAGGGAACCTTCAAAAAAGAACCCCATAACTAGCAGCAGGGTAATCCATTTAAAGTTCTAGATGAAGCACAGTGATCTACTCATTCTACCCTTCTGCCATTACTTGATAATTGTGTACTCTGATTATTGGGGCATGGACCATGGCCAAAGCCATAGGTTTGAATGGGAAAAAATACTTTGCTTGGGTTACAGTCTGAAGTGCTGTACTGAATTACACCAAACCTGCACAAATAGTATCAGTAAGGACCTGGGGGCATGATTTTGCAAATCTGTTTTGTGTTTTATTTTTACAGAGTGTCCAAATGTAAGTACAAAAAACAGTGATATAAGTTTGGAGCATGGACAACGGACCTAGCCCTCGGCAAGGACAAATGCCTACTCTGATTTACTTGTTGGGGCATGCAGCATTTTCAGCCAATCTGGGGTGTTTCAAGCCTCCCACCTTGGCATCCCTTGGCACTTTCCTCCTGGGCTCCCATAACCACTTTTCTATCCGTACTGCCCCTTTCATTTATGGATTTCTCTCACTGCAAAAAGCATATGTGCATTTATAGGAGTACTATGTATCATATGTTGGTATAAGTATGGGAAATGCAGATGCAAATGTTTTGTAGAACATTGTTAAGTGGGAGTTGGTGGGTGGAAGTTTAATATGTTGATAGGCTATATGTAGAGTGTGTAAAGTGATTGGTGGATATATGTGTGAATGGTTTAAAGCAGGCAATGAGGGAGTGTTACACACCTAAAAGAACAAATAGTAGAAGGGCTGCCTTGTGTGATGGTGTGAATGTGCATCTGTTTTTTCTAATAAGGCATTGGCTAGACAGGGGAATGTAGAGACTGTGGATAGTCATGAATGGCAATGGATTATGTTTTTTTTATTGTATACTAGAGAGAAGAATTTCAGACAGAAAATAGTTTCTGTGCTTTTTTTCTTTTTCTCTAGTATATAATTGTCCATTATTTCGATCAGCATAGTAGAAAATGCTAATGGGAATTTTGGAGAATCTTATTGAATATAAATACTTCACTGTAAAATGTAAAATAGATGGAGTCTATAAGATTATTGTTTTAGTTCTATTATTTAACTGTGAAAGGTGGTTCCTAAATGAAGCTTTTTTTATGTGTATTTATTTATCTTTTGCAAGAGAGGCCAGAAAGTATGGTGGAGAGGGAAATGAGGGAAGGGGCACCAGGCACAAATATGGAGGGGCAGGTGGTCACAGGACGATGTTGCGCATGTGATACATCTAAGGTAGGGGTCAGTGTTTCTCATGCTCCTTGAATACAGCTTCAAAAGCACTTTGAAATTTCTCGCCCCTGAAGAGTGGTGTGTTGCAGTATATACAAAGTACTGTTGTTTTCGAAAGATATGGATCAACAGCCCCTTTTATCATTTGCAAGTTAGCTGGTGGGATTTTGTGTCACGCAGAAGTAGGCAGTGTGGTTACAGTATTATTTGAGAAATGTGAGGCAGAGGAAGACAGTCTCTTACTTCGTAAGAAAGGAAATGCCTTCTGAGAGCATTGCAGTGGTTGGATTTGGTGTGGTGGCACATGGAGGTGGTCCTGTAGAAGTACTGCCCAGGTAGTCCGTGACTAAGTACAACGTTGCACACAGTGCATTTCACTTTGGTAGCTTTAGCCTTTGGTACATTCCCAACAGTGGTAAAGAACTGCCAAGCACATTATTCTCTCTGGGTGCTAGAGGTAGGCAATTCCTCTACCTCTTCTTCCTGGTCTTATTCATTGTCTTGTGAAGTATTGCACAATACATTTTCAAAGGAATTAAAGCTGGAAGGAGAAGGAGGAGGATTTACCTGTAGCCTATTGGCGACCGGGCATTGGCTATAGTCTTTTTAAGATGGACTGAAGTGGTAGCAAGATACTTGCTATTTAGGGGGATACGGGTCTTTTTTAATAACACTTTAAAAAATAAAAGAAATATGTACAGTGGATTTAGACAAAAGCCTTGACCACTGGCCATGTTCGAAGGCCATGGTCAGTGGACGTTGAGGCCTCTGGTGTTGGGATGCAGGTGCAATGCCCTAAATGTGTACGGACTACAAGCTGCGGAAGTTCTATAAGCATGGATATTTGGTCAGTTTTTAGTGTTTCTGTTATTTGTTGCAGTGTCTTAGGTCATTTGCAAATGGGATTTACTTTTGCTTTGGTGTTGCCACATTTTAGAGTGCACTAGGCTAACAGGCACCTGGTGGAATGATTGGCAGCAACAATATTTTTATTGGTTTCCATCAGCATAAGGGCCTCTTGCCACCTTAGCCAGGGTCCTGCCATTTTGAAATAGGCCTGGTCAGATTGCGTAGATTGCTGTTTTTTAGATCACTAAACCACAGTTCTGAGCCTATGTCTTTCCATTTAATTAAATGTTATTCCTGCCTCCCCTAGCGAGTGTTCAGCATGCCAAGGTCCGTAGAGGAAGGGTGAGGTGCAACACACATATCAGTTATAGGTGCAGAGACTAGCTGTTGTCAGGAACGTTTCGTGAAATGTAGAATAACAATTTGTGTTATCAACAATAGATAAAATACAATAGTTGTGAAGGACATATTTTGGTGTGAACAAAGCCTTGGGAGAAGTGTCAAATCTAGATTAGGATCATATCGGCCCCTAGGGAGTGTTGGGACAACTGGCTCTGCATTAGAATGGCTTGGTTGCACAAATAAATATGATAAACTAATTTCCAAGGATAGGATCTTCAGTTACATTTTTTATGAAGCCACCTGCTTCCAAAGAGATAGCTTGAACAATGAGTGCTAGGGATAGCAACAAGTTTCAAAATGAGAGTTGCAAAATGTGTTGTAGAAGTAAACTACTACAAGGCCTGAGAACTGCCTAAAATTACCAAATTGGCTGAGGTCATGGGAGATGAATTTGCTGTGTCTAATTTGCTGACTTCACTGCTCACACTCACTACATGATTGGGTAGTTTTGGTGGGACTGCACATCAGAAGTTACATGAACTTGTTTTGACCAATGAGGATTTGCCATTTTAGTAAATGTTACATGTGTAACTTTAACCAATCAGGATGAAGTATTCTCTGCTGACTGCACAATTAGGTAATTTATAGGGGGTTGCACTTAGGATGGTCTTGGGTAGTGTACTAAGAAATGGGGGGTACTAATGTATATTGTGTTTACATTTCTTTGTAGGTGGGAGCAAATAGGGAACATGGGCATAACATGTACTTGACATTTGTAATGTATTGTCATTTTGTAGTTTTTGTCTTTAAATACTGTAACTCAATGTGGGCAAATCAAGAGTGTTTTCAGTTTTCGTTTCTACATAGCTGACTGACCCTCCTGGATGTAACTTGCATGTATTAAAACCTGTTTTTTTTTTTGCAAATCGTGTACTCCATTATTGCTTACTTGGATTGTTTTTTTTCTGTTTGATTTGTGTGCCTACTGTACATATTTGGTGACCCTAAGGTGATATCCAGTGCATACAGAAGACACAGAGGGAACTCTGGCTGCACAGCCCCAGGCTGCTGTGCCCTGTCTTCCGAGAGCCGTTTTCTATGTAGAAAAACCAGAGAGGTAAGCAGACGCTGTGTTATTCTGAATGGCTGTCTGCACCCTGGAGTGAGGGATCCAGGACTGAGCTGTGCAGTCAGGTTATTGCAGTACAAGGCCTTGGGGGAAATCAAAGATTGCATAGAATGTGATAGCACTTTCTGCAAGAAACACAATGTTGTTTATTTCTTCCATTATTTTTTGTAAATAACGCTCCTTAAAGGCAAGGTAAGATAACATTGTGTGGTATTGCATGAGTATTTGACTGGTGTTCAGGTGAGGGTACCTCACTGAGGGGAAATATGACATCATGAAGAGTAGTAAAAGAGAAGAATTAATGTAGGGCAGTTCCTCTTAAATGGGGAAAGACAACATTGCATACAAAGTGATGTTCCTATGAAGAAAAAAACAATATACCCCTTAGCTCTAGAAGAGGAGTTTAAGTAGGTTTGAGTTCCCTCGCCAGGAGGCACAGAGGAAGAGGAAGGATCTACATTATTGCGTATATAAATGTGTGTTTTTAGCAGGTGTCAGTAGCTGACATGTATCTAGATGTAGTAATTCTTAGGGAGCATTAAAATATGGTGTATAGAAAGATGTCTTGTGGGGGAGGAAGTTTTGGCCATTCTTTGTAAGTGACTGTGTTTTATGGTTAGGTGTCTTTATTGGGTTGAGTAATTGTTTTTGTTTTGTGTTGTGAGTATTTATTTATTTTATGTATTGTGCATTTGTAAGGCACTTATACATCAAGTTAATTGTGTTTCAAAGCGCCCACAGGGCAACGGGGGGAAGAGAACATGGGAATGGAAGGCACACATGATAACAGTGAAAAGAGAGTAAGAGGCGGTCCTACTAGACCTTGTGAGCATTCAGAACATACAAGTGCAGAGAGAGAGAGAGGGGACGAGGGAGGAGTGTAAGTGCTAGTAGTTCCATGGAGGGAAGTGCTAGAGGGTGGAAGTGTTTTGTACCCCCTTGGAAATAAGGCACTGCAAGCCCAGTGTCTGCAGAGTTTTTGCTGTTTTGGATAAGGTTGGAACCTTGTGTTGTTATGGGTGCTCCGTTGGAGCACACGTGCAAAATCCTTCAACAATATACAGAAAAAATCCTTAAGTACCATCGTGGCTTATCTAGCTTGAAGGTAACTTTGCCAGTCCAGGCCACTTTTTTATGTTACAGCGAGCGAGTGGCAAGGGACTAGTTCAACGGTGGTTTCTTGTAGGCACAGCCGATACTATGCTGTAAGTCTAGTGCCGTGGACGCAGATCATACCTCGAGACTCCAGGTACGGTGTGATCTGTGAACAGAGTGTTGTTGCATCCTGATGGAAGTGGTGAAACAGAAAGATCTGAAGAAGAATTCAAAGGCAAAGCAACTGACTCCCCAGGCCCCACGGGCTCAGGAAGAATCTCAGAGACACCCTTGGTGTCGTTCTAAACAGACTTGTCATGCGGAACAGAATAACCAGTCTCCTTCTCTTCTCCTTCATCGAGTGGGAGAGGAAAAGGTATCTTCTTGATGTGTTTTGCATGGATCCAATGTCTCTTGCCTGCTACTCGTATAGCGGTCTGTGTGGCCAACAGGACCTGAAACGGTCTTCCCCAGAGCGGTGTGAGACAGGATGCTCTTTCAAAGGTTTTTGTGAGCACCCAGTTGCCTGGTCGAAGTCGATGACCTGGCCCCTCGTATTTTACTGGGAGGGCTTATCGAACTTGTTGATAAATCAAATACAAGTTTTGAGTTAACTGGTCACAGTATTCATAAATGAGCAAATGATCCACACCTTTCAGTCTTTTGGGCTTGGGCATATTCCAAATATTGGCTGGTCTCCCCATTATTATTTCATAGGGGGAGAGTCCAGTTTTTGTTTGTGGGGTCATCCGCATGGACAATAAAGCTACCGGTAAGGCATCTGGCCATTTCAAATTGCTACTGGCACAGATCTTAGCCACCTTATTCTTTAGGATACCATTATGGCATTCTACAAGTTCAGCACTCTGAGTGTGTCTGGCCGAATGGAACTGTTTATCGATCTGTAATCCCATGCATACTTGCAGGATAACAGCAGTGATAAAATGTGGACCATTGTCCGTTCAGATGGCCCTCGGCAAACCAAACCTAGGAAAATATTCCTTAAGCATGGTTTTCACTATTGTCATTGCTGTGGCATCTTTCACAGGGAAGGCTTCAACCCACTTGCTAAAAGCACAAATGACTACCAGAACATACTTATAATTCTGGCAGCGCTCCATTTCGATGAAGTCAAAATGTATCACTTCAAAGGGCACAGAGGGGGCACCAAAACTACCCCTCAGTGTCGATGTACCCTTTCCCACATTATGCTGTAAGCATACCATGCAATTTTGGACCAAACGCTCAGCATTCTTTGAGATGTTTACATTTACCCAGACAGATTCTATTAATTTACACATTTTTCTAGCACATATATGATTAGGACCATGAGCCATCGTTACCATATCAGTGACATAAGCATCGGGTAGCATCCATCTTTTCTTGACATTGTCTATGCAACAACCTTTATCATCTAAACTTGCAAAACCATCAGTCCATTGCTTAAGCTCTTCTGGAGTGGCATCAGCTTGAATATTTTTTATCAAATCAATTCCTTCATCTCTTATACAAGTGTTTGTGGCTTCTATTGTTACATTCATCTCTGGATACAAATCGGTGTCAGTCTGTTTGGCTATCCTGTCAGCAAAAGCATTACCCCTCCCCACATCATCTGTTACTTTCTGGTGCGCGGCACACTTCATAATTGCTAGTTGAGTACGAAGCGCAAGTGCTGAGAGTAGCCGAACTATCAAGGTACCATGATGAATCTTATTTCCGTGTTAAGTCAAGAAACCTCTTTCTGCCCATAGTCTTACGAAGTTGTGAACTACCCCAAAGGCATACTGGCTAACTGTGAATATAGTTACTCTAAGCCCTTCGGAAAGTTCACAAGCTCGAGTCAATGCGATAATCTCTGTGGCCTGTGTGGAGTTATGCAAAATTCTTTTGATTTCCACAATAGTGCTTAATGTAGTGATGGCATAAGCAGCAGTGGATGTACCATCTGGAAGTTTGAAGCAGGAACCATTGCAAAACAGCTCCCCTTGTGGATCTTTCAATGGTGTGTCATTTAAATCAATTCTGCCTTTGGGTTCTTGCTCTATGGTATAGATGCAGTCATGTGACATGTTGTCACTGCAAGCAATGTCTTGCGAAAGAGGCAATAGTTTGGCCAGATTTAATATGCGACATTTCTTAATTTGGATATCCGGTGCAAATAGAATCAGTTGATATCTTGTTAATCGTGTTGAGGTGAGATGTCGTGTTTGCATTCTATTCACTAGAACGTCTACGGAGTGGGGTACCATCATGGTTAAAGAGTGACCTAAAACCATACCCTCACTTTGTTTTACGGACGCAGCAGCAGCAGCGACAGCTCTCAAGAATCTCAGCAAAGCGCATGCAACAGGATCAAACGTGGAGGAAAAATAATCGCACAGTCTATTCTTCCTCCAATGTGCCTGCGTTAGCACAGCCAAAGCACATCCATCACATTCATGCACATACAGTACAAAGACTTTGTCATAATTTGGTGTGCCCAAAACTAGCGCTGAACACAGCGCAGCCTTGAGCAGATCAAAAGCTTTCTGGTGGTCCAAGTTCCATGGTAATGGCAAAGAAATGTCCTTCTTTGTCAATGCCAACATTAGCTTTATCACTAGTGAGAAATGTGGGATCCACTGTCTACAGTACGAATCAATGCCTATCAAGGCTCTGACCACTTTCGGTGTATTTTGGACAGACATGTTAGAGATGTTTTTTATCCATTCAGGTGTCAGTCTTCTTCCCTCCTTTGACAGGAGATAGCCCAAATAGGCGACCTCCTGTCGACAATATTGAAACTTTTTCAATGAAGCCTTATGCCCATGCTCTGCTAGATGAATAAGCAGCAACACGGTGCTCTCTTTGCAAGCTACTTCTGAGTATGCAGCTAAAAGAAGATCATCAACATATTGCAATAAAGTACAAGTGGGAGGCAACTCAAGTGTATCGGGTTGCTCCTCCAAAGCTCTACTCTAAATACTCGGACTCTCTGTGTACCCTTGCGGCACACGAGTGAATGTAAACGAGCGTCCCCCTAGGGTGAACTCGACCAAATATCTACTATCAACGTGTACAGGAATACTAAAGAAGGCCTTCTTAAGATCCACAACACTGAAATGAGTAGCAGAAGCTGGAATCATCGTTAATATTGTAGTCACATCAGGCACAATTGGAAATTGTGTAGCAACAATCATATTGATAGCATGCAAATCAATAATAAAACGGAAAAGAATCACATTATCCCCTTTCTGGTACAGCGGCAAAATCAGGCTATCGCACAAACTTCCTGCAATTTCCTCAATCACTCTAGGATGAACAAAATCAGAAACTATGCTTTTTAGAGCTTGCTCACCATCATCTGAAATCGTATATTGTGGAATACGTGGCAACTTAACACCTGGTTTCAAAATAATTTTAACAGGTTCAATTTGCAAAATGCCAACATCAATGTTGTCAACCGACCATAAACATGTCAGAACTTTATTCAATTCAGAAGGTAAAGGGCTAGTCAGAAATTGTGAAGTCGAAGATTGCTGGGTTGAAATCGTCAAAAGTACTTCATCCGAAGAACAATTAATTATTGCATTTAATTCCTTCAACAGATCCAAACCCAACAAATTCTGGCCACAATTCGTCATTAGAAGAAATGGACAATGATCCATGAAGGGCGGGCCCCAGTGAAATCGGTACCAGCTGAGAAACCGGACTAACCACTGGTGTGCCAGAAAACCCCACAGAAATGTATATTCTGCCTTGACAGTGGAATATTTGGAACCCGCAAATGATCAATGGAACACTTCTGTGCTCTCGTATCTATCAAAAATAGATGCTTCCTATTCCCCAGCTTCATTTCTACGTAGGGCCCTTTCTGATCGACAGGAATAGGCACTGGTTCCAGACTCTGCTTCGGGCTGTCCTAACGGAATAATATATCGTCAAATACGAGATCGTCAGAAAGATAGGTAGTTGAAGGATTATCAAAAATATTCCTACTATCAACACTAGGTTGCTGACTATCCTGTGAGAATGACTGTGGATTCTGAGCAAACTGACTTCTACCAGGACCTCTGAATCGTCCACCCATGCCACCATATGTGTTATACGATCTCTGCTGAAGGATAGGGCATTGTGCTCGGCAATGACCTTCTTTTTTTTTTCTTTCTTTTTTTAAATTATTTTCCCAATTATACAACCAAAAAAAAACATTACTTGTTGCTTACAGTATCCCAATAACTCCCTCTCCTCCCTCCCTCCCAATTTTCAAGACCGTTCTGCACTGCAAATTCCGTGCACTGAAAGTTATCATGGGCTATTCGTATCTTCGTAGGAGGAGCTGTCCACCTTCGGGCAGAACAGAGACACTGTGAACGCCACCCATTGTAGTAGGTCGTTAGACGTGTCTAGTTTTTGTTGGCGTTGGGCAGTCTCCCAAGCTCCGTTTCGGCCGTCGACCATCTCCGGAGGTCTTCTCACCACAGTGCTAAGCTTAGGGCTTTGGGGCATTTCCAGCTCATGGCGATGCTTCTTTTCGCAAGAATGTACATTAGGTCCTTGAGTCTATTCAATGGCTTGTTCTTTTTGTTTCTAGGGTATCTACCCAGGATGCATGCTTTAGGTGTGTGCACCTCCAGGGCGATGTCCGCCTCGGCCACCTTGGCTTTGATTTGTGCCCAAAAGGTCTGTATTGCAGGGCATCCCCAGAACATATGAGTCATTCCTGCCTGGGGTTCTTTGCATTTGGGGCACCCCGTGGCTTCGGCTCTACTGAATCTGGAGATGCTGTCTGGGGTGAGGTATGCTCTATTCATAATGTAGAATTGTATAAGCTGAAGCCGGGCATTTCTAGATACTGTTTTGTGGTAGTGTGTTATGGCCTCCCACTCTACGTCTTCGAGCTGTAGGCCAAATTCTATTTCCCACTTCTCCTTGCACTTGAGGTCATGCTAGGTGATGCAGTCGAGCAGTGTTTCGTAGATTCTAGAGCTTTTGTGGCCCCCCTCAGTAGCTCCTAGCAGGCTCTTGGTGCTCTCGTACCCAGTGTAAAGGTTCTCTGTTGTGGGCCAGCGGCCTACCAGACTTTTTACTACAGCGTTGTGCAGTAGGAACTGTCCTGTTGGTATCCCAGAGGCCTCCTGCAGCTCAGCGAACGTGAGGATACCCTGATCATCCACCAGATCTCCCAGAGCAGCTACGCCACATGCCTCCCATATGTCTCTTATTATATTTTGGTTCCCTGACATGATTGCAGCGATCGGGATTTGCGAGGAGTAGGGATCAGTTAATTTAGCAGCCTTGCAGGTTTGTTTCCATATCTGCATTCTTAGTAGGATTAAGTGTGTATATTGTTGTTTTGTTCCTGGCGTGATCCAAAGCAGATCCCTGAGTACCATTTGGGGGATTGCAGGCTGCAGGAGGTGAGTGTCTGTTGAGGCGTCATCGGCCATCCGTTGTATCACGTGTTTCAATTGACCAGCCAAGTAGTAGAGTTCGAAATTGGGGACCTTGAAGCCACCTTTGTCATTAGGTCTCTGCATTGTCTCCAAGGCGACTCTGTGCCTTCCATCTTGCCACATGAATTTCCTGCAGAGCTTGTTTAGGTCCTTAAAGAATTGTTGCAAAAATCTATCTAAGCGCATCCCTTGTGCAAATTCGCGTCTCTTCACTCATTGACATACAGAGCGTCCAATCTATCACCATCTGCTTCATTATTCTGTAACCGATCTAACTCCCTCTTAAACTCGAAAACCCTCTCAACATACTCATGTACTTTCTCCGCAGTGATCCTTGAGTGAGCTAAGACATTCAAATCCCTTACCCTTGTGGGACATCCATATCCATCAAATCATTCCACATTTCGGCCAAGTGCATTCCCATCCCCTCAATCAAAACATTCTGTTCGGATATACTTTCTAGATCAAGAAGTGTAGCTAAAACAGCTGGTTTTTCACCTTACTCTATACATTTCTTACCCATGTGTCAATTCTCTTTTCCTAGCTTTAGAAACTGTACTATGCGTCACTACTTTGATTCGGCACTTGCCCCTTCATTTGCTACAAGCGGAGCAAAACCGCTTGGGAAAGAGAGAGTAGACGAATCCTGTACAACAGGTAGTCGATACACTACCACTGGTAACCAAGACAGAATCACAGGAACAGTAATAGTCGGTAAGGGTGGAGATGCAGAAGAGGGAGCAACAACAGGAAGAGGAGGAACAACGGGAGGAACAGGAACAGCAATGGGAGGAGGTGCAACAGCGGGAAGAGGTAAGACAGCAGGAAGAGGCATATAAGGAGGTGGTGCAGTGGCAACGGTCCTACGTTCATTTAAAAGCTTATCATTAGTTTGTCTGAGGAATGAACATCTTTAGACGGACATATTTTCTGTACACCAAGTTGGAAAGCCCTATCCATGTTTCTAACAGACTCTGACTGTTTCTGTTGATCATACAATAATGCTTTCTCTGAGCTAGACATGTGACGACGTGCATGCTTCTCTTTACTCATCAGTTGCTGCATAGCTTCCTTTTTCCAATTCTGAATTACATCAAATGCTGCAGGCCTAGCCTTTTTCTTGAACAATATAGGGCCTCATTACGAGATGGGTGGTAACCATGGAGCTATTAGCTCCATGGATGCCTCCCATACCGTGCCCGTGTCTGGTCTCGTTCAATGGGGACTTACTGGTGTAGTCCCACCCTGGCGGAACTGGCAAGTCCCCATTGAACAAACGATTCCCCATTCCCATTTGAGCCCCCATAGGGCTCAATGGGAATGGGGATGGTGCTAATAATGGGCTCGCGACTTGCAAGCCCATTATTAGCACCCTGGTCCCTTAGCAGGACCCGTAAGGGACGTGTGGTCAGACCACACGTTCCTTACGGTCCCTGCCAAGGGACCTTGGAATAGAGTGGTAAGGGATTACCGGCACTGGTCTCCTTACCGGTGCCCGGTATCCCTTACCACCCACCTTGTAATGCCCCCCATAAACTCTAAATACTCTATACGGGCAATCTCAAAACTACCATGAACTGGCCATTGAAATTCAGAAGCATGTCTAGTTTGTCTGGGCCAAATATCGTTGAATACTATACTACCAATGCCCATACTTACAGTACATAGTACATGCTAGCGACCTCTCCTGTGGCGCCAGTCGGCCAAAGTCCAAATACTGTCTGTCTCTGCGGAATCCACTCCTGGAACAGGCAGACAATTTCCCAGGCATATCAGATCACTTGTGTTACCTGGCATCGTTTGGGCTCATGAGGACAAAACTGCAACCAAATATCAGGATACTTAGGAATCGGGGCACGACTCACCTGATTTCAAAGGACTAAAGAGGTCAGATCAGATTACAAAGGACCCTTGTGGTTGGAGATTTTGGCAAAACAGCCCACCTCGATATGAGGACCCTCGTCAAGATGCCCTCTCAACCGCGTGCTCACCGTTCAGGGATCGGATTGTGCAGAACTGTCGAGGTGTCACGTTTCATACAAAGGGGCCCCCTTTTTCTCACTCTCCGATCCCGGTCCAATAGTGGCGTCTTCTCTTCAGCGAGGTGACATCAATCTTGATGGTCCCTGTTCGGGTGCCATCTGAAAGACGAAAGAAATATCGAGGCTTAGTACCACAAGTGAAAAACGCCAATCACGGGTTGAAAAGATGCAGGTATCTTTTATTACTGTACAGTTACAAAGCAAAACAGATAGCTATCTGGCTCCCAACACCTCGTATTGTGTACCAGCAGACACAGTGAGGGGTGAGAGTGCTGGACATCTAAATACAGACATATTTATACCATTTTTGAAACATTGTCAAGCCTCTATCCAAACTAATAATTCACTGGCTAGAGCTTGTACCTAGTTCATATGACAGATGTTACAATATTATACAAAGGATTAAACAAGTTTGCATGTCCATGAAGTCACAATGATGCTGTTGGTTTTCTGATCCACAGTAAGCCTTATTCCACGAATCACTACAATGGAGTTCAGCCAGAACACACGATCTGAGTTTGTTTTCCATTGTCTATTTATACGAGGATGACGCTTGTGAGCGCAGACAACACTTGAATGGCAGTTCATATGAAGCACAAGGTTTCTTTGTATTAGTCAAACAGTGGATGGGCATAACTTAATGCGTACTGTGCCCTCTCTCACAGTGAGGAGCAGGCAACTGGATGTAGCCCTCAACATATAGCAGGGGTCACCTTAGCTGTAGGAGACATGAAAATCTTGTTTGCCACCCTGTAAGGGAAACAGGCAGACAAGATATGGAGGAAGGCAGAGTAAAAAGGAGTATTCCTGAGCAGTAATGCCCACAATGGTGCACCTTTTAACAACTGTTGTGTACATGTATGGAAAGCTTTGAGGGACAGATACACAAACACATCTGACATAAACTCTATCATGGTCAGCACAATGAAGGCAGATGAGGACCCTGCCCACTACATTCAGCAGAAACAGGAAATGTGGCAGTTAAAGGCAAGAGAGCATTGGGACAACAATGTAGTTGTCATTTACCACATGTTGCTTGAGGGTCTTCTAGCAGAAGTACAAGCAGATTTGAATAAGGTGGTTGGCTTTGAAGCAAAGGCATGATCAGAAACTCAGGCACATATAGTACACTATATTTAGAGTGACTCAACAAAAGGAAAAGGATTGAGTATAACAGACACATAGGGCAGAAGTAAAACTAGCACAGAAAAAGCTGGCTAAATTCAGCATGGAACAAACAGTATTTGCTAAACCACGAAAGGGAAGAAGGACAGACACCCATGCAGGGATTGATAGAAGGAGCAGGAGATGGCAGAGGGCAGATGGGAGGTTTCCAGAGGTTTCCAGAGGGGACAAGGCAGTTAGCAACTAGATAGAGGGGCTAAATGGGAGGAATTACACCTAGGTTCCGAGGGCTGTGCTGGGCGTGTGATAAGATACAACACTTTGCACAAGATTGCCGGATTAGGCCACCCTTGGCCCACAATAACCCTAGCAATCTAGTGTATCGACTCACTTGCTACCCACCATCCCAGATGCAGCTTACCATTTTCCCACCTGCCCCAGGTCCCATGCAGCAGCAGCTGATTCAATACCCAGCACCAAATGTCCTGCAGACACACATGCAACAGTCAACTGCTCAGCTCTGGGATAAACCCCCCCAACCTCAGAGCTAGGTATGTTAGGGGCCAATCCTTTCCCGTTCCCAGGAATAAATGTTTACCCACGATAGGACACTTAGAGCTCTGACGTGCCCAGTACTATCAGTAACTTCAGACCTGGAGGAGGAACCCCAGTTG
Source organism: Ambystoma mexicanum (assembly GCF_040938575.1). Classification (NCBI taxonomy): domain Eukaryota; kingdom Metazoa; phylum Chordata; class Amphibia; order Caudata; family Ambystomatidae; genus Ambystoma; species Ambystoma mexicanum. The sequence continues at coordinate 929,407,371 of NC_090929.1, read as the reverse complement.
GAGTGTAGATAGGGGATCAAACATTTTATTTTATGGTTGGTATTGGTGCAACCAAGTCCTGCATTAAGAAAGAGAAACAATTTGTATACAACCCATCTAACAGCATTTACTTACAGATGACAGAGGTTTCAATATGCTTGTTTACTTGTGAGTCCCCAACCATTTTAAAAGGGTATTACAAATGGATTTACTTAGCTTGCAGGTACAGAGCACAGTAATACAGTATATAGACAACCTCCTAGGGTGCAGCACAACAGAAGAGCAGTGTAGAAATGACTCAGTGACACTTTTTACTTTCACTCTATCAAATGAAATAATGGACATGCAGGGATTCTCTGGGGCAGTTGTATTGGTTCCTTTTACTGAAGATGTACCCATCACCACAGGTACATAAGAACTGACATCACCTTTTTTGTATTCATGAGATACCCCTGTTAACCTCATGGGCAGGGATATCATGAGCAAGCTGAACATGACCATTTCATTCACTGAGGATGGAATAGTATGTTCCACCACAGGCAATAAGCCATGCTAGAGCTACTGTGGGAATACAAGAACATTGTGGGCAGAGCACCCTGCCGGGCATATCCCTCCACCCAGATGTGTTCTTCTATGGAGTAACAATTCTGCTAGGCTTGGGGCCCGGGATTCAGGAACAAACACTACGCATACCAGCAGAATGTGTATACAGAATTTGTATTCAGACCAGCCGTCCCCCACTAAGGCAGACACAGTGATGCTGTCAGGCACAGATGAGATTGACGTTGAATGACATAAAGTGCTATGCATTGACCCAGCACAGCAATTGCAAGAGGTGTCTGATGAACAATTGTTTGAAGACACTGATGATACAGGAGGGATAGAGTTTCATACCCTATCAGATAACTATTGAATAGAGAGAAGTACCCCATACTGTGAACATTGCTAAGACACTGCCACCACACCTGAGGAATGATTTAGAGAAGCTGCCAAAAGAACTATTGAGCAGCAGTCCCCAAAATGTCAGAATCAAAAAACAGGGTAATTTCACATCAAAGTGAAAGCAGAGGCAGTGTTGCCCCGGGTCAGACAGGAGCTCAGAACCAGAGAGGCAGATTAAGGATTAATTACACCATTGTAGCATTATTGCAACAGGGTGTAAATGTTCCATCAATGTCCCCACGCAACACAGCTGTATACCCAGCAAAAAAAGTGAAAGGGTCACCATGAAGGATGCTTTAGGATTTAAGCCCATTGAATAATATTGTAGAGGCAGAGTTTACATTGGTCCCAAACCCACCACAATTCTTTGCAAAAGCCCCACTTCAAATACTCTTTTCACAGTCATAGATCTCAAGAATGGATTTTTCTTTATCCCATTGCTCCCTGACTCACAGCATCTAACGGTATTACCCAAATTCTTCGTTTACAATTGTTCGAATGAACAATTGACCGAATTTAAAGGGTCACAATTGACCTTTTCACACTTGACCGAATATATATATATATATATATATATATATATATATATATATATATATATATATATATATATATATATATATATATATATATATGGGTGTTGGGGGGTTTGGCGTTGGGTGGGGGTTTTGGGGGGTTTCCCCCCACATATATGGTACAATTGACATTCACAATTCAGTCAATTGTGAGAAGGTCAATTGTCATTCGAACAGTTGTAAAACGAGCAATTCGTATACAACCCATCTAACAGCATTTCCTTACAGATGACAGAGGTTTCAATATGCTTGTTTACTTGTGAGTCCCCAACCATTTTAAAAGGGTATTACAAATGGATTTACTTAGCTTGCAGGTGCAGAGCACAGCAATACAGTATGTAGACAACCTCCTAGTGTACAGTACAACATAAGAGCAGTGTAGAAATGACTCAGTGACACTTTTGACTTTACTGGCGGAAAAGGTATACTTGATCAACAACAAGAAATTGATAATACTGTCATCGTGAAGTTGTATATTTACAGCAGATAATATCAGCACCAGGAAGGAGAGTAACACTGAAAGAGCGACAGCAGTACACAACACCCCACAGCCAACCATGATTAAACAAATATGTAACTATTGTCGGGCCTGGATATTTGATTACTTCACTTACAGCAAACCTCTATTGCTGGGGTTAAAAGAAGCACAGAGATGAGATGGTCCAGTATTTTTAGGAACTAAAAAATGCTATCAGTAATGCACCTATTTCAGCAGCACCAGATTAGAATAAATAGTTCTTGTTCTCACATTCAAATGGTCAAGTGACGATGGCTATCCTCACTCAACAGACATCAATGGGACACAAGCCTTTAACTTATTACTGTGGGCTCTTAGAACCAGTCACACAGGGACAATTTCCATGTGAGCCGGATCCAGCAGCAACTACTTTCGAAATACAAAATTCATCCGCAGTTACAATGGGATGAACTGTCACGTTATTTGTGGAAAACACAGTTCTTGCTATACTAGAGAAATGAAAATCCACTCTCACTACTCAAAGAGAATCAGGATACAGGCAATTTTGTCCAACCATTCCATTCACATAGTGAGATGTTACACTGGCAATCCAGCAGAGCTAGTATAACAAGCTGATGGAGTGCATGATTGTACTACATATGAAGATGAGTAGGTGGTGGGTGGGCACAGCAAATTGTTCTACTTAACCTTCAATATAATTGTTCGATCAACCTTAGTTTCTTTGTAGGAAAAAATATGTGAGTTGGGTGCATGACCACTAATTAGTGCTTCCTTGCTGGACATAAAGATAAAACTGAAAAACAAAAACAATGCTCTTTGGTCTTCGGTGTGGTCTGCACACCCTAAGATCCACTAAGGGGTTTGAAGGCAAACTTTTTTTTAAGTTACCAAGTGCTGTTGAAGGTTAACACTGAGTTTTCAATTACATTTTCAATCCTCCTTGATTTTAAGAAATGCTGAAGTTTATTCAATTATAAGTTGATGCAGATGCGTACAGGTGCCAATGAATTTCGGATTTATTTGTAGCCCTTCACCAGGGCATAACTTCATAATCTGGTTATTAAAACAATCTAAAAATCAAATTGTACAATCAATTATGCATATGCAAAAGGAGTGCATATAATCAGTGATATATCAACAATGTTGAGCAATAATAACCCAGTGGGTTGCCATTTCGCAATTAGAGATACAGTATGTCGTGGCAGTGGTACAGAAAGGTAGCGTAAAGAAAACATCAAAAGAAATAATAACATAAACATAATCAATTGCAACATAAAATATACCGAATATCATATGCAAATCATAAGCCAATTAAATCAAAATACAGATTAGCCGCAAGACAAAAAGGACAACAAAAGAGGTAACATTTAGAGAAAAAAATGCAGATACATAGCTGAGAAATACAGTATGATATCTGAGTACCTCAACATTCACTCAGTATCCCAATTAGGTTGATATAAATCCTGGTAGGAATAATTTGTTGTGCCATTATTCTCTATCCTGGTGATAGCGCAGATGAAACTGCACATGTCCATAAGTATTGTGTTGGGTGAATGCTCTTACCATTGTATAGCTCTATGATGTGACTGTGCCATCTGTTGAAGTACTTTATGAAAATACTGCTTATGAGTAATGCAGGTGCCTATTGTGATAAAAGCATGCATGCCCATATAGCCTGATGGATGTGGAATGGGGTATGGGAGTTGGGTAATGTGTTGCTCTGTGCTCTCTCAGTCACTGGTCATTGAGTTACCTGTACGTGTGAATTAGGTTGTGTTCTATTTCGCACAGGTGCCAGATTGTGAAACTTTTAACTTACAACCTGAATATACTCGAATTCTTAATAGAACTTCATGTCCATATGGAGGTCACCATCACCTTCGAAGTGATGCGTATGGTTAGCAGTACAATTGAAATAAAGTGCTGTGCTGGTCAAGAGCCTGCTCTGTCAGCGTGTCTTACCTGCAACTTTCAGTTCTTCATGGAATGTTGTGGCTGGACGCATCTCTCCTGCAGTCCTTGGTTGTTAGATGTTTGTGGCTTGGCATTTTTTTTAACACTTTTGGCCTAATCAGGAGTTGGACCCAATGGGGGTTTCTTGGTGCTTGGCGCTATTAGCCCTAGCGCAATTAGTGCTGCGCTAATAGTGCCGGAAATGTGTGGAAATGGTGATTTTTACCTGCAGCAAAAAGCTGGAGGTAAAACCCGTGTTTTCCGCCAACTCATTATTTGTCGGAGCAGTAACATGTGGAAATAATAGAGTTACCGCCACATTTTATAGCTCCACCCAACTTGTGATGAGGCCCTTAATCATATGTGTAACCTATGTCAACGTATTGGCTAGTTGTCATTTGACTCCCAAACAAGTCTGAATGATGCATTTCGGCATGAATTCAGTTTACTTTGTCTGACATCTTTGAAAGGTGCGCGTGAACTAGTCTTAGAGGGATATACGAGCTTCAAATTTCTGCAGAAAGTATGAGAATAGTGTAGCACACAGTATAATAATCTGTCAGCGTGTACAATTTACAATATCCAAAAACATGAAGAGGTAAAAACATCAGTATGAAAGGCACATAGTGCACTGTGTTACTCTCATCTACCTTCCTCTACCATCACTGTTAATTGATCATTACCATTCTAAAACATATGGACTGTGTGTTAGAGCAACATAGCATAACTCCCAGTGTATCATGGATGGAGCTGCCTTGTGGGCCATATATAGTGTCAATCACCTGTTTTTTTCTTTAAGCCAGGCACCAGTACCTGCCTTATGTTGCTGACCCAGTATGTAATAATTCATGATTTAGCCTATAAGCAACATAGACAAACTGGTGTACTGAATCATGACTTATGGATCGTAGATGACAATTGATTAAAAAAGACGACGTCCATATCTCTCAGTCTGGGCCTCTCTGGAAACCATACAAGGAGTAAAAAACTCCTCTTAATACAAGCAATCAACTGGTTCAGGCTATCTAATGCAGGACCGGTGTGTTAGGTATATGTGGTAACTAGTTTTTAAGCATGGCACTGGGTCCTGCTTTCTCACACAGCTCCAGTGTGTTATGTGTGCTTCACAAAATGTAAATTCGGACACAAGCAAAACAGACAAACTTGTGTCCTGACTTTTCACTTATGGTTAACAAAAAACAATTTAGATCCCACTCTTCATTCATTCTGTTTGGTGCTAGTGCATCCAACTGGTCAATCCAGTATGCTTCTTGTTGCAGTCTTGTTATTGTTGTGTCTTCTTTTGACCTTATGTGTTAATTAGCTCTAACAGGTGAAACTAAATTTGGGCAATACTGTACCGAGATAGGTAGTTCCTGTTGTACTTACAAACCCTCCAATCATGCAGATAATGGTTCCTTAAACCAAGCTATTCACTCACTACACACTTTGCATATTAGGATGGAGTACTGACTCCTGTCCTTTTTCTGTAGCGTATTCTTCTTTTCACCTGCCAGCTGATTATGGGTTGCTACAGAAAGACAGTGTCCAAGGGAATGTCTATGATGGCACTTAGACTTAAAACAGGTGAGGCAACTCCCCTTTTGAAACATCTGCACATACAGACAGATGTTCTTATCCCCCTCCTGACCCAGTGAACTATTGGAAAGAATATGATGACTTCACAGGGGATGGGGGTTGCTGTTTTCTAACATGTACCCCAGAGGAATATGCCACACTAGGGGGCAATCTCAATTATGTTATTAAGTTATGGGTACCAAATAATGATTTTTAAAAAAATGAAAGAAGCAAGCAATGTAGTTAATTAACTAACTAAAGGGGGGAATGTTGGGATGCAGTAGGGAAATACAAGCTGTGGAAAGTCTATTAGCATAGAGATTTGGTCATTTTCGGTGTTGGTGTTTCTGTTATTTGTTGCAGAACTTTAGTTCATTTGCAAATGGGATTTAGTTTTGCCTCATTATAGAGAGCACTAGGCTACCGCATGTGGTGGAATTATTGACATTACAGATATTGTTATTGGTTTCCATCAGCATAAGGGTTGCATGCCACATTAGCCAGGGTCCTGCCATTTTGAAATAGGCCCTGTCAGAATGTTTACATTTCTGTTATTTAGGGCATAAGGCCATAATTCTGAGCCTCTGTGTTTCCATTTAATTAAACTTTATTCCTGCTTCCCCCAGCAAGTGTTCAGAAGGTCAGTGGAAGAAGGGCGAGTTGCAGCACACATATCAGTTATTGTTGAAGGGCCTAACTGTTCTGAGGTACTTTAAGGCTAATGTAGAATAAAGATTTGTGTTCTCAACAATAGACACAATGCAATAGTTGCAAATGACATATTTTGGTGTCAAACCATCAAAACTAGATCATGGTAATACAGCCCCCTAGGGAATATTGGGCAAATTGGATCTGCATTAGAATGGCTTTGTAGTAGAAATACATATGAGAAATGAATTTTCAAGGAGTCGAGCATCAGTGGCATTTTTTTTTATGAAGACACCTGGTTCCCAAGAGATAGCTGGAAAAATGTGTGCTAGGGATAAGAACATGTTTCAAAACGGGAACTGCAAAACGTATTGCAGAAGTAAACTACTACAAGGCTTGAAAACTGACTGGGATTGCCAAATTGGCTGAGCTCAAGGGGAGGATATTGTTGCATCTAATTTGCTGACTTCACTATTCATACTCCCTACATGATTGAGTCATTTTGGTGGGAGTGCACATCAGAAGTTACATTAACTTACTTTGACCAATGAGGGAAAAATATTTTAGTAAATGTTACATGTATAACTTTAGCCAATCAGAATGAAGTACCATCTTCTGACTGCACAATTAGGCCATTCATAGGGGGCTGCACTTAGGATGGTCACAGGTTGTGTAGTAACCAAAGGCTGGGGTACTAACGTATATTAGGTTTAGATATCTTTATAGGTGGGAGCCAGAAGAGAACATGGGATTAACATGTGACAACAGGGTCTCTGGAATCCCCCTCCTCACCCCCATGAACATGATGGCCCAAAGAGTCAAAAATGCACGAAGCCACTCACTATTTGTACAACCCCCAGGAGGGCCAGTGACTTCCACATATGCAGAAAGATACTCACTTAGACAGCTATTCAAACCTTATCCAGTGAATCTCCTTATGGATACAGGTGTTTCAACATTGGTTATGGACACAAATGCCTCGATGGATGACATTGACTAATGCTGAGGAAACCATTGTGCTGACGTCATTAGTGACACAGTGACATAGCCACGTTAGTCACAAAGTAACCTTTCAGCCATGCACAGACATACACTTACATACATTAAGAACATGCTTACACAGTTCTGTAGATAGAAGACAGATACATATACATACTGTCAAAAGCTTTTATTATGTTTTGCATTAGCCAAGTCCAGAAACGCTGAATGTAAGGCAACAAAGAGATGCAGAACAAATTTGCAGATGCTTATTGCAACTAACCCTATGGAACTACAGGATCAGGTAAGGAGCTGGAAGGACGAAAGACAACTAACCTATGGGAAACACAGCACGGTATAGATGTGTAGAAATCATAGTACAACTGTAATGGAGATTACATGAGGCCACAGGATGAGATATGAGGAAAGCAGAACTAGGCTTTAAAGAACAGCAGGCCAGGGCTTGCATCCAAGGTCAGAGACAAACAGCACATTCCAAACCTAGAATGACAAGGGGCCATCTTCAGAAAAACAGAATAGACTACATCCTCATGAATTGCAGAACACAGGGCTCAATTCCATGGTCCTGAACCACGTGATGCAGCCGAGCTAGACAATGGTCATTCACATGCAGTGAGAAGATGAACGGTTCTTAGCAGCACAGACATTAAGTGAAACAGGGAATTGTTAACAGTGTTGCAATGCTGAGGGCACTCCCACAGGCAGAAGGGGTAATACTAATAGATATATTGGGAACACATAGTCATTCTCATTACCTTGAAGAGGTGCACAGAGCGCTGAGAACAAAGCTGGGTCCCAGACCCATGGAGGCCATTTCCAGCCAATCAGGGAACAGAAATCCAGGGGTTGATGGCAGAGGGCAAGGGTCAATGGTAATCATGCAAGCCTGTAACAATGTAATAGATAGTTTATTGGGGAAGGGGCAGGCAAGACACCTGATGCGTAAGGGCCAATAACACAACATCTATAGGGGCAATCTATAAGGGATACCTCTCCTATCACCCAACCAGAAGGACTGGTAGGTTTTTCAGGGAAGGGCTCATGTTGTGATGCAAAGGGGCATCAAAATTGCCTGACACTGGCTCAGGAATGGTAATTCTGGGAATGTTCAAATGTCCTATATGATCCCTATATGATCGGGTTTTGTAATAAACGACAGTTCTAACTTGGCCTTGGCTGAGTCCTCCATTTCTATATTGGGGGAGGGTTGTTGGGTCCTGGGAGCTGAACAGGTATGTTTGTAGTAGCCACCAGACATCTGGCATACCTAAGCCAACGCATGTACTTGATATTTGTAATGTATTCTAATTTTGTGTTTTTTGTCTCTAAATACTGTAACTCAATATGTGCTGATCAAGAGCGTTTTCAGTTTTCAGTTCTATGGAGCTGACTGATCCTCCTGGCCATAACTTGCATGTATTAACACCTGTTTTCTTGCAAATCGTGCGCTCCATTATTGCTTCCTTGGATAATTTTTTACGTCCGTTTTGTGGCCCTAACATACACTGGCCATGGTCCTCTGGCTTATTTGATCATTGTTGCAACTTATTTTGGATAATTTCTAAGGCGTGTATGAGGAGGAGGCAGTTGAGGTGTGGTTGCCAGCCGTGGTTTGTATTTTTTATTCTCTATGTTTATATGTTATCATTACATATGCCACCATCTGCCACCAGGCCTTTGGATGTTCAGTTATATATAATTTGATTAATGAGAGACCACTATTAATATTAGCTAATTCATGGAGCTTTCAGGTTGTTTGTCAGGAATGTACAAGTTACTATGTGGCTTCCATGTTGCAAAACTACATCTCAGTAGCTGGTATGTACCAGGCAAGATAGCACATGTGCACAATAATTTTGCAGCATGGCACATTAATAAACTGAGAGCTGATTAGCAGAGACTAGTTGAGACAGATTCACCAGCATCATTATTTGTTAGAAAAATATTAAATAGCTCAGGACTATGTCCACAAGCAGGTGTCATACTTTCACACAGATGTCTGCTTATCTACTAGAAAACATGAAGGAAAAAACGGTTTGTTTGAATAGAATATGTAAATGTACAGTAACTGGCCTATGATAACTACCTCCTGTCGAGGTCAGGCATAAGTACTATGACATACTATTACACACACCCGTCATATTCCCCTTATTGAGACATAGGGCCTCATTACCGCCTGGTTACCACCGGACTCGTATTACCATTCCGCCTCCGTGATTCCCGGAATTACCGGGACATTACAACCCCGGTTTCCCGGGAATCACGGAGGCGGATTGGTGCTAATCCCCATTCCCATTGAGTCCTATGTGACTCAATGGGAATGGGGATCATGGAAACACCGGCAGCATCTCGTAATGCTGCTGGTGTTTCCTCGTCCGCCTGCAGGCGGGAGGTGTTAAACCCGCCAGGTCAGACCTGGCGGGAACATCACCTCCCGCCTGCAGGAGTTGTGATCGCCCGGCATGGAAACAATGGTGGCGGCGGGTTTACCGCCACCGTTGTTTCCATACCAGCCGATTTGTAATGAGGCCCATAGCATTTCTAAGTTTTTCTAACATACTGGCCCTCATTACGATACTGGCGCTAAACCATGGCGCTATTAGCACCATGATTGGTGCCGGTATTGTAAAGAGTCTGCCAATGTTCAATGGGGAATTACCACCCCATTCCAAGGTTGGCAGGGCGGTAATTCCCCATTGAACATTGGCCCTTCCCCATTCCCATTTTTGCCCCATAGGCCTCAATGGGACTGGGGAAGGCGCTAAGTACGGTACCGCAAATTGCGGTACTGTACTTAGCACCAGGGTCCCTTTGCGGGTCCCTACTTTAACAGCTGGTCTAGACTAGCCGTTCAGGTCGGGTCCCACGCCGTTAACCCATTAGCGCCAGGGTCGTAATGAGGCCCACTGTCTTACATATGTTTATAAGCTATATATATCCAACACGACTATGTATTACACTATGTTGTGTAATGCATGTGATTGTCCTTGGAGACAACAAGCACATTAAGTGAACTATTTTTGTTAAGAGAACTGCCAAAACTAGCAACCCAAAACAAAACAAACAACTATAATTCTAAGCACAGCGTTTTATTTCATGCTCTTGCATACATAGTTAATTTTGTAGCAATACTCATTACAATTGTAAGAACTCAGGTTTAGGGACTGTGTCATCCCAAAGAAACCGTTAGAGCCCATCAAGATGTTATTCCTAAAGCATGAATGGATTTACCTTTTCTGTGTTATTGAGCAAGGAGTAGAACAAAATAGGACCATATTTCAGCAATGGCAGCTTCTAGATCATTAAACCCTGTTATTGGTTTGTATATCCAGCTACTTAAGCCAAAAGTCATATGCTGGGGAGTATTTGTTTTTCCTCATTCATAGGAATATTATTTTGGCAGACATCAGGGCTTTTAATTTCCATTTGCTCATATGTTTGATTGTGTTTCTCCCTTCTTAGAAGTCATGTAATATTGTAACTCTTTCATGTTTTGGCAATCATACAACCATATGTTCCATAATAATGTTCTAGATATTTGAACAACCTTTTAAGCGAGACCGGTATTTGCATAACATGTGTTTCGAGTCGCTCACATCTTATATATATCTGCAGCACTTATCACTCTGGGATAATCCATGTTATTCTTATCTTGCCCATCTTTCACTAATCTTGTAATATTTGAATTGAGTGAGCTTCACTCTCACTTCCCTAATACCATCATTTCTGACTCCTTGCAGATAGGAGGATTGATATGCAAATTCTTCCTTCCATGCAATGGAATGACAAACATGCTGGATATTGCGATGATGCACCACTTTTCACTTCTAACAGCTCCTGAGATTGGGCATGTCAGAGGTTTACCCATGTGAAAAGATATTGTGAACCTGATGCAAGTATATACGTGTATGGAATGCTGCTGCTCCCGGCATTCATTTCACTACAAGACTATCAAAGGAAATCATATTATTATATGTGTTATATGTGATCAACCAGAAGGAATAGTCTGCTATTTAACCACCATGACCTATTTATTGATTTTCCATTCATTTTTTTTTAAATATATATAGATTCAGTAAAAAAACTTTGTTAAAGGGACGTTATGGTTAAGTTTCGCTACTAAAAACCTATGAAATTCAGTAAAAAAACTGTTTTAGTTTGAACCATGCAAAAGCGGAAAGATGCAGGAAAACTCTATCCTCTGGACCAGAGTATTATCGTAAAATGAGAAACTGTAGAGATATCCAGAGAGCAAAACACTATTATTTACAAAAGTATCAAATTATTTTATTTATCATGATACAAAAATTTAAACAAGTCAATTAATGGCATTCTACTTTGTAGAGCATCAATAAATCACGTAACACAACAGCATAGATGAACAAATAACTGTGACTAAAATACATCCATCTCAACAAACATTCATAGTGCAGCATCCAAACCATACATCATACATAGTGACATTCAACCAACCAACAATGGCTAAAAAGATAACTAAATTAATTAACATTATTTGCCAATTGGGAGTGGGACAAATATTCATCACATCCCATTTGAATATTTTAATGTTTACAAATATATTAGACAAACAGCAATAGAATTCATTAAAAACAATCTATCACAAGGGTGGATCTGTGAGGAGAAGTGTTGTGTAGATCACATCCCTAAAAGAATAAACTCAACTGGTTTCGACGTAGAGTGTGTAGTAAACAACTTCTTCAAGAGGAGATATAAAGCGAGAAGCTGCAGAAAAAGAACATTACTACATAAATATGCGGCAGTGTCCCATCACATGAACTAAACAATAGATTGTATATAGCCACCATGTGCCACCTGTTACGAACCAATAAAACTAGACATTTGTGCTGGGGAAGTATATCTAAATGAGAACAACCCCAGAAGCAGGGTTTTATTTAGAAAATCCAGAGGCGAGGCACCGACCCTGAGAGTGTAAAAATTATAATTAAAATTAATAAGGTGCACCATAGGGGCCACAAAGGTCGAAATGACCCAGGCAGGAAAACACTAGACACCCCCACATGCGGCATAAAAATATCATGGCTAAATAGATACAATATGCTAGACTAAACAAACCTTATATAAGTAGCCATTAATATGCAAAATGCCAAGGATGGATCGTATGCTGGAATCGTATCGCCAATGGAGTTATGACTAGTGGAAAATGAGAAGTTGATTGAAGCACACATAAGGTAAAAAAGTGACTACAACAACCAAAGAAATCAAATGCGAGCGGTCAATTGTTACCTGTAGTTAACATGACACTGCTCTCAGTAGCCCCCTTCAAGGATTATGGTACGGTGGCTTTCTGGAGGGTGATGCAACAAAGCAAATCGTGTCAGCAGATGTACGCCTAGTGTACTAACAAACAAAAAATAATATTAGCCTAAACCGCATATGACAAAAACAAACTAAAGATATCCCAATAAAGTCATATACAGTTAAAAAGTGGCTACTAATTAAAAAATTAGCTGGCTGCTGGCAGAAGTCTGACAGACGAACTGTATATACAGACTTAAGTGCGTAAATGAGAAGTGTCTATGATACTGCAGGCTAAGTAAAGCACGAGTCTTCATATACGAATGCAGCCGAATTTGTATATTCATACAGACGACAAAACTTCGTCTCAGAACAAGGATTGTACAATACTAAAGCGGCAGTGTGAAGAGCGGCAGATCATATTCGTACTTACTTGAAGTTAACACCCGGATTGGCATGGGCGGCTGGAGTTACTAAGCACAGCCTAGCCGTAAATCTCAATGGCCATGCTACATCGGCCGTGTGCAAGCAGCCGACTGAAGCCGTCGCTGCTGTGGACGTAAGTCACGTGAAAGATCACGTATCCTCAGTGGGAACGTGTTGCGTGTGCGTAACGAACCCAAAACGCACCCAATTTAAAAACTCTATACAAAAAGGAGCAGTGTGACTCATAGAGGTGACATGGAACTAGAATAGAAACTATGTACACCATACAATGTCTGTACAAGGAAATTATCTATCTGCTATTGAACTCCCATGTTTCCATGGAGTTCAGGCCTTTGTGGAGGGTGCCTAAATTAAAAATCCACATTTGTTCTTTGTAGGCCAATTTGTTGGCAGTATGCACATGGCCACTTGCTGTGATTTTTTCGATGCAAAACCATCTTAGTGAATCTGCATCATGCCCCATCTCGAAAAAATGGGAAACCAGGGGGGCAGTAAAACAACGCATCCTGATCTTGGAACGATGTTCATTGATGCGCACATGTACCTCCCTGGAAGTCTTGCCTATATAGAACAGATTACATGGGCACTGAATGGCATATACAACATTCTTGCTTTTACAAGTGGTGAATGTACGCAAGTCCCATCTTCTGCCAGCATTCTCAAAGTGTGTAATTTTTTGGGAAAATCTGCAGGCCATACAAGAGGTACAAGGGTAATGACCTACCACAGGTTGAAGGTTAACATCCCTAACCATCCCTAACCATGTTACCTTGTAATGATAACCTGTTGGCTCTCCTAAGTCAACAGGTTACCATTACAAGGTAACATTACAAGGTAACATGGTTACAAGGTAACATGTTTTGCTGAGGACAAAAAACTGAACTATTGTCCCATCCAAATCTGCCAACAAAGTAGGGGCACTGACATAGCCCAAATGGAAAGCACCATAGTGCAAAACTACCACATGGGGACTGTTCATCCTGCCCATATCTTCACAAACTTGTACAATTCCCTGTATATTGCAATCAGGCACAGTGCTCCACACCACCTCCACTCCTTTAACATCAAAATTCTTTGCAACATGCCTGCATTGAGCATACTGTTGTAAACCATGCACAAACATATCTCCAAGCACCAACACCCTGACTTTCTCCACTTCTGCCATCTTCACTACACACAGTCTCTTTCAACACAAATCCACAACCTCAACATCTGATTGGCTGATTCCTACAGTCTTCTTTCCATGCTGGATTTGCTGGAAAACCCCGGATGTAGCATGCCCTGTCCACGACAGCCGCGGTGTCCGCGGACCGCGTAACTCTTGGACAGCCCTTCTACCATTTCACTTCACTCTCTGTGCCATTCCCTCATTGTATACAGCTAAGCAGTCACACAATACAGAGAACGTCCTCAGAACACCCCCATTTTGTTTATTTTTGAACATTTCAGGACACCGCGAGTGTTCTTATAACACATGCAACTTGCCAGCGAACAATACGGACAACGTCCTCAGAACACCCCCATTTTCTTTATGTACGAACATTTCAGGACACTGCGAGTGTTCTTCTGGCTCACTCTTTTTTCTTTTGCTGACATATCTAGGCCACATGGTTTTCTTCAGTAACAGTCAGAAACTAAAAATTGTATTTTATTTGTAGATGTATCCTACAAGTAGGTTCTTATAGTAATTCCGTTAGAGTCCAGTCACATCATATGAAACATATACATAGGGGAAGACACAAGCTTTAAAGACAGCATTATTTTCATGCAAATAAATGATGATTTCTCTGTTTCAAAGCTGCTATTTACCCTATGTATATGTATATTGGTATGTGTTGTTGTCTCTTTGTGTTTTCTCTATAATAATGCAATTATGTAATACATGGGTTTTATTAGCTACTTATTACATATTTCACAGTACACAAAAATCTATTAAGAAAACAATTATCATTTCATTATTCAACATATTAACATTACGAATATTATACCTTCATCTTGTACACTGCACACAATGCTATGTTTCTGCATTAGTAGCTTAGTATACTAGATAGAACCCCATAATAGAATGCTATTTATATCAATGCATCGTTCAAAGCACTAATTAGGGTATGATATTTATTGCAATGATCCTTGACACTTTTTTCTCAACATTATAATAAGAATCCCTTGTACACATATTTCATGAAAAGTACATACACATGTGATGTCATCAGTGATGTCATCAATGACATTTGTGATGTCATCTTTGATGTCGTGGGTGTTAGTCTTAGCAGTGCATGGTGGTGGCGCGAGTTATGGGTGCTTAGCTTACCATAACTGGCGAATTTCAGGGGTTTTTCGGTTTTACTTGGAACCATAACGTCCCTTTAACAAAGTTTTTTTCTATGAATTTCATAGGTTTTTAGCAGCGTAACTTAACCATAACGTCCCGTTAACAAAGTTTTTTTATTAGCACGCAAACAATATACGAAGATGGAGTGTAAAAAGCAATTTCTCAGAGATGGCTGTACACAAAATGTTGCAAACTTAGAATTTATGGTCGTTTACAGTGAAGGTCAGCTGCTTCCATTTTTTGCTTGCGTGCCGGAGAGGCCCACGACTTGCACTATAAGGTTCTATTGTTTTTTGACCTTGTCAGACAGGGATTGTGCCAAAATACTTCTTTTGAAGGAGGGGTGCAAAAATGTAAGAGACGATAAGGATGACATTTCTGAAACTAAACCGCTTTTATATATTATATCACTATGAGAAAGATCATTGGCACAGACAGAGTCGTATTTAGGGACTGCATTACACGTAGACAATGGAAAATGCCAATATAATGTAAGTAACCCTTTAGATTATTTTATAGCAGAATATAATAACAATAGTGTGGCGTTAAAACCCGTTTAAGTTGTACTTGTTCGTTCATTGTGGCATATTGTTTTGTACCACGCACTATCACCACCGAAGTGGTCCCCTGGCGCTCAATCGGCTCTGAAAAAGGCAGAGGAGAGAGGGTGGGTTAGTGGGAATAAGTTAACATACTCTGTTGCACTATCCTCGCTAGCAAATAGTTTCACGCCTTAATAAATAAAATGAATATTTTTAATGAAGATGGGCTCGTGAGACTAATTAATGTTTTTAAAACAGGTACATCCTTCCCTATTGTCAATGCCATGATTTTCAGACCCCGGCCGACGGATTTTTTAAACTGCCATGTGCAGCTACTTCTTAACAACTTCATGACCCTCACCATTTTAAGGGACAATCGCCAAGGACCAATATGCCCTTACGCGGTACTTGCGGCTAGAAGGTGGTCTAATGCCTCGTTGTTGGAACAGCCTTCCGATTATCAGTGCGACCATAGTGCTTCTTTTATCATAAACCAACATCCTGTGTACCGCAAAGGAACAGCGCATGACTCAAGATGAACGTTTGCGGATCGACAGCAAAGACAAATGCAAATCGCTGAATATTCTCTAAACATTTGATGTCAAATAAAAGTACTTTACGAAATGTACAATCTTGCTGTTTGCTTTTAAATCACAGTTTCATATTCTGAATTGTGGTGCGCTGTGTTGTGAGATGATCTGTGTTGTTTTCCGGGTTCTGTGTAAAGTCGCGTAGGACTGGAGACGACTGGGCGCGTTTGGCTACGTACCCTGTAACGTCACGGAGACAGACGGGGAATATGAATGCTTTGATAGTGTCAGACTTAGGGGCAGGAGATATGATTTAGTGTCGCAAAAGCAGGTCAGCCAGGTCGATGGGGCAAGTGATAGGATTATCACATAATGTCGGCGCACAGCAGCCTGATTTATCATTTGTTTAATGGACAAAAAGTCGGGTAAGGCCCATAGGAAATTGTAATGTCAACGGACATAAGGAGGCTTCTTAGAACACTTTCAACCTGACAACAAACAATACGAACAGCATTCTCAGAACACCCCCATTTTGTTTAATTGCAAACATTACCTCCACGTCCACTCTTCCTCGTCCCAGTACTTACTTCAGGAGGCCCCTGCCTCCGACACAGGACCTTCTTCTATTTCTTTAAATTCCTATAACTCCTCCCCCACATCCACATCACTCAGTTTCATATTACCAAGCCGGAGCATGGGACCTTCCCCGCAGGGAGGGTGAGGAGGGTCGTCAGTACTGTGACGAGGAAGAGTAGGACTAGCAGTAAAGAAGATTACCGGTAAGTAATCACAGCATTTCAGGACACCGCGAGTGTTCTAAGAACACATTCAACTTGCCAGAGTACAATACGGACAGCGTCCTCAGGACACCCCCATTTTGTTTATGTACGAACATTTAAGGACACCGCAAGTGTTCTTAGCTCAATTTTAGCTTGCTTGTGAACAAAATGGACACATACTCCGTCCTCAGAACACACCACCATTTAGTTTATATAGAACATTTCAGAACAGCCGTGTTGTCCGCAGGCAAATCGAACACTACAAAAGTGTCTAGCACAAAAAAAAAAACAGAACATTGAACCTATCTCATACTCCCCCACCCTCCCCAAACACCCTTACACAGCAACACACTCCACTAAATACAATTTTTAATCCAAGTTTTACTGCGCTGTCCGCAGTCATTGGCGAATGCAAGATGGCGGGTGCCACAGAAAATCTGACGCGCTTCACGCACCACGCCGTCCAATCATCGAACACGTCGCATGCCGCGGACATCACGCAAGCCGCTCGGCCAATCAGGGCACTGTCCGCGGAGAGAACAGGGAAGTCCGTCCGCTGAGCGAACGGAGATATCACTAATTTTTTTGCCTTACATTTTGGTCATTTAAAAAAAAACCTACTGAACAGATTTACACAAAATTTGCAAAAGCACGCTTTGGGGACAAAGCCCCCGCTCCTGCTGCAAATTTGGTGTAAATCTGTCCAGCGGTTTGGGCTGTAGGCGTGCGCAATGTTTTTTCCAATCATGTCTATGGGAAAAAACATAGTTTGAGTGGGCCATATACTTTTTTTGCAAAGTTTGATGAGGATTCGTCCAGAGGGAGCGAAGTTATAAGCAACCCAAAAAATGCTCTTCCTATGGAAACACCAACTTAACCATAACTACATGGACGCTACCGCGTCCATGTAAAATATTCATTTTGGTGCAAGTCTCCCCTCCACCATCAACAGGCATACCCGTACTACCTCTATGCATTAGGAACCATAAGAGGAAGAGAAGACAGAAAACCATAGCAATGCAAACCCTATTGTATTTGCATCAATTAGTGTTCTTTTCCTATTCCCCCTAGTAGTCTCTTGCCCATCATCTCTTTTATTTATGGGCCTTCTATAGAGTCTTAAAGCAGTGCACAGAGTCAATAATTGTTGGTTTATACTTCTAATTAGGTGATGATTGTCTCTTGTTTTCCATTGTGCTGTTGTTGTCTTTGAGGACGTTGGTTATATGGATCCATACCCTCCTTACCTTTATCTTCACCGACATTGGGGTTACAAAGACTTCGAATGGACCACAAAATCTTGGTTCTTTCCACTTCCTTACAACGTTGTGGACGAGAACTCTGTCTCTGGGATAGAGAGGTTCTGCTGGTGGAAATTCCTCCTCCCGATGGGCACTGTTGTGCTCTTCAACTTTGGTCGGCCGACATGTAGGTTGCTAAACCTGGAGCACATTTGTAATTTCTGTGAAATAATTTTTCATTTCATCACTGAGGATCTCTGAGCTACGATTTGCATATGAAACGTGCACGAGGGACAAGTGCAAACATCCTCCTACCTGTTACAATTTCATGAGGAGTCAAATGATGATCCGCACTGGGTGAGTGGCAAAAGGCAAAAGGAGCAAGCGCTAGGCAAGAAAGACAGGTTTGGCACATAGATGGGTTTAGCTTTGCAAAGTATTCTTTAAGCAAGCCATTGAGCCTTTCAACAATCCTGTTTGCCTGCAGCCGGTATACTGTGAAAACCTTGTGTTTTATCCGTAAGAGGTGTTTAATCTCATTCGAAAGGTCATTGGAAAAATGCTGGCCATTGTCTGACCTTATCTCTTCACATACTCCTCACCTTGGTAACACTTTCCTTACCAAGAATTTGGCTGCAGATTTTGTGTCATTCTTTGCACAGGACCCAGTCTCAAGCCAGCTCAAAAAGGGACAGACAACATCAATTATGTATTCATAAGATGAGTATCTTTCATGTAGTTGACATGCAAGCGCCGGAAGGTCCCTTCCAGTCGCTGTATTGCTCCTTGGATGGTTTTTAATGTATGACCAGACAAAAACTGTTGACAGACCACATAGTTCACCATAAACTCTCCCAATTTCTCATGGCATTTTGGCACATAGCATCCCTCACTTATCTCTGATGCAATACTTTCCTGGTAAGTATAATTTGCATTCAAATTTTAAAACCAATAAAAAAGAACAAGTACAGTATTCCATTACATATGGGAACAATCACTGGTAAAATCAGAAGACTGTTCATATGATCTCAGGTTGGAGTCTCTCATATCCTCTGTTACTGATATAGGTGCAGGATTCAAGGTACAAGGCACGTGCTGCAGACCATCTCCCCTTACTGCCCCCTTCCTTCTTCCCTTTCCTTTATTATACAACATATGATGCATATTACTGAGCCATGCTCACCCGCTACCGAATGCAGCTAGCAGGTGCCAGTCATACATTCCGTGTCCCATGTCCAGCTGTTTTCCTAAGTCAGATCCCAGGGGGGCTTCAAGCCCAACCTTCTATGTTGTTACTATGTTGTTACTGCTGCCTCATCCTAAAGCCCAGAGATGACCCCTTTGTAACTTCCTAAAGCTGAGCTGCAGGAACCACCACCAATTTGAGTTAAAGTCTGCCTCTTTATCCAGCATCTTAAATATAACCTGCTCATATGAAGCAGCCTTAGTCATCTCCACATCCCTCATGTCCACCGTTGGGCAGTTTGCTGTCTTCCACATTCTCAGCACTATCTGCTTGGCAACTAGCAGAGCAGTGTTCACCCATCTCTCCTCCAGATCTGTGCAAGTACTCAATGCCGAGAGATCATGCAAAACACAGACTATTGGGTTTGGTGGCAATGCCTTCCCTAGCGTGTCCTGAACCCTCAATAAGATACCGCCTCAGTAACCTTTAAACCTGGAACACACCCAGAGAATGCGTAACAGCTCATCCCCTGGGGCACGACAGCTCCAGCAACTATCTGTCTTTGCAAATCCTGCTTTCATGAGCTTAAGGGGCATCCAGTACCCGTTTTGCAGTTGCAGTGTCTTGTTGTGTATACATCTAAGCCATGTCTCTCTGGCACCTCTTTCATAGCTACGGAACAAGCTCATTAACCTGGTCTTCATTGACCCTTCTTGCAGCAAGCCCTTTCAATTCCTCTGTATCCCTTCCTTATTCAGGGCATTACATAGGACCTCCAACAACATAGTGTAAAACTTGACCACCAGGCCTCTTCCTCCCTTCCAAGAACCCGCAAGCTTTGCAACTCGTAAACTTCTGGGCGGCGAGTTCCGCAGTCCCTGCGCCACCAATAAGTAGTGCTCTAGTTGGCCATACAACCACCTCGCCTTACCCTCCAGGTCAAATGTCCTTGCCATCTCACCCCATTTCCTGGGATGGGGCCCCTCCCAGACGTCCACAATTAAATGGATTCCCTATCTACTCTAATGCACCCGCCGCACCAGCCGACTATCTTCAACACATTGTTGTCCCACACAGGTGCTTCCAGATGCCAGAGCCTGTCAAATCTGATACCCACATGTGCCCTTTCCCACACCATCAAATTGGTCCCTAAAATGGGGTGTTTCCTCTTCGTCGGGTTTGCGTCATACAGCATTGCCATCTCCGAGTTCCTTGACAGGATTTGCTCCCATCTCGCCCAATGAGCCTTATCCTGGAGTTCCAGAAAGTAGACAGCCACCTGGGAGAGCTGATGCGCCAGGTACTACAGCTCCACACTCAGAAGTCTTGGGCCCCCCATTCCCGCTGAGGCGTGCATTTTGCCATTTTTAGCCTGGGCCTCAGGTTGCCCCACACAAAGGACCTGATTCCGCACTTCATTTTCCTTATGATATTAGGTGGGACCCTCAAGGGCAGCATTCCCAAAAAATAGTTAATCTTTGCTATCACTACCATTTTGACCATCTGTATTCTGCCTCACACCAAGACATTTGAGGCCGACCACCTAGTGAGATTACTTTGGATTTTCTCCCACTCCCTCCTGGTTATCCCGAATGAGCTCTCCCATGTCTCCATGCAGGTATATCCCCAGGTACTTAAGCTGCTCTATCACCCACATCCTCCCATCCCCTATACAACTCCTGAATGTGCTCCCATTAAGAGGCATGGCTTTGAACTTATCCCAATTCACTCTGTAGCCTGTGAAAGCTGAGAAGTTCTGTATGACCTCCACTAGCAATGGCAGGGTGGTGTCCGCGGTGGCTAATGTTATTAAAATATCATCCGCAAATAAAAAAGCCTTCAGCTCACTGACCAGAGTATCAATTCACCTGTTCTCGCTGTGTCCTTTAATGGCCAGGTCTAGGTGTTCCAGAGCTAGGATAGAAAGTAGCAGGGAAAGTGGTCAGCCTTGCCTCATCCATCTGCTGATTTGGAAAGTATAAGAGAGGTTCCCCCCAATACTTACACTAGCACACAGGCCCTCATATAAGAGTCTACCTTGCGCAAGAACCCTTCCCCCAACCCGATTCTCTCCAAGGTACAAAACATATATCCCATTCCACCCGATCAAACCCTTTATCTGTGCCGATAGAAAACGCTATTGCCGGGGCTCTTCCTTTTCTTTCTTGACACAACATGTGGAACACTAGACACATATTGTCCCTTGCTGATCTCCCTGGTACGAAGGCCACTTATGCTGCATGCACTAGATTTGTTACCACCTTTCTTAGCCTGGTGGCTAGCTCTTTCGCAAATACTTTTATGTCTGTGTTAATTAATGAATTTGGCTGATAGATACTGCATTGCAGTGGGCCACTGTGATGATAGCAGCATTGAGCTCCCCCCTCAAGGTCCCTTTTCCCACCACCTCATTATACACTCCCACCAGAATCTTCACTACCAACCCTCCAGCTTTAAAAATGTGATTGAGGAGCCGCCTTCCCTGGCGCCTTTCCACTATTCATACCCACGATACTATCCCCCACTTATTGTACCGTAATGGGCCCCCATAGCATTTGTTGATACTCTAAGTCTAACGTACGGATCGCTAAGCCCCCCCTTAAACCACTCTTCCCCCGAGAGCTCCCTACTGCACTCTGCTGTGTATAATTGTTTGTAGAATGCCCTGAACACATTTAAAATTTCACTGGGATTCATGATGCACTTGCCCAACATTGGGAATACAATTCCCGCTATACTCTGCCACTCCTCAATCAGCCTCAACTGAGCTGCCAGCAGGTGGCCCGCTTTCTCCCCCAGCTCATAATGCATCAGTTTCAGTCTAAACAAGGCATATTCTGCCATTTTTGTGAAGTAGTAATTTAATTCATATTTGAACCCCAGAGCTCTAGCAGCTTGTTTCTGGTATGCAGTTGTTCATATTCCTTTGTCAGAGCTGTAACACTCTTCTATATCAGCCTATTCTTTTCACTGTCTTCCCACAACTTGGCAGCGCCCTTCTGGATTATCCTGCCCCTGATATAAGCTTTCCCGGCCATCCAAACAGTAGCCTTCCAGCTCACAGAGTACACATTATTAAGCAAGTATTCTCTTAACCAGCTCTGCAACTCCTCTTCTTCCTGGGGGGTCTTTAGGAGGCCAAAGTTCATCCTCCACCTGTTAGCCCGCTGATAATCTAGCTGTCAGTTTAGCTCTATGTAGAAGGCACAGTGGTCAGAAAGGCCTCCTGCCAGAATATCACAGAGCGACACCTTAAAGAGTAACTCCTGCAACAACAAAAAAGGGAGCATATACTATGCACGACATAAAGGTGTAATCCTGTGCCGTAGGGTTGGCAGGTCTCCAGGAGCCTTCTAGGTTATGGTCCCCAAAAGCCTCCCTAAGTATTTCCCTATCCCTTTTCTTCCCACCAATGTGTCTATTCGATTTATCTACACATGGGTCCAGAGGTAGATTCCACATTCCCCCTGCCAAGATTACTGTTTGCTTGCTCATTTCTGAAAGTAACCAATGCAAAAATGAGAGTAATGCCTGCCTCCCTGTAGATGGGGCAGAGGTGTAGCCTACCATTACCATTCAGTCCCCTATATGCATTTTGACTGCCACAAACTGCCCCTCTCCACCTGACCATATCTTAGAGACCCTAATAAGAAGGAGACCACTCCCCAGGATGGCTGCACCCTTCTTCCCCCCTTTCTACAACTGTGATGTACCTTCCTCACCCAGACACACATTTTTTCCACCTCTGCAGCTTTGAGATGTGTTTCCTGTATTAGGGCCACATCTGTTCTTTGCGCCTTCAAGTGCTGCAAGAACTTTGCCCCCTCGATATAGCTATTGACGGAGATGATTCTATGGTCCCTATTCACCATACTCCAACTGATCTTGATCCGACCACCCTCCTCTCATCCTCTTGAGCATTCTCCTGGCATAATCATCCCTCCGTCTGCCTCTAGCGCTCCTCTACTGAAATACCCAGTGCCAAATAGCTGCGTTGCAACAAAAAACCTAAAAACTTATGACATCAACAAACAGAGAACATTCCACTCAGCCTGTATAGGGTCTCCTCCTTCTTTTAATCGCGCCTCTCACATGCCCATTGTTGGCCTTTGACTGACAGCTACTGGCCCCCTATGAGTTGGCAACCCCAATCCACAAATCCTGTACCAACTTCTACTATGAATCTAGTGCACACCTGTCCACCCCTTTCCCAACA
This sequence comes from Ambystoma mexicanum, assembly GCF_040938575.1. Taxonomy (NCBI): domain Eukaryota; kingdom Metazoa; phylum Chordata; class Amphibia; order Caudata; family Ambystomatidae; genus Ambystoma; species Ambystoma mexicanum. The sequence continues at coordinate 929,383,669 of NC_090929.1, read as the reverse complement.
ACCCCCACATGAGTCATCCCTGTCTCCAGATACGTGTTCTGAACTTCCTGTGACCCAGATCCACATTCCCTCCTGCAGCCACACAATGCTATAATCCTTTCCTCTCTTCACCGTCCCTCCCAGTCCATCAGCTTCAACCCACCCGCAGTGGGCAGCCTTATTTCCCCAGCCCCTCTCCTGGGGCCAGCCATGCTCCCATATCTCCAGATGCAGTCTCCTCTGCATGATACTTCATCTGGCTGAGTCTCTTGGATGTGTCTTGATCGGAGACCTAGATTTCTCAGTGGGCCTGTTTCCCTTTCCCTCATCACCCTGAATACCCTCTTTGTTTATTAGCTTGCACCGGCAACCCTGATGCCTGTCCAAGGTGTTTATCCGCCACCTCTCTCCTCTGATCTCCTGCAGGCCTTTCTCTCTGCTCTCCACTTCGGTTGGCTTGAGGTGAGAGATATCCATGAGAGAAGTCTCAAACCATTGCAGGTATTCCCTCCAGATCCGTAAACTCATTGGTTTTCTGATCCTTGGTAATCAGCATAATTGCAGGATCCAGAAAGCCATACCTTATTGCATGCTTCCTCAACAGGGGCCTGAGGACTAAGAACCACTTTCTTGTGTCCATCTTGGTTCTGGGCTAGTATGTTGCTACATATATTTTGTGGCCATCCCATAGAAACAGGTTTTTTCCAACATCAAGATCTGTTCCACGTGTTGAAAGCTGAAAAGGCAAGCTATCAGTGGCTTGGGCACTTTCAATAAGTGTGCCTCCCTCTTCCTCACACTGTGTGCTTGTTGTATTTCCAGAGATTTCATGAAATCTACTTGCATCACTGGTAAATCCATTGCTCCAAGAAGGTGATAAGGTCTACCCTCTCTGCTTTCCCTGTGAAGCCAAAGAATCAGATGTTGCACCTTCTGCTGCAGTCCTCCAAGTCAATCGTTGCAACCCTCAGTATGTCTATCTTTGCCTGCAGAGAGTAAACCCGATCCACCACCTTTTCCACCCATCCAACTCTTTATTCCACCTCCACCAATATATTGTTGAATTTCCCCATCTCCGCCTTCACTTACAGCACCTCTGCATGCATGTCCCTCACCCTAGAGTCGATGCCGCAGATTGTGTCACTTATCTGGGAGAATTGCTGCAGGAGCAAGTCCATTTTAGTTGCCTCCAGCGAGACTTCCTGCTCGCCCATTATGACAGGTATGGGCCCAAACTCTATCAGTCTACTCTTCAGGCACTTTCCTGGACCCCCCACAGTTTGCACCAGATATGAGCCCTCCTCTTGTGCAGCTACACACCCCATATCCATGCTGCGCACCCCTCTTTGGCCTAGGAGAGTTTTGAAGCAAGTGAGTAGGGATGCCTCCAACCTTTCACCACATTCTCCACTGTCCAGAATTCTCCAGTCACTTCCTTTCTTTCCACCTCCTCTTGACAAGTATTCACACCACGGAGGGCCTCACTCTCAGGCCTGCACAAGACCTTCAATTCACTGGCGAGAGCTGCACCTAACCAACTGCTGCACCAGCAAGCTGTGCTAAGCCATACACTGCTGTGCTGCACTATCCTCAGCCACACCACCTATACTCCGCTCCCAGTGTTTGCAGCCTCCAGTTGCTGCTGCACCTCAGTTCTCCTTACCCGCTGTGCCTTTTCCGCTGCTCCGCTCACCTCACCACGGGGTAGCCCCAAATCCACGGAGCAGTCCCAGCACTCATGTGGATCCCTAACCCACTATCTTGCCGGCGCTGTGGAGAAGCAGTTTGTCAGTGTCTGCCGTTGAACCGCTATATTCGTGTCTAGACTCACCCCATCACTTGGGGGCTAGGATGGGGCAAATAAATGGGTAGACTACGAGCAGTACGGGCACCAGCCATAGAGCTCCCAGACAAGGCAGCCAATTTGCAGGCAGTCCATGCCCCAGTCCTTAATCGCTATGCTTTCTTTGGATGCATGGGACGGAAAATGCAATTGCTCAAGAGCTAAGTACAGCAATTTCTGAGCAGCACTGTTGTTTTTCCCATACTATTCTGCCTCCATATTAATTTGTTTGGGGAACGAGAAATCCCTCTTTGTATTAACAAGTCCTTCTCTTCCTTTGGGGCCTCTCCTTGCAATTCTATTATCTGAACAACTGGTGTCACATTAAAACTTTCCTCCTTCTCTCTTTCCTTCCCTTTGCTCCTTTCCCCTGCCATCATTTGTTTTCCTCTTTTTCCCTCTTGGTATAGTACCCTGCTTCCTTCTGGTAAGTATTCTGCTTCTTTGGCTGCACTGTTGGTCACTCGTTCCCCCAAAGATATTTGGTCGTGTCCACCTGTATAGGCTTCACATTTTATTATTGATACTTCCACCAGCACTTTTAATGCCTGTATCAACTGCCCAAGTAATTCGGAATGTTGTACTGGTATCGCATCACTTCTCCTGAAGCCCCTCCTTTCCCATCGAGCCAATCCTAAATGGATGGTCGAAGTTAGGCAGACAGAGTCAGAGAATATGTTTGCTGCATGTCCCTCCATCATGTTTCAAGCACATTTCATTGCAACTAGCTCTGCTGCTTTTCTGAATAGTGTGATGGTGATCACATCTGTGACACTACTATGTATTCCCCATGTATATTGCATACTACAACTGCCCCTGTATGCCTTCTTCCCATTTCAAGGTCTATATCATGTCTGCTCCTTCTATTGCTTCTTCCTTAACATGTATGTCTCCTTCCATTTGATCCGTATGTGCTGCATAGTCTTGCATATAATCCGCTACAGCTGTCGGTTCTGCTATAAATGCTGCTGGTCTTACCATGTGACACCTCACTACCTCTATTGCTGGGTTTGTTAAAGTCACCCCATACCCTGATGCCCTCTGTGTCATCAGGTGCGTTTTGTTTTTTTCCAGAACAGCGAATGCTCCACATACAGCACTACAGGGCACCCCATCGTGATTGTCACTGCCTTTTCTATTGCAAACACTGCAGCCGTGAGTGCTTGCTAACAAGAAAAACATTCCAGCATCACTGGTTCCAAAAGGACACTGTAGTAAGCCAACAGTTTGTGTCCCTGTGGTTTCTTTTGCCTAAGGACAGCCATCACTATTGAACCATGCAAGTGGGAGAACAAGTGTAATGTGTCTTTATAGTTGGGGGTGGCCAGTACTGGTGCATGTTCTAATGCTTCTTTTAGTTCTGTGAAATATTCTCTAATTTCAGACATACATTTGAACTCCCTCGTCTCGTTCTGAGCTTATTTTTATGGGCCTGCAACAAGAGCTTGGTGTAGGTTAAGTAGTCAAAAAAACTATCCCCTCTAATAAATACACAATCTCAGGAATTTCTGCATTGCCTTAACTGTGTGTGGCTGTGCTGTCGAGTGAATTTCTTCCACCCGCTCTTGCATTATCCTGTATCTTTTCAAGGAAGTTATTTGCCAAGGTACGCTACATCCTCCTGACAGTATTGTAATTTTCCCTTATCCACCTTGTACCCTTTATCTGCCAGTTATGTCAGCAGGTGCACTGACGCCCTACACTCTTAATCTGACTCAATACATACCAACAAGTCATCAACATATTGGATCATTGGATCACAGTGGTTGGCATTTGTAAATTGCTCAGGTTCATTTGGATCACTCTATTGAAAATACTTGGTGATTCGCAATAACCCTGGGACAGTCTAGTTTGTTCAAATTGTGTTCCCCGATACGTAAATGTTGTCTGGTTCCATGAATTGGGATGCAATGGAATGGAAAAGAAGGCATTCTTCAAGTCAATGACTGTGAAGTACCTTACCTGTGTTGATATGTTACACAATATTGTGGGAGGGTTTGGTACTACTGGAAATTCGGCCTCAACAACATCATTTATGGGGCGTAAAACTTGTATGAATCTCCAGCACCCACCATTGGATTTCATTATCGGGTATACAGCTGTGTTACATGGCGAGGAAGAAGTGTGTATGATACCGTGCTCCCATAGAGCATGCAAGGTTGAGTATCTTCCCTCATCTGCTTCTCTAGACAATGTATTTTGTTTAGCTCGGGGGAGTAGTGCCCCCTCGTTCGGTTTTATTTTCACTGCCCCATTCCTTTTAGTAGCCATACGTCATGGGGCCCCTTGGTCCATCATTTTTCAGGTACCTTCTTGAGGTCTTCATCTGAATGGATACTCCCCTTCATCACCAGTTGTGTAGGTACTGGTACCAGCATCTCCACTACTTTGACTGAGCAAGGTATTTGTAGCTGAAATACCATCTATCCCTCCTCCTCTTTGTCGGAAAACAGCTATTATCATTAATGTTGGGTTGATGCAGGGATTTGTGGGCCATTCCATATTGTCACTGTCTAGCCCACACAGGATCACCATGTCCTTACGTACTATTACCCGCTCTAACTGTAGCACGAGTGTGATGCCTTTCATGTCGTCCCTTTGACACTGTGATCTGAACAAGAATTCTTATGCCAGTCGGAACACCTTCCTTGAAATTCCGGGGACCCATCCCATCAGAATCTCCACTCCGTACAAAAACATGCTTGTTACATGGGTTGGCCTCACAATGTGCTTTGAGTGTGTGCTGCTAACAAAAGCACTGCCACTCGGGTGTAGTAGATGCCTGGCGTTGTGCATACCCTCCCTCTCTCTGTGAATGATATGTTGGCATTCAACTTGCTGAGTAAATCTATCCCTAGTATGTTGATGGGAGTGTCTTTGAAGTGCAATAGTGGTGATACGCTGTGTTATCTCCCTATTGTTAGTTACAAATCTATAGTGACTGGAACCGTGACCACCGCCTCAGAGAGGCCTTACATGTCCATGACCTTGTTAGATAATGGAAATCCCCCCTCTCGTATACAGGATTTTGTCGCACCTGTGTCTATGAGAAAATAAAATTCCCTGGTTCCTATTTTCACTGCTACCTCGGGTTCCTTGGTGGGGCCATCAGTTACTGCTAGGCCTTCTGTTGACCGCCCTATTGTTGTGTGTTACCCTAGGGGAAAGGGAAGGGGTTTCCCCCACAACACTTACCCTGTGTAATTGGTTACCACGTTATGCCCTAGCAGCACTGTACTCCCCGTTGCAACTGCTGAGGTCTGTGTCATAGCTGAGGTGTCTTCACCCCCATCTATGGAACCCCCAGGTAACTGTGGTATTCCCTGCTGCAAGGGCATCTGTCCCTGTGGCATCAGGGATACACAAAGCTGCATTTGCTGCCACTGCAGTGGCATCATGACCCCTCTTTGCTGTTGCACCATCTGTATTGCCAGTGCTTGTGCTTGTTGTGCGACATGGCCCATGTTTTGACATATGAAACTTGGCCCACAGTCCCTGTATCCTACCCCTCTACATCCTCCCCTTCCTCATTGCTGTTACCCTCTCCCCATGGGGAAGGAACCCCTGTACATATAATTTCCTTGTAGCAACATTCCCCACTGAGGCATATACTGCTGTGGCACATAGCACCCAGATTGTGGTTTATGTCCTACGGGGAACCCTCCCTGTGTGGTGGGTGCCACTGTGGCAGCATTGGGTACAATCAGTGCCCCTTCTATGGTATACTTTGCCAGCTTCTTTTGCACCAATTTTTGTTCTGTGTTTGCAGCATTTTCGGCCACCTGCCTCTCACTTTCTTGTTTTCTATTACAATAGTGCACTATTGTTGCATGTATTTCTGGCCGGTCCTTAGCTTCAATGTCCAATATTTTATCTAATGCTGTCTGTATTTCTGTTGGCAGTCCCTTTATCAATATGTGATAAAATAGGGGTACGCATTCATCTCAAGACCTTAGCATCTCATGTGTCCACATTTCCTGCACTCGTTTTATATACTATGCTGGGTCGTCATGCTTTTCATTTTGTGGGCCATTACTGTTCCTTGGTCGTAACTATCAAGATACATACTTCTTAGCACCTCCCAGTCTTGTGCTCGACAGTTATTAAATGGAGCACCAACATGAGCATTTGTGTTTAATTTTACCCCTTAGTACCCTGCCTGGTTTCACATTATATCTGTCTGCTTTCCTATGATAAGGTCACCCCTGCCACCTTTTTCTCGAGCACCTGTATCAATTTATTGGCCCCTGCCACGAGGGCAGCCAGTCTACATATTAGATTATCTCTGTCTATGGTCTGCCAAGGGACATAATGTGTGTCCCCTCTCCCTTTCTGTACTAATGACATTACTCTTGTTTTTGGTCCTATGCCTCCTCCTCCTTTAGTGCCATGAGTTTCACCTTCCCTACTCTGCTGAGGGAGGTGGACCAGTCCCTTTCACTTCCATCACTTTTCTGTTGCTTTCACTCTTTCCTCCACCATGTCCTTGTTTTATCAGGCTTCCATTCATCGCTGTCCACATCACTCCATTCTTCCCCTAGCAGTCCTTCATCTGGGGCTGCACCATACTCGCCCCCTCCTTCTGCTTCTTTCTTCTTCGTGTCTTCCTCCTTTTCGTCTAATCTGAATTGTATTCTCCCTTAGTTTTCCTCTACACCTCCTCTTCTATCACTCTCTCGGCTTCAATGAATAATGTATCCACCTGCTGTTCTGTATAATTTTCTGTGTCTGCTAGGTATTTCCTTTCTCCCCTTATGAGCAGTTCATGTCTTTGTGCATCTCTGTCCTTTTACCTGGTCGTTTTTATACTGTCCCCTCCTGAGGTCTCTCGCTTGGGGTTTGTGTACCCCGCTGCGGGCAGTAATGATGGATAGACACAGTAGGGTGGGAGCGGAGAGCTTGGTCCACCCCTCCCATAGTTTCCTCTTTCTCCTTTTTCACTTTTTCCACTCTTGTCTCTTCATAGAACTGCAGTATGTTCTGTCTACTTTTCAACTTAGAGTCCTTGTATTTCCTTAACAAATACAAGAACATAATTTCTACTATTTTTCTGTCAAAAGTTCCCTCTCCGGGCCATGCATGGAAACACTGACCTGTAGTCTCCTGGGTCCATTGAAAGTTGCACTTTAATATTGTTTCATGCTACTAGGGCACTTTGTGGCACATGTGGTCCATGGGCTATCTAAATAGGCCATTATTTCCCTACCTACTTTGGTATTTTGTCCCAACTACCCTGTATATCCTTCCCACTTTTCATCTTCTCACTTATTTTTTCTCCCCTTCACACTTACTCCATCTCAATTTCACCTAGCTCGGCGTTCACTCTTGCCCTCTCCATAGGCCCACCCACGCACTCCACTCAACACGCGGACCCTCTCCACAGGCCTGTCGACTCACTCAGTGTTAGTACCCAATGGCCCTCTCTGTGGGCTTCACTGTTCGATATTTTAGATCAAGTAAGCACTGTGCCTCCTCAGCGCCCACTGCACACGCATGCTGCTACAATGCCAAGTGAACTATTTTACATGAGGTACCTCCTTGTTGAGACAACTCTAACTTCCACACGTGTGTCCCTCTCTATACCCCAAAACAGAAAAAAACCTCAATGACACAACTCTTACCCTAACAACGCAACTATACAATCGCAGGTACTATGCACAACTCTCATCTGACTTGGTTCGCCACTCACTACTCACCTCTCCGGCTCTAACGCAGGTGTGCCCACATTTGCATCCATTCCCTATTGGGGGGTCGCACTAATTTCTAATACAACTACAGCTGATTGCCGTAGGGATGCAACCACTATGCAATGCGTTCTTGCATGGTTATACTCACACCCTGGAAACCCTCAAGTCCCCTCAGCACTGAGCCTCCAGCACAAGCTCACCCCTCCCACTGAGCATGGGTGGCAGTCGGAAGCAGGCAGACCTTCATGAACTCAGCTTCAGCAGAGCCTGCTCAGTGATGCATGTTGTTCAGGTCTGAGGTTGTCAGACCCGTGCCCCCTGGGAGTGCAGCCTGAATACCATCAGCTAACCGGGAAGACTGAGGATCTCACTAAGGCCTCCAAAAATGTATCAGGGGTCCTCCGATCCCACCATATACAAATTGTGACCAAAAAGGAGCACACACCGGGCAAGAAAAAACAATGTTTATTACAGATGGGTGAGCACTAGTCAAACAGAACAGTGGACTGAAGCTTATTGATGAGAGCTGACTTCTGGGCATACAGCAAGCATTCGTTTTACAACACAAATACAATGGTCAAGCATTAGAAACAGTTGCAGCTCAGGATGTTCACATTTTCCATGTTTCCCAAGAAACTCATTGAGTAAACTAAGTCATATCCTTAGAGATAAACGTATGTTAGTAGAATGTGATTGGAGCAAACAGATTAACAGTATCCCAACTCATCTCCTCCACATGTGGCACCATATTGCTTCTCAACTCTCCAGTTTGAAATTAGTAAAATATCATTTGTGCTGACAGCTGTGACTTTATTATGCTGCCATTGGTCAGCACCATTGTGAAAGGTACACAAGACACCCTGCTTCTGGTGAGAAGGAAGGCATTCACACAGTACCTGCTGGATAACAGCATTCACAAGCCTTGTGGCGGATACTCTGAAGGCTGGCCACCTCCCAGGGACTTAGAAAGGTACAGTTTGATTGGTCCTCTCAGGAACGCCACTCTGTTCAGCTTCCCATTGCCATATACACCTGTCGACAGGCACTCATAGCTATGCAAACGGTTCTCTGGCTCAGGACCACTTCCCCTCCACCCCCGAGTGCCCATAGGATGGATTGATGCCCTGTTATTACATCACCCAGTGATGTCTTTTCTGCTTTGGTCTGACTGTGACACACAGCTTGAGCTCGGTCTCCCTCATCCGTAACCTGAGGTGTGTTGATCATGTGTTCAGAGCAGGTTTCCCATGGTGAGGACCAACCTGGGGGCATCCCTGCTAAATGTGTTTACCTCAGATTTTTCCCTGTCGCGTTATAATAAACATAAGCTCCCTTGGCCGGTGGTATACACAGTGCAACCTTAACACCACATTTTCCTGCAAGTCCTTCTTTCATGGTGTGACTGCAGTTTGTTTGTGTACCTGTGTTCCCCCCACTCCGCCACCAGCAGGTGCCCCATCCCCTCTTGCTTACTCCTGTACGTGGTAGGTACCCCCTCTCTGGCGCTGAATTAGCCCCTTTAGAACAATATCTTCAACCTTACTCCAGAAATACCACCTCTGTAAGAAATAACCACAAAAGAATCTGGGTTTAATTTGTTTAAGCCATTTCCACCTTCAATGTGTAGGTAGAAATTGGTAATTTTAATGGGAACAAGTGCCACCACTGAAAACTTCATACATTTCATAGAAGGTGATGCAAGTGGGCATCAAAGATTTCCCCCCTGCTTACCATGGGCCAATCTAAAAACCTGTTGACCATGTTTTCTTTCTGTAGATTAAACAGTCTGATTTTTTTATTTTTGGTCCAATTTGGAATTTTTAAGGCAAAAGTAGGTAGATTTTTGTTAAGAAAATCCACCTTTCTTAACAACAGCTGTATTCCTTTGGAATACTGGTTGGGATACATATACTTTTCAACCCTGAATTGGGTGCACCAGAAATGTCAGGCTAGTTGGAAACACCATTTGATTTACCATCCAATTTTTAATGAGGGTAGGTGTTTCATCTTTAGCTAAGCTGGTTCAGGTTTCTGTTACATTTTACATATTATTTTGAAATTCATTTTGGAATTAAGTGCTATGTAGCATTATTTATTAGCAACTCATTGTTAAATTTGTGTATCTGACTCATTTGTGATGAATTTTATGTTTTGTTTGGATATTTCCCCCCTTGGGATTCTTCTACACTTCCGCAGGGCGTACCTCTGATTTGTACCCCTCCCGGAAGTCTTTTAAGGACGGCAACCTTCTCCATATTGCCACTCTAAACTCTTGCTCAGCTGTCAGCTGGAGGAAATTGAGCTTGATGTCCTCTATCTCTGGCACAAGCTTTGACACTCTCCTCCCTGAGAGCTACAAGATCCTCTCCGCGGCCATGGTCCAGCTGTTTCGGATGGTGTGTAGCCTTGATCTTCCCCGAGTGGATTCCTACCTCTTTCATTCCAACACAGGCCTATTCCTCTCTCTCCTAACCATTCTCTTACTGTGGCTACTATCGGCCACCTGGTCAGATCTCCTCCTTCCTCTCTGAGTGGTAGGACCTCTCCTCTTCCCTCCTGGTCTCGACCACTCAACTCTTCCTTCTTGGAGACTTCAACAGCCACCTGGATGCTTCATGTCCTTCATGTCCTTTTGTGACCTTTGCGACTCTCTCTCACTGTCTATTCTCCCCTCTAGCCCGACTCACTCTGCAGGGCACACTCTGGATGTTCAGATCTCCTCTGACCTTCCCCTTTCTATCCCTCTCACCACTCCTCTCTACTGAAGTGATCACTTTCTCCTTTCCTTCCAGCTCTGCCTATCTAGCCCTCAGGCCAAGCCAACTCCATCACTGCCACCCACCTTCTCGGTCATCCGACCCATGAAGCACGTGTCAGTTGAGGCCTTTGCTGCCACTTTCTCACCTCCCCCCGCCACCTCCCTTTGGCTGACTCACACCCTGATACAGCCCTTTCCTTGCTCCACTCTGTTATATCTGATACTCTCGATGTTCTTGCCCCTGTCATGAGGATCCTTCTGAAGCCCAAAGCCATGTGCAACTCCTGATACGACTCAGACCTCGTCACCCTTAAACGCAAGTGCAGGATAGCTGAGAGGAAATGGCGTGCTTCATGTACATCCTCTCACAAACTGGCCTGCCGCCTGCTCCAAATGCAATACTGGCTTTCTGTCCTCACCAAGAGGAGAGCTCACATCCAAGCCTGTGTCTCTGTGGCATCAAATAACTTGGCTGAACTCTTTAAACTCTGTAAGGAACTGGCCAATCCTGCCATAGTCTCTATCTCTCCTGTCCCTTCCCAGGCCCTATGCACGGCACTGGATTCTCATTTCATCTCTAAAACTCAGGACATCCTGTCCTCTCTTTCGTCCTCTCCCCTCTTCCCTCTACTCCTTGCTCTTCCTCTCGCCCCTCTTCAGCCACCTCTCCTCACTCGTTCTCTGCCTTTCCCTGTTTTCCCCAGACAATGTTTCTAGACAAGTCCGATCTATGTAAGTCTCATCAAAACAGGTTCAGCCCTGTTCCTCCAAAACTATCAAGGACCACATTGACTCCCTGGCGCCTGCTCTGGCTGACTTCTGCAACCACCCCTTCGTCACTGGACTCTTCCCTTCAACCCTGAAGTACTCCATTGTGCACCCTCTCCTTAAGAAGCCCTCTGCTGACCCTTCCTGTCTAGCTAACTATCACCCAATCTCCATCACTCCTTTCCTGGGCAAACTCTTGGAAAAGCTGGCCATCTCCTAGCTCAATCTTCAGACTGAATTTGTTGGTTTCTTCCGTGATCATCAGCCTGGCTTCAGAGCAGCCAGAAGCACAGAAACTGCTCTCCTGAACATCTGTGAAGACCTGCTCTCCAACCGTGACTCCAACACCCCTTGTGTCCTCATCCTACTTGATCTCTCTTCTTGTTTTGACACGGTCTACCATGCCATCCTACTCAACCGTCTCCGTGATAACCTGGGTACCACGGGTCAGGCCCTGGCGTGGCTGACTTCTTTCCTTTCTGATCGACCCTCCCAGGTTCAACTTGGGTCCTTCCTCTACTCCATCTCTACCTCTACCTGTGGTGTTCCCCAGGGGTCTAACCTCTCTCCCTGGCTGTTCAACCAATACCTAGCACTACTTTCCCACTTCATTGCTGTGCTCTGACCCAATTTCCAGTGGTGTGCGGACAACACTCAGCTCATTTTCAGGTTACCTTCAGCCACCTCTTCTCCCTTTGACTGTCCACCATCCAGGAGTGGTGTGCCACCAATGATCTCTGCCTTAATGCAAGTAAGACCGATATTCTCCTCATCGGAACACCCACTCCCTCCTTTACTGTCACTCTTTGGCCGGCCTCGCTTGGCCCTCTTCCTGTTCCCAACTGTGATTCTAAAAACCTCTGGGTCATCTTCGACTCCACACTCTCCTTCTCTCCTCACATCTCTGATGTGTCTAAGAAGTCACACTACCAGCTGCACCTCCTGAGAGGTATTCTTCCTTTTCTCTACATCCTCCAGAAGCTCACTGTCTCCATAGCTCTGGTTCTCTCTAGGCTGGACTATTGCAACAGCCTCTTTCTAAATCTGCCTGCTTCTACTCTCCGCCTTCTGCAACTCATCCAGCACAGGACTGCAAGACTTATCCTTGGCCTCAAGCCCAGGGATTGTATCTCCCCAGGACTGAAATCTCTGCACTGCAACCGTCGTTCATGTCCCTCTGGACTTCGTGGTCCCTGACCCATAGGGGACTGAACTCAGTAGTACTCCCAACAGGGCCGCTGAATGCAAAACGTTGTTTGCCAGCCTCCGTGTTGTACGCTCTACGTTCTACAAAGCCGACACGCCCCCGTGGCCCTGCGCGTCTCAACACTACCGCTTGCAGTAGTCGGACGTGTGTTGCCGGAGCTCGTTCAGCGCTTACTTTTGATTCCTGGTTCCCGGTTCCCCTAATTCCCCTTCTTTCTTCCTTCCCCTTATCCTTACCTTTGCATATCTTGGATTTCCATTGCATTCGGATCTCCGAGTGCAAACCTCATTATTTCCTGGTCTTCGTCCCGGACATCTGAGCGCATCCTGGAGTTGGGTCACGAACCACATGCTGGAATCCGAGGACCCACGCACGGGGTTATATAAATCCTGAACAGTGCGAAAAAAGACATCTCCGAAGATCACGAGCAAACAATACAGACAGGTGAGAAAGGGGGAGATCTGTGACAGATTGAGACGCTAACAAATTGATACAGTTACAGAAATGGAGGCTGCAGTTCAAGACCTCATGCGAGGCATGCAGCAGTTAAAAACAGTCCAACATCTTAAAGCCGAAAATTCTTCTTTGAAACAACTGTTCTTGTCACGTGACACTGCAACCAAGGTGGGCTTTATGATCTCACATCTCACTGGGAATGCCTTGACATGGGCAACTCCCTTAGTTAATTCGGGCAACGCACTCCTGGTTGACTGTGATGGTTTCGTACAAGCACTAAAGACCATGTTTGATCGCCCAGAGCAGGTTTACAGTGCTCAAGAACGTTTATTGGACTTTCAACAAGGATCCCAGGATATGCTTACCTATGTGACCCGCTTTAAACAACTTGCCAAGGAAGCAGACTGGTCTCCAGAGGCCTGTTTCACTCTCTTTCGAAGAGGATTGAATGAAGAGATAAAAGACGAGCTAGCCAGGGTAGCTCGCCCAAGTTCCTTCCAGGCTCTCATGGATCTTTCCTTGCAGATTGACTTTCGTATCCAGGAAAGAAAGGCGGAAAAGAAGAAAATTAAATCACCCTTCCAAAAGGCCTCTACAGACCATCCTTCTAGACCTGAGCCTGCAGCTTCCCCGACCACGGACCCAGAACCCATGCAACTTGGGGCCTTCCGCGGACCCATAACCCTGCAAGAAAGGATGTGACGGATTCACACTGGTCTGTGCATGTATTGTGCCTCTGATAAACACCTTGTGAGAGAGTGTCCTATTGCCCCTCCACAGCATTTGGGAAACGCCAGCTCCCGATCCTAGATGGAGCACAGTTTCGGGAGAGAGATGTTTGCTCCACATCTATTCCATCCTTGAACTCTCCTGGACAGAACAACCTTGTGATTCTGCAGGCCTTTCTATCGCCTTCCAAGAAAGAATCTTACCCCATTCTGGCATTAGTGGATTGTGGGGCCATGGGGATATTCATAGATCGTGATTGGGTCACTATCCATAACATTCTGTATGAAACTCGAGACATCATGCAACCTGTGGAGGCTATCGACGGAAGACCCCTCTCTTCAGGACCCATAATCCTTCAAACCAAAGAGATCCTGCTTTCTATAAACCATCAAGAAAGAATCAAATTCGAAATCATAAGATCTGCCCATTACCCAATGGTTCTGGGCATGCTCTGGTTACAAAAGAATAACCCGTACATCAACTGGGCAGCAGGATTCTTGTTTCTTGGTTCAGAACATTGCATGTCCCACTGTTTATACCTAGACTTCTCATCAGGATCCACTGAAGCCTCGCAAGCGAACCAGCAAGGTCCACTCACTATCTTAAATATCATCCAGATTCCCAGGGCCTACCAGGCTCATACAGTTGGGTTTTCGACCGCCATAGTTCAAGCTCTTCCCCCTCACAGACCTGAGGACTGCGTTATCGATGCTGAACCTTCAGCGGTGATTCCTTTTGGGAGGATGTTCATTCTATCAGAACCTGAGAAAAGAGCCCTGCGAGAATACTTGGATACTAACTTGGAAAATGGTGCTATACAACCATCCAAATCCCTGGCGGGAGCTTTGTTGTTTTTCGTTCCCAAGAAAGATACCAAGGAGCTTAGGCCCTGTCTAGATTATTGTGGCCTTAATCAATTCACCCTCAGGACCGCTACCCGTTGCCCCTCATCTCGGATATCTTGGAAGCAGTAAGAGGAGCTGTAGTGTTCACAAAATTAGATCTCAGAGGTGCCTACCATCTGATCCATATAAAGGAAGGTGACGAATGGAAAACAGCCTTTAGAACACCCTTTGGTCCTTTTGAATACTTGGTTATGCGCTTCGGACTTGCCAATGCCCCAGCGGTCTTCCAACATTTTATGGACCGGGTGTTCTCCGATATGCTTTTCCTCTTTGTCATTGTATATCTGGACAACATACTGATATACTCTAAGGAACATCTGAAGCATGAAGAACATGTTAAGGCAGTTTTACAACATCTACGTGAACATAAACTCCTGGCTAAACCCGAGAAATGCCTTTTCCATGTGTCTACTGTTCACTATCTTGGATTCGTCCTTAGCCCAAAAGGAATTGGAATGGACTGCTCGAAAGTAGACTCCATTCTATCCTGGCCTGTTCCAACTACTGTAAAACAAATTCAATCCTTCCTGGGGCTTGCTAACTTCTACCGGAAATTCATACCCTCTTTTTCGGAGATTGTACATCCGATCATTACATTGTTAAAAAAGATACCCCCTTTGACTGGACAGCAGGGCAAGAGGAGGCGTTTCAACGGTTAAAGTCGAAGTTCACACAAGCACCCATCTTAGCCCAACCTGACATTGATCAACCCTTTCTTGTGGAAACTGATGCCTCCAACTACGCCATCAGGGCAGTCCTGAAACAGGAGTTCGATGACAAGCTAGAACACCCCATCGCCTATCTTTCTCGCACCTTGACTCCTAGCGAAACCCACTATTCTGTTTTGGAAAAAGAACTACTAGCCATCCGTCAAGCCTTCACAGATTGGCCTCATCTACCCCTGAGAGCAAAACATCCTGTTCAGATCTGCACGGACCATCGGAATCTTCAAATCCTGCAATCCCTGGAGTGTAGGAATAGTCGTCAAGCACGTTGGGCCTTCTTTTTTGCTCAATACCAGTTTCAAATCCATCATGTTCCTGGAATAACCAACATAATAGCCGATGCCTTATCCCAACGTCCTGACTACGAAATCCTTAAAGATCGATCCTTCCCAAAGATGTTTCCCTACACAATATTTGTTGCCCAAGCATTCAAACTCCTGGAGGATATTCAGATTCAAACTCAGTCCTCTGAAACCTGGAAGGAGTTTAATGGTAATAATTGATGGAACCTCAAAACGAAGGACGGATATTTATTCAAGGATAATTGCCTGGTCATTCCCACTCAGAGACTATGACAAAAGATCACAAGCCTATGTCATGATACTCTTCATTCAGGACACCGTGGCATCACCAACACCCTCCGTCTAATACAAAGACAGTTTTGCTGGCCAAAGATGAAGGATGATGTCCAGCATTATATCCAAACATGTGCGGTCTGCAATCAAAACAAGCATGATAACAAGAAACCGACAGGTCTCCTGCTCCAACCAGCGCTGTCATGATGCCTGCCCCCGGAAGACCAGACCAGGCCCAGCAGCCCCGGAAGCAGGCATCATGCCACTTGGAGCATGCCCAAAAGCCCCAGTTAGGGGCTGTTTGGGTGCAGTCCTGGCGCCTATGGCACCAGGCTCATAAAGATAAAGTCAGTCCTGGCGCCATGGGCACCAGGCTCATTATTGATAACTTACCTGAAGCAGACCATGCTGCATACTCACCTGAGGCAGACCATGCTGCATGAAGACTCAAGCCAAATGAGGCTTACGGGGGACTATTTTACTGAAGGGACTATTTGTTACTTGGGTGGGGCTGTGGAAGAATACTTACCTGGAACTTCTTCCAAGGCTATTTAAACCACGCCCGGACAGCCACACGTGCTTCGCGTTATTCTGCTTGCTGCAGCGTAACGCTCACCGTGTTTTCAGCAGCTCCAGTCTTCAGCCACGCCCGCTTCAGTCCTGGGACTCCTGAAACAAGAAGAAAAGAAGGATAAAGGTTAGAACAGGAGTTTTAACTTTAATCCTTACCTAACTGAAGACATGAAGCTGTTCACTTGACCTGTTTTTGTAACTGGTCTAGGGAAAGCAAAGCAGCATTTGGTGTAGTATTTCCCTTTGTTTTTGTATTTTCGACGACGATATTTGCCACATGTGTGCCTTTGACATTGTTAATTTTGTGCTTGGAGATCACTATTTGTTGCTTCTGATGGAATTTGACAAGTGACATATTTTTCAATAAACTGTAAAAGAGTGGCGTCACTGTCTTCACCAAATTTAGGAGCATCTTTAATCCATAAAAGCATGTGGATATGTGGTGCTCCTCTGGCTTGGTATTCTTTTCTCCAAAAGAAGTGTTGCACTTCTCTGAAGAGAGGACCAGTTTTTTTACAAATAAAGTGCAGCATAGCAATGAAGCGATGATGGAAATATCTTGAATTATTAACAGGATCTAGAGAGAAACGTTCTCCACATGTTAGTATATCTATGTTTGTTTTGTTTTTGTTTGATATGCATAGGAAATCATGTAAATCTTCCCATGCATATTCTGCACAACTTAATGTAACAAACCAAGTGGGTGGGCCAAGGTTTGTTATCATACAACGCACATCTCTGTGACGTCGAAACCAGTATTCTCTAGTACAACGCATATTTGCTATTTTGTAATATTTGATTGTAAAACCTCATCTTTTTGTTGCACTTTTTGTAATAATTGTGTAGCTGACATATTTTGAAAGTGAGATCCTGATTTTAATGTGTGTGGAACTCCGTAACATAAAGTTGCTAGTTCACTTTCAAAGAGTAGGTGGAATATGTATTCCACATTTTGTCTAAATCTGGGATCTTCAGAATACATCCGTAATGAGCGATATTCTGATGCTGCTATTTGAATAGGTCTATCATCGTACCTTCCTCCTTTGCCAGTAGGAAAAAGTAGAGGAAAAGCACGTGCTTCTATACTTTTTTCCCATATGCTGATAGGTGATCCTTTTGTTTGACACATTTAGTATGTTTCTAGTGCATCTTCTACTGTGTCATTAGAATGTAATGGGTGAATTGTATAATGGTCTAAAGTAATAGATATTGTAGCAAATTGACTGCAGGACACCACATGCATTGAAACTATTTTGCGCATGCGCGTTGGTGTTCTACGGACAATGTTCGGGTCCTGGAGTGATTAAAAGTGCTTCACTAGTGAAACAAACAGTTACGGACAGGCGTTTGTTCTTAGAACTGTTTCAACTTGTCTGCAAACAGTACAGACAGGCATAGCGTCCTAGGACACCCCCATTTTGTTTATTTACGAACACCCCAGGACACATAATATGTTGTAAGAACACTTTCAACTTGCCAGCGAACAATACGGACAGCGTCCTCAGGACACCCACATTTTGTCCATTGACGAACATTTCAGGACACCGCGTGTGTTCTTAGAACAGTTTCAAGTTGCCTGCGAACAATACGGACAGGCAGAGCGTCCTCAGGACACTCCAATTTTGTTTCTTTACGAACATTTTAGGACACAGCCTGTGTTCTTAGAACAATTTCAACTTGCCTGCGAACAATACGGACAGGCATAGCGTCCTCAGTACACCCCCCATTTTGTTTATTTACGAACATCCCAGAACACATAATATGTTCTAAGAACACTTTCATCTTGCCAGCGAACAATACGGACAGCGTCGTCAGGTCACCCACATTTCGTCCATTGACAAACATTTCAGGACACTGCGTGTGTTCTACGAACAGTTTCAACTTGCCTGCGAACATTATGGACAGGCATAGCGTCCTAAGGACACTTCCATTTTGTTTCTTTACAAACATTTTAGGACATAGCCTGTGTTCTTAGAACAGTTTCAACATGCCTGTAAACAATACGGACAGGCATTGCGTCCTCAGGACACTCCCATTTTGTTTCTTTAAAAACATTTTAGGACACAGCCTTTGTTCTTACAACAGTTTCAACTTGTCTACGAACAATACGGACAGGCATTGCGTCCTCAGGACACTCCCATTTTGTTTCTTTATGAACATTTTAGGACACAGCCTGTGTTCTTAGAACAGTTTCAACTTGCCTGCGAACAATACGTACAGGGATAGCATCCACAGGATACACCCATTTTGTATATTTACAAACATCCCAGGACACATAATATGTTCTAAGAACACTTTTATATTGGCAGTGAACAATACAGACAGTGTCCTCAGGACACCCACATTTCATCCATTAACAAACATTTCAGGACATCGGTTGTGTTCTTAGAACAGTTTCAACTTGCCAGCGAACAATACGGACAGACAGAGTGTCCTAAGGACACTCCCATTTTGTTTCTTTACGAACATTTTAGGACACAGCCTGTGTTCTTAGAACAGTTTCAACTTGCCTGCAAACAATACGGATAGGGATAGCGTCCTCAGGATACACCCATTTTGTTTATTTACAAACATCCCAGGACACATAATATGTTCTAAGAACATTTTTCTATTTGCAGCGAACAATAAGGACAGCGTCATCAGGACACCCACATTTCCATTTACGAACATTTCAGGACACCGCGTGTGTTCTTAGAACACTTTAACTTGCTTGCGAACAGTACGGACAGATATAGTGTTCTTAGGACACCTCCATGTTCATTTCTTTATGGACATTCCGGACACCCACGCTGTCCGCGGACAACTGAATTGCTTTAAAAAAAAAAAACAAGAAATTAATTAGGATGCAATATAATAATTTTACTTTATTTTACATATATGTTAAATTTATGACAGAGAAGGTGAGGCAGAAACTGAAACAAAACAGGAGAATTAGGGGTTTCAATAGGATTTATATGAGGTGAAGAAAGGATGTAAGTCTCACAAAACATTTTGGTTCATGGAGAGGATTGGGGGATAATTTACTGGGATATGGTGAGGGGGGAAAGGTACATGTGGGACAATGGTATGTAGTTGTTTGTTTGAAGTGATCCTCCACAAAGTTTTTCAAATTATTAAAATTTGCCAAAAGTAGGTCCATTTTTTCTTCTATGTGCTGAAGAGTCTTATCCAATACAGCTTTTTCATTAGTATTTTCAATTTTTCTATGGTGTGTACAAAAGAAAATACATGTTAAATGTATATAAAATAATATTAATTAATTGGTTTATATAGTAAAGTGTCTACCATTAGATTCACTATCTTCTGACATTTCCTCATGTGGAAAATGCTCCTCTAGCCACTCCAGAGTACTAGACATTTCTGTGAGAAAAAACGTAATATCATTCTTTTTTGTATCTAACACAGAACGTTTGTAAATATATGAATAAAATGCAGTACACTTACTATTTCAGGTAAGGTGTGTTCTGAGTGGCCTGTAGATCTGCTGTTGTTCTTAGTTGTGGAGTTTCTGTGAGGTAATCATGTTGGAAGCCTATCTTTCTTCTTTTGGTATATTCAATTTGAGAAAATATTATATTTCAACGAATGGTTAGTGTGTTATATATATGGGTTACACTTCTTATTTATTACTAAATATAATGTGTATGTGTGCTGGTTTGTGAATTTGTAAAACGTTCATATGTTACGACATAATAATTAAACATGCCCCCTCAGACTTTTTGGGTAGTGGTGCTGTTGTCCGAACATGTCCGCGTACATTAAAAGAGTTTGCGGACATCAAATTCAGTAGAGGGAGTTCAGTATGTTCCATATTACATGTACATAAAGTCAGAGTTATTATTGTTAAGTTGTGCTACTAAAACCTATGAAATTCAGTGAAAAAACGTTGTTAAAGGGACGTTATGGTTAAGTTGCGCTACTAAAAACCTATGAAATTTAGTGAAAAAACTTTGTTAAAGGGACGTTATGGTTCCAAGTAAAACCGAAAAACCCTTGAAATTTGCCAGTTATGGTAAGCTAAGCAACCATAACTCGTGCCACCACTGTTCACTGCTAAGACTAACACCCACGACATCAAAGATGACATCACAAATGTCATTGATGACATCACTGATGACATCACATGTGTATTTTCTTTTCATGAAATGTGTGTACAAGGGATTCTTATTATAATGTTGAGAAAAAAACTGTCAAGGATCATTGGAAAAAATATCATCAGCTAATTAGTGCCTTAAGCAATGCATTGATATAAATAGCATTCTATTATGAAGTTCTATCCAGTATACTAAGATACTGACGCAGAAACATAGGCATTGTGTGCATCATATATGATGAAGGTACAATATTCATAATGCTCATATGTTGAATTATGAAATGATAACTGTTTTCTTATTAGAGTTTTGCGTACTGTGAAATATGTAATAAGTAGCTAATAAAACCCACGTATTACATAATTGCATTAATACAAACATAACACAAAGAGAAAATAACACATACAAATATTGGTATATGTAGGGAAAGTGAAGTAAGCAAAAAAGCAGAAGTAGTAGAAATAATTCATAACCTTACTGATTATATTTATGTAAATAAATTATTGCTCTGTTTCAAAGCTGCTATTTATCCTATGTACATTACATGATGTGACTGGACCCTAAGGAAAGTACTGTGAATACAATGTATACAAATATGAGCATATACAGGGAAAATACAGTAATAACAAACAACAGAACTATCAGAAAGTGCTGATAACTCTACTGATTATCGCCATGCACAGAAGGAATTGTTGTTTTTCAAGCTTGTGTTTTCTCTTATGTATATGTTTCATATGATATAACTGGACCCTAAGGGAATTACTGTAAGAACATACTTGAAGGATAAGTCTATAAATATAGTACGTTTACAATTTTTAGTTCATGACTGTTACTGAAGAAAACCATGTGGCCTACATATGTCAGTAAAGGATAAAAGAGGGAGACAGACATGTGATGTCATCAGTGATGTCATCAATGACATTTTTGATGTCATATTTGATGTCGTGGGTGTTAGTCTTAGCAGTGCACAGTGGCGGCACGAGTTATGGTTGCTTAGCTTACCATAACTGGCGAATTTCAGGGGTTTTTCGGTTTTTGCTTGGCACCATAACGTCCCTTTAACAAAGTTTTTTCACTGAATTTCATAGGCTTTTAGTAGCGCAACTTAACCATAACGTCCCGTTAACAAAGTTTTTTCACTGAATATATATATATATATATATATATATATATATATATATATATATATATATATATATATATATATTATATATATTTGAAATTCACTGAAAAAACTTAGCTGAAGGGAAGTTATTGTTATGTTGGTCTAATAAAAATCTATGAATTTTTTTTACATCACATGGGAAATTAATTTTGATGAAAAGTCCCTAAAAGGAATTGTGTATATATTGTTGGTAACAAGATATCAGGGGTGATCGGGAGACCTATCACGAACTACTTAATCTATTAAACAATGTACTCATCTAGTATCATTGTATTAGAGTGTTGTTGTTAATACAGAAACATAATCATATGTAAACATAGGCAATGACTGCAGCATGCACCATAGAAGTACACAATTTATAATCTTGTAATTTTGGATAGTACAATAGTGAACGCTACCGTATCAGAGTTTTGAGTAATGTTAAACATGTAATAACTAGCTAACAATTCAAGACTCACAGAACTTGTGCTGGTACAAACAATACATATGAAGAACCACAATGCATACAAATCAGAGGCACATACAGGGAAACTAAAGAAAGGAAGAAAGAAACTGCATCATCAGAAAATGTTAATGACATTAAAGTTTATCTTCATGTATACAAATGAATTATGTGTTTGAGGCCTGCTCATTTCCCCATGTATGTGCACCATGAGCTGAGACCAAACCCTAAGGAAAGTACTTAAAGAACATATGACAAGGTTAACGTCTAGATATATAGCACCTTTTTCAATTTTATTATTCTGACTGCCAGTGAACAAAACCACCTGGCCTATATATGTCAATAAACAAAAACAAGGGGCCAAGATATGTGATGTCATCAGTGATGTCATCACTGACATTTGCAATGTCATCTCTGATGTCCTGGGTGCTAGTTTTAGCAGTGCACGGTGGTGGCACAAGTTATGGTTGTTTAGCTTAACATAACTGGCAAATGTTCAGGGTTTTTCGATTTTACTTGAAACCATAACGTCCCTTTAACAAAGTTTTTTCTTTCAATTTCATATGTTTTTAGTAGCACAACTTAACCATAACGTCCCTTTAACAATGTTTTTTTACAGAATTTCATAGGTTTTTAATAGCACAATTTAACCATAACCTCCCATTATCAAACATTTTTTACTGAATATACATATTCATAATGTGAATTTGATAGATGTTTACTTGGATTCCCTTACTTTATATACTTACAAAATGAAAAGAAAAATCTCCAGTAGACCTACAAGAACTCCCAACTCGAACTGCTTGGTAATTCCTAAATTTAAACTTGCTGAAATTGGCGGCACCAGTTTCCCTGTGCTAGCCGCTAAATGGTGGAATGCCCTGCCACACAACTTGAGAACAGACCAACCTTTCTCACACTTTAGAATGAATCTTATCAAACACCTCAATGACAAACATATGTAAACTACTGATAGGCACCTGTGTTATGCTACTTTATCTGAATGTATATGTGTATTAGTAGAGGGATATCACAATTGTAAATAATTATAGTAATATATAATTTTACTTGAAACCATAATGTCCCTTTAACAAAGTTTTTTCTTTGAATTTCATATGTTTTTAGTAGCACAACTTAACCATAACGTCCCTTTAACAATGTTTTTTTTACAGAATTTCATAGGTTTTTAATAACGCAACTTAACCATAACCTCCCATTATCAAAGTTTTTTTTTTACTGAATATACATATTTATAATGTGAATTTGATAGATGTTTACTAGGATTCACTTACTTTATATACTTACAAAATAAAAAGAAAAATCTCCAGTAGACCTACAAGAACTCCCAACTCCAACCAACTGCTTGGTAATTCCTAGATTTAAACTTGCTAAAATTGGCGGCACCAGTTTCCCTGTGCTAGCCGCTAAATGGTGGAATGCCCTGCCACACAACTTGAGAACAGACCAACCTTTCCCACACTTTGGAATTAATCTTATCAAACACCTCAATAACAAAAATATGTAAGGTACTGATAGACACTTGTGTTATGCTACTTTATCTGAATGTATATATGTATTATTAGAGACATATCACAATTGTAAATAATTACAGTAACACTGTATATAACTGACCGCCTCGCTTTATAGCAATGCATCAACCTTTTGATCAGATATGCTCCCTGCTAAGTCTGTACATACCTTCTCTTTATCACTGTAAATTATGTAACACTATGTAATTCTATGTAACATTGTAATTCTTTGTAACACTGTAATTCTATGTATAATAAGCTTTGCATATTCTCTTCACAGCGCCCGGTTACCCTTGGGTCTGGCGCGCATTACATATAAATGAACAAACAAACAAACATATACATGTAACATAGAATATGCTGAACCCCCTGCTAGTGATTTGATGTCCGTGGACTGTGCGTATGTCCGTGGACGGGTGCGGACAACATCAACACTACCCAAAAACTCAGGGGGGAATGTTAAATTGTTATATCATGGCATATAAACACTGAACAAGTTCAAAAAGCAGCACATAAACACATTATATGTAATAATAAATAAGAAGCGGAACCTATATATGTAATACATCTACAGTCCATATAAATAGCATATGTACTAAAATGGAATGGAATATACCAAAACAAAAAACATAAGCCTTCAACATAATAACCTCACAGAAACTGTACAGCAGGAAGCAACAGCAGACCAACACAACAGTAACAACAAAACTTACCGGTAAACATTCATTTTTCTTATATATTTCTAAGCATTCTGTTTTAGGTACAGTAAAAGTGATATACTTTTTTTTACACAGAAATGTCCAATACTTTGGAATGGCTTGAAGAACATTTCCCACATGAGGAAATGACTGAAGAGAGTGATACTAATGGTAGACACTTCTCTATATAAGCAAATTAATAATCATTACTTTATGTGTACTTAACATATATTTTTTTTTTAACAGACCATACAAACATTGAAAATAATGTAGCAAAAGAGACATTAGAAAATACTCTGCAGCGCATGGAACAAAAAATGGATATGCTTATGTAAAATTTCAATCTTTTAAAACATTTTGTGGAGGACCACATAAAAGAAAAAAATAAATATCATTGTCCCACATGCACCTGTTCCCCCTCTCCATGTCCCAGTCAGCTATCCCCAAACCCTCAGTACCTAGAAAAACATTATGATGAGACTTCCATCCCTTCATCCCCTCCCATCCATCCTCTCCAAACCCCTAATTCCCCTGTATTTGTGTCAGTTTCTGCTTCCCCCTATCTTTCATAAATTGTATATCTGTATATAATGTAACAAAATTAACCAAAAATGGAGTTGTTCTATGGAAACTATACCTGTCTGTACTGTCCACAAGCAAGATGGAAATGTTCTTAGAACATACTCGGTGTCTGGAATGTCCGCATTTAACCAAAATGGAGGTGTCCTAAGGACACTATACCTGTCTGTACTGTCCGCAAGCAAAACGGAACTGTTCTTGAACACCCTTGGTGTCTGGAATGTCCAGAATTAATCAAAATGGAGTGGTCCGAAGGACACTATACCTGTCCGTTCTGTCCGCAAGCAAACCTGCACCCACGCTGAGCATGTGTCCTGATTTGCGGACACTGTCCGGGTCCCTGAACATTTTAAAAGTACTTTTCTGGACAATCCAAAGTATAATGTCCCTGGCGCTCTACATACTTTTTGGAACTTTTTGAGCCTTTTTTGGGTGTTCGATCTGTCCGCGGAGAGCACGGTTGTCTGCAGAGTGCGCACCTGCATGACCTATAAAAGGCCACACCCCAGAGCTCATCTTCATTCTGTCTTTCTACTATTGAAGATTGACCTGCTTTTGCTGCCTTTGCTGATCTTGCTGCGATTGCTACATCATATCTGATGGCATCCATGGTTGCGGCTGTTCCAGCAGGTGCTACTTCGGCCTCAGCACCACCCCCACCCCCTCCACCACCACCACCTCCCCAAGGGCCTGCAGAGGGGAACATGTGTGAGGATGTAGAGGAGGAGGATGAAGAGGATGAGGTAGTGGAAGTCACTACTACCAGCACTCGCCATGAGTCTTGTGTGTGGCGGTTGTTTACCTCTCTTGGTGGATTTCCAAAAGCACGTGCAAATAAGGTCACCTGCAATCAGTGCCACATGGTGCTGAGTCGTGGCAGGCATGGTTCGTACAGCTTTGGTACGACATCAATGAAGCAACACATAAAGTTGTTCCACAGTAGGGCTATTCGCAAGGTTGTACCTTGTGACGAACGTAGTAGGTTGAGTTCCTCTACAACATCCTCTGTTTCCCTGCTTGTCACCACAAGAGACACTCCTGTGGGACAGCGCATCCCTCCAGCTGCCTCGCAGGCTATTCATGATGCTATTGACCCATACCTTTCGAGGGTCACAATATTGTGTATGTGCTGTGATGCAGTACTCTGCAGGGGGGAGAATATTCAGAGTGCTTTCGAGACTGCGGTCACAGAGCATGAGAAGGTCTGCTACCTACATCTTCCTCTCTCCACCTGCCCTTTCTTATTCCGGTGGTTGGTGTCCCTTTCTTACCCTCCTTTGCCCTCCTTTCCTTGTGTGTCATGTTAAAAAAAACAAAAAAAATATAAAACAACAAAAACAAAAATCAAAAAAGGTTCTTTTCAGTGCCGCCTTTCACAGTTTAAACATAGAAGTGGCAAATAAATGGAGGAGGGCCCTGTGCATTTTTTAGAAGTCCGCGGACAGTTCACA
Source organism: Ambystoma mexicanum (assembly GCF_040938575.1). NCBI lineage: Eukaryota > Metazoa > Chordata > Amphibia > Caudata > Ambystomatidae > Ambystoma > Ambystoma mexicanum. The sequence goes on along the minus strand of NC_090929.1, from coordinate 929,357,509 downwards.
GACATATAAAATGTTGGGGTGCTGCCCTCTCAAACCCATTGCACTTTTCTCTGGGAGGAAGTCGTGGCTCTGAATAGAGCCTTTTGGTGGATTTTTTTGTTTGACAAACTTCAATTGGTGTACACCTACTGCAAAATGGATTGCTATAGTTACAAAAAAGGATGCAACGCATTTTGTACATTTCTCAGAAAAATCTGATTGCCAGCATAAGTAAGATGGACTCCATCTCTGCGAAAATGTATGTGCTACGAAACATAATATTTTCATTGTAAGAAGAGGACATGCCAACATCTCTTAAAAAGGCACAAACAGCCTTATTGACATTGCACCTCACTTTCTCCATTTGTGGACCAAATGAAGAAGAATGCAGCCACATTTGTCACTGCACAATATGAGAAAAAATGACTTGGGAATTTGGAAACCTGTCCATGACCTTCCCAGTCCTTCTTTCATTGCAAATTGCAAAGAAATTCCAGACAAATGTCCTAAACTGTTCCCTCCACAATGAATTATAATTATGTCTGGATGATACTGTGTCTCCAAAGTAGCACAGAGAGGTACCATGTCCAGCCACTTCATTTCACGCACTCCATGCCAGTGCACTTCCACATGAGGGAATCCAAGATCTGCAGCTACTCCACATCATTCTGCATGCACCTCCAACCAATGTATCCATGAGTCTCCCGAAATCCAGATAATCTGTTTTCTAAAACACACAGCCATAGCTATCTGTTCTTCTCTCAGGAAAAAGACTTTCTGACAAACTTTCTCCTTACACAACACACCCAGTAAAATGTATTGACCAATCCCTTGCTCAACTCTTTCTCATTTGCATACCTCTCAACCCCAAAATCCCTGTATGTAATACGCGGTGTCCACGGACTACTGCCATTTCCGCAGAAATATCAAAAATCTGAGAGTGATGAATTTAAATTTAAATAGTGTGCCCCATTTCCTCTTTGAGGTTGGCTCTGAAAAGAGCCTTTTTTTTGGTTTTTTTGCAGATACTTGTTATTTTAGTATTTATTTTTCTATTTTATTCTTACTTTACTTCTAATATCTTCACATAACCTTCTCCAAAGCAACCCTTACATTCCAAAACAATATGGCATTCCCCATAAAAGATAAATAAATACCATCTTTTTTAGAATAAACAGCATTACTAGAATCAATATTCTCATTATTACAGAAGAGCATACCAGCTCTAAGCATGATAGCACACATGCCTTGGTTGATTGCACACCTAGCAATGTTTAAACTGAACTATTGTCCCATATTGCCCTAGGTACTAATCCAGAAAAAATAACTTTGGAATTTGGAAGAATGTTCATTACTGCTTGAACCAAGTGTTCCAAATCTGTCAACAAAGTAGTGGCACTGACATAGCCCAAATGCAAAATACCACAGTGCAAAACTACCACATGGGGACTGTTCATCCTGCCCATATCTTCACAAACTTGTACAATTCCCTGTACATTACAATCAGGTACAGTGCTCCAGACCACCTCCACTTCTTTAACATCACGATTGTTTGCCACATGCCTGCACTGAGCATACTGCTGTGAACCATGCACAAACATATCTCCAAACACCAACACCATGACTTTATCCACCTCTGCCATCTTCACTACACCCAGACACTTTCAACACAAATGCGCAACCTCAACACCTGATTGGCTAATCCCTACAGTCGCCTTTCCATGCTGGATTTGCTGGAAAACCCCAGATGTGAAACGCCCAGTCTGCGGACAGCCACAAGGTCCGCGGACCACGTAACTCTTAGAAAGCCCTTCTACGCTTTCCACTTCACTCTCTGTGCCATTGCTTCATTGGATACAGCTAAGCAGTAAAACAACCATCCACCAATCACAACCAAGACGTCTACACCTAAATGCAGCTTCAGAGTTCAGCACTTCAAATGAACTATTGATCACTCTGAGTACAAGCCTCATATCATTGGAAAGCACCTACTACAAAAACTACTGTACAAGTCTCCAAGATTTCTACTTACAGCTGCATGCATATCCACATGCATGGATACAAACTACAGGTATGCATATTTTATGCAGAGTACATGTACAACTCTTATAAATGCATATAAACATTATAACTGCCACTTAACCTGTATAACCTATAAAATTAACTTACTATTATTTTTCCCATCTGCTATAATCAACTGTCACTTGCAAACCTGTCTGCTACCTGAATTCTTTTTTTACACACACAGCTATCTAAACAATTATAACATTAAAAGATGGGAGAAATAACAGTATAGTTGTAGAAAAACACTTAGTAGTTTATTATAAAATTGCACACAGCCAGGATAAGTTCATGCATCTTTATACACTCACACAGATAGACACTATCATTAAAAAGCTCCCAGCTGAAATAACACCACTGCCTGTGTATCACATCCTTCTGCTTTATTACCCAGACCTTTACAAATGCATACATTCTATGTTTTTCTATACAGTTTCTGCCTTTTACCCTATAAAAATAGAAAATAAGTATATGATTATTTCTTCTTTCTCCTAACATCCAATAACACAGACTTAAGAAACCAAATGAGTTTCATACGCTTAGTGTTATACTCATTTGCAAATCATGTTGAACTAACAGATTTTAAGTAAAATATAAAGGCTGCACATAGTCAAAGGAAACTGCATGAACACACTTTGTTCATGCACACACTATGTTCAGTTATCAAAAAACAATACTACTACAAAAAGCAAAATCAACATCTAAATTAACAACAGTGCAATAAACACACAAAATTACTAACTTCTTTCTTTGAAAATTGTAGTGAAGACCATGCTCCTAAAAAGTAGCAGCATCTGAAGTACAAATAACAACTCAGAAGAAACCTGCTTATTCCAAACAAAAAAAGTAATTACAATACTTCCATAATGTTCTAACCATTACTCAAACACACTGTGTGAATGATTCATGGAATTTGTGTGCCAAAAAACTGGAATTTGTGCAACCATTCTGCCCACAAATCCCCATTTGTGAAACAGGGATTTGCGGGCAGAATGGCACACACATCCCTGTTTTTCAGCACACACATTCCTAAAATCAGCCTCTAGAATATTAGTATTGCAAAACAAAGAGCTGTTTCAATTCTATACCATTAGATTTAGTATCAGTGCTTCTCCTCACCACTAGCTTACTTTGTATTGTCATCTGAACCCCAGTATACTAACACACAAATACAAGAATAGCCTTCCCAACTAGTTGTAGCTGCTCAATGCACAATCACACACTGCCACATACATCCTTACCATCATGCTCAGACACTCATGCACACAGCACACATACATTGCAGAACAGCCCAACCCATACTTTCTTTTTTTCCCAACAGACCCTAAAGAACGCCTACCAAAAAGCAAGTCTGTAGAAATCAACGCAGAAGTAGAGCAAATGAAAATAAAAGTGTCCAAAATAAGCATCCATCTCTAGCGGAATTTGTACAAAAAGTTCAAACAAAATATCTAATAGAGTCATTAAGCAAAACAAAACAAGCTTCCAGTACAACAACTTTGCCTCCTCTTTCAAAATGTAAAAATGAAACAAAAAGTGATTAACAAGATTTCAGCTACCACTACTGCTAACACTGCTCCTACAAATCTTGATGTAGTGGCAAGTAACCATACCAAAAAAAGTATTTTACAAAAAATGTTCCGCCACAGAGTCCTTCAGAATCTTATAAAAACAGAAGACAAATCATGCACAACCCTCAAAACCTACCGTACAAAATGTATCTTAGAAGCTCTCGTAGACAGTGCAATACTTCTCAAAAGGGAGTTATTTATTTTACTGTTAAACAGAATGAAACCACTAACAAAACTTACTACTAAATTACAAAAAAGGCTTCCCAATAAACAGAATGTCAACAAAAATAACTTCTTAAATATCTGTGGAGGTGAATGGAGTCACACCACGAGCACAGAACCATATTTCAATGAAGAAGCATACAAACAAAATCAAACAAACACAATTGCCATACATACCAATGGGCGTGGGTATGAACAACTTAATACCATAATGGAACAAGAAATGCTGCTTACAAAAATATCCCCAGAAGACTCAGTATCACCTCTCCATCCGACTGAACCAAAACGCCCAGTGTACAAATGGCCGTGCACGTCAATGTGTAACATTGCCAAAAAATCTTTCAAATTGTTATGCCAGTTCCTCAAACAATATGTAAAAGGAAAAGACAAATTCAAAATGAAACTTCCACAAAATATGGATACCTCTCCAATGCGCAAACACACAGAACTACAAGGACATTCAATAGCCTCCATTTCAGGACCTAATTGCAAAAGCACCTTCCATCATATCAAAATGATATCAATATGTCATTCAACTATAAGAAATCTAGTCCATAAACTGTACTATTCTAAAAGTCCAGCTTTATCATTAGGCAATTTAAATAACAATATTCTACATGGTACAGCCAAAGACCTACTCAAAGAAAGAGAGCATAATCAGAAAAAATATGTTGGAAATGAAAGCCACTTACAAAATGAAATAACTTTACAACAGACTAGGAACAATTGTACAAGTGGCAAACGTCTACTACACACAAACAAAAAAGAAATACTAACATTTAAAAGTAAATCCGCTGAAGTGCAAAACCATGTGTGTGTGTGTTGCCGCAGAACTTTTTATAAAAGTTTTTTTTAAAACTGTAGAAATAATTTACAATATAGAAGACAATGAAGATTCCAAATGGTTTGAATTAGCTCTCTACCTTATAACAGAAAACATACATGAAATAAAGGACCCCTTAATACTTTGCAGTTACTGCACTGCAAAACTTGACAACAACCAAACTCCTTCACTTGTTATCACAAATAACTTTGAATTATTCCCACTACCAAAACCCTTGCAACAACTCAATGTATATGAGAGCATCATAATTCAAACAGTGCATCCATTTCACGCAATAATATGCCTTCAACCAAAGAAAGCAAAAATACCTCCCTCAGAATTAGTGAAAGGCATTTGTGGCAAAAGTAGTTTATTTACCATTACATCTGAAAGAAAATGTACACACTCTAGGAGGGCAACATCCAATAGAGCAATCTTTAATTGTCTTAGTAAATGGTGTTCCTATAAAAGACAAAAAAAATTGGCAACAACTCGGAGACTTACATAAAGTTAGACAAGCCTTGCAATATCTAAAAGACAATAATGAATACTACAAAGAAATTAATATTGAAGAAAACATGAGGGAAACCACTGAAATAATTCAAGAGTCACCAGAAACTACAGTATCCAATATTTTAGACCATTATACAAGTCATCCATTACACTCTAAAGACACCATAGATGATGCACTAGAAACTTACTAAATGCGACAAACCAAAGGATCACCAATCAGCATATGGGAAAAAAGTATAGAAGCATGTGCTTTTCCTCTACTCTTTCCTACTGGGAAAGGAGGAAGGTACGATGATAGTCCACTCAGATATCAGCATCAGAATACCGCTCATTACAAATGTATTCTGAAGATCCCAGATTTAGACAAATATGGAATACATATTCCACCTACTCTTTGAAAGTGAACAAGCACTCTATGCTACGGAGTTGCACACACATACCTATTTTCAAAATATGTCATCTACCTAATTACTACAAAAAGTGCAAGAAAAAGATGAGGTTTTACAATCACGCATTACAAATCTGTTAGCAAACATGTGTGGTACTAAAGAGTACTGGTTTCAACGTCACAGAGATGTAGGTTGTATGATAAGAAAGCTTGGCCCACCCACTAGGTTTGTTACATTAAGTTGTGTAGAATATGCATGGGAACATTTACATGATTTCCTATGCATATCAAACAAAAAAAAAACAAACATAGATATATTAACATGTGGAGAACGTTTCTCTCTAGATCCTGTTAATAATTCAAGATATTTCCATCATCACTTCATTGCTATGCTACACTTTATTTGTAAAAAAACGGGTCATCCCCTCAGAGAAGTGCAACACTTCTTTTGGAGAAAAGAATACCAAGCCAGAGGAGCATCACATATCCACATGCTTTTATGGATTAAAGATGCTCCTAAATTTGGTCAAGACAGTGATGCCACTTTTTACAGTTTATAGAAAAATATGTTACTTGTGAAATTTCTTCAGAAGCAACAAATAGTGATCTTCATGCACCAATTTTAGAATTTCAAAGACACAAATGTGGGAAATATTGTTGTCGCAAATACAAAAACAAAGGGAATTCTATACCACATTCTGCTTTGGTTTTCCTAGACCAGTTACAGCAACAGGTCAAGTAAACAACTTCATGTCTTCAGTTAGACATAGTGTTAAAGGTAAAACCCCTAAGAACACCGATTACATAAAAAGAACAAAAGAAGCAAAATATATCAATGATTACAATGCAATCATTGCCTTCTTATGGAATGCAAACATAGATGTGCAGTACATTGCAGACAATTCCACTGCAGTTGCACGATATGTTACATCCTACTTAACCAAAGCAGAAAAAACAGAGCTTCAAAACCTCTGGGATGACCTATCATCAGACAAAACACTATCTCAGAAATTGTACAGTTTAGGCAAAACAATGCTCTCTCATAGAGAATGTGGCTGCTATGAAGCTGCAGACCGTTTAACTGGTAATGCTTTGTATGGAAAATCTGAAAATATAGTATTGCTAAGTCTTGGTCCTGCTAAATCTATAAAAAGAGTTCTCAAATCATACAACAACATAGAAACCATAGCCAAAAATGATCCCAACAGCCAAGAAATTTTGAGAAACAATTTACTAGATACATACTACCCAAACAAGAGTACCAGTTTGGAAACCATGTGTCTATACAACATAGCCCAAAACTTCACTTACAAAAATTATATAAAACCAGATGAAAACAAAGATAGATACTGAGTGACAATTTGTGAAGGCAGCTTAGTGAAACTTACCAAATAAAGCTTAATTAATCATATCAAATTGTCATTAAAAACTCCTCAACATAAAGAATTATATTGCATGTCCCTGCTACAACTTTTTAAACCATGGAGAAAAGAAGAAGAGTTACTAGATATTTATGACTCCTATGAAGACGCTTTGAAAGCAAATGAAAGCACTATAACAGATGTAAACTTTACACAGTACAAAACAATGTTGCACAATGAACAGCAACACAAAGAAGAACTCCAGGCCCAACTACATAGGGACACTCCCGACAGTAATCAACCTTCTCTAACAGGAAGCCAAGAACCACTGGGGCAGCCACTAAAAGCAAATGAGGCAGAATTAGCTATGACAGAAGTAGAAAACACCATGTGTCACTATGAAGAAGATACAGAAGTCTTAACTGTACTGCAATCAAAACTGAACAATGATCAGCGTAGCATTTTTCAAGAAGTAACAAAAGAAATTGCAAATGGTTTACAACATAAATATAAAGAATGTACCTGCCAAAATTACAAACCTATACTACTATATGTCAGTGGTCAAGCTGGTTCAGGCAAAACATTCTTAATCAAAATCATCAGCAAATTCCTTCAAAAATTGACAAACAACAAACTGCCAGCAGTTGTAACTGCTCACACATGTTCAGCTGCCTACAACATAGGTGGTGTCCTTTACACCGATTACTACTCCTTCCAGTAGAACACCAAAACAAATTAGAATATTACAAACTTTCTACAGAAGCTGCAATGGAACTACGCAGAGTGTTAAAACAAATGAAAATGCTACCAATAGATGAAGTGAGCATGGTCTCCAACCTAATGTTGGCTTTGATTCAAGTCAGATTACAAGAAGTACTCAAAACAAACTACGAAGAGCTCTTTGGAGGAAAACACATTATTGTTTTCTGAGATCTTCTTCAATTGACACCAATGAAAGTTCAACCTATTTTTAAAACCTTAAGACACAAATTCTGCCGTAAAACTGTTGGCAGCATAGGAAATGTCAACCTTTGGCAACATTTCCAATACAGAGAATTAACAGAAAGCATGCGCCAGTCTGCAGACCTCACATAGGCCAACATTTTAAAAAGTATTAGAGTTGGTGTACTATCTGAAGAAGCACAAACAATATTAAACACCCTGCACATCCATGCACTCTATGGCCATAACTCATGTGCTACTGATATCATAGAACAATTAGCACACAAACATGTCAATTGTATGTCCTTGATGCCAACTCTTGCAAGCTGTTCTTAATTCAATGAAACAATGTTGAAAAAATAAATACAGCCAATAATTGAAATTTGCTCCACAGACAAACTGGATGTACAAGGTATGACACTGCCCATGTGTCAACAAGCCACAACAAGACTAAATACCTTAGAAAACTCTATCTCCAACACAGCTGGTTTGGAGAAAATATTAAAATTCTCTTTAAACTGTAGAGTAATACTTAAACGTAACCTTGACGTGGAACAAGGACTAGTTCATGGAGCACTAAAGTAAAGTTGTTGGCTTTCAAACATACTCAAGTGACAACAACATTCAGTTTGTCAATATACTCTTTCAGAAGTAAAAAGGATTGGATGCTCTACAGCTCGATTCCTTCTTTTCAAAGACATGCATTTACGCAGAGAGCAATTTTAAATAACTCTAGCATACACAGTCACCATTCACAAATCACAAGGTCTTACCCTAGATAAAGCATTGATAGATATTGGGAACACAGTCTTTAAAGAAGGCATGAGCTACGCAGCACTATCACACTTACGTACACTTGATGGTCTATTTCTAAACAAATTTGTTGCAAGTAAAGTAAACGCTGATATTCCTTGCATTTTACAATACAATAGACTATGTTCACTATACACCCCCATCTAAAAACCTATCCTGTTCCACAAAAAGCAAAATGCTGTAAAAGAAAACTACTTCAAACAGAAATGCAAAAGGATCACACTGCAAATCCTCCAAAGACAGTAAAAGAAGCTAATACGTCATCAATTACTACAACCAAAGAAGAATCTGCTGCTCAAAGTAACTCAGGTACTTCTACAAAGAAGCAACACACACTCCGAAGAAATTACTTGGACACAGAACTATCTGGTCCATTCAAATTTTCAAATATAACTGGTGTAAATTGCTACGCAAATGTAGCAATAAATATTCTATTCCAATTGCCACCAATTGTTGACAACATTTACTTACACAATACAGACCAAATGTATTTGCAAATGTTAGAAATGCAAGCAAAAATCCTGGCAACACATACAGTGTTCATGGAATAAGACAAGAATTGGACTACTGTGTTGGAATGGTGAAATTCACTATAAACTCACAAGAAGATCCACACAAATTTCTAATGTACTTACTACAAGTACTGGAAAACAAAAACATACCTATAAATGAAATCTTCTAGATTTCATACATATGGAAACATGCATGCACTCTCTGCAACAATGTAGCACAGGAACAAATCCCTAATGAACACTTCGTGTATGTATCCATACCTAACTGTGAATCCATTCCCTTTCAGCAACTAGTACAAAATGCAAACCATGGCAGATTATGTATTACCTGCAATTCAGATAATCGCTCCACCTTACAAATACAAACACATAGTAAATACGTAACACTCCAGATGGTACCAAAAACAACTGCAAGCTGACTGGATTCACACATGGTCAAGTAGCACTTGGTAAGAAAACCTTCACAACAATAGGTATGATCTACCACACAGGAGCCACAACCAATGCAGGTCACTACACTGCATATATAAAAAAGAATTGTGGATGGTTCGAATGTAATGATAGTACTATTACTCAAAAGCAGAGATTACCAGCAAATCGTTTAAACACTTATTTAATATTCTTAAAACCAAAATGTAATAACTAATCTGTACAAAATCAATAATGAAACTTCAATTAGAAAACTATAAACAGTTAGAATACGCCAAGAGGTATCTAACTTCCCCAATATTCTTCACCAACCAAACAGCTAAATCAATACCACTAATATATAAGAATAAATAAACAGTTAGAATACGCCAACAAGTATCTAACTGCCCCGTAAATCTGCAACAACCCAACAGATAGATGAGTAACTTGAAAATATAAATAAAAAACTACAACCAGATAGAATACTCCAACAGATATCTAACTGCCCCAAGATTCTGCAACAACCAAACAGATAAATCAATACCACTGAAATATAAGAATAAATAAACAGTTAGAATACGCCAACAAGTATCTAACTGCCCCGTAAATCTGCAACAACCCAACAGATAGATGAGTAACTTGAAAATATAAATAAAAAACTACAACCAGATAGAATACTCCAACAGATATCTGACTGCCCCAAGATTCTGTAACAACCAAACAGCTAAATCAATACCACTAATATATAAGAATAAATAAACAGTTAGAATACGCCAACAAGTATCTAACTGCCCCATAAATCTGCAACAACCCAACAGATAGATGAGTAACTTGAAAATATAAATAAAAAACTACAACCAGATAGAATACTCCAACAGATATCTAACTGCCCCAAGATTCTGCAACAACCAAACAGATAAATCAATACCACTGAAATATAAGAAGAAATAAAAAATCGTCAACAACCCAACAGATAAATGAGCAACTTGAAAATATAAATAAAAAATGATAACCAGTTAGAATACGCCAACAGGTATCTAACAATCTGCAATATGCCAACAGATAGAACATTAGCCAGAAACAACAAATAAACACTGAAAAGAAATAAATAAATGTATTGTACCATAACAAAAAAAGTTTTTTTTTAATCCAGCATGGATTTTTTTCCCACAGACCCAATGATTTAAGAAACAAACACAGAAACTGAGCAAATTGCACAGTACACTGGTTTATAAACTACTAAATATGAGGGTCGAAATAATGCAGAAATGTGTATTATGCAATGCAATAACTCATTATAAACTACCTACACTAACATTATCTTTTCTTCCATGACAGAAATTTAAAAAAAAATATCTGCTCCAGTTACCCAAGTCATGAAAAAATATATCCAATCACAAACAATCAAACAGTAAGTATGTTATAATTCAACTCACAAATACTGCTCTATAACACAACCATTGAAGCAAACATCTAACCATACACCACAATTCAAAATGTTTACTTCCATGGATTTGTTATATTGCAGTGCTTGTTACCAAACTCTACAATCTTAATTACATGACGTAGCCAAAACATAGCATACAAACTATACAAATCAAACAGTACACAAACTGTAGATTTGTGGATATTCGATGGATGTTTAATTCTATGAATGTGTTATGCTGCGGTGGTTGTGGCCAGGGCCTAGAGTCTTGGGTGCATGGCCGAAGGCCGTACATACACCCAAGACTCTAGGCCCTGGCCACAACCACCGCAGCATAACACACCCATAGAATCAAACATTTTAACAGTGCTATATGGGCATTTTTTTATGTTGGCGGACAGCCGCAGTGACCGCGGACATGACAAACACATCAGGGGTGCCTGCCACAGCATTTGACCAATCTCTCACTCCCCCACCCTCCCCAAGCATCCTTACACACTGACACACTCCCCAAAGTTGTATTTTTCCCCAGTTCGTTGCCGCGATGTCTGCTGATGTCCACAGATCCAAGATGGCGGACGCATCAAAACAATACGACGCACCTCACGCTTCATACCAGCCAATCAGCGAACATGTCGTATGTCCGCGGACATGACGCAAGCCGATTAGCCAATCAGTGTCATGTCTGCAGAGCGAACAGGGAAATGTGCCAGCGGAGCGGACACAGATATCACTCATTTCTTACACCTACTTTTTGGTCATTTAAAAAAAAAAACTACTGGACGGATTTCCACCAAATTTACAAAAGTACGCTTTCCTGCTGCCGCAAATTTGGTGCAAATCCGTCCATCAGTTTGAGCTGTAGGCATGAGCAAAGTTTTTTCCCCATTCACTCTATGGGAAATATTTTTATTTTGGGACTCCCCTTATAACTTTGCCCCCCCTGCACCAGACCTCACTAAACTAAAATTCAGAGTGGGCCATGTACTTTTTTGCAACGTTTGGTGAGGATTGGTGCAGGGACAACAAAGTTATAAGCCACCCAAAAAGTGCTCTTCCTATGGGATTAGCAATTTAACCATAACTACACGGCCACAGCCGTGAGCTGTGTAATATATATTGCTCAAAATAAGGAAAAGTAAAGTAAGCAGGTAATATTCACCGAAATCACAGATTTTACTGGTGATTCACAGCGGTTTGAAGTGGATTTTCTATTTGATTTGGAGGTAGAGGAGAGTTGTGAGCACTCAATGATATGTTTGAAATGTTTAAGTATCAGGAGCAGTTTGGCTAATGCATTGTTGGACTCTTTGTTCCTGTTGAGGAAGTAATCCTGGCATTTATGGCAAAGGTTTTTGGCATAGAATAGTCTTGCGAATACAAGAGTGAACACTACCATAGTCGTGTACGGATACGTCCAAAATGACCAAGAATAAAAGCCAGAATACGTGAATTTTGGCAGTTCAAAAATTCCAACGGCGAAAAGTTCGACCGAATCACACATTTGGTGCTGGGAGCTGCAGCTGATTCCCAAAAAGCCACAAAAAAAAGAAACAATGGAAAGGACCCTGATGCGCCTGTTCCCTTTCAAGGAAGCGAAAGGGGCAAACGTTGCAGGGACACAGCGAGTTGGCGGCCACCACAAAGTAAGTGGGGGTGTGGGGGTGGGGCTGGGGATGTGGGGAGGGGGACGGGGGCCAAGTCAGAAATGTTAAGGGAGAAAAAGACCGAAGATTGTTTTGGAAAAATAATTTCTGGTCGTTTCTCCCTTGAACATTTGTGTCACAGTCTTTCAATCCCTAACCCTGACATGAAGCTCAGAAAGGGCATGATGCATCCGATCACTTCAAGAAACTCAATACAATGGCCATAACCTGTGTTCCTAGTATAAGGAAATTTTCCATCACAAGTCTATGTTTTTTGACAGTAGTCCTAAGTAGAGGACAAACTCCCAATTTTTATTGTTATGGGATTATTGGGGATTTGATGAGGCGATACTGAATTTCATAAGCTCTGTTTTGGTTGGGTTGAGTTTCAGTCTGTTTAGTCATCCAGGAATCCAGGTGTGCAAGATACGGTCTAAGGTCTTGTCTGTTCTTTGTAGAGACATTAGTGAATTGTCGCTGATTATGGCATCATCTACATATTTGAAGCATGTGTGGTCTGGCTTATTAATACATTCCAGGAATGGGCTATTTAGATGTTAAAAAGAGGAGATGACAGTCTGGATCCTCAGGACACTCCCATGTCAGCTTTCATAGTCAATATGTGAACTGGGAAATTTGTGCTGTGTCCATCTTTCCAGCCTCTAATGATGTGATCAAGTGTAGAACTGGTCCTTTTCATCTTTTAATCCAATGTTTTCTAGTCTTTTTAGTAGGGCCTTTTGCCTAAAAGGGTTGGCATGCACCCTATATTTTGGTATGTCCCATATTAAGTATAGTGTGGATATTGTGTTCCTTCCTCAGTCTAAATCCATGTTGTGACTCATGAATTAAGCTCTTGTTTTTAACATATTAATGTAGCTGTTGGTATATACATTTCTCGAGGAGCTTAGCGTAAATGGTGGGTTAGAGATTAGTTGATAGCTTGCTTGGCCTTTGTAGTCAACTGTGATTTTTAAAGAGTTTGGACTAAAGCTGTTTTGAGGGCATAAGGATCATTCACTGTTCAATGGGGGCATGAAGGAGTGCTACATAAGCAAAAGCGAGTTTGGGTAGTTTAGATAGTGGCTTGTAGAGGTTAATAGGGCAGTGTCTTTCAGTGAGCTTGGTGAATTGCTAGCAATCACTCTGGTGGGTATATCCTGTGTGGAATATGGGCAACATGAATTTATTGTTGGAGCAGGTGGTTCTGTTGGTGCAGTTTCCCTTTATGGTAGTGGTAGAGTTGGCCCTTTCATGTAAAGGTGGTTTTGAACTTGAATAATTCTATTACTGAAGTGCGTTGCAATAGAGTGTTCTCAGGATGGAGTAAGAGCTGTGTTGCAGGATGCAACAGATTTTGAATTCACGGATGAGGTATTTAAAGACGTCCTTCCAGTCATGTTGTGCTAATTTTCATTTGTGTGCTGGTGTTTGAAGTATTGAGATTTTTGTTGAATTTACAGTTTGATATCTTTGTAGGGTGTGGTTACTGCAGTGGGTACATTGGTTGTTTTTGCAAGTATTGGTGCTTCAGTGAAGATGCTGAATGGAATGTACAAGTGGTCACCCCAGGATAGACGCACTTTGTAGGAGACAGTTGTGATGTTTCCACTACAGAAGATGCCATCCCAGATAAAAGGATTTGTGAGGGGACCCTTTAACCAGTTGTTTATGGAATAGGGCACAGAGGTTATGGAGTGTTGCTTTCTGGGTTCATTGTCCTCCATTTCTAGTCAGATATTGAAGTCTCACTATTGGTGAGTTATTGGTCTATCACGCGGTTAGTGACTGCATCAGCCAAGCTGTCTGTGAAAGACCAATGTTAAGAGGGTATCCTGTAAAAGAGAAGAATGGTTAATTAGTTAGGATATTTATTAGATGAAACAGGTTATGGTAGATTCACAGTTCGGTATATTGTCCAAAGGAGGCATTTTGACTTTGATGGAGTCTTTATGAACAAGTGCAATTTTTCTGTCACATTCCGCAGCTATTTCTAGGATAAATTCTCTCCGGCCATCCAGGAGTCTGGCAGTTATTCATTGTCAGGTCCCACATGTTATAAGAAATTGGGAGGGGAAGGCCAAAGGTATGGATAAAGTGAGAAAATGAACATTCCTGAGGGTCACTGCTTGTATCAAGAGTTAGGTGAGGACAGTGGGAACGCACTAGGATTAGGGGTTGCGAAGGCTCTGGGAATTGTGTGTGTTAGGGATCAATATTTGGATCTATGCAATTAACCTTGAAAGATTGGCTCTTTAGCAGGTTCTATGATAAAACAGAGAAGGGCAGTTGGTGAAATACACAAGCTGGCCTGAGGCTTAAACGTGTGGGGCTTGGTTCACTTATGCACAGGTCAGAGATACATTTTGACATTGAAAACCTGCAATAGGATTACAGCGAGCTCAGTTGGTGAGTGTTGAGGTAATTGATGGTACATCAAGTATGGAGGTTAAGCAAGTATAAAGATAGCACAGGTTACATCCTCAAATATTCACTGGAGAGTCCTCTATGTGGAACATCTTTAGAAGTTATTGAAACTCAGGGGCTGAGGGAGATGGGTTTGAACAGCTACCACACATAATCTTTCCTCTTTCCAAACTTTTAAACTCACAGGCTCAAATCAGAGTTTGGACAAACATTAAAGATGCAGACATCTGAACTCTGGTTAGTGCTTGACCTGCTGACTCCAAGCAGAGCAACGTATTGTGACATGGCACCTTTAGAGGACATTACTTTATTTGAATCCACTGCACAGCTTTTATTAGGATGATGTCCATTATTATGTTGTAGAGATGTTTGTCGTTTGCTTTCGGGAACTGTTTAACACTCTTAACAGGTAAAAGAAAATTACCACTGGAACATACTGTGTTCCACTTAATCACACCATAAGGTCCAAATAAGGTGGAGGGAAAAGCGTATTCAGGCACAGGACAGGGGTGAACAAAACATCCTATTTAATCACTGTCACATTTAGAAAAGGAAGGAACATCCTTTACTGAGACCTCTACTTTCCCTTACCAGAACAAAACTATGTACATGGGCGGTATCCCAGCGAGTATTGCGCCTCAATACCGCCCAACGCTATTTTCATTACCACAGTTAGGTCTGGTGCCATTTGCACTGAATCAGGAGTTGTGGTGGGGTGGTAAATCCCCATTCCCATTGGGTCCAGTGGACCTAATGTAGGTTTCATGGTATTATTTGCGCTGGTGCAATTACATTTTTACCTCCAGCAAAAAGCATGAGGTAAAACACCCACTTTGCGCCCAACTCGAGAGTGGGCGGACCGGTAAATCAGGGGGTAATAGCGTTAGTGTTGCATTTTACCGCTCCGCCCCACTCATGAAGGCCCTATTGTTATCAAGAACAATGGTATCATAAGGCAACTGATGAAACAATGCACAGTGCTTGAGGTGAGTGTCTCCCACCATTAAAGAGACACCATCCTTGTGGTGTATGTAGTGTGTTTCAGCAAACAGTGACAACCACCTTGATTTGTATTCCAGCCCTTGTGTTCATCAGAAAAATATTAACTTAACAGGGTTCTACCGATTCCACGTGGGCTCAATTATACTGATAACTTTTTATAAAGGTTGCTGAACACGATCATTTACCATAACATTTATTTCAGGAATCCTACTTTTAAATGATCGAAAAAGGAATTGTAAACATCATAACATTTCATTTTTAACCGTTCCCCAGAGGAACACTCCCAAACTCCTTTCCTTCACAGGTTTCAGTAGTGGCAATGCAGGTTGGTCAGCTAAAACTGTATTTCTTTCTGCGGACTCTTATCCCTCTGTAATTCTCACTCCTTCCTACAGAATAAGATCGTTAATTGAGGTTTTAAACATCTGCATTGCCAGCAATTGTACATACATTTCAGGCTCAATTCAAACATTAAACACATTGGGAGGAACACGATGGAGATCTGTGGTTACTTATTGTTGCTTCCCCTGTCTGTTAGCTCTCTGTGGCCTCTTATTGATGTAATTGACATAAATGACCCCAAGGATCACATGTTTATTGAAGAGAGTAAAGTTCATGTGTAAAATGGATTCGGGTGACCCACACGCTGTGTCTTGTCAGCAATCGTTTGTTGGACGTAAATAAAGAGATAATAGCAATTTGACTAAACATTGAACTGTGGTTGCTCCAGATTGGACGTAAATGTGCACACTCATTGGCAGCTCTCAGACCCATTTCTTAAATGTCCTTTCAATCGGAACACAGCAGATACTATGGTTTGTGTGCTTTATCCTTGATTTCAATTCATGAATATGTTGGCTATGTATTCTGCAATCGCTTTTCGTTAGGTCTCGTTTACTTTCTTTCATCAAGTGGAACAAGTAACACAGTGAAAATGATCAGACCTGTTTTCCATACTGCAGCATTAAGCTCCAGAAACCGTGTATCAGGGTATACGATTGCAAAGTGTTGTATTGTTACCAGGGGTGAAGAGGCTAAAAGAGTGGTATTATCGGCTGTGGGTTTGCTCTCCAGAATCTTATTATGTGGTGTTATGAACTGTGTCACATCGTTTTATGAGTACTTTGGTAATAGGGGTATTTTGTCTCTGTGTCTTTCGATACATTTTATGTTTGATTGATGAATTTTGATGGCTTTTCTACTGTCAAATAAAGTTGGTTTGATTGATATTGCAGCATTATTGACCATGGGGCTGCTCAATACATTATCTACCATTTAACGTATGGGTGTAAACAACTGATGGCTGTATATTAACAGGGTAAGGGAAATACTGAACGTCGAAATGCTTCACAAAGCAGTGGAAATATATATCACATGGAATTCAACGACCTATAACCAGGGAGCTTGGGTGGTTATTTAAAAAAAATGGTGTTGAAATCCAGCGTGGACATGTGAATATAACATTAGCGCCACCGCAAATACAGTGCACATGCATGTGCGTTGGAGTTAATGGGGTTTGCACAAGCACAGCTTTCGATTGTGCACACCATAATACCGCTCCTTGTACTTTGCTATAGATGATTCACAAAGTCTTCCAAGACACAACAAAGAATGAAGGACCTTATTTGAACATAACTCTCACTGGGCAAAGTGTGAGAGAAAGGCACCTTGGTGTTGGAGATCGGTTCTGCACAGACTACTGGAATTCTGCGAGTTTGAAGCAGAACCTTTATAACGTTTTCTGAGAAAAAATATTTTAACGAATTTGACGCGGCATTATTTATGTGAGGCACGTGGTTCTGAGTTTCTGGAGCAGACCGGGCAATGTGTGCTGAGAAGCAAAGAAACATGGATGTGTTGTAAGTGCTGGGGATAGTGCAAGGAATGGAAGGCATTTAGAATACCTTTAGATAAGAATTAGAATAAGAGAAGGTTACAAGCAGAATAAGAACATTGCAGGTTCAGGCTTCACAGAGGCGTTTTATTTCCTGAGCGATCAGTGCATAACCGTGAGACTTGTTTATCCTAAGTGTCCATGAAACTAAGGTGACTGGGTTTTAGTCATATGCATTTTGTATTTTTCCAGCAGGGATACAAAGTCAAAGGTAAGAGTGACACACGTTTTTCCTCTGACGTACAAGAGTAACAGAGGCGACTGGGTTCACAGACATATACATTTTTTTTTTTTTAATAAAAAATAAAATAAATTCATATAGGCTACGTTCACAGCAAACTTTTTTTTTTTTTTTTACATTAGGGTTCAGAAAACCATGGTGACTGGCGTCTGAGTGAAATACATGTTTGTGCTTGTGTTTCTCGATTCTAATAACTGTTCATTATTTATTTAGTTATTTGTTTATGTGTTACACGCCAAGGCCCAACGTAATCAGGGCAGACACTAACACCAAGAACAAACCAAGACGGGACACAGTATCGGAGGTCTTTAGGCGTTTCCCAAAGGTAAACAAGTTTCTTTGTTTATCCAAGTCAGCAGGCAGGTTATTCCAAGCATGTGCTGGTTGGACAGGGAAGGAGCGGATGCTCCCCCTTACTTATTTTGCTTTAGAGCATATTAACTGCAAGATGTTACAAGATTGTGTGGACCTCCAGGGTATATGTTGTATGAGACTCTCTTTTAGGTAAGAGGGGGCTGACCCACAGAGGCATTTATGTATGAGAGTGTTTATATTTAAAACAGATTCTAGATGCCACAGGCAGCCAATGAAGTTATATCCTAAATGCAGGGGTGTGATCTCTTCTGGGTATATTCTTAACTATGCGGACAACATCTGAAGTTTGCATATTCAATTGTTACTGTCATTGCTCAGGAGCTCATTACAGTAGTCCAATCTGGGCATGATTGTTGCTCTCACCAAGGTGTTGCAATTTTTGTGAATACACAGGGTTTGACTAACCTCTGTGATTTCAGGTGGCACTGCAACCTTTTTACCTTGCTATCAACCTAGGTGTCAGAGCCAAGGGAGGACTCAAAGAAGACTATCAAGAGTTTTTACTTTGTCTAGCACATCAATACAGTTGTCCTCGATATAAAAACTTGAAAATGTGGAGTCTAGTTTAGCCCTCCCTTGTGTTGACCTGAAAATAAGGGGCTCCTATTTTGCACTATTTATGCACATCCAGTTTGCTGACATCCAATGTTTTATGGCCTTGTAGATGCTTAGGAGTCTATTAGCATTGTTGGTGTAATTACCACTCAGTTCGATCAGCAACTGGGTGTTGCCCACATTTTTTCAAGGAACACTCAAAGAGGTTGAATAAAGATATTAAAGAGGGCTGGCGAGAGGCACGTGTCTTTTTGTACTCCACAAGTGATTTGTACTGAGTTGGAGGGTGCATGGCTGCAGCAGATTTTAGATTTCCTGTTAGAAAGAGCTGATCCAGTCAATAGCCTCCTTGGAGGAGCCGCCTCTTGTAATGGAGAGAGTTCTCAGGAGCCTCTCATGAATGGGCAGATCAAAAGCTGCTGATAGATCGAGTCACATTAGCAGCCCAGTTTTGCTCCTATCGATGAAGCCTAGCATTTGAGTCTCAAGGTCTAACAAGACACTCACAGTGCCCTAGTTAGACCTAAACCCTGACTGCCTATGATGCAAAATATCAAAATGTTCTAAATGCTCCTGGAATCACGTAGTGGCAATTCTGTCCATGATTGTTTTGTAACAAAAAGGGACATTTGTAACAGGTCTCAAACATGCTTTCCATCTCAGACACAGAGATGCGATTAAACTTAAAACTAGATTGTGGTTTATTTCTCGGGGGCTCAAGTGGATTGGGCTGCATATTCAGGGGAACATTGCTAGCAATCCTGGAGTGAGACAGCTTGATTTATCTGAAAAAGCCTGCTGAATCCTAAAACCGTCTTCATTAGTTGGAACAAAGGACCAGGGTTGTGTGTGAAGTTTCTCCAGTTTTTTGAACATTTCAAAAATATATTTGTATTTTTCTCAGAGTTCTCAAGTTGTTTGTTAAAGAAAGAAGTTATCTAGGGGGCGCTGTTGCGCACATTCAAAATGGCCACCTAGTCCCAGAGCTCCGGCCCGTATTAATCCTGACCCTAATTATGCTGCATCAGGGCTGTCTACAGGACGAAAAGAAACACACCGGCAAGCTGCGCATATCCTGGGGCACAGGTGGTGAAATTTTGGAACCGCTGCGCGTCGCTGTTCGGGAGTTGCGTCGTCGAGAAAACTCCTCCGTGACCTGGTGGTGGCGGGGGCCACCCGAGGGCACCAGAGGATTCCTTCTGTGAGACCGCAGGGGGAGGGGCGGCGACGCACTCCGAGAACTGCTTTTCCGCCTCTCTGCAAAGTGGAGGCAAGTGCTGACATCTGTGTGCCGCGGTCGACTTCCGAAGCGACCCCTGGATCAGTCAACCCAAACAAAAGGGAACCCTGATGGTGTCCGTCTGCGGCTGCGAGTTGCTGGCACGCCGCAAACGGTGATTCCCCACGCAGCGAATATGCCGAGAGGAGACGGCCCGTCGGGGTTGTGGAGGGGGCGGCGGTCCGCACGCCCGAGCGCTGCGGACCCTGTGGTGCGCCTGGCCGTGGGGTGCGACCGGCTGGAGGACACCCCAGCCCCTGGTGGCATCGGCCAAGGGAGAAGGTTGGACCCCCCATACCTCCAATGATCCGGTCCACATCATTCTCGAGGCACAACAGTGGCAAGTAAGTGCTTGGGGGCAGTGCGGGGTCCCCCCGCCTGGCCGTGTATGGGTGGGCGAGGTGATAGAACACTGATAACCCTTGGTGCTACTGGCCGCCCCGGGACTGCGGTGTGGTGCCGTTGCCCGTGATGTTGGCTAACTCCTGGCGCCAGATATAAATCCAATGGTCCTGCATGATCTCTGCCCTGACGGGCCCATTTTTGGCGGGGATCCCTGAACACAACCCGGGAGCTGCAGAAACACCCCCCCGGAGCGACCAGGCCAAAATCTGGGGTGTACACATGAGACCCGTACAAAGCAGCACTATCCAGGCCTCCTGGTCATAAGGCTTGGATTTGAGATCACCCCTGGCAGAGGCTGCCGCATGCCACGAGACACGCAAATCAGGTGGCAGGAGAGCTGCGGTACTGTGTGGCCTGCGCCACTCAGGCCACTGACATTATTTAATGACCCCGAGATTGTGCGGTGCCGCAACCACCACCATTGGTGAGAGACCGTAGAGGGGCAGCTACCGGAACGAGTGGTCTCGTGAAACCTCTGGAATAGTGGCAAGGCCCTAATACACATCTAGAACTTGACCAGTAGATCCTCCCTCGATCCTGTACCTTGATATGGCCCCGGGTCCTTAACCACCCCCCAGTCGAATCCTGCAAGCTTGTTCTGGACAACGGGAGTGGCCACCAGCTGGGTGTGTGGTCGGTGCAGGCCCTGCATAAGGCCAGGGGTAAAACCGCTGTGACGAACAGAGATACGTGGGAGGTCACAAGCCATTCGGCTCACCATATGGGCCGCCACGAGCAGAAAGGGGTGCGCTCCAAGAAGACGGGGCCCGATGGACTCCTTTGCCAGCTCCCAGCCTGGTGGATCCACCTCACCGCCGCCAAAACAAATGAATAGCCAGGTGGAACCCCCGACGGATGAAAGGGTAGACTGCTTAATGCTAATGGTCCAAAATGGCTTCCTGGCAGTTAACAGCAAACTGGATGAAATTGGGGCGACAATCAGCTCCTTAAAGGCAAGGGTCGATAAGGAGAACACACGTATCACTGAGGCCGAAAATAGGATCGGCACCAATGAGGACTCTATACTACAGCACAGCCGTGACATTGCCCAACTGAAGGGAGACCTCCAAAAAACCCTAAATAAATGCAAAGACCTTGAGTCCTGGTCAAGGAGGAACAACATCCGCCTTGTTGGGGTGGCTGAGACCTTCGGCAGGGGGTCCATGGAACGCCAGGTGGAATCTCTCCTGAAAGACCTTCTGGGCCCAGACTCTTTCTCAGACCATTTCCTAGTGGAGCATGACCACCGTACATCGGCACCTGCTCCTAAACCTGGAGCACCGCCTCATATGATAATCGCCCGTCTCCTCAATTATAGAGACAGAGACGCTATCCT
This sequence comes from Ambystoma mexicanum, assembly GCF_040938575.1. NCBI lineage: Eukaryota > Metazoa > Chordata > Amphibia > Caudata > Ambystomatidae > Ambystoma > Ambystoma mexicanum. The sequence continues at coordinate 929,335,330 of NC_090929.1, read as the reverse complement.
ATGGATGTCCAGAGAAAAAGATACTCTATTCTTCGAAAAAAACAGGATACACATATACCCAGACTTTTCCACAAACGTACAAACACTGAGAAGATCCTATGAACTGGTTAAAAAACAGTTGAGACTTCTTCAAGTTCCCTACTGTCTTGTCTTCCCAGCAAAAATGAGTATTCAACACGGAGGACGGGCCCATTTCTTTGAAAATCCGACGGAAGCCATGTTATATGTTGAAGCATCCACCACTTTACCTGCCCGTGATCGGGCACCACATCAGAATGTAGCACCCTGGCCCGCTGAAGAGCTGGATGAAATCGGCGGCTGACGCACTCCAGCTGTTGCCACACTGTTATATTTCCTAAAACCAAAGGCGGCTAGATAGCCCTGATCACTTCTACCTGTTTAAAGTAGGGCCGTGAGGGCCCCCTGGGATTGCGGCCATGTGAGTACAGCTTACACCCCCAGGAGTGTTCCCAAGTTATGTTTCAAGGGATACATCATCGGGTTGGGGTTGATGATGCGGGTCGGGGGGCAGGGGAAATCGAGATTGGGCTATACCCGGCGTTATGCCGGGTCTGTTTGAAGAGTTGTTGGTTGGAGAAGATAAAATGTTAAAATCAGAGAGTGGCTATATAGCAAGACGCCCGTACCACCTGCGACAGGAGCAGGGCTACGGACAGACGATTCCTCCAAGATACAGTTATGACACGGGCTAATAGGGGTTTAAAGATTAAGCTGCTTTCCTGGAATATCCGCGGGCTTAATAACCCGGTCAAAGCCAGGAAGATCGCAGCATTTGTCGCACGCCACAACCCTCATATCCTCTTTATACAGGAGACACACGCGCTAGGAAATGTTAATGCCAAATTCCTACCACGATGGTGACCCCTTAGATACTACACAGAATACTCAGCGCAATCCAGGGGAGTGTTGACTCTCATACACCCCAAGCTGTGCTTTAAATACCACTCTAGTAAAATAGACGTGCAAGGTAGATATGCACTAGTATGGGGCGAGCTGGCAGGGCACCACATAATTCTTGTCAATACATATGGACCAAATCTGGACGACCCACAATTCTACTGTACAATACTTGATATGTTGACCACATCAGGGGAGGCACAGATAATCTGGGGCGGGGATCTCAATACAATATTAGATCAGTCCCTGGACCGATCCTCAGCCACCCCTAGGGCCCCGACCAGGGCTGCATTGGTGGTGATGCAGATGATGGAACAGGTGGGCATGATAGATGTTTGGAGCACATTACACCCGCACAAGAAGTTCACCTTTTATTCGTCGGTCCACGACTCCCACTCATGTATAAACTATTGGCTTCTTAGTTCGTCCCTAGCTGGCGCAGTCTCTGGCTGTGAAATACACCCCTGCACCCTTTCCGATCACTCACCAGTAACACTAGATATTACACTATGTGACACTCCACCTCCAGCTAGAAGATGGAGAAAGCCCCCCGCCACCCTTAGGGACCCCAATATCTGCAATGCCTTACATACAGAGATCGCAGAATTTCTGGAAGTAAATAAGGGTTCGGTTTCCACTCATGCTACCCTGTGGGAGGCATTCAAGGTCTGGAATCGGGGATCTATCCTGGGCAAATCTACGGGTATGCTGAAGGCCGTACGTGGGGAACTGGGCATAGCTGAAGCCAAAATAGACCTGTTACAAACTGAATATGGTGTCACACAGGATAAAGGTACGTTATCCAAAATTCATGTCACGCTAAAGGAATTCAATGAGCTGGCCAACAGGGAAGTCCTATACATGGCTGCCCCAGCCAAGTCCCGCAGATATGGGGAAAGCAACAAGGCCGGGAAATTCCTTGCCAATATGCTTAGGACCGACAGGCATCATGACCCGATTCCCAGCATCCTGACGCTGGCGGGGGAAATGGTTAACAAAGAGCAGGACATCAATTCCGCCTTTGCTGAGTTCTACTCCTCCCTATACTCCAACCATGACACAAAGACTAGAGAGAACACGTTCTGATACCTAGACAGCCTAGACCTCCCTACGTTGACCACTGAGACCCGCAACATACTGGATCAGCCTATCACGGTTGAGGAAATCACAGAGGCCATAAAATCCTTGTCATGCAGCCGCGCCCCTGGCTCAGACGGCCTTAGTGCAGAATTATACAAAGAATTCCAGAATGAGTTAGCCCCGTTGCTATTGAAGGTGTGGGAGGAAGCGATGGATCGGAGAGTCCTTCCAGAATCAATGCGCAAAGCCATCATTACTGTCCTCCTGAAACCCCGTAGACTGGCACAGGATATGGCATCTTACAGACCCCTTTCATTGATAAATACTGATGCGAAGATTTTTGCTAAGGTACTGGCCACCAGACCTCTGCCTTATATATCGATTCTGGATCACCCAGATCAGGCTGGCTTTATACCTGCCAGATCTACGGCGCTCAACCTGAGGCGTCTATTCAATGTAATGGCACAGATAGATCCAGAGGCAAAGGCAGCTGTGGTGGCCCTTGATGCCAAAAAGGCTTTTGACTCTGTGTCTTGGACATATCTCTTCCTGGTGCTCAAATGATTCAGACTCGGAGAATACTTTATCAGATGCGTGCGCTTACTGTACACCTGCCCATCCGCTAAGGTTTTAACTAACACCACCCTATCCCCTATGTTTCAATTACACAGAGGGACCAGGCAGGCCTTCTCACCCATACTTTTTGCCCTTACCATAGAGCCAATGACGGAATATATACGCCAGAACCACTCGCATAGAGGGTTTAGAATGACTGGTCCCCAGCAGATTATATCACTGTACGCAGATGATGCTCTGTTGTATGTGCGGGACCCGGTGCAGAATGTGCAACACATTATGTCAGACATACACAAGTTCTCAGAGCACTCGGGATACAGAATCAATGTCCCCAAGTCCGAAATATTTCCATTGACCGATAGTGTGGTGGACCACTCTGAGATTGCGGGGTTAAGGCCCGCTCCCACATGTGTATGCTACCTGGGGATCATGCTTGCTAGAGATAAACAACTGCTGTACACACATAATAATGGGGAGCTGTTATTGAATTTGATAACCAAGTTTCAGATGTGGGCGAATCTTCCATTGTCCCTATATGGTCGAGTGGCAATACTCAAAATGATAGTCCTCTCCAAACTCCTATATTATTTTAACAACATCCCGATCTGGCCTGGCAAGCCCTTCTTTGTGAAACTCAAATCACTTGCCTCCTCTTTCATCTGGAACGGGAAGACAGCTAGGCTGGGGTGGGACAAGATGGTGGAACCATTCTCACAGGGTGGTATTGCTGTACCAGATTTCGAATTGTATTACTTGGCTGCACAGTCTCAATTCGCTAAACATTGGTTCGACCCCGAGGACACGGCTCCCCACATCCACATTGAAAAACATGCTGTCCGTCCCAATGACATAAAATCAGTTCTCCTCAACCCTGTTTATGGAGATATTTGCCCATTTGACCCTGTGTATACAACCACACAGGCCTGGGCCAAGATATACAAAAGGATCGGCCTAGAGACCCCCTATTACCCAAAGGTCCCCTTATGGAACTTCTCGAGTATCTCCCCAACTTTCGATAAAGCCCTACAACAATCCTGGGATCCAAATAAGCTCTTCAAACTGCGGGACATGTTCCCAGACGGCGCATATTGTGAACTCACAGACTTTATTGAGGTGGTGGGAGGAGGGCAGCTTAAGCGGTTTCAGTATCATCGCATGAGGACCACTTTTGCGGCTAGATGGCCAACTTTTCCGGCAGAACCCCAGGTACACGAATGCATTAGAGCGATAGTATCCACGAACAGCCACAATAAAGGGGTCTCGATGGTATACTCGTTGGTACAGACCCACTCCCCGTCACGTAACACGATCAAAGAGACCTGGGAAAGGGATACGGGCACACAGATCGATGATGTCAGGTGGGCTCGCTAGTGCTGGCTCACCAGATCTGATTCCTTGAACACAGGGATCCAATTGATTCAATTCAAAATCTTGAACCAGCTACACTATGCCCCCGCCAAGTTAGCCAAATTTGTGGAAAACTGCACCAAGTGCAATGCTCCGAATGCCGGGCCTTATCACATGTACTGGTCTTGTCCTCTAATCGTTGAATTTTGGCAGGAGGTGGCGGAACTCCTTGAGGACATAACGTCGATACCAGCGACTCTGTCCCCACTGAAGTACTTGCTTGTAAACCACAAGACGTTTATTTAACATCTCATGCATTGTCGCCAAGCGCTGTATCCTTAAATTATGGAAATCCTCAAATGCACCAACTAGAGCCAATTTCCTGAAAGACATATGTATGATAAATGACGATGAGGAACTCTTTGTTTTATCTGTCCCGACGCCTTGTCGGCCTTAAGACATTTGGACACTGCTGCGCCTTTACTTGTTTAATTTGATGCCAAATGCAGATGTAACACCTATCTCCTCGCCCTGATATGGGATGTCTCATGCATAATGTGTGTGTACCAATAATGTAATTACATTTATACTGTGTCATAATCCTTATACAGATGTCTTGTTGTTGACCTGCTCTCTCAATAAATGTTTAAAAAAAAAAAAGAAACAAGTTATCTTTGGCTTTGTATAGTTCCAATCTATTGGTCTTTTCCAGAGATTTCCTGGCAGTCCTGTTTTCCTCCGTTGTTCTCTTTGCCTAGATTCGTTCAGCCCTTTGTTTATCTTGTTTAAGATTAGTCAGAGCAGGTTTGTACCAACTATGATCGTTCAATCCATCTCTGATCATCTTGTATTTCATGGGCGGCCACTCGGTCCAACAATTCAGCCAACAATTCAGCCAAGTGCCTCTGACAACAGGCAGCCAGGACATATGGGGGCAGTCAAGAACTGTAGTAGTGTTCATAAACCTATACATGCAGTCGCCTAAATCATCAGGTTGTACCATATTCAGGTTCCGACTGACTAGTGACATTTTTAGGCATGTTCGTTTTCTGCACTGAGTTGTCGGGTAACGTGAACTGAAAGTTTACAAATAAGTTATCCAACCAAACACAGGGATTGGTATTCATGGAGCTAATATGCATGTTCCTAAATGCTACCCAATCTAGAATGTTTCCCGTAATGTGAGTGGGTTCTTTATTATGTATAGGAACCTCATATTGTTAGGAAAATATTTCTTAATTGTGGGTTATTTTCCTTCCATGTGGCAACCCCTAAACTTTTTGCTGTTGTTTTCACCATGATCTAGACTTTGAAAGAGAAGTGCAGCCTTCTGCCGCACTCCTCTGGGCTTTCGCTCCATTCTTACGGGGAAACTGACATGCCCTTAAGACAGTCAGTACCGGGAAACGTTGTTTTCCGTAGTTCTTTTATCATTTTGCAGCTTTCGCGCAACATGGCACAAGAGGGCACTGTAAGCTAAGTTACTGCTCTCTTGGGTCTCTAGTCTTCTACAGGCCTTAGATACTCTCTTTGGATTGTTAACGAATGGTGCAAGTGAATCACAGACGGGACTGGTGGCAGTGATCGTTTCTTTGGGTTTAGAGCTCCTTTTGGCTGTTTAAGCGCGTTTCTCGCGCTTATCCCAAAATGGTGGCCTGGCTCCCAAAATGGCCAGACCACGAAGCTCTTTGTCCTGTCCGCTGACCGTCTTGCCCCCTTCACCTTCCCCAGGTCGAGCCGATCCGGGGCCTTCCTTATTTGGGCATGTACTTTTCCGCGAAACACAGATGCTTTTGCGGGCTTCTACAGGCCTTGTGTGTGCCTCCAGGATGTGGGCTGGGATGTCTGGTCCCAATACACATCCTGGGTGCCAGAGAGTCTAGTGTGTCGTGAATGCCTGGGACCACCGTGGTCCGTGATAGGTCGACGTATGGTGTGAGTGTTTTGTGAGCAGATCTCCCATTGGGTCCCCTCCGTTTTGGTGTGAAGGGGACCCTAAGAGGAGACTGGAAATACCACTACCATGTCGATCTCCTGAGTTCTCACGAATGAAGGAATACAGTGGCCAAGTATCCTGCAACTACGAGGCTGAACCGAGGAATCACTGGTGACCCGCTGAAGGACTGCTCCTCTGCACTTCTGTCACTTGGTGCAACCCTTTCTACCTCTGATCGAACGAGAAGGCCTGTACTTGTACTTCGACCCCTTGGAATAGTGGGAACAACTATTCTCGGCATCTTCACCATCTCCTGCACGTAAGCCTTCGGAAGTGTCTCTGGGCCATCCAGTGGCCTGACCAGCCTACCCAGGAGTCTTGCTCTGTAACCGCCGTCAGGTTGTGTTGTATTACGGGTCCTTGTCACTCTCACACGATTAATACACTTGGCATTCCCAGGTCTAAAGTGAGTAGTGTACATTGGGCTGAAATACACACGGCCACTCCGTTGCCCTGCTGTGGTAACAAACTGTGCGGGTGCACTGCGTTTGGGACATCCTCAACTCTAACTTCTGCTGCTGCGGAATCTACACGACGCCGAGACGTCCCCTGCTCGTATTTGAACCTACCAGCACCGAAACTGACGCGGAGAAGCCTGGGTCTGCCTGCATCGGGGACCGGTGAGTAGCATCGCTAGGAACTGGTCACCCTCCTGCAGTAACCCATAGCTTTTCCCCGCTGTGTCAAACAGCACGCCTTTCCGTACTCGCGCTCTGCTTCTGCCCACAGTGGAGGCTGCGCTTGAGTCGCGGAGCTTTGTTCTTCTTCATTTGTTCATCTAACTAATCTGTCTGATTCCCTCGAAGAGACTTCCCTTTGCCCGTTGGAACCAGCGTGTGCAGGTACTTTTGAGCACAAGTCTCCACTCTTCGTAGGGCTCAGACTTCCTTTTAGTTAGGTGCCTCTGAAGGCGGACTGGGTCTAACTATTATTCGCACTGCCTGTTTTCCTCCCCATCTAGGTGGTCTTCACATTTCATGCGTCTAACTCGTTAGACTCGTTGGTAATTGTATATATATTGTATTTGATTGTGATGTGTTGGTTTACCTGAGTTTTATTGTGATTTCTCGCTACAGTCAATGTTACAAAGGCCTTGTAATAAATGTGTCTATATTTTTAATATAACACCTGCTTGGAGTAATTTGTAAGTGTCCTTGCTTTGTGTGCTCATTGCGGGCTTTCAGTCACCCTCAACCCTCTTGAGACCTAGTCTTGACCGCTGCGATGGCTACCCTGATTGGTCTGGCTTGTCCAGAGGTTACCCTGTTCCAAGAAACTAGGCTGGCCTTCTGAACCTCTGCCCCTCCAGGACAGAGTTCAGAAATCTATCTTAACAGTTATTACAATGCTGCTCGATGAACATGGCCTCATTATCAGAGGTATTTCCGAACCATCAGTTAAATCCTCTTGAACAATTTTAGAACAATTGGGTTTTTTCAATGAGGCAAAAAGGCAGATTATTTATTCATTCAAACTGAGCATTTCATTAGTGGGGGCGATAGAGCATGATACTCTTCACACAGTTACAAGGGCAAAGAGTAATTTTGAGTAGTGTAATGTACCAAAATTCAATTTTTATAAAATACAAATATAAAATAGTAATGTTTGTATAAAATAACAATGTGCAATCAGGAAAGGATTAAACCGAACTGAAGCAGTGAACGCGGCGAACATAAAGATTTCAATGTATACCATCGCCAAGCAGCTTGACCCTGATGTCGTGGCTGATGTCGTACTGCTAACACGCGTGGGGAAAGTTAAATAACGTGCAAGGACTACTAAACTAAAGGGATTTATAGTTCAGTTACATCGGGAAGCAGAAAAGACCAATATTTCCAGGAGCATTTGGCTTCTAACAGTCGAGTTAAAACAAATGAGTGCAGCAATGTATATGCAATCAGGAAACGATTAAATGTAACAGATGTCATGGACAATATATTTTGAAGAAAAACAAACCACGCACATTTCAGGTGGTTCTCAGATCCTTGAAGACTAATCGTTTCGACTGTTTAAGACCAAATATTGTCAATAGCCCTTATTGTACCTCAGCAATAATATATGCAGTACTGGGCTTGCTCAGCTGGTGCCAGCAGGGGGCCTATATTACAGGCCTGAGAGAATCAATGGCCTTAATGTCAGGCTCTGGTGGTGCCAGGACCTCGTGCCATTACTGGCCAATCCAGCAGATCATTGTGGATATTATTGCTATTAGAACCCTGATTAACAAGTTGCTAATAGTGTTTCCTTAAAATAGAAACCTTACTAACAGCGCATGTATTTGCAGGAAACATTTTCACAATAATGGGAAAAAAGCTCCTGGTGGAATCCCGTCATCCACTAATGTGAAGCAAGAGGCGTGACTGGCAAAGTACCGGGAGAGTAGGCTGAGGAACATGTAATTGTGGGGTAAGTGAGTTGGTGGAGGGTTTCGGAGCAGGCAGGGGAGGCAGTGGTGAAGTGCTCTTTGGGCTGCAGAACATGGTAGACTTGTATATTCAGTCAAAATGCATTAATTACAAGAGAGTTACGGTGATCAGATGTAATGCAACTCAGCCCCTGAAATTCTGCAATCCCATTTAAAGCAAGTCCACCTTAAATAAGAGCCCAATGTTACGCAATGAACGGCCACAATGATGACATCACACATAACATCACATATGACATCACTGATATCACTGAAATCAATGGTTTTATCAATTATATTTTGAAATAGGAGAACTATGTTTTGTCACATAACATATATGTATATATTTAATATTTCCACAGTACATTGTATTTTACCCGTGTTTCATTAAATGTAGTCTACTGCGCACCATTGCAAGTGCATACTGTCTTTATTACATTGAAAAACAGTATATAAGCATATATGTATTTTGGAAGGTAATCTGGTATATTGGAATACATATTCATAATTTATTTTCAAAAGAAATGACTTAACATATTAGTAAAATTATTGGTGTGTCGATAATTAAATATATACTTTCTAATCTTCATTTATTTTATATAAATGTAATTATGCAGTTTAAGTAACTGAATCACAATTCGCTGGGGCATGTACTTTATTTTATATGTGATTATATTTGATAAAACTTGTCATTTAGAAAAATGTATTCATGTAATGTTATTACAATAAGGAGAATTGAAAATGTAAATGTGTACATTTACTATGTTCATAACACTTACTATTAAACGTGTTTCAACTTTTATCTATTTGTATTCTTTAACTGCTACATATGCATATTTTATTATTTCTTAAATACCTGAAAACGATTTACCTGATTCAAGAACTTTCCCTCCAATTAAGTATTGTAATTGTTCACTAATAAATGAATGTCAAATGATTTGCATAACATTACCTATTATGATTTTAAACTGTATAATTCGACGAGTATTACAAATGAATGTTCCACATTTAATTATATGATTCTTGTGTATCAGTGTATTGTTCCTGGCCATGTTGTTATTATTGATGAGACATAAACATATCAAATATGTATCAACAGAGGTGAACAAAAATATTCTGACTTATATAATCATTGATATAATGTATGATGTTATTAGTGACACCATCACTGATGTCATCAGCGATATCATGTGGTCATATAGTGGGCAACAAGGGGTGCAAATTTAACAGGGTGTGCATAGTTGAGGCAGACTTGCTTGAAATGAGAGTGTTCATTTCCAGGGGTTTTGTTGTGTGATGACCTTTACTCTACCTTACCTAATGTTTCTTCACTGACTTTCAAGAATTTTGCTGTACTATATGGCCTACTAGCCATTGTCATGGATGCAGGTTCTTTTCCATGCATGTCTTGCAGCATTGCTGCAGTAATCTCGTGAGATTCCCCCGGTATTCCCACAATAAGCCGTACATGTTGTAACTGTAACTGGCTCCACATAAAACCTCCAACTCCTCAAGTTCACATGGTGACCTCTTTCCCCCTCGTGAACTATAGCCTGGTGCAAAAGCATCCTTTTTTACTCCTCCACATAGCGTTTAGAGCAATTTTTCGCTTTTGGCTTTCCCTGGTATTATCGTGGGATTTGCTTGAATTAAGTAAACAAACAAATGGCTGCTTTTAATTTCTGAAAAGCCTCTCTCCTGCAAAGCAACATAGGAGATACATATTTTTTATTTTTCTGGGAGCAGTGGGCACTCCGTTCTCTGTTGAAAATTTTAAAAACAACTGGATGGATTTAGCCCAAATCAGTCAAGGAAATAAAATGAATGCTTTGTCCCCAAGTTGTTTCTTATCTGGATCAAAACCATCCAGCAATTTTCGTTTTATGGCTGTTCACAAATTGCACTTTTTACCCCTGTCAGAAAATGAACGGAAATAGGCCAAAAACAGTGTTTGTTTTCTTAATAACTTTTTCATTCTCTAACAAATCTGTACCAGATTTCCAGTTTCTCAGAGCCCATCACAAACCTATTTTTCTGGAAACTGTCATCCAAATCCATCCAGCGAGTCAAACGTTATTATCAACATAATTTTAGGAACATTTTACGTTAGCAATAGGGCAGCGACTCCCACCCTATCACAATACATAGAAGCCTGCAGTTTATAAATACAATCCTGCAAATCATCTGCAGAAAATGATCTCACAACTGCTCTGTAATCTGTAATTGCTCTTCGGTTGTGATGGCACAATACCTGCTGCTTGAGCCAGCAGAGAGCAGATTTCCAGCTGTCACTGTAGCCCTTAATTAAATCTGCGATAAGGTTTTCAAAGCCCTTAATTATAAAATCGTTCTCTGTGACAATTTACAGGCTTTAATTGGCCAGGAACTGTTTATGGTAGTATGTCTAATTTGTGCACTGCTGGAGTTTATTGAATGTGAACAGGAATCTGCTTGTTGTTGCATATTTTAAAGCACACAATGAAAACACTTTTTCAGTGCATGTAATTGAACTGCTTACATTATTTTTTGCAACACATTAGAAGGTGCATATTACCTTTTTTAAAATCAAAACAGATTTTACATTGATTATATGGCTCAGAATATTGAATGTTTCATATATTAGATTAAGCAAGAGGCCCGTCAATAAAGAGGATTACAGTGTGTGGCTATGTATTATGAAAAATAAAATATCCACTACTATACGTAAAACAGATATTGCAAGTCAAGATATTTCAAGTCAACTCAGATTTCTGTGACCTCCTAAAGGAACTCATACTTAACCCTTATTCCTTTATTTGCTCACAGAACTCCTCAGTGACTTGCACTATCCTTCTAGCGTTCAGTAGGGGAGAAATTCATTCAACACTAAGAAAGTTATGGTGAGTTTAAAAAGGTTTGGAAAAAAACCCTTTCAACTGAAATGTGAAAGTAGAATGGCCCATTTGAGCCAATTCACACATTCAACAACGTCACCCAGTACGCATCGCTGGAATTTCACCTCCAGTTTCAAGCAACATCAGCAAGCTTCATTTGCATACACACAATGCCTTGCTGATGTGGCTGGAAAATGGAGGTGAACTTCCAGCAATGGCTACTACATGGCTCCAATGGACTTTTCTATACTTAACTTGAGTAATGAGTTCCATGGGAAATCCCAGAAATGAATTGCAAACAGGAGAGGTCTGGAGTTTATTGCGTCCAGTAGTTTTTTAAATATTTGAAGGAGAAGGGGGTGCCCCCTTCTGCCAACATAATAGCTATATCTCCCATGGTGCAGGGCAGCAGAGAGGCTGACAGGATTTTCAGAAATGAAAAAGCAGCAATTGTTTCTCAAAATTCTATTGCTAATAACTTTTGACGTGTCAATGGATTTGTATGAAATGTTCTAAACAGAAATATTGCCAAGCCCCCCACCCCCCAAACTGCAGATGTTGGGAGCAATACATTATTAAATGAAAACATTATCAAGAAAACAAAGAAAACACCACAATTTTCACATTTTGCAGCGCGCGATCCACGGGCAGCAATGCCAGTGGATCAATAAAGATCCATTTGTGACGCAGGGGGAGGGGGGGCTGCTTACTAGGTAAGCGGCCCCCCTCCCCCAGTGGCCCCAAGGCATGGGGCCACAGAGCCAGAGACCCCTGGGGGCAGATAATCACTGCCCCCAGGGGTGAAAATAAAAAAAAAAAAAACAACAAAAAATCGAGGGGAGGTGGGAGGTGGGAGGGTGTTTGGGGCCCTGGGGCCCACTGGACCACCAGGGATGGATCAAAAAGTGGTGTCCCTGGAAAGGGGACTTTCTCCCCTTTCCAAGGACACCACATATGAGGCATTGCTGCCCGCGGATCGGGCGCAGGGCGCGCGATCCGCGGGCAGCAATGCCAGCGGATCAACGCAGATCTGTTTGTGACGCAGGGGGAGGGGGGGCTGCTTACTAGGTAAGCGGCCCCCCTCCCCCTGTGGCCCCAAGGCATGGGGCCACAGTGCCAGAGACCCCTGGGGGCAGATAATCACTGCCCCAGGGGTGAAAATAAAAATAAATAAAAGCAAAAAAAAATCGAGGGGAGGTGGGAGGTGGGAGGGGGTTTGGGGCCCTGGGGCCCACTGGACCACCAGGGATTGATCAAAAAGTGGTGTCCCTGGAAAGGGGACTTTCTCCCCTTTCCAAGTACACCACATATGAGGCATTGTTGGTCACGGATCGGGCACAGGGCGCGTGATCCTAGGAAGGGGCATCTGACCCCAGGGAGGGATCCAAGAGGTGGGGCAGGACCCCCAATAGATGGGGCAGTAGGGTTTGGGCACCCTGTGGGCAGATAGCCACACTAATGTGGCCATCTGCACCAAGCAAAGTTGGGTAAACAAAAAAAAATATACAAAATCACAGGCTGCTTTTTAGGGGGGGCTGAGGGCCACCCTAAATTGGCAGCGAATGATGTACCGCAACGGAGGGTGGCCCTCAACCCCCCCACCACCCTAAATGGAGGGCCCCACCTCATGCAACCCTCCCTGGGGGCAGATATCTGCTCCTAGGAAGGGGCATCTCACCCCAGGGAGGGATGCATGAGGTGGGCCCCCCCTATCTGCCCCCAGGGTGGGTTGCATGAGGTGGGGCCCTCCATTTGGGGTTGGGGGGTTGAGGGCCACCCCCCGTTGCGGTACATCATTCGCTGCCAATTTAGGGTGGCCCTCAGCCCCCCCTAAAAAGAAGCCTATGAATTTGTATTTTGTTTTTTGTTTACCCTACTTTGCTTGGTGCAGATGGCCACATTAGTGTGGCTATCTGCCCCCAGGTTGCCCAAACCCTACTGCCCCATCTATTGGGGGTCCTGCCCCACCTTTTGGGGTGGCCCTCTCCCCCCTCACCCCAAATGGAGGTGGGGTGTACCTCACGCAGCCGTTTGTAGGAGGCCCAGGGAGGCCTGCATGAGGTGTCCCTGCCACCCATTTGGGGTGGGGGGGGAGGGGGCCACTACAAAAGGTGGGGCAGGACCCCCAATAGATGGGGCAGTAGGGTTTGGGCACCCTGGGGGCAGATTGCCACACTAATGTGGCCATCTGCACCAAGCGAAGTTGGGTAAACAAAAAAAATAATGCAAAATCATAGGCTGCTTTTTAGGGGGGGCTGAGGGGCACCCTAAATTGGCAGCGAATGATGTACTGCAACGGGGGTGGCCCTCAGCCCCCCCCACCCCAAATGGAGGGCCCCACCTCATGCAACCCTTCCTGGTGGCAGATAGGGGAGGCCCACCTCTTGGATCCCTCCCTGGGGTCAGATGCCCCTTCCTAGGAGCAGATATCAGCCCCCAGGGAGGGTTGCATGAGGTGGGGCCCTCCATTTGGGGTGGGGGGGGGGCTGAGGGCCACCCCCCGTTGCGGTACCTCATTCGCTGTCAATTTAGGGTGCCCCTCAGCCCCCCTAAAAAGCAGCCTATGAATTTGTATTATTTTTTTTGTTTACCCAACTTCGCTTGGTGCAGATGGCCACATTAGTGTGGCAATCTGCCCCCAGGGTGCCCAAACCCTACTGCTCCATCTATTGGGGGTCCTGCCCCACCATTTGTGGTGGCCCTCTCCCCCCCCACCCCAAATGGAGGTGGGGTGTACCTCACGCAGCTGTTTGTAGGAGGCCCGGGGAGGCCTGCATGAGGTGCCCCCGCCAGCCATTTGTGGTGAGGGGGGAGAGGGCCCCCAAAAATGGTGGGACAGGCCCCCCCAGTGGGTGGGGCAGTAAGGTTTGGGCACCCCGGTGCCAGATTGGCACACCAATGTGACCCTCTGCACCAAGGGGAGTTGGGTTACCAAAGGAAAAAATGAAAATGGTGGAACTCTTTTTAGGGGGGGGGCAGTGGGGCACCCCAAAGGGTCAGGGAATTTTCTAATGGGATGGGGCATTGACCCCCTCCCCCCCACCCGCAATGGAGTGGGTGCCAAGTCATGCAGCCCTCCCTGGGACCAGATATCTGCTCCTAGGAACGGACGCCTGACCCCAGGGAGGAGTGCAGGACAGCCCCCCTCCTTATCTGCCCACGGGGAGGGCTACATTTTGCTGGTGTGACCGTAGGTAACACATGTTCTTTGTTTTGTTTAAAGCTTTTTCTACCCGAGCAGCTGCAACGTTATGTGAGTACTGTTTTTTATTATTCTATGGTTAGGGCCCACTGTCAGTGGGGTGGGTGAGACTGGGGCTGGATTTTTGGTGGTGTGGGTGGGAATGGCCCGTCTGGGCAGATCACCTCCAACTGTCCTGGAGTTGCGGCTGGGCTGCATTACAGCTTTTCCCTTCGGGGAGGTATTGGCACACTGCCGAGACTCCTTGGTGGGGAGAAGCTGTAACGCAGGGCAGCCAGGGCTCCAGCAAAGTCGGCGGTAATATCCCTGGCCTTGGGCACCCTTCTCCCATGTGGGTCTTTGCTGGTGGTTCTGGGTATTACATTCTGGGCCGATTTGCGTAAGTCAGACCTCTGTGGATTCCCACGGGTGTCCTCTTTTGGGAAATGCATGGGGTTCCCCGTTTTCCTCGGTGGCTTGGACACCCGAGGCCCATATCTGTACGTTGTGCCGGTCGGCAGAATGTCTGAGATTTAGCTCTGAAAACAGACTTGGGGTTACTTGTGTTTTAGGCTTTCCCCTTGGCGGACAGGTAGGTGCACCCACACATGTGAGGTACCGTTTTCATCGGGACACCTGTGGGAACGCGTGACGGTAGGCCATGTGTTGTTGGGGGCGTGTTTCGATGGGTGCGTCGAGCGAAATGTGCGGAAAATGCGTTTTTTTCCCCAAATTTCGGACTTTGCAGGGGTGTCTGGGTAAAAAATTCTGGGGCGATGTGCGCAAATCATACCTCTGCGGATTCCCACGGGTGTCCTCTTTTTGGAAATGCATGGGGTTCCCTGTTTTCCTCGGTGGCTTGGACACCCGAGGCCCATATCTGTACGTTGTGCGGGTCGGCAGAATGTCTGAGATTTCGCTCTGAAAACAGACTTGGGGTTACTTGTGTTTTAGGCTTTCCCCTTGGCGGCCAGGTAGGTGCACCCACACATGTGAGGTACCGTTTTCATCGGGACACCTGTGGGAACGCGTGACGGTAGGCCATTTGTTGTTGGGGGCGTGTTTCAATGGGTGCGTCAAGCAAAATGTGCGGAAAATGCGTTTTTTACCCCAAATTTCGGAATTTGCAGGGGTGTCTGGGTAATAAAATCTAGGCCGATGTGCGCAAATAATACCTCTGCGGATTCCCACGGGTGTCCTCTTTTCGGAAATGCATGGGGTTCCCTGTTTTCCTCGGTGGCTTGGACACCCGAGGCCCATATCTGTACGTTGTGCCGGTCGGCAGAATGTCTGAGATTTCGCTCTGAAAACAGACTTGGGGTTACTTGTGTTTTAGGCCACCCCCCGTTGCGGTACATCATTCGCTGTCAATTTAGGGTGCCCCTCAGCCCCCCCTAAAAAGCAGCCTATGAATTTGTATTATTTTTTTTGTTTACCCAACTTTGCTTGGTGCAGATGGCCACATTAGTGTGGCAATCTGCCCCCAGGGTGCCCAAACCCTACTGCCCCATCTATTGGGGGTCCTGCCCCACCATTTGTGGTGGCCCTCTCCCCCCCCACCCCAAATGGAGGTGGGGTGTACCTCACGCAGCTGTTTGTAGGAGGCCCGGGGAGGCCTGCATGAGGTGCCCCCGCCAGCCATTTGGGGTGAGGGGGGAGAGGGCCCCCAAAAATGGTGGGACAGGCCCCCCCAGTGGGTGGGGCAGTAAGGTTTGGGCACCCCGGTGCCAGATTGGCACACCAATGTGACCCTCTGCACCAAGGGGAGTTGGGTTACCAAAGGAAAAAAATGAAAATGGTGGAACGCTTTTTAGGGGGGGGCAGTGGGGCACCCCAAAGGGTCAGGGAATTTTCTAATGGGATGGGGCATTGACCCCCTCCCCCCCACCCGCAATGGAGTGGGTGCCAAGTCATGCAGCCCTCCCTGGGACCAGATATCTGCTCCTAGGAACGGACGCCTGAGCCCAGGGAGGAGTGCAGGACAGCCCCCCTCCTTATCTGCCAACGGGGAGGGCTACATTTTGCTGGTGTGACCGTAGGTAACACATGTTCTTTGTTTTCTTTACAGCTTTTTCTACCCGAGCAGCTGCAACGTTATGTGAGTACTGTTTTTTATTATTCTATGGTTAGGGCCCACTGTCAGTGGGGTGGGTGAGACTGGGGCTGGATTTTTGGTGGTGTGGGTGGGAATGGCCCGTCTGGGCAGATCACCTCCAACTGACCTGGAGTTGCGGCTGGGCTGCATTACAGCTTTTCCCTTCGGGGAGGTATTGGCACACTGCCGAGACTCCTTGGTGGGGAGAAGCTGTAACGCAGGGCAGCCAGGGCTCCAGCAAAGTCGGCGGTAATATCCCTGGCCTTGGGCACCCTTCTCCCATGTGGGTCTTTGCTGGTGGTTCTGGGTATTACATTCTGGGCCGATTTGCATAAGTCAGACCTCTGTGGATTCCCACGGGTGTCCTCTTTTGGGAAATGCATGGGGTTCCCCGTTTTCCTCGGTGGCTTGGACACCCGAGGCCCATATCTGTACGTTGTGCCGGTCGGCAGAATGTCTGAGATTTCGCTCTGAAAACAGACTTGGGGTTACTTGTGTTTTAGGCTTTCCCCTTGGCGGCCAGGTAAGTGCACCCACACATGTGAGGTACTGTTTTCATTGGGACACCTGTGGGAACGCGTGACGGTAGGCCATGTGTTGTTGGGGGCGTGTTTCGATGGGTGCGTCAAGCGAAATGTGCGGAAAATGCGTTTTTTCCCCCAAATTTCGGACTTTGCAGGGGTGTCTGGGTAATAAAATCTGGGCCGATGTGCGCAAATCATACCTCTGCGGATTCCCACGGGTGTCCTCTTTTCGAAAATGCATGGGGTTCCCCGTTTTCCTTGGTGGCTTGGACACCCGAGGCCCATATCTGTACGTTGTGCCAGTCGGCAGAATGTCTGAGATTTCGCTCTGAAAACAGACTTGAGGTTACTTGTGTTTTAGGCTTTCCCCTTGGCGGACAGGTAGGTGCACCCACACATGTGAGGTACCGTTTTCATCGGGACACCTGTGGGAACGCGTGACGGTAGGCCATGTGTTGTTGGGGGCGTGTTTCGATGGGTGCGTCGAGCGAAATGTGCGGAAAATGCGTTTTTTTCCCCAAATTTCGGACTTTGCAGGGGTGTCTGGATAAAAAATTCTGGGGCGATGTGCGCAAATCATACCTCTGCGGATTCCCACGGGTGTCCTCTTTTTGGAAATGCATGGGGTTCCCTGTTTTCCTCGGTGGCTTGGACACCCGAGGCCCATATCTGTACGTTGTGCGGGTCGGCAGAATGTCTGAGATTTCGCTCTGAAAACAGACTTGGGGTTACTTGTGTTTTAGGCTTTCCCCTTGGCGGCCAGGTAGGTGCACCCACACATGTGAGGTACCGTTTTCATCGGGACACCTGTGGGAACGCGTGACGGTAGGCCATTTGTTGTTGGGGGCGTGTTTCAATGGGTGCGTCAAGTGAAATGTGCGGAAAATGCGTTTTTTTCCCCAAATTTTGGAATTTGCAGGGGTGTCTGGGTAAAAAATTCTGGGGTGATGTGCGCAAATCATACCTCTGCGGATTCCCATGGGTGTCCTCTTTTCGGAAATGCATGGGGTTCCCTGTTTTCCTCGGTGGCTTGGACACCCGAGGCCCATATCTGTACGTTGTGCCGGTCGGCAGAATGTCTGGGATTTCCCTCTGAAAACAGACTTGGGGTTACTTGTGTATTAGGCTTTCCCCTTGGCGGCCAGGTAGGTGCACCCACACATGTGAGGTACCATTTTCATCGGGACACCTGTGGGAACGCGTGACGGTAGGCCATGTGTTGTTGGGGGCGTGTTTCGATGGGTGCGTCAAGCGAAATGTGCGGAAAATGCGTTTTTTCCCCCAAATTTCGGACTTTGCAGGGGTGTCTGGGTAATACAATCTGGGCCGATGTGCGCAAATAATACCTCTGCGGATTCCCACGGGTGTCCTCTTTTCGAAAATGCATGGGGTTCCCCGTTTTCCTTGGTGGCTTGGACACCCGAGGCCCATATCTGTACGTTGTGCCGGTCGGCAGAATGTCTGAGATTTCGCTCTGAAAACAGACTTGGGGTTACTTGTGCTTTAGGCTTTCCCCTTGGCGGACAGGTAGGTGCACCCACACATGTGAGGTACCGTTTTCATCGGGACACCTGTGGGAACGCGTGACGGTAGGCCATGTGTTGTTGGGGGCGTGTTTCGATGGGTGCGTCGAGCGAAATGTGCGGAAAATGCATTTTTTTCCCCAAATTTCGGACTTTGCAGGGGTGTCTGGGTAAAAAATTCTGGGGCGATGTTCGCAAATCATACCTCTGCGGATTCCCACGGGTGTCCTCTTTTCGGAAATGCATGGGGTTCCCTGTTTTCCTCGGTGGCTTGGACACCCGAGGCCCATATCTGTACGTTGTGCCGGTCGGCAGAATGTCTGAGATTTCCCTCTGAAAACAGACTTGGGGTTACTTGTGTTTTAGGCTTTCCCCTTGTCGGCCAGGTAGGTGCACCCACACATGTGAGGTACCATTTTCATCGGGAAACCTGTGGGAACGCGTGACGGTAGGCCATGTGTTGTTGGGGGCGTGTTTCGATGGGTGCGTCAAGCGAAATGTGCGGAAAATGCGTTTTTTCCCCCAAATTTCGGACTTTGCAGGGGTGTCTGGGTAATAAAATCTGGGCCGATGTGCGCAAATAATACCTCTGGGGATTCCCACGGGTGTCCTCTTTTCGAAAATGCATGGGGTTCCCCGTTTTCCTTGGTGGATTGGACACCCGAGGCCCATATCTTTACTTTGTGCCGGTCGGCAGAATGTCTGAGATTTCGCTCTGAAAACAGACTTGGGGTTACTTGTGTTTTAGGCTTTCCCCTTGGCGGCCAGGTAGGTGCACCCACACATGTGAGGTACCGTTTTCATCGGGACACCTGTGGGAACGCGCGACAGTAGGCCATGTGTTGTTGGGGGCGTGTTTCGATGGGTGCGTCGAGCGAAATGTGCGGAAAATGCGTTTTTTTCCCCAAATTTCGGACTTTGCAGAGGTGTCTGGGTAAAAAATTCTGGGGCGATGTGCGCAAATCAAATTCTGCGGATTCCCACGGGTGTCCTCTTTTCGGAAATGCATGGGGTTCCCTGTTTTCCTCGGTGGCTTGGACACCCGAGGCCCATATCTGTACGTTGTGCCGGTCGGCAGAATGTCTGAGATTTCCCTCTGAAAACAGACTTGGGGTTACTTGTGTTTTAGGCTTTCCCCTTGGCGGCCAGGTAGGTGCACCCATACATGTGAGGTACCGTTTTCATCGGGACACCTGTGGGAACGCGTGACGGTAGGCCATGTGCTGTTGGGGGCATGTTTTGATGGGTGCGTCGAGCGAAATGTGCGGAAAATGCGTTTTTTCCCCCAAATTTCGGACTTTGCAGGGGTGTCTGGGTAAAAAATTCGGGGGCGATGTGCGCAAATCATACCTCTGCGGATTCCCACGGGTGTCCTCTTTTCGAAAATGCATGGGGTTCCCCGTTTTCCTTGGTGGCTTGGACACCCGAGGCCCATATCTGTACGTTGTGCCGGTCAGCAGAATGTCTGAGATTTCGCTCTGAAAACAGACTTGGGGTTACTTGTGTTTTAGGCTTTCCCCTTGGCGGCCAGGTAGGTGCACCCACACATGTGAGGTACCGTTTTCATCGGGACACCTGTGGGAACGCGTGACGGTAGGCCATGTGTTGTTGGGGGCGTGTTTCAATGGGTGCGTCGAGCGAAATGTGCGGAAAATGCGTTTTTTTCCCCAAATTTCGGACTTTGCAGGGGTGTTTCGGTAAAAAATTCTGGGGCGGTGTGCGCAAATCATACCTCTGCGGATTCCCACGGGTGTCCTCTTTTCAGAAATGCATTGGGTTCCCTGTTTTCCTCAGTGGCTTGGACACCCGAGGCCCATATCTGTACGTTGTGCCGTTCGGCAGAATGTCTGAGATTTCCCTCTGAAAACAGACTTGGGGTTACTTGTGTTTTAGGCTTTCCCCTTGGCGGCCAGGTATGTGCACCCACACATGTGAGGTACCGTTTTCATCGGGACACCTGTGGGAACGCGTGATGGTAGGCCATGTGTTGTTGGGGGCGTGTTTCGATGGGTGCGTCGAGCGAAATGTGCGGAAAATGCGTTTTTTTCCCCAAATTTCGGACTTTGCAGGGGTGTCTGGGTAAAAAATTCTGTGGCGATGTGCGCAAATCATACCTCTGCGGATTCCCACGGGTGTCCTCTTTTCGGAAATGCATGGGGTTCCCTGTTTTCCTCGGTGGCTTGGACACCCGAGGCCCATATATGTACGTTGTGCCGGTCGGCAGAATGTCTGAGATTTCCCTCTGAAAACAGACTTGGGGTTCCTTGTGTTTTAGGCTTTCCCCTTGGCGGCCAGGTAGGTGCACCCACACATGTGAGGTACCGTTTTCATCTGGACACCTGTGGGAACGCGTGACGGTAGGCCATGTGTTGTTGGGGGCGTGTTCTGATGGGTGCGTCGAGCGAAATGTGCAGAAAAAGTGTTTTTTTCCCGACATTTTGGATTTTGCGGGGCTGTCTGGGTAAAAAATTCTGGGGCGATGTGCGCAAATCATACCTCTGCGGATTCCCACGGGTGTCATCTTTTCGAAAATGCATGGGGTTCCCCGTTTGCCTTGGTGGCTTGGACACCCGAGGCCCATATCTGTACGTTGTGCCGGTCGGCAGAATGTCTGAGATTTCCCTCTGAAAACAGACTTGGGGTTACTTGTGTTTTAGGCTTTCCCCTTGGCGGCCAAGTAGGTGCACCCACACATGTGAGGTACCATTTTCATTGGGACACCTGTGGGAACGCGTGACGGTAGGCCATGTGGTGTTGGGGGTGTGTTTTGATGGGTGCGTCGAGCGAAATGTGCAGAAAAAGTGTTTTTTTCCCGACATTTCGGACTTTGCAGGGCTGTCTGGGTAAAAAAATTTGGGGCGATGTGCGCAAATCATACCTCTGCGGATTCCCACGGGTGTCCTCTTTTCGGAAAAGCATGGGGTTCCCTGTTTTCCTCGGTGGCTTGGACACCCGAGGCCCATATCTGTACGTTGTGCCGGTCGGCAGAATGTCTGAGATTTCGCTCTGAAAACAGACTTGGGGTTACTTGTGTTTTAGGCTTTCCCCTTGGTGGCCAGGTAGGTGCACCTACACATGTGGGGTTCCGTTTTCATCGGGACACCTGTGGAAACGCGAGACAGTAGGCCATGTGTTGTGTTTGTGTGGTTTTCATAACATTTTGACCCATTTGCTGGTGCCCTTTGTCTCACAACCCTTTCTTTTCCCAAATGTGACCCACATTTAGTTGCTGCTTTAGCCACCATACACTTTTGTAACCTGCACAAGTCACCTACCCTTGAAAAGGTCTGCCTGTGCTCTTTCAAAAAATGTATGTTTGCCATTCCTCACCACATTGGTTTTCCCAATTTACACATGCTAAGTGCGTCTGGTCAGGCCGTGAGCATAAAACTCCTGTGTACCATGGCTCAGTGTTTGGCTTGTGGTATTGCTTGTTTTGTAAAAACACTACAAAAATGGTATGCTCTCCTAACTGCAAGAGTCGGGGGAATGTAGCGGAGCATTGCTTTTCTCAAAATTCATAGAAGCCATTGCCGTACCAAGCCAACCATGTCCAACACATACCTTTTTTTCAGTCATTTTCCCGCTTTTCCCCCATTCGATGGCAGTTTCCCCTACCTAGTTGTTGCCTGACCTATGCAAATCACCCCTTCCTAAACTTGGAATTTTGTCTACTTTTCAGAAATATATGCCTTTCTGTCCTCCAATTTGGCTTTCCTGCCCTTTTCTTCCATTCCGTCCATGCATGTCCAATTGGCAAAAATGGCAAAAATCGCCTACCTCTCACAAAACGGTTGATAACCACATCAAAATAATTTTTTTCCATTTCCACTCAACCTGTTCCTGAAAGCCAACATATTGGGGAACTCAGCACAGCAAACCATTTGTTCCTAGCTCTTACAAGGAAAATAACACAGGCTTCTTTGTACATCATTTTATTGGCATTTTTTGA
This sequence comes from Ambystoma mexicanum, assembly GCF_040938575.1. Lineage (NCBI taxonomy): Eukaryota > Metazoa > Chordata > Amphibia > Caudata > Ambystomatidae > Ambystoma > Ambystoma mexicanum. Next base: position 929,312,861 of record NC_090929.1, on the reverse strand, counting down.
AAAAAACCAACATTTTCACACTTTTTCCTTATTTTCTCTCACCCCCCTACAGCAACCTGGGATTCCTGGGTGGCGTTACGACCGCCTACATGTGGGAAAAAAAGGAGCCAAATTTGGCCGAGATATCTCATGTAACAAAAAAGTTACAAGCCATTGAATGGCCACATACCAAAATCACCAAAAAAGGCCCTGGCACTGGGGAGAAATACCCATGGCACTTAAAGGGTTAAATAAGCCTTGGTGCTATTTACAGCAGAGAGGCTGAGCAAGGCAACTTTTGACTTGCTGGATGGATTTGGATGACATTTTCCAAACAGTTTGGCCCAACTAAACTGGAATGATTCGTTAGAAAATGAAAAGTTTATTAGGAAAATATAAAAAATGATGTTTTCAGCCTACTCACATTCATTTTCACATAGAGAAAAAGTGCAGTTTTTGAACAGCCGTAGTGTGAAAACCACTTGGCAGATCTGGACCAAATAAGAAACAAATTGTGCAAAATGTGTTGACTTAATTTCCTTGACTGGTTTGGTGTAAGTTCATTCAGTCATTTTTTTAAGATATTCGACAGAGAATGGGGTACCACCTACACCTTAAAACCTTTACATCGATCTTCGTGCTTTGCAGCAGAGAGGCTGAAAGAGGCTAATAACGTTTGACTTGCTGCGTGGATTTGATACAAGTTTCTAAACAAAGGCATTGTCAGGGTCCCCCTAAACTGAAAATGTTGGAAACAATCAAAAAATGAAACAAGAAATGAAGAATGTTGTGAATACTGTATAGTGGCCACAACATATCTAGTAGCCAAAGCCTCCTGCAGCTAAACCATTCAGCAAGTCAAAAGTTATTAGAATCTCTCAGCCTCTGTGCTGCAAGTGTCCAAGGATGAGTATACATGTCTTTTGGGCTTGGTCAGTGAGAACAGCCTTCAGCCTCTGTATCTTTTAAAACACTAAAGGTGAGCAGAGTGTTTTGTGGACCTTCTGGCAGCGTCTTTCTTCACTCTCTGTCATTTGGAGGAGCGGCTTTCCTTCTGCCTGCTGTTGGAACTCACTCTTTAATCTCCCTCCATGCAGAGCACGCGGAGTGAGAAGAGTGTTTTGTGTTTTGCGGACCTTTTGGCTGAGTCTTTCTTTGCTCTCTATCATTTGGAGGCATGGCTTTCCTGCTGTCTAATGTCTGTACACACTATTTAGCCTCACTCCACTCAGAATGCACAGAGTGAGCAGAGCGTTTTGTGTTCTGTGTACTGTGTCAGAAGACTGAAGCAGAAAACTGTCCCTCATACCTGCAAATCACACTATTGTGCTAAGAACACTTTTCCCCCCACTACTGGAGGAGTTGGTTGAATAACAAAGCACAAAGCCAGCGGGCCGCTTGCAGAGCGGGCTGTGAAGCGTGCTGACAGGGTGGGGGTTGGCATAAGTCCCAAGCCTATGGGGAAATACAGCGCTACCGCCGCCACATTGGCTGAATGCATGACTCGTACAAACTCTAACATTCCAACGCCCCCCCCTTCTTGCACATTATTGAACCAAACTGATCTCTCTAGCAAACTCCCATTGGGACGGCTGCTATCGACTCTGGTGCCCATGGGACGATAAGCCACCCACTAATCATCTGTCTCCTTTCAGTGTTGAGGACACAATAGACATTGACTTACCTTCCACCCACACCCCCAAATTCTGCCGGCATAAGACTTTTCGGTTTGGTGCGACGAGTAAAGTATCCTGTCCTAAATCCCCGACTAAAATAACGATTTACTATTCAGTCCTTAAGGAGCTCAGTGTATCTTCTCTAACTATCAATCATATCTCAAGCACTCCTCCTACGGATTTCAGTAATCAGTGTATGGCTGAGCTGTGTATTTCTATCCCTTTTCTCGGCACTTAACCCATCGAGACTGTTTCTACTGACCTAGGCGGGGGTACAGGTCTATAATATCTGTAAGTGAAGACAACACTAAGAATGCAGGGACTCTGCACAGTGCTGTGACTTGTCAAGGAAAGAGTAACAGATCCACTGGCATAAAGGATGCCCTACCAGCCCTTGAGGTTAACACTAACAGCAATACCTGTGCAAAGAGTTGTGGAGCCAATTTGTGTATTCCAGTAACCATTGAGTTAGAAGTTCCTATCATCAACAGGGTGGCTGTATTTTTTTTTCTTTATTAAAATGCTTTGGTTTATATCTTAATCCTTTCATGTATGCATATTTAAATCTTGTACATACATATATTTACATTCAGAACTCTTAGATTCTACAATATCGATTGTTCCTGACTCGTAACTTAGAGATTCATTGTGGTTCGATCTTCTTTACATTAGATCACATATTTTGTGTCTTTCCTTCAGATAGGCTGTTTCCTGTATCTTTGGTGATGTCAGACCAAAATTAAATAATGGTTGTTACTGATTTTCTATTGGTGCCCACGATAATTTGTGCCTATCATTCGCTGTCATCTAACTGTGTTGTTGGTTTGAGATACATATCACTGAAGAGAAGACGTTTCTGAGTCAGTGCTGTGCATTGCATTATGATGTGGTAAATGCTTTCAGTCATGCCTGTCTTTTTGCAGAACGGACAGAATTGTTCATTTTCATGTATCAAGTTTTTTTTTGCCATGATTTCTTGTGTTGGGAGTATATTTAATCGTAATATCATGAAGCTATCGTGAATCCATCGATCTGGGAAGAGATTGACATAATTTGGTCACTGATTTAGGGCTCTTATTTCTCCTTCGCAAGGGAGATCGAGCTTGTATTGACTTTTGTATTGATTTACTTGTTGTCCAGTCATTTCGAGACAGCTTTAGTTTGGCTTTTAGAGGTCTCTAAATAAGCAGGTCCATGAACTTCTCTGCTTCTAGTCTTTTGTTGTTTACAAAGTTTTTCCATGTTGTTAAAGCAGTCCCATTGGTTGTGTAATGTTTTGTGCAAAGTATCTCTAACGCAGGTATATGATCATCATTATTCAGTTTCCTGTAGAGATCTAGTTGCTTCCATGTAATGATGGATTGTAATGATTGCAGGGCAAGTTCATATCTGATACGAGGCATGGGAAATTATGGTAGGGATAGCACTTTTCTCCAGAATATCCCCTCCAATTTTTGACAAATTTGAGAGTCTATGTTAATCATAGTTTCGTCGCCGTAGTTCAATATTGCTGCAACCTTCTGCCTATAGAATGATATCAGTGTCAGGAATCAGGGCTGGCAAAGACGTGGAGTGCTGAAATATGCCTATTAAGACGATAGGAGCTGGGAAGGACTTGGAAACTACAGTCCCCAGCATCCTTAGTGCCTTCCTGTAGTTCGCCCATGCGCGCATTGCCATCTGTCTTGAATTAAGAACAGCTTATTACAGGCAGCGGCAGCGGGCAGGTGTGGCTTATTTTATCCAGCAGTCGAGGCAGGCGTGCCGCGCACCGAGAGAAGGAATGCAAGTGAGGAACTCGTGACCGCTACACGGCTGCCGTTCGGAAGGAGCAGGAGGGGCTCGAGGCTGCCTACAGAATTACGGCATTACGCTTGTTGTCTGGTAAGTTCCGTGTGGCTCCCCAGACTCAAGATAAGTACTTGTGGGGCACCGTGATTGATCTGTCTGGGGAAATGGTGTTGAGAATGATTTACAGCTCGTCATTATTCATCTGGGAATCCCCGAGGGGCTCCCAGACCTAAGATAAGTAACGTCACCAGTTTCTTGAATGCACTAAGGGGAAACAAAGTGTGGCATGCTAAAACCTACATTACATGCTGATTAAGGGTTGTACTGCATTTGTACTGGCAAACACGGTATTCGTGGTTATATATCAGGACACACATGGACAAAGACTCTATAGACCACATGGATAGGAAGTTATTCTTCACTAGTGCAGTTAACTAGTGGGAAAAGCACTGATGTTGTATGTTGCTAATGCTGCCCGAAGGGCCATGTGTATTGTGTACTCATTATGGGAATGTTCCCTTTTTGTGTTTGTCAATCATAGTGCTTGCTTATGTGTTTTCTGTGAACTAGCAGGGTGTAGTACATGTATTAAGGTGTGCTATTCAAGAACTAGGCATAGGTCTGTAGCGCAGGTGGCATTTCTATTGGTTACACGTTAGACACAGTAGAGTAGGATTTTTTCCTGGTGTTTCCCCTTTCCCATCCACATTAGGATTTCCTTACCCTCTTTCCGGTGTTCCTAATTTCCCCATCCTATCCACAACCTCTCCCTAACCCCTCTTCCCCACATTGACTGCCACGTGGTGACCTGTGTTCTATATTAGGTGCCTGTGCCAACCACGGTGGGAGGGTCGAGTTCATTCGGCTTCCGTGGTTCGGGCGAAGAGTGTTGATCTTTCTTCCTTCCCGTCAAGTGTGATTGTGACAATCAGTGATTTAAGAGAACATTTACCAAATTTCTTATGAAGAATGAGTCCTTGGCACGCCAATGAGAGAGCTTTGGATTTAAGGTGCTCTACTTAATCCTTCTCTACTTGAGATTGGTTGATCCAAACTCCAAGATATGTTATAGTCTTAACTCGAGCAAGTTTTTGTTTTTTAGAAAAAAAGGCGTATGAGTTCTTTCTATTAACGTGCTCCTGGGTCCTTGTCATGACTTTGATTTTGTTAGCATTTATTTCAAGTTGATTTTGATCCATGTATTTTTGAAGATTGTTCACAGCGATTTGTCGGCCTTGAGGCTTTTTTTTCAAAATCACAATGTCATCGGCATACATCATGCAGGATAAGATGGTTGCATTCAATTTCAGGAGATTCATACTTGCAGCTTGATTCATGGAATTATTTGCGTGAAAAACACAGATGTGCGCGCCTGGCTGCCAAAAAATCCTGTTTGAAGTATGGGGATTTTCGTGCAGAACGGCGTGCAAATCTGCGTTTTTCACGCAAATAATTCCATGAATCAGGCAGACGGTGTATATATATTTTCTTCGAAGTCTGATGTGAACAGGTAAAATAGGGCTGCTGCCAGGGTGCATCCCTGTTTAAATACATGCTGGATTTGTTACTAGGCTTTCTTTTGACATTCTAATCTGGATTTTATTGTTCAAATATGGCAACTTTATTGGCTCTAGTATCTCTCGGGGGCAGCCCCACTCCGATAACTTGTCCTATAAGATGTTTCTGTTTACCATATCAAATGCAAGATGGAGGTCAACAAAGGCTGCATAGACTTGAGTTTTGGTCTGTATTCCCTTTTGCTTCTCAAGGTTCAGAAGGAATAGGTTGATATTGATACCCACTTGTTTGACAAAGCCAGTTTGTCTAATCGCTTGTCTTTTTGCTTTGGCAGCCCAGTTGCTGAGTATGTTTAGGAGCAGGTTAGCGAAAATATGCCCTAAAGGATCGAGGAGGGCAATTGGCCAATAATTTCCTGGTTCTTTTGATGATCCTTGTTTGAATATAGGGATTAGTATCGCAAGTTGCCATGATCTTGGAATTTAGTCAGTGCGGTCTATAATTTCAAACATTTTCGTACATGAGGACGCCCAGTTTTTAGGATTACTTTTGATGCTGAAATGAGAGATTTTCCAGGACCTGGAGCTTCTGATACGTTCAATTTTTGGATTGCGCTCATTATATCATCAGAGTCCCATGTGAGTGTCTATTTTTCCTTTCGCCCATTTCTCTCAAATGTGGTCTCTCTTTATATAGTTCTTTGAAGTAGGAGATCAATTGTGCCTCTTGAACATCCAATATCATCATGTCTTGGCATGGAAGTAGGGGATTGAGTAGGTTCCATAGGTTCCTGGTGTTGTGGGATTTCAGTGCTGTCAACATGGTTTCTGCGTCATGATGGTAAAGGGTCATTCTTGTTTTCATCCAATTTTTATGTTTTTATTTTGCTGATTTCATCAGGACATATTTCCCCGGTGACGGATGTTTCATTAGTTGGTTGAATTTCCTCCTTAAGTCTCTCTTTTTTTCAGCAATTTGGCTGTTATATGTGTGTGTGCGTGATGCTGTTCCTTCGTACTCCTGTGATTTGGAGGTTGTCTGAATATACAGAGAATCCATTCATAGTTAATTTTTTGTGATCTTCAATCTTTGCTCTCTCAAAGATCTCAGGGGGTTTTCCAATTGTCGTTGCGTGATCCTCAGCCTATTCCGGCCGGTATTAACTTCGGTATACAGTAGGTATTTTCTGACAGTAGGAGCGCTATCATTTGACCATGTTCTTATCATCATATAATGATCGCTATGTTGCGAGGAGATGTTAACATTTGTTTGTAAGTTCTCATTTATGCGTTTGGAGCTGTATATATAATCACTTATTGCGGTTGTTTTGCCACGGGCCCATGTAGGAGTCGGTGTGCCTGTTTTAGGGTCTAAGGCATCTAGGCGTAGCAAATTTCTGTTTGATATTTATATGTACCATCTCAACACACAGAGGCCGATCATGTGGTCCTCAAATGCGATTCCTTCGTGATTATATAGATGGATGTTCAGATCTCCATATATTATGAAATCAATCAAGAGGTATTTCTGAAACGCTGTATCAATGGCTGTGAATATGGGATCTATAAATATTTCATCCTTATTCTTCGCTGCATTCCAATATGCATTTAATATTCCCAAGTTGTTTATTTTGGAATGCTGTTCCATCTTCGATGATTTCTTTTTCAGTTAAGCTCAATTTTTGAAGTATTGTGATTTGAGCCCAAGGGTTTATGTTGATGGATTACAAAGAAATGGCTCCTCAAGACTGCGCCAAAATGAGGGTCACACAAAAACGTAATTGTTTTCATGAGTTGATTTTATTCACTGAGTAGTGCCCTTGTGCTTGACACGTGTTTCGGCTGGTAACAACCTTTTTCGAATCAGGGCATAGTCCATGGTTTTCAGTTTCAACGGGTTGTTAGATACATGTGTGTCATGGCTTAGAACCCCTTGCTTCTGTGCTTTTAGTACATGGTCTGATATGAGTCGGCTCTCTTGAGCCGACGCATATCAGACCATGAACTAAAAGCCCTGATTTGAAAAAGGCTGTTACCAGCCGAAACACGTGTCAAGTGCAAGGGCACTACCGAGTGAATAAAATCAACTCATGAAAACCAATTAAGATTTTGTGTAAACCACATTTTGGCGCAGTCTTGGGGAGCCATTTCTTTACAGTTACTTTTAGCGGTTTCTGGCTACATCTGCTTCCTCTATCAAGACACGACAAATTATGAGTGTATATTTAAATATATCATAGGAAATTGACAGCTAGTTTGTGAAAAAGGCTGTACAGAGGAGTTTCTGCCTGACCAGCTTCCACTAAAGCCAGCCTCTACCCCGTTTTCAATTTTATGTTGATGGATTCAATTGTCTCTAAATTGGCACACATTTTGAAAAGGGTAAGCAAACCTGAGGAGGGGCACCCTTTTTCCCGTCGTATTACTGGATTCATATATGTGGTAAAGCCTTCACATACAGGTTGTTGGTGAATCCAGGTCTCTTGAAGACATATGATTTGGTAATTGGAACAGTCAGATCTTTCTCTATTAAATAAATGGGAATGACCGCGTGTATTCCAGGAGCAGATCGTGGTGGATTTAATCTCGATCTTCGTTCGTTGTTAATATTTCTGTGGGCTTTGCAGTCTCATTTTTGTTGATGTATTTCCCATGTCTCTCCAGAATACTTGCTTTGTTACTGCAGAGTATTGTCTGTTTTGATAATGTTCATTAATAGGGCTCTCTTGGTTATTATTCTGACTTTCAGTATGATAATTCTCTGAGTAGTCACTTTCACAGCTACTTATTAGTGAACAGATTGACATATCTCTTGTATGATGGTTATGATCTCTGTTCTCCTCATGTACCGGTATGTTTCCTGTCTCCTCTAATGTGATTTCAAATCCAAGTTGATGAAAATGTTCCTTGTTTGCTTCTATAAATTGTAAAATATTGATGGAGGCACAGTCTATCCATACTCTGTCCAGTCTTTGGCTTTCGATGAATTTGATTAGTATTATGTCTTGGGATTTAAGTACTTTGAGGTCGGGCATAGCATGAAAGAGGCGTAAGGTGTGTTTTCTGTTTAAAATGAGCCTGACATTTTGATGTTTGGTTGTTTCCAATTTTATTCTATTATGGTTGTTTTGCCTTCCCAGATCTAGAAATTGTGCGAGTTTCAAAAGGTCCTGTTGATTAGTCGACAGGTACTCTCTCCTCCCTGTGAAGCATTGTTGTCGTCTCAGCACTTGAATTTGTGATTTTGATGATTCTCTCTGCTTCCTTATCTTAGATTTTTGTGTCGATCTGTTGTTAAAGGAAGTTAGGTCAGAGTCTGAGATATGTTAGCAAGTTAAATTGGCTGAAGTAGAATGTTCTGATAGGCCTTGTTCATAAGAATCTATAACTTTTAAAGAAGATGTATTCAAATGGTGTTGTTGTTGGTCAGTAGATCCAATGTCTTTGTTTGGGTGTATTGACAAATTCATCAAAGCCTCAAAATTAGCTTCATCCAATTCATTTAGCTTCTGTTGTCTCATAGTCGGAGCATTTGGGGCTATTTGTATGGTGATTGAGGCTGGTTGCTTTGTTTGCTCTAAATCAGGTGATTTTTGTTTTTTTGTTGTTTGATTCAAATTGGTAGTCAAGTTTCTAAGGAAGGCTCTTGAGCCTTTCTGTTGTTTTTTTGTTAATTTCTTTGAATTGTCTTTTTGCGGTTTTACTTGTGTAGCAGTGCGAGATTGATCAAATATTCCATAAATCTCTTCATTTTGATTAGACTTTGCTGGTCGATTGTGTGGGTCAATATTAATCAAAGGCGGCATTGTCTGTGGATGTTGCATAATGGATGGATCGATGTGGAGGTCAATTAGGTGTCCTTCCGGTACGCCATCTGTATTGCTGCTATGTCTCTCATCACGTCGTTCATTGCGTTGCGTGGATGTCGCTTGGTGGGTTCGCTTGGTGGGTATGTGTGGTTCCATCCATTAATGTCTGTTGTCATTTGGTGTTTTCTTTATTTGACATTGGTGGTCGGGCATTATGAGAGATCATCACGGCAATGAAAGCGGCCGTGAGTTGGGTTTTGTCTACTCTATCATTCCTTGCGATGTCTGATAGTCGTAATTGCCATGTTGCACTAGCTTCTGCCTCGAGGTTGTGGCGTTCTTGTATTTTAGTCATGAAGGAGTTGTTGTTAATTTGTTTTGAGTGTATAACGGCAAGTAGGGTCACCTGATCTTTAAGTGTCTCAATTTTCGATTCATGTATTTTCATGAATGGTATCATTGTCTGTGTAGTAATTGCTATGAGCATATTCTGTAAATCCAGCATGGTTGTAGGGATGGGTTCAGGTTGGCAGTATTGTGTTGGTTCACAAAAGCATTTATTATAATCAGAGACAGGTTTGGTTTCTTGTGAATCAGAGTTTTGTCCCATGGATATCCTAGGTTTGTGCCTGGGGATTGGGGTGCCAGTTTTCAGTTCTCTATGTTGTTGTACAGGCATTAGTTTTGTCTTTGTGCTACAGGTTATTGCCTGGAATGCCTGGAATGCTTTCAGTTGTTATGTGTTCTTTACCTCAGGTTTCTGACCTGCAGCTTGCCTTTTTTTATGTGTTTCCATGAGCAATTCTATTTCAGTAAGATCTAATGAGAGCCTCTCAAGCCATACATTTGTGTAGAAATTGGATGAAAAGGTATGCAATTCTGATTTCGTTTGCCATTCATATTGGGTTTTCCATCTCTGTTTTGCAAGTTTTGCTTTATCTATTTTGAGCAAGTTGTTTGTGTTGGCTAGATTGTGGGAATTTGCTATCTGGATATCATCAAGGTTAATTGATATAGGGTCGTGTTTTCGGCAAGCGCCATCAGTTGTGCATGTCAGGGCTGCTTTTGAAATTTTGTCCACAACCTTGTTCGTTCTTTCAGGTGACCCCGCCAAAGTGGATAGTTTCACGTTCTTTCATGTTCATGAACTTGGGTGTCAGATGTCAATGTTAGGTTCCGTACATTTAGTCCTAAAGGTGGTACTTCTTTTGTCTCTGAATGTGTGGTGCGGGATAGTTCAGGATCGATGTGATGAGAAGTGCTGACACTTTCCCCTAGCTTCACACTGTCTCTTGGTAGTGCATTGGTATCTAAATTTGAGGTGCAGTATTGTTCAAATTCACTTTAAAAATAGAAGGGCATACATTCTGCATCACACTGTATGTTGCTGGAATGTTGGTCTCAGCTGTGGTTGTTCCACTCGTTTGAGGTATATGTTTGTTTGCTTCTTGCAATAGGTTACTTATGTAATTTCCCCTTAATGGCGGCAAGTGATGTTTAAGAGATAAGCATAATTGAGTTTTGGAATGATGCAGCGTAAGAGGCCCTGCCGTGTTATCCATCAGGTCATTCTCTTGATGTGCGGCCATATATGCAGGCAATGGAATCCCTCTCCCTGCCGATGTAATTCAAATGTAATTGGGTTCTGTGTATGAAATCCGAACCGGCGTCACTGTAACTCCCGACCAGCTGCCCACTGTCAGCGTGGTCCTCTGCCTCCTTGCAGATGAAGTTCGACACACTGGTCAAAGGATCGTAGCCCGCAGTCCCAGTTCTGTCTATAGGAGGATCAGCTTTAATGCAAAACACCTATTACAGGAACGTGGGGAGTACTGTCACAAGATGAGTTTGGTTTACAAGTAGATTTTTGCGTGCAGGTCAAAGGCGCAAGGCCCGCAGTTACTGCCACACATATAGGACTTACGGGATAGATGTAGGTATCGCTTTGAGGGAGTGGAGAGGATTACCAGCACTTGCAAAGTACTGTAGGTACTCTGAGACTTGGACTTAAACAGTAGTTTGACAGTGGGCAAGAAGATCGTTATTAGCAGCGAGCAGGTGTTGGGTTGTGAAGCTATAGGAAATTACTTGACTAGATTGCTGAAGATGCATTTTTGGGAGTTCTTCGTTCCAGCGTTGGAGTTGAGTCTTCAACGAGCACAGCAGAAAGTCCAGAAGTCTGGACTTGCACGGACTGCAAAGACTGCACACTTCACGGCCAGCTCTGTGGTGTGGTTCAGGTTATATGCAGGAACTGCTCCGCCTCCAGCAATGATAGAGAGAATGAAAAGACTGCAGCCTGCAGAGACTACACACTGGTAGCTACTTCGTCACCAATCATTGACCTGTATTGGTGGAAGTGAATCCATCTACCATCCTGAATGAACTCAACTCATCCTTCAAACCTAACAAACTTATGGCTACATTTTCAAAAACTTATGCCTCGCCTTTGGATGGAACATTATATAACTCCCCCAACTTAATCTACTAAAGTGAGGAGTCCCTTCCTGCCATATATCCAACTGTCCCACAGAAAAAAGAAAGGTTATATGTCAGGTGAAGAAGTATGCTGAAAAAAACATCTTAACAAAAAGCTTTTGGCTGCTACTAACTCGGATTAAAGCAGTGGCCCTGGTCCTGTGAAAGTTTTCTCTGAATTTAAGAGAGTGGGCCCCTCTGTCATTGGATCCACTATTGATCAACAAGTATCTAAAAACAGAAAAAAATCCATGTGAAAACCCACAAAAAGAGATCTGCACCGATGTGATCCCACCTGGGGCATCGGATGCATCTCGCAAGGATGTAACTTTGGACTGTGGATATGGTGACCGAAATAAAGAAAGCATCTACAAAGGAATGCCCAGGTCCATCTGTGCTGTGCAGACATCTTTCTATCAAAACACTAGGAGAGGTGTGAGGGCAGGCAACCTACCTCGTCAAGCAATCCTTTTAAATAGATTTAAAAACCTTTAACTAACACGATAGTGCTTGCGGGTTGAAATTGGTTTCAGGGCGGATACTGTACCCTATGAAGCGATTCTCGCTCTTCTTGGGGCATGCACTGGCTAAGAGTTTTCAAATCAACTTATGAGGTGGTCAAATTATAATCACAAAAATATAAATTGTATTAATATATACATAAGTTAAAACAATTTCATTTTGTTTGTGAATTGTACACTGGTACGTAGAAAAGAAAGTTGCATACAACAAAAGGATTGTGATAAGTAACTCTAATAAATTAAAGTGACAAGTGCTGTGCAAAGGCAAATCTCAAGTTAAAACTCACATCAGACACTCAAACCAAACTACTACTCACTCTCTCATTCTTAATTCGAACATACTAATTCATCCCAACATGTTTCTTTCCTCAAAATACAACTGAAAAGCTATTGTGGGAAATTCCTCAGGGTACACTGCCTCATGGCTGTAGTGCAAAGCACAAATTAGTGTATCGCAGCCAAAACAGTCAAGTAATGCAGGGAGTTAACTGATTAATAGTTAGTGATGTATTCTACAGTTCTGGTCCTATGTTGATTGCCTCACTTGAGCGAGGAATTGTATCCTTCGCAATCTAAGTGGGTGTGCCGCTGTCGTGAGCTTAGCGGGGCTGAATTCAAACAAACCTTCTGATCTATGATCTGTTTGGATTGTTGCTGGCATCTTCCAACATCAAACACTGCTCGTTCACTGAAATTCAGGTGGTTGTCTGTTTGAATGCAGTCTGCAGAACACTAGCGGGGCTGAGAAATCACAGAGTTGGATATGCGGAAATGCGCCACACTTATCCTTCCTTCCTTTCAGCAAGCAAAAATATTTGCCATATTGGGCAGAGTACACCATAAGTTTGGGTTTTCAGTGCGATTCTGCTAAAGATTGGGTGCATCCAGAATGAGGCTGTGTCCTGTCATTCCTCTCTCATCCAGCTATCAGGAAAGGCAGACATCTTTCACCATCACAAACATGAGTGCTCCTTTTTGAAAATCTTGACATCAAATATGAACCTTTATACTTGACTTCACCCTCTCTTGCTCCCTTGTTCGTGGGTAAGAAGAGAAGGGTGGCATGCCAAAACAAGAAAAAGTTTGGGTAGACTGGTAGATGCCTGTGGGCTATGGCACAATATAAATAAATAAATACATAAATAAAATAAATGTCAATGGCCCTCATTACGACCCTGGCGGAAATCGAAAAACGATGGCGGAAATGCAATACCGCCATCGAATAGCGCTTGGTGCGATTATGACCCGTCACCGTAAAGTACGATGCCATTAGCGACACCGTAGTGAACGCCAACGCTAACTGCACCAAGTACGCGCGCGCGCGCCATGCCAAACCGTAATTAGCACCATGGCGCAAGGGTACGCGAATTCCAACCCTAGCGGACATGTACTTAACGCCATCAAGCACGGCGGAAAGTACCATTCCGCCATGGTGAGAAGTACGGCATCGCGAATCAACCGTAAACGGCCCCACTGAGTGCCTGTACACCGCTCCCTGGCCACATAGTACAACTCCCCGTAGGTGCAACGAAGTCACAATGCAACCAGTGAAATGTACAAGTCACCCATGCATGCCAACGAACAAAAGAATCACAAGAGGGGCCAATGGGAGCTGCAGGGCACAGATGGCACGAATACAGAAGCTATACCAATGGACATGACCTCAGTCTCCCACCAAGAAACGCACGCAAACACAGGCACCTGTGACCAGCAATATTCCGATAATCACATCATTCCACCAATCCACCTGGCTGACCGGCATCTGTTACACAAAACCTAATCCCCCGCCCCTGAGCATGACATCATTCAAACAGTCATATTGGCAGCCCTCACCCCTGACCTCACTGGGCTTCGTAGGCAAACGCGCCCAGCACAGTACCACGCAACTATACTCCGAAGCTGGAACCCAATGCAGATCTCCTCACAATACATCGCTCCCCAAATAGGAATATGCCACATCACTTGCAAAGAAGAACGCTACACGGCCCATATCAGAATAGAAATTTAATGCACAACAAATTCACCAAGCCCATACAGCCATTAGGCCATGAACTCCAAAACACATTTCACCATTGTGGGCTGCATCCGCAATAAATGACCAGCTACTTCTTGTGTGATGCCCTGTTCCTTCATGGTACACAGGGGCTACATTCTCGTACGAAAAGGCAACATGGAAGCGCCTAGAACCGCAGGGCCGTCCCAATAGGGAGGCACTAGTCCAGCTGAAAGGCCGAAATGTTGCTCCGAGCCACTAGTACTGCGTAAGGGCATGTGGCCCATTGGCGATCGTCCCATAAGATCGTAATGCTGCTCCACTGATTAACACGAAGCAGCAGGTGTCGGGAGTAAAACCCATCTGCAGGAGTGGCATACAGATGGCAGTGGCAAAAGGGGAGGAGATACCTGTCAACCAAAAGAAAAGAAAAAGAATAGAATGGCCATCAGAACTACATTCGAACAACTCACTTCAATGATCACACTAGATCCACAGCCATATGCATGCTAGCCCACTCCAAAGGATCATCACCACCCCAAAACCACTTGCGACTCATAACTATCCATATCGAGGTGAAAACACCATCACAAACGAGTGTACCTGTGCATGCGTCTGTGAAAACAGAATCCATCAGATGGGATTGGTAACGTGCATGGACACAAGTGTCTGAAGGCGCGTCGAGACACGGAGGGCTCAACAAGGCCAGATAGACGATGGTCCCACTATGGCAGCCCTGCATCACATAGCGCAGGGGAGGCGGACAGATTCCAAGAAGCCCTGTACATGGCAAACACCGTATCAAATCATCTGTCCATGCATCCATTCATCATTCCCTCATCCCGTAATGATAACGCCTGTTTCCATACTCACATAACATGTGAGAATTCCATTGAGTCTGTGCGTTATGCAGCCTGCAAAATCCATTGTGCCCCAGCCCGTAATTCCAGTGTTGTGAAGTAACATGTATTTGGGAACGTCCGGCCTCATCATCCACTTCGCTATTGCGCATCCCAAACTATTCATATCAATCATTGCATCCTCGCCATGGCCCCTGTCCCAAGGACACTGAACAATAGAACGTTATATTTGCAGTCAGACCTGTGGGCATCTCCTCGCCGCTAGCTGAAGACCGAAAGCGCCGCCCTTCGAATTCCTCATTTGCAACATCACGTCGAAAAGGCATCTGTGGCCGCTTGAAATCACAAATTAATCCATCTAGTGCGGCTGTGTGTGAAAATGGCAACTGCCTTCACTCACAAATGGGAGGCCCCGCCCGTCGGTGAACCTCGGTACAGTGATGCATGAGGGTCCACCGTTACTCGAGTACTACGTTCCACTGACCCTTCACAAGTCTGTTCGCGACTGCAAAGAATGCATGTGAAACAATGGGACCATAGCCGAATGAACATATCAACCAATGTTACACGGCCATCGGGTACTAATACATGATTGTAATAGCAAGATGCCATTCCTCGAATTGCAGCGTTGTGTGCGGGACGTGCTCGCCCAAAGGGGAGAGCAGCTTGCACAGGTGGAATGAATCACCACAGGTGGAGGCCATACAGCCTGAAAACACATAAATTGCACACCCAGTCTCCTCCCACAACCACACCCACTCCGAAATGCTACCGGCAGGACTCGCGATGTTGGCCCTGGGGGACCTGATAGCACTGCAAGTACTCCAACTCCAAGAAGAAGACGAACACCAACTACAACCGGCCGCACGGAGGAGACGCAGGAGGAGGAGGAGGGCAAGGCAGGGCCAGCAAGGGCTGCCAGCACAGCCACTACCACCACGCAGGCAGCCCGCAATCCCACGCCTCCGAGCACATCCGTTCAACCTCACTGATGAGCAGATCCACACCCTCTACCGTTTGGACCGGGACACCATAGCCGCCATTGTGGACATGACACAGGCTGACCTTGTCAGCATGATAGATAGCCCAACCGCCATCCCACCCCTACTGAAGGTGGTGTCTGTACTCCACTTCCTGGCCACAGGCACCTACCAGCACACAGTCGGACAGTTGCATGGCATTTCTCAGCCACTGTTCTCACGGACACTATTGCAAGTGCTCGATGCCCTCCTGCAGCACGCAGACGACTACATCTCTCTACCACGCTCGGAGCAGGAAATAACCAACACAAAAGTGGGATTCCATGCACTTGGCGGCATACCGGGTTGCATTGGTGCCATCGACTGCACCCATGTGGAATTGGTCGTCCCACATGCCATGGAGGCCCAGTACCGCAACCGAAAACAATTTCATTCACTGAATGTACAAATGGTGTGTGACTCCAACAGGATCATTACACATTGTTGTGCCCGATTCCCTGGATCAACCCATGATTCTATGGTCTTGAGGAACTCTACAATACCACGCTACATGGAGCGACACGCAGGGAACAGATCCTGGCTACTCGGTGAGTCTCATTTCATGCATGATGATGTGGGGTATGTGATGCGGCAATGACCTGGCAGGAAGGGGGGGGGGGTGCGTACGTAGCAATGGCATTCCACATAATTCGTTTATCGTCCACATACAGGTGATGCCGGATATCCACTGAAGAGATGGCTCCTCACACCAGTCCGGAACCCACGGGACCAGCATGAGGAGGACTACAACCATGCCCACTCACGTACCCGTGTAGTCATTGAACAGGCATTCGGCCTACTGAAGACCCGTTTCCGGTGCCTCAGCAGGTCTGGTGGGGCACTCCTGTACCGCCATGAGAAGGTTGCAAAGATGGTGATGGCATGTGTCATGCTCCACAACATGTGCGTACGTAGAAATGTGCCCATGCCCCCTGACGCAGAACTGCAAGCACCTGAAGATGGTCATGATGAGGGTGGGGATGTGGCAGCACCTCAAGGAGTCTGCGAGGCACAGGAGGGCCGTGAAATTCGTCAGCATCTCATAGATGCATGCTTCTAGCACTCACGCCTGGTGGCTGATACATGGACACGGGACTCGTGGCACTGTGTGTGTCTGGTACATGCACAATATGGACTGTACGCCTATGATGGCCTAGTACACAAAGATCATTGTCCACACATCTCATTGTTTGATCGTGCATTGTTTATGGCATATGTGATATCATGTTGAACACCCTATCGACCCGCCACCCAAGTGAGCCCAACACACCCCCTCCACCCTCCTACCTCCCCCCCGAACACCAGTGTCCAAAGATGCTCATTGTCAGTGGGCAGTCGCTATTGCAAGCCCCCTCTGCGGGTATCAGGGGCACCCCTGCCTGTGGAGCGCAGGTTCCTCCCAGATCTACGTTGGGGGCTGCCCTGGACGGAACTTGCAACGGATGATGTCTCTGCCTGCTCACGTCCATGCATGTCCCTAAGGGTTTGTGAGAGCTCAGTGAGCACACGGCGCACTGCGGCAAGTTCGGCACATACGTCTTTGGACGTCGCATGCAGTTCCCCCCTCAGGCTCTCGGTGCTTCTCTCCATTTGGACTCTCAGGCTCTCGGTGCTACTCTCCATTTGGACTCTCAGGCTCTCGGTGCTACTCTCCATTTGGACTCTCAGGCTCTCGGTGCTACTCTCCATTTGTGCCCTAAGTGTCTCAGTTGATGTTTCTATGTCTGCCTTAGTGCCCCCACATCCATCGGCATGGTCCTTGAGGAGCGTGGCCAGTTGCTGCTGTTGCACGATTAACTGGTCGAGGGACTGTTGCCTCTGCTGGGCCATGGCCATTTGCGGTGGTGTCACAGAGGGGCTGTTCGCCTCATGTTGCCCTGCCACAGGGCTTGTGGGGGATGGCCAGTCGTCGTCTTGTGGGTGCCCCTGCGTGGTATCCTCATGGTGTACGGGATGGAACAGACAGGGGGATTGGGACAGGTCATGGATGGATCTGACTTCGACATCCCCGTCTTCTGTGTCGGAGCATGCTGCCATTAATGGGGTGTCACCTATGGTGCTGCTGCCACCAGAGGCAGTACCTTCTGTGGCATCCATTGGGGGGACCTGTGGTGGTGCTGTTGTGGGCATGCTGGCTGCTGGGGTGCCTGTTGATGTTCCCTCCTGTGTGCTGCCACTTGATATGTGCTGCTGCCGTGTCTTGATGCGTGCAGCTGAGGTGGAGGGTCTTTGGCCGTCGGTCTTGGCCCTCTTTGCAGGTGTGCTGGTAGGGGTGTCCTGGAGCTCGTCAGTTGGATCGGACCCTGTGGTGGAGTAAAGGAGGGCGAGCGTTATTAATGGGTCTGTGGGAATTGGAATGGCAATGTATCACATGCATTGGGGTGGTACCTGAGGGTGATTTGGGTCGGGGCCTTGGAGGTGCTTTCATTTGTGTGTGGAGTGAGGGTGAAGTTGTTTGGCAGCCTGCAGTTAGGGTGTGCCTGCTGCACGTGTAGTGGGTGTTTTTGGGGTTTTTACTTATTTATGTATTTATTGTGAGTTTTAAAGTGCGCTATCAGGCCAATGTGTGTGGACGTTCTCCTGGCCATGTGTTGCTGTTGCGCTATGTGGACACATGTGACTCACATGATTGGACATTGTGGATTTGGCATGGTTTTATTTGGGCCACCTACCTGATTCTCCGGATGTCTGCACTCCTTTCTCCATCCCTCCGACTCCCTCTATGCTCTCCATTCCAATGGTGGAGGCACAGATTTCTTCCCAGGGGGTCAACTTGATGGGTGATTCCGATCCTCCCCCGGTGGCTGTGGCAATGTTGCGGTTGGCAGAAAGTATGCTACGGACGCGTATCCGCAGGTCGTCCCACCGCTTCCTGCATTGCTGTGGGTTGCGGGGTGCGGTCCCCACCGCACTTACCCGCTGTGCCACCAGGGCCCATATGGCCTTCTTGTTCGCAAGTGCCGTCCTGGTCATTTGCGTGGAGAAGACGGCGGCGGCATTCTCCTGGAGGGTCTCTGTAAGCACGGTGAGTTCCTCACGGGAGAAGTGGACCTGCCGCTTGCGGTCGCACGC
The DNA here is from genome assembly GCF_040938575.1 of Ambystoma mexicanum. Lineage (NCBI taxonomy): Eukaryota > Metazoa > Chordata > Amphibia > Caudata > Ambystomatidae > Ambystoma > Ambystoma mexicanum. The sequence continues at coordinate 929,294,146 of NC_090929.1, read as the reverse complement.
TTTCTTCGCTACTTTTCCCATTTTTCTTGGTTTCACTAGGGTGGATGACGGGTTGGGATGTGTCTCAGGGTGGTGTTTTTAGTGGTTGTGTGTATTTTGTGGTTTTATAGGTGTACGGGGTGTTGTTTCCCGTTCCGGGCCCATGTTTTTACTTCCGTTTCCGTATATTTACGGTCACCGTACTTTCCGGTTGGCGCTCACTGCGGTGTCCGCTATGATGGGTGGCGGTATTGCACCTAGGGCGCCGTACGGCGGCGGTGTGGGCCGTTTTGGGGTCATTTCCGCCATCGCGGACTTTGCACTTCCGCCATGGCGTGGTGCTCGTGCCCGATGGGTCGGAATGGGCCGCACTTTGCTCCATCGTGCAATGGCGGAAACGCTATTTACGCTGTGGCGGTCCGGTCAGTCACTTTCCGCCAGGGTCGTAATGAGGGCCAATGTGATTTGGTTCCTGTTTGCAATTTGAAACATTTGTTCAATATTCCTGAGGTCATGGCCATCGCACCTGCCCGAGCGACCAGTATTACTGGCCCCAAGGGCAGACCAGCTACCACTAATGTGGCCCAAACCAATGTGTGTCCACTTTGGTTGGACCACTGAAGTCTGATCCTGGTTATCAGTCTTCCAATATGGAGAACGCCTTGCAAATTAGAAGCCTTTTTTGGAAGGATTGGCATAACTACTTAAACCGGGCACAGGTTCTGGAGGTGTTTCATTCTATTAAACCGTTGTGTTCCATACGGGCCAAATAACATTAAAATTGTGTATCAATGTAAGGATCATACATTTGTTACCTCCCTGGTTTATTTCTTCTTGGATGCGATGACTGACTATATTGCTCAACTTTGCACACTGGCTAACCAAGATGGATGGCGCAATCTACCCTCTAATCCCTGATGATTATTCGCTTTACAACCAGTTGCTCTTGGAGGACCCTGTACAGTCTCTAAGGTCCCAGGGACTGGACAGGGGACCCGCCAGTCTGGACCTTTGACTGACGACAATCATACGGAATGGCTGTGCAGGTTGATTCTAAAGCAGCAATTGCAGGGTCCCTAACAGCACCTTCCTATTTCTTAGTTGGAATACTAGGAGGCACCAGCATCGCTGCAAACAAGATGGCTTGCTCGACCACATCGACTGCTTCAGTATAAATGCATTACAGGAGACTTGGCTTGTGGAACCCTTGGTCCTGGATGGGTGGGCCATCATCCAAAAACACGTAATTAAGGGAAACACAGGTATATCGAAGGGTGGCTTACTCTTGGGTGTAAAGAAAACTCTCACCAAGGTTTACTGCCATTCTCCTAACATTCTAGCAAAAGGATGGTTTTTAATGCAGCCAATGAGACTAAAGAAAGCATCCTTGTTAATATCTACGACCCCCCCTCCCCCTTACCGTGTGTCTCATGCAGCAGTCTTCAAGGACCTTGAGGCATGGTTTGATGCTGCGACTTCTGCCTCACCCATTATTCTGAGTGGAGACTTCAACTCTCGTATTCCTTGTAACTCTAATCCAGAGTTTGTGGTTACTGAACCACACCCCTCAGGAGTAGCCGTTGAATCTAGGCTTGACCACTTCTGCCCATGTGGAATTAATTGGGTGAATTTGCTCTATTATAGAGGGTTTTTCATGATTAATGGTGCCCATCCATCTGACTGCCCTCTACAGTACACAGGTCTGCCATCCCAAGCTCCCGTATCATTGATTATGTCTTTGTAGGTAACAACCCCTCTTTAATCATGCATATGGGCATAATACATATTACTGAAAGTGATCATTTGCAAATGTTTTTAGCCTTTATATTGAGAAGCATAATTTTGGAGAACATACTACAGGGTCTCTTTCAATCAATAATGCATTTACCCATGAAGTGTGGACCTCTACTAAAATAGCTGTTGCATCGAATATCACCCATAGTATATTTGCAAATTTCACTCCATCAGTGTTCACCCCTCCATCTGGCATGGATCCGCATCTGGACCACTTGACTATGGCAAAATAAGAGGAGCGGGTTTTATCCATAAACAAGAGCATTTTCCCCAATACTAAACAAGTGGGGTGTTACTGGCCCGAATAAAATCCACAAACATGGCTATGACAAACTGATTAGGGACAAAAAAATGATCTATCCAAAAAGAGTTGCACAGCCTGGACCTTTGTGCTTCAGACCCAGCTGAATACACTGCTTGCAGGAGAATAATCAGGGCAAAATATATAAAATGACTGAGAGTCCACCGACAATTTAGAGAATGCCAGAAGTGGAGAGAACTGGTTTTAACCACTTTAACCAATTATTCTCAGAAACTCTGGAAGATCATAAACGGAAACAACAAAAGCTGCTATGCTGTCAATGGTGTTTCGAAGCCTGATTGCATCACCTTCATCTCTGAAATTTAAGGGGTTCCAATCTGGGATAGTCAATATTCACCATCTGCCTGGTGCTTGGAAGTTCGTAAAAAGTAATGAAGAGGTTGCCAAACTGATCAACTGATCTCTGGCGCCCGGCCCTGATGGGCTCTGTAACCAGCTGATTAAAACTGATATTGGATTGTGGGAAGATGTCCTTCACCATCTCTTCTGTTCCATTGCTGCTACACAAACACTTCCACATTCCTGGCACAAAAGCATTCTGGTCCCTGTGCTAAAGAAGGGCTCCCATGTAGAACCTCACAACTATCACCTCCTGGCGATGTTGGATGTTCCATCTAAGGTTTTCACCATGGTCCTTCTTGAGGAACGGACAAGCTGGGCTTAGGCTGAAAAAACATCATTCCATGGACCCAAACCAGATTTAGAAAGGGGTGCTCTGCCTCTGTCAATGTGTTAGCACTCACAACCGTCATCTAGCAATCATTGCAGATCCGGAGTAGACCTGTCTATGCAGTATTTGTAGACCACAGCGCAGCATTTGACACAGTTGATCAAGGTAGGCTGTGGGGGAAGTTGACTAAATGGGGGATCCACCTGGCCTTCTAAAATGATCATGATGCCGCATGATGAGACCAGGGTTAAAGTGCAGTTGGAGGGCAATGGTGGAACTTCACGCTGGGTTCCCACCAATTTAGGACTCAAACAAGGTTTCATATTGGCCCCCTTGCTGTTCAATTTGTATCTGTCTGACATGGGGAAAGCTCTGGTAAATCGGAATTACATTCCACCTAAATTGGGGGATCAAGTGGTACAATGGATGGGATAGGTCGATGACATTGTTATCCTTGATCTCACCCCATGTGGATTACAAACAGCATTGGATAAGCTTAATTCCTTCTAAGCAGAAAGCTCCCTTAAAGTGAGTACCTCCAAAACTAAGATCATCTTGTTTGAGCTTTAACACAAACGAGCGGCCCAAGTTCACTGGAAACTGATTGATGCCCCCATCACAGTTGTCAGTCATTACATCTATCTGGGTATTGTTTTTGATGTGAAACATTCAAGTGTCCCTCATTTGAATAAACATAAGGTCTGCTCTGCACAAACATCTGGGGCCATTTGCTCATTTGTTCCCAAGGGAGGGTGCTATTCTGTGGGTTCCATAGTCAAACTGCACTCTATGAAAATTGTACCCCTTATCTCGTACGCTGCAGCGGTGTGGGCTTTGGGGTCTCTGGAGGCTGTCTCTTGAATTGAAATAACTATCCTCAAGAGGATTTTAAGACTACCTTCATTTGTTTCTCCTGAAATGTTTTGCTGGGAAGTAGGTTTATTCCGGATCCAAGAACGTATTATGTTGCCTTGTCTGACACTGTACTGAAAGCTTGTCCATGCCGCGAGAAACATGTTTATGGGGCTGCTGTTTGAGCGGTTTTCTACCAAACTTGTTTCTATGAAGTCTTCCACCTTGGGAGCAATTAAGCAACTGAGTGAATCATGGATTTGGAGATCCTTGGGTGATCATTTAGTGATTGACCTCAATTACTTTAACAGAACTATGAGGGCGTCCCTGGAGGCCTTTAGCCATGATCAGCTGATCGTTAATATGGCTTCAAAATCTAAAACCAATTGTTTTTTTTTCCCATACAACACTGAAAGACAGTTGGTTCCCTCATATATCCATCGTTTTCTTGGGAACCACCTTGTCTGGGACCATATGTGCCTCAAATTCAATGCAGCCAAAACCTTTGAGATCACTGGTGGATAGTGCAAAGTTGTTAGAGAACACAGAATCTGCGGGTTTGGCAGCGAGTTTGACCTGGAATCTGTTCACCATCTCCTTTTTTAATGTAGTGCGATGATAGCCTTACGGGCAAAAGCGACCAAAGCATGGTGCTTTGACATGTCCGTCGCCTCTGATGTGCTTTGGGAACCTTTTATTTATGGTAATCACGAGGGGTGTAATATTTTATTTACTGAACTCCGGAAAAGAATACATGAAATTATGTCAGTTCTAGATATAATGTTCCCCCAATATGTGAATTGTTAACCCACTAGGTGGCCACGACTGACTATACATTTCTTTTGGGTTCACTAACCACGGTCTTAGGTTCTGGCCAGTGAGCATGCCCTTCGGCCTTGCTCACTCTATATTTAAAAGCACTGAAGTGCCAGTAGCCAAGGACCCACGGCCTTTGGCCATGTCTACTGTACATGTTTCCCCAATATTTTTCTTTTGGGCACACTAGGTGGCCACAGCCTTTGGCTTTGGCCACTACACATGTATTTTAGGCCGTCTAGCCAGGCCAGTGAACAGGGTCATCAGCTGTGCCCTCTCTATCTTTTAAAACACTAAAGGGCCACTAGCCATGCCCTTTGGCTTTGTCCACTGTACATGTTCTCCCAACATGTTTCTTTAGGACCCACTAGATGGCCACTGCCCTCAGCCATGGCCATTATACATGGATTTTAGGCCACTAGAAAGGGCCTTTGACCCTGGCCATGTCTACTATATATTTTAAAACACTAAAGGGCCACTAGCCATGCCATTCGGCCAATGGCATTGGCCCAGCCTTCGGCCATGTCCACTGTACATCTTCCCCAACTATGTTTCTTTTGGACCCACTAGGGGCCACCCTGTTTCCACTATACATTTCTTTTGGGCCATGGTCTTTGGCTGTGTCCACTTTGCACCTCCCATCTCACTGAAGTTGTAAAAATCAATTGTGTGTGTATATTAGTCCAATATTGCTTTAACTCTCTTTTTATTTTTACTTTGCCTTCGGACATGCCGACTGTATCTTGCAAAACACTAAAGGGCCCCTAAAAAAGGCCTTTTGGCATTTCCACTGTACCTGTTGCCCCAATATATTTCTTCTGTACCAACTAGGTGGCCACAGCCTTTGACCGTGGCCATAATACGTGCCTTTTTAGGGGCCCACTAGCCAGGGCCTTTGGCCCAGGCCAGTGAGCATGGCCTTTGGCCATGTCCAATGTATTTTGTAAAACACTTAAGAATCACTGGCCATAGCATTGGGCCATGGTCAGTCTACATGTTCCTTAAATAAGTTTCTTTTACACCCACTATGTGGCCATGGCCTTCGGACTTGGCCATTATACACGTTTTTTGGGAAGACTAGCAGGGCCTGTGGTTGTGCCCACTGAATATTTTAAAACACTGCTGAGTTACTATCCATGGCTTTTTGCCATGGATAGTGGCACCGTCCTTCGGCCGTGTCCATTTTCCACTCCCCCCTCACTGTAGCTGTAAAATTACATTTATTAATCATTTTTTTTTTACTCTTTTTTTTAAGAAACGTTTTTCCCATAACGACAGTTATCTTGGTAATACACTACAGAAACCCATGGTTATCTGTTGGTGAATGCTGGGCACGAATAACCATATTTATCCGTAAATACGGCAAAAGAAAATTCTTACCTGTCCTCCCAGGATCTCACCAAGTGGCCCCTCCCTTTGGCATGCTCCCACTAGCCCCCTCACTTTCTCTCCCCTAGCCCTCACCAATCCCCCAACATTCGTGGTTTTCTGTGACACATTTAACATGCCGATCAGGTTTTCTTTCATAACCAGAAGCACTTTGTATGGCAGCATCCATTTCACACCATCCTTCACAAGCCAACTTGACGAATTGGCCTTCTAGGAGCACAATGCTGAGGATTTTATCAACAGCTTTAATATTTTTCTAGATGCAATTTTCCAATGGGTGACTGCTTTTGTTTACTGTCCCAGGCTTAGATGAGCATGGTGGTCGGCAGGCTTAGTGGAGATGGGCACACTGTTGACTACATATACAACATACCAGACTTCAGTAGGTCTGCACATGCTATGACTGACACTATCCCATTCATTCATGCCTTTCTGAGGTTTCTTTGGGGACCTCTAGCCACGGAGTTTGACCATTGCCACTTTAAATGTTGCACCAGTAGAATTCATTGGGGCCCACTAGCCATGGCTGTAGGCACAGATATCCATTACCCCTTGTCTAGGAGATGTGATCCATGCAGGTTTAAAGTTACATATTTGTTCACTCTCTTCCCATTTCCGTGGGATTTCCCTGATATTCCACTGATAATGGCAACATACTACACACACAGTAGCATTAAACTACCCATGTCAGCAGGATTCTCCTGATAATGCTCAAAAATCTAAAACTCTTTCCATGGTTCTGCCACTCAAACCAATTGCTTTTTTCTCTCTGTCACCTTTCTGGTCATTATCCCCTATTATTGTTTGGTTAATGTGATGCATTTTTGTACTCTGAGGTAGACTTGATTGACATGTGAGTGCTGAACTGCAGGGGTTTTGCTGCATTAAATCTGATCACCTTAACTCTCTCTTAGCAAATGGTTTTTGAATGAATTTCAAGGGTTTTGCTATTCCTTAGTTTCCTCCGGTCCCACTAACTATGGCCTCACGCTGTTGCCACTAGTTTTTTGGGCCCACTAGCCAAGGCTACTCACCATGTTAAATCATTACTTTTTGATCAAACACCCAATGACCCCTGCCAGGTACATGTAGGCACTGCAAATGTTAAACCTTTTTTTTCTAACTCCTTATTCCAGTGATAATTTCCAATAACATAAATTCCTAGAAAAGTGGTTTGGTGATTCCCGCAATAAGGGGAAACATTGATCAGGATAACAATAAGTATTCCATGTCCCCACAGACACTCAACATGTTTCCCCCTTCCTTTTTTCAGTTACCCTCACTTCACTCAATTGCTTTTTCCATCCTTAACCCTCTCCCATTACCTCCTATCACTCATCACCTACTGACTTTTTCATTTTATAACTTATTGTTACATAGGCCGTGCTCTCAAAATCCCCCTTATTACGTGGGCTCTCACCTCATGTAGATCAGGAGGCAGAAGAAGATTCCCCAGAAGCCATCTTCTCTGACTTCTTCTTCTTCTTCTTGGAGTACAGGCTTTCCTTGGTGAAGAAAGGATGGTGCCCTCAAGTAGCCACAATGTTGCCATGACAAAACAGGAAAGGCAGGGGGACCACCAAAAGGAAGGTCCAAGATGTGGGGGAAAAGCTGAAGCAGAAAAAACCCAGGTTCCTCTTTTCTGGCAGTATTCTTGTTTATGACGGATACACTTGACCACAGAGTCCTTACTCTGCTATCAGTACCATTTCCAGTTTGCAAGTTACTTCAGCCAGGTGTTTAAGGAATAACAGAATGGCCCGGTCTTGTAAGCGAAAAGGAAGTCCAATAATGGCAAAGGTAAGGTCTGCAGTAAATAGATGCTTAGAAGCAAGAGAAGGCAGCAGTTGGAATTCGGCCACAAAGAGAGAAAGTGAGATAGACAGAGCCAGAAGACAATGTGGACGAAACGTCCAGAAAGATAGAAAGGCAAGAAGGCAGAACATAGGTACACGTGGCAAAGAGTTGCATGCAAGCACAGGATTCCAGAAGGTAAGCAGAGAAAAAGGGCAGAAGGCAGCTGTGGAATAGGAGGAAAGCAAGAAGCTAGCGTCTTACCTGAAAGTAATGACAGGGTTGAAACGCTCCGATGTGGGTGTGCGAGGAGTGTAAATGCAGAGCAGTGCCATCTTGGAATAGAAGACAAGACTATATAGTACCTTGTGAATTTCCATATTCTGACTGTCAGTGAACAAAAACGCCTGGCCTAGATATGACAGTGAACAAAAACAAGTGGCCTAGATATGTGATGTCATCAGCGATGTCATTACTGACCGTTGTATTGTCATCTTTGATATCCTGAGTGTTAGTCTGAGCAGTGCATGAAGATGGCTTGCTTAGCTTACCATAACTGGAGAATTTCTGGGTTTTTTTCCGTTTTACTTGTAACCATAACGTCCTTTAAACAACATTTTTCTGTGTATTTCATAGGTTTTTATGAGTGAAAAAGTTGTATGATCTTACATCACTGTATAAAAGTTAATACAAATTCTTCTTTTAACAGATATGAAAGAATTGTAAACCTCCTTTAACAAACATATTTTTGGCAATGCATATTGAGGTGTGTTGTTATCATCAGCACATGCTGGGGATGCAAGTCATGGTTGAATTGCCTAGGGCATGAAGCATGACCATTACCCCAGCCCCACCAAACCACCCCCATTATCCACTACACCTACCCCGCATCCTAGTTAAGTGTCCACTATACCCTCATAATGTGACCAATGGACATTGCTCATGGCTTGCAGCCATGGCCAGTCTCGACAATACATAGGGCATAGGCTTTGGCCATACCACATTCCCCAATAGGCAAATCGGAGTAGACATTTGTCCTTGCCGAGGGATAGGCCCACTGGCCAGGCAGCAAAGTTATATCACTATTTCTTTTACTTACTTTTTTAAAGTAATAGATTTGCTGCAATCCCATTGAAAGACATGTGTGATGTCATCTTTGATGTCCTTGGCGTTAATGTTAACAGGGAACAGTGCTGGTATGAGTTATGGTTGCCTAGCTTGCCATAGCTGTCAAAATTCTGGGGGGGGGTTTCGGTTTTACTTGTAACCATAAAGTCCCTTTAACAAAGTTGTTTTACTGAATTTCATAGGTTTTTATTAGTGCAACTTAACTATGACATCCCTTTAACAAAGCTTTTTCACTGAATTTCATAAGTTTTTGCCAGTGCATCCTTAATTTGCTACAACTTCCTTATATTGTACTGATCCCCCAATGTAGCAGCTGTTGAGTCCGCAGACAGCACGGTAGTCCGCGCATATCAGATAGCATTCACAAGTCGCAGAAGCACTGTGAAGAACAGAAAATGTTCTGCCCAACAACCAACAAAAACATATACATGAAACAACATTACTTATATTTACTGCACCCAAATATACCATTCTGTACAAATAATTACTTGAAACTGTAGACATTCTTTTTTATTTATAACAAACTATATAATGGAATGCACCAAGCATAAACCATAACTTTACACCTCATATTATCAACTGAGTAATGACTTTAAGGAACTTTAAATAAAGCATGTCATTAAACATGTTCCCTACCACTGTCCTTCTTGCAACTATCCACCTTGTCCCCAGCAAACATCCCCATCAAATTCCCAACATTTAAATGAAAAACATTTAAAATCCAGAAAAAGTAAAACAACGTATCCTGAGAGACTGGATTGACACGCTGGAAAAATCAGCAGCTTCTAAATTGACACAAGACTTGCCCCCCTTCTGGACCAAAGTAAATCAATCAAAATCTTATATGCTAAAATGTCCGAACAAGAAACTCTGTGAGAATTTCTTGAGACTTTGTTTAAACCTCTTACCCATGAGGGAAGTACTGTCAAGAAGGAAACAATCTGAAGAAAAAACATGCAGATTTTGCGAGCCTACACACCTTGGACACTTGTTTGGAAATTTAAACTTCTACGATGAAGGGGAATGGTGGAGCTGCCTAATGAGTGGGGAAAAGACTTCCTGGGTTATTGCGGTAGCTGGATTTTTCCAAGCCATCGGCCTCCTAACCTGATGGACACGGGTCACCTAAACTTATTTTCTCTTGACAACTGACATTGGGAAAGCCTGGTATAAAGGGACTTCCAAAGGAAGAAATGACATTGTTCCTTGTGGGGAAAAGGCTCTTGTAAAAATTGTTTCCTTTTAACAATTAAATCAAGTAATAAAAAATAAAAGAATGAAAGACATTTTGATGAAACCTCACTCCCTTTTCCCCCTGATCATTATTGTATAGACATTCCTAATTCTCCCATTTAAGTTTCCCATTCTGATACCCCATCCCTTTCATAAATACATGTATGTTGTATACTATAAATGTGTTGTATATAAGTTGTGTGATATTTCTTTTTCTTAAAGCCCAATTCTGAGTCTGCAGACAACGTGACTGTCTGGGGTGTCAGCATTCAAAATGGAGGTGCCTCTGGAGCAGTGCGGTGTCCGGACATGTCCGTTGTCGCATGATGCATATAGTAGATAAATATCTGGCTTTCCATAAAAAATGAGTCCACTCAGTTCAAATCAGGTTTCTCCCCGCCTTCCCCCACCCTGAAACATTTCCTCTTTATTCATTTACTGGCATGTTAGTACAAAGGCTGACTTGCTTGGTGAGCACTATAACCAATATTATACTCTCAGAAAGATAGGTTGGTCCTGCATGGAGTCTTCATTCCACAGCGTACACATTACAATATAACAAAATTACAATCTTCTCCTCAGAGGGATATTGCAGTGTTAGCGTTTAGTCCATATCTTATTGATTGGTTCCCGGCATATATTGCAAAACAAAATCACTTGAGAGTATGTCGCATTGTGCAGACGTTCCATGTAATGCTCAATGCAACATTATCCCATTCGCACTTGCTTGGTATGTTCGCAGACTTCCATTTAATGACTAGGGTGGCTCTGGCTGCTAACAGGAGATGGGCCGCTAACCCCCTGACTCTATTATTTTCATCCTCACATTGCTCAAACCCAAAGAGAATCAAAAAGGGGTCTGCAATCCTCTTAATGACATCAAGATCTCTGATCCATTCCAGGACTTCGTCCCAGTACACCTTGATCCAGGGGCAATCCCACCACATATGCCAGTAGTCGGCTATGCCACCACACTTACTCCAACAAAGAAGACTCAGTGGCTGGTACATTTGGGAAAGCCTGAGAAGGTCATATTGCCATCTGTGTAGCAGCTTGATTGCGTGAACTTTGTATGGGCTAGATGTAGAATCCTTGGGGGCAGCCCTGCACATTCTTCCCCACATATTCAGTTCCATTTCTTCACTCAAATCTTTCTCCCATCTAATCTTCAGGGGCAACGTGGATCCCGTCCCTGCCTCTATCAGTTCTCTGTACATTGTGGATATCAGTCCCTACATTTTTTTCGGGAGTTCAGGAGCTTCTCAAAGCAGATGAGCTCTCTGTCCACATGGCCCTTTCACTCACGCCTAGTCAGGACTCCCTTGATCTGCAAAAACTGAAACACCGGAAGAGAGCCCAACCCAAGAGCTTCACTGAGTTACAAAATTGTGATAATGGAGCCATTCCTCCAGAGTCGACCCACCCTCTCTAGTCCAGCTTCGAACCATGATTGGAATCTTTCCAAGTCAGGAATGTTTTCCCTGATGCCGGGAGCCCAAAAATGACTAAGGGGGGATGGCCATGGAGTAACTTTCCGCATATCACTTTTCTCCCTCCATATTATCTAGATGGTCCCCAGTATCAAGTGCTCTCTTAGTCGTCGTATCAGTTTGTTTCTAGGTACCCACAACCATTCACCGAATGTTGCTGGGGTCAATTAGTGATTGTCCATTGGGACCCATTGGGGTTCTTTATGATTTCTAAGGTGTGGAATCAGAATTCGTATTTGGGAAGCCTGATAATATTTCTGCAGGTTCGGTAACCCCATTCCCCCTCTGTCTTTGGGATATGTCAGCGTGTTGTAGGCTACTCTCACCTTCTTTCTCTGACACAGGAACTTAACGATTGCCTGTCTGACCTCATTGAAGAAGAGCTTCTGCATTTTTATTGGAAGCATCTGGAAAGGGTAGAGAAAGGTGGGGAGACACACCGTTTTGATCACATTATGTCTACCGAACCACAATATCATCAACTTTTCCCATTTGTTGAGGTTGGCGTGAAACTGTAAGAGGAGGGGCGGAAAGTTAGGTTCATAGAGTTTGGTAATGTCCCTCGTAATATGTATCCCTAGGTATCTGAGCTTGGAGTTTTCTAGGAGAAGCCCAAGCGGAGAGAGTCTGTTAATATCCGCTTGTGTGGTCTTTTATAGGGGAAACAGGATAGATTTGGCTTGATTTATTTTAAAGCCTGAGAGATTCCCGTATTCTTCAATCATGATGCACTTTTAATTAGTTCGCGGACAGTGAACCTGTTCTACGGACACTAACACGCATGTGCCCTACAGTTCCCGCCCAATTGGTGTTCGCATACGGCTGTCAGGGCCGCAGAGGTATCCGAATGTCAGCATGTGACCACACCCGTGCGGCACGAAGCCCTGTCCACAAATGGTGTCTGTGTCCATGGACAGTTTCAAACTGCATTTTTAGCCAATCTAGGGTGTTTCAAGTTGAAACTTTACCCATCCTGAGATTGTAGACCCAATCTTGGTTGATCTGGAAACTTTTTACAACTTTCCAAGGCCTATTTGTGACTCGGTAGTCCGCGGACAGTCATGCAGTTCGCAGAAAACTCCTCTGAAGCGACCCACCCACTACTTTTCCTCATTCTCAATCTGGCTTTCCCAGAGAGAGCATGTGCTTTGTAAACTATTAGGGAGAGCTGCAATCTTGCTGAAAATCACATCTGTTATGGCCATTCCTCCTCTTCAGCCACCCCCACAACCACCATCATCACCATCTGGAGGGCCTGGACAGGGGAACAGGCACGATGATAAAGATCAGGATGAAGAGGAAGATGAAGATAAGGTGGATGAAGTCTGTATCTCCAGCACCCGGAGTGAGTCCTAGGTGTGTCCATTTTTCACCACCTTTGGGGATGTCCTGAAGGCTTGTGCAGCCAAGGTTAGATGCACTGATTGCAAAGTTGTACTCAGTCGTGGAAAACCCAGTCTGTATTTCTACAGGACCACCTCCATGCTGTGCCAAACCAGATCTAACCATCCGAATGCTCTGAGGAAGGCAGTACCTTTCTCTGGGAAAAGCAGGTTGACACCCTCTATCCCATCTTCTTCAACTGCTCATGTTACCACAAAGGATACTCCTTTGGGGCAGAAGATCCCAGCAGCAACCTCAAAGGCCATACAGAACATTGTGGACACTTACCTTTTGAGGGTCACAGTACTATGTATTTACTTCAATGCACTGATCTGTAGGAGGCGCAGTTTCGGAGTGCTTTCGAGGCTGCTGTCAAGGAGCAACGAAAGAAACACTGCCCCTTACCTTAAATGTAAGGCCCACCCAACATCTTCCTCTGTCCACCTGCCCCTCCATCTCTGTGGTTGGTGCCCCTTCCCTCCCATCCCTCCCACACCTTACCTTACCTCTCCTGAAAAAAAGTTACAGGCCCCTTTGCAGCCTGCATAGTCTGAGGTCAGCGTGGTAGTCTGCAGACATCCGTAAAATTCCAGGCATGGGGTGGGGTTATGAAAATAATTTTAATTGTTTTCACACAAAAATGGCAACTCTTAAGAGAACCTTTTTTTCTCTTTTTAACTTCCATATTTCTTTTTGATTGTTTTGTTTTATATACTAAACCAACAATGATTCTACACAATGTAATTATTTTTTGTAACTTTCACAAAAAGTGTTTTGTATTTTTTGTGTATTTTTAATTGTTATTTAATGCAACTTCCAATGAATACTTGAATCTATACTTTATGTGTTTACAAAAACTACTTCTAAGCATAATGAACGTTTTCCAGAAAAATCTTATTGCCCACATCAGTTAGATGGACTCCATCTTCTCTAAAATGTTGACAATATCAAATGTGAGGTACTCATTATGAAAAGATGTCATGCCAGCATCTCGTAAAAAAGCAAACACTGTTTTATTCACATTGCACCTTTTTTTCCATTTGCAGACAAAATGATTCCCAACGCATCCACATTTGTCTCTGAGCAATGCGAGAAACGTAATTTTCGAATTTGGAAACTTTTCCGTTAACTTTCCAAATGTATCCTTCATTGCAAACTGCAATTAAATTCTGCTAGCGTACCCCAACCTGTTCCCTCCACAATGAACAACAATGATTTCTGAATGTTTTAAGTGAACCCAGTTCGTACACAACCGAAATAGGTCAGCCCACTTTATTCCTTGCACTAAATATCATGACACTTGAAATTCATGGAATCCAAGATTTTCAGCCAATCCACAGTGCTCAGAATAGACCTTCAGCCAGTGGATCCAAGAGTCCCCCAACATCCATACTCTCTGCCTCCTCAAAGACAAAGCCATAGCCATTGTCAGTGCTTTTCACCAAACAACACTACTGCCATCCTCTTTTCCTGTACACCACACCCAGAAAATCTAATTGACTGATCCCCAATGTCAGCGGACGCCACAACTTTGTGCAGTCTCCGCAATCCACTTTCCGTGCCAAGGACCCTTAAAAGACCAAGGGTGGGGCACATGCCATCCACGGACCACAGTGGAGTCCACAGACACTGTAGCACAGGGCAGCCCTTCTACCCTTTCCACTTTCATGTTTGTAACACTCCCTCATAATCCATTCACCAATCACATCCATAAACTGTACATCTAACCCTGTTGTCTCTCACTACAGATCTACACTTGAACTCTCAGAGTAGATATCTCCTGTTAATCACAGCCATCTGCATCAAAAACGAATGTGAAACTCTCCAAGATTTCTATTTCCAGATTCAACAACAATTACATCAAACAATGCATAGTACAGCTATGCCTTTATTTTTTAAAGTTGTTTTTGCAACTCTTTTACAAATATATAAATAGAGGTTTCATGCTGCTTACCCTGTAATAACATTCTCAATGAGCATATTCTCTTTTTAACCACTCCAGCAAAATACATGCATTGCAGCATTCAGCACCTGCTCACATCAAGGAACAAATACCTACAATGCTGTGCATTTAAAATGTGTGCTTTAGGACTAATTTGAACAAAATTAAAACATTCCTATGTCCATTTATATCAGCACTGTGTGTAACTTTTTTCTAACAGAAGGAAAAAAACAGATGCAAAAATGTGCAACACGTTTTTAAGTGGCACTCAGTGTTTGCAAGTTTAATATGTTGGCAGAACATGCACACCTGCCAACACGACCCATTACAATATATAGGTGCTTAACAAGTCTTCATTTTTTTCTTTACATTCTGTGACTTGTAATTCCATTTCTCCCATTATAAAAATCAGACAAGTCCCACAATGCAAAGGAAAAACAGGATTGGAATATTCGAAAGTATGACATGTTTCTGGAATGACAAATATAAAATGCTGTGCATTTAAAAATTGCTCTTTTCAAGCATGTTCATGTAGGCAGCACTGTGTGTAACTTCTTTCTAAAAGAAAGAAAACCCAGATGCAAAACATTTCTACAAAATGTTTCTCTGGCACTTGATATGTGAAAGTGTGATATGTTGGCAGTACATGTACACTTGCTAAGATAACCCATTCGAATATGTAGTTGCTTGTCCAGTCCTGTTTTTTTCTGCGCAATCTGGAACTTGTAGTCCAAGTTTTATAAAAGGAAAAGTGGGAGCACAAGTCCAAAAACACAAATAAATAAACTAGGACTCAATAAACACCTACAGATTGGAATATATTATGTTGTCAAGTATGCATGTACTACCAACATATTAAATTTACACACACCAAGTGCTACACAGCTTTTCCATCTGGTTTTCTTTTCTTTTACAGAAACATTGCACACAGGGCTCCTATAAATGCATACATGCATTTTTTAATTTTCATGGAAATGCTCTGAAAAGAAACATTTGTAAATGCTCAGCATTTTCCATTTTCATTCCATAAAGATGTCACACTTTCCAACCTCACTCATTACATCTCTTACACTGCCAACATTGTCCGTTTGCTCACACATATGAGTATACCACCAAAGTATCAACATACAACACTTCACCTTACATATAAAGTACTCCTCTTTTCCAACCTCTACTTTAAGGCACGAAACACTGCTGCAGCAACAATCCACAATTGTATTACCACTTGGTCACACTTTCTCTATTCTTAAAAAAAACACTGAAACACATTACAAATACATTTCCCCACAAACACAGAACTGCTTTCATTAAAATCAGCAGCACTAAAGTAACCTACACATGCACATGTTTTCGTATACCCATTTCTGTCCTGATCTTTCTAATCCCCCAAACACCACTACTCATACTTCAATTGTTCTAACAGCATACTTTAGTACATCATTCATAACACAACTTGATTAACTCCTTTTCCCAACAACTCCTCCTGCTTCTGAAGCTATTTGAAAACCTCTCTTACTAGAAGTACTTGACCATTACCATATATACCTACAACATTTATTTTACAATTATAGGAAAGAAGACAATTCCCGAAGACAGCTACCAAAAAAAGAATACACTTCACATCCTACAAAGTAAGTACATTAATATAGTATTCATTGGTCTATTATTGTAACAATGTAGTTTTACTATATATTAGCCTAGAGTATTATTTTCAAATCAACAACATTCATTTCGCTCTTATTCATTATGTTGTAACATGCACACTCTTTCTATTCCTATCTCAACACCACCAGTATAACACCCACTGTTTTCCTCAAAACATCACAATGTCCCTACTTATTAATTTGCACCACCACTTTCTTACTCACTAACCCAAACCCATCACACTGTACACACTCTTTATCTTACAACCTTCACAAAGACAACTATCATCCGACTACACAATCAGAAAACATGCTATTGATCTCTACAATCAGACCCACACACCCATGCATAATACATCCATATACATTCCACAATGTATAAACCAAAACTTTCTTTTTTTCCAACTGACACAGCACAATGCCTATTAAAAAGAAATTAACTCCATAGAAAAGAAAGAAAAATAGAGCAGATACAGATAAAAGCAAGCCACATTCCCATCCACTTATCATTTTCTTTATAGAAAACATTAAAACAAAAGAGCTAGTAACCTCACTGAAGAAAAGTAAACCAGCCACGACTAAAAAAGATGAAGCCCCTCTTGCACAAAATAAAAGTAAAAAAAGATATATAAAGAAAAACAAACCTACTAATGAACCTCAAACTATATGTACCAGTGTTAACATAACCACTATATAGCAATCCAAACATATGATGTTACAAAATATTTTCCGCAATATAGTTCTTCACAATCATGTAACAAAAGCTGAAAAGTCACAATCTACCCTTACAAACTACCACAGGAGACTAATCCTTGAAGCTCTAATTGACAGCACATTTCTATTAAACAGAACATTGTTTATATTGATTTTAAACAGAATTAAACCACTAACTAAATTAATTAATGCATTACAAAAAGTACTTCTAAACATGTGCAATGTCAATATAGATACCTTTTCAAACTTCTGCAAAAGGGAATGGATCCACACGAGCAGCACAGAACCATATATTAATGAAGTGGCTTAATAACATGAACAGAAAAAAAACAATTGTCATAGACAGTGATGGCCAAGGGTATCAAATGGTTGGATACACCTTTATGACAAAATAAACCCTATGGAAAAATCGTCCCAAACAAACTTTTAACCAAATGTTCCTTTTGCCCAAACAAACTATCCAGTGTACAAATGGAAATGCAACTCAATGTGTAACGTAAGGCAACACTGCTTCAAATGTTTACAACAATTCCTCAATCACTATGTCATACTAAAAGAAAAAAGTAGAATGAAAACTTTACAATCCATGAACTCTACCCTGCATTTCAGGAATTGCTTGTAAAAGTACCTTCCACTACATCAAAATGTTAGCAACACACCATTCCACTATACGTAATCTTGTGCATAGACTATACTATGCAAAATGTACTGGTCTAGAACTGAAAAATGTAAGTAACATTATCCTACATAGAACAGCCAAAGAACTCCTTCAAAAAATAGAGCACTCCCAAAATAAGTACTTTGGAACTGAAGCTGACTTAAACAATTCAGTAACTTCAGAAAACATTACCAACTGCCTCAAACACTACAACCTCCTAACAAATACACACATACATTAAACATTTAAGTTTTAAAACACATCTGCTGAAATACCAGACAAAGCATGTGTCTGGCATACTTTTTATAATAATATCAAAAATACAGTAGATATGGTCTACAGAATAGAGGACAATGAAGAATCCCAATGTTTCCAAATAGCTTCAGATCTAACAGCAGAAAATAAATACGAAATAACTGAACCCCTAAATAATGTGCACGCACTGAAACACAAATGTTGACAATCACCAAATGCCATCACATGCTCTCACTAATAACAGAAATATTCCCACTTCCAAAGGCTCTTCAACAACTTTACTAGTATAAGAGCATTATAATCCAAACGGTACACCCATTTCAAGCTATACTATGCTTTCAACCGAAATCAACCAAATTACCTCTATATGAGTTACTAAAGTGCATCTGTGGCAAAGTAATATATTTGCCATTATATCTTAAAGAAAATGTAGAAACTCTAGGAGAACAACAACCAATAGATACATCTTTGATTGTACTAGTTAATGGCATACTAAGAAAAGACAAAGACATTTAGCTACAACTAGTTCACTTGAACAAAGTTAGACAACCCCTCCAATATCTAAGCGAAAACAATGAATACTACAAAAATATAAACATAGTGGAAAACGTACAAGAAACCACCCAAATAATTCAAGATTCACCAGCAACTGGACAATTTGAACGTGTAGATCCTGTTACTGCAGCCAACATTTTAGACCAGTATACAATTCACCCACTACACTCCGAAGACACCATTGAAGGTGCATTATAAACATATCAAATGCATCAAGCCAAACGATCCACAATGAGCATATGGGAAAAAGTGTAGAAGCATGTTCTTTTCCTCTACTCTTTCCTACAGGAAAAGGAGGAAGATATGACAAAATGTCCACACAAATTAGTGCATCAGAATAATGCTCTTTACAAATGTATTCTGAAGGCCCTAGATTCAGACACAATGTAGAATACATTTTCCAACTCCTGTTTGTACGTGAACTAGCATCTTTATGTTATGGAGTGGCATGCACATTAAAAACAGGGTCTAATTTTGTAACCATATCCGAAACCCTACTACTTCCAAAATAAAACAAAAATGACATTTTACATTCAAGAATCAGACATCTGCTGGCCAACATGTGTGGTACAAAAGAATACTTTTTTTATATTGACATAGCTGATATAAATCAACTTTATATCATTATTAGAAAAAAAACAGAACAAGATAAAATATTTGAATCCATTATACAGCTGAACATTGAGATAAGGATACTGGTTCTGATGTCACACGGATATATGTTGTATGCTAAGGAACCTGGGCCTACACACATTCTTTGATACCTTAAGCTGTGTAAATTATGCATGGGATGACTTGCATGACTTCTTATGCATGGCAAACCAAAATAAAGATGGAATAGATATAAAATCAAACTCTGTTCCCTTGACCCTGCCAATGTATCAAGGTACGTTCACCATTGCTTCATTGCCACGCTGCACTTCATCTGCAATAAAACTACCACTCTGGTCGGAGAAGTGTAACACTTCTTTGGAGAAAGGATATCAATCCGCAGGAGCACAACACATCCCCAATATTTTGTTGATACAAGATGCTCTCAAATTTGGCCATGACAATGATGCCAGTGTTTTACAGTTTTTTGAAAAATACATAACCTTTGACTACCCTTCAGAAACCGCAGACAGTGACATACATAAACAAATCTTACGCTTCCAAAAACATAAGTGTGGCAAATGCTGCTAACATGAATATAAAAACAAAGGTAAATATTATACCAAGTGTCCCTTTGGCTTCCCTAGACCAGTTTGTAAAAAAAGACAAGTAAATAGCGTAATGTTTTTTGTTAGACACAGTGTAAAAGGCAAATCCCATAAAAACACATGCAATATTAAAAGGAATGAAGCATAAAAATACATCAATCAATGAATCAATGATTATAATGCATTCATTGTGCTCTTGTGGAATGCAAACATAGACATACAATACATTGCAGACAATTCAAATGCAGTTGGGAGATATGTCACGTCCTATCTCACAAAATCTGTGAAAACAGACCTAAAAGACCTCTGGGATGACATATCATCTGACAAAAACATTGTCACACAAATTGTACAGATTTAGTTTAAAAATACTCTCACATAGAGAATGTGGATGCTGCAAAGATGCAGACTGTTTAACAGGTACAGCCTTATATGGCAAATCTGAGCATCCAGTGGCTAACCCTTGGTACAGCTTCATTCTGAAAAAGAGTACTAAATTCCTACAAAGATATAGAAATAATAGCCACAAATGATCCCAACAACCTGGACATTTTAAACAACTATTTATTTGACACATATACCAACCAAACAGAAGTACTGCTTTGGAAAACATGTGCCTGCACGACATAGCCCAAAACTACTATTCAGTCTCAACTTGTGAAGGAAGCCTAGTAGAACTTACCAAACCCAGCCTAATTAATCATATAAAGTTATCATTTAAATTTCGGCAACATAGAGAACTTTATTTCATGGCCCTACTGCAACATTTTAAACCTTGGAGAAAAGAAGAAGAATTATTAGGTGACTATGACTCTTTTGAAGCTGCATTCAAGGCAAATTAAGGCAGTATAACAAATGTCAAATTCAAACAATACAAATAAATGTTGGACAATGAATGCCAACAAGAGGAAGAAATTGAAGCTCTGTTAGATGAAGACACTCCTGAGGGCAGTCACCCTTCCCATAAAGGAAGCCAAGAAACACTTGGAGAACCACTCATTCTTAATAAAGCAGAAATAGCCATGACTGTGGTAGAAAATATCATGTATAAATATAAACAATCTGAAGAAGGCTTGTCAGTATTTATTTATTTGTATTTGAAGAGCACACTTACAGCCCACAGGCATCGCGGCGTTTGCAAGTAAATGAAAGGAAGCTTAATTGTTAATACAGTGGTACAGTCTTAGTTACAGGCAAGTTATGTAGAACAGAAGATAACATGAGACTTAGGATTGACAGATCAAACAAATAGTCTGGTTTTAATGGCTTTGCAGAATGCCAGATGGGAGTCAATAATCCTAAGGTGGGAGGGAAGGGAGTTCCAGAATGAGGCGGCCATAGATGGGAAGCTAGTGCCATCTGCGCGCACTCTCCTGCTTTTGGGAGTGGAGTTCAGGTTAGTGTAAGCCACTCTGGTAGGCCTTTGAGAGGAGAGTTTCTGAATTCTGTTAGCCAGGTAGGGAGGTGCTAGGTCATGGAGGCATTTATGCGCGAGTGAGAGAGTTTTGAAGATGATCCTTTCTTTAACTGGCGGCCAGTGCACCTGCCTTCTTGTAGTGGAGATATGCTCCCTCCTAGAGATCCCAGGGGTAGCCCTGAGGGTGTTGTTCTGGACCACCTGTACTTTAGCAATATTTTTGCAAGAGGTCCCTGCCAGGAGAGCATTGCAGTAGTCAAGTTGTGTGCAGATGATTGCCCTACCTATGGTGAGGCAATTGGGCAGGGAAAGGAAAGGTCTTGCTGCATTGAGTAGTTTGGAGAAATAGGCAGATGAGGAGACGATGGCGCTGATTTTGTCTATCCAGGTCAGGTCTGAGTCAAGGTAGGTGCCAATTGTTTTGATCGGTTGGGAGACGGCAATGGGAATGTTGTCGACAGCGAAGGTGCTAGTTTGCTGAGGATAGAGGGGGATCCAATCAGCAGAGGTTCTGTTTTGTCGCTGTTGAGGCATAGCCAGTTCTGGGACATCCATGATTGGATCTTGGAGTAAATTGAGTTGAGGGTGATGCTGTCGGCCTGGTAGTCACCCGAGAGCGGGATAAGTACCTGTGTATCATCTGCATAATTTGTGTATGAGATGCCCAGGTTTGAATAGCTGCCTGGTGAACAGGTTGTACAAGGTGGGTGCAATGCAGGACCCCTGTGGAGCTACGCATTTGATAAGACTTGGGGTGGCACAGGCTGAGTTGGAGAAGACTTTCATAGCCCTATCTTGTAAGAATGAAGTGATCCAGTCACACGCTTTGGGGGAGAAGTTGGCATATTTGGCAAGGTGGTGACAAAGTGTGTTATGGTCAACCAGGTCAAATGCCGCCGACAGATCGAGGAGAAGGAGGAGCACAGGCTTGCCTGCGTCTCTTAGGTCATCCATTTGATTCTTACGGTCAAGGAGAGCCGTTTCAGTGCCATGGTGAGGACGGAATACAGACTGCTGAAGACCTAAAAGGCATTTGTCCTCAAGGTATTTCTGAACTTGCAGACAGGCTGCTTTGTCTAGAATTTTTAGGAGGAAGGGGACAGTGGTGATAGGCCTGTAGTTCTCTGGGACCAGTGGGTTGAGGGATGTTTTTTTAAGGAGCAGGCGGACCCAGGATTCCTTGAGGTCAGATGGGAAATGACCAGATTGGAAAGAGGCGTTAATGAATGCTGCCAGAAAGGGGACCAGGGTGGGGGCGCAGTCTTTAATGAGCTGTGCTGGACACGCATTACCTTTACAATTAGAGGGTTTAATAGTTTTGAGGAGGGCAGCGACTTCATTTTCACTAATTTCCTTGAATTCAGTGGTCAAATCACAGCTAAATGAGGAACAATTCACCCTTTATCTAGAAGTCACTGAAGAAATTGAACATGGTTTTAAACATGAAACTAAAAGTTGTAGCTTTAAAAATTGTAAACCTCTGCTCCAGCATGTAAGTCTGAAGCTGGTTCTGGAAGAAAAAAAATCTTAATTTCAATAATCAGCACATTTCTACTAAACTTAACAAACAACAACCTGTAACAGCCCCCACAGGTTAAGCTGCCTAAAACATAAGAGGTGTAAATTACACTGACGACTGCACCTTCCAGTAGAACAGCAAAAACAAATCGGAATACTAGAAATTATCAGCAGACGCTGCTACTGAAGTAAAGCAGAATTCTGAAACAATTGAAAGTTCTCCTGATAGATGAAGTAAGCGTGGTTTCCAACCTCATGTTGGCTTTAATTCACCTCAGAATGCAAGAAGTCCTAAAAACTGACTACGAAGATCTATTAGGAGGAAAACACATTATTGTTTTCGGAGATCTCCTACAGTTAACACCAGTAAAAGGTCAACCAATTTTCAAAAAATGAGGACACAAACAATGCCATAACAGACTCAGCAGCATTGGAAATGTAAACCTTGGGCAACATTTTCACTACAGAAAACAAAGAGGCCGATTCATGGAATAATTAGTGCGGCGCAAGTGGCCAAAAACGTGCGAATCGCAGTGGAATAGCGAAAATCGCAGTGCAAGTGCGAAATTTGCACGAAAAGCAGCGCACATCGATTCATGGAAGGCCGTGCGCGAGAAAACCATCGGATGTGTGCTAAAAAAGTGCGCGGCGCACGTTGGCGCACAGGCCATCTAACGGCGTGCGCCAGGTCACAGCGAAAATCGCACAGGTCACAGCGAAAATCGCACATAGCGCGGCGCACAAAACAAAAGTAGGCAGAAAACGGGGCGTAACACTCGGAATGGGGAACAACTTGCCAAAATGTGGGCGTCACGGGGGAAGTACAGGGTACAAGTGCGCGGAACGCCCACACGCTCGCCTACAACACGTATTCATGGAATCGAATAGGGCAAAACAGCGCACGGTCAAACCAGCGCACAGGCACAAACACGACCGCCACAAGAAAGCAGGCGGTAGCGTCCCTGCGCCTGTAATAAATGTGCGCCAAAAGGTGCGCCAACAAATAGCACCTATATACAGCTATGATGAATGTCCTATACTGTGGCCCTCCAGGACAAATGACGTGCAAAGGGGTACCCACAAACACGGACACCCGCTGACTGAAAAATAACGTGTGCGTGTATTTCGGGGTGCGCGGGAAGTTTCACACGCGATTTGGCCGGGTACGTGGATTCCAGGGGTGCGCGGGTGTTAGGGAGAATTCTCTGTTTAGGCTGAATTTCCTAACCTAGTGAGTCCCCCAGCAGCTTTGCTGGATTTCTGGGGTTTGTTTTTTCCCTCCTGCCAAGAGTGTGACCCTTTTCCTCTCACTCTTGGACATGTATGTGTGGAATTCCTTTGAGGTGTCAATGTGTTCGATGGGCTATGGGGTCTTTTACTCCATAGGGTCTCATAAGTTTTTCTATGTGTGTCACTCTGCACCCTACGTGTCGTGACACGGGGGCGCCCTAGCAGGTCCCCCCACCATAGACTCCATACCCGGGGACTGACTACTGTCTCCCCGGGCATGTAAAGTCACCATTGGCTTTACTAGACCTAAATTTACTAACAGAACTAGTACCAACCATCTTATTGTGGACGTGCTAGTAGGGGTAATACGATTACTCCTGGATCTGTTACTCGAGGGGGCACTGTCCCGTCCCCCCTCGTCGAGTTTTGGCTGGTGGCAGTGGAAACTACTTGTTATGTTCGGCCCCGAGCATAACCCTATGGGATTCGTCCCATTGTTGAAGATTGATACTGTTTTTCGTTAATCTCCAACGTACCACCGATCTACTTATCTTAAATAAGTTTATCGAGTGGTATTTTCTGCCAGAACTCGGGTTGAAAAATGGCGTCTGTGTTTTTCTCTGTGACTCCGAAACCAAAGGTTGAGCCCTTTGTTCCACTTTTGGCGGGCCTCTGGACAGAGACCCGCGAAGGTGGCGCCATTCTGTCTGGGTTACCTCAGGGGTGTGGGAGGGGGTTTAGACACCCTGGACCGAGTTGCCTTGCCAACTCAGGTCGCACTCTGGAGTGATTGGCCCAGGTGGTGAGCCTTCCCGCTCACCACTTAGCATGTGTTGATTGACAAGCTAGGCTGAATGAATGGGGGACGTCTGCATAAAAGCAGGGCCTTTGGGACTGGATCTTCAGGAAGTCGCCACTGGACCTAAAGAATCCGACGAGGGTAACGCTGAGCCGACCTGCACGACAAAACCTCTGGTGGAGCCCTGCGGAATCGTCTCACAATCTCCCGACGACAGAAGAGATCTCCCTGCCGGAGAGGCTCTTTCCCTGGCTGGTGGGAACAACCAGTCTTCTTCTTCTTTGCGCTTTTTGGTCGCCCAGGACGCAGTGGTCGAATTGCCCGTGCAGAGCACCCGGCAACCGGATAGCCACTACTCCTGCATCGTGATCGAAAGGTGGTGCCTTGTGACGAAGCACTCCGCGGCTGGTTTCTTCCCTGGTGGTGCACCGGACATCTTCTCTTCGACGACGAGAGCATCTCTTCTCTTGGCCAAGACCCGTCGTGCATCCACCACCAGGAACAACTGCCCCCGTCGGAGCTGTCTTCCCCCACAAGGTACCGTAAACCGCCTGGCTTCCCTTTTTGATCGGTTCGTGTGAGGTATCTGATTCCTCTCCGTTCCGTTGGGTTGCCTCCAATCTTTATTCACTCTTTGTTCTGAACTGGTTCAACCTGTCGCTAAACAATTTGCTAAACAAGACTTGAGTGCATCATCCGTAGAGACTTTCCAGGACATCGTGCCTTGCCTCTCACCGAGTGGGCCTGGCCGCCGAACTGTATGATCTAGTGTGATTAATGCTTTCTTGCCTTGCATTTTTACCCGCTTCAGTACGAACCGTGTTGACTTCGTTACCTGCCTTTCTCTTCTCTCACTTCCTCACTAAAAATATTCGAGTGTCATCTGGGTTTAGGTATACACCTCTGTCTGAAAATAAGTGGTGCTGTAGAACCTAGAGTTGTCGATATAGTGTTTCGGGGGGTTGAGCTTTATTCCACCCTGCAGAGTAATTGTATTTTGATTTGTTTGCCGTGGTTCACTTTAGTATTTTTCGTAGACATTCTGTTATTAATAAATAACTTACTATCTTTATACTAAAGCCTGGTTGCGTGTTTACTCGTTTTGCTGCGAAGAATTACCCTATCTTGTATACTCCCTATACTGACCAACTTTTCTTGAGAGAAGTCTGACTGCTCAGCCACAGCTACCAATTGGATCTGTGTGGTACAGACTGCTACCAAGCGGGTTCATCGCAACACCTGTAGTCCTAAATCTTTTGCAGTGGTCCCAGAGGGAACTGCACAGGTTTCCGCCTAACACTGGTGTACAGCGGTGGGATTAGTATCGAGTATACAGTTTAGAGTGTTTTTCGACGCTGTAGGACGACTAACCACAAAACGTTACAAAAGCAACTTTCAAAAAACATGTCTACAATGGAAATGTACAGCCAAGAGTCTTTGGCGGATAAAAATACTGAGAGTCTGCGAGCTCTCTGTAGACAAGAGAATCTTCCTGTAAAAGGCAAGAAGTTAGAACTGATAGAGAGATTGCTGGCGAACCAAAGTCTGGGTACTGGTTCAGAGGAACCAAACTCTCCAGCAACTGTAGATAACAGTAATGGTGTTGATCTGAATCGTAATTCTGATGATAGCGATGAAGAGGCTGACGAGGACGGCGAGGCTAACGAAACTGTCTCACCTGTTCCTCTACCTGCCTTACCAACTGTGCCTACGGGGCCAATACCAGGTCCCACAAGTAACCCTGCTTATTTTGAACTTGAAAAAATGAAGCTCGAATTAGAATATAAACGGTTCTTGGCTCAATCTGAACGAAACCAAGAGCTCGAGTTCAGACGAATGAATGCCCAGGCTGAGCAGAAACAAGCTGAGTTAAGACTCAGGGAAATAGAGCTTAATCATGAGTTACAAATGAAAAAGTTGTCTATGGAAAATGCTTCTCTCTCCTCTGGTTCCTCTAGGAGCTCCAGTCCCAAAAGACCCCGGATGCCGAAGGAATTAGTGGGTATGTGCGAACCGAGATTGGATGTGTTGGATTGGTTGAAACTGTTTGAATACAATCATGGGCTCCAGGACATCACCGGGAATGCGTTGCTTCCCTGGTTGTTCTCTAGGCTTCCTCCTGTTGCGACTGATGTGGTAATGGAATTGGGGGAGGTGGATAAGACGGATTACGAAAGTGTGAAACTAGCTTTGATAGCTAGATTCGGGAAGACCCCTTCCCAGTATCTTAAGAGGTTTAGAACCCTCAAAAAGCATGATGGTACCCCTTGGGCTACCTGGGTGAGTGAAGGGTTGAAAAACTTAGAGGGATGGATTAAGGGTTACAAAGTTGACACTTACGAGGGTATGCGAAATCTTTTTATGTTGGAGTCGATTTATGATGCCTGTTCTCCTGAGCTCAGACAGCACTTGGCTGATTCGAAGGAATTAGATTCCAGGGCTCTAGCTAAGGCTGCTGA
Source organism: Ambystoma mexicanum (assembly GCF_040938575.1). NCBI lineage: Eukaryota > Metazoa > Chordata > Amphibia > Caudata > Ambystomatidae > Ambystoma > Ambystoma mexicanum. Next base: position 929,266,907 of record NC_090929.1, on the reverse strand, counting down.
CTTGTGGGTTGCCAACAGGGCTACTCACAAGGATTCTGGGGTAACTCAGAAAAAGGACGAGGGAAAACAGCCTAAAAAAGACTCAAAGGAGAATTCGAATAACTCACATTCCAAAGAGGGCCCCAAACAAAACCAGAAGGGTAAGCCACCGGGAAAACCACAGCAGAATAGTGTGTCTTCTGGTGCCAAACCGGAAGGAGGTCAGAACAAGCCACCATTCCAGAAAGCATTCGGGAAATGCTTTGTTTGTGGCTCGACTGATCACGTGAAAGGAGATCCCAGATGTAAGGGTAAACCTTCAGGGGTCCAGCTTGTCTCCTTAGCCTTCGCTCCAGAGGAGGAAGTCCAAATGGCAAGTGGAAACTTTCTACTGCTAGCTGACGAACCCATTGGAGTCTCAGCCAGCGTTTCTTTAGTATCTCTCTGGTTGTGAGAACAACAGAATTTAGACGTCTATAATTCTATCCCCGATAATACTAAAGAGTATTATAAGGACAGTGTCCAGGTGAATGGTCAGGAGACGCCTGCCATTAGGGACACTGGGGCCAGCATAACTGTGGTGGATAAATCGTTTTTTCAGGCTGAGGATGTTGCTAAGGCACCCAAACGCCTCACCAAGTTAGCTGGAGGGCCTGTGCAGATGCTTCCCCAATTACCAGTTCTCATCCAGTGTAACGACATGACTGTAAAGATACCTGTCAGCATACAGAGTGAGGTACCAGGACGCGTACTGTTGGGTAACGATTTAAAAACTCTCGGAGTTGTATCGCATACTCCCAGACCTCCTAGTAAACGGTTACAGGAGCTAACCAGACCTGCAAGAGAGAGGACCCTGCGCGGTACTCTCGGGGAGATGATGAAGAAAGAAATCACTCCTGCTCCATTGGAAATGGCGGCCGCTGTCTCTAGGAACACAGAAGTCAAAGGGAAACCTAAAACTTCTAAACCGAAACCAACAGCCCACATTCCGATGCAGCCGACACGGACTTCCCCGCGGTTGTCCAATGTCACACCCGTAACTCCACCTCCAGCTGAGGCTGAGGGGGAAGTACAACCCTGTATGGTAGAATTAGACTCTGAAGAAGAGCTAATGGAAGGCCCGGAACTCATTGGAGATCTGGATCCTGTTGACCATCCTGAGCTGCAGTCGTTACTGGCAGAAGGTGGACCCAGCAGGGCAGACTTCAGTAAGGGACAGAGAGAATGTCCAACTCTGGAAGGTCTTCGCCGTCAGGCAGAAACTCAGGCTGAAGGGCAAGAGCCTGGGAAACATAGGTTGCACTGGGAAGATGGCCTCTTCTATAGTGAACCGACCGAGTCTGCACCTGGAGACTACAAACGCCTTGTAGTACCCCAAGAGAACAGACCACAGTTCTTGCAGTTAGCCCACGAGATTCCTTTGGCTGGTCACTTGAGTTTCAAGAAGACTAAGGAAAGGCTCTCACTCTACTTCTATTGGCCAAAAATGGGGGCCGAAGTAGAAAAGCACTGCAGAAGCTGCCATACCTGCCAGATCTCTGGTAAGGTTGGGTCCAAGAATGTGGCACCGTTAGTGCCTCTTCCCGTTGTGGGAGTCCCATTTGAGAGAGTAGGGATTGATATCGTTGGTCCCCTTGATCCTCCAACCTCCTCAGGCAACAGGTTTATACTTGTTGTAGTAGACCATGCTACTAGGTATCCTGAGGCAATTCCTATGAGGACTGTTACCGCTCCGGCTGTGGCTAAGGCCCTCCTTGGTATTTTTACTAGGGTCGGATTTCCTAAGGAAGTTATCTCTGACAGGGGGTCAAATTTTATGTCCCACTACATGAAAGCCATGTGGAAAACCTGCGGAGTAACTTACAAGTTCTCAACGGCTTACCACCCACAAACCAATGGGTTGGTAGAACGGTTCAACCGAACCATGAAGAGCATGATAGGTGCTCTAGAAGAACCCCTTAAGCGTAAGTGGGACCTTCTATTGCCATGCCTTCTTTTTGCTTATAGAGAAGTCCCTCAGGAGGGAGTAGGCTACTCTCCCTTCGAACTGCTCTATGTTCATCCCGTCAGAGGTCCATTGGCCCTGATTAAGGAAGGGTTGGAGAGTGCTCCTTCCCCCAAGCCAGTCAGAGTGACTGACTACGTGATAGGTCTCCGGAGGAGAATGTCGCACCTGATGACAGAAGCAAGCGATAACTTGAAAGCTGGACAAGCATTGGTCAAGCACTGGCACGATCAAAAGGCTAACATGGTTGGGTTCGCTCAAAACCAGCTTGTTCTTGTTATGATCCCCACAAGGCAGAGGGCCTTGCAAGATAAATGGATGGGACCCTACCGAGTAGTGGGTAAGCTCGGTGAGGTTAACTATCTGGTGGACTTGGGCAACCCCAAGGAGGCTCCGACAGTCTTTCACACCAACCGACTTAAAGCGTATGTCTCACGACCTGACGTAGGAGCGTTGCTTCTAGCATCGGTCGAGGAAGAAGAAGAGAGTGAAGCTCTTCCAGATCTCCTCAGAGGCCTACCGTTAGATGAAAAAATTGAAGGAGTAAATCTCTCCTCCAATCTGACACCCGAGCAACAAGAAGAGTGCAAGTCTATGTTGAATCAGTTTGCCTCCCTGTTCTCGCTCTCACCAGGCTTGACCCCTTGGGACCAACACGAGATACTCACTGGTGACTGTCTGCCTGTCAAAAGCAGAGGATATCGCATGTCAGAAAACGTAAGAACCCACATCAAAGGTGAGGTCAGCAAGATGCTTGATCTCGGGGTAATAGAGCCCTCTACTAGTCCATGGTCTAGCCCAGTTGTGTTAGTACCAAAGGCCGGATCTAAAGAACTTAGATTCTGCGTGGATTATAGAGCTCTTAACGCAGTCACCACGACTGATGCCCATCCTTTGCCAAGAACAGATGAGTTGGTGGATAAACTTGGCGCCGCCAAGTTCCTCAGCACATTTGACTTGACGTCAGGCTATTGGCAAATAGCCCTGACCAACCATGCCAAGGAGAAAACTGCATTTTCTACCCCCGTTGGTTTATACCAGTTTACGGTAATGCCTTTCGGACTAAAAAATGCACCTGCTACGTTTCAACGGATGGTAAACCAGGTTCTAACCGGGATGGAGGACTTCTGCATGGCATACTTGGATGACATAGCAGTGTTCAGCAATTCCTGGGACGAACATGTAACCCACCTGAGAGATGTTTTGCAGGCTCTTGGACGAGCCAATCTGACCATAAAGGCGAGTAAATGCCAAATTGGACAGAGTAAGGTAGTCTACCTTGGGCATGAGGTAGGCGGTGGAGAAATAAGGCCTTTGCTCAGTAAGATTGAAGCTGTGCAAAATTGGACAACACCGACTACTCAGACTCAGGTGAGAGCCTTCCTAGGCCTCACCGGGTATTACAGGAATTTCATAGAGAACTATGGGACCATAGCTTCTCCACTGAATGTCATCTCCTCGCCCAAATTCCCTAAAAAGGTTAAATGGAACGAGGAGTGCAATCAGGCGTTTGAAAACCTGAAAAAGGCTCTTTGCCAAGCCCCAGTACTCAGAGCTCCTGATTACCGCCAACACTTCATTGTGCAGACAGACGCTTCCAATGTAGGGATAGGTGCCGTACTCAGTCAACTGGATGGGAAAGGTAGGGAGCACCCCGTTTGCTACATCAGCCGTAAGCTGAAGGATCCTGAAACAAGGTGGGCAACAATCGAAAGAGAATGCTTTGCTATCGTGTGGGCTCTGAAGAAGTTTAGGCCGTACTTGTATGGTTCTACTTTTGTTATTCAGACTGACCACCAACCCTTGAGATGGTTAATGCAAATGAAAGGGGAAAACCCAAAACTACTGAGATGGTCGATCTGCCTGCAAGGGTTCGATTTCACCATTGAGCACAGGTCAGGGTGTCACCACCAAAATGCTGATGGTCTCTCTAGGATGTATATCATCGACTAGAGGTATGAGATTCATCCAGGAGTGGATTAAATCCTCCTGTCCCTTAGTCTGGGGGGGGCGAGTGTTAGGGAGAATTCTCTGTTTAGGCTGAATTTCCTAACCTAGTGAGTCCCCCAGCAGCTTTGCTGGATTTCTGGGGTTTGTTTTTTCCCTCCTGCCAAGAGTGTGACCCTTTTCCTCTCACTCTTGGACATGTATGTGTGGAATTCCTTTGAGGTGTCAATGTGTTCGATGGGCTATGGGGTCTTTTACTCCATAGGGTCTCATAAGTTTTTCTATGTGTGTCACTCTGCACCCTACGTGTCGTGACACGGGGGCGCCCTAGCAGGTCCCCCCACCATAGACTCCATACCCGGGGACTGACTACTGTCTCCCCGGGCATGTAAAGTCACCATTGGCTTTACTAGACCTAAATTTACTAACAGAACTAGTACCAACCATCTTATTGTGGACGTGCTAGTAGGGGTAATACGATTACTCCTGGATCTGTTACTCGAGGGGGCACTGTCCCGTCCCCCCTCGTCGAGTTTTGGCTGGTGGCAGTGGAAACTACTTGTTATGTTCGGCCCCGAGCATAACCCTATGGGATTCGTCCCATTGTTGAAGATTGATACTGTTTTTCGTTAATCTCCAACGTACCACCGATCTACTTATCTTAAATAAGTTTATCGAGTGGTATTTTCTGCCAGAACTCGGGTTGAAAAATGGCGTCTGTGTTTTTCTCTGTGACTCCGAAACCAAAGGTTGAGCCCTTTGTTCCACTTTTGGCGGGCCTCTGGACAGAGACCCGCGAAGGTGGCGCCATTCTGTCTGGGTTACCTCAGGGGTGTGGGAGGGGGTTTAGACACCCTGGACCGAGTTGCCTTGCCAACTCAGGTCGCACTCTGGAGTGATTGGCCCAGGTGGTGAGCCTTCCCGCTCACCACTTAGCATGTGTTGATTGACAAGCTAGGCTGAATGAATGGGGGACGTCTGCATAAAAGCAGGGCCTTTGGGACTGGATCTTCAGGAAGTCGCCACTGGACCTAAAGAATCCGACGAGGGTAACGCTGAGCCGACCTGCACGACAAAACCTCCGGTGGAGCCCTGCGGAATCGTCTCACAATCTCCCGACGACAGAAGAGATCTCCCTGCCGGAGAGGCTCTTTCCCTGGCTGGTGGGAACAACCAGTCTTCTTCTTCTTTGCGCTTTTTGGTCGCCCAGGACGCAGTGGTCGAATTGCCCGTGCAGAGCACCCGGCAACCGGATAGCCACTACTCCTGCATCGTGATCGAAAGGTGGTGCCTTGTGACGAAGCACTCCGCGGCTGGTTTCTTCCCTGGTGGTGCACCGGACATCTTCTCTTCGACGACGAGAGCATCTCTTCTCTTGGCCAAGACCCGTCGTGCATCCACCACCAGGAACAACTGCCCCCGTCGGAGCTGTCTTCCCCCACAAGGTACCGTAAACCGCCTGGCTTCCCTTTTTGATCGGTTCGTGTGAGGTATCTGATTCCTCTCCGTTCCGTTGGGTTGCCTCCAATCTTTATTCACTCTTTGTTCTGAACTGGTTCAACCTGTCGCTAAACAATTTGCTAAACAAGACTTGAGTGCATCATCCGTAGAGACTTTCCAGGACATCGTGCCTTGCCTCTCACCGAGTGGGCCTGGCCGCCGAACTGTATGATCTAGTGTGATTAATGCTTTCTTGCCTTGCATTTTTACCCGCTTCAGTACGAACCGTGTTGACTTCGTTACCTGCCTTTCTCTTCTCTCACTTCCTCACTAAAAATATTCGAGTGTCATCTGGGTTTAGGTATACACCTCTGTCTGAAAATAAGTGGTGCTGTAGAACCTAGAGTTGTCGATATAGTGTTTCGGGGGGTTGAGCTTTATTCCACCCTGCAGAGTAATTGTATTTTGATTTGTTTGCCGTGGTTCACTTTAGTATTTTTCGTAGACATTCTGTTATTAATAAATAACTTACTATCTTTATACTAAAGCCTGGTTGCGTGTTTACTCGTTTTGCTGCGAAGAATTACCCTATCTTGTATACTCCCTATACTGACCAACTTTTCTTGAGAGAAGTCTGACTGCTCAGCCACAGCTACCAATTGGATCTGTGTGGTACAGACTGCTACCAAGCGGGTTCATCGCAACACCTGTAGTCCTAAATCTTTTGCAGTGGTCCCAGAGGGAACTGCACAGGTTTCCGCCTAACAGCGGGAAGTTTCACATGCGATTCGGCTGGGTACGTGGATTTCAGGGGTGCGCGGGAAGTTCCACACGCGATTTGGCCGGGTACGTGGATTTCAGGGGTGCGCGGGAAGTTTAACACGCGATTTGGCTGGGTACGTGGATTTCAGGGGTGCGCGCAAAGTTTCACACGCGATTTGGCAGGGTACGTGGATTTCAGGGGTGCGCGTGAAGTTCCAAACGCGATTGGCCTGGGTAGGTGTACCACGGGGTGCGCGGGAAGTTCCACACGCGATTGTCCTGGCTAGGTGGGGGTGCGCGGGAAGTTCCACACGCGATTGGCTGGGTACGTGTATTCCGATGTGCGCGGAAGATTCACACGCGATTTCTGCAGGGTATGTGTATTTAGGTGGTGCCGGGGAATGCTACACGTGATTTGGCCATGTGGGTCCCCCCAGGTGTTCCCTCTACACCCTCCACGGCCCCTGCAGGCAGCCCACACCACAGGGTACTACCCTGCACCCCTGCTCATGTCCCACAGGCAACCCATCCACCATGGCCATGCCCACCAGCCAACCCACATGTCACCTTGCACCACTGATCACCAACACATGTCTCCCACCACCCCCACCCCCCAGCAGTGCAGGGGCAGCCTCCACCAGGCCCCCACTCATGTCTCCCACCACCCCCACCCCCCAGCAGTGCAGGGGCAGTCTCCGCCAGGCCCCCACCCATGTCTACCACCACCCCCACCCCCCAGCCACCAGGGGCAGCCTCCACCAGGCCCCCACTCATGTCTCCCACCACCACCACCCCCCAGCTACCAGGGGAAGCCTCCACCAGGCCCCCACTCATGTCTCCCACCACCCCCACCCCCCAGCCACCAGGGGCAGCCTCCACCAGGCCCCCACTCATGTCCCCCTGCACCCCCACCCCCCAGCAGTGCAGGGGCAGCCTCCACCAGGCCCCCACTCATGTCTCCCACCACCCCCACCCCCCAGCCACCAGGGGCAGCCTCCACCAGGCCCCCACTCATGTCTCCCACCACCCCTACCCCCCAGCAGTGCAGGGGCAGCCTCCACCAGGCCCCCACCCATGTCTACCACCACCCCCACCCCCAGCCACCAGGGGCAGCCTCCACCAGGCCCCCACTCATGTCTCCCACCACCCCCACCCCCCGGAAGTGCAGGGGCAGTCTCCACCAGGCCCCCAACCATGTCTACCACCACCCCCACCCCCCAGCCACCAGGGGCAGCCTCCACCAGGCCCCCACTCATGTCACACACCACCCCCACCCCCCAGCCACCAGGGGCAGCCTCCACCAGGCCCCCACTCATGTCTCCCACCACCCCCACCCCCCAGCCACCAGGGGCAGCCTCCACCAGGCCCCCACTCATGTCCCCCTGGACCCCCACCCCCCAGCAGTGCAGGGGCAGCCTCCACCAGGCCCCCACTCATGTCTCCCACCACCCCCACCCCCCAGCCACCAGGGGCAGCCTCCACCAGGCCCCCACTCATGTCTCCCACCACCCCCACCCCCCAGCAGTGCAGGGGCAGCCTCCACCAGGCCCCCACCCATGTCTACCACCACCCCCACCCCCCAGCCACCAGGGGCAGCCTCCACCAGGCCCCCACTCATGTCTCCCACCACCCCCACCCCCCAGCAGTGCAAGGGCAGCCTCCACCAGGCCCCCACCCATGTCTACCACCACCCCCACCCCCCAGCCACCAGGGGCAGCCTCCACCAGGCCCCCACTCATGTCTCCCACCACCCCCACCCCTCAGCCACCAGGGGCAGCCTCCACCAGGCCCCCACTCATGTCGCCCACCACCCCCACCTCCCAGCCACCAGGGGCAGCCTCCACCAGGCCCCCACTCATGTCCCCCTGCACCCCCACCCCCCAGCCACCAGGGGCAGCCTCCACCAGGCCCCCACTCATGTCTCCCACCACCCCCACCCCCCAGCAGTGCAGGGGCAGCCTCCACCAGGCCCCCACCCATGTCTACCACCACCCCCACCCCCCAGCCACCAGGGGCAGCCTCCACCAGGCCCCCACTCATGTCTCCCACCACCCCCAACCCCCAGCAGTGCAAGGGCAGCCTCCACCAGGCCCCCACCCATGTCTACCACCACCCCCACCCCCCAGCCACCAGGGGCAGCCTCCACCAGGCCCCCACTCATGTCTCCCACCACCCCCACCCCTCAGCCACCAGGGGCAGCCTCCACCAGGCCCCCACTCATGTCGCCCACCACCCCCACCTCCCAGCCACCAGGGGCAGCCTCCACCAGGCCCCCACTCATGTCCCCCTGCACCCCCACCCCCCAGCCACCAGGGGCAGCCTCCACCAGGCCCCCACTCATGTCTCCCACCACCCCCACCCCCCAGCCACCAGGGGCAGCCTCCACCAGGCCCCCACTCATGTCTCCCACCACCCCCACCCCCCAGCAGTGCAGGGGCAGCCTCCACCAGGCCCCCACTCATGTCCCCTATTACCCCCACCCCCCAGCCACCAGGGGCAGCCTCCACCAGGCCCCCACTCATGTCTCCCACCACCCCCACCCCCCTGCCACCAGGGGCAGCCGCCACCAGGCCCCCACTCATGTCCCCTATTACTCCCACACCCCCGCAGTGCAGGGGAAGCCTCCACCAGGCCCCCACCCATGTCCCCTATTACCCCCACCCCCCAGCAGTGCAGGGGCAGCCTCCACCAGGCCCCCACTCATGTCTCCCACCACCCCCACCCCCCAGCCACGAGGGGCAGCCTCCACCAGGCCCCCACTCATGTCCCCCTGAACCCGCACCCCCCAGCAGTGCAGGGGCAGCCTCCACCAGGCCCCCACTCATGTCTCCCACCACCCCCACCCCCCAGCAGTGCAGGGGCAGCCTCCACCAGGCTCCCACCCATGTCTACCACCACCCCCACCCCCCAGCCACCAGGGGCAGCCTCCACCAGGCCCCCACTCATGTCTCCCACCACCCCCACCCCCCAGCCACCAGGGGCAGCCTCCACCAGGCCCCCACTCATGTCTCCCACCACCCCCACCCCCCAGCAGTGCAAGGGCAGCCTCCACCAGGCCCCCACCCATGTCTACCACCACCCCCACCCCCCAGCCACCAGGGGCAGCCTCCACCAGGCCCCCACTCATGTCTCCCACCACCCCCACCCCCCAGCCACCAGGGGCAGCCTCCACCAGGCCCCCACTCATGTCGCCCACCACCCCCACCCCCCAGCCACCAGGGGCAGCCTCCACCAGGCCCCCACTCATGTCCCCCTGCACCCCCACGCCCCAGCCACCAGGGGCAGCCTCCACCAGGCCCCCACTCATGTCTCCCACCACCCCCACCCCCCAGCCACCAGGGGCAGCCTCCACCAGGCCCCCACTCATGTCTCCCACCACCCCCACCCCCCAGCCACCAGGGGCAGCCTCCGCCAGGCCCCCACTCATGTCGCCCACCACCCCCACCCCCCAGCCACCAGGGGCAGCCTCCACCAGGCCCCCACTCATGTCCCCCTGCACCCCCACCCCCCAGCCACCAGGGGCAGCCTCCACCAGGCCCCCACTCATGTCTCCCACCACCCCCACCCCCCAGCCACCAGGGGCAGCCTCCACCAGGCCCCCACTCATGTCTCCCACCACCCCCACCCCCCAGCAGTGCAGGGGCAGCCTCCACCAGGCCCCCACTCATGTCCCCTATTACCCCCACCCCCCAGCCACCAGGGGCAGCCTCCACCAGGCCCCCACTCATGTCTCCCACCACCCCCACCCCCCAGCCACCAGGGGCAGCAGCCACCAGGCCCCCACTCATGTCCCCTATTACTCCCACACCCCCGCAGTGCAGGGGCAGCCTCCACCAGGCCCCACCCATGTCCCCTATTACCCCCACCCCCCAGCAGTGCAGGGGCAGCCTCCACCAGGCCCCCACTCATGTCTCCCACCACCCCCACCCCCCAGCCACGAGGGGCAGCCTCCACCAGGCCCCCACTCATGTCCCCCTGCACCCGCACCCCCCAGCAGTGCAGGGGCAGCCTCCACCAGGCCCCCACTCATGTCTACCACCACCCCCACCCCCCAGCCACCAGGGGCAGCCTCCACCAGGCCCCCACTCATGTCCCCCTGCACCCCCACCCTCCAGCAGTGCAGGGGCAGCCTCCACCAGGCCCCCACTCATGTCTCCCACCACCCCCACCCCCCAGCCACCAGCCTCCACCAGGCCCCCACTCATGTCTCCCACCACCCCACCCCCCAGCAGTGCAGGGGCAACCTCCACCAGGCCCCCACCCATGTCTACCACCACCCCCACCTCCCAGCCACCAGGGGCAGCCTCCACCAGGCCCCCACTCATGTCCCCTATTACCCCCACCCCCCAGCCACCAGGGGCAGCCTCCACCAGGCCCCCACTCATGTCTCCCACCACCCCCACCCCCCAGCCACCAGGGGCAGCCTCCACCAGGCCCCCACTCATGTCCCCTATTACCCCCACCCCCCGCAGTGCAGGGGCAGCCTCCACCAGGCCCCCACCCATGTCCCCTATTACCCCCACGCCCCAGCAGTGCAGGGGCAGCCTCCACCAGGCCCCCACTCATGTCTCCCACCACCCCCAGCCACCAGTGGCAGCCTCCACCAGGCCCCCACTCATGTCTCCCACCACCCCACCCCCCAGCAGTGCAGGGGAAACCTCCACCAGGCCCCCACCCATGTCTACCACCACCCCCACCTCCCAGCCACCAGGGGCAGCCTCCACCAGGCCCCCACTCATGTCTCCCACCACCCCCACCCCCCAGCCACCAGGGGCAGCCTCCACCAGGCCCCCACTCCTGTCTCGCACCACCCACACCCCCCAGCAGTGCAGGGGCAGCCTCCACCAGGCCCCCACCCATGTCTACCACCACCCATACCCCCCAGCCACCAGGGGCAACCTCCACCAGGCCCCCACTCATGTCTCCCACCACCCCCACCTCCCAGCCACCAGGGGCAGCCTCCACCAGGCCCCCACTCATGTCTCCCACCACCCCCACCCCCCAGCCACCAGGGGCAGCCTCCACCAGGCCCCCACTCATGTCCCCCTGCACCCCCACCCCCCAGCAGTGCAGGGGCAGCCTCCACCAGGCCCCCCACTCATGTCTCCCACCACCCCCACCCCCCAGCCACCAGGGGCAGCCTCCACCAGGCCCCCACTCATGTCTCCCACCACCCCCACCCCCCAGCCAACAGGGGCAGCCTCCACCAGGCCCCCACTCATGTCTCCCACCCCCCCACCCCCCAGCAGTGCAGGGGCAGCCTCCACCAGGCCCCCACCCATGTCTACCTCCACCCCCACCCCCCAGCCACCAGGGGCAGCCTCCACCAGGCCCCCACTCATGTCTCCCACCACCCCCACCCCCCAGCAGTGCAAGGGCAGCCTCCACCAGGCCCCCACCCATGTCTACCACCACCCCCACCCCCCTGCCACCAGGGGCAGCCTTCACCAGGCCCCCACTCATGTCTCCCACCACCCCCACCCCCAGCCACCAGGGGCAGCCTCCACCAGGCCCCCACTCATGTCGCCCACCACCCCCACCCCCCAGCCACCAGGGGCAGCCTCCACCAGGCCCCCACTCATGTCCCCCTGCACCCCCACCCCCAGCCACCAGGGGCAGCCTCCACCAGGCCCCCACTCATGTCTCCCACCACCCCCACCCCCCAGCCACCAGGGGCAGCCTCCACCAGGCCCCCACTCATGTCTCCCACCACCCCCACCCCCCAGCAGTGCAGGGGCAGCATCCACCAGGCCCCCACTCATGTCCCCTATTACTCCCACCCCCCAGCCACCAGGGGCAGCCTCCACCAGGCCCCCACTCATGTCTCCCACCACCCCACCCCCCAGCCACCAGGGGCAGCCGCCACCAGGCCCCCACTCATGTCCCCTATTACTCCCACACCCCCGCAGTGCAGGGGCAGCCTCCACCAGGCCCCCACCCATGTCCCCTATTACCCCCACCCCCCAGCAGTGCAGGGGCAGCCTCCACCAGGCCCCCACTCATGTCTCCCACCACCCCCACCCCCCAGCCACGAGGGGCAGCCTCCACCAGGCCCCCACTCATGTCCCCCTGCACCCGCACCCCCCAGCAGTGCAGGGGCAGCCTCCACCAGGCCCCCACTCATGTCTCCCACCACCCCCACCCCCCAGCAGTGCAGGGGCAGCCTCCACCAGGCTCCCACCCATGTCTACCACCACCCCCACCCCCCAGCCACCAGGGGCAGCCTCCACCAGGCCCCCACTCATGTCTCCCACCACCCCCACCCCCCAGCCACCAGGGGCAGCCTCCACCAGGCCCCCACTCATGTCTCCCACCACCCCCACCCCCCAGCCACCAGGGGCAGCCTCCACCAGGCCCCCACTCATGTCCCCCTGCACCCCCACCCCCCAGCAGTGCAGGGGCAGCCTCCACCAGGCCCCCACTCATGTCTCCCACCACCCCCACCCCCCAGCCACCAGCCTCCACCAGGCCCCCACTCATGTCTCCCACCACCCCACCCCCCAGCAGTGCAGGGGCAACCTCCACCAGGCCCCCACCCATGTCTACCACCACCCCCACCTCCCAGCCACCAGGGGCAGCCTCCACCAGGCCCCCACTCATGTCCCCTATTACCCCCACCCCCCAGCCACCAGGGGCAGCCTCCACCAGGCCCCCACTCATGTCTCCCACCACCCCCACCCCCCAGCCACCAGGGGCAGCCTCCACCAGGCCCCCACTCATGTCCCCTATTACCCCCACCCCCCGCAGTGCAGGGGCAGCCTCCACCAGGCCCCCACCCATGTCCCCTATTACCCCCACCCCCCAGCAGTGCAGGGGCAGCCTCCACCAGGCCCCCACTCATGTCTCCCACCACCCCCAGCCACCAGTGGCAGCCTCCACCAGGCCCCCACTCATGTCTCCCACCACCCCACCCCCCAGCAGTGCAGGGGCAACCTCCACCAGGCCCCCACCCATGTCTACCACCACCCCCACCTCCCAGCCACCAGGGGCAGCCTCCACCAGGCCCCCACTCATGTCTCCCACCACCCCCACCCCCCAGCCACCAGGGGCAGCCTCCACCAGGCCCCCACTCATGTCCCCCTGCACCCGCACCCCCAGCAGTGCAGGGGCAGCCTCCACCAGGCCCCCACTCATGTCTCCCACCACCCCCACCCCCCAGCAGTGCAGGGGCAGCCTCCACCAGGCTCCCACCCATGTCTACCACCACCCCCACCCCCCAGCCACCAGGGGCAGCCTCAACCAGGCCCCCACTCATGTCTCCCACCACCCCCACCCCCCAGCCACCAGGGGCAGCCTCCACCAGGCCCCCACTCATGTCTCCCACCACCCCCACCCCCCAGCCACCAGGGGCAGCCTCCACCAGGCCCCCACTCATGTCCCCCTGCACCCCCACCCCCCAGCAGTGCAGGGGCAGCCTCCACCAGGCCCCCACTCATGTCTCCCACCACCCCCACCCCCCAGCCACCAGCCTCCACCAGGCCCCCACTCATGTCTCCCACCACCCCACCCCCCAGCAGTGCAGGGGCAACCTCCACCAGGCCCCCACCCATGTCTACCACCACCCCCACCTCCCAGCCACCAGGGGCAGCCTCCACCAGGCCCCCACTCATGTCCCCTATTACCCCCACCCCCCAGCCACCAGGGGCAGCCTCCACCAGGCCCCCACTCATGTCTCCCACCACCCCCACCCCCCAGCCACCAGGGGCAGCCTCCACCAGGCCCCCACTCATGTCCCCTATTACCCCCACCCCCCGCAGTGCAGGGGCAGCCTCCACCAGGCCCCCACCCATGTCCCCTATTACCCCCACCCCCCAGCAGTGCAGGGGCAGCCTCCACCAGGCCCCCACTCATGTCTCCCACCACCCCCAGCCACCAGTGGCAGCCTCCACCAGGCCCCCACTCATGTCTCCCACCACCCCACCCCCCAGCAGTGCAGGGGCAACCTCCACCAGGCCCCCACCCATGTCTACCACCACCCCCACCTCCCAGCCACCAGGGGCAGCCTCCACCAGGCCCCCACTCATGTCTCCCACCACCCCCACCCCCCAGCCACCAGGGGCAGCCTCCACCAGGCCCCCACTCATGTCTCGCACCACCCCCACCCCCCAGCAGTGCAGGGGCAGCCTCCACCAGGCCCCCACCCATGTCTACCACCACCCATACCCCCCAGCCACCAGGGGCAACCTCCACCAGGCCCCCACTCATGTCTCCCACCACCCCCACCTCCCAGCCACCAGGGGCAGCCTCCACCAGGCCCCCACTCATGTCTCCCACCACCCCCACCCCCCAGCCACCAGGGGCAGCCTCCACCAGGCTCCCACTCATGTCCCCCTGCACCCCCACCCCCCAGCAGTGCAGGGGCAGCCTCCACCAGGCCTCCCACTCATGTCTCCCACTACACCCACCCCCCAGCCACCAGGGGCAGCCTCCACCAGGCCCCCACTCATGTCTCCCACCACCCCCACCCCCCAGCGTGCATGGGCAGCCTCCACCAGGCCCCCACCAATGTCTACCACCACCCCCACCCCCCACCCCCCAGGGGCAGCCTCCACCAGGCCCCCACTCATGTCTCCCACCAGCCCCACCCCCCAGCAGTGCAGGGGCAGCCTCCACCAGGCCCCCACCCATGTCTACCACCACCCCCATCCCCTAGCCATCAGGGGCAGCCTCCACCAGGCCCCCACTCATGTCTCCCACCACCCCCACCCCCCAGCCACCAGGGGCAGCCTCCACCAGGCCCCCACTCATGTCTCCCACCACCCCCACCCCCCAGCCACCAGGGGCAGCCTCCACCATGCCCCCACTCATGTCCCCCTGCACCCCCACCCCCCAGCCACCAGGGGCAGCCTCCACCAGGCCCCCACTCATGTCTCCCACCACCCCCACCCCCCAGCCACCAGGGGCAGCCTCCACCAGGCCCCCACTCATGTCTCCCACCAACCCCGACCCCCCAGCAGTGCAGGGGCAGCCTCCACCAGGCCCCCACTCATGTCTCCCACCACCCCCACCCCCCGGCCACCAGGGGCAGCCTCCACCAGGCCCCCACTCATGTCCCCCTGCACCCCCACCCCCCAGCAGTGCAGGGGCAGCCTCCACCAGGCCCCCACTCATGTCTCCCACCACCCCCACCCCCCAGCCACCAGGGGCAGCCTCCACCAGGCCCCAACTCATGTCTCCCACCACCCTCACCCCCCAGCAGTGCAGGGGCAGCCTCCACTAGGCCCCCACCCATGTCTACCACCACCCCCACCCCCCAGCCACCAGGGGCAGCCTCCACCAGGCCCCCACTCATGTCTCCCACCTCCCCCACCCCCCAGCCACCAGGGGCAGTCTCCACCAGGCCTCCACTCTTGTCTCCCACCACCGCCACACCCCAGCCACCAGGGGCAGCCCCCACCAGGCCCCCACTCATGTCCGCTATTACCCCCACCCCCCAGCCACCAGGGGCAGCCTCCACCAGGCCCCGACTCATGTCTCCCACCACCCCCACCCCCCAGCCACCAGGGGCAGCCTCCACCAGGCCCCCACTCATGTCCCCTATAACCCCCACCCCCCGCAGTGCAGGGGCAGCCTCCACCAGGCCCCCACACATGTCTCCCACCACCCCCACCCCCCAGCCACCAGGGGCAGCCTCCACCAGGCCCCCACTCATGTCCCCTATTACCCCCACCCACCGCAGTGCAGGGGCAGCCTCCAACAGGCCCCCACCCATGTCCCCTATTACCCCCACCCCCCAGCAGTGCAGGGGCAGCCTCCACCAGGCCCCCACTCATGTCTCCCACCACCCCCACCCCCCAGCAGTGCAGGGGCAGCCTCCACCAGGCCCCCACCCATGTCTACCACCACCCTCACCCCCCAGCCACCAGGGGCAGCCTCCACCAGGCCCCCACTCATGTCTCCCACCACCCCCACCCCCCAGCCACCAGGGGCAGCCTCCACCAGGCCCCCACTCATGTCTCCCACCACCCCCACCCCCCAGCCACCAGGGGCAGCCTCCACCAGGCCCCCACTCATGTCCCCTATTACCCCCACCCACCGCACTGCAGGGGCAGCCTCCACCAGGCCCCCACTCATGTCTCCCACCACCCCCACCCCCCAGCCACCAGGGGCAGCCTCCACCAGGCCCTCACTCATGTCCCCTATTACCCCCACAGCCCGCAGTGCAGGGGCAGCCTCCACCAGGCCCCCACCCATGTCCCCTATTACCCTCACCCCCCAGCAGTGCAGGGGCAGCCTCCACCAGGCCCCCACCCAAGTCTACCGCCAGCCTTACCCCCCAGCCACCAGGGGCAGCCTCCACCAGGCCCCCACTCATGTCTCCCACCACCCCCACCTCCCAGGGGCAGCCTCCACCAGGCCCCCACTCATGTCTCCCACCACCCCCACCCCCCAGCCACCAGGGGCAGCCTCCACCAGGCCCCCACTCATGTCCCCCTGAACCCCCACCCCCAGCCACCAGGGGCAGCCTCCACCAGGCCCCCACTCATGTCTCCCACCACCCCCACCCCCCAGCAGTGCAGGGGCAGCCTCCACCAGGCCCCCACTCATGTCTCCCACCACCCCCACCCCCCAGCCACCAGGGGCAGCCTCCACCAGGCCCCCACTCATGTCTCCCACCACCCCCACCCCCCAGCCACCAGGGGCAGCCTCCACCAGGCCCCCACTCATGTCCCCTATTACCCCCACCCACCGCAGTGCAGGGGCAGCCTCCACCAGGCCCCCACTCATGTCCCCTATTACCCCCACCCCCCAGCATTGCAGGGGCAGCCTCCACCAGGCCCCCACTCATGTCTCCCACCACCCCCACCCCCCAGCCACCAGGGGCAGCCTCCACCAGGCCCCCACTCATGTCCCCTATTACCCCCACCCCCCGCAGTGCAGGGGCAGCCTCCACCAGGCCCCCACCCATGTCCCCTATTACCCCCACCCCCCAGCAGTGCAGGGGCAGCCTCCACGAGGCCCCCACCCAAGCCTACCACCAGCCCCACCCCCCAGCCACCAGGGGCAGCCTCCACCAGGCCCCCACTCATGTCTCCCACCACCTTCACCCCCCAGCCACCAGGGGCAGCCTCCACCAGGCCCCCACTCATGTCTCCCACCACCCCCACCCCCCAGCAGTGCAGGGGAAGCCTCCACCAGGCCCCCACCCATGTCTACCACCACCCTCACCCCACAGCCACCAGGGGCAGCCTCCACCAGGCCCCCACTCATGTCTCCCACCACCTCCACCCCCCAGCCACCAGGGGCAGTATCCACCAGGCCCCCACTCATGTCTCCCACCACCCCCACCCCCCAGCCACCAGGGGCAGCCTCCACCAGGCCCCCACTCATGTCCCCTATTACCCCCACCCACCGCAGTGCAGGGGCAGCCTCCACCAGGCCCCCACTCATGTCCCCCACCACCCCCACCCCCCAGCCACCAGGGGCAGCCTCCACCAGGCCCCCACTCATGTCCCCTATTACCCCCACCCACCGCAGTGCATGGGCAGCCTCCACCAGGCCCCCACCCATGTCCCCTATTACCCCCACCCCCCAGCAGTGCAGGGGCAGCCTCCACCAGGCCCCCACCCAAGTCTACCACCAGCCCCACCCCCCAGCCACCAGGGGCAGCCTCCACCAGGCCCCCACTCATGTCTCCCACCACCCCCACCCCCCAGGGGCAGCCTCCACCAGGCCCCCACTCATGTCTCCCACCACCCCCACCCCCCAGCCACCAGGGGCAGCCTCCACCAGGCCCCCACTCATGTCCCCCTGAACCCCCACCCCCAGCCACCAGGGGCAGCCTCCACCAGGCCCCCACTCATGTCTCCCACCACCCCCACCCCCCAGCAGTGCAGGGGCAGCCTCCACCAGGCCCCCACCCATGTCTACCACCACCCATACCCCCCAGCCACCAGGGGCAACCTCCACCAGGCCCCCACTCATGTCTCCCACCACCCCCACCTCCCAGCCACCAGGGGCAGCCTCCACCAGGCCCCCACTCATGTCTCCCACCACCCCCACCCCCCAGCCACCAGGGGCAGCCTCCACCAGGCCCCCACTCATGTCCCCCTGCACCCCCACCCCCCAGCAGTGCAGGGGCAGCCTCCACCAGGCCCCCCACTCATGTCTCCCACTACCCCCACCCCCCAGCCACCAGGGGCAGCCTCCACCAGGCCCCCACTCATGTCTCCCACCACCCCCACCCCCCAGCGTGCATGGGCAGCCTCCACCAGGCCCCCACCAATGTCTACCACCACCCCCACCCCCCACCCCCCAGGGGCAGCCTCCACCAGGCCCCCACTCATGTCTCCCACCAACCCCACCCCCCAGCAGTGCAGGGGCAGCCTCCACCAGGCCCCCACCCATGTCTACCACCACCCCCATCCCCTAGCCATCAGGGGCAGCCTCCACCAGGCCCCCCTCATGTCTCCCACCACCCCCACCCCCCAGCCACCAGGGGCAGCCTCCACCAGGCCCCCACTCATGTCTCCCACAACCCCCACCCCCCAGCCACCAGGGGCAGCCTCCACCATGCCCCCACTCATGTCCCCCTGCACCCCCACCCCCCAGCCACCAGGGGCAGCCTCCACCAGGCCCCCACTCATGTCTCCCACCACCCCCACCCCCCAGCCACCAGGGGCAGCCTCCACCAGGCCCCCACTCATGTCTCCCACCAACCCCGACCCCCCAACAGTGCAGGGGCAGCCACCACCAGGCCCCCACTCATGTCTCCCACCACCCCCACCCCCCGGCCACCAGGGGCAGCCTCCACCAGGCCCCCACTCATGTCCCCCTGCACCCCCACCCCCCAGCAGTGCAGGGGCAGCCTCCACCAGGCACCCACTCATGTCTCACACCACCCCCACCCCCCAGCCACCAGGGGCAGCCTCCACCAGGCCCCAACTCATGTCTCCCACCACCCTCACCCCCCAGCAGTGCAGGGGCAGCCTCCACTAGGCCCCCACCCATGTCTACCACCACCCCCACCCCCCAGCCACCAGGGGCAGCCTCCACCAGGCCCCCACTCATGTCTCCCACCTCCCCCACCCCCCAGCCACCAGGGGCAGCCTCCACCAGGCCTCCACTCTTGTCTCCCACCACCGCCACCCCCCAGCCACCAGGGGCAGCCCCCACCAGGCCCCCACTCATGTCCGCTATTACCCCCACCCCCCAGCCACCAGGGGCAGCCTCCACCAGGCCCCGACTCATGTCTCCCACCACCCCCACCCCCCAGCCACCAGGGGCAGCCTCCACCAGGCCCCCACTCATGTCCCCTATAACCCCCACCCCCCGCAGTGCAGGGGCAGCCTCCACCAGGCCCCCACCCATGTCCCCTATTACCCCCACCCCCAGCAGTGCAGGGGCAGCCTCCACCAGGCCCCCACTCATGTCTCCCACCACCCCCACCCCCCAGCCACCAGGGGCAGCCTCCACCAGGCCCCCACTCATGTCTCCCACCACCCGCACCCCCCAGCCACCAGGGGCTGCCTTCACCAGTCCCCCACTCATGTCCCCCTGCACCCCCACCCCCCAGCAGTGCAGGGGCAGCCTCCACCAGGCCCCCACACATGTCTCCCACCACCCCCACCCCCCAGCCACCAGGGGCAGCCTCCACCAAGCCCCCACTCCTGTCCCCTATTACCCCCACCCACCGCAGTGCAGGGGCAGCCTCCAACAGGCCCCCACCCATGTCCCCTATTACCCCCACCCCACAGCAGTGCAGGGGCAGCCTCCACCAGGCCCCCACTCATGTCTCCCACCACCCCCACCCCCCAGCAGTGCAGGGGCAGCCTCCACCAGGCCCCCACCCATGTCTACCACCACCCTCACCCCCCAGCCACCAGGGGCAGCCTCCACCAGGCCCCCACTCATGTCTCCCACCACCCCCACCCCCCAGCCACCAGGGGCAGCCTCCACCAGGCCCCCACTCATGTCTCCCACCACCCCCACCCCCCAGCCACCAGGGGCAGCCTCCACCAGGCCCCCACTCATGTCCCCTATTACCCCCACCCACCGCACTGCAGGGGCAGCCTCCACCAGGCCCCCACTCATGTCTCCCACCACCCCCACTCCCCAGCCACCAGGGGCAGCCTCCACCAGGCCCTCACTCATGTCCCCTATTACCCCCACAGCCCGCAGTGCAGGGGCAGCCTCCACCAGGCCCCCACCCATGTCCCCTATTACCCCCACCCCCCAGCAGTGCAGGGGCAGCCTCCACCAGGCCCCCACCCAAGTCTACCACCAGCCCCACCCCCCAGCCACCAGGGGCAGCCTCCACCAGGCCCCCACTCATGTCTCCCACCACCCCCACCCCCCAGGGGCAGCCTCCACCAGGCCCCCACTCATGTCTCCCACCACCCCCACCCCCCAGCCACCAGGGGCAGCCTCCACCAGGCCCCCACTCATGTCCCCCTGCACCCCCACCCCCAGCCACCAGGGGCAGCCTCCACCAGGCCCCCACTCATGTCTCCCACCACCCCCACCCCCCAGCAGTGCAGGGGCAGCCTCCACCAGGCCCCCACTCATGTCTCCCACCACCCCCACCCCCCAGCCACCAGGGGCAGCCTCCACCAGGCCCCCACTCATGTCTCCCACCACCCCCACCCCCCAGCCACCAGGGGCAGCCTCTACAAGGCCCCCACTCATGTCCCCTATTACCCCCACCCACCGCAGTGCAGGGGCAGCCCCCACCAGGCCCCCACTCATGTCCCCTATTACCCCCACCCCCCAGCATTGCAGGGGCAGCCTCCACCAGGCCCCCACTCATGTCTCCCACCACCCCCACCCCCCAGCCACCAGGGGCAGCCTCCACCAGGCCCCCACTCATGTCCCCTATTACCCCCACCCCCCGAAGTGCAGGGGCAGCCTCCACCAGGCCCCCACCCATGTCCCCCATTACCCCCACCCCCCAGCAGTGCAGGGGCAGCCTCCACGAGGCCCCCACCCAAGTCTACCACCAGCCCCACCCCCCAGCCACCAGGGGCAGCCTCCACCAGGCCCCCACTCATGTCTCCCACCACCCCCACCCCCCAGCCACCAGGGGCAGCCTCCACCAGGCCCCCACTCATGTCTCCCACCACCCCCACCCCCCAGCAGTGCAGGGGCAGCCTCCACCAGGCCCCCACCCATGTCTACCACCACCCTCACCCCACAGCCACCAGGGGCAGCCTCCACCAGGCCCCCACTCATGTCTCCCACCACCCCCACCCCCCAGCCACCAGGGGCAGCCTCCACCAGGCCCCCACTCATGTCTCCCACCACCCCCACCCCCCAGCCACCAGGGGCAGCCTCCACCAGGCCCCCACTCATGTCCCCTATTACCCCCACCCACCGCAGTGCAGGGGCAGCCTCCACCAGGCCCCCACTCATGTCCCCCACCACCCCCACCCCCCAGCCACCAGGGGCAGCCTCCACCAGGCCCCCACTCATGTCCCCTATTACCCCCACCCACCGCAGTGCAGAGGCAGCCTCCACCAGGCCCCCACCCATGTCCCCTATTACCCCCACCCCCCAGCAGTGCAGGGGCAGCCTCCACCAGGCCCCCACCCAAGTCTACCACCAGCCCCACCCCCCAGCCACCAGGGGCAGCCTCCACCAGGCCCCCACTCATGTCTCCCACCACCCCCACCCCCCAGGGGCAGCCTCCACCAGGCCCCCACTCATGTCTCCCACCACCCCCACCCCCCAGCCACCAGGGGCAGCCTCCACCAGGCCCCCACTCATGTCCCCCTGAACCCCCACCCCCAGCCACCAGGGGCAGCCTCCACCAGGCCCCCACTCATGTCTCCCACCACCCCCACCCCCCAGCAGTGCAGGGGCGGCCTCCACCAGGCCCCCACTCATGTCTCCCACAACCCCCACCCCCCAGCCACCAGGGGCAGCCTCCACCAGGCCCCCACTCATGTCTCCCACCACCCCCACCCCCCAGCCACCAGGGGCAGCCTCCACCAGGCCCCCACTCATGTCCCCTATTACCCCCACCCACCGCAGTGCAGGGGCAGCCTCCACCAGGCCCCCACTCATGTCTCCCACCACCCCCACCCCCCAGCCACCAGGGGCAGCCTCCACCAGGCCCCCACTCATGTCCCCTATTACCCCCACCCCCCGCAGTGCAGGGGCAGCCTCCACCAGGCCCCCACCCAAGTCTACCACCAGCCCCACCCCCCAGCCACCAGGGGCAGCCTCCACCAGGCCCCCACTCATGTCTCCCACCACCCCCACCCCCCAGCAGTGCAGGGGCAGCCTCCACCAGGCCCCCACTCATGTCTCCCACCACCCCCACCCCCCAGCCACCAGGGGCAGCCTCCACCAGGACGGCCACTTATGTCCCCTATTACCCCCACCCCCCAGCAGTGCAGGGGCAGCCTCAACCAGGCCCCCACCCATGTCTACCACCACCCCCACCCCCCAGCCACCAGGGGCAGCCTCCACCAGGCCCCCACTCATGTCTCCCACCACCCCCACCCCCCAGCCACCAGGGGCAGCCTCCACCAGGCCCCCACTCATGTCTCCCACCACCCCCACCCCCCAGCCACCAGGGGCAGCCTCCACCAGGCCCCCACTCATGTCCCCCTGCACCCCCACCCCCCAGCCACCAGGGGCAGCCTCCACCAGGCCCCCACTCATGTCTCCCACCACCCCCACCCCCCAGCCACCAGGGGCAGCCTCCACCAGGCCCCCACATATGTCTCCCACCACCCCCAAGCCACCAGGGGCAGCCTCCACCAGGCCCCCACTCATGTCCCCCTGCACCCCCACCCCCCAGCAGTGCAGGGGCAGCCTCCACCAGGCCCCCACTCATGTCTGCTATTACCCCCACCCCCCTGCCACCAGGAGCAGCCTCCACCAGGCCCTGACTCATGTCTCCCACCACCCCCACCCCCCAGCCACCAGGGGCAGCCTCCACCAGGCCCCCACTCATGTCCCCTATTACCCCCACCCACCGCAGTGCAGGGGCAGCCTCCACCAGGCCCCCACTCATGTCTCCCACCTCCCCCACCCCCCAGCCACCAGGGGCAGCCTCCACCAGGCCCCCACTCATGTCCCCTATTACCCCCACCCCCTGCAGTGCAGGGGCAGCCTCCACCAGGCCCCCACCCATGTCCCCTATTACCCCCACCCCCCAGCAGTGCAGGGACAGCGTCCACGAGGCCCCCACCCAAGTCTACCACCAGCCCCACCCCCCAGCCACCAGGGGCAGCCTCCACCAGGCCCCCACTCATGTCTCCCACCACCCCCACCCCCCAGCCACCAGGGGCAGCCTCCACCAGGCCCCCACTCATGTCTCCCACCACCCCCCCCCCCCAGCCACCAGGGGCAGCCTCCACCAGGCCCCCACTCATGTGTCCCTGCACCCCCACCCCCAGCCACCAGGGGCAGCCTCCACCAGGCCCCCACTCATGTCTCCCACCACCCCCACCCCCCAGCAGTGCAGGGGCAGCCTCCAGCAGGCCCTCACTCATGTCTCCCACCACCCCCACCCCCCAGCCACCAGGGGGAGCCTCCACCAGGACGGCCACTTATGTCCCCTATTACCCCCACCCCCCAGCAGTGCAGGGGCAGCCTCCACCAGGCCCCCACCCATGTCTACCACCACCCCCACCCCCCAGCCACCAGGGGCAGCCTCCACCAGGCCCCCACTCATGTCTCCCACCACCCCCACCCCCCAGCCACCAGGGGCAGCCTCCACCAGGCCCCCACTCATGTCTCCCACCACCCCCACCAGTGCAGGGGCAGCCTCCACCAGGCCCCCACTCATATCTCCCACAACCCCCACCCCCCAGCCACCAGGGGCAGCCTCCACCAGGCCCCCACTCATGTCCCCCTGCACCCCCACCCCCCAGCCACCAGGGGCAGCCTCCACCAGGCCCCCACTCATGTCTCCCACCACCCCCACCCCCCAGCCACCAGGGGCAGCCTCCACCAGGCCCCCACTCATGTCTCCCACCACCCCCACCCCCCAGCCACCAGGGGCAGCCTCCACCAGGCCCCCACTCATGTCCCCTATTACCTCCACCCACCGCAGTGCAGGGGCAGCCTCCACCAGGCCCCCACTCATGTCTCCCACCTCCCCCACCCCCCAGCCACCAGGGGCAGCCTCCACCAGGCCCCCACTCATGTCCCCTATTACCCCCACCCCCGCAGTGCAGGGGCAGCCTCCACCAGGCCCCCACCCATGTCCCCTATTACCCCCACCCCCCAGCAGTGCAGGGACAGCGTCCACGAGGCCCCCACCCAAGTCTACCACCAGCCCCACCCCCCAGCCACCAGGGGCAGCCTCCACCAGGCCCCCACTCATGTCTCCCACCACCCCCACCCCCCAGCCACCAGGGGCAGCCTCCACCAGGCCCCCACTCATGTCTCCCACCACCCCTACCCCCCAGCCACCAGGGGCAGCCTCCACCAGGCCCCCACTCATGTCCCCCTGCACCCCCACCCACAGCTACCAGGGGCAGCCTCCACCAGGCCCCCACTCATGTCTCCCACCACCCCCACCCCCCAGCAGTGCAGGGGCAGCCTCCAGCAGGCCCTCACTCATGTCTCCCACCACCCCCACCCCCCAGCCACCAGGGGGAGCCTCCACCAGGACGGCCACTTATGTCCCCTATTACCCCCACCCCCCAGCAGTGCAGGGGCAGCCTCCACCAGGCCCCCACCCATGTCTACCACCACCCCCACCCCCCAGCCACCAGGGGCAGCCTCCACCAGGCCCCCACTCATGTCTCCCACCACCCCCCACCCCCCAGCCACCAGGGGCAGCCTCCACCAGGCCCCCACTCATGTCTCCCACCACCCCCACCAGTGCAGGGGCAGCCTCCACCAGGCCCCCACTCATATCTCCCACAACCCCCACCCCCCAGCCACCAGGGGCAGCCTCCACCAGGCCCCCACTCATGTCCCCCTGCACCCCCACCCCCCAGCCACCAGGGGCAGCCTCCACCAGGCCCCCACTCATGTCTCCCACCACCCCCACCCCCCAGCCACCAGGGGCAGCCTCCACCAGGCCCCCACTCATGTCTCCCACCACCCCCACCCCCCAGCCACCAGGGGCAGCCTCCACCAGGCCCCCACTCATGTCCCCTATTACCTCCACCCACCGCAGTGCAGGGGCAGCCTCCACCAGGCCCCCACTCATGTCTCCCACCTCCCCCACCCCCCAGCCACCAGGGGCAGCCTCCACCAGGCCCCCACTCATGTCCCCTATTACCCCCACCCCCGCAGTGCAGGGGCAGCCTCCACCAGGCCCCCACCCATGTCCCCTATTACCCCCACCCCCCAGCAGTGCAGGGACAGCGTCCACGAGGCCCCCACCCAAGTCTACCACCAGCCCCACCCCCCAGCCACCAGGGGCAGCCTCCACCAGGCCCCCACTCATGTCTCCCACCACCCCCACCCCCCAGCCACCAGGGGCAGCCTCCACCAGGCCCCCACTCATGTCTCCCACCACCCCTACCCCCCAGCCACCAGGGGCAACCTCCACCAGGCCCCCACTCATGTCCCCCTGCACCCCCACCCCCAGCCACCAGGGGCAGCCTCCACCAGGCCCCCACTCATGTCTCCCACCACCCCCACCCCACAGCAGTGCAGGGGCAGCCTCCACCAGGCCCTCACTCATGTCTCCCACCACCCCCATCCCCCAGCCACCAGGGGGAGCCTCCACCAGGACGGCCACTTATGTCCCCTATTACCCCCACCCCCCAGCAGTGCAGGGGCAGCGTCCACCAGGCCCCCACCCATGTCTACCACCACCCCCACCCCCCAGCCACCAGGGGCAGCCTCCACCAGGCCCCCACTCATGTCTCCCACCACCCCCACCCCCCAGCCACCAGGGGCAGCCTCCACCAGGCCCCCACTCATGTCTCCCACCACCCCCACCCCCCAGCAGTGCAGGGGCAGCCTCCACCAGGCCCCCACTCATGTCTCCCACAACCCCCACCCCCCAGCCACCAGGGGCAGCCTCCACCAGGCCCCCACTCATGTCTCCCACCACCCCCACCCCCCAGCCACCAGGGGCAGCCTCCACCAGGCCCCCACTCATGTCTCCCACCATCCCCACCCCCCAGCAGTGCAGGGGCAGCCTCCACCAGGCCCCCACTCATGTCTCCCACAACCCCCAACCCCCGGCCACCATGGGCAGCCTCCACCAGGCCCCCACTCATGTCCCCCTGCACCCCCACCCCCCAGCAGTGCAGGGGCAGCCTCCACCAGGCCCCCACTCATGTCTCCCACCACCACCACCCCCCAGCCACCAGGGGCAGCCTCCACCAGGCCCCCACACATGTCTCCCACCTCCCCCACCCCCCAGCCACCAGGGGCAGCCTCCACCAGGCCCCCACTCATGTCCCCTATTACCCCCACCCCCCGCAGTGCAGGGGCAGCCTCCACCAGGCCCCCACCCATGTCCCCTATTACCCCCACCCACCAGCAGTGCAGGGGCAGCCTCCACCAGGCCCCCACTCATGTCTCCCACCACCCCCACCCCCCAGCAGTGCAAGGGCAGCCTCCACCAGGCCCCCACCCATGTCTACCACCACCCTCACCCCCCAGCCACCAGGGGCAGCCTCCACCAGGCCCCCACTCATGTCTCCCACCACCCCCACCCCCCAGCCACCAGGGGCAGCCTCCACCAGGCCCCCACTCATGTCCCCTATTAACCCCACCAACCGCAGTGCAGGGGCAGCCTCCACCAGGCCCCCATTCATGTCTCCCACCACCCCCACCCCCCAGCCACCAGGGGCAGCCTCCACCAGGCCACCACTCATGTCCCCTATTACCCCCACCCCCCCGCAGTGCAGGGGCAGCCTCCACCAGGCCCCCACCCATGTCCCCTATTACCCCCACCCCCCAGCAGTGCAGGGGCAGCCTCCACCAGGCCCCCACTCATGTTTCCCACCACCCCCACCCCCCAGCCACCAGGGGCAGCCTCCACCAGGCCCCCACTCATGTCTCGCACCACCCCCACCCCCAGCAGCGGAGGGGCAGCCTCCACCAGGCCCCCACCCATGTCTACCACCACCCCCACCCCCCAGCCACCAGGGGCAGCCTCCACCAGGCCCCCCCACATGTCTCCCACCACCCCCACCCCCCAGCCACCAGGGCAGCCTCCACCAGGCCCCCACTCATGTCCCCTATTACCCCCACCCACGGCAGTGCAAGGGCAGCCTCCACCAGGCCCCCACTCATGTCCCCTATTACCCCCACCCCCCAGCAGTGCAGGGGCAGCCTCCACCAGGCCCCCACTCATGTCTCCCACCACCCCCACCCCCCAGCCACCAGGGGCAGCTTCCACAAGGGCCCCCACTCATGTCTCCCACCACCCCCACCCCCCAGCCACCAGGGGCAGCCTCCACCAGGCCCCCACTCATGTCCCCTATTACCCCCACCCACCGCAGTGCAAGGGCAGCCTCCACCAGGCCCCCACTCATGTCCCCTATTACCCCCACCCCCCAGCAGTGCAGGGGCAGCCTCCACCAGGCCCCCACTCATGTCCGCTATTACCCCCACCCCCCAGCCACCAGGGGCAGCCTCCACCAGGCCCCCACTCATGTCTCCCTCCACCCCCACCCCCCAGCCACCAGGGGCAGCCTCCACCAGGCCCCCACCTATGTCCCCTATTACCCCCACCCCCCAGCAGTGCAGGGGCAGCCTCCACCAGGCCCCCACTCATGTCTCCCACCACCCCCACCCCCCAGCCACCAGGGGCCGCCTCCACCAGGCCCCCACTCATGTCTCGCACCACCCCCACCCCCCAGCAGCGCAGGGGCAGCCTCCACCAGGCCCCCACCCATGTCTACCACCACCCCCACCCCCCAGCCACCAGGGGCAGCCTCCACCAGGCCCCCCCACATGTATCCCACCACCCCCACCCCCCAGCCACCAGGGCAGCCTTCACCAGGCCCCCACTCATGTCCCCTATTACCCCCAGCCACCGCAGTGCAAGGGTAGCCTCCACCAGGCCCCCACTCATGTCCCCTATTACCCCCACCCCCCCAGCCACCAGGGGCAGCCTCCACCAGGCCCCCACCCATGTCCCCTATTACCCCCACCCCCCAGCAGTGCAGGGGCAGCCTCCACCAGGCCCCCACTCATGTTTCCCACCACCCCCACCCCCCAGCCACCAGGGGCAGCCTCCACCAGGCCCCCACTCATGTCTCGCACCACCCCCACCCCCCAGCAGCGCAGGGGCAGCCTCCACCAGGCCCCCACCCATGTCTACCACCACCCCCACCCCCCAGCCACCAGGGGCAGCCTCCACCAGGCCCCCCCACATGTCTCCCACCACCCCCACCCCCCAGCCACCAGGGCAGCCTCCACCAGGCCCCCACTCATGACCCCTATTACCCCCACCCACCGCAGTGCAAGGGCAGCCTCCACCAGGCCCCCACTCATGTCCCCTATTACCCCCACCCCCCAGCAGTGCAGGGGCAGCCTCCACCAGGCCCCCACTCATGTCTCCCACCACCCCCACCCCCCAGCCACCAGGGGCAGCTTCCACCAGGCCCCCACTCATGTCTCCCACCACCCAGCATTGCAGGGGCAGCCTCCACCAGGCCCCCACTCATGTCCGCTATTACCCCCACCCCCCAGCCACCAGGGGCAGCCTCCACCAGGCCCCCACTCATGTTTCCCACCACCCCCACCCCCCAGCCACCAGGGGCAGCCTCCACCAGGCCCCCACTCATGGCTCGCACCACCCAGCATTGCAGGGGCAGCCTCCACCAGGCCCCCACTCATGTCCGCTATTACCCCCACCCCCCAGCCACCAGGGGCAGCCTCCACCAGGCCCCCACTCATGTTTCCCACCACCCCCACCCCCCAGCCACCAGGGGCAGCCTCCACCAGGCCCCCCCACATGTCTCCCACCACCCCCACCCCCCAGCCACCAGGGGCAGCCTCCACCAGGCCCCCACTCATGTCTCGCACCACCCCCACCCCCCAGCAGCGCAGGGGCAGCCTCCACCAGGCCCCCACCCATGTCTACCACCACCCCCACCCCCCAGCCACCAGGGGCAGCCTCCACCAGGCCCCCCCACATGTCTCCCACCACCCCTACCCCCCAGCCACCAGGGCAGCCTCCACCAGGCCCCCACTCATGTCCCCTATTACCCCCACCCACCGCAGTGCAAGGGCAGCCTCCACCAGGCCCCCACTCATGTCCCCTATTACCCCCACCCCCCAGCAGTGCAGGGGCAGCCTCCACCAGGCCCCCACTCATGTCTCCCACCACCCCCACCCCCCAGCCACCAGGGGCAGCTTCCACCAGGCCCCCACTCATGTCTCCCACCACCCCCACCCCCCAGCATTGCAGGGGCAGCCTCCACCAGGCCCCCACTCATGTCCGCTATTACCCCCACCCCCCAGCCACCAGGGGCAGCCTCCACCAGGCCCCCACTCATGTCTCCCACCACCCCCACCCCCCAGCCACCAGGGGCAGCCTCCACCAGGCCCCCACCCATGTCCCCTATTACCCCCACCCCCCAGCAGTGCAGGGGCAGCCTCCACCAGGCCCCCACTCATGTCTCCCACCACCCCCACCCCCCAGCCACCAGGGGCAGCCTCCACCAGGCCCCCACTCATGTCTCCCACCACCCCCAACCCCCAGCCACCAGGGGCAGCCTAAACTAGGCCCCCACTCATGTCCCCCTGCACCCCCACCCCCCAGCCACCAGGGGCAGCCTCCACCAGGCCCCCACTCATGTCTCCCACCACCCCCACCCCCCAGCCACCAGGGGCAGCCTCCACCAGGACGGCCACTTATGTCCCCTATTACCCCCACCACCCTGCAGTGCAGGGGCAGCCTCCACCAGGCCCCCACTCATGTCTCCCACCACCCCCACCCCCCAGCCACCAGGGGCAGCCTCCACCAGGCCCCCACTCATGTCCCCTATTACCCCCACCCCCCCACAGTGCAGGGGCAGCCTCCACCAGGCCCCCACTCATGTCTACCACCACCCCCACCCCCCAGCCGTGCAATTTGCCTGGGTACGTGTACTTCGGGTGTGCGTGAACTTCCACACGCGATTTGCCTGGGTACGTGTACTACGGGGTGCGCGGGAAGTTCCACACATGATTGTACGTGTACTTCGGTGTGCGCGGGAAGTCCCACACGCGATTGGCCTGGGTACGTGTACTACGGGGTGCGTGGGAAGTTCCACACGCGATTGTACGTGTACTTCGGGGTGCGCGGGAAGTCCCACACGCGATTGGCCTGGGTACGTGTACTTCGGGGTGCGCGTGAACTTCCACACGCGATTGGGCCTGTGAGAGTGGGTTACATGTATTCCAGGGGTGGGCGGGAATATTTACCCGCGACTGTGCCTGTGAGAGCGGGCTACGTGTATTCCTGGGGTGGGCGGGAAGATTCACACGTTCGCCTACAACGTGCCGAAAAATGGTCCAATCCTGAGACACGTACGCCAGCATGAAGCAGGCGTACGTCGACCCGCGCAGCATAAAAGTGCGCGCAAACAACAAACAAGCTCATACGCCAGGATGAATATACCATTCCTAGCAGCAGTGGCCGTGGGTTACCAAAGGAGGAGGAGGAGGATAGTGAGGGCCCGAATTTTCACTCCCAGAACCAGCCTTTTTGGGATGCCTGATGACCAGGTGTATAGGAGGTACAGGTTTCCCCCACACATAATACTGGACCTGGTCAGTGAGTGGGAGGATGACCTCACATCACCCACCCTGTGCTCCCAAGCACTCAGCCCCCTGGAGAAGGTCCTCAATGTACTGCACTTCTTGGCCACAGGATCATTTCAGCGGACAAGTGCCATAGTGGGTAGGGTGTCACAGGCCACGCAGTCACGCTGCCTACACCAGGTCTTGAACATCATCACTGCACGCCCATCAGTCCGTAGGCACATATACCTGCCCAGGACACCTGCAGAAAGGCAGGCTGCCACCCTCGATTTCTACAGTGTGGCACAATTTCCAAAAGTGCTAGGTGCCATTGACTGCACCCATGTGGCACTACGTCCCCCCAGGGCATCAGAGCACATCTATAGGAACCGCAAGCACTGGCATTCCATCAACGTGCAGGTAGAATGTAATGCTAAGGGAATCATCACCTCAGTATATGCCAACTATCCAGGGTCCACCCACGACAGCTTCATTTACCGAATGTCTACCCTAAGCCGGGACCTAGAAGCTGGCCGGCATGGCGATACATGGCTGCTTGGTGAGTATGAATGCCACTGCACATGCATGCATGTCAGATGCAGAGTTATGTCACTACCCCACTAATGATACCCATCACCTCCTCACCAGGGGACAGTGCCTACCCTCTGAGCACCCACATGATGACGCCAATTGGGAACCCCATCACGCCTCCAGAGGTAAGATACAACACAGCCCATATTGCAACCCGAGGCATAGTGGAGCGCATTTTCGGAGTGCTCAAGTCACGCTTTCGCTCCCTTGACCGTTCTGGCGGGCAGCTGTTATATGCGTCACATGCTGGAGACCAAGTAATAATACTGGGTCACACAACCGCTCTCATATGGGGCCCAAGATGGGCACGTATTTATATCTGATTCACGACAATATGTTCTAGTATCCATAATATACCATACTTCTTAGAGAAAGGAAAATGAGTCTTTCTGATTCATATCAAAAATGATTTATCCATAATAGTTCAAACAAAAAGCTATCACTAATAATCCTTAGTGAGGAAGCAGTTGCCACAATCCACATGTATTAGACTAAAAAAGCCAATGCATTTCGGAAATTATTTCCTTCATCAGGGCGAGTCTAATTATATAAGTCCAGCAAGCAAGTATATAACATAACAAATGCAAGTATGTGACATAAATTCATATAATGGTGACAATTCAAACGAAACATACATTGAAAAAAATGAAAGGAAACACACCAATCAGTAGATGTTACATCATGGGTAAATATCAATAGCAAAAAAGAAAAAAGAAAAAGAAAAATGCCGTAAGTGGTTTATAAGGTAAATAAATGAAACCAAAGAATATTAGGTGTGGATTTACCTCATTGGTGTGGTCAGTGGTGAAAAACAGAACGTCCTGCGTTCATGCCCACTCAGCAGTGGGTTGTAAATTACATTATGCACAAAGGCATGGAGAAAATCCACTCGTGCTTACAAGGAAACCAATCTGTGGATCATAAAAGATCCAATTAGATACTGTGTTTTACACTCATACTTGGTCAAAGAGAAGGATTGTAATCAGATTCTTACCTTGTAATACACAGAGAGAAACGATCCTCCACTGTGCAGCTGCAGGGCAGTGACTCAGACTGCAGTGTGAAGCCGTTGTCTAGGCAACGGTTCTTTTGTTTAGCATGTGACCACCTCGTTTCTGTGAGATGCAGGTGGTCACAATTAATGATGTAAAATCGGCCAAGGCCCACAAAAATGACAAACCAAATATTTATGGGGCATCATCAATAGGTGCCCATAATTGTGATGAGAAAATCTGAAAAAAATTAAACATTATAATAATGAAGATAGAAAAAATACTGTCACAGGTCCTGTGGCTGTCTGGTCACAAATACTGCTGTAAAGTCGGCCAGGGCCCCCAAAAATAAAAAATGAGGTATTTATAGGGCATCACAAATGGGTGCCCATAATTGTAATAACAAATTCCCAAATTAAAAATTTTTATGAAAAAACAAAGTAGTAGTGATAGATTTATGCAGGTGGTCACAAATAATGATGTAAAATAGGCCAGGGCCCACAAAGATGTCAAACCAAGTATTTATGGGGCATCATAAATAGGTGCCCATAATTGTGATGATAAAATCCGAAAAAAAATTAAACATTAGAATAATGAAGATAGAAAAAATACTGTCACAGGTCCTATGGATATCTGGTCACGAATACTGTTGTAAAGTCGGCCAGGGCCCACAAAAATTAAAAATGAAGAATTTATGGGGCATCACCAATGGGTGCCCATAATTGTAATGACAAAATTCAAAATAAATATATGAAGTAACAAAGTAATAAAGATATCAAAAATACTGTCACAGGTCTTTAAGCTGTCTGGACAGCAAGACATAACGAAATTAAGCTAAGGTAATACTAAGAGTATTCAAACGTAGATGAGCAGTTGAAATACAGTCACAGTGCGTAAGGTGTCGCCCAGGGGCGGCACCTTGGGTCCCAGACATACGTCCGGGACATGCACTAGGGCTGTTACTAGAATGCTCCAAACATAATTAGACAAAAGGCAACATATGCCAGACAATAATTAAGAAAATAAAGCAAAAAAGGCTACATGAGGTAGAGTGATTCGAACAAGTTAAGCTCAACGGCTGACAACATGTGGAAATGTAAAAAGAGCAGTATCCAAATGTTCAGAACATCTTTCACAAATTACTCTGAGCATCATATAGAGTAGCCAATGCAATCAAAAAGTAATAATTAGAGCACAGGGCAAAGAGACCCCTATGTATGAAAACATGTTAAAGTATACAACTCAAGCACAGAAAGAACAGTAGAAACAGTAAAGTCACAAGAGGAACAGTAGAGACCCTTATGTGTGAAAACATGGCAAAGCATACACCTTTAACACAGGCAAAACAGTAGTATCACAATCAAATATAACAGTGGTAATTGATCTCCTCATTCAGACCGCTCGGGACCAAACTACAGAGTTTATCAATCCAAAATGTCTCTCTGCGATTGAGGCGCAGACCTAAATCTTCATGAGGATTATTTCTTGTGAGTACCTCCAGAATCAGAAACTTAATCTGTGAAAGATTGTGATTGTTCAAGGCCCAGTGGCGAGCTACAGCCGAATTAGGGTTGGAATTACGGATACATGACCGGTGTTCGTTCCATCTGATTTTGGCTGCTCTAGTTGACTGGCCGACATAGTATTTTCCGCAAGGACATTTAATGCCATATATGATGTTGGCAGTGTCGCATGTGCCAAATGTCTTGAGGATAATCTTCTTACCTGTGCGTGGATGGAAGATTACATTGCCTTTAATGACGGAATTGCAATTAATGCAGTGTAGGCAGGGAAACGTACCAGTGCGTTGTGTGATAATTTTTTTCAATGGAGGTCTTGTATGTACAAGTTCGTCCCTGAGATTCCTACTCCTCTGGTATGCAAACACAGGTAATTCAGAAAACAAGTTTTGTACTCTTATGTCGTTTTTGAAAATGTTCCAGTGTTTCTTAATTGTTTGTTTGATTTTATTGCTCTGGGTAGAGAATTTTGATACATATACTGGTGATTTAAGGTCCCTTGTTGGTGTCTTAGGAGTGAATAGTAAGGTTTTACGGTCAAGACTGTTGACCGTTTCAACTGCAGAATCCAGTTCTTCTTGATGGTAACCTCTTGCAAGAAATTTCTCTTTCATAGCCAGTTGCTGTGAAATACAATCCTCGGGGTCACTTACAATCTTTTTGACTCGAAGAAGTTGACTAAATGGCAGGTTCCTTAGTAAGCTAGGCTGATGGAAGCTAAGGCGGTGTAGAAGATTATTGCGATCAGTTGGCTTCCGGAAAAGGGTGGTACTATAACCATTGTCTTTCTTTATTATTTGTACATCTAGAAACGTAATCTTGTCCCGTGATGATTCCCTAGTGAATTGAACTTGTTGGTCAATGTTATTAAGGTGCTCAAAGAAGTCATCAAATGCTGTATCTGTGCCTGTCTAAATGCCAAAAATGTCATCTATGTATCGAGTCCACATGTAGATATCCTTCTTCCATTCGGGTTTGTTCAAAATGTGGTCCGACTCGAATTTGTACATAAAGCAGTTGGCGTAAGTCGGCGCCATAGTTGCGCCCATGGATGTACCAGAGACTTGAAGGAAAAACTGGTTATGGTATTGAAAATAAGAATTTTCAGCAATAAATTGCAGAAGGGTTAGAATGAATTCCTTTTGGGCTCGAACATCCGGTGATTGAAGTAAAAGCCATTCTACTGCTTCAATTCCAAGGTCGTGTGGTATAGAAGTGTATAGACTTTTGACATCTATAGTAAACATCAGATGATCCTGTTGGAAAGTAATATTGTTAAGCTTATGTAAAAAATGAGTTGTGTCTCGAGTATAAGTAGGGGTTTCTTGAATTAGGGGTTGTAGGAAAATATCAATGTAAACACCAAGTGGCTGGTTTATACTGTCCATTCCTGCGACAATGGGTCTGCCAGGGGGTTTGATAGGGTCCTTATGAATCTTTGGATTTTATCATCACAATTATGGGCACCTATTGATGATGCCCCATAAATATTTGGTTTGTCATTTTTGTGGGCCTTGGCCGATTTTACATCATTAATTGTGACCACCTGCATCTCACAGAAACGAGGTGGTCACATGCTAAACAAAAGAACCGTTGCCTAGACAACGGCTCCACACTGCAGTCTGAGTCACTGCCCTGCAGCTGCACAGTGGAGGATCGTTTCTCTCTGTGTATTACAAGGTAAGAATCTGATTACAATCCTTCTCTTTGACCAAGTATGAGTGTAAAACACAGTATCTAATTGGATCTTTTATGATCCACAGATTGGTTTCCTTGTAAGCACGAGTGGATTTTCTCCATGCCTTTGTGCATAATGTCATTTACAACCCACTGCTGAGTGGGCATGAACGCAGGACGTTCTGTTTCTCACCACTGACCACACCAATGAGGTAAATCCACACCTAATATTCTTTGGTTTCATTGATTTACCTTATAAACCACTTACGGCATTTTTCTTTTTCTTTTTTCTTTTTTGCTATTGATATTTACCCATGATGTAACATCTACTGATTGGTATGTTTCCTTTCATTTTTTTCAATGTATGTTTCGTTTGAATTGTCACCATTATATGAATTTATGTCACATACTTGCATTTGTTATGTTATATACTTGCTTGCTGGACTTATATAATTAGACTCGCCCTGATGAAGGAAATAATTTCCGAAATGCATTGGCTTTTTTAGTCTAATACATGTGGATTGTGGCAACTGCTTCCTCACTAAGGATTATTAGTGATAGCTTTTTGTTTGAACTATTATGGATAAATCATTTTTGATATGAATCAGAAAGACTCATTTTCCTTTCTCTAAGAAGTATGGTATATTATGGATACTAGAACATATTGTCGTGAATCAGATATAAATATGTGCCCATCTTGGGCCCCATATGAGAGCGGTTGTGTGACCCAGTATTATTACTTAGTCTCCAGCGTGTGTTGCAATTATAAGTCTGGGTGTCTCCAGACTTGTCACAGCCAGCTCCTTTTCAATTGGATGTATATTCTTTTTTGAAACATTTGATTTTTACTTGAATATTCTGAACATTTTTGAATACATGGTGGTGCCCACTCTCTTCTCTGTTTGTAGCTGTTATATGCGTCCCCAGTATTGTGCAGGGTCATAGTGGCAGCATGTGTCCTGCACAATGTTGCAACACGCCGGGGCCTGGCCGTGGACATGGTGGTGCCCCCACATCCCCAACCACATGCACGCCCGCTGCGCATGGGAGGGGAGAGGGCACGGGGTGAGGCAGCCCGTACGCAGCTGGGGGCTAATTACTTCACATAGAAATCACACCCCAGTGGAGTGCACACAGGCCTGGCACATACCATCTGATAAGCAATGATGACTCGACCTGACAATTAAGACGAACAAAGGGACTGTCAACTGTCAGAACCATAGCAGCCTGAGATTGTTCATGTGGAAGTGTCACAATGTGTGCATCCCTACCTACACAAACACCACCAATGCAGTGTCATGAAAAGACACTTCCATGCTGCAGAAATGAATACCCACTTGCAAAATACTACATGAAAACAGTGCCATGTCACCCACCCCCTCCCCGGCACGGCCACACAACACACCATGGCATGTCATGCAATGTGAGAGGAAAGAAATGAATCCCCACAACATGCCCCAAGTGTCGGCAGCTACAGTGTCCCTAATGGAAACCTATCCACACATGAAATGCTCACAGTAATGCAGGACCTACAACCCACATTACCAAATACTTACCAAGAATACCAATCACCTACACAACCTCCAACCTACCTTAAACATGACATTACAGACTTAAAAATTAGCTAGCCTCACCAACAGATGATGACAGCCCTCCGAACACTTGCAAGTATACAGTGTTAGCGCCACGCAAGAGTGTAGGTGCACTGCTTACAACATGGACTCCAGTTCCAAGGTGGACCGCATTGTGAAGACATGAGGAATGGACCTGCAAATATGGAGGATGAGATGGATGCAGATGCACATATCAATACACCACGCAGTGTACAATACAACAACAATATGCACTATGAATGTATACACAGTATTGACTACAGACTGCCCACACAGCTCATGGGAGTCCAATGTCACCATGTACGTCAATGTCACTTGGGCACACCCTTTGCAAGCCCATGGAAACGGGAAGCAGGAGGGGTGTGCGTGACAAAAACCCAAGCATCTGAATCAAAACCATGACAAGCCTGCATGTGCCCAGCCACAATGCAGTGTATGCCCACGGGAGCCACACAAGGCAACACATTGTCCCAAAAAAAAGAAAAAATTTAAAAAAAAATAATAAAAAAAAAATAAATCAAAAATGGCCATTAATGGGCCCGGGGGGGTTGAGGAGGCCACCCAGGAGGTCCGAGGACAGGGTGCACACCAAAACCCACCTGTGTGGATCTTGCGGAAAAAAAAACACCTCCATGGGCTCATGGCCTACACGGCTACCCTATTGTGGGAGTATCACTGCTGTCGCTATTCTCACCCTCTGCAGCTGCATCCGGAGGTGGTGGCACTATGGGAGGCAGCCCACGCAAAGCCCTAGTCTGTTCCTCCATGGCTGCAAGCATGCGGGTGTGGTAGGTCTCGTTCTGGAGGATGAGTGTGCGGAGGTCCCCATGCAACAACTCAGGGTATGCGTCGACCTCCGCCCTAGTTGCCTGCATCTCAGCTTAGAGCGTACGGGTGAGACGCTCCAGCTGCTGTTCTGTCCTTTGGTTTGTTGAAGCCTCAAGCTCAACAAGAGTCGTCCTGTCCTGAGGTGAAGGAGTTCCAGCCTCAGGGCTTCCCTGTGGCCCTGGAACTCTATGGAGATGGCTTCCTGCAGAGTCGCCAGTGCCGCCCGCCTGTCCCTGTCGGACGCCAACATGTCCTCCCTGTGTGACTGGCAGATGGAGTCGGTTGCCTGCTGTAGTCGCTCCATCAGCCTTTCGGGGGGGACAATGGAAGTGGCCACCCTATCCATGGCCTGAGCCATCATCTCTGATGATGCTGCCTGTTGGGTTGCCATACCGTAAATGGATTGCTCCCATGCGGTATTGCCAGGTGGTGTACGGCCACCACGTCGGCGGGCACCACACCTGTCGGGGGCAAGGCGAACTGCGCCTTGCTGTGCCGGCACTGCCTGAGGCTGCAGGACTGCATTCCCCCTCTGATCTGCTGGCCCAGGAACAGGATCAGATGTCGCGGAGTGTGACCCTGCATCCGTAACCACCAAAGGCGTACCTGCCAACACTGACATCCCCATTGAGGGTTCTAACCCTGGTGCAGGTGGGTCGGATAGAACAAATCCCTCCCAGGAACACTCACCTGCGACGGCACGTAGGTCTCATCATCCGAATCAACACCTGAGTACAGCTCGGGGGAGGTTCAGCCAGAGACACCCCTTGAGAGCACGACCTGCAGCAGTTGTGGGTTCTCACCCACCACCACACCACGTCCCTCACTAGTGGTCGGTCGGCCCTCAGACCCCTCCTGGGTCTGCACCATCTCCACAACCCCAGCAGTATCAGGTGCGTCTTCCCCTGCAAAGACATAAAAGAAAACAAATGGAAACAGGCATTAGCACTATGGCACACAATGAGGGCTGAGAGGCTACAGAAACAGTACTTGATTGACACATGTCCCACATGACTAAAACACTCCCATGCATGCACCGTCACTGCGTGTGATGGGGAGGCAGATGGCACACATTGATGACACCAAGATGGAAGATGAACACATTTGCTGCATGCTGCCTAGCAGTGGCATCACACATTGGCCAGTGATTGGCAGGTCAAATACACATGCCATCACACAGATGGCATGTACCCTAGCCATGAAGTGAAGAGGGAGAGGAGGTCACCAATTGTTCATTCAGTCCAGTTTGTTCATATGATTGATTATTTTCATTGTAATGGTTCTAATGTTTAACATGCAGCTGCCAGTCAAAAATGGTCCTATAGCACAGGGACATGTCCAAACTAATCATGTCCAAGAAACTGAGCCAGTCCACTGTACCATAGCCATGTCAGACATGTGACAATAGGACTGAGAAATCCCGAGTAAAAGTGGTGGTATGCAAACAATCTGCCTGAATAAACAGAGGTAAATAAGCAACAGTGTAGTGGCAAGATGACACTCCAAGGGCAACTGGCGTGGTGTTGGGCTGGATGTCTAATGTTGGCCGAAGGGATGCTGCTATACCCAAATGCTGTTGGCAAGAATGTTTAGGAAGGGGCACATGGGTGAGCCGAACCACTCAGGCACACACACCCTCCCCTGGCACCCAAACAGAAGCCCTCCCACACACACCATGCACATGGATGACACACACATGCATGTGCACTCACCGGACAATGCCTCGTAATCTGCCACTTCTCCCACACCTTGGATCTGTTCCTCGTGACGTAGGTCTCAGCAACCTGCTCATGTGGAGTGAGTTCTATGTCGTCTGCTGGAGACCCACCTCCAATCACTAGAGTTGCGGCATGACTTAAGGCCAACTTATTCTTTGCCCTGCGCTTCAGGTCATTCCAGCGCTTGTAGCATTCATTAGCTGTGCGCCTCACGACTCCAAGGGCACTTATGATGTCCGCAATGGTCTGCCAGTGTGCCTGACGTTGTGCAGGTGTGGTCTTGGATCCTGCAACAATCACCATTTCGCGGTCATGTGCGGACACATACTCTACAAGTGCATTCAGTTCGGCCTCATTAAAGCTGGGCTTCCTTGACGGGCCGGACTGTGTAGCTGTGTCTGGGGCATCAGCCTCTACTGGACGAGCACTCTTTCTCTTCCGCTTGGAAGGTGGTGGGGATCCGGAGTGTCCTGCGCCACTCTGGACACTAGGGGCAGGAGCGTGGGATTGCACACTCAGCATGGGAGTTGGTGCAGGCATTATCTCAAGTGTGATGGTGTCAGGGGGAATGTCAGCATGATGGACTTGGACCGACACTGTCCTGGATGGGTGTGTGAGAGGTGGGGTGGATGGAGCCGCAGCTGCCCCTGCAGCCTCCCCAGCCTGCCTACGCGGATGACCTAGCCTGCCTACGCAGATGACCTAGCTGCCCCTGATCCACGTGGCCTGATGACACCAACGTTCACCGGCGCACGTGGCCTAGACCTGCTGACCTGGAAGTCAGCCATGGAGTCACCCTGTGCCAGGTCTGGTTCCACAGTGGGCTGGTCCAACAAGGGCTGAGCATGGATGGTGTCAGCCACAGTAACCTCAACCAGGAGGGGGGCATGGGTGTCCCTGACTGCTCCTCCACACATGGGGGGCTAGGGGCACCCTGCAAGTCACAGCCACGTCCCCTACCGGATCCACCACGGCCACCACTTGGGGCTCGGCCCCCTTTGCCACCCTTACGGGTTGTTCGCCTCCCAGCTATGGCACTGATGTTATTGTGCGCATGGGAGTTGATGTGAACTATTATCCTGGGCAATTGGGGGTCAAAGGGGTTGGGTACCAGATGGTAATCATACCCTAGTGCTCTAGCAAGGCTGTATGTCACCCCTGGGGAAAGATGACGGGTCACGCAACGCACAGGCACCCCAAAAAAGCAAAGTAAGGTGCACGCAACCCCTCCTAGACCACGTGCGTGGAAAAATAAACCTGCACTACGCTGTAGCACCCAGGAACACAAGAATGAACGTATGCGTGTCACACGCAGCCTAGAATGACCTCTGAAGGGGTACGCGACACACGGGGCAAGCAAAGATGTTAGATACGTGCGCGACTCACCGTCCGCCAGGAACAAAAGCGTGAAAAATATGCACGTGTGCGCGTTGGCAACACCCCCGCCAAAAGAAGAATTGTACGCTGTCCGAGGAGACAGGATAACAGTAGTAGGGAAGCTGTTTGAGGAAACAGGCCCAGGAAAAAGAGGAAAAGAGAAAAAGCTGTCAGAGGTAACAGGGAGTACGAAATGGAAACGCCGTGAAGTAAATCACGTGTGAACCGACAAGAAGTACAGATTTCACCCACTCGCTCTCCATGAAAAGCACGTACAAGGAAATGGCGTTCTACACGTACCTTTTATACACACGTCACAGACGCGCATACGCAATGAGGCCATTTCCACCAATTACGCGCTTTGACACTCGGACGTGTATCTCTTCATTTTTACACACGCCATTCTCTACGGCCATGCGCGTGACATCACAGCTGCGCATGGTGGCCTTTGGGCCAATGAAATCGCATATGCGAGCACACGTGGTAAAACTGCATGTCCGAGTGTCATCGTGTGTAATCGGAGGGAAGTGAGCGTACACGCGATTGGCCTGGGTACGTGTATTACTGGGGTGCGCAGGAAGTTCCACACGCGATTGGTGGAAATCCATGTGTGCTCTGTCATCACGTGTAATGAGGGAAACACCCGCGCGCCTCACATCACAGACGCGCTCACGCGCTAAGGGCCTTTGGTCCAATGAAATCGCATATGCGTGCTGACGTGCATACGCGCTTAGGGCCTTTCCTCAATTTACACGCAGACGTGCAGGATTTTCACGTGCCAAATCACTCCGTATGAAGCTGGCCACGCGTAAGCACACGGAAGACCACGCTCCTGCCCAGAAGGCCGAACTACTGCCCCCCAGAGCACCGAGCACGCTCCCACCTGCCATCTGCTGATGCCTGACTGCCTGCTGCCCACGTGCCCTGCCATTTGCTGCCTGCACATCAGCCAGGGGTGCTGTTGCTGTGACCACCCCTGCTGGACCCGAAGACTCCCGACTGGGATTCCATCGCTCCACAGCCCAGCCCCAGGACCCAGTTGCCCACCCACTCCTGCCTCTGGGGTTGTCATGTCGGGGCAAACACCATCTGAGACCACTGACAACCCCCGGCCAGAGAGGCAGAGGGGCACCAGCTTCAGTGCCACCGAAGTTGGTGTCCTGGTGGAGCAAGTCCTGGGGCAGTATGATGCCCTCTTCGGAAGTTCCCGCGCCGACAAGGAAGGATGGACTCGGATCTGGACTGACATCGTGACTGCCATCAACGTGGAGGGGGTGGCAGTCCGGGGCTTCCAACATGTCAAGAAGCGCTGGGAGGACTTCAGGTCCAGGACCCTGAAAAAGGCCCGGCGCCTCTTGAAGGCAGCGGATGCCAAGGGGCGCCGGGGCCACTTTTCGGAAGAACAGATGAGGGTCCTGGAACGCATATCCCCAGCGCTCCACGTCCAGGTCCTTGAGAGGCTGA
The DNA here is from genome assembly GCF_040938575.1 of Ambystoma mexicanum. Taxonomy (NCBI): domain Eukaryota; kingdom Metazoa; phylum Chordata; class Amphibia; order Caudata; family Ambystomatidae; genus Ambystoma; species Ambystoma mexicanum. The sequence continues at coordinate 929,224,388 of NC_090929.1, read as the reverse complement.
CCCGTCTGGAGTCGAGCGGTAAGTGTACATGCATCCTGATTGTGAGCTGTGCATGTGGTGATTTTTCAGTAGTGTGCAGGTTGCACATCTGTTTGTATGGGGTCGAGTATGGGTGGGGGTGTACAGGGCTGTGGGGCGGACACATGCGAGGGCTGGATTGTGTGAGACATGGATGGTGCTTGTGTGTGTAGGCTTGCATGCCAAATGCAGTTGTGTGGGCACACATGCTTGGATGAATGTGTATGTAAGTAGACATGTCCGTGATGTCACGCATGTATGTTGTTTTCAGCTGCATGTATCAGCACTGTGTACATGTGCATGTGTGTGTATTTGACAAGGGTGCAACAGTGATGCAACATGGATGCATGTGACAGCGGTATGTGGAAGCCTGATGGGCAGATGTGACATGGATGCCCATCTGAACACTGCGACACTTGGCAGAGGTGTACACATGCATGCAAGTGTGGTGGTGTGTGTACATGTGTGGTGCACTTCCTGTGTTGCATGTGATGTCTGGCTCACCTTTGCCTGCTCATGCTGTTGTATGTGTATGGATGGTGCTGGCAGTTGCAATATGGCTGTGGTATGGCTCATGTGTGCGAGTTGAAATGACATGTGTGTTGGGGATTGTGATGACATGTCTGAGGTTTGCCAATGCCACTCATGTACAACTGTCATCTGTGTATGTGTCCATTGTACAGTGCCCTGATGCCTGTGTTTTATTTCGCCCTGTCTGCAGCGTCAACTGATGAAGAGGGCGAAGAAGGTGCTGTGGAGCACAGCGGCGGGGATCCCACCGCCAGCCGGAGACGCAAGGCCAGGCTCCCCTCCCATGTTGTCATCTCGTCGGGGAGTGAGGAGTCCGGTGCCGCGTCCCAGGCTGCAGCTGCTGGGGATAGGTCCAAGAGGCGGAGGTTGGAGTTGGACTCCTTGGCAGTAGAAGGGGCAGCTGGGTCCCCACAGGGCCCATCGGGGGAAGATGGCACGGAGTCATCCAGGTTGGTGGGGGGTTTGGTGGAGGAGGAGGCCGTGCAAGCAACAGAGACAGGGTCTGGAGGTGGGGATCCCACTGGTGCTAGTGGTGCAGTGCAGGACCAGGGACAGGAGGCAGCACAGGCCGCCGCGGAGGTGCCTGTGTGCAATCCTGTCCCTGATCCTGTCCCTGCATCATCTTGCACCAGCAGGGATGCCTACGTCCAGACCCGTTTTCAGGCAGGGGATGAGCTCACGACAACTGGCCTTCCTCTGCCTGCGGACGTGGCTATCCGGGTCCGGGTTGAGCCTGTTCTGAGTAGTGTGGCGTTGCGTCAACGGGCCATGCGAGGTGACCTGCAGTCTTTTCATGAGGAGACTGCACGTCATCTCGAATGGCTCGTTGACCACGTCAGCCTGCTGGGACAGGTCACCCAGGCCGGATTCCTCCGTATGATGGGGCTTGCTACGACCCCCTCCTCAACTGAACCCCCTACGCGCCAGTCGTCCTCCGTGCCATCTTCCCACCCATCAGTCACCTGGGTGCCCTGTGGAGCTGCCTCTGACGGTGCGGCCAGGCTGGTGGAGGAGGCATCCCTGCCACAGTCGGGAGTCGGACGTCCAGCAGGGGTGGCCACATCAACGACTGCACCCCAGCCGGCGGAGGATGTGCAGGCAGCAGGAGGCAGTGCACGGGCAGAGGCACAGCAGCAGCAGCAACGTGGTGGGAGCCATGAAGGCTCGGGGCCTTCAACATCGGAGGGGCAGGCATCGGCCGGAGGGCAGGAGGACCCAGGACAGAGAGTGTCTTCCGTGTGGCAGCGGTTGGGCCACGCCATAGATACGGAGCGGCAGCGGGCGGAAGAGGCACGGCTCACAATGGTCAGGGCGGAGAACTCCATGCGGAGGGCCCTGAGGCGGGCCGAGTGCCTCGAGGCAATCCGCAGGGGTTTGGAGGTGGACACGTCGACGGCCCTGCGGACCCTCGGGGCCATGGAGGAGGACCGCCTCCAGGACATTGAGCAGGAGTTCGATGATGCCCTGGCCCGGGACATCCACAAGTTAGCCGTCAAACTAGCCCGCTGCCTTTGTACATAGTTATGTAGGTAGTGTTAGGTTTCATTTTTTTTAGGATTTATTTTGGCCCTTTCGGACATTGGCCACATTTTTGTATATAGTTTATTTTATTAGTCAGTGTAGTTAGATAGGTTTCCTTTCTTTTGTTGGGATAATGGACCCTGGCTTGTTCGTATGTACATAGTTCACTGTTGGATTGTATTTTTCTTTCACATTTTCACCATGGAGCAATGGCTTTCTATTTTATTTCCCATTGGATTTTGTTTTCTGGACAGTGACTTTGGACACCATTACTTTGGATTTTGATTTTTGGTTTTGCTTTTTTTCACGGACATGCTTCTTTTCATTTTTGTACATTCCCATTTCTGTTTCTTTATTTTTGATTCTATTTATGTTTCCTTCAATACATATTTTTTTATCAAACTTCAATGTGTAGTATCATCTCATTGGTTTAATGCATATCATGATATGGCTTTTGAGATTCACTGACACCCATTGGGTGTATGTGAGGCAAATGTGTTTGTTTCGGAACTTGCAATTGGTGTTCTGTCATGTAATTGCCAATTATGAGTGGGTGGATGCAATACTCGGGTGGGTGTTTTGCATTTGGAGGCTGACCATAGGGACCAGGGATCTAGATTGTGATGACATGTTGGCTGGGGAACATGAGTTGGACATGGGTGGGGGCCTGCTGGCAGGTGCCCCACAGTGCTGGGGGGTGGGGGTGCAGGGGTATATGAGTTGGACATGAGCGTGGGCCTGCTGGCAGGTGCCCCACAGTGCTGGGGGGTGGGGGTGCAGGGGTACATGAGTTGGACATGAGTGGGGGCCTGCTGGCCGGTGCCCCACAGTGCTGGGGGGTGGGGGTGCAGGGGTACATGAGTTGGACATGAGTGGGGGCCTGCTGGCAGGTGCCCCACAGTGCTGGGGGGTGGGGGTGGTGGGAGACTTGAGTGGGGGCCTGGTGGAGGCTGCCCCTGGTGGCTGGGGGTGGTGGGAGACATGGGTGGGGGCCTGGTGGAGGCTGCCCCTGGTGGCTGGGGGATGGGGGTGGTGGGAGACATGGGTGGGGGCCTGGTGGAGGCTGCCCCTGCACTGCTGGGGGTGGGGGTGGTGGGAGACATGAGTGGGGGCCTGGTGGAGGCTGCCCCTGGTGGCTGGGGGGTGGGGGTCGTGGGAGACATGAGTGGGGGCCTGGTGGAGGCTGCCCCTGGTGGCTGGGGGGTGGGGGTGGTGGGAGACATGGGTGGGGGCCTGGTGGAGGCTGCTCCTGCACTGCTGGGGGGTGGGGGTGGTGGGAGACATGAGTGGGGGCCTGGTGGAGGCTGCCCCTGGTGGCTGGGGGGTGGGGGTAGACATGGGTGGGGGCCTGGTGGAGGCTGCTCCTGCACTGCTGGGGGGTGGGGGTGGTGGGAGACATGGGTGGGGGCCTGGTGGAGGCTTCCCCTGCACTGCTGGGGGTGGGGGTGGTGGTAGACATGGGTGGGGGCCTGGTGGAGGCTGCCCCTGCACTGTTGGGGGGTGGCGGTGGTGGTAGACATGGGTGGGGGCCTGGTGGAGGCTGCCCGTGCACTGCTGGGGGGTGGGGGTGGTGGGAGACATGAGTGGGGGCCTGGTGGAGGCTGCCCCTGGTGGCTGGGGGGTGGGGGTGGTGGGAGACATGAGTGGGGGCCTGGTGGAGGCTGCCCCTGGTGGCTGTGGGATGGGGGTGGTGGGAGACATGAGTGGGGGCCTGGTGGAAGCTGCCCCTGGTGGCTGGGGGGTGGGGGTGGTGGGAGTCATGAGTGGGGGCCTTGTGGAGGCTGCCCCTGATGGCTGGGGGGTGGGGGTGGTGGTAGACATGAGTGGGGGCCTGGTGGAGGCTGCCCCTGCACTGCTGGGGGGTGGGGGTGGTGGGAGACATGAGTGGGGGCCTGGTGGAGGCTGCCCCTGCACTGCGGGGGGTGGGGGTAATAGGGGACATGAGTGGGGGCCTGGTGGAGGCTGCCCCTGCACTGCTGGGGGGTGGGGGTGGTGGGAGACATGAGTGGGGGCCTGGTGGAGGCTGCCCCTGGTGGCTGTGGGGTGGGGGTGGTGGTAGACATGGGTGGGGGCCTGGTGGAGGCTGCCCCTGCACTGCTGGGGGATGGGGGTGGTGGGAGGCATGGGTGGGGGCCTGGTGGAGGCTGCACCTGCACTGCTGGGGGGTAGGGGTGGTGGTAGACATGGGTGGGAGCCTGGTGGAGGCTGCCCCTGCACTGCTGGGGGGTGGGGGTGGTGGGAGACATGAGTGGGGGCCTGGTGGAGGCTGCCCCTGGTGGCTGGGGGGTGGGGGTGGTGGGAGACATGAGTGGGGGCCTGGTGGAGGCTGCCCCTGGTGGCTGGGGCGTGGGGGTGGTGGTAGACATGAGTGGGGGCCTGGTGGAGGCTGCCCCTGCACTGCTGGGGGGTGGGGGTGGTAGGAGACATGAGTGGGGGCCTGGTGGAGGCTGCCCCTGGTGGCTGGGGGGTGGGGCTGGTGGTAGACATGGGTGGGGGCCTGGTGGAGGCTGCCCCTGCACTGCTGGGGGGTGGGGGTGGTGGGAGACATGAGTGGGGGCCTGGTGGAGGCTGCCCCTGGTAGCTGGGGGGTGGGGGAGGTGGTAGACATGGGTGGGGGCCTGGTGGAGGCTGCCCCTGCACTGCTGGGGGGTGGGGGTGGTGGGAGACATGGGTGGGGGCCTGGTAGAGGCTGCCCCTGCACTGCTGGGGGGTGGGGGTGGTGGTAGACATGGGTGGGGGCCTGGTGGATGCTGCCCCTGCACTGCTGGGGGGTGGGGGTGGTGAGAGACATGGGTGGGGGCCTGGTGGAGGCTGCCCCTGCACTGCTGGGGGTGGGGGTGGTGGTAGACATGGGTGGGGGCCTGGTGGAGGCTGCCCCTGCAATGCTGGGGGGTGGGGGTGGTGGGAGACATGAGTGGGGGCCTGGTGGAGGCTGCCCATGGTGGCTGGGGGGTGGGGGTGGTGGTAGACATGGGTGGGGGCCTGGTGGAGGCTGCCCCTGCACTGCTGGGGGGTGGGGGTGGTGGGAGACATGGGTGGGGGCCTGGTGGAGGCTGCTCCTGCACTGCTGGGGGGTGGGGGTGCAGGGGGACATGAGTGGGGGCCTGGTGGAGTCTGCCCCTGGTGGCTGGGGGGTGGGGGTGGTGGGAGACATGAGTGGGGGCCTGGTGGAGGCTGCCCCTGCACTGCGGGGGGTGGGGGTAATAGGGGACATGGGTGGGGGCCTGGTGGAGGCTGCCCCTGCACTGCTGGGGGGAGGGGGTGGTGGGAGACATGGGTGGGGGCCTGGTGGAGGCTACCCCTGCACTGCTGGGGGGTGGTGGTGCAGTGGGACATGAGTGGGGACCTGTTGGAGGCTGCCCCTGGTGGCTGGGGGGTGGGGGTAGTGGGAGACATGAGTGGGGGCCTGGTGGAGGCTGCCCCTGGTGGCTGGGGGGTGGGGGTGGTGGGAGACATGTGTGGGGGCCTGGTGGAGGCTGCCCCTGCACTGCTGGGGGGTGGGGGTGGTGGGAGACATGGGTGGGGGCCTGGTGGAGGGTGCCCCTGCACTGCTGGGGGTGGGGGTGCAGGGGGACATGAGTGGGGGCCTGGTGGAGGCTGCCCCTGCACTGCTGGGGGGTGGAGGTGGTGGGAAACATGCATTGTTGATCAGTGGTGCAAGGTGACATGTGGGTTTGGTGGGGGGCATGCCCATGGTGGATGGGCTGCCTGCGGGACATGAGCAGGGGTGCAGGGTAGTCCCCCGTGGTGTGGGCTGCCTGCAGGGGCCGTGGAGGTTGTAGAGCAAACACCTGGGAGGACCCACACGGCCAATTCACGTGTAGTACTCCCCAGAACCCCTGAAATACACGTACCCTGCTGAAATCGCGTGTGGAACTTCCCGCGCACCCCTGAAATACACGTACCCTGATGGAATCGCGTGTGGAACTTCCCGCGCACCCCTGAAATACACGTACCCTGCTCGCACTGAGCCAATCGCGTGTGGCACTTCCTGCGCACCCCTGAAATACACGTACCCTGCTGAAATCGCGTGTGGAACTTCCCGCGCACCCCTGAAATACACGTACCCAGCTGAATTTGCGTGTGATACTTCCCGCGCACCCCTGATGCACACGTACACAGGACAATCGCGTGTGGAACTTCCCGCAAACCACTGAAATACACGTTCCGTGCTTGGCGTTTGCTGTTTGCCAGCCCTGTGAACTGGTCCAGGGTTAGCGCAGCCCTTTGCGATTATTTGGGGATTTTGAAGGCTTTTCCTTGCGCGAGGGCGTTCTTGGGGGCGTAACTGGTGCTGCTGCAGGGTTGCTGCGCCACGCTGCGCCACGGCTGGTTTTGGATGCGAAAATCCATGAATACGCTGTGCGCGGAAATCGATTTTAGCGCACGCGGCTGGCGCAGACATTCGCACGGGCATGCTGTGCGCCAGTCGCGTGCGCCACTTTTGTGCGAATTTCTATGAATTACCCTGTAAGTCACAAAATGTGTCAATCTGCAGCCTTACCTAGGCTAACATTTTAAAAAGCATTAGAACTGGTCTGCTCACAAAAAATGCTAAATCCATCCAAATATAGTAGACTTATCCATGAACTATATGGGTGAAACACATCTGCTCCTGATGGCATGCAACACATAACTCAACAACATATAACATGCATGTCCTTAATGCCAACCCTTGCAGCTGTAGTCAATTCAACAAGACAATGTTAAAAAAAAAACAAATGCAACTCATATTGCATATCAGATGCACAGACAAACTAGAAGTGCATGGCATTACACTCCCTATGTGTCAACCATCAACTGAATGACTAAATAGCTTAAAAGATGTATCTCCAACATAGCTGGATTGGAGAATATGTTAACTTTGTTTCTAAATTGCAGAGTAATAACAAAGCATAACCTTGAAGTTGAACAAGGTTTAGTCAATTGAGCAATTGATACACTTGTTGGCTTCCAAATATATCCAGATGACAACAACATTCAGTTTGTCAACATAAACTTTGACAAACTTGCAGAGGTTAAAAAAATGGGCTGAACAATAACAACTTTTGTTCTTTTTAAAGAGGTGTATGTACGCAGAGAACACATCTCTCTGTTTCTTGCATATGCTGTCACTATTCATAAATCGCAAGATATAACCCTAGATCCTGCATTGATTGACATTGGCAGAACAGTCTTTAAGGAAGGTATGAGTTACGTAGCATTTTCACATCTCCATATACTCAACAGTCCATTCCTAGTTAACTTTGATGCAAACAAAGTCAACACTGACATTCCTTGTATCCTCAAATACAACAGGCTATGTGCACTGTACATCCCCATCTTGATATGTACCTTGCCCCGCAAATAAGAAAACCTTAAAAAAGATAACTGATAACTAATACAAACACAACCTATAACAGATCCCCATCAATATTGCTAAAGAAACAACAACCAATTGCTTCTCCTTCAAATAATATAACCACAAAATTGTCTAGTACAAACTCAATTGCTCGTCCATCAGAAGACAAAGAGACACATACCTCTTCTCAAAAAACAACTGCAGGCCCATCAGAGGATTACCTTAGCAGAATCAATCTGAGCGGGCCATTTACCATTTATTTGCAAAATTTGGTGAGGATTGATCCAGGGGGTGCAAAGGTATAAGCCGCCCAAAAACTGCTCTTCCTAAGGGTTGAGCAACTTAACCATAACTACACAGCCTCTACCACAGGCAGATAAATATTCAAGGAAAAAACAATTGTTGCATGGACATTAAGGTGAGAACTTAATGCAACAAAACCCCTGAAATTCAGCTAAAGCTACCTTAACGTTCAACCCCTGTTGCACAGCCTATGACCACAATGATGACATCACAGATCACATCACTGATGACATCACTAATTACATGTTGTAGGAGAACACTGATGACATTGCAAATAACATGACTGATACCATCACTGGTGACAACAGTAATTACATTGTATATAACTGATTACACCAATAATGGAATTAGACTTCACATCATTTATAAGTTAGCGCATGAAAACTTTGATTACCTTAATAACAATTTAGGCTATGGACTTGGCCATGAAAAAGGTTGGGGTCACTGGCGAGCAACAAATGCCATAGCTAGTTGTCGGTTAGTGTTCAACAATAGGAATTTGCATGGTTAAAAGCCATGCCTAGTTGCCCATCACTGTTTTAAAATATACAGTGGGCAACGTTGAACACTGTAGACAGTGAACATGGCTAAAGGGCATTGCTAGTCTCCATTCATATATTAGAATATACGGTCATCTCACCCAAAGGCCTGTTGATGAATAAAAAGGTATTAAAGTGTTACAGTAACTGAGTACAAACACTAACCTCAATATATATTAAAATTCATCTTTGAAAGACTAATGCCCATGATATACATATGTAGATATGTTATTTTTTTTAACGGTTTTATAGCCACGGCTATCAAGGATACATGTGTGGATAAATACAGCAAAGCCTGAGGGGGATCTATCCCCGGCTTCCACATGAGATATCTGCGGCTATAATAAAATACATAAGGATTTTGAGTTTTTTTTTTAACACAAACTGTATTGAATGTATCAAATAAGGGCATTTGATCTATATTTGCAGTATGTGTTTTATTGTCTATTTTTTTAACTTAAAAGTTGGCCATGAAAAGGACTGTTTTGAGCAATAAGAAAAAAAGAGGTAAGAACGTCGAAGGGAAAAACACTAGGATTCATACATATAACATAATACATTTTATATTTTATACATTTTGTTGTGTTTTATTTTATAAAGAATGGGGTAAAAAAATGGACACCTAAAAATATATGTAGCGTTGGAAATTGTGAAGGAGCCTTGCCTGAAGCCTCTAGGTTTACACCGCCCACCTCGATCAATCGTAACAGGTTTTACGCTTCACAATAAAATTAGAAAGATTGGGTGCAGACAGGATGGATTGAAGTTGGGTGTTGGTGGAAAATAGCTGTTAATCGAATTGAAAGTCTGTGGCAAAGACACAAATATTGTTGTGTTGATCTTACTCCATGTGCTTTGACCTTATGTTTCCAAATGAACACAGACAATATGTGGAATTCAGGTGGATGTCACCAAGTTTTGCAATGGTGTGTGTGAAGGTCCCCTCTGCAAAACCTTACCACAGAAATTGCACATGACCTCCTCAATCTCCTTTTTGCTGTGTTGTTCCATCACACGGAAATATTGCCAACTGTCAGCTCTGTTTCTTTGTGCATATTGCTTCTACCGTGGTGGTAAAGCTGAAGCCGCCCACACCACCCATCATCACTGCTGGTTGTAGTTATTTTGAAATGCAGGACCGTGAAGGAAAAATAAAAACTGTAAAAAATACACACACAAAAAGAACTCTGCGACTTAATATCCCAAAATGACAAACTACAAAGTACAAGACAAAGGATAACGGTGTAGAAAGAAGAAAGGTAAAAAAGGAAATGATAAATCAAGGCACTGCTTTTAAAAGTTCCGGAAGGCTTACAATGAAGTTCACCCACAAGACACAAAAAGCAATGACAGAAAACATAAAAAAGGTGTTTGGGAGAGGGGTACTGCAGTTACGTGACATAGCCAACCAGGATGTGTTTCCCATACGTGCGGGTATGCCCAAGCGCAATGACGTGTTGCGCCTAAATTATTGAAAAATCGTATGGCCCATTGAAAAGTCACGCCTTCACGTGGCAGTAGCCGGGGCAATGACACACCCAGTCACCTCGAAAGCTGTGTTGCTGCGGCTACGTGGCTTCGGACCTGTTTTGAACAGCCAATCAGGTCATAGGCTGTGGTACCCTTCTAGCCGTGGCAACAAAGAGCCAATGACACATTGCGGTGCATTGATGTGACTACGTCAATTCGGAGTGATGAAATCCGTATTTCCAAAATTACCCAATAAGACATCAAACTCCTTCAACACGACAACGTTTGACTCCTATCATCGTCAACGAATAGTCCAATCACACATTATGATAAATTGATGCGGCTACGCCCATGCTGTTTGCCGAAATCCACACAATGCGAAATGAGCCAATAGGACGTCAACATCCTTCAACACAGCTACGTATGTTTGCTTGTGATGCACCAGCTAATCATATCAGGGGCTGCGGCACTGCTCATATATGCGACTCCTATCTGTTTCAACAAACAACCCAATCACACATTGAGATGTATTAACATGGCTAAATCCGCACCGAATGAGGATATCCGCATGTGCAAAAAGTGACTAACCAGGGCCCGCAGCAGTGTGTAGCCACGAATAATCAACCCACCCGCAAAAAAAATAAGTTTATATTTATCATTGCTATCAGTGCTTGTAAGTGAAAGAGTTCCAAGTAACTGCAAAACTTTTAGCCCTTTAACCCTTTAATTCTTCTTCCTTTTTACCCACTTTTATGTTGTCTTTTGATTTGTCTATTTTTTTGTTTTACTTTTTTTATTTTCATTTTTTGTGGCATTGCCTTTTTAGTGTTGTCATTTTAGTTTATTTTTACATTTTCCACCCCAGTTGACATTCCAACATGACCAACCATGATAGCAGCAGCAGCGATGTCGATGTCACCTGCGTCCCCAATCCCTCGCCACCCAGGAAGAAAGCAACTGGAATGAGGACCACTGCAGACAGTTGACGATAATTCAAGATGAAAGAACGCTGTTCTAAAAAATAGGCAGAGGACGTACTATGCACATTGTGCAAGAAAACACCAAGACATGGCTCTTCTAATGTTCTGTCACAAAGCCTGGGAACATGAATCATGATAAATCATCTTGTGCCAGTCCACTGGGATGATGTGGAGGATCCATCTCAGATATCGCACGAGCACCACAAAATAAAATGCATGGGGTTCATGCATTTGGTGCACAAAAATCCGCAGCACCTCCAGCACCTGCATTAACCAGTGGGACATCACTGACACTGAATGAAGCCTCAACTTCTTCAGCAGTGTCAACTGCATTTGCTTCAATTTCACTGGCTCCCAATATCTCAGCTATGAGAGTCCTGTGTGAACTATGACATAAATAGGTAGCCATGGGAGGGGCCACAACTAAGGAATGGGAGAACTTAATATCAACACCAAATTAACTGTCATCCCTAAAAAAAAATGTTGGTGGCATTTTTGTTCCCCTTTTCTTTCAGAAAAAACAAAAAAAAACAACCCCCCCAACAAATAAATGTTCCTTTTTATTTTAATTCGCTTTTTATATGTTCCATCCGTATATGTTTCCCTTCCCTGTTCCACCCCATCTTTCCTTCCTCCAAAACAGCCCTTTTAAGGGCCAGCCCCTAAGTCAAAAATATAGATGAAATTGAACATAGACTGCAAAAATATATTGCAATATCTGTTGTAATTTATTTTATGCAGTTTGAGTCTCTAAAATCCCCCACAATGCTTGCTTGTAACCACGGCTACAATGTTAACGGGGGATGTAGCTGGGGATACAATCACTCCAGTCATTGCTCACCTTAGCCGTGCCTGCATATACCTGCATCTCATTGGTTGTATTCATTAATCATGCCTCAGAGCAACAAAAAAAAATCTTGTTTGAGAGAAGAAAAAAAAACAGTGACGCTCTCTGCTGGTTGGGAGGTTACTGTGATTAGACTCACTTTGGAGCGACACAAGCATTGGGGACATGCACAGTGTGGACAAGTAGGTGACATGGGTGTGATGCATTCTGGTACCTGTGGTGCATGTCAAGTGCCTGTCCACCTGTGCCCAAATTGTGATGGCGTGCCCTTCCATTTGCACATTTGCCACATGCCAATCATGGCCTCCTGCTCATGCATGCAGTTTGTGTACATACATTTCCTTGTTGCCTACCACACATGCACTGGAGACAGTGGATAACCCTCCCCTCCATTCCCCAGTGCACATGCTATGTGTTCTATTTGTAGGTATTTTCACTCACAGAACAGCCAGGTTTGCTCTGTGCAGTGGTGCACAATGTAGCCTGGCAGCATCCTGTTACGCAGTACCATGGAGTCATGGGTGGATCCAGGGAAACGTGCACAGCAGTGTGTAATTATTAGGTCCACATCACACACAAATTGTACGGTCATCGAGTGGTATAATTTCCTGTTCGGATATATCACCTAAAAGACATATCTGCTGAACAGCATGACGTGCATGCAGTCCAGTGTACCAAGTACATTGGGCATGCCTGCCAGAGCATGGAAACGTACCTTGCAGGCATTCACCTGGGCCAGTGTTGTAGGGATGGCAATGTACTCAGACACATGAAGCAGGAGGGCATCCATGACCTTCACTAGCACCTTGGAGAAAGTGGGCTGGGAAATCCTGTGCAGCTCCCCAACAGTGTGCTGGTATGTGCTGGTGGCCAGAACATGCAGCAAAGGCACCACCTTCAGCAAGGGAGGGGTATGGCAGTCTGAAAGCCAATAAGGTTATGGATGTCATCCTGAATTAGGTCAACTATGCTTCAGATGGTCTCCCTGTCCAGGAAATACAGTGTTTGTATCTACACATCAGTTAGGTTACAGGGAGTGGCCGTTATATGGTGTATGGCTGGTTGCCTGTGGCGTGCTACCTGCTGCCAATTGTTCCTCTGCTTTGGCATCATCCTTCTCTTCCTCCTGCTCCTCTGCCTGTCAGCCTCTTGCAACTCCTGCTCATAGATGGGCATCCCTGCAAGCAGAGCTTCCAGCTCCATGGATGCTAATGTGAGTGGCAGCATGGTTGTGTTGGAAGGTGTTTGGGGTGTAAGTGTGGTCCTTTTCAACGTTCACAGTGCTCATGGTGTGCAACTGGGCTGATTGGGACCACCTGTGAGCTGTTGTTGCCAGTGCTTTTGGCACGGTTTTCACAGTATCATCGACATTTCGTTGCTCTTCTTTCCATGAAGACAGCAGTCATAATGCTGCCTTGGTACCATTGCGCCAGTGTTTTCCTGGTATGGCATTCAGGGTTGCCAGTGTTACAGCTGACGGTGCTGTCAGCTACAGTTGCACAATCACCCATGTTAACGGCAACGTTGTTAATGCAACGGTCCAGAAACTGTGGCGATAACGCTGATTACTGACACAGTTTCAACCCCCATACTTGTAATGACCCCCACACTCTTTTAAAGGCATTACATGTATCATTTGCAGTGTACAATCTAAACTTTCTACAGTTCCAGTCAAAAGTGTTTTATTTAAAAGTGCAAGAAACATACCTGGTATTTTTCACTCATATAGTCTAACTGCAAGGTATCTAATTTTAGTATGATGTGCAGCCGGCATACTTATTTGATGAAACTGACTCTTACATCTACTTTTATCAAGACAAGCTAGAGAGTGAGCCAGAAGTACTGTTTTTTCACAAGCTTCACTGTCATCTATTCTCTGTAGCATCTTGATTTGTCTTTGAACATTATTATGTTTGTGCAAAACTTGCAAAATTTTCTTTTAGACTTTAGAAGAAAACGTATCAATATTGCAGAAGAAATTGCACGTTGATACCTCACTTTGCTTTTTAGGTTTTATTCTATACTGACCTAAACTTTCAATTTCTGTATTATTATTCCTTCTTTTTTAGAAATCAAATACATTTGGAGTTCATAGCTACACACACTCTAATCAATGGCAAGAGACAGATTAGTTCCTTGAATGTAACTCTCCTCATTAAAAAATCTATCTGTATGAGAAGTGAGTTTCCACTCTCCACCAAACACGTCACAAATGTTGTCACATTTAAGTACTTGAACTGTTTCTATATTTCTATGGAATGGTGTAGTCACTTTAAGTAATTTCTTACGTTTATTCAATACAAAAATGGACAATTTTCTTTTCATATGAACTGTTTTTTTTTAATTATGACTTCTACTTTTTTCTTTTGCAAAAAAACATTTACAACATATCTATATTTTGGTTTCACTCTTCTCCAAACAATTGTAAACATTTAAAGTGCTACATTTTCCTATATGTGTTTTGTGTCCTTTATCTAGTTCACCTTACATGCAATTACTATTGTACTGTGATCTGTGTCCCTTAGGCTCTCTCCCCCCTCTAGGTCCCATCTCAACTGGGGTTACTGTTTTACAATGATCTGTGATTTGTGTTTTGTATCCTTTTTCTGTGTTCCCTCATTTGTGGTTAGCATTGTACTGTGATATGTGCCCCTTAGGCTTGCTCCCCCTTTCTGTCCCCCCCTCAACTGTGGTTACTATTGTAATGTGATCTGTGTCCCTTATGCTCTCTCACCTCTCTAGGTCCCCCCTCAACTGTGGTTACTGTTGTACTGTGATCTGTGTCCCATCAGGCTCCCTCCTTCCCTCTAGGTCCCCTTTCCTTTTGGTTACTGTTGTTTAATGACCTGTGTCAAATTAGGCTCGCTCCCACACCTTTAGGTCTCATCCACTGTGGTCTCTGTTTTACTGTGAACTGTCCCCACTGGGCTCTCTCCTACTCTCAAGGACCCCACACCTCGGGGGTACCATTGTACTGTTAAGTGTACCTATCTGCCCCTTCTGTGTGTTCTTAACAGTGTGACCCCTCACCCATGTGCAGCGCTGGGCTGTGCATCTCTCCTCCCTCTTTCACTCCCTCCACCCTCCTACTACCTTGTTGCACCCTTGACGATGCTTTCCGTCTCCCCTATTGTCATGCCTACAACACGTTCATTCATCATGCCTACAACACGTTCATTCACCCAGCCATGTGCTCCTTCCCGACCAGGTTCCAGACCGGGTACTAGTTCTCACGTTAGATCAATCTCCATTCCCCCCGTTGAGATTAGATCTTCCGCTGGTGGGAGGAGTTGGGGAGGCCATCAGAGACAACGTCAGCTAAGGGGTCATCGCCTTTATCCCAAGAGGCGGCTCCCCTGGCGTATGTCCTCAATGCACAATCGGGCCACCTCTGGCAAACAACCACTAAGGGCTTCAAACCTGCACAATACCCAGACCTTGACTGGACCACGTGTTATGGCTCCCGCCACTCATACTCCCCAACAACAGACAGATCCATAAGCTTATCATGGTACGGCATTGCGGGTTGCCGCGGTAACGGCCACGCCTCTTTGGACCACTGCATTCTCATTGGATCCAGCAACGCTCAAGCCTCCACCGACCAACGCAATGGTCACATGATGTATAATGCATCCTTAGTAATCACATGACATGTCTCCATGTATTTAAGGAGCTCCAGAATGCTACACAACGCTTCTCAACTGTTTGCTTACGCCGTTGTGGAGCCTCTTCTTCGTTCTTGTTGCCTTGAACTACTGTTTTTGACCACAGACTACGTATTCCAGATTCCTCGGCTATTCCCTTTTTTGTTACTTTGTTTGGTCTCTTTTGGACTCTTGGAATTACAGACCACGGACCGTCCCTTGGATCAGCTTTAGTCAACTCCTTTGGCAAAATCATACCCGGACTCGCTGTTGATAACTTGGTACTCCAGCTTTTATTCTCCAGGAGCATCCTACTCAGGTGGTTTCCAGTGTGGCATTCTGTCTTTCCTCCTCTGGCCTCCCTGATCTCAGTCCACTGAGGGAACAAGCATTACCCCATCGTTTAGGATTTCCATCCAGTGGTTCTTGGTAGGTGTCATTCTCCTTTGTGTAATACTGTATAGTTCTGCCTTGTGTGTTCCTGATCTTACCTGTTCCTTTTCCCTTACAGCAGTCATCTGGACCACGCGGGTATCCTGTTTCTCCACCTGTGGCCCTAATCCTCGAACAGCAAGTGACTACTTTCAAGCTGTTGGTTGCATAGGGACAGAGGTATTCTTGTTCCTCGCGACCATCAAGTCTTGACACCTATATTCTCTAACTGCTGCTCTATCTTTGATGCCTCTCACTAAGTTAGGAAGGAAGAAGTTCAAGAGGGACATGCTGGTCTCCAACCAAGGCCCCGCTATCGCTGACACCTACATCAGTGCTTCCTCCAGACAGACTCTTACCGACATCCTTTTGTCGATCCCTCTTCATACCTATGGACCTCTGGACCACTCACATGGTCCCCGCTATCTCTCCTTTGTCCTCCTCTCCCATTAACGGTGGCACTCAGTGGGATGTCCTCTTGGCCCCCTTCCACTCCTCCAAGACCATCATTAATGTCTATCTGAATGGCAACGTCTTGGTCCAGGGCCGTTAGCCCAATGTCATCCTTTTCGATAGGTGTCTCACGTGTCTTATCAACTTCCTTCCTTCTTCTGCTGCTCCTACCATCACCACTCTGGCTTATCCGCCACCTCCTCCTTCAGCCACCTCTATGGCACCTTCATCCTCTTCTCTGGATAATTTGCCACCTCGTTCTTCCACCTCTGTCCACTCTCTGGTCCCTCGACCACTTCCACAGGACATACCTCAAGCTTGTAATCCTCAACGGAAGGCTTTCAAATGTGAAAACCTACTCCATGTCGCTACTCTCAATTCTCACTCTGCTGTCAAACACTCCTCTGACATCTGGCACCCCCAAAGAACCTTTTGATATTGATATTTTATTTACATAGCGCCTATACACAACATGTTTCAAAGCGCTTCAAGGTGGGGAAGGGAGCAAGGGAAAAATACAACATTCTTACAAAGGCCTTGAAACATTAAGAATGGGCAAATAAAACTATAGTACTGGGCCTGACGACATTTCAGATCGTGCAAGAGCATGAACACCAAATGAGGGGAGAAAAAAGAGGGGGGACAATCAATAGACTATTGTATTAGGCCTGACATTTTTGATAGTGTAAGAACATTAAACACAAAAAAGGGGAGAATGAAAGGGGGGGACAAAACAATGGACTATCATGTTAGGCTTGAAGACATTTCTGATAGAGTAAGAGCAATGACTATGGTGGGGGGAGGGGAAGAAGAGGAGACGTAGGCAGGGAAAGAGAGAGGTAAGGGTAATCTGAGAATTGGATGAGTACGGTGAGTGGAGATAAGGCTGGCGAGTTTCAGGTGTCCAGGAGCAAAAGGGAGAATAGAAGAAATGTGGGGTGGTCAAGAGGATGGGGTAGGGTGGAAAGAGGAGAGGGAGGAGGAAGGCAGGTTAGCAGGCAGATGTGAAACACAGTGGGGCCACTAGGCACATCCGAAAACAGAATTTGCAGGCAGAGGTGAAACACAGTGGGGCGACTAGGCACAGCCAAAAACAAAATGTACAGGCAGATGTGAAACAAAGTGGGGCCACTAGGCACAGCCAAAAACAGAATTTACAGGCAGACCTCATACAAAGTGGGGCCACTAGGCACAGTCAAAAACAAAATGTGCAGGCAGATGTGAAACACAGAGGATCCACTAGGCACAGCCAAAAACTGAAATTGCAGGCAGGTGTGAAAAATAGTGGTGCTACTAGGCCCAGCCAAAAACACAATTTTGCAGGCAGATGTAAAACGCAGTGGGGCCACTAGGCCCAGCCAAAAACAGACTAGGCAGGCAGATGTGAAACACAGTGGGGCCACTAGGCACAGCCACACACAGAATTTGCTTGCAGATTTGAAACAAAGTGGGGCCAGTAGGCACAGCCAAAAACTGAATTTGTAGGCAGATGTGAAACACGGTGGGGCCACTATGCACAGCACGCAAAGTTAGGGGTGGAAGTCCGAGGGAGCCAAATGCAGGAGGGAGTCAAGAGTGTAGAAGTAAAGTCAAGCAGATTAGTCTAACCAGTAGGGCAGGAGTGATGATGTCCGGCAGTGTCCTCAATGGCATGGGGGGTCACGGCAGCCAACATGTGTTGAGGTGGAGTGTAGGGGCAGACCGCAGACCTGGCCAGGCCATGGACAGGGAGCAGACAGGGGCCTTTGTTGTGGGCCTTAGAATAACAGGCCAGCTCCCCCTCCTGATTGCTGCAATTGGTTGAAAAATACCTAGGCAACCCTTGGAAGGGGGAGCAGACACAGACAACGGGCAAGCTCAATTGGGCAACGTGATGCAGCCATCTTGGAGGGCCTAGGCAGTATTGTGCACAGATGAAGATCACCAAAGAAGAACAAAAACCTATGGCAGATGGGCTAAGCGGAACCAAAAAATGCTGGCCTGATGTTATCTTTGTGCACTTTCTTTTTCCATGTATTAGAATACACAAAATCCATTTAAACAATGCACCGACATGCGTGTCTCCAGTAATTCAGAGCAGGCTTACCCCGTCAATGCTGACTCCACGGGAGGATTAACCGGCATGATCAGGCATGAAGGAACGCTGGCAGCAAGGCTTCAACAGGGAGAAGAAATGAGGAATGAATGAGGGCCTTGTGGTGGGCCTTAGTGTGACAGACCAGCTCTCACCTCTTGGTTGCTGCAATTGATTGAAAAATATCAAGGCAACCAATGGGACGGGGAGCAGGCACAGGCAACAGGCAAGCTCAATTGGGCAACATGGTGCAGCCATCTTGGAGGGTCTAGGCAGTATTGGGCACAGATGAAGAGCCCCAAAGAAGGAAGAAAAGCCAATGCAGATGGGCTTAGCAGAAGCAAAAAATGCTTGCCTGATGTTATCTTTGCACACTTTCTTTTTCCATGTATTAGAATACACAAAATCCATTTAAACAATGCACCAATGTGCGTGTTTCTAGTAATTCACAGCAGGCTTACCCCATCAGTGTTGACTCCACAGGATGATTAACAGGAAGGATCAGGCTTGTAGGAGCGCTACCAGCAAGGCTTTGACAGGAAGAAGTAATGACCTGGATGTTCTTGTCGCACTGAGACATGGTTCATAACCAGCTCTGTCACAATTTTTGGCAGCGTCCTCCATGATGGGTACAAGATCCTCTCTAAAAATCATTACGAAGCGTCCTGGAGGTGGAGTAGCTCTGATTTTTCCAGAGATTTGAATTGGGACTGATTTCTATTTACACAGGATCTATGTGGAAGACACTTGTCTTATAATGAAAATGCTTCATGGAGCCCTCTGCTATCCTATATAGCATTTTAAATCCTAATAACCTGAAATAGCAAAATGATCTGTTAAGTCACTGGGTTTCCGAGTGTCACGGCATACTAGAGCAACTGGGAACAAAGAAAGAAACATTGCTGTCAAATCCAGAAAAGGTCAATAGGAAACATTGGCAGTATGACTGGATCTTGACCTTAAAGGACCCATGGGTCTTGTTAAATGTCACAGATGTAATGTTTGTAGACATGCCATCATAAAGAAATGCTTCTTACACCCTGTCACTGGCGTTTTGTGGAACATCAAGCATCTCATTACGTGTGATACCATATTTATTGTTTATGTTCTCTCCTGCTCATGTAATAAGTGTTATGTGGGCAGCACTACTTGTAAGCTGAAGATTCACATTTTGGGCTATGAAAACATTTGACCCGTCCTATGGCATGGTGAAGCATTTTCAAGAGTACCATGCCAATAATGCGCAGTTGCTCACTTTCTTTGGGGTCGCGCACATATCTTTGAATCCCAGAGGCGGTGATTGAGTACTACGGCTTCACCAACTAGAGACAAGATATATTTTGAATTTGGACACAACGGTCTCTCTGGGTCACAATACAGATGAAGAGCTGTACACGTTTATAGGAGTTTAGCTTAGGTTTATGATGTTCTGTTCTCCTTTGCTACATGTTTAATTTTGAATAAGTTCTATTTTTGCCACGGCATTGCGTATTAACATTGTCCTTTCTGATTATCGATGTGATTTTCTTCTGTTTAGTTTTTATCCATGTGGAGTGTAAGTTTTCCCTGTTGCTTGATGCTCGTTTTCACTTTATTTCTTTTTTTATTTTTGCCACATTAGTGTATAATTGATGTCATTGTTTGTATATCTTTGAAGCATGACGTCTGTCACTTTTGAGTGTGGATTGATGACTCGTTTATTTATATTTCAGAATCAGAAATGGGTATAAATCAAAAACTATTTTGTTCAATGTACAAGTACAGGTGGAAACAGCATGCCACAGTTTCTCGTTAATTAAGCTGATAAAGTGCACATGCTGGTCAGAAATATTACATACCAAAATGGCAACTCAACACTTAAGCACACAATCATCTTCCCTGCTCTTTCCCGTTCCCCCCACAGCAATCTGTGTTTCTGTGATGCAGTTTGCTTTGAGATGTCGGCTATTCATGGCGGTGCCCCAGGTTATAGCCAAGGGCCTGGAAAAAATGTTTGAGCTTTGTGTTGAAACATGGTCCCTAGCCCCCTACAATTCCCACAATTCACTTGGTGTCCTCTTGCCTCCCCACAACTCTATCCTGAATGCATTTGCAGGTTTTCTGACATGCAAAAGCTTTTTTTTCTGTGTTTTGTTTTCCGATACACTCAGCTACAGCCTGGGGTATAACCGTGGCTATCTCTAGTATTGAAAAGAAAATGCTCTTTCATTTATACTCACCCGGATTCTTCTTCATTTACCCAAACCACAAAAGTATTGCGAGTCAGCGGTTTGTTCTCAAGGTGTTTCGGACCTGATGCAAATCTGTCCAGCGGTTTTGGCTATCCGGTCCAGAAAATTAACTTTTTTGACTATTGGAAAATGAATGGGGACTAGGCCGAAACAGCATTTTTTTGTTTTCTTAATAAATGTTTTTCAAAAGAATCGTTCCAAAACTTTTCAGCATGGGGGATACTTCATAAAACACCACCTAGTAACAATCACTGGAAGCTCAACTCCAATTCAGAGCCACATCCACAAGGAGTTGCTTGCAAATTAGCCCAAACGCAAGTCTTTTGCTTCAGAAAATGACCTTTGTATTAGAGGGCAGTGCAGCTTTATACATGGCTTAATCGACTCCAGACAGACATTTCACAAGACTGCAGATGACTAAATACCTGATTTCTTCCTTATTATGGATCATCAGTTTAGTATAGTCTTTCTACTTATAGCCCTTTGTCCTGTGCTATTGTTTTGGGTTTTCCCTCCCGTTTACTCTAGTATAGTCTGGCTGGCAGTCTTGTGGTTGGAGCATTAGGCAAACACCAGAAAAGTTATGGTGGGTATAAAAAAGCTTGAAAAAACACTTTCAACCCATTCACACATGCCACAATGCCACCTAATAACCATAACTGGAAGTTCACCTCCAGTTCAAATTCACATCAGCAAGGCACAAGTTTGGTTTGCAAACTTGCTGAAATATTTCTGACCCTTTCAGACACATTTTGGCTTCTCTGCAGTAGTAGACTGGCCTACAGGGGAATGTTGACATTTTCTAGAGTGCCTCTTCACTGTGGTATTCTATTTGTGGATAGTTCTTCTCTTTTAACTTTTTTTCGCAGACATCTCACCCCTCTTTTTCCATCTCTCATTCACCATGTTTCTTAGAAGGAAATTGTTTGTAATACAGTGTCCCATCTGTTATTCATCACAATTAGAAATGCTTTTCGTTAGATATTTTGTTATTTTTTAACCTCTTGTTCATCCCTATATAGGGGTATGTTCACTTTCAAATTCACTATTTGGACCAATTTTTCCAAAATGTCTTTTGTAGAGAATCTTCAAACCCTATGTACCCAATCACCTGCTATACATTTGAGTGAGATGGAGGGGGAATTGGATCCAAGCAGGAAGGAGACTACTCAGCCTGTAAGTGCAATACAGATCCAACAACTAGCAAAGTGCAAGAAAATCTGAAAAACAAAGAAGAATAAAATAGCAAGAAAAAAAACATTAGCGATAGATCTATGAAAGGTCAGTATAAACACTACTGATTTCAATATTTTTTTCTGAATGATAGTAACAATAGTACATTATTAGAAGATGACTCTTACAGCCTTGAGAACAAGGACATCGGAAACAAACCAACAACAAAAACTTCTATTCAAAGGAAAACGCTAAAAAACAAAGCACATAAAGTAAACAAAGTTAACCTGCTAAACTGTGGGGCAAGAAATGCACTAATGCCAACCAACAGGTCTTCTCAATCAACACCACTTTCACCACTTTCTCCAGCACAAATTTAGGTGACAGCCTTCACCTTTGCAAGCACTAATTTGTAAGAATTTGTAAGAAGAAAATAGAGTATGAATCCCAACGTTCTGCTGAGAATGTTGCGCACTCCTGGCCATCAGCAACAGAAGACACCCATTAAGTAATGTAATGGCTCGCAACAGTGGGAGACCGTACAGGAAGGCTCACTAACACACTGTTAAGCAATGATCACCCTGAAAGGGATTTCCAAGGTGACTTTAGGTTGCCAGTCCACCACTGCTTCTGCCCATTTAAAATATTTTGCCTCTGTGAGATCTACATTCTGGACGTATTGTTCAGCTTTGCTTCAAACTCCTTTAGCCCCACCTTTGAAGGATTTTCATAAGCCCTAGAGAGATTATCATCAAGCCAAGTGTAGATCATGAGTTGGACAAGCCACCAGTTCTCTGACATATTTTTGGAAATGTGTTGGGTCTCTAACCTGTAGGCAAGAGCAAAATTCCCTAAGGCAGATGGAAAGGGAAAATAGACGTTTGGGTCCACCCTACAAGTTTGTACCCTTAAAAGTTACCTAGTGAATTTTCTCAAGACGATGTAGAGGTAGAGCATAATGCGGTTTCGACACACAGTGCTACAGTCATTTGCATCGCAATAAGTACTTGATTGGTGTTCCATTCACAGGTGCGAGCTGTGACTTTAATGTATGGCCTGCATGTGACTGCATCCCCATGAATTTCAGTGCAGCATAGTATGTGGGGAAAACAATTGTGCCTGATCCGCTCCACAAATAGGAGTCCATCCACTGCCTTGCCTGTAACACATAGAAGAAAAAGCTGTCTTCCTTCTAGAACAATATGTTAATGTTAAAGATATATATATAGTGTACCATTACCAATAGAATTGGTCCCCAGGCGCTCTGGTGGATCTGTAAACAAGAAGGAGGTTGGATAGGGTTAGTCGGGTGGAGGGGGGGTAGGAGAGTGGGAGAGGTGGTGTGCTGTTGGCGGCTTCAGTTCGGTATACACTGTGTGCTGAGCTTTGGTGTGAGTATCGGACCGAGCGAGACCTTGTGTGCTGTTGGTGCTGTTTATGTATTGTTTGTTTGTTGTTGATGCAGTGTGGTAAAGTGTGTGTGGTTTGCTGGGTGAGAGATGGTTGTGTACATTTTCAGGTGAGTTAGGAATGCAGAGACTCAACACTTAAGCAAGTTTGGTTAGTGGGGTCTGTATCCTGATTCTAGTACATTTTGTTCCATTTAAATTGTATCCCTATGGGTGGGGTTATTGCTGATTTCCTTTATTGCCCATCTGACTGTTGTGTGTGATGGCGCAGCACACTCCCACTGTATCTGATTGAATTTTGTATAATGTGATTGGGTATGTCTATTTCTCTCCCTCTGGTGTAGGAGCTAAGGGTTGGGTGTCCCCTGTTCCCTTGCAATCTATTGTGACAGGGGTCTGTTGGAGCTTGGCTGTGGTTTAGGGCCAGGGTGCTATTGATGAATCGTCCTAGTACTTTTGTCTTGATCTGCCTATGTTTTCAGTCTTTAGTGTCCTCCTATCATGGCTATCTCTCAGTTAGTCATTCGGTATGTTGTGGAGTGTCTTCCTTAGATTCTATTTTTAGTTGATTGGTGGGAATCTGGATCTGTGTCTTCATTCATCATTTGTTATAGTTGTGTGTGTGTACATGTGGGTGGTCTTCTAGTTACAAAGTGAAGAGCCAAGATTTGAGCAGTTTCCTGAATAGTAGGTGGTTTCATGTGTTGCGTATGTTCTTTGGTAGGTTGTTCCAAGTTTTCAGCAAATTTCCCTTTGATCTCCATTTGCTATGGAATGTGAACAATGCTCACAATTCTGCTCTCCTCATGAGTGAACAAGCAAGAGTAATGTACATGGTGCTCCTACATTGACATGCTCCACGAAAAAAAGCAGTCTATACAGTAGCAGTATACATAGCAAGGCAGTCGTCTCTGCCTTGCTATGTATACAGACCTCTACAAAAAGATAGTAAAATCGCCATTCAAAGATTGAAGCTTGTACATATATGTATTCTTGTCGTTTTAACTCAAACTGAATGTGGTACCAATAAACAAAACAAAAATGAACAACTGAAACCCAGAAAGGCTAGGAGAAAAAGGGTGGAATCGTTTTTTTCTTTTTTCTTTTTTTTTCTCTAAATGCAGGCTTTTGCATAGCGGCAAATGTAGTGAAACATCTATAGTTAATGAAAATGTGAGTTAAGAAAGAAGTGCCTGGGCATTACGAAAATAAACATTTTACAGAGAAAGCAGGTAAAGTATCCTTGGGATAAAGCATATTCAAATACTGTGCCAAAACCACAAACTCGACTTTTTTGTATGCACACAATTATAGTATCCACATTTTCAAGTAATTCTATATGAACCAAGGATAAAACCTGACATATATTTGTATTCAGTTTGCTGTTGTTATAAGATGCTCAAATATATTTGTATTCCAGGTTTCTAGAAGTCCAGGCTTTAAACGTGCTTGCAAATATCCGGAGGAAACAACATTACCTTAAATTCAACATATTTGCTTTTGAATTGCTCCGCACCCTTCTCACTACCCCACAGCTCCTTTCCAAAATGTGTATTTGTCCTGCTTGTTTGAGATTATTCCATTATCTCAGACTGATGGGATTCTAGCCTAAAACTGAGACACTAATTATCGTGCTCGGCTCCTCTGCGTCCTGATACCTGCCTACGATTTAGCCTCTGATACGCTGCACCTGGGATTGTGCTGGGCTGCATAATCAGCATTTAGTGTGCTTCTGTGATGCCAGCGTTTCTAGATCGAACCTTACACCTGGCGAATGCGGGACTCCTTTTCCGGGATTATTAATCAGGAGATGGCGAGCCAGCAGGGCTGCTCTTCAGGAATAAAGAGTTGGCGTTGAGAGATTGCGTTGTTCCCCTGGTAGTTGGGGTAAGGCACACGATGTTCACATCCTCATACTGCTAGATTTCCAATAATACTTTTGAAAAAGACGCAAAGCCACGCATTTCAGATTTGAATTACTGAAGTCTAATTTCTAATTATAACCGAGAGCCAGGTGTATTACGTCTTTTGAAACAGTGCACAGTCGGCAGCGTGCAGTGTAGATGTTCATTCTATCAATGTCCTTTTGTGAATACCAGTGAATTGTGCTGAAAGGCTATTAGTCAATGCATGCAGCTGCTTATATGGCATCAAGTGTTAGTGTCCAGTGGCATCCCGGGAGGATAGCACAGTGGCAGCGTGCGCGTCTTGGAAGCAAGACGACACAAAGCAACAACAGGTTCGATCCCCGGGTCCGCGCTTAGAAACCTCTGAGTGTTTAAGCGCGTTATAAATACGTAACTAAGACAAAGAAAAAACACAATTGCACAACTAAGAAAAACTAACAATTCCTGTAACAGCGCCTCGATGCCTGCGGGCTGTGTGAGCGCTTTATAAATGTAAATAAATAAAATAAATAAAATAAATAAAATCATCATAAAACATTCTTTGATTACCGTTCAAGGCATTAAGCAAAAGGGCAACTTGATCACTATTACTCATGATTTAGTATTACAAAAATCTCGTAAATTAACTACAATAAACATATATATACTTTTCTTCCTGCTGCTAAAATCAGATAAGTGGTCAACATATTATTGTGTTTTTACTGCTGAGGGATTCATTAACTAAATCGTTTAAAACAATGTTTCCACCATTAATCCTAACTTGAGTGACAGGCATATTGGTAGCCATGCGAAAATGTCTTTGCAAAATGATGTCTCTGATGCGTGAAGCAAGTCGTCAGTGGTAGAGCGGGGTCTTACTTGCAGGGATGGCGTATTGAAAATGGGATTAAGTGTCGTCTACTGCCGAAAATTATGAATTAGCTAAAGGGTACGTCCAATGCACCTGAATCCTCCCTCAACTTCAGACCACCACTGAGAGAGCACGCCAATGCTGGCCAGTGTGATCAGGATTCCTGGTTTCCCCTTGTGCCCAGTAAACAAGAAAGTTCAAGCCCAATGGTCCATGCAAGGCCATGGATGTTTTTCTCATCCAGCTTTTTCTGGTCCATTGGGCATGCTGGTTGGGATGCTGCAGGGCCATTTTGGACTTAGAGCAGATCCAGTCTTTCCCTAAGCTAATGGCATTTAAGAGACATTAAATGGATTGTACTTGCTCTGCACAGCAACCATAACTAAGTTAGAGGTATTTAATAACACCCTCTACTTCTTACTACCTGCAGCAGGTAAGTAATTGAAAATAGATTGTGTGTGTGTGTAGGTAGGTAGGTGTGATTGTTTTCAAGGGGTTGTTTGAGCTATTGTGTGTGTCTTTGTGTATGCACACATGTGTATGTGTGCACATGTTCAAGTGTGTACATGTTAGTATGTACGTATGTGCGCATGCTTTTGAATTCACATGTGCCTGTGTGTGATGAAATTTGCATTTGTGGTTGTGTGTGTGTGTCTGGGAGGTAGGGTGTTGATTGCATTGATGGTATTGGATGGGGCAAATGGATCAGGAGGTGATGGCAGTGATTTACTTTTGACACTGGCTGATAAAATAAGTTTTATGGGGTCATGCTGACCTATTTTCATAGCATTCATGCAATCATTTATTATAGTGCAAATATAGTTCAACAGGTGAAGTTCACATGTGATTCTTGTGTTCTTACAGCTTCATTAACACAGTGGGAATGTTTGTCACTACAGTGGAGATGTTGGCTTTTTAGGCCCTAGCAAATAAAGGTGTTCTTGCAGTGGGAATAATGGTATTGGTAGGCACAGCAAACATGAGTGTCTCCCCACAATGACAACACTGGCTTTATTGTGCACAGAAAACATTTATGTTAATACAATAACAATGTTGTTACTATTGGGCACTGCAAGCAACAGTGTTCCTTACAGCAGCAATGCTGGCATTGGCGGGTACAGCAAAGGGAAGTTGTTTTTACAATGGCTGTACTGATTGTATATATGCATAGCCAGCATGAACATGTATTACAGTGGTGATACAGCATTATTAGGCACAACTAACATGTGTGCTCTTGCTGTGTCAGTAGTGGTCTTCTAAGGCATAACACAGACATTGTTTGGCACAATGAACACAGAAATATGTACAGATGGGCTTAAATTCGCAAGAGCATAAAATTAATACTCAATAATGGAGTACTCCAAGTGCATGGTAAAACCCAGCTTTAGTCAAATCATAAATTCTCGACTGGGGACAGCATACAAACAGCTCTCACCAAATGCAATGAGTGTAAGCAGATTTTGTACTACAGATACGTCAACAATAATGACATACTATGATTTCAGTTTCCAAACTTATGAAGGGTTATGATTGGTTAATTCTTTAAGATACATACAAACTACTTAAGTGTTACTTTCTTCATTGGTCTAAACCTATCTGAGCCCATCCTATCCCAAATAATATTTTCACTACATCATTATATTTGCCACTAATTGGCTGGGATTATTCATCATGGCAAGGACGATTTTTATTGGTTGGAACATTATTCACCATCCTTATGCACTTTGACACAGTGTCAAAATATGAGAGACACATATGGTAGGGGGAGAGGGAGGTCCATGGTCTGCAGTAATTTCCAATTAAAAGTACTCATAATTCCCAGGCCATGTGGCCTATCAGTTCCTTTGTATTTGGCCTTGTGTATTGTCTTGTGTCTGTACCTGAGTAGGGAGTTTCAGCAGGTGTTATCTGTACTTGGCTTATAATTAATAGCTAGTGTTATTCATGTCTTGGTCACATATTAGGGGACTGTGTTGGAGAATGGAAAGCAAATTCTAACGTGCATGTTGTTCTCTTTGTGGCCACTAGAGACACACCTCATCTATTCACGACTAAATTATCTTGGGAGAATACTGCTTCTTGCTTGTGGAACTGTTATCTTGTCCCTGAATTCTGCATCTCCATTACTCCCTTCTGTGCATCTGACTTTGGCACTTGCTACAAACTACTGCCTGGGTAGTCTGAAGCTTCTAAAATAAATGTGTTTTTGTGAATTCAGCATCTTTGTCTGAGGCCTTACTACTCATAGGTCTGCGACAGCCTCTGTGCTAAGAAAATGGAAGCACTTCTGCGCTTCTCGTCTCCATATTAGAGACCTGTATTTGTCAGTTCATGTTACATTTGCCTTGTGCATCTTCCAAATTTTGATTTCCCTACACATATATTCTTCATCTATTCTGCCTATAAATAATTCTTCCATATCAGTGTAGTGATTCCCTCTTTTGGAATACTGTAATACTCCTCCCTTCTATGCTATCAACAGCAAGCTACTTGTGCTTTCTACCATCTATCTGTAATCCCTACTGGTGTTGCACAACCAAACTAATTTGTTATGGCAGAGGCATGTACATTGGTTATTTAAAGTATTGCATCTTAGAACCTGCCTTAGTTTGTCTCATCTCTCACTCCTAGATTTATGTGGCGGTAGTGCTGCATCAGCTGGTATTGTTTCTCCCCTAGACGATAATGGTGAGGATTAAGGGTGCAAGTTGGTACTTTCATTGCAGGGGCAGTAGGAGTTACCTGCATATTCATCTGGAACTCTTTGACTATCATACTCTTCTCCAAGCAGAGTGAGCTGGCAGGTCACTCTCCCCGGCTGGAGCTTCACTTCAGAACAGCCTCACTGCACCTCTCAGAGTTCAGCCAGACCTCTTCAGGTTCCGGAAGCTGCTCAAAACACTGCTTTTCTCTACGTCTGTCTCTCTCTTTACCTTCTGTGCTAATCACCCCACTGCCGCTGTGACAGGGAGCCTGATCCTCATGAATCAAACATGATTCCAGGCCCATCTTCCCAGTCGATACAAGAACCCTTCTCCTCACTGCACTGCCCTTGCAAGCCCCTGATTGGCGGTTCTGCATATCACCTTGGGAGTTGCCTGCACTAGCACGTAGCCTGAGGTTCTCCTTTGGCCCTCCTTAGCACGCCCTGTGAGGAATTCAACCACCCACACGGGGGGGTGTACTCTCGCCTGGGCTTTTTTGAATTTTTAAAGAAATGGAATGATGGAAGATCAACCTCAGAAAATGTGTGGGGCTTATCCACACATATCGTCCTATGGTCACCGCACAACAAGCACATAGTCAAGTGTACTTCTGGGGGAAACAGCCTACAGGTGCATTCCTCCCTGTCACATTTTGCTGGAAGGCGACAGCCATGGGTACATCAAAGCATCACAGGAAGGGGGGAGGCAACACCTTCCTACTGCCATGGCCACCCTAATTAAATATCAATGGCTTCATGGATCTGCCCCTTTTCTATTGTCAAAGTTCTGTGTGGTGGCATTGCATACTTATGAAAGTTAAATGAAAGCAGTCCTGTGAAGAGGCCTGGTCACAGAACTAACACAAAGGACAGGAAGCTAACACCTCTTTGATATGCAATGTGTCAACTTGAAGCTAGCTACCATCCCTCTGTATGTTTACAGTAGGCAATCCCTAAAGGGAACCCCCATTTCAGAGGGAAGAAGTATGTGATTTGATGGAGACAGACAATCTGTTCTCACTACAAACTTCAAGGGAGACCTGTGCTTTGCTCAATAGTCCACAGAACTCAATTAATCATAGAGACACTTTGAACCCCAACAGACAGGAAAATGGGTGGGACTTTATAGTACATGTTGTCACCCCTTACCTTTCCTATTGCAAATCACTCTGCTTATGACCTCACACATAACAGAAGACGGTTAGTAGGGACCCAGGATTGGTTCATTAAGGTAGGCATAGCCTGCACCAATTACTCAGGCCCATTTGGCTTTAAAAGAGGTTGGAGCCCCTCACTTAACAGATCATCCGACGACTTTGAAAGGAGTAAGAAGATGGACTCATTTGGACCCTGGCTGAAGATACTGTCTGCCTTACAGCTTCCACCATTGAAGGAAGGCCAGGATTTCCAATAGGGAAGCAAGACACCTCTCCTAACATCTCCCAGGGAACAGAGGGAGATACCAACCTCAGAGGACCCATCCAGCAGCTCCAGAACCAGTACCCAGCCAGCAAACAGCGTGCCATGCTAGATTCTGCTAGCAAGCTACCTAAGTGGGAAGGGCCAGAGAGTCTCTGACCAAAGGACAAGGCCGTTGCCTGCAAACACTCTCCTCAGCTTTGAGCCATCTACCTTAAAGGACGACACAAGCCCAGCGAACAAGCTGCGAGGAGAGTCACAACAAACATCATCCAGTGTCCATCTTTTTTGCACATTTTCAAGGCAGTCGAACCCTCGAACTGCGACCGGCTGCACCAATGACTGTTGTCATTCTGCATTCACTAAAGCCATCCGAGACGCATTGACCAGCATTCCAGATCCACTAACAAGCACAGAAACAACAATTACAGTCTGCAGCCGTCTGTCTAGCCCCACTGCCTGCCACCTGATACCAACAGCTGTCACCCATCTTGAACTTTGTCCCAGGAGCTGCAAAGTGTCCTGGAACCGAGTTGATGCTGTCAAGCATCAAGATCATCTCAAGCACCGGCTACATTGTGGTTCTGACCCCCTGGTCATTCTCCAAAGTTCCCTAGTGACATTTACAACACCTTGCTCCCTTGGTGCTGAAACCAAATATCCTTGAACATTTAAGACTGATTGCTTTAATGACTATCCACCTGTCAGTATCAAGAGTGGATCCCTTCCTTCGTCAAACTGTCTGTCCTCTGTGTTCCTCTACAGGGTCGGTAGTATTTTGTAGTGTGCTAGAACTGTAGAAATGTAATAATAATAAAGTAGATATTTGAATACAACCTTGACTGGGCGGTCCCTTTTATTAGTGGGTAATAATTGTATTTTCGCTGTGTTGCAACTAACCAACGATCCACAAGCTTGCAGAGTTAAGCCTGCCATTCCATCCACATTACCAAAATCGGACAAGGAGGTTTATAATTTATTTGTATTTCAAATCTATTCAGATCCCTTCTGGTGTACTAGAAGTGTGGGGCTGATTGATGGTTTAGAACCTGATATTCATTCCTGGACCACTGGTGCCCCGGAAGTTGATTCATCACACTTCCCTCCCTGGCCCTCCACCAGCACTTGCCCTCTCCTTGCCCCCCTACCCTTCTTTTCTCCTGCACTTGCATGTCCGAATGCCACAAGGACTAGTAGGACCATAACAGTATTTTATTGTTCTTGCCATTGTTATTTTCCCCTGTTCCCTTCCCATTTAGCCATTTGCCACGTTGAAACATTATTCAGTTGTATAAGCGCCTAACAAATGCTCAATACAATAAAATTAAATTAAAAAATATTGGTTCCATACAAATGTTCAATAAACAAATAAAATAAATCAGCCTTTTTACATTGGTTTGGGGCTATTTTCATAACACAAAAAGCTATCAGGACCAGTACCAGTATGGCAAGTAATATTTTGAATGTGTTCGACAACCAGGTGGGAACCCATGAAAACGCGTAGCTAAACCAGTCATAATTTTCAATGTCCTCCATTTCTAACACCATCTTAGAGTGCAGCTCCTGTAAGGTTGTTATGGCCTCTGTAAGTAACCCATTCTGCTCATCATTTGCTGATGTGCACATGAAGCAAAATGTGCCTATCTTGGCCCAAACACCCATCTCCATAGCCAACATGAGATCAAGCACATAACTATTTTGGAGACTCATTATCTGACTGCTCTCAACTCCTCTTTGATAGCATTGATAGTTTGCAACAGCTCCCATCTGGTGTGTTTAACCATTTGGCATTTGTTGCTGCTTGCAAGCGAGGGGCAGTATTGAAGGTAAAGAACATTGCTGTTCTGCCAAACAGTTTATTCTCATCTGATATGTCATTAAGGGCCTTGATTGGTTTTGCCAAAAAATAATTTGCCCTACGAGTATATTTTCGGGCTAGAGACCTTTCGTTTCTGATGTGTGTGCTCATCAGGGGAAAATCACCAATCCGCTCCTCACTTCATGGCACCACCAGAGCCGATGCATTAATTACTAATATTGAGCATTTGCCTCCCCAATTTGGAGGGAGCTGCATATATGATTTTGAACCACAAACCTAATAGTTTTCCAATAATACAGATGTGCTCATCTTCATGTCTGGTGAGTCCATAATTCCTTGGCAACCCTCAATCACTCCTATTTTCACAGACCCATTGTTTCTGAAATACAGGGTTGTACTTTTTAATTGTATTATGGGTACTGGGCCTGCTTCATCTTCTACCGAGGTAAGCAATTCGGATTATTTAGTCCACTCTTTAAGGTACAACCTGTTTGCATTCTGCACAACCTCCATAGGTACTGTTATGAGTGCTTGCTCTGCAGCCTATGAGCCTGTCAAACCATTCCTCTGTGGTCAATACTCTCCCTGCTATGTGTAAATGAGGCTTACTCCAGCACCCAGATATTTGTTTCACTTCTGTATTGGTACACTGCAACAATTTATGACCCTCTATTTTGTTTACTCCACTCTGCGGGCCAGACAATATGTATTTCAATACCTTATGTTGTGTTTGTGTGTTAATCATTAGAGGCATTTGTTTAATGAAGCTTTCCTCCTGAAGGGAATCTGACTTTTTTGCCTATTGTATAGTGGCCTTTTTTCCCTCAATTTGCCCTCTTGTGGCTCATAGTGCAAGATGTGTTAGGCAATGTGTTCTGTATGTATTTACTTCTGGTGCTTTGAGCAATCAGGAAGCACTCATGGCAAATGGAATGAGAGAACAGACAGAACAGATCTTATCAGACTTCTCAATTCCCACCATCAGCATGTGTTGATACCACACGTTGTTTGTAACATGGAGGGAATTTTCAAAATACTGAATCATGTGGTTCATGTCATCTTGCACATGTCCTTTTACTTTTTTCATTGGTATGCTCATTCCAAGGGATGTTTCAGGTGTCATCCCTATTGTTATAGTTTCGGGATCTATACTTGTGTTTTCATCACTGAATGCTACCCTTGCCAAAGGATTATGGTTAAACTGCTTCAATGCAATACAATAAATTCAATAAAAATAGCACAATGCATAAAAGAATGCTACAATCATGATAGCCAATACATCTAACTTATGTATATATGTGTGACTGTGGGCTTGTTTTGGTGTTAATTAGAAAATTCATTGTTATTTCAGAAAAAATATCTCTTTTGTTTCTTAAAAGGGTAAGCGTTCAAAAGAAAAACCTAGGTAAAAGTGAGATAAAATGTCTTTCTAAAACAGCATTTGCTTTAAAGTTAAATAATTAAACTGTAATACAAATGTTCCAAGCTCCTAAAAAAAAAGGATAAGTGTTCAAGAAAAAACAAAATGTATATAGGAAACATTTGTTCTTCTTCTTGAAATAAAAAAAGACCCACACGCTGTCTCTAGTTGTTTTACTCTTCTTGGTGCCAAATAGTAATTGCTCTACCCCTAATCTTCACTCCTGAAGGTGTGGCTATCTTGACCATGTACAGCCCTTTGAACCTCGGCTTACAACACTTTCTAGTGAAATTTCTATAAAAAATGTGGTCACCTGAGTACAAAGGGACAGGTTGTAACAAACTAGCAGGGTCAAACAGTTCATTGACATTTTTGGTGATTCTTGCTTGGCCCCCCTGACTCTCCTGCACCTGTTTGAAGATACATTTCAGAGTTTTAGTCATAGCCATCAAATAATTAAGCAATGAATTACTAAAAACTGTTTGTTCAGGCATGTTGGCATGGGCAATCGGGACATTTCTAAGTCATGTCACCAGCTCATGAGGTGTCAGGTGCTGGTCAAAGACTCACTGTTTTCGTAAAGTAAAAAGACCCAAGGGAAGGCAGTGCAGCCAATTCCTGTACGAAGAGTATTATATTTTGGCAATGCATTCTTTCAAAATGCCATTCAGGCACTCACAAATTGCATTCACTTGGGGGTGATAGGCATGAGAATTTGTGTCTTTTCCCAATAGCGAGTTAATGTTTTTGAACAACTGATTTACAAAATGGGGTTTGTTGTCAGAACGCAGCACTTTGTTCACTCTCCATATATGAAATACCTCTTGTACGAGGAATTGTGCAGCCGATATTGAATCTGGATGTGTGGAGGGACCTGATTCTATCTAGTAAGAAAAAGGGCATAATACCACTATTAGGTATTGGTAGCCATTTTGACTATGAAGCATATCCACATAGTTGATATGCTAATACTGAAATGGTCCAGTAGGACGGGGTATTGCTCCTCTCACCATTCTCAATGTGTGATCAGCAGTGATTTCTGACACACTATGCAGTTGACAACCAAAATTTGTCACGTTAGCTTAAATTTGGAACAAACAGTCATCCGAAATAAAGGCTGCAAGACACTCCCTTGTTGTGTGTACTGGGTAGTGGAAATGTTATAGTGCTACTGTGAGCAACTATACAGACATGACAGGATTCCTGTGTTGTCCTGTCTGTCATGAAATTAGCTCTGTTGCTCTGTAGGGGATAATGAGCACCCCCTTTTCTTCAACAATTCCTGCTATGCTTGGGGCACACGTTTCTGCAACTCTACAATCTGTATTACTGGCAGTGCAAAAAGCAGGCGTTAAATTCCCCAACCCGCAAAGGGACCTCGTAGTAAGGATTTACCGGTACCGGTAAAATACTGGTACCGGTAAACCCTTACCGCCTACCGTGTAATGAGGCCCTAAGTCCTTGAAGGTGAGCAGAAGCCGCTTCTAATCAGTAGTTCAGGTGCCGGCTTATCTAGTAAACGCTGAAGTAAATGGCAGTTAAACCATTAATTAAATTCTTCTAGCGGTACTCCTTCGCGGAGAGTGGTATTTTCTGCTTCAGAACTGTCTGACCTTTAGCTCATGAACCGATACACACAGATAACATGCTAAGGAATGTTTCTCTGCTACGAACATGATATTTTTGCTGAAGTAAGAGCTCTATGTTCCCCATAACAAGAAAACTGTCTCTGCTGCCATTGCTAGAATAACTATGTTGAGACTGAATGAAGACTTGTCATAACGTGCCATGTTTGTCACTACTGTTGATCACCGAACCCTAGCCTGACTGATACGTTTATGGGAGGATCGAATTTCCTTCGTACTGATTGCATGTAATGTATATATGTTGTTGCTTGCTCTCTTGCATCTCACAAGGTCTGGGAACACACGTTGCGAGACGTTGAGACCCCAGTCGGCTGACTGTGATACTTTGAAATAAACGAGACTTGTTTGGAAATCGAACCTCTTGTCTGTCGTGTCACTAGTGTATATGGTTATTGTGCCTTAGTTTCCATATGCAGTCTTTATGGCTTAGCAGAGGGACGTTCAAGTGTTTCTAGTAATCTTTCTTACAATGGCACATGCTGTACCGGTGTACCATCTGCATGCTGGAAGCCCATCCTTTTCCAACATGACAGTCTTGAGTGCACTATTGACGTCACATAGGCGGAGTCAGAATACATATTTGCCGCCTCATTCTTATGTTTTCAAATGCTCAAATCATGGATACTAGTTTTGCTGCTTGCTCCGAAACATGTGCTGGCAGTCTTGAACTTTTTAATACTTCAAATCTCCCACTCCCTTCTGCTTTCACCACTGCCATCACACAATGCCTTTCTCCAGAACTTTGATCTATCGCAGATGAACCATCAATTAAGATAATATTCCCCCTCCCAAGGACATTTTCTTTAACATGGGGAACGTCATCACAATAATCAGTATAGGTGGTACAGTTATGTACATTATCTCCCTCCTTCACTGGCGCTGCTATGGACCTTGAAGGGTTCATGATGTGGCAATTCACAATTTTGATTGATGGATTAGATATAATAACCTTGTAACCTGATGCGATCTGTATAGTCAATGTGCTTTGGGGCTTTTCAGTAATGGCAAAAAGAGGATGTTCAACATATAATGTAACAACAGCCCAAAGTTATAGTGGACGACTTCTCATTTGTGAAAGCGGATGCAGCCAATGCTTGCTCAAATGGGTAATGACCACGCATTATTGAGTCTAGGATCCCACTGTAAAATGGCAGTGGTTAGTCTCCCATCAAATATTTTTCTGTGAGGACAGCCATCATCACAACTCCATTTGAATGAGAAAACAGGAAAATATTTTCGTTATACCCTGGGATCCCGAATGCAGGAGCTGTGCTTATCACTTTGTTCACTTCATCACAGAAATACCTCATCTCACCTGTCCATATAATGTCACTTTTGTCTTTCTGTGATTCTTTAAGTCCTTCCAAAAGGGGCCAAACATATGTGCTGTAGTCAAAAACCCATACACAACAGTAATTGTAGAGCCCCAAAAACTGATGTAACTCTTTTACTGTATTTGGCCGGGGTGTACTGATAAATTCTTCTGCTCTTTCAGAGGTCGATTTCCTCCCCTTTTTTGATATTATCGGACCTAGATATAATATTTCTTCCTGAAAATATTGCAATTTCTCCTTGTCCACTTTACACTGTTTTTCAGCCAATATAATCAATAGTTTCACAGAGTCCTTCCTGCACTCTTGCACTGTGGTGCTGCATACTAGCAAGTCATCCACATACAGTATAACTGTGCTGCCCGTCTGTACGTTTCCCAAATCTGCCTGCAGCACCCTACTACAAACACTGGTGGATTCACAGTACCCTCGTGGGAGGAGAATGGGCTATAATCTGATCTTCTGAGAGGTAAATGTGGTCAAATACTGTGAATCTTCCTGCAGGGAGATGAAAAACACTTTTCAGGTCAATCACTGTAAAACATTGGGCCTTACATAATTGTTTGGCTGGATTTTGCACCAATGGCAATTCTGGCTCAACAATATTGTTCAAAGGGTGTAGGTACTGTATAATTGTCCAAGACCCCCCATCTCCTATTACTACTACTATTACAGTGTACTGAGTACACTGTACACTGCCATAATGCATGGCGATTCTGAAGGCACTGTATAGCTTATACCATTAGGACAGCAATAGTTTCATAGATACCCTTATCAGCTTCTTTTGACATAGGATATGTTTTTCCTCACAGTAAAATGGCACCTTGCTTCCATTTTATTTTGACTGCTTCTACCCCTTTTAGTAAACCAACTTCATATGAACTGCCAGTCCACAATGAGCTTGGCACCTTTTTCAAATCTTCCTGCAAAAATGATGCTGCTTTTCTCACCAGTGTTATTGTTGGGAGAACCTCTCTGTAATCTATTTACAACTGATATGTGATGCAGATATAAAAAAAACACCTCATCGTCTGAATAATCATCTTCAGACAGTTTGTCATCAGTCAAGTCAGTAAGTGTGTGTGCTGAGTCAAGTGCTATTACAGTGCACTTGCTTACTCATTCTACCTCAACTCCATGCAATATCACTGTGTCCTCTCACACTATTGATGCTTCTAAATCAATGGTAATAATTTGCCCTTCTACCACGTTGTGTGTACCTCTGGTCTAAACAATAATTCTGCAGGTAATCTCAGCAATTTGTCCTGTGTTCATTGAAGTCATAATAGTTTGCCGTTGGTCACCTCGAAAAACTGACAAAATATTACAAAAGTAGGCAAAAAGGAGTGTACGCCAGTGCAAGAAGTAACACAATTTTATTCAGGGCCACAGACGCAGCTGGGACCGAAAATTAGATCGCGAAACAGAACTGCGTGAAAAGTCACTGTCAAAGAAAAGGCCCTAAAGTAAGAACTTTCATATAATGCACAGTAATTAGTATTTGTGATCATGTGACATGAAACAATCGCTCTACACAAAGATGATTGAACTTCACACTTTGAACCCTTATAGAAAAGCATATATTGCATTCAATAATTGGGTCAAACCTTCCCACACTGCCCTCAATTACACTTCTAATATCACAATCCACCCCCAATTTCCACAGCACAAAGTTAAAGCATTGAAACATTTGAGACGACGAGCAGAACTTTAATCTACTTCTCTGGTTGCCCCATCCTAATTCTCATGAGAACAGCTCTCCGCCATGTCACCACCAGAGCCTTCAACCACGGATGTGCTGCTACACAAATGTTAATTTAATGGCATTGTCTTCATACACATTTTCCCCTTTATCCACCCAATAAACAGCTACTTTTTTCCCCTGGAATATACATCCAGTTCTACAGAGAGACAGGTGCATTAGGCATCCCGCCTGCTCGTAGGAAACAGCTTGGGGCAGAAAAAGCTTGGATACTCCAACTAAATGTGGAATGAGAGAGCAGATGCTGCATGTGCGATTTACTCTCTCTCTCTTCCCACATGCATAATTTCATCATACCAAGTGTTTCCCGCTAATGAATTATGCTCCTCTTCAGTGCCATTGTTGTAGCTCTCCCCATTCCTCATATTTCTTTTCCCCATCTTTCTATTTTTGGTCATGTCTGTCAATGTTTTCTTTCAGAATCAAATACTACAGAGCATCGTAGTGCCCAATCTGTTTTCTCTGTTTGCTGCTTTGTCCTGACCCCTCCAGATACGTACTATTGCAGGCCCCTGCCAGGGTGAATCCCATGGGGGTAAGGGAGTGGTGTGTTTGTGCCTGAAAGTGATGTGCATGACCTGCTAGCACCTGGAGCATGGTGCTGTTTCGACCCCAATGGCTTTGAGCAATCCTCCCCACATGTATCAATTTGCCGATGAATGGAACAGAATTTCTGCGAGAACCATTGGCACAGCTCCGGGGGAAACATGTGAGGGCAAACTGACAGTTGTAACCAGGTGAGACCAAATGCTAGTCAATTCTAACTGCCGTGCCACTCACTCAAAAGCTGCAATGGCAATGGGAGCAGGAGTGACCGCATATATGGGTTTAATTTCAATTTCAATGTGCCTGCAACTGAAAACCCATCAGCTGCATTTAGTATGTCAGTCACCCCTTGAGGCTCAAGATACCACTGATGAGACCAACAAGTCTGTCAATTCAATCCCAGCCCTTGCTACTGTTTTGAAAAGGAGAGTTCTGACGGCCAAAAGGAAATACCAGCAGTACCATTATTACCAACTACATGCACTGCTGAGCTCCCTTCTGCTAATCCAGTGAAAGCTATAAGAAAATCAGAAAATGTATATTCCCTTACCTGCAAAATCACCACTTTTCTTGGGATTGTCTGGCCCACCTCTCAGTTTCGACCCATGGGCGGGGCACTGCTCAAAACACCACTAGCTCTACCAACCTTGAAAACAACGAATGTGCTTGCACAGTCACTGAAGGCCTGGGAACAGAGGGCACAGTGTCACTACCCAATTCTGTGGCTGCTTTCACAGGGGAGTACATTGAAACTGACCCCTTAGTGGCCCAGAGCTGAGGTCCAATTGGGACTTGACTGTCCTTTGTCATACAACAACCACCCCACATACAATTGTATCTACCCCTGAGGAGCCCACATGTTCCAATTAGTCACCTAAGCCAAATAGCAGCCTGAACATGTCTCCAATCGGATTATTTTAAGGATTACCTGCTGGTGAAGATCTAATAATTATTGGGTCCAAGGAGTGTCAAATTCTGTATTGGTGGGGGTATTTAGTGACCATGTGTCTGACAAAGGTTCATTGGGCTCTCCCCTACATTCTGTGCAGGCCTTTCAAACTATATCAAATCTCCCAAATGGGGGGGGGGGGCGGCAGGGGGGAGCACCATGGTCTTGGCTGAACTTTTGTCCATCAGCAAATAAATCACCCATCTAATGGAAATGGTGCATACTGGTATGTGTGCAGATGGTCATGAGCTGGGCTACGCCCATGTGGGAGAGGTCCAAGACAGATTGGAGGAAGTGGTTTATCTGTGCCTAAAGTAAATCCAACAACTCACCAATACAATTGCCCCTCTATTGCAAACCCAACTAGTATCGCTATCACCCAGAGTGGCACTGGCACCAGCATCCATTATGATCCCAGCATAGTTCCAATCAACAAACCAGTGGGCAAGCAGGGAACAATTATACTAGGCTCTAATATTTGCACCAGTGACACTAACATCCACCGTCCATACAACAATCAACAGCTGTGGAATGTTTTGGCCCAAAAGAAGCAAGGGCTATCTTTCACCCAAGGTGGGCTGTAACTGATTTGCATAATCCCCTTTGTGTGTCAACTGCCATCAATAGAAGGTCCATGACCCCCCGAGTTGGGGAGCCACTCTATTTACACAGAGTCCCTAAATTGGCTCTGAACCATCATGAGCCCCATTACACCCTTCTGAAGAAAAGTATCCATTGGATTTGGGTGGTGAGGGGATGCTCATTTGTCACAAGGCAAAAGATAACACAGTGCACAAGGGTCCATGGGCATTGAACTAATGTATGTGATATTATTTGCATTGACTTTAGATATTTTGCCCTGGCCAAGGGTCACCATCAAACTCCTTAATAGAACCAAGCCTTCATTCCTGTGACACCTTGCCACAAGGTTTTATGGTTTTGGGGGCAAATGCTGTCCCTCTAGGGAACGGGCTTTCAAATGAAGTTCCCAGGCCTGGAATTTCAAGTGCTTCAATCAATTAGAACCCTGGAATTCTACTGCAATTATTTCAAACTACATGGAGTCGACTATGAACCCCAAGAGTCATTACTGTATTTCTCTAAATTAATAGTTGGTATCCTTTTGTGCTTTTTTACTATTAATTGAGTAATGGGAAAGTGTACTTGGGGTGTACTTATATGTACTAATTTGAAAATGTTCTTGTAAACATGTATGGCTCCCAGCCAAAATAAAGCTAACGAACAAACAAAATACAACTAATGCATTAATACTACACTAAAACATATTAACATCATTACACTCCAGAAACCTGAACATGTCTTTGCTACACATGTTGCATAATAAACCTTTTCCAGACCCTCTTTTGCTGGCTTTTTATAAATTCTTATTGATGTAAGAAAACTGAAAGAAACTTCTGCTATATTCCCCATTATGTTGTGCATTGGGAGGTGCTGCTCTTGTCTTTGCGAACGTCAGTGATGTGGACCCATCCTCGCTGTCCTTTGAGCATGACAGCAGTTGGTATTGTACATATAATGGTATGTGGGCCAGTGAAGATCTACTCTTTCTACTTTCTCACATGTTCCTTACGAGGATGTGGTAACTCCAATAAATAAGTGCTGCTTGTGGAAAGTTTCTGTTTGGGTCACCTGATTGTCCAGATTGGTTTTTAGGCCTCCTCTGCAAGGATTATGTAAGGGACTTGGTAAGTTCTTTGAGATACATGCCAAATCTCCTCCCCCAGAATAGCAGAGGAAGAGTGAGCATCAGAGATTGTACGTGATGGCGGAATAGGGGCATGCATTCTCTGCCCTTTAACAATCTCATGAGGCGTCAGATGGGTATCTCCTCCAAGCATATTTCTCAGTGCAAACAAAACAAGAGACAAGCAGTGCACCCATGAATCTTTAGGTGTTTGTGTAAGCTTAGCCAAGTGCAAGTTCAGCACTCTGTTAATCTTTTCTACCAAATCGTTGTCTTGAGGATGGTTAACTGTGCATAGTTTATGCTTTATAGCCAAGAGTGTTTTTATCTCCTTAATTTCATCATTGGCACAGTGCTGCCCCTTATCAGAACAAATTTCATCTGGAATCCCCCACCTCAGGAACACCTACCTCACAAGAAATCAGCCACACAGCGGGCATCATTGTGGGCACAGAGACCTGCCTCAAGCCAACATGAGAATGGACACAAAACTACAAGCAGATACTTGCAAGTAGTACACCTCTCTTGCATATCAACATAATCGATATGCAAGTGCTGGAAGGGCCCTTCTGGTTGAGGCAATGTTCCCCATTCAACTCTCAATGTGTGACCTGGCAGAATCTTCTGGCAGGTCATGCAGTTATTTACATACTCAGTGACATATTCAAACAGATTTGACACAAACCAGTCTTCACTTGGCCCTTCAGCCACATGGTCTGTCCATACGTGGGTAGGATAGAGAAGCTGTTCCAATGCCAATTGTAGCAATTCTTTCAGCATGAGAACCTTTTCTGTGCTATCATGTCGCCAAACCAAGTCAGTTGGGGACAGAGAGCACCCTCGCCTTTTCCACAACTCTTTTTCAGCATCTGATGTTTTTCTCTGCAACTCAATTATCTGCAATATTGGTATTGCATTAACTTTTTCTGGCAATGCATCTTTTTCTTTCTTTGCTCACTTTTAATACTGCTATTAGAGGTATTATTCTTCTTTGCCAGGGAACAGCACATGTGAACCCTCCGGCATATATGCTGCTTCTTTCACTGCTCTGTCTCTTTCATTTCCTAGTGAGATAAACTCATGCCCTCCTTTATGGGCTTTGCACTTTATTAATGCTAACTGTACTGGGAGCGGTAACATCTCTAGTTACTCAGTAATGCTGCATTCTGGACTGGAGTGCCATTGCTACTTTTTAGTCACATTGCAAGGTTGCCAGTCAAAGGATCGACAGTGAAGGGGTCTACAGGTCAAAGGATCGACACCAAAGGGTCGACAGGTCAAAGGATTGAATTTTATTTTTTCACATTTTTTTTCCACATTTGTTTTGGGGGGGGGTCGCCCCAACCCCCTTTTTTTGCTAGAAACCACTTTTTTTCCCTAAACGAAAACCTAAAAAATATATATAATTTAAAAAAAAATTTGATCCTTTGACCTGTCGACCCTTTGGTGTCGATCCTTTGACCTGTCGACCCTTTAGATTCGATCCTTTGACTAGACACCACATTGCAGACCTTTCACACTATTCCAATTACAAAGTCACAGATATAGATATAAGTTTCCATAAAATACATAATAAAATGTCAATAAAAATATACTGGCAGCCCGACAAATGGGGAACCATATCAATATTAGAGTTATAAAATCCACAGTCAAATTCTCAACTGTTCTTCCCTTACAGTAAGTTTTCTAAAACCTATTTCCCATAAATGCATGGCAGCTGATGAGAGCACAAGAGATTCAGCCCCAAATAAAGAGCTTCAGAACTGGTCGGAAGAGGCCCTATTAAATGTGGCATAAGCTTGATTGTAAAGACTTTCCAGGCTGTTACATTGTGTTAAGATATGGCGGGCTGATTCAATGTCTTTCCCACATAATCTACACAACCTTTACAGTATCTCCAATGTCCTCCAGATATCACTTGACCCTTTGGTCCAAATTAACAAACCATTCAGTTTTTGTATATCTAATAGCATGCTGAAGTGTAAGTGAAAGTAGGGAATCTGGACCCCCTACTTCAAATTGTATCCTGGCCCAAAGATTACACAATGCCAATAACCAAGACATGAACAGAGACGGGAGTCCCGATTCAAGTCTGATTGCCTGTACTGGTATACCAGGAGGCAAGTTTAACATAGATCGTGAGATCTTTCCCTCCAGCTTAACCAAAGATCCTACTCATTTCCATGGTAAGACTTTGAGGGCATACAAGGTAGTGGGCACAATTGAGATCTTATATGCCAAGATCTTGGCTTCTATACATCTCCCTCCTTGGGAGTCGCTCGTCTTCTTTAGTATGAGCCATTTGTTCCAATGCCAATTGTAGCAATTTTTTCAGCATGACAACCGTTCCTGTGCTATCATATCACCAAACCAAGTCAATTGGGTACAGAGAGCATCCTTGCCTTTTCCACAACTCTTTTTCAGCATCTGATGTTTTTCCCTGCAACTCAGTTATCTGTACTATTGGGGTTGCATCAATGTTTTCTGGTAATGCATATTTATCTCAGCTCACTTTTAATACTGCTATTAGAGGTATTTTTTTCTTCTTCGCATATATGCTGCTTCTTTTACTGCTCTGTCTGCTCTTTCGTTTCCTAGTGAGATAAAATAATGCCCTCCTGTATGGGCTTTGCACTTTATTAATGCTACCTCTCCTGGGAGTGGTAATATTTCTAGTAGTTTACTCAGTAATGTTGCATGCTGGACTGGAGTGGAGTGCCATTGCTTCTTTTAAACCCTCTCCTTTCCCATCTAGTTAACCCGGAGCGCAATGTGGAAGTGACATAGGCCGAATCAGAAAAGCTATTCACTGCTTGGCCTTCTGACATGTTAACTGCTCTGATCAAGGCTACCAGCTCTACTGCTTGTGCAGAGTAATGGTTTGGTAATCATGTCTGTGAGTACACTGTCAAATTCTACCCTCTGTGTGCTCCTTGTCTGTGCCCCACCACTGAGCAATCTGAATGCCTTTTCCCCGTGTTTTGGTCAATGCAAGAACTTCCATCAATGAAAATCACGTCCCCCACCTTCGATAAACTACTGGACGCATCCATAGTTATAG
This sequence comes from Ambystoma mexicanum, assembly GCF_040938575.1. Classification (NCBI taxonomy): domain Eukaryota; kingdom Metazoa; phylum Chordata; class Amphibia; order Caudata; family Ambystomatidae; genus Ambystoma; species Ambystoma mexicanum. The sequence continues at coordinate 929,180,303 of NC_090929.1, read as the reverse complement.
TAGAAGCTTTGTCAGTATCAAATGCAGCAGCAGCAAGTGCCTGCTCATGTGGGAAATGTCCATACATCAATTCATCCAGTGACCCACTGTAATATGCAAGTGGCTTGTGTCCCTGTCCCTTTTTCTGTGTAAGTATTGCTGTCATTACTTGTCCAACTGAATGTGAGAACAGGTGAAACTTTCATTTGTAATTGGGTGTTGCTAACACTGGTGCATGTGTTAACTCATGTTTTAGCTCATCAAAAAGTTTGCCCTGTTCAGCTGTGCATTTTCTGTGTGTTTTGCTTTTCTGTGCTTTTAGTGCTTGCAATAATGGCCTGGTGTACGTGGAATAATGAAAAACACATGCTCTGCAATAATTACACAAGCCCAAAAACGGCAGCATCCCCTTCACTGTTTTTGGTCGAGGAGTTTTGTGTATGGCCTCTACTCTTTCTGGAGTTATTTTTCTTCTATCTGCCAACACAATCGGGCCCAAGAACACCAATTTTATTTGACAATACTGTAATTTCTCTCTGTCCACTTTGTATCATTTGTCAGTTAGCATTGCCAGTAGTGCCACTGAGTCCCTTCTACACTCCTCTTTAGTTTGTCTGCACACCAATAAATCATGAACATACTGTATTGCTGTGCTTGCAACCTGTAAATTGCTCAAGTCGAATTGTATTGCTCTGTTGAAGATGCTAGGCCCTTCACAGTACCCCTGATGCATTCTAGTATGTTTGAACGGGGTCCTGCGATACGTAAAGGCAGTGAGATACCTGGAGCCTGTGTGTACTGCAATGGAGGAAAAGGTATCTTTTAAATCAACAACTCTGAAATAGCGTGCCTCCGTGGGAACGCTGCAAAAAATCATTGTGGGATTGGGTACCAATAGATACTTTGCCTCAATAATGTTTTTCAGAGGGCGTCAATCCTGTGTAAAATGCCATGCCCCTCCCTTTGCTTTCTTAATTGGATAGATAGCTTTGTTGCAAGGTGATGAGCTCACCTGTATTATGGCCTACAGCCATAGGGCATGCAGTGTCCCGTATATGCCCTCATCTGTTACTCAGGAGCGTTGGTATTACTTTACTTGTGGCAATGGTGCTCCCACTTTTAACTTGATTTGTACTGCCCTTGCCCCTTTAAGTATTCCTACATCATGGGGTCCTGTTGTCCATAAAATTGTGGGCACTTTTTCCAAATCTTCCTGCAAATATGGTGCTTTCCTTTCTGTTATCTGAGTCATCTGATGCACTGCCCTTTCTTTTCTGTGTACTGGACAAGGTTTGATCAGTTTGAAAACAACCTCTCCGTCTTCTTTGTCCTTTGTTGCAAACAGCTCTCTGTCATTTACTCCTGTCAATGTCAGGGTGGGACAAATGCATAAAATTGAATGCCATTCCATGTTGTTCTCGTCAGTGGCAACCAGTGTAATCATGTCTTTCTGTACCACTACTTCCTCCAGGTACAATAGAGTGTGTGTGTGCCTGAGCTAACCAAAGAGGGACACTGAGGCCTGAACAAAAATGTGTTGTACAGCTGGAACACCTTCCCCTCAATCCCTGGCAACCATCCCAACAACACGTGTACCCCGTACACAAACACCTCCATTTTTGTGGGTATCCCTCCCATTGTGTTGTGAGCATAGTATGCCTGGATCAGTACTGCCATCCAAGCTGGATAGATTTTGGGCCTGGTGCATACCATCCCCTTCTCTTAAAATGAAATAGTGTCATTCAGTTTGCTGGGTAGATCTATCCCCAGAATATTGATGGGAGTGTCTTTTGAATACAGCAACGGTGCTACAATATGCTGTTTCCCTATTGTCAAGGGTAAATCTTTTGTCAGAAGAACTTTTAAAATTGTCCATGAAAAGTCATGTGTGTCCAAACATGTATTAGATAATGGAAATCCTTCTTCCTTAAAGCATATTCTAGTTTGTCCAGTATCTATAAGGAAGGAAAATCCATCCGAACTGCTACCTTCGGTCCCTCCACGCGTGTCTTCAGTTATTGCTAGAACAGGATACACTTGCACTCTGCGTGGGCACCCCTATTGGGAAAATGTGTTAGCCGATGACGTAAATGGGTTACTGCCCACCAATGTCACTCCTGTGTATTGGGGCACAGTATTCTGTCCCAGTATTGTTACCCCTTCTGATATTTGTGTCTGCACTGGTGCCTGGAGTATGCCCACTGTTCCCCGAGTTCCTGCCATTTCGCCACTGTGCACCTGCTTTTGTCCCTGGGTAGAAATACATTGGGCCTCATTACGAGTCCGGTGGTAACCTGACGTTTGTTCCGGCTCGGTTACCGCCGGAATCGTATTACCATTCCGGCTCCGTGATTCCCGGAATTACAGGGGCATTACAACCCCGGTGACCTGGGAATTCCGGAGGCAGAATTCGGTAAATCCCCATTCCAATTGAGTCGGAACGGGGAAGTGGAAACACCGGCACCATCTCGTGATGGTGCTGGTGTTTCCACGTCCGCCTGCAGGCCGGCGGTGTTAAACCCGCCAGGTCAGATTTGGCGGGAACGCTACCTCCCACCTGCAGGACTCGAGATCGGGCAGTCCAGAAATAACAGTGGCAGCGGGTTTACCGCCACTGTTATTTCCGGACTGCCCAACCCGTAATGAGGCCCATTGTGTTTGTGTGGACTGTATCTGTAGTTGCTGTTGCTGCAGCATAACCTGTACCTGTTGAGAAGTCTGGTGCATGTATGTCTGCTGTTGTGTCCCTGCCTGTGCAATAAGTGGGCATGTTAGTTCAACCTTTCCAAAATTCCCACATGTGAAGCACTGTACTCTGAAACGTGGTGTCATTTCCGCGTATCCCATTCCTCTCCCATGTGCATATTATCCTCTTCCTGTCTGATACTGTCTCATGTACCCATTTCCTCCACCCATCTGCATGACCCCTGGCTGCTGTTGCTGCAAGTTCAATCAGTAAAGGTTGTTGTTGCATCTGTACCATTCCCCACTGCTGGTTGGGTGGTACCTGAGTGTAAACTCCTGGCTACATTACTGTGGACATTGGAAGACCTCCTTGTTGTGCTTGTGGAACAACAACTGGCACTGTAAGCACTGCTCCCTCCATATGAATTGTTGCCAGTTTTTTCTGAACTCATTTTTTTCTGCTTTGGTCGCATTGTCGACTGTCTCCTTATCCTTCTCGTGCTTCTTTTTGCAATAGTGCACAATTGTCGCGTGTATCTCAGGCCACCCCTTGGACTCAATTCCCACTATCTTTTCTAAAGAGACCTGCATATCTGCAGGGAGACCCCTCACTAAGATGTGGTAGAACAAGGGTATTTTTCCGTCCCATGACTGTTTATTTTCCTGTGTCCATATTTCTTGTATGGATCAAATATATTCTGCATTCTGCCCTCATCAAGCTTCATTTTATAAACCAATATAGAACCCATGTCTGACATATCTGGATATAACTCCCTCAGAACCTTTCAAACATGTGCTGGATAAGTATTAAATGGTGTTCCATCGTGTACATTAGAGCTTATTCTTACCCCTACATATCCAGCCCATTGCCATATTTTATTACTTCTCTCCCCGACCAATACTGCCAATAGACTTTTTATATCTCCTATGGCCAATGGGATTCTTGCAGTCTCCTTTTGAAAAACATAAATCCACTTGCTCGCCCCTGCCATTAATGAAGGTAGACTGTAAACTAAATTGTCCCTGAACACTGTCTGCCATGGTATGTAATGAGCCTCGCCCCTTGAATTCTGCAAACAGGTGCATCTGTGTGTGTGCTCTAAATGTATTACCATGTTGTGGTCTTTTTTCTAAAGCTATTCTGGTTTTCTTACACTGAAGCCTATTTCCCAAGTCACCCAGCAGTTGTTCTCTTTCCTCCTCTTCTCTCTCATCTCTTCTGCTTTTCCTTCTCCTGTCTGAGAGACTCTGTGTGTCTATTTCATCATTCCCATGATCGCAGTCACCACCTCTTTCCAGTCTGATATGGTGTGACCTTCTTCTGCCGTGTCTGTTTCACTATGATCTGAGTCCTGTCCCACTTGTCTATTCTAAACTGTATGCATCCTGCTGTCTTCCTTCTTGTGTTCCTCTCCTTTCTCCACTATTTCCCTTTCCATTTCTTTTTCTGCTTCCTTGAACACACTGGCAAGTAGTTGCTGCATGCTCTTTTTTATATCATTTAAATATTTCCTCCTCCTTTCCTCATCATTGCTAATAACAATTGATTCGCTCTCCTCTTTCTTTCTTTTTATTTGTTACTTCCTTGTCTTGAGACACTCGTTTAGGATTCGTATACGCTGCAGCTGGTTTTAATAATGGGTATATCGTCTAGGTAGGGGACAGTGCACTGCTCCTCCTCCTATTTCCTCATCTCTGTCTCTTTTTTTCCTTTTCTTCGTACAGTTTCCAAAGCCATTGGATGTCCTGTCTCTTTTAAGCTTTGCCTATTTGTAGGTAGCTGGCAAGTACAAATACATACTTTCTATAATGTCTTTATTGATTGTCCCCTCTATGGGCCCTTCTTTATAACACCTTCCCACTGCATCGTGTACCCACTCAAAATGGTACTTTGATATTTTATCATGATATTGGGGCAATTTACTGCACATATGATTAAAAGGGGCATCATCATTGCCCTGCCTTAACCCTTTTTAATCAAAATATTATTTGCTCCCTTTTTCTCTCCTGTCCCTTATTATTTTAAGCCTTTAAACTCTCATTCCTTTTTCAGGCAGTCCCAATCGGTCAATTTTTATACTTGGCACTTCACTCGATTGCCCTACTTTCATTCACTCTGGCCTTCTCTGCTGGACCTGCCCTTTCACACCTTGCACTCAATGCTTACACACAATGGCCTTCTCCACAGGCCCACCTTGTTATATCATATTAGTACAAACATTGCCTTCTCCCCAGGCGCACCACCTTAACAATGAGCCCTTATGTTAGTATGTTAGAAGAAGTGGTTACTCCTCCTCTCACTCAACTGCATCAGTTACTTATGCTACGTGGCAATGCGCTATTTATAAGTTATTTCGGATCTTGCTCTTCTGTTTTTTCCACAGCCACATAGAATTAATACTATGAACACTTTCCACAAAACTAAAACAAAATTGCTGCTACTCACAAAACATGAGTGGTCATTTTCCCCAAAATAATTTTTCCCCAAAGAAAACAAAATGACACAACGATACCAATTTCCTTCACTACGGACAACTCTTGTCTAACAAGGTCTGCCACTTAGCATGCAACCCTCTGCTCTAAGGCAGATGTGACACCGTCTACCTGCCCCCTATCGAAACGGCAAAACAAACAACTAATGTTTCTATGGTCAATCGCCCTCCATCACTAATGATGGTGCATGCTATAAATCATAAAATGTACCAACCTCCCACCTCCCCCCCGCCTTGCGCTTTCCGGCAGGGATACACTCACATATGCTTTTAGGAGATTCTTCATGCCTATCGACCCAGAATGATATATGATATGAGACATTTATAATGCGTGTGCCTGTACACAAGTGTATCTAGGCGCGACAAGACAGGGAGGGAAGACAGAGGGAGGACAAGACAAACGATCTTACTAGGCTTTGTGTCATTCAGATTGTGCAAGTGAGAGAAATAAAAGTGCAAGGGGAAAGGCAGGGGGAAGTGCAAGGGAAAGGGGAGGGCAAAACAGGGCAGCAATGCTCTGAGCAAGTGCATTCAGGGCAGCGCGGCACTGGGTAGTGCAAGTAGAAGAAGGGACTGTAGGGTTACAGTTACAGGCCCTAAGTGTGTGGTAGGCTCGGAGGCAGTGCAAGGGTGACTGATCAAGAAATAGCCTGGTACCCACTGAGACTCGGGGGTAGCCAAGCAACCAGTTGGTACAGCAGACAAGATACGTCACATAGTTCAGCAGGGGAGGGAGAGAGAGAAAGCAGAGAAGAAGAGGACCGTTTTGAGCTGCATTCAGAACTTCTTTTGGTCTAGCTCAAGTTTGAAAGGGGAAGGGAGGCCATTCCAGAGGGAGACACCTGCAGAGGATAGAGATCTACCCCACTCTCTGCCTGGAGAAGCGTCTAACGCTTAAGTTATTGGAGGTAGCTGAGTAAAGGGCTCAAGAAGGAAGGTATTTTGGAATGGATTGTTGGCTGTAGTGCAGAATGCCTTGTGGACAATGCAAAGGGTATTGAACTTGATCCTTGCAGCCACCGGGAGCCAATGAAGAGATTTCAGGACTGTAGAGTTACAGTCCCTGGGCTTGAGGCCAAGGATAAGTCTTGCAGTCCTGTTCTGGATTAGCTGCAGAGGGCGGAGAGTAGAGGATGGCAGATTGAGAAAGAGGCTGTTGCAGTAATTCAGGCTAGAGAGAACCAGGGCTCTGGAGACAGTGAGCTTCTAGGGGCAAGTGAGAAATGGAAGAGTCCCTTTGAAGGGGTGCAGCTGGTAGAGGGACTTCTTGCAGACATCTGAGATGTGAGGAGAGAAAGAGAGAGGGTAGTCAATGTGACACCAAGGTTTTTTGGTTTGCAGGAAGGTGAAGGAAGAGGGCCCAAGGCGAGCAGCCAGAGTGAGAGAGGAAAAGCAGGGACAGGGGTCCCTATGAGAAGGATCTCCGCCATACTGGCATTAAGGCAGAGATCATCGGAAGTGCACCAATTGGGAATCTTGCATAGACAGTCAGGAATGAGCGAGAGATGAGAGGAGGCTAAGGGGAGCCGGAAGGAAAGCTGAGTGTCATCCACATAACACTAAACGTTAGAGGGGAAGGTAGAGCTCAGGTGGGCGAAAGGGGCCAAGTAGAGGTTGGAAAACCAGGGTGAGAGGATAGAGCTGTGCAGAATTCCATAATTGGAGAAAGAGGTGGCAGAGAGAAAGGGTTAGAGTCTCCCTTTAAAGGCCTGCACTGCAGTCAGAGTGGAGGAAGCAGCGGACCAGGCAGACCTTTGGGAAGTGGCGTCTGTGACGTCTTCAGGCTTGAGCTCTTAGTACTGACCAACAGATGCTATCCCGCACTCCTCCGGGAGCACGTCTGGAATCCCCATGTCTTAGTCGAACGGCAAAGAAATATGTCGCTGGGGCCTCCAAAAATGTGTTGGGGTCACACCAAAAGACTGTACCCTGGTGCAAGAAGTAACACAGCTTCATTTAGGGACCAAGATGCAGCTGGGACAGCACATTCAAACAGATCGTGGAACAGAACTGCGTGACAAGGCACTGTCAAAGAAATACCTTATAAGTCAGAACTTGTATACAATGCAAAGTAATTAGTATTTGTGATTGTGCAACATGAAAAAATCTCTCCACACAAAGCTGATTGAACTTCGCACTTTGAACCCTTATAGAAGAACATACAATGCGTTCAATAATTGGGTCCATGAACCTTCCCACACCGCCCTTAATTACACTTGTGTCATCACAATCCATCCAAAATTCCCACAGCACAAAGTTAAATCATTGAAACATTTGAGATGACCAGTGGAACTATAATGAACTGCCCTGGTCACCTCACCCTGATTCTCATGGGAACAGCTCTCCACCCTGTCACCGCCAGAGTCTTGAACGACGGACGTACTGCAACCCAAATGTTGCATATCAGGGACACTCTAAACCTTTTCCCAGTGAAACTGTTCTATGGGGCAATTTTAAACCACTGTGGTTCTTTTTGGCTGCATTAGAAAATCGTAATTCATAAATGATTTAGAATTATAAAATGGTCATGCATTCATTATTCGTTGGGGAACCTGTCAGCACTGCCCTGGGATTGCAGATTCTGCGCTCGATCAACAGCCACAGCGGCCTCTGCTGCACACAAGATGCTAACACACGCCTCTGTAAAGCAAACTTTTAAGGCATATTTAATGCATTTCATTCCACCACTAATTTTGATTATACTTACCGGTTCCTGTATATTTATGGATTTGTTTTATTAAGCATTTTATTCCACATATAGAAAAGAAGAGCCCCCTCCCCTTTTTCAGGGCTACTCACGCAGCTGATGAGTGTGTTTCTTTATACCGTGTTAAACTTGCATTTTTATTACACTAGTACCACTTGTACCCCATAATGGAAAACCTCTGAGTTTAGCGGCATCCCTATTTGTGCTTTCTGTCCAAAAAATACCATCACAAATTCTTGCATGTTCACATAATAAATACCTGGTCTTAAACATATTATTCCTTCTTCAGTGAAAGAAATGGTCATGTTTATCTTGCTCATCAATTCTATCCCCAATATGTTCACTGGTGTTTTCTGAGAATATAAAAATGGCATAAGCATCTCAGGTTCTCCTACTTTTATGAGCAATTTGTCTGTAAAATGAACCATTGTCATAGCCCCAGAGTACCTATGTGCGTCCATCGATATTCCTGACATTGGGACTTAACCTCTCTAACACAGGATCTTGTCACCCCAGGGTCAACCAAGAAGGAACAAGTCTTGTTACCTATGGTCACCCTGACCCTTGGTTCCTCTTGTAGGTCTGGGGTAATCGATAGAATTGGGCACATCAAGTCACTCTGTGGGTTGTCCTATTGTGGATACATGTTCATCCCTGTTCCAGTAAAGAGATTTCCTCTAACTACTGTCACACCCACTACTCTAGGTGTCGCTGGTGCTTGTGGCAATATGTTTGTGAACGATTATGCTACTCTATTCTGTGGTATTTGTGGTTGCACTTGTGCTTCCTGCTTCTGGGGCTGTACTGCCTACTGTGGTTGTTGCATATATTGCTGAACTGCCTGCTTCATCTGTTGTACTTGCTGTTCCTGTGCCTGTGTTAGTTGATACTGGCCCTCATTATGAGTCCGGCGGTACAGGATTAACGGCACCGGTAAAGGTGCCGTCAACCCCGTACTGCCTGATTCCGAGTTCCCGTCGCGGGACCCGCTCTGCATGTCTGGTCTCACCAGGCGTGCAGAGCGGGTCCCGCGAGGAGAAGAGGGAGCAAACAACGGGCCAACTCGTAATGGCCCGTTGTTTGCTCCCTCTCCCATTCCCATTCAGCCCTATGGGGGCTGAAATGGGAATGGGGAAGAACCGGGTCCTCGGAGGGAGGAATTACCGGGCCTTCCGACCTCGGAATGGCCGGGTAAGTCCTCATTCCGAGGACCCGGACCCCGACGTGATTTCGGCGGCAGCCATGTCACCAATAGCGGCATGGTTACCGCCAAACTCATAATGAGGGCCACTATGTATAATCCTGGGCATTGTAATCTTGCTGTGTAGTGCTATATGGCTGTGGATATGCAGACCCTCACTCTTGGGCCAAATCACTGCCAATTGTGTTGCATTCTTCCCCTACCTCTGCAAACCTTTCTAATGTATCCTACATTTCCACATGCCCAAGACTGTCCCATATCTGCCAAATTGTGGATGTTCTCTGTTAAAACCTCCTGTCTGTGGTGCTTGAAATCCAAACCCTCTTCCTCCTAGTATAAACCCCCTTCCCCGGGGTTTTATATTTATATTCTCTTCTTGCAAAATTCCTTTTCAGACATGGCCACATTTGTTGTGCTTCCTGAGCAGTGTTGTTTTCCCCAACATTTATTATTACTGATCTCTCCACTGCCAGTTTTGACAATGTCTTTTATACCAGCTTAGCTTCCTCTGCCTTCCTCTCCTCAACCTTCTTTCTGTCTTTCTCTTGTTTTAATCGACAATGATGAACAATGTTCAATTGTATCTCGGGACATGGTTTTGCCTCAAATTTACATTTGAGGGTAGAGAGTGTCTCCAGACCTCGCAGCTCCCAGCACCATTTCACATCTACGGTGCTGGGGTGAGGCTGGTGCTGAAGCATTGTAAGTCATTTTAAAAGTTAATATTTCCTGCACCCCAGCATGTTTTTCCTGGATCCCCCTCCTCTTGTCCTTGTGCTTCTGTGGATCCCCTTCCATCCCCCCTCCCTCCCACTGTTCGAGGCTAAGGACAGCTCCAGTGGAAGCAGTTACGGATGGTGTCTGCTGGTGTCTGCCGGGGGAAGCAATATGCCTGCAGCCGTCAATTTGCTGCAAGAAATCAGGAAAGTTGAATCTGGGTGTTTTGCATTGCTGCTGTATTTGAAAACTCTTTTAGGATAGTTGAATATGAGTGTATTGCATTGCTGCTGTGTTTTTCTCTTGATGAGTCACTTGTTTTCTCCTCCTGTGTCTTACCTATTGTTGTGAACCCAAGCCCTTCTCCTCCTACTTTCCTAATTCGCACCCTCTATGGTGCTCTCTGTTTCTCCCATCTTCTATAATGGCTCCTCTATCTCCTATCCCTCTCACATAGTCTGAAAGGAAAAAGTTCAAGAGGAACATCCTGGTTGCCAACCCTGGCATCCGTATCGCTGAAACCTACATCAGTGCTTCCTCCAGACAGACTCTTACCAAAATCCTCTTTTTATTACCTCACCGGGCCTATGTACCCCTCATTTGGTCTTAGCTCTCTCTCTCTCCTATCTCTTCTTCTCACATTAATGGTGGCATTGAGTGGGAGGTCCTGTTGGCCTTCTTTCACTCCTCCAAGACCATCATTAATGTTTACTTGAATGAGACTGTCTTGGTCCAGGGCCCCCAACCCAATCTCCTTTTTGCTAGGCATTTCTCACATCTTATCAACTTCCTTCCTTCTCCCACTATTCCTAGTAGCATCTCTCCGGCACCTCTGCCACCTCCTTCTCATTTCTCCTCTCTGGATACCTTGCCACCACCTTCTATCACCTCTGCCACTCTTGGGCCCTTTTGCCACTTCTTTACCTCAAGCCTGTACCCCACCCCGGAAGTCTTTAAAATGTGGCAACCTGCTCCACATTGCCACTCTCAACTCTCGCTCCGCTATCAAACACTCCTCTGACATCTGTCACCTCCTCAAAGAGCTTGACCTAGATGTCTGTGCTCTCACTGAGACTTGGTTCACGGCCAGCTCTGTCATGAGTTTTGACACTTTCCTACTTGATAGTTACAAGATCCTCTCTGTGCCCAGAACCAATCGACCTTGAGGGGAATTAGCTCTCAACTTTCTGGAATGGGTCCCTGCCTGTGCCATTCCTACGCAGGACTACTCCTCCTTTATATACCTTGTCTGCAGGCTCTTTATCTCTCCTGTCCTCTCTCGGACTGTGGCCACCGCCTACCGGACCCCTGGACAGGCTGCCCCCTTCCTCTCTGATTGGGCTGACCTCGCCACATCACTCATTGTCCCTATTTCTCAATGTCTCCTCCTCAGAGTACTCAACATCAACCTGGATGCTTCCGATCCCTACTCTGGCCTCTTCCGCAACCTCTGCAACTCTCTCTCTCTCCATGCTACCTTCTGTTCTGACACACACTGCTGGACAAACATTGGATGTTCTCATCTCCTCAGACATCCCTCTCTCTAACCCTCTCACTATTCCTCTCTCTTGGATGGACCACTTTCTTCTTTCCTCTCACCTGACACTCTTGGTCCCCCAGGCAAAGCCCATCCCAGCACCAGCACCTACGTTCTCGATCATTCGGCCCATGAAGTGTGGGTCTGTGAATGCCTTTGACTCCACTTTCTCTGCTCCTCCTTCTCCTGCAGCTGACCCCCAACCTTGACACAGTCCTTTCTGAGCTGCATCTTGCTATTTCCAACACTCTGGACATCATTGCCCCTGGCATGGGAATCCCTCTGAAGCCTACCTCCGAGAGCAGCTCTTGGTATGACTCTGAACTCACCCGCCCTGAAATGCAAGTTCAACCAATTACTTGAAATTGTTGCTTATTTTCTAATCATGGGTGTCAGGTATCATCGTAGAGATGGTAGTTTTGAAAAACGGGGAACAGGTAAAGGAAGGAGGAAAAGGAAGCAGGGCCTCACATTTAAAGAAGTGGAAGAAGACTGCAAACCTGCATGAGGATGTGGATAGATGCTAGTAGTAGAAACAAAAGGATGACAAAGAAAAACAGTCAGAAAAAGAGAATGTATGTGTTTCACAATACAGAGAGAAAACAGCAAATCGTCATAGTTTATTAGAACATCAAGTTAAACAAACTCAGTTTGATTGTGTGCTCAATCACATGAAATTATTTCTATACAAAAATGCATTAAAACTACCACTATAATGGGAGTTTCCACAAAGCCTTATAAAAACAGTGTTAATGTGCATAAGTGACGAAAATGTGAAAGTGCCTTATACATTAACCATTTCTGCATGGAGTAATGCAAATAGCCCACAAATACCTGCCACATAGTTTCTTACAAAATTGTGCAGCTAATTCATGTCAGAGGAAACAAGGATTCTGGCACATTAAATCAAACAACAGGACAAATGCTTAGGCCACCAACATTTTAAGGCATATTTTAAACAGACTGGCAGTGTGTAGCAATCATTTTGTTCCAGTATGCAGTACGGATAGACTACGGTGGGCAGATATACCCCCTTGGCCACAGCATGCTTCAGATCATTCCTAGGCCCAAGTATGAACGTTGCTAAGGATAATGCATATTGCAACAGCTCTGTTCTTATGTGCAGTGTGCCCCAGGGGTCATGCCTGTCGCCACTGTTGTTTAATGTCTACTCAATAATTTTGTGTGCCCTCTTGTCTACAATGGGCGTTTATTTTGCAAACTATGCTGATGACAAAAAGATTGTCCTGAGGTTGTCTGGTGTGTACATCGATGACTCTGAGCACATCAACAACATCATTATTGAGATCCAAAAGTGGATGGCCTTGAACTCACTAGCTCTCAACAATTCAAAGACAGAACTTCTTATCCTGGGCACCAAACAAAAACAAAAAAAGCTTGATTTTAGATATGACAAATTTACTATTGCCCAACATGTCATTCCTGTCTCCCAAACAGTCAAGACTCTTGGTGTTTCCTTTAATCCCCAACTATCGTTTAATCGTCAGGTCAGCTACCATAAATCATCCTGTTGTTATTATACACAGTTACTCTGGCATATCCGCCCTTTTTTGTCTGACGCAAATCTTGCAATGATAGCAGCCACTATCATAAACTGCAAACTAGATTACTGCAACAGCCTATTAATAGGCACTTCACAGACTAATATAATAAAAACTGCAAGTAATCCAGAATGAATATGTACGTGGCGCGTGTGGTCTTAAATGCAAAGCAAATGTCAAAGAAGCCAGATGGAGCCTACACTGGCTTCCTATCCAACATAGACTACAGTACAAAGGCTTAGTCACAGTGTTCAAGTGTCTTCATGATGAAGTCCCATCCTACCTGACTGCCAGGAACAAGAAGAAGTCTATTGGGTGAACTCTGCGTTCAAATGACACTACCCGCTTGACACAACCACGCTCTACCCTCCAGAAAATTGGTGGAGCCAGATTCAACTCCTGGGCCACCTCTTTATGGAATGCCCTCCCTAAACATCTTGTTGACAGTGACTCAACTGCCTTTTTCAAGAAGCACCTGAACACTTTTCTTTTTGATGCTGGACATGGCTGATTGATTCTAATAATTCCATCTACACCCAAGCCTTTTTCACAACCCTTTTTCTCTCTTTCCAGTTCTTGGCTTGTTTCTGGGGTGCATACCTTGTTTTCTATCTTTGTGTCTCCGTGTCGTCTCTGTTTGCAAGCACCCTGAGGCCTATGGTTTAGTGGCTCTATAGAAAAACTCAGAGCGATAGATAGACAGGCAGGTACACAGACAGATAGATAGATAGATAGATAGATAGATAGATAGATAGATAGATAGATAGATAGATAGATAGATAGATACTGCTATACCATTTGGATAAATACCTCATATTTTAGCAGCAGTTTTTACCTCCACTGAAGAGAGGGAGTTAAACATTTTAAAAACCTGCCCAAAAGTTGTTATACTGTTTTTTTTATACTAAAGGGAATGGAAAGCACTTGCATTTAATGCAGCCAGGAAGAATTCTGTATGGGGACAAGAACATGACCTAATGCCCACCTTCCCACCACCTTTGCCATCAGATGTACAGAAGGGTGACAACTTATCTTTTTGTGCATTTAAATAATATGTACAGTATCATTAGGAATCACTTCTGTAAACTGTCCATTAGTTATGCGACCCCTAGCTTGTGCAGTGTTTAATTTGTTCAGCGCGTTGGCATACACCCTATATAAGTCCAAATAAAATACACGGATACAAAGTTCAGTCTTGAAAATGAGATTGGTTACAGATGAAAAAAAAAACGAATCTAATAATGCATCAGGAATTCCATGAATACTGCATGTGTATTTCTAGAAAACATCCTCCATCACTGACAACCCGGAGGATATGTTCAAATGTGTGGATGTTCATAAACACCACACTTCATAAGCATGTACAATATTTAAATTTGGAATTGTGCAATACAGCTGAAGTAGTCGGTTGATGCTGTTGAGATGGTCGCTTCTTTGACTGCTTTTAGAAAAATACCTTAAAACATGTATTTTTCCCAAATTACTCTTTCATTTTCCCCTATCTCAGTTGTTTCTTTACAGTTGAGTTTGTGGCCCCTAGAACGGGCATTTATAGTTGAATGGGATTACACCCAAATAATTTGGAGTACAAACAAGATGGTAAGTTACTGTTTTATTAACAATTATCTAAAACAAGGATGTCACCATGAACATCAATGGACGTACGCTCAGTCTCTCAGTGATTTCTACTAGAAAACAATGTATATACTTCATTATGTGTCAGAGTGATGTCATACCACGTGGCAATAGTGTACAACCTATCAAGGGTCAGGTTTGGTTAAAGGAAATATCTAGATATACAATCATATAGGAGCTAGGATTGTTGTTGGCGGTCCTATATCAGGTGGACAACTCATGCCTACCTCTTCATACGTGTCATTTTAGACAAATCAGCTATGCAGTGTTTCATTGGTGTCTTAAGCTATGAGGTCCTTCTTTATACAAACTAATACAATTGGTTGGCACACTTGTGCCATGTCTGGAACATTCAGTTCAGTTAGCAGCACATAAGCCAACGCCAGGTCCAAATAGATAGGACATGAAGCTACCTCACCACCAAATTAGCCCATCATCTCTCATCACCCATGCATTCTGCCATGAAATTGTCTTTGTACTTAGCCTTGCAGAGTATTTTCATCCTAGGAATTCAATGGGAGTGAAGCCACTTGCTATTGTGTCTGAAACTCCAAGTTCAAGCCCTATTTTTAGCCTCCACTCACGTAACAGGAGACCACAATTCTGTTCATTGTGCAGCTTTTAAAGGCTTTAAATTAATTAAGACTACCTTAAAATGAGAGGATTCATCCTCCGCACACACTCGTTCTTCTTCAGTGTAGTTAGGTGACCTCAACTTTTCAGTTCTTAACTTCAGGCCAGACAGCCTTGCAACACAGCTTCAGCAATCTGTCATTCTACTGTGACAAAGCTTTTCATTCATTCTCAATGGATCCTTGGCTTACTATTTCATGATATATTTTACAAAAAAGGGGAAGCCCCCTGCGTGTTCAGTGAGAGTTTGGGGCAACACAAAAAATAAACACGGGGTTGTAACTCTCACTATCATAAGACCAAACAATTTATGGTCTAGGTTAATATATTAATTTTCCCAAACAATGAATGTTCTACTTCTTGAGAAGTCAGAAAAAAATACGAAACTTCCAGAGTGAACAATTAGGGCAAACTACATGTATATATTTAGTCATACATATTGTTTATTAATGTAAACAAAAAAAGGGAAGTTTAAAATGTTTTCATTATACATTGAATTTAAGTAAAGAGTAATGGTTCTGAACAGTGCCATGAAAATATACACATAAGATATTCAGACAAAAACTTAAACAAAGGAAAACAAAAGGGTGACCACTTTAATGGTTAATGTTTACAAACAGGATAATTCAAGATATAAATGCAGTAAAGGATAAAGAAACAAAGGAAAAAAATACTTTCATATTAAAGCAAACAAAATGCACAATTAAAATCAATGTTTGAAATACTGAATCAAACTTTCTTGTGGACAAAGGTACCTATCCTTTGTATGTACTCATGATCAGCATTTGATCATGTTTTGAATAAAGCTGCCTACGTGTCAGTTTTTAAACTGTAGATAGATAATGCATACACAGATCCCCAGTTTTACAATCAAAAATAAATGGGCTGTGCTAAGGGCACGTTTCGGCTTGTGGCCATTAATGTTGGCATTGACTGAAGAGCCTTCCTCAGGGCAATTGGATCCTGTATAGAACACAGGGCAGTGCAGAGATTTCAGCCTATGGGGTTTGGCGGTGGCAGATTCCTTTACAACCTGCGTCTGCAAGGTTAGAGTCTTCGAGTAGGGACCCGATTTCAGGAGCAATGTTTTGGCACTCACTGGAAAGGTCCTCAATATCTTTACGTATCACAGCCAGATTGATTGGAGCTTCAAGATAAGCGACAGCTTCTTAGTCCAGAGGAGGTATATTGCATCAGTCCTACTGTTCCCAGAGATTTGTTTCAAATAGCTTTCTCCATCTGAATCTTTCAAACAGCCACGCAGTGGTTTCTGAAGCCGCCGTCTGGCCCTGCAAGCGTCAAAGCGCAAGCCGCCGCGGGCTCATTCATTCACGATACCAATGTCCAGTTTCTATACAATGGCGGCTTCGCCTGCATTCTATTTACTACTTATAGCTAGCCTATACGATGACTTGATCTATCTTGCATTTCAGCATCTGTACATTCTTCATACTTCTCATTTTTGCAGGACTTTTTATCATGTAATTTTCTTCTTTTACACTTGAGAGTTCACTTGATTCTTTACTTCGTCCTTTCTCCTCTAAGGTTCATACATCGCCTTCATTCAGTATTTCGGGACGTCGTGCACACTTTCTTATGATGTCATCAGTTTGTTTTCTTAGCTCTTTCGCATATTCCTTCCGGGAGTTCCTTCTGCAGGCTGTCATCAACGCGAGTGTACATTTAATATGGTCATCTTAATGGATACTGTCTTCCATGTGCTCGCTGTATTATTGGTACAGTAGGTCAGGTTAGACAGGGAAAGGTCTCATGGCTCCAATACAGGGGAGGTATTGTGGTAGGATCTCCTGCAGTTGTGTACGTCTGCTCCTCTATACAGTTAATGGAGTTTAGTTTTGAATTAATAGTGGACGTTTCTTTTTTTTGTTAGTTTTTATGGTTTTATTTGGCTAGTTGTTTGCTTGAACTGTGAAGATTTATTTTTCTGTTGTATAGCGCTCACATAATCATTCACTGTACTTTACATAAAATACATGTAATACACACTTAAACAAGGCCGAGATGTCACAATATATAGTAAACATTCTCTGAAAGATGTCATCCATATTTATTTTCCCCTTGGTAACATGTTTTGTATCTAAAACTTCCTAAACAAAAAATGATGGTACTGTAAATGTATATTAGTGAAAAAACTGTCACAGTTCTTAATCTAATGAGTGTAGATTTCTGAAACGGTTTTCTTTTAACATCAGCTAGTAAATAAGCCAGGTTCATCAGAAAAGGTCAGAGACACGTTTTTGTATGATTCTTATGTGTTTGCTTCTCCATTTGTTTCAACATGGGCCTCGTAGCAATGTTTTCTGTTGAGCAACGTATGCTTCTTTAACACATCTAACTAGACATTGGTAAGCCTTTAAGAAAAGAACGTACGATTTGTCCCTGTTCATCAGTATAAACTGTTCCACTATTGATCGTGGGTTTGGAATGCTAATGAGTAACTTCTACGTCGGTGTAATTAATCTAATACTACCTCTGTATCTGAACTTTAGAAATACTTGTGCTTGCTTAGTCAACTGAAGGTCTCAAACTAGCAAGCCCTGGTCCGATTAAAGTTCCCATGTAGGTGTGGTTTACTGTGTCTCCGATATTCAGTTAGTGAAAACATTTCGGTATATTGAGTTTAGTTTGATAGGCATACTTACAGATATGTCTCTAAAGTGAACATGTTGGCTAATAGGTAGATGAGAAACAAGTATTTGCAAAGTGGAGAAAAATGTACACAATACACCAGGGACGACCACATTGTGAAGAGAGGATGCCAATTAGGAACATAGACGCAAATACTCATGGAGTGGAACAGCACAGTGGACCACGATACTTAATGCCCTCACTTCCTCCAAGGTTTTAACAAAATTGTGAGACGGTTATTCAAATTCATTTTTATTTTAGAAAGGACACATTCCACTGCAAAATGGGTGATAAAGAATGTGCATTATCTTACTAAGACAGAAAGAAAAGTGTGATGAAAAGTGACAAATAAAAAATCAAAAACAACCAAGAGATTTCCAGAGGCATAGCAAGTTTTTGTTAAATGTGATTCTAAAATGCAGCTGTAGGGGCTACCACTAACACGAACCAATCCAAGGAATGGAGAGGTTAAAGGGCAAAAAGAGAGGTAACAACAGACATGGGGCCTAATTTACAAAAGAAGTGCTAAATCCACGCAAAAGTAGTAAGCGCGAGAAAGGACATTGCACGGACAAAAAGATTTGCGCTGTGAGCTGGTTCATGGAATTAAATGCATGCAGAATCCAGCAGTTCACAGAATAAAGAGTAGCGCCGGGAACATCTCCAACGTTGCCCCATTACAAACAGAACATAGCGGCGTCAAACAACCTTTGTGCCGCACCCATAAAAAAAAGTAATCAAAGATTACTTACAAGCCCTCACCATTACTCCCACTCCCCTCGTACAACCGACAAATCCTTGTCCCATCACCCCCACTTAACTGCACCTCATTCCTCTAATTTAAGGCAGCACCTGCATACAGCCACTAAACTGCACTCCGGCCCCCTTACTTAAGGCAGCACTTGCAAACCCAAACTAAACTGCGCCCTGGTCCCCAAACTTAAGGCAGCACCTGCTTAGCCACAGAAAACTGTGCCTTGCCCTCCTAACTTCAGGCAGAACCTGCGTACCGCCACTAAACTGTGCCTCGGCCCAATCACTTGAGGCAGCTCCTACGTACCCCCTCTATACTGCACCTCGGCTCCCTAACATAAAGCAGCACCAACACGTCTGCCCTCGTCCCAGTCCCCCCACTAACCTGTACCCTATCCCCTGAACCGTAGGTGGCACCCACATGTCTGCCCTCATCACATTGCCCCCACTGACCTGTGCCCCAACCAATGAAGCCAAGCCAGCACCCATAAGTCTGCCCTAGTCTCAGTCTCCCCACCGACCCGTGCCTCACCCTTAAACCCAAGGCAGCACCCACAATTCCACCCTCATCAAAGTACCCCCACTGACCTGTGTCACAACCCTGGAACCCAAAGCAGCACCCACAAGTCTGCCCTTATCCTAGTCCCTCCTAATAACCTGTGCTGCAACCCCGCAACCCATATTGGCACCTACAAGTTCATCCTCGTACCAGTCCCTCAAGCTGTCCTGTACCCCACCCCTTGAAGCCAAGGTGGCACCCACAAGTCTGCCATCGTCACATTGCCCCAACTCACCTGTGCCCCAAACACTGAAGCCAAGCCAGCACCCATACGTCTGCCCTTGTCTCAGTCTCCCCATGACCTGTGCCTAACCGCAGAAACCAAGTTGGCACCCGCACATCCACCCTCATTGCAATCCTCCCACTGACCTGTACCCCAACCCTGAATCCAAGGTGGCACACACAAGTCTGCCCTCCTTCCAGTCCCCCCACTGACCTGTCGTCCAACCTTTGTACCAAAGGTGGCGCCACAAGCGCACTAACGTCCCAGTCCCCCATGACCTGTGCCCCTAACTCTGTACCCAAGGCAGCACCCACAAGTCTGTCCTCATTCCAGTCCCCCCACTGACCTGTACCCCAAACCCTGAGCCCAAGGTGGCACCCACAAGTTTGCCCTCATCCCAGTACCCCCATTGACCCGTGCCCCAACCCATGAACACAAGGTGGTACCCACAAGTCTACCCTCCTCCCAGTCCCCCCACTGACCTGTGCGCCAACCCCTTGAACCCAAGGTCACACCCACAATCCTGCCCTATTCCCATTCTCCGCAGTGACCTGTGCCCCAAGCCCTGCTTCCAAGGTGGCACCCACAAGTAAGTCCTCGTCCCAGTCCAATGTGGAACACCAACCTAACTCAACACCTCTGGCCTGGGTCCACCGTGAAGTACACCTGCCAGACATCCTCCTCCAACAAGAACACCTGGGAGCAGTGTCATAGGGCAAAAAGGATCCTAAAACATATATCAAGCAAGCCAGTAAATGGGCCTCCAACATCCCCCGGGAAGTTCTATCAGAATCGACAGAAAGACAAAGACAGAATAGCATGTGTCTCCACTTACACTGATAAATCCTGGGAAATCTAAACAAAAGCGTTAACAGGCACTGCCATGTGTTGCAAAAGGGAACCATGGCCCTCATGCCTCCACTGCTTGCATTTAACAAGAGTAAATGTATAAAGAACATGGTGGTAAGCATGCATTTCACCAAAGGTACCATGTTGCAAACCCCCAAATTGTGAGAAATGTGGAGCTTACCGAGACTATTGGGGTCTGCCCCTGCAGCAATTGCAATTCTTGTAATCTTATCAGTAGATCTAACATGGTGGATGTTGGTCTAGATTGATCAAGGTTACACCGGAATATACTAACTATAACTCTAAAATGGTAATTTATTGTATCTTTTGTCCATGCCATAAAATGCATATAATGGGCCTCATTACGACCCAGGCGTTAAGGGTTAACGCCGTCGTTAACCCTTAACGCCTATTCTGATTTTAACAGCTGCTCTTAGCAGCCGTTAAAATCCATGGCGCTAACCTGCCATGATGCTAATTACGCCACCGTAATTTACGGTGGCGTAATTAGCGCCTTCCCCACTCCCATTATGCCCTATGGGGCAAAAATGGGAATGGGGAAGGGAAAATGGGAAATGGGGATTTACCGCCCCACTCACCTTGGAATGGGGCGGTAAATCCGCCATCCACCATGGTGTAAACGTAGTTTACACCATTGTGGTAAAGTTGGCGCAATTAGCGCCTGGGTCGTAATGACCCCCAATGTACATAGGGATGACCACTCACACAATCAAAGTCTGCATTATGCAACATAGGAGCTGCATTAGCACCAAAACATGAGTGCACCTTTGCTATCCCGTTATTGAGACTACATTAAAATATTTGGAAAACAAACTTATTTTTGTACTGATAGTCATATTATTGGGATAAATGAAGAACTTGAATGGCCAGTATAATTGCACTGTAATTTCAGGCCAATAGCCTTCAGGCGGGCTCAGTCCTTCTGCCTTCTATCAATAACTGTCCCTGTTACCTGGAACTTCCCCTGTGTTCCAAGTTGGTCACTGTGTTTCATGGTTCAGTCACAGACTTCCGTGTCCAGTCTCTGATTAATCATGTGATCATTTGAGTTAGCTTCCTCACCCCTTTTGCCAGCAGCGGCCCGGTGAACCAGTCAGCAAACAACAGCTGACCCAGCACAAAGTTCTAAAACTATTTGGTTAATGCTCCCAGCATTTACCTCCATTCACTGTCTTTTTTGAGTGAATCCACTCTGTGTTTTTCTGCACGCAGAATGTGAGAGCTGCTTGTTTGCGTGCAGAATACCATTGATGCAGACCATCATGTTTCTTGCATCCATGGGAGTGTGTGTTGAACAAATACACTGGTTCTTCACAAAGGGGAAGCAACCTGGATAGTGAAGACTTTCACATTCATCTTTTCTACACATGCTCTCCAATAGAGAGAAATTCAAGTAAGAGACATATATTTACAAAATGGCTTGTCCTTTTTGATATAATAATCACTATATATTATGGTACAGGTCATTCAATGCTTTTGACACACAATATAATTAAGGCATTTTATACATTGTCGAATGATACCATCTGACAGTACATCACTTGGTACCCAAGCCATATGGAGATCTGAAATTTAATTTGGAACTATCACTCACTGCAATAAAATTAATCCCCCTGAAGAATGGTCCGTACAATTTGGAATTGAAACATGTTGGGGCATAACACTGTGCACAGGTGACATTACACAGTGGATGTTTTTCTGTTAATAATTGACAATTTGTTTTCCATGTTTAGCGTATTATTTTGTCCAGTTGTTTATCCACACTATTTTACAGGGTATGGTGATGGTTTGTTTGTGAATATTGAAAAGGTTACTTTGATTTATAGAGGTGATTATACCACTTCAGGAGCAATTTAATGGTTTAAACTCCGGCTTTTTAAATGACAAATTATGATTTTAAAAAATAAACATTTAATACACTTTGACAATCATTAACCATATACTCTAATATAGTTTTGTTTTACTATTTGCACCTGTATCCTTTCGGGAGCCCTCTGCTCTCTTTCATGGGCATTGTATTTTGAAGCACCCAGGATTTCGGGGTGCTCCTTAGTTTTTGGCTCCGGGTCCATCCCTTAGTTTTTCACCAGCAGTGATGTAGAATCCTGGACAGTAATCTCTTTAATGGCTCCCTGTTGGATACCACGCACATCAATAGCCAACCATACTGCCACATCAGCTGCACTTTGGTCCCACTGTTTACATGTGAATACGTGCAAATGTGATGTGCGTACTCTAGTGATCCAGAGTGTGGCCACATCCCTCCCCAACATCCCCAATGCCAATGAACCATAGCTGTGAATGAAGTGTGAGAACACCCAAGTGCCAAAGGGACAGCAAAAAATGATTGGACAAGACCGGAGCACAAAATCCAATTAACGGAACCTCGAATTTTGAATAGGTATAGATGAATGAGCTGTCACCATACAAATAAACCTTGTGGAACACGTGATAAGACACATGAAGAAATTAGAATCCATCCCTAATAAGAGACCCCCAAACACCACATATACCATCTGATTCATCACCACATGCATCCCTGCATTGAAATCATTAGACACACAATCAAAAAGTCACTCAACCAACACTGACACACGGACACCAAACATGCAGTGCCCCTGCAGAAGGAATGGCATGAGACAATCATCCCTTACCACCACCAGCGGTCTTATGGTCCCACCCCTACATGTGAAACACATGTCCAAGTCAATCAAAGTCACACCTCCATGCCATCCACAAACAACCCATGACATTAAACAACACCCATGTACATACATACAAATGAAGTTCCATGTTAACCACAGCATACATGAATCACACACCCAGGCACACCATGTGCACAATTGGTCAACATGCCTGTGCTGGAAACCATGGAAGTAGGCAATCAATAGATCCCCAAAAAAGTAACTTCCCCACATCTACAATAGGCCACATATGTTGGGAGCCAAAGTGTGAGACACGTGCAGGGCAAGTGAAAATACCTATACCGAAAAGGATCCCTGAAGTAAGGTACCCATTGAGGAAACCATATATGCACTCACAATAATATGATGGTCATTTGAATGAAATCCCGGAGGAAGTGTGAAAATGAACAAGAGAGAAGACTGGTGACGTCATGCAAAGCAGGGCTGACGCATCCAGAAAAGACGCTGAGGACCATAAACATTCTATAGGATCTAAGGAGGAGGTGCTAAAGATGAGCAACATTTCGGGCTCGAGATGAAGATGCTCATGCAACAGAAACGATGAAGAAAATGCCAAGTCATTTTACAATTGAACAGATGCAGTAACGCAAGCAGACAAGGTATTCTTAAAGGCTGGATACGTAGTGAATAGATTGCGGCGATCCGCCAATGTATATGCATAGGAATGTATGAAATATGGATGTTCCACAACGCACTTTAGCAGAGCTTGGACCCAGTGAAAAGAAAGGCTTTTTCAGTATGGCGCAGTTGGAAAATGACTTAATGACAGGTAAATTCAAGAAAGGCTTGGCTGGACCAACACCAGGAGGTGAAGGCCACCATGAGCTTGAATGTTTATGCAGTAGCTATGTCAAAAGAACAAACTGTCCGAGGTGAGGTGCAATAACATAAAGATGTTATAGGTTCATAATTTAATAGTATTTCAAATTCAGAAATGCTCTGAAACATGGTCTGTAGTCACATGGTCAGATGAAAATAGATACTGAGTTGAGCTACATCGAAACCAAGAGAGGCAAGAGTGATGAAAGATGGCAGGCTAATTAGGGAGGTTCTATGGTCATGACCAGCCCGCCAGCACCTGGGTGCCAGCCTGCGTGCTGCTAAAGTGTGTGGAATATTACAGAGGGGTGCAAGGGTGCCAACCAATTATAGAGGGCCACGTAATAGAGAGCCCTATAGTTTGTATAACCAATAGGATGTTGTGTATTTGATGATGTTCATAGTGACTTGCACTAGAGGAGGGTTTAGTTGATAACCTGATGTTAGAGACCCAATCACTTTCCCGGACAGGTATGGAACGTATACCTAGATGTTCCCTCTAAGCCTATCACTTTCCCAAGTAGGTTTTTGTAGTTTGCCACATAGATTGACATCAACGATGATGGGTTTTTACTATATAAGCTATGTTTTTATGAAACTCACTGAGTGAGAAGATCAAATCGATATTTGTTGATGTATGTTATGCTGCCTGTTTTAGAACATTGATATTAAAACAGACATAATTTGCCAATTTTCTCAGTCAGTCTGATTATTGATGTTTGAATATATTCTGCAACCCAATCTATAGCAAATTATTGCTACCTTATTTTAAAGGGCCTAGTGTTGAGTACATGGGTTCAGATGTAACATAACAAACATCACACACACATGAAGCATGCACATGTGTCTCCTAGCAAATAGCACAGTAACAACATTATCCACAAAGTGTGCCCAAAACCCACATGGCAGCAATGGGACATACTCACTCGGATAACACGGCTAAACAAATAGTGCCACAAACAAAGAGACAGAAAATGATATATTAGAATCATGACCTAAACATATTGAATACAACCTATGTACAAAAATGAGAAGGCAAATAACAAGGGGGGTCCTGGGAGACTCTCTGCCAGACATGAGTCCTGGTTAGAAGAGCCTTACCCAGAGTCTTTTGCTCACTATCTTTCACAGAGAAGAAATATCCCAAACATATCGGTCTTTGTCCTGCCCTGGGGCAGTCCAGCACCGAAATGCTAGGCAATTCTTCTCTGAACAAGAGTACCAACAGCAACCCCAGACACGTGTTTCGGTCTGGTTGAACCTCATCAGTAGGGTGTAGCTGTGCCTCTCTAAGAATAGTGAGCAAGGGGTCCACGTCTGGATTCCCATAGTAACTTAGGGTGAGACCCAAAGTTACTCGAAATATGCAAATAACAAGGGGGGTCCTGGGAGACTCTCTGCCAGACATGAGTACTGGTTACAAGAGCCTTACCCAGAGTCTTTTGCTCACTATCTTTCACAGAGAAGAAATATCCCAAACATATCAGTCTTTGTCCTGCCCTGGGGCAGTCCAGCACCGAAATGCTAGGCAATTCTCCTCTGAACAAGAGTACCAACAGCAACCCCAGACACGTGTTTCGGTCTGGTTGAACCTCATCAGTAGGATGTAGCTGTGCCTCTCTAAGAATAGTGAGCAAGGGGTCCACGTCTGGATTCCCCTAGTAACTTAGGGCGAGACCCAAAGTTACTTGAAATATGCAAATAACAAGGGGGGTCCAGGGAGACTCTCTGCCAGACATGAGTCCTGGTTACAAGAGCCTTACCCAGAGTCTTTTGCTCACTATCTTTCACAGAGAAGAAATATCCCAAACATATCAGTCTTTGTCCTGCCCTGGGGCAGTCCATCACCGAAATGCTAGGCAATTCTCCTCTGAACAAGAGTACCAACAGCAACCCCAGACACGTGTTTCGGTCTGGTTGAACCTCATCAGTAGGGTGTAGCTGTGCCTCTCTAAGAATAGTGAGCAAGGGGTCCACGTCTGGATTCCCCTAGTAACTTTGATCCACCCTACTGATGAGGTCCAATAAGACCGAAACACGTGTCTGGGGTTTCTGTTGGTACTCTTGTTCAGAGGAGAATTGCCTAGCATTTCGGTGCTGGACTGCCCCAGGGCAGGACAAAGACTGATATGTTTGGGATATTTCTTCTCTGTGAAAGATAGTGAGGTAAAGACTCTGGATAAGTCTCTCATAACCAGGACTAATGTCTGGCAGAGGGACTCCCAGGACCCCCCTTGTTAATTTGCAAAAATGAGAAGGGAAAGGTAAATAATAATAAAAAGGAAACCTACAACTAATGTACTATGTACATGAGTCCGTAGGCTAGTCCATTGGGATCTCTGACAAGGCTGATTCCCCCTCAACCTGGAGGGCTTGCAGGGCTTCCCTCATCTGAGATTCTATCACTTCCGCTGCCCCACATGACTCCACCAGGATGGAAGCATGTGTCTGGTCCAACCACTCTTCTGCCTCACCCCTGGCCCTGGCTACTGCCTCATCTTGTGCCTGCTATCTCTCCTCCTCCTGCTGCCTCATATAGTGCACCTCGGCTGACACAAGAGCCTGCAGGCGCACCTCCTCCTGCACTGGTGCCATGTTTGTGCCTGCTTGCATCTTCCTACTGCCAGGGTACTCCCTCTGACTGGATGACAGTCTGCATCAGGAGAGAACAGCACCTGCACTGCCCATAGGTGCCTGGTGTACATCCGCAGCCTGTTCCCCTGTAGGCTCCTGGGCGGGCTCAGTGACCACCTCATCAGCCATTGAATGGGCTTCCACCTCCACAAGGGACACTGGGACACACATACTGGGCAATGCTGAGACTTGTGCACAGGAGGCCATGGTGATAGCTGGGATGGAGGACTCAGCAGAGGACAACTGGGGCACAGATAAGGAGGCAAGGTCCATTGAAGTGGCTAGCCCAGAGAGACCACCAGAAATAATTGCTGTTGCCAATTGTTCCAAGAGGTGGCCCATCTGCAGGTGATGCTCTACAAGAAGCTTATGAGAGGCTTGCATAGCATCACACATAGAAGCCTGCTGCCTCAAGCCACCAATCAGCAGGGGCATCACATCATCCTGAATGCCACAACAGCTGGAAGTGGGTCATCAGTCTGGGTTGAGGCATGGCTGAAGGTGAGTAGTGCTGCAGCAGATGGCCCTGGGAAAGGAGGTTGTTCTGACCCCTCCACAGTGGACTGCACATCCTCCTGTCTCAGGGTCAGGTATGCAGCCAGCACAACAACCTCAGTACCCTCACTTGACACTGTGGGCAAGGCTGCAATGACCTCCTCTTCCTCCTTCTTCTCCTACAGCAACCCAGATACCTCAAGAGAGATCTCCATGGTTTTAGGCCCCTGTGTGGCAACATCACCAGCACCTTGTCCCACCACTGCCGAGGAGTCCACCACAATTATGGAATCCCGGAATTCACCCTCAACAGCATTGCCCAATAATTGTACTTGCATCCCCAGCCACATCACCATCAGAAGAGATGGACACAGCTGGGCATGGCTGCGGTCTCTGGCTGGGTGTGAAGTTCATGTGCCTGTATTTCAGCTCCACAGTACAGGTTTCACCCTCTCCACCAGCTGCAGAAACTTTGGAAAAGGGTACAAATAACAAAGGCATCATCAACAGTGTCAATGCATGTGTGGTCACAACAATAATAACAGTAGCATGTAGTTTAGCATGAGTCAACCTGCAACTGACACACACACACACACACACACACACACAGGCCCATACCCTGCAATCAGAATGAATAGAGTCACACATGTGTAAGAAAAATGACAAGTCACATTGACGAGACATGGACATGTGAACCCAGCACATTGAGGTGTGGCTGGATACATATTGCAACAACTAATTCCGCATCACAATAACAATGCTCCAGTGACCCAAGTGTATGCTGCAGTCATGGACATGTGTCCATAGCACCATAGGTACATCTTCATCCAACAACATATAACAATATGCAGCCCTGATAGACCGACATGAAAGCATGCAACACGTGCATGCACCCATTGCCGAGGGAAAAACATCAATGTTGTCGCTCCCAACCCCAACAAATGGCATGATGCCATGCATTGTGTGGCCCCTCATTCAGTCACCTGGCAGATCACAGTGCTGTCCCAGATAGTCAAATGCGCTAAATTGTTATTACCACACATCAATACACATGTGTTACTCTAAACTGCTGAGTGGGGATGATGCAATCATCATTTGCAATAGAGCAACCCATAAAGGAGTTGTGCATGAATGTACCTCACATGCCCGCAAAATCTCAATTTGACAACTGTACATGTCTGAGGCCCTGCTGTCAGCATTTCACATTGGATGCACACAAGTAGACTTTCTCAACAGTAAGTGACAGAGCACAACCCTACACATGTGCACTCCACAGATATGTGCCATCACATATGCCAATGGTAGGCATGAGGCTGCATGCCAATGAAGAATTGTGCAACACACATGCTATGGAAAAAACATACTTGCTGAAATCATGCATACTCATGCACAACACACAAACTATGTGGACAAGTTCTACCCTGCCGGTACTCACCAGCAGCTTGGATCCATGCCTGCAGGTCATAAACCTTGGTGTGGATGTCTGAGTTAACCCATTCCAGGACTTGGAGGTGAAGGTGTGACTACCGATGGCAGCCTGCCCAGTGCACCTCCAAGAAACACCTACCTTGAGGGCCAAATTGCCCTGGCTGTGGAACCAGAAGTCATCCCAGCACTTCTTGTCATGGTCGACAGTACGAACTACCACCACCTCCACGTTGATGGCAAGCGTGATGTCTGCCAAGGTCTTCAGATGCCCGCACATCCCAAGCTGCTGTTGCTGCGGGTTGAATAGGGCATTGTAATAGGCCAGGACCTGCTCACTCAGGATACCATCTTCTGCTGTAGTGAAATGGTAGATGAGGTTGTCAGAGAGTCTGGCAGCTGAGCCACAGGAGAACAGGCAATGAGGGAATAGCAAGCACCTCAAGTCAGTGGTGTGGTCAACAGCCAGTCAGAATACAAGGCAAAAGGAGATGGTGTGGTTTGGAGGCAAAATGGGGCAGGAGAAGGCAAGAAATGGCAGAAGGCAAGAAGAACAGGTGTCTCAGATGCCTGCAAGAGGCAGAAGTGTGAAGATCCGTGGAAGGGGCCTATGCATGTAATTTACGTGCTGCACGAATCGTGCCTACGCGCTTAACACTTTATATGATGTGCTCCCTTACGTGCACAGAAGCAGAGATATTTAGGAGATGCATCACTCATTTCCTGGCATGTGCGATTCTGTAGACATTCTGTAGACATTTAGGGGTTGCACCATGCATTTCCTGGTGTGTGAGGTGCCAGAGACATTTAGGTGGTGCAATGCGCATTTCTTGCAGTGCGCACTGCTAGATATTGTTAGGTGGTGCAACACAGATTTTCTGGCATGCCAGGGATCGTAATGGTGTACCAGGCAGATTTTGTGCCCACGTCACGGGTAGAAGAAGGCAGAGGCCTGCAGAGCAGGAAGAGCCAGCACCCCATAAAGAGTCACAGGTCAAGGAGAAGGGTCATCAAGAACGAAATGCGTTTCAGATGAGGAGCTGACAATCCCCAATGATTATGTCAATGAACACCAATATCATCAATAACTGTTGTGTTGAGGGGCACACTGCGGAAGAGGTTCACATTAGGATGCTGGACCACATGAAATGGACCAGGGAGAAGCTCAGCAGCAATGTGGCATCCGCAGAGGGTAATGAAGGTGAATCACCACATGTGGATGAGTAGGCTCCATTTGAACAGGTCGCCAGTGGACTCTCAAGTGGTGAGCGGGTGGTTGGCATGGGAAGTATGGACACCTATGTAGGCACATCAGGTGAGTGCCATGTCTGCATGTCATATGTGCTTCCATCTATGCATGCCATTCTGCAGAATGCTGTAGTGCATTTGGCTGGGTGCTCCTTACCCACTCATGGCTACTGCAGTAATGGTACTATGGTCACTTCCAGCACATATTGTGTATTCCAGTACTTGGATGCTTGATGTCTATGTGCTGTTGACATTGATCTCACAGTACACATCACTTTTACAAAAAGTTACTGCAAAGCCAATCCTCCTTTGTGGACAAGGGCATGCCAGACACATATCAATGGACACATTCACAGTGTTATGCTGGTGGATAGAGCATTGTGAACACACATTTTGTCTCACACGTAATTAAACACTGTGGATGATGTCAGAGTCATCCTTTCACTGTCCTATGCCACCAGTGGTCATGGATGAGGGGCAATGTCAGTGCAAAGTTGTATGAAGGTTTATTCCCGGCAGGGGTTGCAGTGGCTGTCTGATTGATGTGCATTCCTCATTTGGAGGGTCAATGGTTCAGTGGCCATGCAAGTGCACATTGGCCATGTCCATGTCACACTGTAGTCACACATGGTTGAGATGCATGTTGGCATGGCTAACTATGTAACTGGCCAAGTACAATGTGGCACAGGGGTGATGGGGAGTGTGGCAATATACATCCCTGCATGCAGGTTTGGTCAGGAGGAGTAGAGGTGTCACTGCCACATGTTGCAAGTAGACAGGGTTTAAGTAGAGTATGGACTCAGCAACGATGCACAGACCTCCACCTGTCCACTGGTAGAACTTCTACTTGCATACATGTTTGTATACATGCTCTACTAATCCTCCAAATCATGGCATAATGCCAGACCTAATATGCACCAACATAATTGCACAGTTCATCAAATGTCTGTCCCCTATGCCTTTCAAGTAACAGTGTTCCCAGTTTGAATGTGTGATGTATGTGTGGTTGCACCTAGTGTGCATGCATGCATTGTAATTGACATATACTTATTCAGCCAGGTATTTATGCTCTTTATATTCTTGTCTGTCTTTGTGCAGGGATTATGTAGTGGATGAGGAGGTGGAGGAGGCGGCACAACCATCCACCAGTGCAGCCGAGGTGCTGTGCCCAGTGAGAATCCACTCATGCAGAAGGTCATCATCTGCAGGCCTGCCGACTCTTCCGATGATGCTGGTGAAACTGATGTGGAGGGCATACTGAGGGACATGGTTGAGGGTCCATCACTGTGTAGCCAAGATGCCATTTAGTTTCTTGAGTTCCTTGAGACTGCTGTATCTGAGGAGGAGAGCGAAGAGACCCTGGCCCGGCAGTAGGAAGTCATGCCTCAATGGTGGATTCATTGTCTGCAAGATTGCCTGCACCCATAATGGAACCAGCAGCAAAGGTTGGTGTCAATTGGAGAGTTGCAGACCTTCAGCCAGGGCTTTGTCATCCCGGCTTGGTAGGTCCCGCACACATGATGGACATCTGCCTGACGGACACTCAGAGTGGGAGGAGGAGTTGCAGTGGTTGTGCAGGTGTTGGCTGGGGACATCCATCGCCTGGCTGAACATGTCATCTCCTCAACTACTGCACACACTAGCGAACAATGCCTTTTGTCACCAGGATGGGAGAGAGGACATGCAACAACTGAGGCAGGTGATTACCAAGGATGGTTTGGCTCTCAGGCAATTCTTGCATGATTAGTTTATGGCCTTCAAGGACCTCCAGCACCAGGTGATGGACACCTTGAGGGAAACACTGCATGCAGGGATGTTGGCCTCAAGGGAATCCCAATGTCAAGATGGGGAATCCTACAGTAAAGGCCTGTAGTCAGAAATGTTGGCTTTATAGGAATCCCAACTTCAAGACATGGAAGCCATAGTAAATGCTTGCTAGCAAAGATGTTGGCTTTAAGGCAATCCCACCGTCAAGACATGGATACCTTGAGGCATTCTCTGTACGGTGAAATATTTGCCACAAGAGACGTCCACCACCAGGAGATGTCTTCCTTGAGACAATCTCTTAAAATACAGTTGGAGTTATCAAGGGTCAGCATGCATGATGACTCTTTGCCACATGTGATGTACATCATCAAGATGTTGCAGCGATTGAGACCATCATGCACATCCTTCTTATGAGTGGCCATAGCCAATCAGGACCAGGCTTTGGCACTGCATGGTCAGAGTGCACCATCTGAGGATCCACACCAGGATGGTGGTCCCAGTTGATACATGCAGGTATTTCCATTGTATATTTCAGCACACACCTCTATCCTCATCTGTTGGCTTGCTTCCCTTGGCTACTAGGCCATCTGATGAGTTTGTGCTCACACTGTGCTGTGCAGTTTCTCCTCTATCTTCCATCCTATCCTCTGCCACCCTATGGCACTCACCATCTCCCCTATCTTGTCTAACTGCTATATCATCAACTATCCTCCCTCTCTCATGAAGTCTGGTAGTGAAAAAGCTTAAAAAAGACATCCTGACCACTAACCCTACCTACCTATCGCAGATACCTATGTTGGACAACTTCAAGACATATTTTGACTGAAATCCTCTTTTCTCTCCCCTCTCCAGATCTATGGACTCCTCATTTTATCTCTACTCTCTCTCCTCTCACATTTCCCCGATTAAATGGTGGCATTAATGTCTATCACAACAGCACTATCTTGGTTCATGGTCCTCAACACAACCTCCTCTTCTTTGGCCAGCGCTTGCTGTCCCTCATCAACTTCCTTCCCACACCTGCCACTCCTTCCTCAACTCTCTCTGTCCCCCCTCCTCTGACTGGTGAACCACGCCCCTGTACCCCTCCTCAGAAAACCTTCAAATGCAGTGACCTCTTGCATTTAGCCACACTTAATGCTCATTCTGCTATCAAAAACTGTGTCGCCTTCTTTAAGACCTTCACCTTGACCGTGATATCCTTGCTCTTACCAAGATGTGGTTGAATGCCAGCTCAGTCACAGGTGAGATGGTGGACAGACAGGGATACTGAATCGCTGCAATATTGGCAGTGCAACAAACAGAAGCTTTATATTGCTGTGGCAACTGCTTTTAGCGGTGCTGCAAGTTCAGACACAGCGAAAGGTGAACTGTGCAGGTAATAGCACTTAATGCTAATACTATGGGGGTGAGCGCAGAAAATAGAGGATATCTTTAACTTGGGGATGCCCATTTTGGGTGATATGTGAAAGAAGTAGTATTGTTACGTGTCAGTTACCGGATAATCGCATTTTGTTTTTCCTCTTTGCTACATCTCCCCCAAACAACGGGTAATATTGCGTGGCGCTTTGGAACCACTCATATGGTGACGCACTAATATATTGATATATATATATATATATATATATATATATATATCAATCTTTGCAGATACTGAATAGGGCAGTGCACCGTTGAGACATACATCCTGGTGAGATTACTTGATTTATGTTAATTAACAAAAAATGCACTTACGCAATTAATAATCACCTACACAGTAGCGCAATTACATTAAAGTCACCAAAAAAGGTATTTTTTGGTTTGTTCCACGCAGTTTGGATTTACCACATACGAGCAAAGGTAGATTTACCTCAGTAGATGCAAAAGGCGTATGTGACATGTTTCATATTGGATGTTACACTTGAATCGGATTGACCTATCTTGCTTTTGCTCATGTATTACTATTGTTTTGTATTTGTTTTTTTCTTCCACTGGGGCTTTCAAATCTGCGAATATGAAATGGATCTTGTCTCATGTATCCATTTCTGTTTCAATGGACAATGTGTCATAATGTTGGAATACATTATTATTATTAATATTTTGTATAACCACTCCTGATGGAAGCTTAGTTTTGTACAGACTGACGTTGTCTGCAATCTTTCAATGTCAATTATGTATTGTGTTATGAATGGGAATGATACCAATGATGTACTGTATATTACCATCGAGCCTTGAGAAAGAGCTACACTCGAAACACCTGTCGGCTGGTCTGAAAACCAATTTGAAATTTACTATCAAGCATTAAAAGGACATTTTTTGGACATTGGCGCAGTATGAATGTAGCTCTCATTCTAAGTTATGTATGAACTGGTTTGAAGTAACATATTTTATCTCCTGGGAATCTCTAGACTAGGTAGTAAACTATTGCATTGTCAGCTAAAAAAAGGATCAACCATATGCAAGGAGGTCTTGATCCTGTGCAAAAGATATCTTCCCACTTAAAATGGTTCGGTCACGTCCCCTCTACAGGGGAACAAAAGCAGCCGTATAGAAATATTAAGATGTCACTCATAACTCTTAGATGGGCTGAAACATCCTGTATTTGAAAGTTAAACAACTATAGCTCTTGTTGTCTACGGCTCAGCATTGCAGGGTGTGGAGATGGGTTGCATGCGTGTAGTACGTAAACAGAAAACAATACTGTCTACTCACTTTGCTCACCTCCCACAAAATCCAACAGATTAAAATAACAAAATAAAGACTACACATTCGACAAAATGCACATCCCTGTACTGTGATCTCATGACAATTAATTATACAGTTGCTATTCCTCTGCCAGGAGGTTACAGTAGACGGATACATCATTCGGAATGGCAAAAGGATGCTAATGGCTTCATCTGGAAGCCATAGGGAACCAACTAGTTTAGATACTGATTGAACCTCACTAGTGAGGAAAAGCTTCCTAGGTACTGAAGATTCCAGGCTTGAGACTAGGCACTGCATTTCAACTCGTGTTGACTCATTTTAAAAGGAACAAATTTGATGGGTGAAAAAGAATGGGCTAACACTTTTTAACCACTGGGAATTCCTCTGGGTAGCATGAACTCCACCATTTTTAAGTACTAGCAAAAATTGCCCGTGTTCTATAGATAGACATGATAACACACTCATCAAATGTTGAAAATCAATGATTCTGTAGGTCGCTGTTCTGAGTCGCTTATCGCTTGGTGTGCTTTGCATTCTGAAGTAAACTGCACTAAGAATGATCACATGTGGCTGGCTGACATACCCCGGAGGAGACGTGGAGTGGAGGCAAGAGTTGGCATGCTGCAGCATACTGGGACATTCTGTGCGCTCTCCCCACCTCTCGACTCATTATGACACTGTTCAATGGGTTGCAGTTACAAATATCTTGGAAATTGTGTGTCTTAGGGCCTGGAAACTTGGTTTCCTTTGACTTTTGTTTCTCGCATTAAGGCACTTAAAATTAGCTCTGCCCTGTCCTTCCACGACCACATTGATGTTTCACCAATTTCAGACAACCATCTCAAGTGCAAAGAGCTTGAAATCTGGGGAAGGTATGTCCAAATGTCATGTAGCCATTAATATCCAGAGTTCCTTACAGGTAACTATGCAAAATATGGTGCAGATTGGTGGAACAGTATGGAATTGTATAATGAGCAAAGTAACAGATGTTCTGCTTTTTATGTATAGAGATAGATATAAAGATTAATGTGCAATCACAGAATGGAACAAAGCATATAGAATAATTCTAATTTGTATTGCCAAAAGTCAGCACTCCAGCCCAAGTTCCTAAGCAACGTCCCCTCAGAATGGCAACACAAACAACCAACAGATAATCAGTGTGCTGCAGCTGATGCCAGCTGGTAAAGCCATTCAATGATCCACATCTGCCCATTATCATCTAACTGAAGGAGAATAAATAATAAAATCAAGAAAGCTTGGATAACAATTCTTAGAAAGCATGATTTACTCCCTAGGATTTTCCTTTCACAGTTTCTAGAATTAACGTGCAGTGAAAAAGTGTTCTTGCCACTGGCATTGTCTAAAACAATAATTGTGGCCACACTGCATTCTCTTCGAAAAACGTTCTTGGCCAATGGCGCAATCACAGACTGCAGTAGCCCAACATTCAAGTACAAAATGGCTTCATTGTTCACTGTAAGTAACAATTGGGTGCAGTGTTTAATGACTGGTTGGGATTCCTATCAACTAAATCCAGGTGCCGCCAATCAGAATGCAGAAAATACTGCCTGTATCTATTTTTACAAGTAGTTTACCCTTCTTTCCACTGCAATTGGGCGTGCTTGTTTATGCCCACCCACATTATTTGTAGGTCATACTTCTCAGTATTGAAAGCTGTCTTATTGGCATTGTCCTGTTCTGCAGCATCTATGCACTGCCATTGCATCCTGTTACTCCCTAGTGCCCCATGTGCTATGTATGCTGATGTTGCACAGCTCCAGTCAACATTTATTATTCATGCCCTCTGGCCAATTAGCTACTGAAAAAGAAAGGGGAGTTTTTTTTACAGTCCTTTTGCAGTTTAATTAAAACTGAAAATGGACTATGACAATTCAGCTTCCTTTGTTTGCCATTGTGGGATGTTCTGACCCATTAGGCTCTGCCCTGCAACATCACTGTGTGCTGCTTTCATCAGAAACAACAGAATGGCTGCCAAAAAGCCTGGTGCGTGCCGGAAATCTCTGAGAAGGGAGCAGGGAAACCGGAAAAATAGGCCGCCAATCTACATTGCTTGTGCCAGTGGTAGAACAGGAGACCACAATGCCAAAACCTGTCATTGGGCTGCCCACAGAGTGAAATGGAAATACCTGAAAAGGCAGTGTTTCATGGCTAGGAAAACCCAGAACTGCTCTAAAATTCGTTTTTCCTTTGCTGTTGAAATTGCCAAATAATGGTTCCCCAAACATCAGAAAAGATTGAGCATCCTTGTTGGTTGTTAACCATCACCTTATTTAAGGAATCCCCATAACCACAATGTCAGAAGAAGTAAATTTCATCACCAGAATATCCACATTCAAAAAGGTTCTTGCCTGGGAAAATATGTCAGAATATGGGCGCAGTACCGCCGCTCGCCTGTGTCAAAGCTGTCATTTATTTACCCTGTTAGTTTAAACTTGTATATTAAGATCAAACTGTGGAAAAGAAGAGACCTGCCATCAAAAGCAATATAGGTTGTTACTATTCAATGGCCCTCATTCCGAGTTTGGAGGTAATCATGGCGCTATTTGCACCATGACTACCTCAAATACCGGTACCGAGTCCGCCCTGGTTCAATGGGGACTTACCGGTCTATTCTGACCTTTGAGGGACCGGTAAATCCCCATTGAAAAAGCCATTCCCCATTCCCATTTCAGCCCCCACAGGGCTCAATGGGAAGGCGCTAATAACGGTAACGCACATTGCGGTACCGTTACTAGCTCTGAAGTCCCTTAACGGGCCCTGTCCATAACGCCTGGTAAAACCAGGCATTAAGGAAAGGACCCTCTGAGGAACCTCGGAATAGGGCGCAAAGGTATTACCGGCACCGATGTCCTTAACGGTGCCCGGTATCCCTTTGCACCCAACTGGGAATGAGGGCCAATGTCTATGTTTTAAAAAGACTGGAATTAAGAGATCTGTGTGTATACTTTTTGAAAATGTAAAGCTTATTTAGAAAAGATAATTTTAAACAAAGTGTTTTAAAGTGAACTGATTCCGGCCACAGGACTTCAAAATCACATTCCACAGTTGGCCCCCAACAAAGGTGCCTTCCCTTTTGCTCTCCACCCAGGAACTCTCAGTTAGATGCTAATGAAAGGAGGAGGGGATTTTGCTGTGCTTCTCTGAGGAGAGACAATAGGCTTCCTGGACTAAAAGGGAATGCAGATTCAGGTGTCAACAGAAACAACTGCCAGCAGGAAGAGAGCCCTGGACTGCTCTGGTCCCAGCAAACCATGGGGGAGGGACCAGACAGATTTTTGTATCTTAAACCACAAGGGAATATCTTTTTGAAAAAGACTCATAGAGAACTGTTAAAGTTTGTAAAAATCTGTAACTTCTAGGCTGTTAACATGAAAATTCTGCTCACAGTTTGAAACTACTCTGAACTCTGTGCGATGTTCACAGACAGGACTACCGAAATGTTGATGTTGTAGCAGTTGTGATAATGCTAGAAATATTAAACTTCACAGGATTATGCCCAGATGTCATCCGCATATCTGTAGAAAGATGTGGACAGATCTGACACTGGGTACCCAACCAAAAGTGTGAAAAACTGGAACTCGGACGGATACGTGCTCTACTAAATATGTGATGTAAATATGTATTGTTAGCAATTTGGTTGTATTGTAAATATGATTTATGTGAAAAATAGATTTACTGTACAGAAACAAAGGGGAGGTACTCCCTGGATTGTAAAATACTGCATCATCATGAAACCATGTGTTCCTTCTCAAATCAGGAGAGAGGACAGACTTTAACCAATAGGATTCCTAGAGGGTGTGCTTAGTATACTTTAGCCTACCCACCCCTTAGGGAAATACATAAATAGGGACAGTTTAGCACAGGCGTGTGCAACCTTTTTGAATGTGGTGCCGAAGCATTAACTTTTTGTCACCCAGTGGGCCGGCGAGCCAAAAGTCAACAACTTCACCCAAAGCAGTATATTAAAAAGCAATATTGTGTGACCTTTGACACAATAGCATCACAGGCAGTGATAGCCATGCAGTCCCAAAGATAGCTTTTGGTGTCATGGGCAGTGATCAAAGGTTAATTGCTTATGATTTCTTTCAGTGTCTATGTGTTCATATTTTTCTAAAATAGTGGGGGCGACCGAGCGTAGCGAGGGAGCTACAAGGTTCTAGGGAGGG
Source organism: Ambystoma mexicanum (assembly GCF_040938575.1). Lineage (NCBI taxonomy): Eukaryota > Metazoa > Chordata > Amphibia > Caudata > Ambystomatidae > Ambystoma > Ambystoma mexicanum. Next base: position 929,142,136 of record NC_090929.1, on the reverse strand, counting down.
TTTGGGGGGGTTCCCCCCCAAGAATTTTTTTTCAAATATGGGGTTGAAATGGTGCATTTTACAGCAGAAAAGGTGACCAAAAAGCCATAAATTTACAATCAGTTCTAAAGGGGAACATGAAAATTCCATGTCACCAACAGCAGAAAAGAACATTTTACTTTTGCAACACAACACATTTTAATGATCATTGTGTCCACGGTGTAAGACAGCACTGTCACTGATGTAACACATTGTCCAGCCTGTTGTACCCAAAATATGCCCCTGTAGCAACATGTCTATGCTGGCTGTTCCCAATTTAGGCCAGCATTGTCCTGAACAAAGCATGATTGATGCTGCCTGATCATGTGCAGTGTGCCCAATACATATGGCATCTTATCTCTGTAATACACATTACTTCTGTGGTGATGAAAGAAACATAATTCAATTCAACAGATAAAATGTGGAAAAGCGATCACCGAAAGGTGAACCTAATTGAAGAAACACAATGTGAGCACAATCTTAAAGTATGCAACCTAGCAGGCCTAGTGCACACTTTACCTCTTCTTTCACCAATAAATCAGGGGGAGAGCGCGAACGCAGTCCCCCACTACCAGAAATAATGCAGTTGTGTATCCCACATTTGGGAACATAGCAGGGGTCAGCAAATCCGATGTGCAATGAGTAAGCCTCACCCTGGGAGATCTGCCCTTGAGATCAGATTCTCCCCTGCCAGCTAAGTATGAGTTGCATGTAAGAGGGCAGGGGTTGGGTCAGTTCTGGGAACCTAGAAGACACACAGATTCATCCATCAACTGATTCCTGGCGAAGCACTCTGCAGGAGAAACCCATATCCAAGACTCCAGAACCTTGAAAGCAGAGAGGCCCAATTCCAAAACTGAACCCTTCTCAGCTGGCCTTTTAAAATCTTGAAACCTGATTTTACCCCCAGACTTCCAAGGGAAACAACACCAAATCGCGCATCTGGGGTGTGCTGTTTCTGCTTTCTTGCCAAGAACTCTTGCTAGAACCCAGAGATCCAAACCAATAGAGCAGAGCTGTAACCTGATAGCTGAAACCCAGAACCAACCTGTCAGATCCAGTCCAGAGGCTGTGCAGTGTCCAGAGTGCCGTGCTGAGTGCAGAATCCAGGTGCCCTGAATCCTGTCCAGTGGGCTAGCAGAATTCCAGTCCAAAACCTTTGACCAGATCTCTGACGGGCCTATTCCAAACCATAGTTGTGAGTATCTGTAGCATAGAATTGTCCATAGCCAGTATCTTATCCTTAAGTAATCATATCCAACCCATTCTATCATATCCAGAACTGCATTGTAGAAAATCTATTTTGTTTTTCCTGAATCTTTCCCTTATCCATATAGTCTTTTGATAATAGTAGTGATGATATCATCTTTGCGCTAATATATTTGCTGAAGAAAGACAAGTGTCTCGGCGGGAAAAAGTCAGACAGAGGCGCCGCTGATCTGGTGGCTGTCCCGTTGGGTATCTTGTATCTTAATAGCCTCCCTAGTGTAAAGAAAATTCTTGTTTGTAATATTCAAAAGCATCTTTCATTTGAAAATCTTGACTCTTTCTGAGAAAAACCGATTTCTACTAAAACCTTCATAACGTGCATACCGTGCATGCTAGAAAACCGCATTTCAACTCCTTATAGCTTTCCCGCAGAAAAGTTTGCCGTGAATTTGCATTTGGCTCAATTTCATCACGTGTAAAACAGCTATTTCTTGCATCCGACCACAGAATTCAGTTTTCAATCTGCTAGTTATTCAATCATCATTGCTAGTGTTTACCTGAAACTATACCCAGTGGCTCCCACTAGTTTTGAATACAATTAAGTGAATTAAATCCATTTTTGAGTGTTTTTGCCATTCATTCCAAACCACATTCAAAAGCATTTTGACCTGTTTGACCTGTTTTGAAATCATTCCTGTTTCTCTCATTGAACCCATATCAAGTATTATTCTATGCAGCATCATTTTCTTGTCCATACTCATTCTGATTAAAGAGAATGCTGATTGTTGTGACATCACCCCAATGGTGATCAGTGTATAAATATTAATAGTGTGATATATATTGTTAAAATTCATAAAATAAATCTTTTAACTTTGCAAAACAGCCTGCTTCCTTGTTCAGTGAGACCGGGGGGATTCAAAGAGAGGGGCGTGATATAAGGGTAAATCAATCAGAACTAAAATAACTTATAGACAAAAATGTATAATTAAGGGTTCCAACTGTGCATCACACGCTAGGCATTGACTTAGGTGGAGTGCTGGGTTGAAATCACTTACAAGATTGGGGGATTGTGTCTGAGATTTCTGAATTAAATATACCACTTGTGACTGTCTAATACAGTGTGCTAACTAACAGGGTACATTATCCCTGCTGGGCTACCACGCTGTGTTACACTGTGAAAAGCACCCCTCAAAAGGAACACTCTAGGAATTGGTCTGTTTTGCAAAAATAAAATAAACTTCTGTAAGTCAGCAAGGAAATTAATATTTCCAGAATGGCAACTGTGGTAGAGATGAATATGGCTAAAGAACACCTATTGCATACATTATTTGTAAGAGGTGAATGGACAGAGCAGGATCAGAATGTGTGGTTGCAGGCCATCACAGAACAGATCACTGCAACAGGGTTAGACAAATGACAAGACCAGGGTCCATTACATATGGCCCTGAGTGAACTATATATGGCCCCTAAGGCAAAGGAAGAGCAAAACAAGATTGCCAAAATAGCGGCATATCTATACCTATATATTGGAGCAATACAGGACAAATATGCCAAGGGCCAAGATCTGGCAAACAAGCAACTACAGGCATTAGAAAGGGCCCAAACTGATCTGGACTCTTCTGAGCAGAGGCTACAGAGGAGCCAGGAGTCAGAAAATGAAAGTAGGCAGTACCCAATCAAAATAAAAGAGGACATGGGTATCCTGCATCAGGAAAAGGCAGACCAGGATACCAGAATGCTGCCCTTGCAGAAGGAGTACCAAGAAAGTTTGGACTCTCTACTGCAGAGCCAGAAAAAGCTGGAGCAACAAATACATTTCAGCAGGGAATGCGCAGAGCAGGTAGTCACCCTGCAAAGCCACCTAGTCAGAGAGAAGGAAGAGAGTATTAAATTAATCCTGAAAGACCTGGACACCCAGGCAGAATTTGATGAAGAGCGCCAGAAAGCTGGTGCGCTCCAAAGACAGAGGGATGACCTGGCTGCACAGAGGCATGCTCTTGCTCAGGAAAGGGACACCTTAGGCCAGGAAGTATATCATTTAAAAGAGAAAATACATGAAAATCACCTGGCCCTTCAGGGACTGGGTGACCTCCAAAAAGAGCATGAAAGATTGTTAGAGCACACCAGGAGGGTGGAGGAGGCTCTAGCAAAGAAGGACCAGCCCAGTATAGACAGGACTCAGGGGGTAACCCTCCTACAGCAAAGACTGGCCCAGTACCCTAAAGCAAGACGGGAAGCACAGAGAGAAGCTGTCACGACCCACATCCAGAAACCCCTTTGGCAAGCCCATGGGCCAGGAGGGGTCTTGACTCGGGTCTCCAACAAACTTAGGCATCCATTGCCTAGGCCCTTTTGGGGCCGGTCCTGGCACCTTTGGCGCCAGGCTCATACTTAATAAAGACTTGTGTTTAGGGAACTATTTTATTTCAAGTGTCAGCCAACATGGAGGCATCGACATGGCTTGGTTCCTTGGAACCAAGCTACGTGGTATAGTGTTTTGGATGTGGTAGCCTAGGAACTACTTTACCTGGACTACTTTCCTGAAGCTATTTAAACCACACCGACTTGGATAACACGCTTTGCGTTACTTTGCAATCCTGCAACGTGACGCTCACCGTGTTCAGCTGCACCCGCGAACCTCGGAAGAACAGCATCTGTAAGGATACAAAAAGACATCATTAGAAGCAGAAGCTTACCTGTAATTTTCATCGTTAGCTACCCACAGCACCTGCGAACAGCTTCCTAGGATCAGCGCGTCACCCGGACCGACGGATCTGCAAAAAAGGAAGAAACAAGATATTAGAAACTTTAAAACATAACGAACTGGGGGCGTGGCCTGGAGCGCCACTGATAAGGCTGCTCCGTTAATGGCCTCCGTAGGGACCCGCGGCCTCAGCTGAAATTTAGCCGGCGCCAGCGCCGCCGCTGCTGTCCCTCTGGCGGGAGAAGCTGGCGGAACCTCCTGTGCATCCACCGCTCCAATCTGGTAAAGCGAACGCGGTGGGAACCCTGAAAACGTGGCGAAAGAACTCGACGCGGGTGCCTCTCCGCGCCGAGCCAAGATGGCGGCTGCGACCCGGGCCCCTTTCCTCCGCCGGCGCCCAGTGACGAGACGCCCATAGGACCTCCTGCTCTCGCCCTCTGCTCCGATCCTGAGCCTCGCTGGAGGGGCGACCGCTCCGGTCCCCGGGGCCCTTCCACCTGAGGCCTCGGCGCAGGCTCGGGTGCTCCTTCCACCTCCCTCCCCCCTACATTGGAGCGGAGTACGGGGTTGACGTCAGCCCCCACCACCATCTCGACCCCCCCGGTCCGATTGACTCTCCGACCCTCCGGACCTGGTGGCCGGACCGCGGAGGGAGGCCCTCCTGGAGGAGGGCCCCCAGGGCTCCCCGACCCTCGCCCGTGCGGCGGACCAGCTCGCGGGGGGGGCGACCAAGCCCCCGGGGCCCTCTAGCCTCTGGACCAGCTGTGGGGGCAGGGGCCCTTCTACCGCCCCCCCCACCTTCTACACTGGCAATGATCGACCCGGAGAGCGGAGGAGGCTGCGGCTCCTCCATGCGGCCCGGCACCCCGGAGGCGGTATCGGATGCCCTGACTGGGTGAGTGTCCGCCATCCCCCACAATCCCCCCGGCGCTGAATCCGGAGCCCCCCCTTCCAGCTTCCTGGGGCGCCCCTGCCCACCAGATACCTTGCCGGCTGGGGAGAGTGGTCAGATGGTCCCCCCTCCCCCTGACCACTCAGCTTTCCCCGACCTCCTTCTGAAGGCACCCCCACGTCTCCGACTGCCAAAATATCCTGGGGCGCTCCTACCCACTTCTTCCGCCAGGCCTATCATCCTGGATAGATGCAGCCCCCTGGCAGGGCGGACATCTACCTCAAGCGGAGCCGACCCCCTCCACTACATACAAGAGTGGCAAGACCCAGACATAACCACTGCAACTCTGACAACTAATACGGCGGGCGGATCACTCGCCCTACACAGCAGATTCGTCGGAAACCAATCATCCTCCCCAAAGCGCCCCCCCCCCAGGGGCTTCCAGCCAGAAGAGGATCCCCAGAGTCCCAGCCCCGGCAAAATGTCGAGACTCACCAAACCAGCCAAAACCGCGGACATTTCCACCATGCTCCTAGTAACAGACAAGACAAGAAAACCGGACCCCTCACTTAAGCTTACCCCGCAAAAGCCCCCAGAAGAACAAGGTAACCTCGCCACCAGAGATGACTTAATGGCCTTCATGAGGGACATCAAAGCCGAAATGCGGTCCTGCATGACCGAGCTCACCACACGACTAGAACAGACGGACCAACGACTCACGGAAGCGGAACAGAGAATAGGAGAGGTCGAAGACTTGACCCAGAACCACGATGCAGCAATAATAGAAATGCGGCGTGAGATCCGAGCGCTTCAGTCCAGTAATGAGATTCTCGCATTCAAGCAAGAGGACTTAGAAAACAGGGCCCGACGGAATAACCTGCACATCCGTGGGGTCCCAGCAACGATCCAAGATAAAGAGCTCCCGGAGTATATAGGCAACTTCTTCCAGGCTCTCCTTCCGCTAACGGACAAAGCCCAACTCGTCCTGGACCGAACCCACAGACTACGCCCGAGACGAGGAGTAGATTCAGACGGCCCTCCGGATGTGATCACGAGAGTACACTTCTACGCTACCAAAGAAGCCATCTCGGCAAAAAGCTGCTCCAAAGATGAACTGTCGTTCATGAGCACCCCCCTGCAGATATACCAAGATCTCTCCCCGATCACCATACAGAAAAGGAGAGCTCTCAAGCCATTGACCCTGTTCCTCCAGAGCCAGCAGATCCGCTACCGTTGGCTCTTCCCCGCTACATTACAATTCTCGTACCAGGGAATTCTACGCAAAATTAGCCACCTAGAGGACGCGAAATCGATCCTGCACCCAAACTCTCTGGAGACCTCAACCACCCCTAGTCCACTCCTCCCGCCAGAGGAACCAGATCATCACCTCAAAGACAGCAACAACCCTGGTCTAAAGCGCAAAGACGCCGAAAGATGAAATGATTTAGAGGTTTGCGGCCATGATACTAAGACCAACGCTGAAGCCAAAACGAAGCATGGCAATGCCGCGGGCCCCGAACGGCCCAGTCCCCCCTCTCCAAGGAGTATGTCACCTACCCACCCTTGGAGCCGAGCTGATCTCAATGGTTCGACCCTCGCCCCTTTGGCGAGGAAAACTGTTTGGGCCACGTTGGCCGTAAGGGTGGCTGCGCAGAAAATTCCGGCCCCCCGTACAGTTTGGAGTTCTCCCACCCGTTTAAGTTGGCCCACCCGTTGGTGGACCCACTCAGATAAAATGTTGCCCTCCCGTTGGAGGATGCAGAAAATCCGGCTGCAGGAGGACCTAGCTAACTCAGAATCTCAAAATGAAGACTGAATACCCCCAGCCCTCCCACGAGGAACAGTATCCCACCCCAGAAGGCACCCAAGAGGCCCCCCCGCCGATCCAGAAACTAAGGTTCCTAACGCTGAACGTTAATGGCCTCAACGCCCCACAGAAGAGAAAAACAATCCTACAATGCATCCAGAATGATAAAGCCTCCGTTGTCTTCCTGCAGGAGACACACTTGATCCTAGCGGACTTCGCAAGGCTCAGAGATCGGCAATTCCCAACGCAGTTCCTAGCTTCGAATGGAGCGAAGAAGGGTGGCACAGCTATTTTAATCGCCAAAGATTTGAAGCCTCAAATCCTGGACTCTAAACGGGACCCAAACGGCCGCTTCGTGGCGGTGAAATGCCGAATTCTCGGCCAACTATACACGTTGATCTCAGTATACGCACCAAATCAAGAACAAGAGGCATTCTACTCGACCCTGGAAAACACCCTGCTTCCATTTGTTGAGGGTCAGACCATCATCGGGGGAGATTTCAACGGAGTCCCCAACCCACTAGTAGATAGATCACACCCCCCTGCCCGCGGAGACTTTGGCTTGGCGATCGCCCTGCTTAAATTGTTCCGAACCTTCGAAGTGGTGGATACCTGGAGGATCCTCCATCCAGAGGAACGAGACTACTCATGCTACTCTTATGTGCATAGGACTTATTCACGTATCGACCTCTTGCTTGCATCCCCGCAGATCCTGTCGTACACGGACGATGTCCTCATAGGTCCCAGAATCCATTCAGATCATGCACCCGTAATGCTAACGCTAAGAGCCTATAACCCGGACCCGCCCCCAAGACGCAGATGGTCTCTTTATGACCCGATCCTAAATCACATGGGGACGAGAGACGTAGTAGCTAAAACCATCAAACAGTACTTCGAAGACAACAAAAACGAAGATACCTCCCCAGCGACGACATGGGATGCAATGAAGGCCGTAGTGCAAGGGGTGCTGATATCTCGAGGAGCGGCCTACCATAGGCAAAAGCAACAGACCCGCCGCATCCTAGAAGACAAGGTTCTGGAGGCGGAAACGGCATGTAAAGCTAAAAACTGGTTCCCGAGAACCTACCGAATCTTGCAGACGGCACGGAGGAAACTAGAGGCTCATTACGCGGAGGACACAGCCCAGCTACTAACCAAGACGAAGCAGAGCTACTACGCCAGGGGAAACAAAGCAAATAAATTCCTGGTGGAAAAACTTGCAAGAATCAAGAAAAGGAACACTATACTAAGCCTCCGGGACCCTCAGGGTGCAGCCCAATTCGCGGATCAGGATAAGCTGAGAATTGCAGAAGCTCACGTAACCGAAACTATGTCAGCTACCCAAAAGCCCCAGGAAGAGCAGCAGTCCTACCTGCGGGAAGCCGCCTTGCCTAAGCTCTCAACTACGAGTAGGGAAGAATTGGAGGCCCCGATCACCAGCGAGGAGATCGACGAAGCCGTCAAAAGCTTAAGAACGAGAGCCCCGGGCCCAGATGGTTTCTCGTCCCGATTCTACAAACTCTTCAGGCCTCAGCTACTAGCCCCAATGACGACCCTCTTCAACTCCTTCGCCACTTCTGGATCAACAACCCCGTCAATGAAAGAGTCAATAACAGTATTAGCGCTGAAACCAGGAAAAGACCCCAGCGATATAGCAGCTTATCGACCCATCTCCCTACTAAACCTGGATGCGAATATCTACTCGAAGGTCTTGGCAAACCGATTAGCGAGGCTTCTTCCGGACATCATAGACCCAGACCAGACGGGATTTATCTTAAACAGAGCCACCACAGATAATACGCGCAGAGTCCTCAACCTGATCGAGATAGCCAGACAAGACTCGAAGAAACTCGCCCTGCTAGCTTTAGACGCGACCAAAGCTTTCGACAAAGTGGACTGGTCGTTCCTCCGCCTCACTCTGGAGTCGTTCGGCGTTGGGCCCTCCTTCCTAAAGCTCACCCTAGCGAACTACCAATCCCCGACCACCCTGCTCCGAGTGAACGGCCTCCTGACTAACCCGATCTCCCTAACATGCGGCACCAGACAGGGCTGCCCCCTCTCCCCCTTACTGTTCACTATGGTAATGGAATCGTTGGCCCAGTGGATTCGCCTTAACCCTAGAATCAAAGGCCTCCAAGTGGGCTCTACCCAGCACAAGATAGCGCTCTACGCTGACGACGTGATGCTAACCATCACAGACACCTCGCAATCCTTAAAAGCCGCCCTAGCGGAAATCCACAGATTCGGGAAGGTGTCCGGATTTGCCATTAACTTGATGAAATCGACAGCTCTGGGGATAGGGTTGAATCAGAGAGAGAAGGCATCCTTCAGTGCCCAGTGCGCGGTCCCGTTAAATGACACATCCATCCCCTACCTCGCGGTGCAGATCCCCGCTAACCCGGGAGACATCTATCGGATAAACTTCCCGCCCCTGATGAAAACTTTGGAAAAAGACCTAGACTCCTGGCACAAGCAGGAAATATCCCTAATAGGTCGTATCACAGCCTGTAAGATGAATCTGTTGCCACGATTCCTATACGCCTGCTCGGGTCTCCCCATCATAGTCCCTCGCCCCCAACTACAGAGACTTCAAAGGAAGATATTTGGATTCATATGGAGGAGGAAGAAGGCCCGCATTCCTCGGAAGACAATGCTATGTGCTCCGGACCAGGGAGGCCTAGGGGTCCCTGACCTCCAAAAATACCAAATGGCGGCGCAGATAGCGCATACCAGGGCTTGGACTATAACGTCAGGGCGCCCCAAATGGATGGACATAGAGCAGTCCAGATTACCCCTCCCATTGCGCTTTCTTCTACACTTGCCAACCGCGCTGCGCCGGACATGGCCAGCTATACTATCCTCAACCAAGCAAACGTTGAAGGCGTGGGATTGGGCCCGCAAATCCAGAGGTATCCCGAGAGCTCTGGGCCCCTCAGCCCCAGTCTTCCACAATCCGGCGTTCTCTCCGGGAGCTCACCCCACTAACTTCAAGAACTGGATCGCCGGAGGCCTCTCCTCCCTAAGCCAACTATTTGAGGGAACTCAGCCGCTGACATTCGCCCAATGCAAAAGTACGTTTAACCTAGCAGAGTCAGACAGGTTCACATACTGCCAAATCAGACACTGGTGCACACACCCCCAAACGCGAGAGGCGGCCACCCGGACCCTGGATGCCTTGGAATTAACAGTAGCGGACCCCCCCTCCCGAGGGCGGATCTCGACGCTGCATCGACTATTCCAGGAGAACCTCCTGTCCAATAGAGCGACATATATGGCGCAGTGGGAAAAGGACCTAGGGCACTCAATCCAGGATCAAGACTGGACCGATATCTGGGCCCGCACACACTCATCGTCCTTCTGCATCACTAACCGGGAATGTGCATATAAACTGCTCATGAGATGGTATTTCCCACCGCTACAACTACACCACTTCAACCAGTCGCTGGACCCACAGTGCTGGCGTCGGTGCGGCTCGCCAGGCTCCTACCTACACATGTGGTGGTCATGCCCGGTGGTGAAGGTCTTCTGGTCCCAATGTATAGCGACCATCACAGACATAACCCAAATTCCGCTGCCACTGGAACCGGAGCCGCTACTGCTGGGGACCCCGATCCCAGACACCTACCCGAAAACGGGCGCATCCGCGGCCCTCATTACGCAATTACTCCTAGCCGCTAAAATCACAATAGCCCGGACATGGAAGACTCCGGAGGGCCCCCTAACGGTGCTATGGTAGCTGAAAATCTGGGACATCTTCATCGCTGAGAAAGTGATGGCAGCAAACAGAGGCCGCCTCCATCGTTTCACAAATATTTGGTCGCCTGTGATAGACTATGACTTACGCTTCCCGGCCCTGACATACAAACCGCGCCTGGTGCAACTGGCCCAGCAGGCGGCGGACAGGGAACGGTCCCAGCTGATGGAGGAGCAGGCCCTGGAGGATAGCCAAACCCAGGAGTTGAGGGCGTAAGCCGGGAGAGGAAGGAGGAAGGCGAACCGAGGTAGGAAGAGACAGGAGCGAATGAGTCAGGAAGCGGACCTTATAGGGGAAAAAAGACAGTCCACGGTAGACGCCCGAGACTAAGAGGTGGGGTTGGGTGTTGGGATATAAATAAGCGTATAATAATGCTGAGATAAAGTGTTGAACTGATGTTGTAATGCATTCTCCTGTATGCCAACCGAAAAATAAACAAGTTAAAAAAAAAAAAACATAACGAACTGTGCCGAAAAGCTTACCTCGTAAGTCGCCCCTCAACCAGCATCGCCTTGGGATTCCACACACCGGGTGAGCACCGCGATATATGGGAAAGAAAAGACAACAGGTTAGCAAAGGCAAGGCATCATAGCGCCGCACATAGCACCTACTTACCACATCATAGCGCTCTTTACACGCCATCATTTACCGGCGAGACCCAATTCAGCCAATGCATCACACTGGACTTCCGCACACCTAAGGACGAGAAAGAGACATTTATTAAACCCAGAAAGTCATGCAAGAATAACAACTATATACAACAGCAATAAGACCTACCTGAAAGATTCAAAACGGGCCGGCATCAGTGAAGTAACTAGATCGAATTCGCCCACAAAGGACAACGCGCCCCTGCCAAGAAGGCAGGACGGAGAGCACACCTGAATTAACAACAAGGTGAGGAGAGGCCCAGTGGGGCTGCGGGAATACGGGGTGGTGGGGGGCTGATTACCCCACTTGGCCAGTCTTGAACATTGCCCACCTGTATTCCAGGCAGAACTCCCCCGCTGGTCACACCTGGGAACCGCAGAGAAGGATACCAGAGTCCCCAGGACTGGGTGGCGTCCCTGTGGATACCAGGTGAGCGTAACAGAAAATGAGGCTCTCTGTGAGAACAATGACAAGCTCCACAGACAGGTAGCCATGCAAGAGCGATTGATAGAAATGAGCAAGGCCTTGATAGAGGAACAGAAAGCTCTGATTCTTGCATGGCAACAGGGAGCAGGGGCTGACAGAGGTGAGGTTCACTGGGAAAGGGAACCACCTGAGCATAACCTCAGGAACCCTAGTACAAGAGGCCTTCCTCTCTTCCAATCCCTGGACTCTGCCACCCCCATGTCCACTTGCGCACATGAGCCAAGGGCCACAGGGATGGCAGATTTCAATCCAATCAGAAATATGGGGCTCATAGACCAGCACCTCCCAGGAATGGAAGGGCGGGCATCTGGGTATGGATTCCCAAGTACTGTGAAATTTAGTGGAGAGCTCCATGAGAATAGGCCCACTAAGGGCATCCTGAAAACCTCTGCCCAGCTAGGACAATGGGGGGGGTACTCATCAAATCCTGGTTGCAAGGAGGAATCAGAAGACTCCTCTAAGCGCCCCAGGACACAGGAGTCTAGGCCCCCATATTCTGCCAGCCATTCCCAGGCTCGCAGAATCCGGAAGAGCCTAGAAGACCAGATGGGCACCTCTGGGAGCAGTGCCTCTGAGTCAGAGGAGGAGTGGACCAGGGTTACCCGAACCAAAAGGGCCAATAAAGCAAAAAGGGCCTTGCTTAAGGACCCCTTAAAACAAATCAAAGTGATAAGGATTGGCATCACGCCCTATCATAAGTACGCCAAATATTCTGTTTGGGAGCACTTAGAGCTCTTTGAGCAGATGATGGAAACTTTCCATTTGAAGGACAGCCAAAGCTGTATTCAATATGTGAAATGGACCTTCTCACCAGAAAACTCCAGCTTCTTTGCGGGGCTGGCGGACCAAAATCATTCTCGATGGTCCACCTGTAGGGTGGCCATCTTGAAGCATTTTTCTGTGCACAGAAATCCTCAGGAGGCTCACAAGGCACGCTACAACTTGCAATGTGGGGAGGATCAGGCCCCCCAAGAATTTGTGCAGGAATTAAAGTGTGCCTTTGTGCAGACCACCAAAAGGGTGCACACGGACAGCAAAGAATTTGTGAATACTTTTTTTCACACTCTCCCCAAATACATCATGACCCAGCAAGTGAGAGAATTTCCTGAGAAAAGATCACTAGACTGGGTCATTGAACAGGCCACATGAATTTATGAGGTGCAAAAGCCCATAGAAAACAAATATAATGCAAAAAGCCCCACACCAACCAACATCCCTGCTGCTGCCAAGTTGGCAGAGGTGAAAGTTGCCCCCATTTTAGATTTGGAGATGGGGGGGCTAAAAACCTGCCTGCACAAAATCAGAATAATCCCATGCCCAAAAGGCCCTCGGGCCAGTCACAAACAGGGAGCCAGGGAGGTAGTCCCACAAAAGGGACACCTCACTACCCTGACTACATAAGCCCCCGCTACAAGTGAAACAGACCCATCCTGGGTTATGTGTGGCCGCCTCCAGCCCAAGGGGTGGGGTCCAACCAAACAGCAGCTAAGCCAGGGAACTTCCCCACTCACTTCCCCCAGGAGGGCAGAAATTCCCCAAATCCTGGACAGAACTTCTTCCCCAGGTACCCGCAAAACGTTCAACCCCAAAACAATCCATCCTTCTTTCCCCAATTTCCTGAGCCCAGACAACCTAATCCGGAAGAGGGGAGGCCAAGGGTGGAGGGGTACCCAAATTTTTCAAACCCGGGGTATTTTCAGAGAAGGGATAGCTACCCTTTCCGGGATCAGCCCAGGGGAGACAACAGAACCCAGTATCAGCCTGAGCGGGTGTCACACTAGAGCGCCAGGTCCAAAACATGGCACAGGATCTGGGTCGCATGCTGAGAGCTCAACAAAACCCTCAGATGAGCATGCTGGCACAGAATGCCTCAAACAGCGGACCTGGTACTCCAGAGCAATGACGGGGGAAGAACCCCGACAACCCGCCGTTTCCCAGGGAGGAGGCACAAGGGGAACGGGGTGTAAAGCCTTGGAGGAAGCTTCCTTCCCCACTTGTAAAAAGCCCCTGGAAACTCAGGAACCGGAACCAAAATCTCCTGCCCCTGAAAGTCTGCCACCCAAGGAGCAGAGGGGGGGTAGGAGAAACAAAGAATTCAAACAGGCCCATTTTGAGGAAGAGGTACACATCTTCCAATTTGAAGGAGAGGGATCCTCAGAGGATCATGGGAAAAGGATCTTCTCCTTCAGAGATGGGGGAACTCCTCCGAAAGAGAAATGGGTCCCAAACGGTTCGAATATAGACTGGGTAGATATGCGGACTGAGCTAGCGCCACCCATCATCCAATCCCAGAAACAACAACATAAAAATCCCCTGAACCCAAAACTTCTCCCATATCTAGTTGTCACCTTTTCTTTTCAGATTCCCAAGACTCCCCATAGAATTCTGCCCAAATCTCTTCTCTATCAGTGTCCAAAACTAAAAAACTAGCCCACCAGTTTTTCAAAAATGTACATTATCTGTGCCCCCTTGAGGAGAAGGAGGGAAGATTCTATGCCCCGGTCCAAATACAGGGGCAGTGTACAATTTTGGCACTGGTGGACACCGGATCCCAAGCAACCCTTCTGTTAAAAAGGGGCCTTTGAGGAACTGAATTCGGGAAGGGGGGAGAATTGCCAAATTCCTCTCACCCCTCTTCCTGGGCAACTTCAGAACTTTGACGGGAAGGAAATTCCCATCGAAGGGACTGCGGATTTGGACATTAGAATTGGGCAACATAAGGTGAAGCACCCTGTCATAGTTGTAACTCCAGTGGGCACCCCTTGTTTACTAGGGAATGACCGCCTGTGAAGGTTGTCACCCCTAATAGATTGTGTAAACAAGGTCCTCTGGACACAGACTAGCTGACCAATAAAATCAAAACAGAGTGTCAACCATGTTGGTTTAAACGGCACCTGCCACATGGTTAAACAAATATCTGACCAAGTAGAATTTCACTTCCAGAACAGCCAAATCCCAGACGTGACAGTAATAGCAGTAGGACAACAAACTGGTGATGGGGGATTCTCTCTATTTCTGAAAATCAACCTTCCTTCTAGTCTAAGGCGGAATTCCACACTGGAAGGAAACACTCTGAAATTCTTTACCAACCCACCTATAGTGCAGAAAGACGAGAAATCAGCTCAGAGCCTGGCTGATATACAGCAAATTGGAGAGCAGTTGTTCATCCCTATTCAGTTAAATGAAGGGAAGGACTCTGTTCTCGCCCGAGTGTGTGTGTACAACGGTAAGAGCTTCATCAGCGAAGCCATGTTCCGCAGACTCCCAAAAGATCCAGCCATTCCCACATTTAAACTGATAGACAAATGGGAAATGGACCTGGAAACACCCAATTCCAAACATCTCCTGCCAAGCAGGTGTATGCTCAAAATCTCCATAGGCAATAAGAGCATAGTCCATAATTGTTGGGTCATGCGAGACATCACTGCCGCCTTTTACTTAGGCAGTGACATTATCAATCGCTTTGCCATTAGTTTGGACCTAACAAATTTAAAAGCTTGGTCACGAATAGCAGATAATCCCATGGGCTTTGATTACCCAGAAGAAGCATTTAGGTCAGCTCAACTGCTGCCTTACACAGTTGAAATTCAGATTGGAGAGGAAGTCACCATCCAAGAAAGGCCCCGACAATTCTCCCTGGAAGTGAAAGTTAAAAGAGGACAGAAATTGAAAAACCCTGATGCCTATATTCATCTAAATGCTTATTTCCAACAGCAAGGGTTGGGGGTAAACCCAACACCACTAGTCAAAATAGAACATGACACCATTCCAATAGAAGTGGACAACAGCGACTTAAAGAGTATCACTCTAGCCGCAGGCACCATTATTGGAATGGTGGTTGATGACCAATATTTTTCGATAGATATAGGCAATGAACTGTTAGGACCAATCCCCAAGGACTGTTTTGACAGTGATAGTGATGACAACACAACACCAGACAGGATCTTTACCCGGCATGGGGGGAACTTCCTGGTGTACACTTCCTGCCCTTATGGTAAGGAAGATGTGATCTGTGACTTCAGGAGGGAGGAGGTGATTTTCCAAGATCGTGAGGACTGTCTTCCCCACCTGATGCCACCAGTCCAAATCAGAACTTTGACCACGGACTTCTCCACCCAGCTGGAGGAGGCCGCTGAGATAGCAAAACCGGAAGTCTTTCCAGGCTTCATGCAGATGGTTGAAGAGAGAGTCAACCTAGCTGATACCTGTGAGACTCATCCAAGGTTTCTGGGATTTTCAAGATCTCTTTGCAGTGAACTCATATGACTGTGGTCGCACCAACATCCACACAACAACAAATCCCATGGACCCTGGCATGACTCCAGTGTTTGTGAAGCAATATCGCTTGCCTCTTGCATCAATAGAGTCCCTTACTGAACTAATCAAGAACCTTGAGTCCGGTGGGATGATCTGTCCAGTCCACAGCACTTCAATAATCCGGTGCTGGGGATTTTGAAGCCAAATGGCCAGTGGAGACTCTGCGCCAACCTTAGGGAGCTCAACAAACGGGTCCATACTTCCCGATGGCCTCTTCCCTACATTGACCAAGGGCTGGCCCAGATCCAGGTATCACAGGTATTCACTGCAATAGACCTGACCAATGGATACTGGACTGTACCTGTCAGTAGGGAGGACCAATGCAAGCTGGCTTTCACCTTTGGGGGACAGCAGTACACATGGACCCGGACTCCCTTCAGATACATCAACTCTGGCAATGAATTCTACATTTTTCTGAAAGGGGTAACCTGGCCAATGTAGATGATGTTCTCATCAAAAGCTCAACTGTGGAGGAACACATAGCACAGATCCATTATGTTCTGACACAGTTGCGGGATGCCAGAGCAAAACTCTCCTTTCAAAAGGCACGGTGGTGTAGGACCCGTGTCAATTTCTTGGGGCATGAGATTACTACTCAGGGTCTCTGTCCCCAGGAAAGGAAAGCACTCCAGAAATTTAAAGACCCCACAACTCTGCGGGAACTAAGGATCCTCCTTGGATGGACTAATTACAGCAGAAAGTTCATTGAGGACTACGCAGAGATCACAAAACCCCTGATCCATCTTTTGAAGGGGAGGGTCAAGTGGGAGTGGGGTCCAGAACAAGCCGAGGCAGTAAGACAATTCAAAAGAAGCCTCTCACAAGCGCCTTGCCTAGCTTACCCTGTCAAAAACAAGGAGTTCTTCTTGGAGACAGGGTTCTCTAATACATGCTTGACTTCAGTATTATACCAAAAGCAGGACAAAGTCAATAAAGTAATCTCCTATGCGAGTAAAACTTTATCCTCTGTGGAGGAAAAATTCAACGAGTGTGTGAAAGCACTCCTGGCAACGGTGTGGGCATTGAAGAATTACCGCCCGTTTATCCAGGGGGAACACATCACAGTGGAGACTCCACACCAGCCTCTGCAATATCTCCAAAGTGAGAGAATCCGGGCCGGAAATGTAAGTAATTCCCAAATTACTTCCTGGAATCTGTTAATACAAGGCTTTCCTGTGGAGGTCAGATATGGCAAAACCAAGAAGAGTCCCCTCGCGCAAGGTCTGGCTGACTTGCATGATTGTGCCAGAGAAAACTGTCTCGAGGACAAAAGTCTAAAAATCAACGACAACATGGAGGCATACCTCAATTCCCCACACAAACTCTTTGAAGAAGACAAGTGTGAGGGAATGCCCACTGTCTATGTGGATTGATGCTCCTACCATGTTGACAACAACGGGGAAAAAGAACTTGTGGCCGGCGTAGGGAATGCATTGGTGAATGAGACCACTGTACCCTCCGCTGGGTACAAGATTGGTCCACGAAGTATTCAAGTGGCACGGTTGATGGCTGTGCATCAAGCCATCCTCACTGCTGTCCAACATCAACTCCACGAACTGGTCATAATCACAGATTTGGATTATGTACGGAACGGGTTAGTGGAGCACCTGGTTAACTGGAAAACCAGGGGCATGCTATGTGCTAATAATAAACCCTTGAAACATAGGCAATTAATTCAAAATATTGATGATCTGGTCACCTCGAATGGGTTGACCATCTACTGGAAAAAGATCAATGGTCATTCCAAAGTAGAGGGACCAGACAAAACTGGAAATGACCTAGCTGACCAGCTGGCCAAAACCAGAGCCATCCAAGGGGATCTAATTGAGATCGAGTCCCTGTTGGGGGAAATCCAGGTCACTGCTATCACTAGGTCCCAGTCAAATGCTCACAATGAACTCTCAACTGCACAATGGAGTAAAGAGACCCAGATGCTGATTTGATTACGGCTCAAAAAGGGGATCCAATAATTGGTAAGTTTTATCAACACATTGAAGACCCTGAGAACCTTCCCCTGACGGATACCGATTACATAGGGAAAGAGGACCTCAGAGTGTTGATGAAATGTCCAAAAATGTTCTGAATCCAAGACGGTTTGTTGGTGAGGAGATCCCTAGCTGGCCATGATCAGTGGGTGGTCCCTACCTCATTCCGAAGCCTGATGTTAAATCGTGCCCATGATGCGGCCACAGCCGGTCATAGGGAGTTTCATACAACACTTGAAATATTAAGAGAGGTTGCATACCGGCCACACATGGGGCAGGACCTCGGCCAGTACTTGAAAGGGTGTCTTGTATGTGCACAATTTCAGCAAACATCCCTCACACACCGTGCGCCTCTCCAAAAGAGGGGGATTACACTGCCTTGGTCAGATTTACAAGTCGATTATATTGGGCCCGTGATTCGCTCCTCTAGGGGAAATAAGTACATGTTGACTGTGACATGCTTGTTTACTCAGTGGGTGGAATGTCTCCCGGACCCAAACTGCAAGGCAGAAACAGCAGCTGCCCTGATGATCAACCAGATCTTCTCGCGTTTTGGACTACCCCAAAGGATCGAATCGGACGAAATAGCCACTATACTAGTGAAGTAATGACAAAGATGTGGGAGGTACTTGGGGTCAAAAGGAAATTACACATTGCCTAACGGCTAGCCTCTAGTGGTGCAGTAGAGATATACAACAAGACAATTGTGAGCATATTAAAAACATTTGGTGCAGATTCTGGGCCAAGTTGGGATATTCGATTACCTCTTGTCCTAATGGCCATCAGATCTACCCCTTCATCTGCAACTAAAATGTCACCGTTTGAGCTAATGTCTGGATGCAGGATGGTGCTTCCCCAGCATTTGCTCTACAGAACCCAAGAGCAGACATTGATCAATACCTCCACAACTCATGAGTATGTTGAAAATCTAAGAAAACACCTTCAACATGCTTTTGCCTATGCTCAGCAAAACCTAGAAAGATCTGCTGACAGCATGAAGACCCACTATGACTTAAATACTACCAGAAAAGAATACCATGTAGGAGACAGGGTCTACTAATACAATTTCCAAAGGAACCAGGCCAAACAGCGCACATTTTTGCCTAGCTGGAGGGGTCCTTTTGAAATTGTAGACAAAATCTCACCAGTCACCTAAAAAAAAATTGCATCCCCAAAGGCAGTTTGGCAGAGGGCGAAGATAAGTGGGTCCATATTAACCAACTGAAGTGTTGCCATCCTAGGCACACCCTGCAGCAACTGGAGGAGTCTTCTGGAACCCCAGAGGGGGTCACTCCAGCTCCCTAGAATTCCCACTATAAAATATTCCATCTATATAGTCAATAAATTGCCAATAGAAAAATGTGTCCTGATTTGTCAAAATGTATGTGTCCGCCCCACTACATCAATAGTGGTGGGGAAATGTCTACAAATATGTTTTTGCTTTGTCATCCTAGAATTGGAAACAATGGGGACTACAACCAAGGAAGACCACCCAGGGACTGGAAGCAAATTTCCAAGGGGCCCGGGGTATTGCTCCATACTCACATCAGGACTTGGCAAGGAGAACCGGTCGATCCACCCCTGATGGGAGAAGTTGATGAATCTTGCCAGTTGAACCAAAAGAAAAGATGATGAATTTTGCCATTTGAACCAAAAGAAAAGAGACTGATCATCCCAGTCTCGCAACTTCCCATTGATGGTGGATTAACGCCAAATCACGAGGGGGGGCTTGTGGGATGTTCTGACCCATTAGGCTCTGGCCTGCAACATCACTGTATGCTGTTTACATCAAAAACAACAGAATGGCCGCCAAAAAGCCTGGTGCATGCTAAAAATCTTTGAGAAGTGCGCAGGGAAACTGGAAAAATAGGCCACCAATCTAACTTGCCTGTGTCAGTGGTAGAGCAGGAGACCACAATGCCAAAACCTGTCATTGGGCTGCCCACAGAGTAAAATGGAACTACCTGAAAAGGCAGTGCTTCATGGGCAGAAAAACCCAGAAGTGCTCTAAAATCCGTTTTTTTTTGGATGTTGAAATTGAAAAATAATGGTTCCCCAAACATCAGAAAAGATCCAGCATACTTGTTGGGTATTAACCATCACCTTATTTAAGGAATCCGCATAAGCACAATGTCAGGAGAAGTACATTTCATCACAAGAATATTCACTTTCAAAAAGGTGAGTTCCCCAGGAAAATATGTCAGAATATGGACGCAGTAACACCACTTGCCTGTGTCAAAGCTGTCATTTATTTACCCTGTTAGTTTAAACTTGTATATTAAGATCAAATTGTGCAAAAGAAGAGACCTGCCATCAAAAGCAATATAGGTTGTTACTATTCAATGTCTATGTTTTAAAAAGACTGGAATTAAGAGATCTGTGTGTATACTTGTTGAAAATGTAAAGTTTATCTAGAAAAGACAATTTTAAACAAAGTGTTTTAAATTGAACTGATGCCGGCCAGAGGACTTCAAAAGCACATTCCACAGTTTGCTTAAACAAAGGTGCCTTCCCTTTTGCTCCCTGCCCAGGAACTCTCATTTAGATGCAAATGAAAGGAGGAGGGGATTTTGCTGTGCTTCTCTGAGGAGAGACAATAGGCTTCCTGGACTGAAAGGGAATGCAAATTCAGGTGTCAACAGAAACAACTGCCAGCAGGAAGAGAGCCCTGGACTGCTCTGGGCCCAGCAAACCATGGGGGCGGGACCAGACAGATATGTGTATCTTAAACCACAAGGAAATATCTTTTTGAAAAAGACTCATAGAGAACTGTGCAAACTTTGTAAAAATCTGTAACTTCTAGGTTGTTAACATGAAAGTTCTGCTCACAATTTGAAACTACTCTGAACCAGAATTTTGATCTTGTAGCAATTGTGATAATGCTAAAATTATGAAACTTCACAGGATTATGCCCAGATGTCATGCACATATATGTAGAAAAATGTGGACAGATCTGACACTGGGTACCCAACCAAAAGTGCAAAAAACTGTAAAATTGGAACTAAAGCTCTCTATGAGCTGGAACTCGGACGGATATGTGCTCTGCTAAATCTGTGATGTAAATGTGTATTGTTAGCAATTTGGTTGCATTGTAAATATGATTTATGTGAAAAATAGATTTACTGTACAGAAACAAAGGGGAGGTACTCCCTGGATTGTGAAATACTGCATCATCATGAAACCATGGGTTCCTTCTCAAATCAGGAGAGAGGACAGACTTGAACTAGTAGGATTCCTAGAGGGGGTGCTTAGTATAATTTAGCCTACCCACCCCTTAGGGAAATACATAAATAGGGAAAGTTTAGGACTTAGAAGACACACAGATTCATCCATCAACTGATTCCTGGCGAAGCGCTCTGCAGGAGAAACCCATATCCAAGACTCCAGAACTTTGAAAGCAGAGATGCCCAATTCCAAGCTGAACCCTTCTCAGCTGGCCTTTTAAAATCTTGAAACCTGATTTTACCCCCAGCCTTCCAAGGGGAACAACACCAAATTGAACAGGGGGGCAGTGCTGTTTCTGCTTTCTTGCCAAGAACTCTTGCTAGAACCCAGAGATCCAAACCAGTAGAGCAGAGCTGTAACCTGATAGCTGCAACCCAGAACCAATCCGTCAGATCCAGTCCAGAGCTCGTGCAGTGTCCAGAGTGCCGTGCTGAGTGCAGAATCCGGGTGCCCTGAATCCTGTCCGGTGGGCTAGCAGAATTCCAGTCCAAAACCTTTGATCAGATCTCTGACTGGCCTATTCCATACCATAGTTGTAAGTATCTATAGCATAGAATTGTCCATATCCAGTATCTTATCCTTAGGTAATCCTATCCAACCCATTCTCTCATATCCAGAACTGCATTGTAGAATCTCTCTTGTTTTTCCTGAATCTTCCCCTCATCCATATAGTCTTTTGATAATAGTAGTGATAATATCTTTGCGCTAATATATTTGCTGGAGAAAGACAAGTGTCTCGGTGGGCAAATGTCAGACAGAGGCGCGGCTGATCTGGTGTCTGTCCTGTTGGGTATCTTGTATCTTCATAGCCTCCCTAGTGTAAAGAAAATTCTTGTTTGTAATATTCAAAAGCATCTTTCATTTGAAAATCTTGAGTCTTTCTGAGAAAAACCGACCTCTACTAAAACCTTCATAACTTCCATACCGTGCATGCATTTCAACCCCTTATAGTTTTCCCGCAATCGCGTTTCTCGCGCACGGAAAGGTTTGCCGCGAATTTGCATTTGGCTCAATTTCATCACGTGTAAAACAGCTATTTCTTGCATCCGACCTCAGAATTCAGTTTTCAATCTGCTAGTTATTCAATAATCATTGCTAGTGTTTACCTGAAATGATACCAAGCGGCTCCCACTCGTTTTGAATACAATTAAGTGAATTAAATCCATTTTTTAGTGTTTTTTCCATCCATTCCAAACCACATTCAAAAGCATTTTCACCTGTTTTGAAATCATTCCTGTTTCTCTCTATGCTTGCTGGGGGGAATTGGGATTGAAGCTGTATTTGTTGAGTGTTTATTCCTGAAACCTGTGTTCTCCCCTTCCATCTCTTGATACTTTATATTGGGGTGAATTGAGTAGTGTGCAGGGGGAAAAAGTGACATTGCATTTCATTGAACCCATATCAAGTGTTATCCTATGCTGCATCATTTTCTTATCCATACTCATTCTGATTAAAGAGATTGTTGATTGTTGTGACATCACCCCAATGTTGTTCAGTGTATACATATTAATAGTGTGATATGTATATATTGTTCAAATTCATAAAATAAATATTTTAACTTTGCAAAACAGCCTGCTTCCTGGTTCAGTGAGACCGGGGGGATTCAAAGAGAGGGGCGTGATATAAGAGTACATCATTCAGAAGTAAAAGAATTTATAGACAAACATATATAATTAAGGATTCCAACTGTGCATCACATGCTAGCCATTGACTTAGGTGGAGTGCCGGGTTGAAATCACTTATACCATTAACTGCATTTTCAATGTGAAGAGGTGCTGTCAACTTCATCATGCCTTATCAAGCTCTTCCAGTGTGACATGACTGCTAGTGTGATGTTATGGAACAGGGATCTGCAGTCCTCTGACTTCATGTAAGCCTATTGGTGCTAAGTAATGTCCGATAGGGAGTGGAAGGATCAGGGTTTCAATAGAAGTAGACAAGGTGCCAATCCGGTATGTGGATCAGTGCATATTGAAAAGAACCAGCTGCCTGGATGCCCGTGATATTCTAGGTTAGTTTAACACGCAAGTTTTCTATTGCCACATGGGCCCCACGTATAATGATCTATTGCATAGTAAGGAGTGGCTGCTACGCAAGGGTGAAGCCCAGGGGTGTCAAGGGTGCAGGGTTTGGCGTCCAGCATTGCCTAGAATCCTGTAAGTCCCACCTGCAGTTTGTTGCAAGCCGTGCCCCTTTTTTTTGTGACTAAAACCCAAGCTCTCCCCCACAAGGGAAGGGGTGTTGGTGTCCCGCAAGGGTGTATGCAGGCCCACAGGTTCTTGTGTTCTTTTCTGTCTCTATTCCTGAGGGTTCCCTCCACTTGTCTTTGGTGTGATGCGTGCTTCCTGGCTGGCTCAAACATTGGTTGTAGCTGGTGCTGTGCCTCTCCTGCCCTCTGTTTCAATGTTGTTGCTTTCTCCTCTTCCCATTTTCAACATGGTCTGCTGGGGGCTTGGACATGGCCCATTAGGAAAGAAAGTAGCCAGAGAGACTGGTGAGCCGATGAGTTCCATATTGATGGGAACACTGAGACTAGTTTTACCCCCCTCACCCCCCCCCATCTCTGCTACCATGTTGTATGCTGCATCTACTCTGCTTGGCTAAATATTGTCCTTGTCTCTGGAGGAACTGCTTAATTTTCAGAAATAGCAGTGTTTTTTATTGTTTGGGATGACTTTCGATGTAGATTCTCGAAGCTCCTGAAGTGTCCTCCAGTGACCTCAAGTGTGTCTCAGTTCTCCAATCTTCCTGTCTGGTAGTATAGCACAATCAACCATGGCAGCCCTGTCCATTAAGGCACCCGAGGTTTTGCTCGCTTCCCCTCCTGAATCCTACTCTCCTGTATCTGACTCTGTAATTGGCCCCGTATTTGGCACTGGGCCTGGAATGGGTCCAAAAAGGAAAATGCCAACACTCAGGATGAAGAGGCAAACCCTAGATTTACTCACCCTAGGTACTGCTGACTTGGAGGACCCAAGTTTAGCTGCAAATGTTGGTGCTAGTGTTAATTGCTTTGGTGATGCTCACTTGCTAATTAAAGAAATCCAGCGGTTTTTGTGCCCACCCACTGCCCTAACCAGCTTGGCCCATAGGGGAGGGCTGATTACTGACACCTTGGATTCGACCACGGTTATCATAACAGCCCCTATTATACCCTAAGAAGTGGCTAAGAAGTGGTGGGTGAGAAACCTTAAAACCTATTATACCCTGCCCAATTACTGTTAATCTGGCCTCTGAGATCTGGGAGTGGGGGGTGGGAGAGGGCTGTTGATTGTCTACCCAGCTCCCGAGCCAATGAGATTCAACAGCTGTGCCGAGGTGGGCCCACTGGTGTTCTTAGTCCAGTTGCCCAAGCTTTTACCGTTGGAGGCGACAGTGGCGTAACTATATGTTGGCATTGAGGCCCCCCTGTCAGTAGAGGCCGATGGTGCCAGAGAACCAATGGAACTAATGGAATTTGTGGATGGGGCTAGATCTGAAAAGGGGTTTGTTGCAACTTCTGCGTTTTGGAGCATGAACCTAAGGGTTATGAGTCCATGGAAGTCTAATTTATCTCGTCTTCCCCTACCAACTCGCAAAACCCCCTACCGGCATGCTGCGACACGTACATAACAACACCGCCTTGGAAGCAGCAGCGTCTGTAAATAACGGTGACCGTAATTTATGGATCGCATAAATTACGGTCACTGCAAAACAATGGAGCTGGAAATGTTGTCATCGCACAGGAACGGGAAGGAGCGCGGTGGCCATCTTTAAAAACCCAATCCATTGCCACCCTCATCAGGCAGCACCCTTGGGAGCAATCCAAAGTCGGGGAAAGGACCACACACCCAGGAACAATGCCAAAAGCCCCAAAGAAGTCTGCGGACCGGCTCTGCAAGAAGAGATTCAGCCCTGAAGAGCTGCAGGCCATGGTGGACTACCTGGCAGAGCACGCTGATGTTGTGTTCAGCCCCGACATGCAGAGAGAGTCAATAATCCATAAAAAAAACATCTGGGCACAAATTGCCCAGAGGTTGAGCGCAGTAGGCTCTACCCCCAAAACCCCCAAGGACTGCCGCAAGTGGTGGGATGACTTGCGGGTGCGGGGCCTCCTCTCCGCCAACCGGAGACAGCCCTTCATCCATTTGTGGGGCGTCCGAGGAGGAGTTCCATCCCACAGTCCACACCCCGGAGCCCAGCAATGTCCCCCTGGCTTCATGCAGTGACTCTGGGGGTCCAGAAACACCTGGCCGTAGTGCTCCTACAGACACACAGGGCTACGATGATCGTGGGCCAAGTTCACCAGTTGAGTCCATGCCAGAGCACTTAGGGCCAAGTCACTTCAGTGATGAATTCCCATCATTTGGCACACATCGAGCAACTCAGCTCACTGACCTAATCACCGAGTTCATGGAGGACAACCGCCAGGCCTGTGTGGAATGGCAAAATGAACTCCGGGAAATGCATCAGACAGTCACTGACAGCACTAACAGGTTGTGTGACGTCCTAGGATGCATAGCTAATGCCCTTGAGGCTGCACATTCAAATCCGCAGCATCAGCAGGAGGACACGGCTACATCCAGTTGTGACACACCGGCAAGTCCACCGCGACCCATTCGGAGTTCTATGCGGTGCAGGGACATGCCTCCCCCAGCCCCCGGGAGCATGGAACAATCATCACTGCTGCCACATGTGGCCTTAATGTACTTCATTGGAGTACTGTTGTGGAGTTGGGGGGAGGGGGGAGGGGGGGAGGGTTTGTTGTGGAGTTGGGGTGGAGGGGGGTGGGGGGGAGGGTTTGTTGTGGAGTTGGGGTGGAGGGGGAGGGGGGTGAGGGTTTGTTGTGGAGTTGGGGTAGAGGGGGAGGGGGGTTCGGGTTTTGTTGTTCACGTTTGAACCTTCTTATTCAATACACCGGTTATTCATCCAAAAAATAACAGAGTGGACATTGTTCATTGTGCATGTTTCATTTAATGTCTCACAGTGCATGGTGTACATGTATCCCCACACCCAGTGCCCGATGTCCTGTCATCCTCACACCCTCAGCTGACTTGTGTGTCAGAAATATTCTCCGATCAATGATTGCCGCACGGCACGTCCCTCCTGTGCATCGGCACCGTGATGCCGTCCTGCCACTTCTTCCTCCTCCCCCTCATCATCATCTGGTGGTAGCAGTTCCATGTCAGGGGACAGTGGCACGTTTCGACGGATGCACATATTGTGCTGCATTACACATGCCATGGTGATCTTGGACACCTTCTCGTGGCTGTAGATGAGTGCCCCACCCAACCGGCTCAGGCAACGAAATCGTGCCTTCAACAGGCCAAAGGTCTGCTCTATCACCACCCGTGTACGGGTATGGGATCGATTGTAGTCCTCCTCGTGCCTGTTCTGTGAGTTGCGGACAGGGGTCATGAGCCACGGCTTCAAAGGGTAGCCACCATCACCTGCATGAGAGGGGAATGAAGGTAAGTGTTTGTACATTCATGGTGGAGAACTGTACTAGTCTTACATGGCAGCAGGGGATTTCTGGTCATACACACATGTCCCTGGATGCATTGACCCCATTACTGGCCCGGCTATGTGTCCTGTGCAATGGAATGATGGAGGGGGTAGCTTCTTCAAGATGGGTTATGGTGTGCACTCACATCTTGTTGCACGTGCACCGTATATGCATGCAGCAGTGTTGGACTGAAATCATTGATATGTTGTGTTCTGTGAGATTTGGTGGCATTGGGTGTTGGCTGTAGTCAGTAGCATACTCGTCATTCTGCACTGATCAGTACCATGGTGACCTGCAGCACTTCGATGGGTGTGTGGAACCAGTGACACGCTGTGGTATCCCTGTTAGGCTCTCTTCTATGTACTCCCAGGGATGACTGTCCTGTGTGGTGAGATGCAGGAGGCTGCTCCATAGTGCATATGCAGTGCATGGAGCAGGATGCCCTTACGGTGTGTGAGGTCCGCCGATGAGTGGTGCATGTGTTGTGGTATTTGGCCAGGTTACCTGTTAGTCATGTAGTGTTAGGTTTCGGCATTCAATCATCACTGTGTGGTTAGGTAGTCATGTATCACTTGCCTTGGGGCACAGTGGTCTGTGAGGTGCACATCGTGCACTGGCGTCAACATTCCCACCCAGGTGTAGTATGAATCCCCCCCTTTCCCACCCAGATGGAATATGCATCTCCCCCCCCTTTCCCACCCACCCAGGTGGAGTATGCACCCCCCCCCTTTCCCACCCAGGTGGAGTATGCAGCCACCCTACTCACAGCCCCAATGCACTGCCATGGGCCATTCAGGAAACTCACCAAGCAGCCAGGCACGTCGTCCAGCATGTTGCTCCATATAGCGTGGTAGCGTGGAATTCCGCAAGACCAAGGAGTCATGAGTTGATCCGGGGTATCGGGCAAAGCAATGTGTGATGGCTTTACTGGCATTAAATACCATCTGGACGTTGATGGAGTGGTATTGCTTGCAGTTGCAATACGCCACCTCCATGGCATGCGGGACCAACAATTCCACGTGGGTGCAGTTGAGGGCACCTATGCAATTTGGCAGGCCTGCCAGTGCATGGAAGGCAACTTTTGTATCCAATATCTCCTGGGGAGTCCGGGGTAGGGATATGTAGTCCCTTGTGTGCTTGAGGAGGGCATCCAGCACTTGGTTAAGTATCCGGGAAAATATGGGCTGTGAAATGCCATGCATGTTCCCCACTGTATGCTGGTAGGTGCCTGTGGCAAGGAAGTGGAGCACAGACACTACCTTCAGTAGAGGGGGGATGGCAGTGTGGATTTCTATGAGGCTCACTATGTCATCATGTATCAGGTCCACTATGGTGGTGATGGTGTCCCAGTCAAGCCGGTACAGGGTGTGGATCTGCTCTGGTGTGAGGTTGAGGGGGGTGGCTCTGATGCAAGGGATTGGGGGCTGATGGCGTGGTAATGGTGGCTGCACCGGTAGGGCATGCTGGACCTGTCTCACCCTCCTTCTCCTCCTGTTTATCCTCTGTGATGGGGGCTGTGGTTGTTGTTGTTGCTGTTGTTGTTGTAGTTGCTGCCTTGCAAGCAGGGCCTCCAGCTCCAGTAATGCTGCTACAATTGGTATCATCTTGCTGTGGGAGGGGGTGTGGTGTGTGGGTGTGCTCTTTTTGTGCTGTGCAGACTGCATTGCCTCCACCTGTGCTGATTGAGTGCACCTGTGGCTCTGGGAACCACTGCTCAGGGTTCTTTACTCCTTCGCTGAGATTCCTGTATGTACTCCATGCGGCTAAGGTACTTTACGGCCTTAAGGAGGCCGTTATTTACGTGTGCTCCTTACTTGTAATCTGCTTCGGTTTACGCCATGCCGCTAATTTCGGCATGGTGGGGCGAGCGCGCGACTTAAGACCGATAATTACGGCATCGTAGTTTACGGTGCCATAAATAGGGGTCTGACAGGTCGGAATGGCCCGTAGCGGTAAACGATGCTGGTAAATCATTACCGGCATGGTTTTTCCCTTACCTCCAACCTCAGAATGACCCCCAGTGGCCCTCATTACAACACCGGCACTAAACCATGCCGCTATTAGCACCATGGTTGGTGTCAGTGTTGTAACGGGTCCGCCATGGTTCAATGGGGAATTACCACCCCATTCCAAGGTTGGCGGGCGGTAATTCCTCATTGAACCATGGCCCTTCCCCATTCCCATTTTCGCCCCATAGGGCTCTATGGGAATGGGGAAGGCGCTAAGTACGGTACCGCAAATTGCGGTACCGTACTTAGCACCAAGGTCCCTTTGCGGGTCCCTACTTTAACGGCTGGTGTAGACCAGCCGTTAAGGTCAGGTCCCGCAAAAGGACCTCGTAGTAAGGCGCTAAGTGTTTAACGGCGCCGCAGCCTTTTACGGCGCCGTTAAACACTTAGCGCCAGGGTCGTAATGAGGCCCAGTGATTGGCTAGATTCCTTGCATAAGCGCCTAGCAGTTAAGCGGTCATAACATCCCAAATGAAACCGTGTGTGCTATGTGAAAGTAAGGCATCCTAAAATCATGCCTTACTGTTGTAAATGATGGCTTCCGCTGAAATACTGCGTTTATAGCCAGACAAACGGGCAGGTACTGGATATATGTGAACCTAAACTTATGAGTATATACATGTATTGCAAATGTGAAATACAGATTATATACCCAGTACATTTCCTCTGTTTGAGGCATATGAAATAATGAACGTATACGTCATTCCTATATATGTAAATATTAAAAACAAACTCTTGTCTTTGTAGCTGACACATTCTACGAAACAATAAAAAGGCATGCGTTGCCTGAAAACAGGCAGGAAACCCCGTCGTTACCCATAGCTGCTTCTAGTCTCAGGGTACTGTAACAGAAGGATTTACGTCTGCCATTGCAAAATCCATACGTCACAGTCGTGGGGCAGCATCTGCCCTCCCTCCCCTCCCGCCCCCACGCCGTGCTATTGCCGTACAACATCCGGGACCTCACTTAAAAGAAGGCAATGCGAAAAGGCTTTAACAGGCAATTCCCCACACACTAAGCAGGCCTCGGGCTTTCAAACCTGTTTCCAAATGTGACTGCAATTGAACAGCGGCACGCGCCTCATCCCAACATATCAATACTGCGAAATTGTATAGTGGCTACTACTAATGTGCCAGTGATAAAAGGGACAAAACACAGAAAGTGTAAGGGAAAAATGTAAAATCAGGCAGTGTCATTTTCTCTGCTTAGACATCCTTTGCCTCAATATGTATGTCATGGTTTCTTTCCTTAACAGTATCAATTTTTGGTAAACTGTCGTGGGAAGGCGGCAGATGGAGCTACATTTCAGTCTAAAATTGGCGGGCTCTGAGTAATGAAGACGCTTCGAGTGGTAAGCCTCAGAGAGAGGTTATTCTCTCTCTTCACGCGCGCAGCCGAGCCACCCGCAGCACAGTTTAACTACCTGTCATCTTATTTCTCTGCGTAACCTTTCCGACCAGCCCCCCCTCCCCCGCTCTACTTATTCCTGACTTCTATTTCTGCCAGCGCATAATGTATTCACATCAGGTGCAGAACATTTCTCTATTACTCCAATCTCTGAGGAAATAAATATATAGCATCTGTTCCTTTCACGAACTTTCGGCCTTTTAATAGAGGCGGTCACCACTATGAGGGGATTCTCTTTCCTGCACTGAGCAACTGGCTGCGCACGTGTATTGTTCGTTGCAGTCACGCAGGCCTGCTCTCTTTTGCAGTCTATGCTAATTTTTCATGTGTCGCATTTTTTTGTTGCAGGGATGTGTTCTGTGGATGTAGGTCATCTTTCAACAACGCAACCCTAGTCTGAATAGAATACAAAACACCTGGTCGATGATGGGCGTGTGGTTATATCAGGCTAAGGGAAACGAATCAATGTTATGACATGGCATGGAGGCTTCCGATTAGGCCGATTAGGCCGCTAATCTTTCCCATGATTAAAAAAAACAGAAGCATTTTTACAAATGACAATTTGGACAATCCTTTCCCGCCATGTTTGCTACAGTTCTCAAGCATTTGACCAATCTAGAATGTCTTTCTTCCCTAGAATTCCTTTTAGCTAATCATATGCCTTCTTTTTGATCCAGCCCATCAAACCAACCATAAAGGCCATGGGGGGTAACGTGTGGGGGCGATATAAAGCACTTATGGCAGCAGCCATCTCATAAGTCCAGAGAATCAGATGAATGTGGCATCATCCATTAGAAACATTGTTGACCGTTGGAGTTGTGTGCGACTGCAGAGAGTAGGCAAACAAAGGCGCCGCCGGTAAAGTGGGAGTAATAATGCTCACATTTGTGCCATTAATAGTATCTTGGATCTCTGTCATAAAATACTGTGAGTAATCAATGGCCCATTGCATGGCACTGAGCTTTCCAATTGTGCAAACTAAACACTTTGATACAATGGTTGAAACAGTATTTATATTAGACCTCAGGGTGGATGCGACAGGAAATGGTATTGCTCCCATTGCAGAATGATTCTCATGTCCACGTTCTGAGCAAGATCACTTATACTCACCACCACCTGCCATCTTCCCCCGACTCGAGCCTAGGAAGGCCTCTACACACCAATCACTGCACCAGCCACAGCCGACACCCACCATTGGAGGAGGTAAGCCCACATGGCTATTCTGCAATCCACGTAGTGGGACGCTGCGCCACTCTGATGACTGAATCAGATATATGCTATTTATACACAGATGTTTGTGCTGTGTCTCCAGTAGACCCATTCACCTCGTGCACCCACAGCAAGCTTGTACTTTGCACGTCGGCTCACCGTGTAGCATGACGAGCATTATAGTTTAAAGATGGCTGCGGAGTAACAATCGAGTTGTTTGGGGCTTCAATTGCCCAGGCAACCTCTGTTGCAACCTGATTGGCTCTCTGACATGATCTGAAACCAACCCGATGACTGGCAGGCATAAACCCACTGAAAAGGCCCTGTCCGAGCCTGTGTGGGCTGGGAGAAATGCCGCATCACTAACGGTAACCGCTGACCCTGGCTCAATCTAGCATAAAATGGTCATGTAAACCTCTCCATAAGAGCTACCAGTTACTTTAGTGCTCTACTAACGCTACAACTGACCCACCAACACTGTCACTGGACCAACTGTAACTGTCACGGTACAAACCTGATCTCTTCTCCTGGGACTTCCAACCCACAGCATTAAATGCTGCATAACTGCATAGACGAGCGCATGCACATGCGCGCCTGTCCACAGTGAAGCGTAGCGCCCACCAACCGTTGCCTGCTATAGCACATCCCTGGCTCCTCAGACAGTATCGGGCAACTCACACTTCCCCGTATAGCTGCGGACAACTAAGACGGCCTTGAGGTCGATAAAGCCAATAATTATAGAAAGTGTCATCACTATGTCACAACTAGCAGTGCAAAATTCCCCTCTCCTTAACAGCCGTATTTGTTTAACATTGTGCATGTGATTGGTTTTACAAGTATTTTTTAAAAAGTGCCATTAATCGCATTAGCCTATATTGTCATCGGTATTAGCAGCCGATCCTAGCTAGCATAGCCCCACCTACCGCTTGCATTTAACAATACCTTTAATATGTCAGCATTTGGCTATAATGAGCTACGCGAAATTGGCAAAGTCACACAGCCTTAGTCTGCTGTGTTTCGGCAAACGTGCCTTTGATTGATCTAACCACTATTTACTCCTCTACATGGCTGCGCGTAGCTGCATCTGCCAGTATCTCTTATAAACGACAGCAGTTGACCTTAACAAACATTGTGGAACTCACCACGCCTTGAATTCCATGCACTCCTCCTAAAGGTGCATGCAGCTGTTCTACCCAGTATGACTTACTACGTGCTCCAGCCAGGATATTTACATTATGTCACCTTTTGCTCTCTGTTAATCATCTTGAAAGCACATTGCCACAGCTCTCCCAACATCCTGGAAATCTGCACACAGCTGCTGCGTATTCCGAATTGTAACAGCACCAGCCCAACACACCTTAATTGACACCAATTGTCCAACCTCCTCCAATTCCAAATATATTAGCCAACATGTCTGCCTCCATCGTGAAACAGTGTTACAATACCTAGTCAAAAAGTTGCACCTAGCTATGTATCTGCTACAAATATTGTTCCCAGTTCTCTGCCAGAATATCACACTGTGCTATACATTTGCTCAATAAATGATCTATAAGCCCTGCTGCCCTCCTATACCTATACCCTCCTATACCTAATATTGGCTCTAGCCCCCAATCTCAATGGGGCACCTTGTCACCTGCTACACCTAGCACTCTGCTTGCCTGTCCTTTACTCACCCTACACACACAGAACGGGACCACTGAATAACATGGAATAGGACCTGTGCACTCCCCAACTCTATACATAGCTAAGCTGTTCATGATAGCCAGGACACAGTGAGCCCTGCCTACCACGTTCTACAAATGGCTACTGTACTCCCCAACCCATTTAAAATTGCCCCTACTCACTTTCCTACCAAAGTCACCACCATTCATGCCCTTATACCCCGCTAAAAGGTCCACCACTGATCGGCGTACACCCAATAGCATTGGAAAACCTTGTGAACCCCATGTGTCTCCTCCACAAAGTGCAACTACTAGACACCACAATGCCCTCAAGAACTAATGCAAAACCCATGAGACAATGAAGCAAGCAGACGTCCCATCACAAGACCAACAGGAACCTTTCATCTAAGACCTCCACTTCCACCACCTCGCACACCCCTATACCTGTCACAGCACTAACAACTCCACTCAGCTGCGCCCTCATTAATGCCTGATCGCTCCCAGAACATGCCCTGGACATAAACAATCTCATTACCAGCCACATTCTAGACCTCCTTACAATCAGCGAAACCTGGCTTCATGAAGCTTCCAGCCCAGCACTAGCCCTTGTAAACCCGCCTGGCTACACAATATTCAGGCAGGAACACTCCACCCTAAAGAAGGAGGGGTTGCACTTATAGCAAGAGAATCTATCCCTATGAGAATATAGACAGCGAGATAAGCAACCAAAGTGACCACCTGCTTCTCAAGCTAAGCCCATCCCCTAAATGCATCATCACCTTCCACATTGTTTACCACCCCCTAGGACCCACAGCCGACCTCCAGATCTCCCTACTGCACCTGCTATCCAATCACTTAAAAAGAACCACCAAAGCCATTCTCCTTGGAGACCTCAATCTGGGCCTAAATAACATCAATGACACCTCGGCTAAATCCCTTGATAAAGCCTTGGCAACTCTAGGGTTCAAACAAGCCATCAAGAGTCCCATCCACACTAAAGGACACACCCTTGATTGGATACTCCAAAAGAAGAAATACAACAAATAACAGGATAGATGTGGAAACAAACTTTATGGAAGCTGCAGTGAGAAGCCAACAGTGGCCAAATATCTCTTTTTGGGTAAAATAGAGGAAAACTGCCTACAAGTACTGGCAGAAAAGCATACTAGGCAAACAAATGCAATTGAAAGAGACTGTACATCAAGTGATTGAAAGAGTACCCAAAAGCCCTGGCAGGAAAGTATATCAGGCAAGCTCAAGTGTTAAGCTGGCAGGAGAGTACACCAGGGAAAGGTAAGTGTTTGGAAGACTGTATCCAAGATCTGTCAGGAGAGTACACTAGGCAAAGTGAAAAGGTGTGTGACAAACAACAGTGAAAGAAAATCTCAAGAACGGCCCATGCCCTTGAGATTGTTAGTTGTTTTCTAAAGTAAAGGGAAAACCTGGTAGGCGGGTATACCAGGTGAATGCGGGTCTGGCACCCAGATCCAAGGAGGAGTTCTACCTTTGGGATTTTGACTTGATTTGCATAGGAGGAGGAATCTGGGGAAGGGAGTCACTCCCCCGAACTGTGAATACACAAGGAGGAGGGATTTGCCCTCTTGGGTTACAAAGAACTTGATTATTCTTTGTAGAAACGTCATGAGAGAAGGGAAACCTGGAGAAGGAGATTCATTCCCTGGAACTGTGAATATTGTTCATAGAGAACTTTAAATACCTTTTTGTTGTAGCTGAACATTTGTGCACTTTAAAAATCAGAGACAATATCCTTGGCATTTTAGAGTTCATTTTTAGAGTGCGAGAGCTACGATAGGAATTCAGACACAAGAGGCACTTTTTGATTTGGACATCTTGACCCACAAACATACCCTTAGTTTTGGTTGAGGTAGGGAAAACACTTCTTATCATATGGATAGTGAGGCATTTTCCAACCTCTTTTTCATTTAAGAAGTCTATGTACAAAACCATCAGTCCTCTGTGTCTGCTGCTAATTCCTGGCTCCTCACAAAACCGAATGATGGAGTTTTCAATATCAAATATCTGATCAGCCAGCATTCTTAAGCTTATCATTTGGTATCCATATTGATTAAGACACCAAACATTCCAAAGACGAGGAAAATCATGAAAATAAGAACATTCGGGGGGCGCTGTTGCGCACGTAGAAAATGGCCGCCTAAACCCGTTGCTCCTTCATCACCTCAAGATCCTGCACTTGAAGATCCGCTCATAGGCTGTCTAGAGGGCTAAAACCTACTGTAGCGGTTGCCGGTGAACTCATCCACAACTTGTGAAAATCTGAGCCCGCTGCGGTACCTGACTGCTGAGATCTGGCTGTTAACAGACCCGCCGACGCGAGCGGCGGTGTCGTGCCGACGCGTGGCACCAGGAGAATTCACCCGGAGGCCGTGGTCGCTGCAGGCCGCGAGTGGGTGGAGCCTATGCTGGCGACTCTTGCCCGGCCCTGCTATCCGGCCTGCACTCTTCACGAGGTGGCGTTTGGAGGTGCCTGTCTCTTCTGTGGATGGCCCGGCTCTATCCTGGCCCTTGGCACCGACCAGCTTGATACTCGACCGCCTCCTTCCCCCTGATCGCGGAGTATCAGAGGCCCCGCCTGCGCATAGACCTGCAGGCAGCGGAGCTGAACAACCAAGTAAGCAGCCAGGGGGACGCGATGTGCCGGTCCTGCCGCGGAGGCGGCTCTTGACGGCTTCTTGCCGTGTTTCAACATATGAAGCGCTTCAATGCGCTGGATGCCCCCGGCAGACATTTCACCCCTGCATTGTGATTTATGAGAGGTTCAGATTCCTCGGTAACTCCTGACGCATCCTGGCGCGCCTGCAAGAAATTGCGCGGGATTGTCTGGCAAACACACAGCAGCCCGAATGATTACGCCCCGTGTTGACGTGTGGGGGTTTCAGGGTTGGCACACGGCTGCCATACTGCCGCATTCTGGACGACCCGCAGACTCTTACACACCCGACATACTACAAACTGGCCGAGGCGCCCAGGAGTGGGCTCTTTTCACATTGTTCATGTGGGGGGAACGCAATTCAGAAATATGCTCCGGAATGGCACTCGAGACCTGCTAATTTAGGGCTGTGGACTTCCTGATCCCTGCCCACCTCTTTAGGCCTTCAAATACTCTGTGAAGCCGATTGGGATGCAGCGGGCAGCTCGGCAAGCTCAGCTCTCTGTTGATTGAAGGGGTGCCTTGCCGCCGCCATACCGCTGCTGCGCAGTCTTTCTTTATACGCCCTGCAAGCTTGGTCAAACCTTGGGGTGCTACTATACTGGCCGTGGCGCCTGGAAGTACTGTGGCCCTCGCCCACGGTCTGAGGTTTAGACCCTCCTGAGCTTCTGTGACAAACCCAATCTACACACGCGACTCGGTGTAAGCATGGGGGAGCCAAGCAAGTCAAACAGGGCATCCAAAACCCCCGCTGGCAGGAAGAAGGGCCCTATGGACACGTTTACCAACACGGCTAGCCACGTTGTGACGGTGGACACACATCCGGATGAGGGTGCTCAGGGCGAACAAAATGGGATGGATAGAGAGGATAAACTGACCGCACTAGTACAGAACAGATTCCTTGCAGTGAACACTAAACTGGAAGAAATACTTGCCACCATCGGCTCCTTGAGAGCCAGAATAGACAAGGAGAGTGCACATGTCACGGAGACTGAGAACAGGATAAGTGTGAACGAAGATACGATTGCCCACCACAGTCGAGATATATCCTAAATCAAAGACACAATGAACAAATTATAGAGCAAATGTGAGGACCTCGAATCCAGGTCAAGGAGGAACAATGTCCGCGGGCCTACTTGCTGGCAGTACTGGAGGCATTTGGTGTTGGCTCTAGCTTCATTAGATACGTGGAACTACTCAACACGGAACCTGGGGCGCGGGTATTGACCAACCAGTCAATTTCGGATCTATTTCTATTGGGAAGGGGCACTAGGCAAGGCTGCCCATTCTCGCCCATACTATTTGCCTTGACAATAGAGCCAATGGCTATAGTGGTCCGACTGTGACACTCCAACAGGGGCATCAACCTTAAAGGGGCTACTGAGCTAATCTCGCTATACGCGGACGACACACTTTTATATATCCATGAACCAGAAAACAACTTAGCACCTATTATGGCGGAGATTCAAGAATTCACCGCACACTCAGGGTTTCCATAAACAGAGACAAGTCAGAAGTTTCCCCCCCACACTGTCAGCCAGCTGCCCCGGCTCCCTGTGTGGTCTGAAGTGGTCTGGGGAGCCCATCCGATATCTGGGGATACTTTTCTCACGTGGGAAACACACGCTGTACACGGACAATTACGATTCCACACTACAGGCCTTGAAGACTAAATTGCTGTTATGGGACCGCCTGCCGATATCATTGCATGGTAGGATAGCAGTCCTTAAAATGATAGTCCTGCCCAAGCTAATATACCTATTTGTGAACATCCCAATATGGCTGGGAAGACCCTTCTTTAATAAACTTAGGTCAATGGCGACAACCTTTCTTTGGAGTGGGAAGACTCCAAGAATAGGGTGGGAAAAACTGACTGAACCATACTCCTCAGGCGGCTTAGCAGCACCTAACTTCGAACTATATTATTATGTTTCCCAGGCCCAATTCTCGAAATATTGGTATTCCAAAGACCAGGGTCCCCCCCATGTGGAGGTAGATGAGCTCACCACTTCCCCCACGAACATACAGTCCATAATCTTTGATGCACACTACAGGGACACATGCGACTTCAACCCGGTTAGCTGTACGATTGGTGCATGGAAAGCTATATTTAAAAGACTGGGAGTACTGGGCCCATATAATCCCGAGGTTTCCCTTTGGAATTACCCTAACATGCCACCAACACACGACGCCAGCCTACGTGAGGCCTGGGATCCCGATGGAGAGATGAGACTGGGAGATATGTTTATTGATGGGATGTTTGCGACCCTTCAGCTGATCATGGGGAGCGTTTGGCAGGGGCCCACTTAGGACACTGCAGTACTATCGTATGAGATCGGCCTTCCAGAGGTGCTGGGTGTCTTTCCCCGATGAACCCCCTACACACACCCTGCGTGCAGATGATAACGGCTGGCGATCGGTTGGGGGTGTCCAGTCTGTACACTGTAATACAGGCACACTCACCCTCAACTAACCTGATCAAAGATAAATGGGAAAATGATCTCCGAATCCCTATAGACGACAAGACCTGGGACAGGCACTGTTCCCTTACCAAGAGGGTTTCCCTGAACGCTGGACTGCGCCTAATACAGTTTAAAATTATAAACAGATTGCACTACGCCCCGGCCAAAATAGCTAAGTTTGTTCCAGATAGTCCAGGCAAATGTCCCAAATGAAAGGCAGATCAGGCAGGTTCGTTCCACATGTACTGGAGTTGTCCGATGGTGGCTGGCTTCTGGAGGGAGTTGGCGGATATCCTTGAAGAAATTATACAAATCCCCCGACATTGATCCCACAGAAATATTTATTCGGAGATATAGGCAAGTGCTCTGAAAAAATCAGAAGATTGTTTAATGTCTCGTGCACAGTTGCCAAAAAATGTATTCTACAACAATGGAAGAATGCTGCGCTACCCGCTATAAAGCAGTTCCTCTGGGAATTGACATATGTAAATGAGGCTGAAGAACAGTTTGTCCTCACCCGCCCATCGGCGAGCAGACCTAAAGACATTTGGGGGCCCTTCAGAATGTTTTTGTGTGATATGATCTCCGACGAAGATAAAGCTATGTAAACTTACCACCTCAATGAGATGTATGATATGTGTACCAATCTTCTATTTTGTCATGTTTATTTCTAGCTGTAAGGTAAAGTTGTAACTGTGTTAAAAAAAAAAAAAATAAGAACATCCAAAGAGATATCACCTCAGACCTCCAGGCTGTCTGTCTAGTTTCTGCCCTCTTGGACCATGACCTTCTTCAGCAGGTCACTGGCCCTAATCATTCTTATGGCAACACCTTGGACCTTTTGTTTGTCCCCCGACCTTGTTTACTATTTTTCAATTTCTTACTGTGGCCTTGTCTAACCACAAGATCATCCCTTTTATATTCAGTGCTCCAACCTCATCTTCCAACTCCAGTTTTTCCCCTCCTTCGCGCTGTTTGTCCCCTGTCCATCATGCTGACATATTGTACAGCAAAACAATTGTAGTTAAATTGTGGCCCCCTTCTTGGTTTGACACGTGTTTCGGCCTCCAAGGCCTTTTTAAAAAAACAGACTGTTTACAGTAATAACAGGTCAAATTGACTCTTTTCAAAACAGAATCACACACACGTTGAACTTATGTTCTGAACTTCTAATTACATGTCTGCTGTACATTCCGTCCTAGTCATACATCCCAAGTACCTGCATGGTTTCCCACATTGCAGGGGTATGTATCAGCATACTGCATTGATAATCCTAATCCAGAAATGTAATTATAAATTCAGAACATAATTTCAACGTGTGTGTGATTCTGTGTTGAAAAGAGTCAATTTGATCTTTTATTACTTTAACCAGCCTGGTTTTTGAAAAAGGCCTTGGAGGTTGAAACACGTGTCAAACCTAGAAAGGTGCAACAATTTAACTACAATTCGTTTGATGAGACCACACTGATCGATGATCTTTCTCTAAAATAAAAACAAATAATCCTAACAAGAGCTATTGGTGAGTTTAGAGTGCCCTGTAGCCGGTGAGGATGTTTGGAGTTACAGTCAATGAGGGTGAAGTAGAATTCCCTTTCTGCTATATAAAAAGATGACTTGATAGAGTTAGGGGCAGAAATGTAGAGATGCAGGTCCTCTGGTGAGTGGCTAAGCCTCCATTAGTGCATCAGCTATTGCATGTCTGTGCGGGGAGAGAATATGACTGGGGTGACGCATGGATGAGGATGCTGAGGCCTAGTGTTGAAATTTAGCAGTGCGAAGCGAGAGTTTAATGAGTCATTTAGAAGGGTTTGTATGATGGAGACGGCAGTGTTAGTGGAAGAGGAATCAGGTGTGAAGAAGGAGAGTGAGAAATGTAGGTCAGTGAGAAAGGGAAGAATGGCAGAAGGTTTCAATTTCCTTTTAGAAATAGGTGAGGGAAGTCATCAGGAGAGGTCAGGGGGTGGAATGGAAATTGTGTTGGAAACAATTCAGTGATCAGATAGTGTGGTGTGAAAGTAGTATTAGTGGCTGAAAGAGAGGAAACAAAGGAATAACAGATCCAAATAGTTACCCTATGTGTGTAGGTAAGTTATGGATAGCGTGTAAAACATGGTCAATATGAAAAGAATAAAGTTTATATTTCTGTGAAGTGGTTGGAAAGTAAAGGTTGAAGTCACCTAAGAGAATGTGATGATGTTTAGTGGAAAGAGACAGTTGCCCGAGTTCATCAAAGAATGGCCCAATGGGACGCAGATGGTGATAGATGGAGATGATGTGAACTGAGTGCGGCAGACCAATAGTAGAAATGGCAAATTCAAAGAGATTTGTGAGGTGTGGGGCAGGAATAGAGCAGGTTGTATGACATCTCCACCTCTGCCAGTCAGACAAGTGCAGTAATTGAGGGTAGTTTGAAGTCGTGTTGGGCCGCCAGAGTGGCAGTGCCAGATGGGGAAATCCAGGTTTCAGTAATAGCAAGGAGGTCTAGGGGAGGAGAGCTGGTGTGAAAGTAGTCAGTGATAAAATTAGTGTTGTTGCATACAGACTGTGCATTCCAGAGTGCAATGTTCAGTCAATGTGGTAAGGAAGAATAGAGGAGTTGAGTCTCACAGGGAGAGAGGCAAGGTTGATATGTGTTAAGGAAGTTATGGTCAGCTCATTGGCTTTGTTTGTTGGAAGTAGATGAAGGAGAAATGGAGATGTGGGAGTTTTGCAATCAGACTTTTTATAGTAGGGATTGGAAAGGAGGACATTTTAGCATAACCGGAGAAAGCATAGGGAGTGGTGAGCAGAAGGAGCAGCAGGAGTAGAAGGAGTAAATGCATTACAGGTGAGAACCGCAGTGTGTAGAGACAACTCAGTAATTCAGAAGCTAAGGGTTCTCAAAGGTGCAGAAGGTAGTAGGGCAAAAGCAAAGGCTCATAGGCAAAGAGGCTGGTCAGTGGCTGGTCTTCACCCTTCACTGTACACCCCTTAGCTGGGACGTCCCAGGCTGGATGTTCCTCTAAGTTGGATGTCCCTCTGGAGTTCAGAAGTGATGTCACACACTCTCATCACCTGACATGCCAGCATATACATGACAAAAACTTGGCCATGTTGGCTGAGTCTAAATATCCTAATCTGTCTGTTGGTGTGCCTCTTACCATACATTCACAATTCACACATGCACTAATGTATCCATACTGCCCATACAAATCGTGGGGGGATTCCTGAACAATATTTAAATTTAACGGCATGTGGGGAGTTCTAGTGAGGCAGATTTCTGAAGGCTCAGAGTTAGAGCATGCCTGGGAAACCCTTTACCCCTAACCAGATTGTCAACATTTCGATGTAACATTTTATGTTTTCATGAGTGTGAAAAACAGCAAAGCTTAGGACACAGGCCTGATTCCCAAGGTGTTTCTCTGCGGGAAAATCCCATTGAAAAATGTTTTGTGAATCAGACTCAATGAGTGACAATAAAGGGGGAGATTAGTGGATGTGTGATACACATTTGGAAAACATTTGGATTCTTTAAACATGGGCACAGCTACATCCTCAGTATAAATTCCTTATGGCTCTTTTGAAATGGGTGAATATTTTGCTTCGGGTTGTGAAAACACTGACATGTCATCCGGTGTGTAAGTGTTGCAATGTGAAGTCATGATGTGTACAAATATGCCATAGATTAACTAATACATATACATGGCTTGTTTAGAGTGATTTGGGCAGACGAGAACAGGTGAGAAAAGACAAAGGCACTCAACTGAAAATATTTGGTCTGTGTTGGTGGTGTCTGTGTAGAGATAATGTTGAGCTATTTGGGCAAACTTTGCAGTGTTTCAAAGGAGAATTGCGATGTTTGCAGATAAGGTGTATATAGAAAGTACACCTTTAATGGGGCTGTTGGGAGATTTGAGGCATGACGGGAATGTGTAAAGAGGTGAAAGCCAAAAGGAATACATTTTAAAGTGTACTAATTCTGTAGAGATAAAACGATGCACTATTTTCCTAAACCTTGCTATGTGTATTAAAGCAATGCAATGTTCATTTCTACTTATTTGTTTAAAGAGGTATGTGAGAAAGGACAATGGTGGGTACCTCGATCCACCACGGAAGAGTCAAGTGTGAAAGAGTGTGTTCCTCTCAGGAAAAGGTCAGAGATGTCTTGCTTGAAAAGTGGTTTCATCCTTCTGCATTACACTGTAAACCCTGGTACACTGTCAAGTACTTCATAATGTGCAACATTGCAAGACAATGATGATTTTAAATGCACTGGGATTTATTTTATTATTTTTTTTACATTTGTATAGCGCACAAGCAGCCCTTGGGCATTGCGGCACTGTTACTTATGGGGCACTTAGTTACATGGGAAAGTACAAGTAGGATATACATTTACAGGTTATACATTTATACAATTTAAGCTTATGGTTATATGAGCAATTACAGATTCTATATTTGTACAGTTATGCAGTCATGTGGGAATTGTAGAAGGGGATTAAGAGAAGAGCATGGTTGTCATGGCTTTTTGGAATGCCATGTGTGATTCTTCAGCACGTAGTGGTGGAGGTAGGGCATTCCATTGTAGGGATGCTAGGTACAGGACTGGTCTAACCTTTTTGACCAAGGGCACAGTGAGCATATTTGTGTATGGCGTTCTGGTCGG
The DNA here is from genome assembly GCF_040938575.1 of Ambystoma mexicanum. NCBI lineage: Eukaryota > Metazoa > Chordata > Amphibia > Caudata > Ambystomatidae > Ambystoma > Ambystoma mexicanum. The sequence continues at coordinate 929,099,526 of NC_090929.1, read as the reverse complement.
TCTTATGGATGTGGCAAGGTGCATCCTTTGTGATAGGTAGAAGGGTGCCGCCTGGTGGATACACTTATGGGTCAATGTCAAGGTTTTGAATATTATCTGTTCTTTGATTGGGAGCCAGTGGGCTTGTTTCCTGGTGGTCATACTATGTTCCCTTTTGGGGATGCCCCTTGCTGCACGTAGTGCGCTGTTCTGTATGACTTGCAACTTTTCTAGGTTGTTTGCATTGGTTCCCAGGAAGAGGACATTGCAGTAGCCTAGCCTTGAGCTGGTTATAGCTCTCGCTATGTTGGTGCAGTTGTCCTTGGAGAGGAATGGTCTAGCTGCATTCAGAAGCTTGGCATGGTATGCTGCCAAGGAGGCAATCACATTAACTTGCCTAGTCATGAATAAGTTGGAATCAAAGTAAGCTCCCAGTGTTTTCATTGATTCTGATACCGGGATGCTAATGGAGTGGATGGTCAAATGGCTGAATTGAGTGTTGAGATTCTTGAGTGTGTCAGTGGAACCTAACAGGAGAAGTTCAGCCTTGTCAGAGTTCAGGCATAGTCCGTTGACTGCCATCCAAGTCTGGATGGTAGTGTAAATGTTGTTGAGGGTTCTTGAGTCAATGTCATAATGGCCTGTAAGTGTGAGGAGGATCTGAGTATCGTCCACGTAGTTGGTATATGAGATGCAAGGGCGTCAAGGATGAGGAAGAGGGGCTGTGTGACTATGTTGTAGAGTGTGGGCAAGAAGCAGAAGGCTTGTGGCACCCCGCATAGCATGACAGTTGGTGATGCACAGGCTAAGTCAGAGAATACTTGCATGGTCCTTCCTTGCAAAAAGGAGGTGACCCAAGCAGTAGCGTTTGAAGAGAATTTGGACGTAGAGGTGAGGTGGTGGCAGAGGACGTTATGGTCAATGAGCTCAAATGCCAAAGAGAGGTCAAGAAGTAGGAGTAGGGAAGGTTTACCTAGATCTCTGGTGTCATCCATCTGGTTTTTAAGGTCAAGTAGGCCGGTTTCAGTCCCAAGCCCATGGCGGAGACCCGATTGGCACAGCCTTAGGAGTTTGTTCTCCTTGATGAATTGTTGCACCTGTAAATAGGCAGCTTTGTCCAGTATTTTCAATACAATTGCGACAGTGGTAATGGGCCTGTAGTTGTTTGTTGATGTGCGGTAGAGAGAGGTTTTTTATAAGACATGGCATACCCAAGCTTAGTTGAGACAGGAAGGAACCTTTCCTGTGGCAAAGCAGGCATTGACGAAGGCTGTCAGAAATGGAGCGAGGGTACTGGCACAGTCCCTAATGATTGCAGCAGGACATATGTCCCCTTTACAGTTAGATGGCTTTATTGATTTCATGCGATTGATCATGTCTTGTTCCTCAATTGCCTTGAATGAGAATAAGGGGGAGGTGTAAGGGAATGGCACAGTGTTGGGGATAAGACAATTGGTTAGTGATTGTTGGGTCATTTGGACTTTTGTTTGGAGAGTGTTCAGCTTGTTGCGTATGGCTGTTTGTATTTCGTCGCACCACGACTTGTCTTTGGTGAAGTTCTTTGGGGGGATCTAGTTCCCTGAAGATAGAGAAGATCTCTTTGGTGTTGGACTTAGCTTCAGAGATCCTGGTTTCGAGGGAGTTATCTTTAGCAGGAATGATCACTTTTTTGTACTCTTTTGAGCAATTCTGGAAGTCCTGTTTATCTGTGTCAGAGTGGGTAGATTTCCAAAGGGATATGGCTGCCGTTTTTTTTTGGGCGGAGTTCAAGGAAGTTGGGGGTGAACCAGGCGTTAGTGTGGCTGGTGGGTTTAGCTTTACAAGGCTTGAGAGGGGCAATGGAGTTGACTGCTGATTTGATGGCAATTTCATAGGATAGTGTGAGGGCCTCTGGATCGTTGGAGAATGGCGGCATGAAAGATGGTATCTGTAGGTAAGGTAGGATCCTTTCCTTTGTAAGCTGGTGAGCGCTTCTGAAGAGTGCAGGAAGTAAAGGGGAAGGGGTGTGTCTTCACCCTAGTAGTGGGGATGTCAAACATGATAATGTGGTGGCCTTACCACAGGGTGGGAGCGTTGCCTATGATGACGAGAGGACAGTTGTGTTGGGCTATCCAGTCCAGTGTCTGGCCTTGTGTGTGAGTAGGGTTGGTGATAGAGTTGATGAACCCTAGAGTCTCGAGGGCTGAATTAAGTGACTTGGAAACTAGATCCTTGGTGTCATTGTGGCCTAGATTAATGTCACCTAGAAAGATGGCTTTGGTAGGTTTTTTCAAGTTATCTAAGAGGAGATGGGTGAGGTCTCCCTGGATATCACCCATGGGTCCAGGTGAACGATAGAGAAGATGTAAGGTAATGGTGCAGTGATGTAAGAGGTTAAGTTTCAGCTGGAGGTAGTCGCTGTTGTTATTCATGTCTTTGTCAGCCTTCCTGAGGGAGAGGGAGTCTCTAGCTTTAAGAGCAACACCGCCTCCTTTGGATGGGCGGTCCTGTCTAGTGATGGAATATCCTGCGGGAAGGGCAAGGGATAGCGCAGGCACTGAGGCATCATGCAGCCAGGTTTCCATTACCATAAGGAGGTCCAGGTTATGGGCAGTGATGAGGTTGTGAATATCTAGTGCGTGAGCATTGATGGAGCGGGAATTGACAAGCGCATAGCTGAGGTGGGGCTCCTGGTGAGCGGGGGTGGCTGTGGAAGGTTGCCTGGGTATGCTGGAAGGGGGGCAGTTTCTTGAGGTGGCGTGGATGGTATTAGTAAAACCGCATTGAGGATGCCATTTTTAGCATCATGGGCATTATTTACAGTATTATGCAATTGACTACAAGCAGAGCAGGCAGTAGTTAAAGGTGGCTGCAAGGTATTTGCAACAGTGGCAAAGGGCATGTCATTTTCAGTATTATTGGCATCATTTACAGAATTATGCAAATCACTAAAAGCAGAGCAGGCAGTAGTTAAATTTGGCAGCAAGGTGTTTGCAAGAGTGACAAAAGGCATGTCATTTTCAGTAGTATTGGCATCATTTACAGTATTATGCAATTCACTAAAAGCAGAACTGGCGGTAGTTAACTGTGGCAGCATGGTATTTATATCAACAACATTTGGATTGGCATTTTCAGCCTCATTTATAGTGGTACGAAGTTCAGCACCAGCAGAACTGGCAACAGGTAGGTGTGGCAGAGTCGTATTTTGAACTTGACCAACAGCAGCCAATAACTTTGGGGTAAAGGTGGAGGCAGAGTTATGTTTGGCGTACGGCATGGCCTTCGCAGGCGTAAATGTCTCAAGCATGGTGGCAGGAGTAGATGGGTGTTTAGAGTTTCTTTTGTCGCCCAGAATAGCCATGGATGCAGTGAGTAACAGGGATTTAACCCTTCTTACACAAAAATGATGAAATAACTGATGACTGGAGACATAGCATAATAAAACACTTACAATTCAGTGAAACAGTCAGGTAAGACAGAGTTAAGGTGAAATGTCAGAAAACACCAAAGCCATTGACATTCTGTCAAAAAAAGCTTTACATTATGTGACGGTTTAACACAACTCTTGAAATTAGGCAGGTCTTTGAAGCTGTGGCACCTTAATTGTGAGCCCTTCTATTGGAAAGCCCATGAGCACAATGATGAAATCAAAGATTACATCACCAATGACATCTCATATGACACCATTTATGAGTTTTCTTGTGAGATCATCAATGACTGTGATCTTGAGTACACTAATGAAATCACAGATGCCACTGCTGAAGATGCTTAGTATGATGTCACTTATGCCATCAATTACAGCATCAATTAAATCACATATGACATAACATGTGTTTTTTTCCTTTGATAATACATATGGCATCACTGCTATGATGACTTTTGAAATCTCTGGAAAGTGTTGTTCTTATGAAAAACTGTCTTGCTTTCCTGAAACATGTTTTGGGGCTTAGGAAATGCTTCATTTGGTCACAGATGTCAGAATCCCTGTCAATATATCATACCTCCGTAATAACAAAATAGGAAATACCAAAATCAAAACAAATAAAACAATCCCTTCTAGAAAGTAGGTCAGTCCCACGGCAATCTACAATTTCATAGAGATGATGAACAACATAAATGCAACCAGCAGAGTACAAGACTTTGACCTCAAACCAAATAATTGTATATAATTGGGATTGGCCTGTGCAGTTCACCCAACATAAGTGTTGTCTAATCCTATGATTGGAGCGTTACCGTTCCTTGATAAAATATTCCCCATTGAGGATGTACACCTTGTGCTTCATTAATTTAAAGCCTGGCTAACTATGGTTAGCACTAAGTTAAACACCCTGAAAATTAAATGTATCCTATTATACCAGTTAACAGGCAATATAACGTGGCTGCCTCGTTTTAAGTTGGCACGTTTTTCTACCCAAATGGCTCCTGTGATCAAATCTTTGGGTTAGTGGGTAGACCAGAAAATGTAGTTTAAGACCCATGTGGCAAAAGGAGTTTCCTTGGTATGGAGGATCAGATCGTACATTCCTACTGATCATATCCACTGTGCAGTACAGGCGTTGGCCTTGTTGAATATTGATGGAGGCAAACATCAAATTCAATCTGTTACCTCTGAGATAATCAAAACATAATTTGACGTGTTTTGGCCCCAGGAAGCATATACTTGACCATATCTTTCATGTCCTTGTGGAATTGCACTAGCTTCCACTGGAAGCAATGATTCATATATTTTAAATAGCCCTTATCTCATACAAAGACAATATTGTGGACTTTTTCACATGTGTCTGCATGCATAGTGACTACCAGTCAACACATCATAAAAGCCCAATTTGCAGCTTTCAGAATCCACGCTACATTTTACTGAAAAAGTTGCCAACAATAGGAGAAAAATGAATGAACTATTGCATGCATAACACTCACATTTCATCCACTCTATTAGTGATATGCAAGATATCATAAGTGAAGACATGTGATGTCATCTGTGATGGCACCGGTGTGTCATTGGTGTGCTCTAGTTTCTGGTGATGTAATTGGTTTTGTCATAGGTGACGTTACAACATATCTCATATGTAATATTGTTAGTGTTGAAATCTGTTTTATCATCATTGTGCACATGAGTTGTGCAACAGGGGGAGTTGAAGTTAAGTTGTCATAGCTTCAACAACTGTCCATTTTCAAGGAGTATGTTGTGATAAACCAGCATCCTTAATGTCCCTTCAACAAATTTCGTTTAACTGCGGGCGTGGGCAATGACAACCCTGACCTCTGTCCCATGCCGATCCCCGCCTAGTAACTAAACCGCCAAGCCGGTGGCCACTGTCCATGATGCCATAAGCAGTACTAATGGTATTTGGCTTTTGACAGGGGTAGTTGCCCAAATTATTAATAATATTGAGGGCCATCACTCATGCATGCTACCTAAACGGATTCCACCAGCTACTGCCTTTGGCAGTGGCCCATGGCCAAGGCCCCCTATTTTCACTCTCCTTTCATTTCTGTGAAAATTAATATGGTCACCATTTGCGTTGCTTTATATTAATTCTGTAACTATGTCCGGTAATAGTTCTGGGGTAATGCATCATTTTCCAATCACAGCAGGAATGGGAAAATGCTTGACAACCTAAATGTGTTCTGTATAACCACTGCAGCTTTCCATAAGCCCCCTTCTCTGTCACCTTTCTAGGCCCCCCTTCTGTTAATCCTCAATGACTGTCTCCTATTCCCACTGTCTCTTGCCACTTAATATGACACATTTGTTTTTAGGGTATTTTGTTACATTTCCATTGGATTCTTATGGGATTTCACAGATTCCCCCGATAAGTGGAACATGATCTGGCACAAATGGGCTCTGCAGTCCACCCATAACTTTCTCAATTTACATGTGCTTCTCTGGTGTCAACAGTGATGTCATCTCTGATGTCATCCTTGTGGTCATGTGCTGCTTAACAGAGTGGGCGCATAGTTAATGTCGACTTGCTTTATATGCGATGGATGAATTTGAGAGGTTTTGTTGCGTTTAATATGATCACCTTAAATCTCTCTTTACCAAGGTTTTTTCACTGAATTTCAAAGGTTTTATAGCTATGTATTTTTCACGTTAAAATGATCACCTTAACCTTCTCCTAACTAGCGTTTCTTCACTGAATTTCAAGGGTTTTGTTGTACTATAGTTTCTTGCGGGCACACTAGGCATGGCCTTTGGCTGTAGCCACTGTACATGTTGCTCCAATAGGCTCCTTTGGGGCCCACTAACCATGGCCTTGAGCCATGGACAGTGTTGATAGCCATGGCCATTGTGCATGTTGCAGCAATAGACTTTTTACGGAGGCCCACTAACAATGGCCTTCGGTCATGGACAGTGGCTGTGGCCTTTAGCCATGAACACTGTACATGTTGCACTGATATGTTTCTTTGGGGCTCACTAGCCATGGACTTCGTCCAGGGCCGGTGGCCTTGGGTTTCAGCCGTGGCAGTGTACATATTGCACAAATTGGTTTCTTTGAGGCCCAATAGACAAGGTCTTCGGCTGCGGCCACTATATGTGTTGCACCAATAGTTTTCTTTGGGGCCCACTAGCCATGGTGTTCGGCCGTGGCCACTGTACATGTTGCACCAATAGGTATCTTTGAGGCCCACTAGCCTTGGCAATTCAACCATGGCTAGTGGCCATGAGTTTCAGCTGTGGCCACTGTACATGTTGCACCAATAGGTTTCTTTGTGCTCACTAGCCATGACCTTCAGCCATGGCCACTGTACAAGTTGCATCGATAGGCTTAGGCCATGCCCACTGTACATGTTACACCCATAGGTTTCTTTGGGATACAATATCCATGGTCATTGGCCAAAGCCCTGTACATGTTGCACCAATAAGCTTCTTTGGGGACCACTAGCCATGGTCTTTGAGCATAGGCAGTGGCGGCACAGAGACCCATTACCCTTCTGCCTAGCAGATGTGATCACTGTAGGTGTAAAATAACGTTTTTTCTTAACTCCTTTCCTATTTCTGTAGTATTCCCCCGATAATGCGAAAAAAAAAAAAAACATTCCTGATAATGTCAACTAACTACACATGCAGAGGCAATGAACTACCCATGCCTCGCCTCTGGTATTCCCCCAGTATTCCCCTAAGTATATGCAAAAACGCTTGAAAAATCAAAAAAATGATTCCCTGTTTTCACATGCACTGGGTGTTAGGGAGAATTCTCATTTCTGTGCTAATTCCTTCCAACCTTAGAGACCGCCAGCTCTCTTGCTGGCCTCAAAACATTTACATTTTTACCCTGCAGTGAGTGAGACCTTTTCCCACTCTCTCATGTGTTTTGACCTGATTTGGATTTTGTGTTTTTACTGTTTTTGGAGTCTGACGAACTCCATAGGCATCTTCTTTTTGCATAATGACACACAGCACCTTCAGTGCAGTGTCACAGAGAAATCCTTCAGATTTCTCATGAGTTTTAAATACATGTTCTTGTGTGAACTGCAGTTCCCAAGAATAGTAAGGTAAAATTAACTTTACTTACCTTTTCCCTTTGTAGGTCCAGCACACCCCATCCTATGCAGAGTGCTAGGTAGTTACTTAGTAGCCCCTTTTCCTACATCCTCATGTAACATTTTTATGTTACGCTCACTACTTTAAATGGCTGGTGGCAGTAGTTTAATGTTTCCTACCATTGTGCTTTTCTAAGACAGGCTGAACTCTCAGAACAGCACCCATGGGCGAACATTTTGAGAAAATGGCTCCTGTCATCTTTTTTGCCATTTTCTGTTTGTGAAGTCTTTCTTTGGTGTTACTCTGTGTGTTGCGACAGATTGGCACCCTTTGTTTGTCTTTCCTTCTGAAGGCTTTAGCCCTGAAGCCTGCCCCTGGCTCCAATGTGTCTAGAAGAACAGGATGTGAGGGAGGGTCCCGAAACTTCCCTGTCCTTTGTCTCTTTGAATGCCTGAATGCAACCAGTCCTGTGTGATTAACAGCGTAGGCTGTTCATGAATGGGTGAAACTTGCTTAAAAGGCAAGGGTTCTGGGACTAGAGGCAGAGTCAACCACTGGGAGAAACACCCAACGAAGAATCTGTGAATGCAGCTAGCTGCATCCTCCTGGCCCTTTGAATTGCCCAGTGAAGCCCAGCTGTTGTGCTGTAACTCCCTTTTCTGTTTGACAGAGAAGCTCTGGAAGGGACGATTTATCCCCTTGGGATAGTGGGACCAACTAACCCCGAGATGAACTCCACTGGACCATCTTCCCTGACTGGCTGTACTTCTTCATTGCTGTAAGACCCAAATTCTAGGGGTTGAGTAATCCGCAAGTCGAGTGAAACGTCTTTTGCGGTAACAAATCTGGCTAGAAGCTCCAGGAGTCTCCTAAGGACCCTCCGGAATTGGGACAACCAGATCCCGAGTTTCCTCACCAGAGTGCAGGACCCAAGGAGTGAAGGAAGCCCAACCAGTATCCGAGTACTGCTACAGTGCTATTTACTTAGCGCTGAAACTGCAAAGTGCCACTGAACCAAAAAGAACCTGTAGCTGCCGATGACCTCCCTAGTACCGCTGCAGGAGCCTTCCAGACGTCCTCCCTCTTGTCCTCATGACTGAGGCTCAGGAACAAGGATCTGCATCGCTGTAGCAAGACAGAATCCAGCTGGACCACTCTTCTTCAAACCAGAGGTACTGTTTAGGTTTGGGGTACTTACCTCATTCCCTTGTTAGCTGTGCTTTTCTCAGTCGGGAATTGCATTGGCTTACTTTTAGAGTTGAGCCCAACTCTTTTTCTTACAGGCATATCAGCGTGTGACCCTACAAGTAATTTTCTACAAACTTTCTAACTTTGTGCAAGACTGTTTTTGATCTAAGAAGTGCCTCAACTGCATTGACTGTGTTGCAGTCAACTTTGGCTATCCTGGGTCCCTGAATACTCTTCTAGTCAATTGACTGTGATATTGTTTGCCCCTTAGATGTGGTAACTTGTTGTAGACTGTTACTGCTGGGAAAGGCTTTTCAAGATTTCATTGGAAGATTTAGTTGTCCTCACATTTACTGAGAACCTGTTTAACCTTTGCCTTTTCCTTCCCTAACCTTTCCTTTCTTCAACCTCAGAATCTGCAAAGTAACTAGTGTGATATATAAATGCCATTACCGTCCTTGTGATGGAAGCCACCTCAGGGTGTAGGAAGTGTGGAAGAAGCATGTCCAAAGACTATCCACTATCTTGTTCTGATTCTGAAAAGTAATTTAAAAGTATATTTACATTGTTACAGAAATAGCCTTTTTAAAGAACGCTTATTTAAAAAATGTATGTTCATTAAATAAATAAGTATTTATAACTGAAACCGTGAGTGTAAGTGTTACTTGGCTACTTGTATTTACAGATTTCATTTGTACAGCTCTACAGCTCACATTTACCCCTCTTGAGATGTGCCTGGCTGCTCAGTCACACTACCAACTTGTGTAGTACACACCTATACCAAAAGCAGGGTTACCTAATACCAAGCTGATAACTGTTGTGTAGTCTCACACAGTGTGACTGCATCAGTTCTTACCTAACACTGGTGGCAGGTGGTGGGATTGGCGTAGAGGGGATACATTGACTATTTGTTGTACTTGTGATCAGCTAAACCAGACACAATGCTAAGCTCCACAAAAATGTTAAACAATTGTAACATGCTAAAAATGGATAACTGTAATGAGCCAGCCCTGACTTGCCTGACAGTAGAACAACTTAAAGATATGTGTAAAACTAGGAGTATGACTCTGAAAAGAAGATTAAATGTGAATGGATGGTAAGGTTGTTAAATCACCAGCCCTGTAACACCTACTAACCAAAATGATGTGGAAGATAAATGATGAGGATGCTAGTTTAGAGTCAAACTCCAATCTGCAAGAGGAGTTAGAGGAGAGAGAGGAGTCTCCAGAAGGGAGCTGCCCGCTTCCACAGCCTGCCCTTGTACCTCAGTCACTTCCCATTGTGACCCCATAGGGTACACATCTAAACCCAGAATATATTTCAATTGAAAGCCGAATATTATATTTGGAGTCCAAGAAACTGTATGTCCAAGCTGAAACCAAACATCAAGAGATGAAACTAAGAGAAAGAGAAATGGAGCATGAAATGCAAATAAGAAAGATGTCCCTTAATTCTGCTTCCCTTTCAGGGTGTTCTAGGTCTACTAATCCAAAAAGGCCTTGCCTATCTAAAGAAGCAGTGAGTGTGTATGAACCTAAACTTGATGTATTGGATTGGCTGGGTGTGTTTGAATACACCTATGGTCTTCAAGCAATACGTGGGAATGATTTAATTCCATGGCACATGTCTATGACCCCCCTGAATGGCTGTGATGCTGTTATGGAATTGGGTGCCAGTGATAGAAAAGATTATTAGACAGTTAAGCTGGCATTAATAGCCAGATTTGGGAAAACTCCTTCCCAGTACTTTCAGAGGTGTAGGATCCTCAAAAAGACTGATGGTACCCCTTGGGCTACTTGGGTATGTGATTGTGTGAAGAACTTAGATGGTTGGGTTAAGGGGTACCGAGTACACAGATTTGAAGGAATGAGAAATCTATTTTTGCTTAAATCTATTTTTGATGCCTGCTCTCCTGATCTGAGACAGCACTTGGTTGACTCAAAGAAAATTGATCCTAAAAAGCTAGCACAAGCTGCTGATTTATGGGTAGCCAACATGGCCACTTATAAAGACTCTGGGGCAACTCACAAGAAGGAAGAGGGCAAACAACACAAGAAAGAGGGTAAAGAGAATTCTAATTCCCACCATCCAAAAGAAGGCCACAATCATAGCAAGAGTACATTGCATGGGAAAGCTGGTAGGTCTATTGAACCCTCTGGTGCCAAACCAGAGGTAGTTCAACCAAAACCCCCATTCCTGAGAACATTTGGGAATTGTTTTGCATGTGGGTATGTAGATCATAGGAACGGGATCCCAGATGTAAGGTTAAACCTTCAGGGGTCCACACTGCCTCCTTAGCCTTCATCCCTGAGGGAAAAGATCAAATGGCAAGTGCAAACTTTCAACTACTGGCTGAAAACCCCATTGGAGTTCAAGCCAGTATCTTTAGTGTCCCTGCATCTGTGGGAACAACATACTATGGATGTTTATAAGTCCATTCCAGATAACACCAAAGACTATTATGAATACAGTGTTCTTGTAAATGGTCAGGAAATACCTGCCACTAGAGGCATTGGGGCAAGCATTACAGTGGTTGAAAAATGTTTCAAACCTGAGGATGTAGCTAAGGCATTCAACTGTCCCATTAAACTTGCCGGTGGCCCTATCAAAATGGTTCTCATTCTGCCACCTCTCATCCCGTAAAATAACATGATGGTTAGGATCCCTGTTAGTTTACAGAATGAAGTGCCAGAGAGAGAACTGTTGGGAAATGACTTGACAACTCTTGGAGCAGTGTTTTAGTTTCCCAGGACTCCCAGAAAAAAGAAGCAGGAGCGAACACAATTGGCCAGAGAGGGAACTTTGAGAGACTCTCAATTTGAGGTTAAGGAGAATTCCAATACCTCCAGTCCACATGAAGTTTCTTCAACTTCAAAGAATAGAAAAGAAACTAAGGAGAAATCCATGATCTCTGGGAAAAAAAGGCCTGAAACATAAACCTGTACATTGGACAAGGACATCCCCGAGAGGAGTGTCCCAGGTCACCGCAGTGGCCCCTTCCCCAGCTGATCCTGAGTGGGAGGACTAACACAATTCTGTGGAATCAGCTACTGGTGACACAGAGCTGGAAAAAACCTTCCCTGTATTGAAGAACTGGATCCCAGAGACCATCCTGAGCTGCAGAATTTACTTGCAGAAGGTGGACCATATAAGGCAGGCTTCAGCAGAGGACAAAGAGAGTGTGCCTCATTATGAGTCCGGCTGTAACCGAGGTGGTAAAACCACCTGGTTACCGCCGGACTCGTATTACCATTCCGCCTCCGTGATTCCCGGAATTACTTGGGCATTACAACCCCGGTGTCCCGGGAATTCTGGAGGCAGAATGGTGTAAATCCCCATCCCATTGAGTCCTATAGGACTCAATGGGGATGGGGATCATGGAAATACCGGCACCATCTCGTGATGGTGCCGGTGTTTCCTCGTCCGCCTGCAGGCGGGCGGTGGTAAACCCGCCAGGTCAGACCTCCTCCCTCTTGCAGACTTCCTCCCTCTTGTCACAACGGCTGAGGCTCAGGAACAAGGGTCTGCAACACTGTAGCAAGCCAGAATCCAGCTTGACACTCTTCTTCAAATCAGAGGTATTGTTTAGGTGTGGGCTACTTACCTCATTGTCTTGTTAGCTGTGCTTTTCTTCTCAGTTGGGAATTGCATTGGCTTACTTTTAGAGTTGAGTCCAACGCTTTTTCTCACAGGCTTAAAAGCTTGTGACCCTACAAGTGATTTTCAACAAACTCTCTAACTTTGTGCAAGACTGTTTCTGATCTAAGAAGTGCCTCGGCTCCATAGACTGTGTTCCAATTGACTTTGGCTGTCCTGGTTCCCCAAAAACTCTTCTAGTCCATTGTCTTTAATATTGTGTGTCCCTCTGAGGTGCTAACTTGTTGTAGACTGTTACTGCTGGGAAAGGTTCATCTAGATGTCATAGCAAGATTTAGTTGTCCTTACATTTACTGAGAACCTGTTTAACCTTTCCTTTCTGAAACCTCAGAATCTGCAAAGTAACTAGTGTGATAAATAGCTGCCATTACCTCTTCTTGTGATTGAAGTCACCTCAGAGTGTAGGAATTGTGTAAGAAGCATATCCAAAGAATATCCACTAACTTTTTCTGATTCTGAAAAGTAAATTTAAATTATATTTACAATGCTACATGAATTGCATTTTTGAAGAACACGTATTTAAAAATGTATGATAATTAAATAAATAAATATTCATAACGGAAACCTTGAGTGTTACTTGGCTACTTGTATTTACGGATTTCATTTGTACAGCTCTACAGCTCACATTTACCCCTCTTGAGATAGGCCTGGCTGCTCAGTCACATTACGAACTTCTGTAGTACAGACCTATACCAAAAGGTGGGTTACCTCATAACAAGCAGATAAGTGTTCTGCAGCCTCACACAGTGTGACTAGATACATTCTTACCTAACTCTAACCAAGTGACCCACTCCTCTTTCCATCGTTCACCCAGATGCCTCAGCTTCTTTTTTCCTCCCAACTCCTCTATAATGACCCATTATCACTCTTTTTTTCATGTGATGCAGTCTAATTTTTTTTTTTATTTAATTAAAGTGTTTATTGGTTAATTAAAACCTTATACACTACAGAAAAATATTATATCAACCAAACACAAATACATATACTATACATACAAAAAGCATACATCATATTATTCGCTTCCAAATATAAAAAGCTGCCCCGATATAAACCTTAATCTCTCCATCATAAATAGCTGACCAAAATTGGTCAGTTTCAATCCTTTGCATGTCCTCTACAAAATGTGCATACCCTTTAAAATAACATTTCCTTAGTTTGGTGCATGAAGTTAAAATATGTCTTGCTGTCTCCACCTCTATATTACAATGCCTGCACAATCTTTCTGCACGGGGAATATTTGTTCTTGCCCCGATAATATCATTACACGGGAGAGTGTTCAGACGTAGCTGCAAGATAAATCTTCTCAGAGCTCTGCTTCCCGTGTTTAGCAGATATTGTCTTGGGATGGTAGGTTTGAGGCCTTGGAGAGCATAAACAGAGTATCTAGACTTGTTATAAAGATAAGATTGATTTTCACATAGATCCCAAATAAAAGCCTTATCTTTAAGACTTTTCTTAGTACACATTCTGTTATCTTTTTCCATGCATTCATTATAGCCAAGGGCTTCTAGAAAAGACAGAACTGTTTTTTGAAGGTTAAGCATATAGGAGTTCTTAAATCTGCCTTCACTTTTATTTTGTCTTATAAGGTTAAGCAGGCTTCCTTCATCCCCATCCCCTGAGATAATTCTAAAATAGAGTTTGCAACATTCGATTTTCCACAGAGTCGAGAGGGATATGAGGCCCAGTTCACATCTTATAGCTTGTATTGGTACTGAGTTAGGGAGTCCTAGGGCTGGTCTCCAGATCTTCCCTTCAAGTAGGTGTAATTTACTCAGATATTTACTTTCTACTGTTTCTAGTGCATACAGAATACCAGGTATAATACAGCTTTTGTATATCTCAAGTAAACCTTCAATTGGGTGGCCGCCTTTACTAGTCATATATTTCCTTATGACTTTCCATTTCTTTAGTACTTTTAGATGAACCGCCTCCTGGAAAAAATGTATACAGGGATTGCTCAGAATGGGCATCCCCAAATATGGATAGGCATCAACAACCTCCAATTTAATAGAGTTTATCTGCCATCTTGAGGAAAGTTTTTTCTTTTCTAACTTTGTGGCTCCGAATACCATTACCTTAGTCTTATTAATGTTAATACTGAGGTTATTCGCTTCAGAGTAAGCTAGTAGGCCATTCAACATTCTTTGTAGCCCTATCGGAGTCTTATCCAAGAGGACGGTGTCATCTGCATACATAAGGCCACAAATGGGTTTCCCTGCCACTATTGGTGGAAAGTTATTTATGGTGGTGAAGCTTTCCCACATATCTGAGACATACAAGTTGTACAATATAGGCGATGTAACACATCCCTGCTTCAGTCCAGTATTCGTAGCGATCTCAGGTGATAACATCCCTCCTTTACCCAGGCATATGGAAACAGTAGTTTCCCTATACATTTCTTCCAAGAAATGCAGAATGTTGGGACAGATCTTTTTCTCTCTTAATTTCTTCCACAAAAGCCCCCTATTAACACTGTCAAAGGCTTTCGAATAATCAACGAAACACACATATAATTTTTCCCCCTTATCCTTAGCCCCTGCTATAATGTGTTTCAACATTATTATATTATCGAGGGTGCTATATCCTTTGCGGAAGCCAGTTTGTAGAGCAGACAGAAGCCCCTTTTCCTCTATCCAGTTATTTAAGCTGTCAACTAGCAATGAGCAGAAGATCTTACAGCTGCTGTCTGCCATAGCCAGTAATCTATAATTATCGGGCAATTTTCTGTCCCCTTTTTTAAAAATAGGGACTACTATAGCTTTCCTCCAGCTATCCGGTATGCGGCCTGTTTCCCATATAGCGGAGAATAGCTGGTGCAGAGTCACTGCCCATTTCATGGGATTTTGTTTTATGACAGCATTAGCTAACCCGTCTGGGCCGGGGGCACGTGATGCTTTCATTTTAGAGATCATTTTAATTATATCCCGAATACCAAAGGGAAATATATTATAGCTATATGGATTTATACCAGTAGGGATAGCAGACATATAACTAGTCTTGAAGTAGAGATCAGTAATATACTGTTTCCAAGCCTCCTAGCTCACATTAGTATTTTCCCTGCAATCTTCCTCCATCAGGAATTGTCGGTATAAGTACCAAAATTTTTTTGAGTCATGGGTTTTGCATATCTTATATAAGCACCTCCAATTGACATTATTAGTACTATACTTATAATCCTTTAGCCAGTTTTTATATTTCGTCTTTATATTACTGATTCTCTTATTTCTTTCTTCGTCATCTGAGTCACATGTCTGTTTTAATTTGCGGATCTCACCCATCATTTCTTTTTTCCTGTCATAAATCACTTGATCAAATTTGTGGGAATGATTTTTTCCCTTTTTATTTTTCACTATAAGGTTGCTGTTTGTCCTCCGTATTGTTCCCAACAAATTCGTTATCAAATTTAAGCCGTGTCGCGCAATATCCAGGTCGTCAATGATCAGGCGATCAAACAGCTCATTAAAGATAATTAAATTTTTATCCGACCAAGTGATCCTGTTTCCACCTACAGTAAATTGGATATCCATGACTTTGCCCACATCCCAACTTTGCTTTATCGGGCCATTGTAGAATTTACCCCTGATGGGTGTGTGGTCACTCAAAAGGATATCTATATGTTCAAAATGGATCATCGATTGGCTTAGTTTTTTATTTACAAACATATAGTCTAGCCTATAGCCTACCTTCCCATTAGTCCAGGTTGCCCCAGTGCCTGGACCCATATTAGGTTCCAAGTATTCTAACCCCCAGCTAGACATAAGGTTCATCCACTGACATCCCTGCACGGAATGGGTATTTAATCCATCAACCAGGTTACCCTCCTGTGTTACCAATGATGCGGTAATGAACGTTTCATCCCACAGTTCTTTGCACCTATTCATCTCCCTTACAGCAGAGTCACAGTGGGCGTTAAAATCGCCCACTATACAGATTTCGGACTGAGGAGAGTCCAGGGTCCAGCTTTCAATGGTATGGTTTAGAAACTCCCCAATCTCATGGACATTATCCCCCCCTGGTTGGGAGTAGATGTTAATAAGAAGGAGGTTCCCTGATAGTCTTCCCCTATCTATGATTGCACACATAACATTAGGTAGGCTCCCATGCTTCTCATAAGGTTTAAATGAAAGATGGTTTTTTACCCCAATACAAAGCCCTCCATACGGCCGTCCCTTTTCACCTTTGGAAGCAGCTTTACTCCAAATATTATATCCATCGAGTAGAATTTCTCCAGTTACCCAAGTTTCTTGTAAGGCAAAAACATCACTCTCCATCAGCAATTGGATACCATCCTTGTGTAATAGGGAGTTAAAGCCTCTACTATTCCAAGAGAGGAGATTGAATTCATTAGTACATACCTCATCTCAATTTTGAATAGTAGTATTACCCTCCAAAGAATTTACTTCTACATTTTTATTTCTTGCTTCCGTAGTAATAGGTGAAGCTCCCACCAAATTCATGTTTTTGTTTTTCAGATCATTATGAGTTGCGGAGTGGCATATCACAATTTCATATTTATTGCCCCATATTCCATTAGAGTATTCCCTAATGAGGTCAACAAAAACTGCGGATCTAAATTGGACAATGACCCAATTATCCCAGCTCCCATATTCCGGCAGGATGATAGATTCAATATCCCCAGAGTTAATATTCTGTAGCTGCGGGATGTGTGACAGTTTATTCAGTAGCCAAGTCCGATTTAAAAATGGGCTTTCATCCGAAGTGGATTTTTCTATGATTTTAATACTTTTCCCCACTATAAGTTGGGGTTCTTCAGTTATTCCCACAGATTTTGCCATGCTTGATTTTTGGTTACTATGCATAGCCAATCGCTCCATCTCTTTGATGTATATTTCCCTCTCCCTTTTTGTGAGAGGCATAATATTGTTATTATATGGAATTTCAACATATTTAAAATTATTTTCTATGGATACCATATCCTCACTTTCACTTTCCTCTAATGTATTATCCTTACCCTTTAGCCAGTTTTCTAGTCCCTTACTTTTAATTACCACTTTTTTCCCACCATCCGACTTCCGCTGATGTTCAATAATTTCGTAGTGGTTCCCCACTTCTACGCATTCAGAGTCTAAAGGTGCTGTATTTGCTAGGGCCAGGGAGTTTTTTTTAATAGTCTTAGTAGTTTTGGTCTTGTCCATAGTCATTTTTTCTATTTCGCCTAGTGCGCCTCCTATAGCCTTGAGTTGCCCTTATTTCTACCTCTCTCACACTGATAATAGTCTTATCAGCCGAGTTTTCCCTTGGATTAAGTTGTTCCATGGGGGAGATATTAGTTTGTACAGAGGTATTCTCTTTTTCTTTTTCAACCGCCAGAACCAACTCACTCAAGTCTCCTAACACCTCATTAGGCCCCATAGTATGCCTTTCCCCCTTTTTAAAATCATTTCCACAGACTAGATGCAGTCTAATTCCAGATTGTGTCTTTCGACGTAGCCGCAGTAATGTTGCAGGATATCCCTCATATTACCCCCATAATGCAAAAACCCTCCAAACTCTAATTAGCTCCCCAGAACACCCTCAGCTCCCCAACTACACACAATGTGCTCTTTTCACCAGCCCGTCTGTATCATGATGCAATGTCATCCAGTAAACGCTTGCATCGAGCAAACCAAATGGTGTATTTTCATTTCTGAAAAGTGTCTCTGCTGCAAAGCACCATGGGAGATATAGCTATTATTTTATTTTTTAATTTTATTCGGTTTATACAAACCTTTAAAAAAGGTTACAAAATAAACAAGGAAGAAAAACAAAAAATAATTGGAGGATCAACAAGTAACATTTCCATTTGTGATTTTCGTTTTTTCATCGGGGTTTTCATCCTCCAGAAACCACTCATAGATTTGTCACGTTTCAGAGAACATTTTTCGAGTTTAGTAGTCTTTATTTTGAGAGGAGTAGTGCTAGTTGAATTTTTCATTCAAATCCACAGCATTTAGTGGCTAGTAAGTCGCTTAAGTTTTCTAGGAAAAACATTAAGACGTAGTTTAGTTTTTTGTTGTGCCCACTAAACATTGTTCGCCACCATTCTTCACCACCTAGTAGTTGTTGACTTTCATTGATTGACACCAGACATTTTGTCCTTTGTGATTGAATGGCAGGGCAAAAAAACTAGAAGTTTTAGGGTTTCCTCTTCTTTGTTACAGAATCTTCATTTTGTGTCTCGATTGCGATTTTTGGTCCAAGTACTCAGCCTTTCCTTAGTTTTAAAAGCATTTAGTCAAAAACACAAAAATATGGTTCTAAATTAAGGGGCCGGAGAGTGCTCTACAGCACTTATGTGTTCATTGAATCTTCTGGCTTCACATGGGACGTCCTTCACTAGTCTTTGGCTTGACCTTTGTTCTTCTGCTGTAATCCAGACAAGCCTCCAAAGTTTGTTCTTAATTGAGTCGGGGTTGTTATGTAGAGTTGAGCAATCAGTTCCCAAGTTGTTCAGTATGTTTTCACAGCATCCTGACTACAAGGAAAGTAAAGTTTCTTTGTTGCTGTTTTCTGGTTGATGTAAGATTGCAAATTTGGGAGCAGCTCCGCACATTGTGATTTTGCGGTGTAAGGCTAGTGTGTTCCAGCAAATGTGTGTGTTAAGGGATAGAAGCCCTAACTCGTATTGAATGCACACTGTAGCCAATCCTTTCAGTATTTGTAAGACTTTTGTCCAGAATATATTTTCCAGTGTGGACCATAGATCGTGGGCACAACCCAGTGCGCACTCTGTTCCAAAAATTAGAGCTGGAACTACTTTTTGGTTGTAAAAGTTCAGTACTGGTTGCAGCGAAAATCTGCCATATTTCTTGTTGATAATGAAACCTTGACATGCTAGCTGTCGACATTTTGTTTTTGCTTTCTCTGCCCAAGGACTGACATCAATGTGAGCGCTGATTTGCATCTCCAGATATCTAGCATTGGTCACGATGTTTAAGGTTTTGGTACCTAGTCGCCATTTAAATTGTTTTCCTTTGGTTTTGGTTTTTGTTCTCAAATTTTGCAAAACCAGAATCTCACATGTGTTTTTGTTGAAGCACAGGCTGTTGGCTATTGCATATGTTTCTGTAAGTGATTTCAATATGGGACATCACCTAGGTCAATGTCTAGCGTGGGATGCACAACTGAAACCCTTAATTATTTATTTGTGTCTATCAGTTCTTTTATTCTGAACGATATACCACTTATATCACGCCCCTCTCTTGTAACCCCCCCGGTGAAACTGAACCAGGAATCAGGATGGTTTGCAAAGTTAAAATATGTATTTATGTATTGCGCAATATATATCACACTATTTTTAATGGTTATACAATAAGCACCAATGGGGTGATGTCACACTAAACAATCTCTTTAATCACAAGGAGCAATGATGGGAAAAATAATGCAGCACAGAAATAATACGTTTGTGTGTGTTCAATCAAATGGCAATGTGATTACTATTTCCCCCTGCAGACTCTTCAATCCCCCCAAAATGCAATATAAAGAGATAGAAGGAGAGAGAACAGGTTTCAGGAATGCAGAATTGAAGCAAATATATCAATCCCAATTCCCTCCGAGCAAACACAAGAGAGAAACAGGAATGATTGAAAATTTGTCAAAAATGGTTTTAAAGTTGGTTTAGAATGAATGGGGTAAAACACTAAAAATGGTTTAAATCAATGAAATTGTTGAAATTCGAATGGAAGCTCTGTTTTATGGTTTCAGACACACACTAACAATGATTTGAGAGTAAGAAGCAAGTTGAAAACTTAATTTTGAGGTTGGGTGCAATGAAAAGCTATTTTACACGTTATAGATTTTGGCCAAACGAAAAATTTGCGGCAAACTTTTCTGCATGCGGTAAGTGTGATTGTGGAAAAAATATAAGGAGTTGAGATACACATCTGGGTTCTTTATAAAGCTTAGGATGTTAGCTTCAAGTAGACACATACATTCCGTTTCTAGCATAAAATATGAAGAAGTTATTGACGTTTTTGTGGAGGTCATTTTTTCAGATAGAGGCAAAATTGTAAAACGAGGATACACTTTTAAAATACAAACAAGGTTTCTTTACACTAGGGATGGACTATGAAGAAACAAACCAAATGACAGCACAACGACCAGACCAGGACATCTCAGATCAGGTTTTTGCCCGCCGAGACGCTTGCCTTCTTCAGATGAATATATCAGCGCAAAGATGATTTTAACAATATTATTACAGAAGGACTATAGGATAAGAGAGAGATTTCATGCAAGACAAAAAGGATTTCTAGCAATACAGATCTGGATATAAGATAGATTTGATTTGGATAGGGATGACTATGGACAGTACATAGGCTATTGACAATCCTATGCTATGTATACTCACTACCAATGTTTTGAAGGGAACCGTCAAGGATTCTGGTTCTGGTCAGGGATACATTCTGGGACAGACTGCTGGGCACACCGGACTGGTCTGGTTCAGCAATCAGCAAGGCACTCTGGATACCGCACGGCAGGACTGGATAGCAAGGCGCTCTGGTCTACACTGCATAGCACGACTGGACTGGATCTGCAATGGCTCTCTGGTCTGCACAGCACACCACGGCACCAGACTGGGATTTAATCTGCCCTTCTGGTTATGAAGATAATTCTTTGGCGGGCAAGCAGTTACAGCACAGCCTGGCAGCTTCTTTGGTTTTCCCTTTAAGTTGAGGGATGGGTTCTGGAAGTTAGGCCCAGCTGAAAGTAGATCAGCTATGCTCTCAGCCTTTCTGCTTGCAAAGTTTTTGGAGTCTGGAACAAGGTGTATGGATGGATCTCCTTCAAAGTGCTTTACCAAATTGGGATGGTGGGTGGATCAGTGTGTTTTTCTAGGTCCTCAGCTGTCTCTGTTTGATAAAGGGGTGGTCATACTGAATTATCCTAGGGGCACCCCCTAGGCAGTCTTTTGGCTAAAGTCTGCTCTTTCCCTAGATTGTAGGAGAAAACAGAGTGTCATCATTATGATGTGGTTTATGAGGCTATACATCCTCCCCTTTGCCTTTTGCACATCAAATCTATTTTTGATATAATACATCTTTACATGTGTATAATCTTGATACCAGTAACACACATAGATTGCATATTTTGTGGAGCACACCCTCTTCCAATCCTCGTTGAGGTGGGATCTTGGGTCTGGATTTGACACATTTTTACACTTTTTGTCCAGGACACAATATCTGATTTGTCCAGAATTTTGTACATATGTGCACATGATATCTGGTCATAATCATATGAAATTTCATGCTTCTGACATAAATACCATTTCTACAAAACCAGAATTTTCACTGTGCCTTCCTTGAACATCGCACAGATTTCTGTCACCTCTTAAAATGTGCACAAAAAAAATCACATTAACACTGCTACTAATTCTACAATTTTTACAAATTCGCACAGTCCTTTATCAGTCTTTTTAGAAATATGCTTTCTGTGCATTGAGAATCAACAAAAATGTCTGTATCTGCCTCCATCTCCATCTTGTAGCTCAAGAGCAATCTGCACCCTCTTCCTCTGGCAGAGGCCACTGTTGACACTTTACAATCTCCATATGCTTTCAGCCAAGGAAGGTTCATTGTCTCTCCCAGGAGCAGGCCCAGTGCCCCTACCCTCTTAATCAACACCTGAATGTGAGTTCCTGGTCCAGAGAGCAGAAGGGAGGTGCCTTGCCCAGTGAGGGGAGTTGCTTTGTAGTTTTGGTTTGCATCAGGCTTACTTTAGAAGTCACGTTGTCACATTTTTCTTTGTTGAAAATAAAACTTGCAATTTTAAAACAGGCAACTAAAACTCTAATTCCAGTCTCTAAACCATGGAGATTTAATAGTTGCAACCTATATTACTTTTGATAACAGGTTACTTAATTTATAGACATTTGATTTAAATTTCACAAGTTTAAGCTTCTGATGCACCTAATGACCGTTGTCATACTGGCTGCCGCTGGTACTGCACCCATATTTTGACAGATTTTAAACAGCGGAACAGGGAATAGCTGCTCAACACATTTATCTATTTATAAATGCCAATAAATGCTCAATTGTCAATTGTAAAAACTTTTATTTTCATATCAAAATTCATATAAAATACTAATACAACATTTAAACACACAGATATCTACAAATTCCACTCATACTGATTCACTCCTACCATTCATACCACTTTTTGCTTCTATATCTACCAAATCAATGGCATATATGTCTTTATGGCCTCCTATTGGTCAGCCTCAAATTCTATTGAGACAATGAAAAAAGTCCTCCATCCAATCGTCTGATGGTTCCGCCTATGTGCTCCTACTCACATAGACCTACATCTACACGTATTTCGGTTGTCTTTTTTCGGGACGTCAACATTTGTCGCCCCTTTGTTTTTGCAACCTTCTTCAGGACAAAATGTAGGGAGTTTGCTCATTCCCATAAGCATCAAGTAGGGTGAGTAACACCACTCGAATTTAACATATCTAAATGTTTAGATTTTTAGCAGGACATTCAGTCTATTTTTTCAAGAGAAGTTCTTCAAAATGCACTCCCAGGGGACCGGTGGTTCAGATGACCTCATCCATATCTGGTAGTATCCTACATATGATATTTTCTTATTTTCAACCTGCAGCCATTTTGTTCAGCCGTGGTAGATTTCCTTAGACCGGATCTTGTTTTTCTTTCAGAAACCCATCTGCGTGCCGTCTATAAGACAAATTTCGTAATAGCTTTTTTATTGCTTGACAAATCTTTCCCAAAATGTCCAGTCTGGCAGGGGACCATGACAAACCTTTTGTTTGGAACAGATCAGCCAAATCTGTCCACTAAGTCCAAAGTTATTAGCAATAACATTTTCAGATTCCCTTTGGCTCATATCGCTCACCTTAAATATAGGACGCCCAACCACCTTTCAATAATATATTTATGAATATATTGAAAAACATTTTTTTCAAAAGAGTTAAAGTTAAACCAACAAACATTTCTATCAGAAGTAATTATGTTAAGGTATAAACATAATAAACGTTCTTAATACATTTTTACACATAAAATTGACTCACCCTGTTTTTGTTTTGCAATATTGTTTTTTGCTTTAAAATGCTTTAAAGAGAAAGTCATGTAATGTGCTGCATGAATATTTGATAGTTAATACACGTTTAAAACTGTTTTTAAAATGTATTACACTTGTGCTGCTCGTGTTAGTATTTACAACTTGCAATATTTTCTGAATTTAATTTAATATATATTACATATTTGATTTTTTTATGCACAGTGCAATGACTACTTTTTTTTTTATTCTTGGTTGAACACATCAAGCATTAATAATACACATTTCATGAACATCTAAACAAAAACAATTTGATACATATTTCAAAAATTTAAAATAGAGTAAAATACTAAGTTTTTGAAACATTCATACCCATAAATGTACACAATTTTGTATTCATTGCATCGCTTATAATGGAACTCAAATTAAAAACTCTTCTGCCTTCAATACTCTAATGAAATTTCTTAACCATCTCATATTTTGGATTGGATCACATTAAAACTCTTCTAAAGTCAGGGCTCTAATAAAATCAGTAATCCCAATCACTGTAGAGGTAGTGCGGCCAGCGAGATAGTGCTGCCACGTCAAGTCTTCAAGGTTCCCTGAGTTACAATTTAAAAACTTTCCCAAATACACTGTTTGAAAATAAGTTAATGTTTCACATTTCAACAACCCTTTTTCTTCCTGCACTTATCAGACCTACCCTGTCTGCTGCCTTAAACCTAGCACTTGCAAATTGCTGGCTGCATTACCACTGTTTGTTACCTTTATTATTTATTTATTGTTATTTATCTGTTTCTCCTCTGCTTCGCACTTTCCACCTCTCCCCCCTTCCATGCACTTTTCCCCTCCCCCCTCTCCCATGCACTTGCGCGTTCTCAATGTCACTGGGCCTAGTAAGATCGCTGTTTTGTTCTCCCCTGTTCCCCTCCCTTGCCTAGTCACGCTCTGAAACTCTTGTGTACGGGCGCGATAGAAATAAAATATCAATCAATCAATCAATCAACCAATGTTTAACGGTTTTAAGTGAATCTGTCAATTTGCATAATCTGCAGACGAAATCTTACCATATCTTAGCAGGACTTGTTTTTAGTGCAACGGGTTCCATTTCAAATGTAAGAAGGTCG
Source organism: Ambystoma mexicanum (assembly GCF_040938575.1). Taxonomy (NCBI): domain Eukaryota; kingdom Metazoa; phylum Chordata; class Amphibia; order Caudata; family Ambystomatidae; genus Ambystoma; species Ambystoma mexicanum. The sequence continues at coordinate 929,075,094 of NC_090929.1, read as the reverse complement.
TTCAAGTAGGCTTATCACTATAAATACTAAGGAAAGGAGCCAGGAAACCATTGCTTTTGTAATCATTTCTCAAATGAATTAAGGATGGATATGAATGTAATATGTGCATAGTTGAAAGCCAGTCGTATTGGTATTTGAGCATTTTCACTCTTCCTCGGCAGTTCATAAAATCCACGGTAGAACAACTTATAGATTTTAAAATGGTGTTACAAGTATCCTGAATAGATTGTAGCCAGTTACAACATTGTTCTGCGTAAATCTTCCTAAAATACTCATATAGGGATTCCATTAAAGGTCATACAATTTTACGCAGAAGCATTGGAATTTTCCAGTGTGCTCTAGTTCTAAGAGATATCACACCAAGGTTGTATCTTATAGCAGCCACAGGAAAACTCTTAGGCAGATTCAGAATTCTTCTCCACATTTCTCCTTCCGAAACCAATAAGTGATCGAACATGGTAAGTGGATACATTTCAATACCATAAATCAGTTTGGAAATAACCTTGGTCGCATAGTATCTAATTGACAGTATTAGAGAGAACTGCCCATATTTTGAGTTAATCCTTTTTGTTTGCACCACCAAATTAAAGGCACACTCATTGAACCATGTATAAATACTACTCAGGGAAGGCCTGGTGTTCAAAATCCCAACTAAATCATTGATTCAACATTCGAGACCACTGTATTCCCAATATGCCACTGAAATGTACACCTCTTTTTTTCCCCACTAAACTGTATCACCTTAGACTTTGCTGGATTTATCATTAGACCATGCTCTTCCATATATAAAGCACATTGTTTCATGAGGCCTTTAAGTCCAATAGCAGTGACATCAAAAAGAAAGAAGTCCTTTGCATAGGCCAAACAACAAAATAGTAAGTGCTGAAGTCTTGGGGCCATATAGGAGGCAGGCAATTAGACATCCTCAGTATCCGAGAGATATAAATTAAAAAGACATGACGCAAGAACACATCCCTGTCTTACCCTCTGAGCAGTTCCGATTTTTCTTGATAGGGCTCCAGACTTGTTCAATCAGACTTGTATTTCATTTCTTGAATAAAAAACAATAATCAAGCTAAGAATTCCTGATGGGATTCCCCAGGCTAATAGTTTTTTCCAAAGCCTACCACGATCCAAAGAGATAAAATCTGCGATCAGGTCGAACGAGGCTCCATATATTACCTTATGCTTCCCCTCCCAGACGACGTTATGGACGGTGTTTATCACAAGCCCATCAAAGATTGCCCCCATCTTAAACTTGAAGCCAGTCTACCATTTTCGGATTCTTCCTGTGCCATCTGGCCATTCTTCTAAATGAGATAAAACAATTGACTAAAATATTTTACTGTCCGTGTTGAGTAGAGCTACAGGGTGGTAGCTGACAGGAGTGGCTCAGTTCCCTTTTTTATAAGTAGGTTCAATGTATGCCATAAACCAGGCCAATGGAAAAATACCAGTTGCCAGAATATTAGCAAAAAGTGTGGATAGTGTCTTGGCCCATTAGTTCTTGTCTGACTTAAGTAGGAGATTTGTCAGACTATTTGGGCCAGGGGCTCAGGAAGAGCTGATGGCAGAAAGTACCCTAAAAACCACCTCTTCCCCGAAATCATCCAGAGTTAGCTTGGGGTTTTTGCATTTTACGCACTCATAGTCACATTCTAGTGCGTTTGGATCTGCATAGATCTGTCTATAATGCCGTATGTACTCCGCCTCCACTACTCCATTTATTTGTGCCAGGGGCTATGGAGATTCAGTATTGTTGATAATTTGCCAAATAGCCTGTGAGTTTTTATCGTTAATACACAGAAGCATAGCTTCTGCGTCTAGGTGGATTATGCTTGCTTTTGATTGTAGTACCCAATTTCTGTAGATCTGTTTTATTTTTCTTGTTCCCTCTCTTCTGTCAGAGTTTGTGTGGAAGCCAGATCTTTTTAATTGCGCAATATTTTGACACATTTCCTTCCTCCGTTTTACTAGCTCTTCATTTAACTCATGAGTGTGGTTCTTATTTAGCCGACGATTAGAGCCCTTATCAGAGACTCCTCCCTGTCGTAATATTGATCCTGTTAAGGTGCCAAAGTTAGAGGATGTAAAGGTGTTAAATCTCCAGCTCTGGTCCATGGAGTCGAGGTATCGACCCAATAGGGAATTCACATTTAAGATTCCGAGAGTTCCAAAGGACCCGATTACCGGCACTGGTTGTTAAGAGGTTATCTACACACTTTGTGCCTTTTGGGAAAGAACAACCCTGCTCCTTTCCGCTGAATATGACATTAAATCCAACCTCAATCATCACATGATCACTAAAGGGTGTGCTGGTAACCACATATCCTGAACATTTCACCCCAATCCTTCATTGACAAATATACTGTTTAGGATTGAGCTAGTCACACCATTCGTCCATGTTGGGTCGTATGGTATATTGGTAAGGTAAGTCTCTGTGAAAGATCTCCTAACCAGACCTTCCAAAGTTGATAGCCATCACCTTCCATTCCCCCTTTTATTGCTGCTCAACACCCCCCTACTCCCAATTTCTTCCAAGGTTGCTGGATCTGTACAGTCAGAATTGAGATCTCCGACCAGCACTGTATGCCCCTCCATGACACTCCCACACCAGTCAAGTACATACTCAGAGATGCTCTCAAGAAGATAATCCAGCTTACCCATACCTTCATGCCAATAGACATTCAAGATTAACACCTCTAAGGATGTTTCAGGTTCCCACCTGTTGTGGTAAGACAGCACTCCCTAGCTTATCTCAGGTCTCAGTGGAGTTACCACCTCCAACAAGCTAGATGACCTAATGAGAGTAAGGTGTCCTCCTGATGGGCATCCCTTAGTACCTTGCTTGGCTGATTGAAAACCCACATTATAGGGAAAAGTCAACCATGTTTCCTGCAGAGCGATTATTTGAAAGTCTTATAGTTTACACCCTGTACCCAAATCAACAACAGATGTCTATGGCCTCTTGTATTACATCAGCGCAGGTTAATCCGAGCATCTTCAAAAAGAAATACCTGTACGGTACCATTGCTGCTGCGTCACATTCAGCAGCCAAGCCCAGTTGATTTTGGCTTCTGATTGTTCAATTTTCTTTTTTTTAATGTGAAATTCTAGCCATAGGCCCTGTACTACTTTCCTCCCTTACATGGTTCTTATAGGGACAGACATCAAACCCCAGTACACGCAGATTGTCACTTTCGTTCACAATAGAGTCAAATACAAATTGTGATTTTAAGACTACAAGAGCACATTCAGTATACTGATCTTCCAAAAAGTCCACTCTTTGTATATCTGAGGAAGCTATACCAGACAAATTAGTGATTTCGGCAAACATTTGCAGGATCATAGAGAACCTCATTATTAATGACTTATTTTCTGAAAGGACGCTCTCAGCCATTATAGAATAATGATGGTCACTTGGATTAATCCAAGAACGATACTGTAGCCACCTTCAGCTCCTCATACTATTAGATCTAAATTAATTTTTATCTCCAGAGTGTGAAGGACCCCTTGGAAATCTGTCAGGTAGAACCCCACTTTGCTGACCACTCACTCCATTTATTCTTGTATTATGAGAGGCCAGAGGACTCTCCTAACCACAATTCGGATAGCGGAGGTTCCGCTCAGACAGCAGTTTCTTTTGTACACCAATGCGTCTGTTAGCCATTGACGGGGGAATATCCTCTGGCTGTGCTGTCTTTTGTACACCCAGGCCTCTATTGGCTAGTAACGAGGGAGCACACAGGGAAGGGGTAGGGGTCAAACTTTGAAATGTGGCCAAACACTGTTGAGTAAGCCCCTTTTCCTCCACAGCAGGAGACCATAGTTTAGTCCATTTCCCCTTCCCTGCACTCCGCATAATGTTTACACTTGCATTCGGTGGGACCCCATGATTGTTTGATCTAGATTTGAACCTTGTACCCCTGGGAGGATAGATCTCTTTATTGAGCACCCGTGCTTAACTGACATCTCTCAAACCCGGAGTACCTCACTTTTATTCTGTGGGATGTTTACAGTTTTTTCTTCTGGAATTACTGATTGTTTTAATTTCTCTCTCTGGAATCCCCCCGTGGTATTTGTATCCTTACTAGAGTTCTGGGCTAAAACATTACTTATAGTAGGTTGTCTAAAGAAACTGCATAGGAATTTCTTGGTCTGTTGTATTTTCATTTGTTCAACTCTATGATTTGTGGGTTACTAAGGGGCTCTGTTCTTCTTTCTAATGATATGTTATGATAGGTTATTTATTATGCGCCTAATACCCAGAGGTTTCTAAGCGCGGACCCGGGGATCAAACCTGCGGTGCTCCGTGTCATCTTGCTTCCAAGGCGAGCACGTGGCCCCTGAGCTATCCTCCCAAGACTTGGTCATTTTCATAGAGACATTGGTAATAATTGTTGGCACACGAGCTTCAGTTTTAAGAGAAACAGTGGCCCTTTTCATTGACTTCTGAGACACCATTAAAGTAGGTGGCCAAGATCTCACAAATATGACACTGTCATTGTTTGCAAGGGCTTTCTCCTCCATCAAAAAATGTACAGATTCTGACCTCCCCTGATTACTACTAGTAACAATTGGTCTTTCATCATCCTTTTCGTAAATGCTGTGTATATAATATTTGTCAAAGTAAATGTTACTTAGCCTTTATTGTATGTATTTTAATACTTTGTGTTGTTTAGTGAATGTTTTCTTTTTATAATATTATGTTTATTATTTAGTAAATTAAATGTTTTTAAAATGATGCCATGTGAAAAATGCTAGTGCTCACTTTCGCTGGGTCCCTGTAATGCTCTTCCTGTCTCGTGTATTGTTGAGTAATCTGGTGTTGCAGAGGTGGAGAATTAGGTGGTAGGGGCACACAGAGCACCCATAGGAAACTTCAGAGGATTGTACACTCATAGCTATTATGTACGCCAGGTGGAGGTTTCCTCTCTGTTTTCGTGGCACAGAGACATTGCTGAGCTCTGATAGGGGAGCAAGTCAGGTGGTAGCAGTGGGATCCAGTGGTTATTACAGTCCAAGGTGGTGGTTGCTGCTGGGCCGGAAGGGATGATATGAGCCTAAAAGAAGTTGCAGGGCTGAGCAGCAGGCCGCACAGGAGCCGATAGCAGGTAAGGTGAGGCAGGCAACAAAAAGGCCAGAAAACTGTAAAGTTGAGGTAGAAAGGACTAGATGAGGCCAGAATAGGGATGAAAGAGCCAGAAATAGCCCATGGGAGAGAGGCATGCCAGGGGGAACCAAGCAGAAGCAGGATGCATGCAATGAGAAGCTGGGGATAGGATAGAAAGAGAAGAGACAAGGCAGTTATAGAAACTTGGAGAGGCACAGAGAAGAACACAGGACCAGAAGGGCGTGATACTGCCTCCTTCTTAAAAGGCATACGGTGGCAGGTCGCCACCCATTATGAATAAGTCGCCTCTCGCTAAAATTATACTCTGCTCAAAATGTTAACATAAAGATTACTACATTCTCTGATTGAGTTACATGAATTGTGCATATTTCAAGTCATCTCTATCAAATTCAATGTTATTTTAGCCCTGTGATTATCACTTATTTCCTTTTTGCATACATCTTGATGGTATGGTTTCCACATGTTCATTTTTTTCCAATCATGCCAATTAGAGTGGCATAAAATCTTTAACGGTGGTCAAAGTTGGCTTTGGCTTATTTTTCCTTGGCTGGATTCTGTGACCTGGCATGTGAGCAATTTGCATGAATTGGGGATGTGCTAAACTGGAAGTGGATTGTATTTTCTGACAAAGCAGAACGTTCCATATGCTAAAAATAAATTAAAACTGCATGACACGTTGATGGAAAATGTCCTCAGATTGTTTTGCACATGCAGCCCAAAAGAAACAAATAAACTACCCATGTAGAAATCCTGGATGCAGATGCAGATGCACCATCCAACAAAAGGCAAACGATGTACAATTTCCATCCACAGTGGGAAACTGTTTTAATTTATTCCAGCGTAAAAATAAAATGTGCATCTTTAATCTACGGTGCCCAGTTTACAGTGGGAAAAAAAAGTAACATTGAGAGGCATTTTACAATAATACATGAACATTATGAAAATAATGTTCCCAAAAGAAGCTGTCTGTGATCCTAAAAAGCTGGTAAACTGAATGCAAATGCATTACAGAGGCATATTTCATAGTTGCTAAATATTTAATGAAAAAAAGTACTTTTACAGAGGGTGCAATTGTGAAGAGTACAGTGACTCCTGTGATCCCATCTCACAGCATCTGAGTGATGTTGCTGTTACAAGTGACACACCAGATTACTGAGCACTGGTCTATAGTATGCAGTGCCAGACTTCACATTGAATGTCTCAATTGGTTGGCTACATTCTGCCATGCTTGACCATTTTTAGGAGGCAGCGACTAATACAAAAGAATGAAATAAATATATTTTTGAAGTAATGAATACGAAAAATGCATATTGTATTCCTTTGGTTTTTAATAAAGCGCAAATATAGATCCCCGTAAAAACTTGGTACAAATGATCATACTCATGGACAGCACCACCCCATTAGCTCTTGCCAGTAGCGCCCGCCTATTAGCCATTAAGTACAAGTAAATCTTGCCAAAGTTGGAGAGCCCTGCTATATAGCTTCTGTGAAGGTTTTACAGAGGTCTAGGGGAATGTTTTTTCTAGCTTCAAGGTGTGTTTGGACATGTCATGGATGTTCTTCAAGCCAATATTTTATTTTGTTTTAGAACATATTGCTTTTGGATGAGCTGGGCAGCATTTTATTAAAAAAAACCTTGAGGTTATCTTTGAGTCCACACTCTCCTTCTCTCCTCACATCTCTGACGTTTCTAAGAAGTTGCACTACCAGCTGCACCTCTTTAGAGGTATTCTCCCTTTACTCTCCTTCCCCCAGAATCTCACTGTCTCCAGAGCTCTGGTTCTCTCTAGACTGGACTATTGCAACAGCCTCTTTCTAAATCTGCCTGCTTCTGCTCTCTGCCCTCTGCAACTCATCCAGAACAGGACTGGGAGACTTGTGGGTGCAATCTCTGCACTGGCTCCCAGTGGAGGCAAGGATTAAGTTCAAAACCCTCTGCATTTTCCACAAGGCCTTCTGGGACCTCAATAACTTCAACTTCCTCTTCCTAAATACCTTCCTCCTCAAGCTCTACGCTCATCCGCCTCCAACTCCCTCAGGGTCAGTCGCTTCTCCAAGCAACAAGTTGGTGGTAGATCTCTTTCTTCTGCTGGGGCCTCCCTCTGGAATAGCCTCCCTGACTCCATGAAACTTGAGGAGAGCCATCTCCTGTTCCCGGAAGCACTTCAAGATCTTCCTCTTTGCTTCTGCTTTCTCTCTGCCGCTCCCCTGCTGAACTCCTGACTATAACTGAAACTGCACGGGTTGCCTGGCCGCCCTCTAATCTCGGGCCCAGACCCCCCCCCTACCAGTTGCAGAACTGCACTGCCCCCCGGGCAACTTTCTGTATCCCTACAGTCCCCCACAATCACTTAACACCTGATGTCTGCACTTACCCTTGCACTTGCCATCAGCTGGCCGTACTTTGACGTATTGCTTTTATTTATTCTATCTATCCCATGTACTGTACTGTCCCCTCCCCATTACCCCCAAACTTTTCCCCTTACCCCTTCCCCTGCACTTGCATAATCTGAATGACACCTGGCCCGGAAAGATCACTGCCTGTCTTCCCTCTGTTCCCCTTCCCTTGCCTCCCGCCTTGAAACACTTTTGTATAGGCACGTTTTAAATGCCATATCATATCATATCATACCTTCACTATTCCTAAGCAGATATACATATTTAAATTGTTCAAGCCCACTCAAGATAATGTGACAGAATGCTGAGTGCCTGATTCACAGAAGCGTTCCAATCCCCCTGGAGAAAACTGTAAATCAGGCCCTGAGTCTTATTTGACAAATCGGCAACACAGCTCCGACATCATCATCAAGTCAAGTAAGGTGCAACACCTAAACCAGACCCTTTAATGCCGAGCATGCACTTTCGTGTATTGGACGTTGCTGTGAGTGTGCTGCTATGGCAGTGCACATAACAGAACTAGAAAACAGCAACGTGATTTCAAGTGAAATTCCAATACGTTAGCTCTACTAACGCACACCGCCACGCACTTTTCAATGCAATGTCCCATGTGTGAGAGGCTAGTATACTGGGTCACTTGTAAAACATCCTACACACTGATTAATCACATTGACTCTAATTAGCATTCAGGCGTGGGATTACCTGTTGGTTACTGAACACCTGTCAGGCTGTAAAGCTCATTAAAGGAAGAAAGCTTTTAAAACATCGATTAAATTCATCTGACTTCTGCGCAGATGCTCGCTAAGCCTTCTCAAAGGTGAGCACGGCTACCTCTCAAACGATGCGCGCCGTCGATTTTTCAAGGTGACTTTCCACGGTTAGGGGTGGAATTGCACTTCTATAGAACAATAGATAGATACACGATGCATGTGTTGTAATCCCACGGTGCACTTACATTTCCCAATAGTACGCATTCAACAAACGCTTTGCTCCAAGATTATGTGAATTTACGCATAAAGGACGTCTGCACGTCACCAGGGATACCATGTTTCCACCCCTGGGCTTTTCATTTAACAACCGGCGCAACTTCGTGCTTTGCCCCATCTGTTCAAAGGTGGTAAACCAAGACAGTAACTCGGGGACTGCATTACTGTGTTAAATGAAAGCCTGCGGGCTGCGACTGAGGCCCTCTGTTCCCTAGAGACGAACACTCTTCCGGTGACACGTGCTGTGCAGGCACATGGAAATTAGAATAGTAATCACGTGAGAGGAACGCTCAAATTGGCTCTCTTGTGATTTGAACCAATCAAAGGTCCACGGCTGTTGAACGAACATTTTACCTGGTAAATCGGTTCTTTCTCACTGCACCGCCCATATTTCCCACTCTTCCCAAATTCATAGAGACAAGCCAAAATGAAAATCAGAATATTAGATAATGTGTAGAGATGGAGTGTAAGAGGCAAAAAAACCGGCTCCTCTGGATGAATATGCTAAAATGTTCATACACTGCCGTTTCAATTCAAACTGCATCGAAGAAAGATTGAATCTGCGATTCTGATTTGTAATGCTAATAATAATAATAATAATAATAATAATAATAATAATAGTAATGATGATAAAAACGAATTTGTATTCACTGCTTAAATACTTAATTCCGGGTTCCTCACGAGTATGAACACTGTCATATGAGATGTTATTGTTATCCGATTTAAAGCCTGCAGCTTGGAGTCATTTTATGTATTTGTGGGCATAATAAAGATTAACGGGTAAGTAATTGTCTGGTCTCACTATTTATGTCAGTTGGCAGCCTTTGTTCCACTCGGGGGCTTCCTCAGTGAGGAATAGCTTGGATCTCAAGGCCCAGCAGGCACGGCACAGACGTCTGGGCATACCCATCCCACTCGCGGGCATCATCAGTGAGGAATAGCTTGGATCTCTCGGCCCAGCAGGCTTGGGACCCACGTCTGGGCATACCCGTCCCACTGGGGAGCATCATCAGTGAGGAATAGCTTGGATCGCTAGGCCCACCAGGCACAGCACCCCCGTCTGAGCATTCCATCCCACTCGGGGGTTTCATCAGTGAGGAGTTGCTTGGGTTTCTAAGCCTAGCAGGCTCAAGACCAACATCTGGGTATACCGATCCCACTAGGGGGCATCATCAGGGAGGAGTAGCTTGTGTCTCTAGGTTCAGCAGACTCTGAACCCACATCTGGTTATACCCGTCCCACTCGGGGCATCATCTGTGAGGAGAACATTGGGTCGCTAGGCACTGCAGGCTCAAGACCCACTTCTGGACATACCTGCTCTAATGTCGTAGACAGGCTAAAACACGGTGGTGTGGAAGGTTGCCCAGAGCAGTGCAAGTCGTTCAGATTAATTCAAAACTTTCCACCCATCCCTTTGTTGGTTATAGTTTGTCTCCCTATGTGAGAGAGGGTATACCCATACGTGGGTCCTTTGCTCATTGCGCCATAGGCAACCAAGCTGTACCTCATTGACGAGGCCCAACAAAGTCGAACCATGTCTGGGTTGCTTGTGTTTTGTGCAGAGGTGACCTGGCCTAGCAGTTCAGGCTGGGCTGCTCCCATTGGGGGCAGTACCTGACTGATTTACATATGGCTGAACCCCTTTTGCAATGGCACAGGCAGGCTATAGTAAACAGCGGTGTGTAAGGTTTCGCAGAGCAGTGCCAGTGGTTCAGATTACTTCAAACCTTCCAGCCATCACATTTTGGTTATAGTTGTCAGCCCTCACCACCTGTGTATGCATTGCATTGAGCCTTGTAAATGGGGAGAGATGAGACTTGTCTTATGTTTGGTTTGGTTTATTCATTTCTATTGCGCACCAGACCCGAGGGTATGAGGGCGCATGAGCAGCATGGTTATTCAAAGCTTGGTTACAGGTTGCTTATACATTACAGTATTACAGTGTGACAATGCAGGACAAGGTGAACAGTTTTACAGGAAGGCTATAATACAATACAGATATTTTACAAATTTACAAATAAACATACTTTACAGGATTGCGGCAGTGTGGTGTTAGAGGTTAGAAGTATTAGTGATCCTTGTTCTTTAACCACTGGATATAGTTGCGTCTAAAGTGTGTATAGGTTTGGGGTGTCCTGAGGGATGGTGGTAGGGCATTCCAGTGTTGGGGTGCTTTCACCTGGAAGCTGTTGCCACCCATTTTGGTGCGTTTGAACCTGGGAACTATGAGCAGGTTTGCGTTGGAGGTTCTGGTGGGTCTGTTGGGGGTCTATTTGCATATTCTGTCTACCAGGTAACGTGGGGCAGCGTTGTTCAGGCATTTGTGAGTTAGCGAGGCTACTTTGAGCAGGATTTTGTATAGGGTGTTGAGCCAGTTGTGGGATTTCTTGATGTTGGAAATGTGTTCTCTCCTGGGAATGCTAAGCGCTGCTCTGAGAGCGTTGTTTTGTAGCGTCTGAATTTTGTTGGTAATTTGCTTGCTGGCTCCTACGTAGAGGGCATTACAGTAGTCCAGTTTAGATAATACCAGGGCTCTGGCTAGTGTAATGCAGCTCTGGGTGGATAAGAAGGGTGGCTGCAACAGGAGACGGGTGGGTCATCATAAGGCATATGAAGGTATCTATTGCATCATATTTTCTTGTGAATGCTGGAAATTAAATGGTTGCAGCACATTCTGGCATTTCCTGCCCCAATGGGATGCCCTGATGTATGCACTGCAGGAGGAGTATGGGTTTTATGTGTATTTAATGGTTGTATTATTCATTGTGTTTATGAGTTATAATATACCTTGCATTCTCAACCTAGAGGTCGTTGTTCACTTTAAAGTCTTGCCCTAAACAGTGCCCCCATGTACTAATGCAAAACAATATCTTGCATTTGTGCATGGTGTTGACAATGTTCACAATAAGGCCCCTGTTTGGTGGCTCCATCTGACATCTTAGGTTCTCTCTTTAAATTCGCCCCATCGGCTGACTACGTTTTTTTCAAATTAGTACCCGGCGGGGGGTAAGGGGGCTGTGGCAGCATCTCAGCCAATGATGAGGCTCGGAACGGGGGCATTACCAGCTGGAGACCACCATCTTCCCCTGCCGGGGAATAAGGTAAGTGGTGTCCCACTTCCCCTCTCCCCTCCCACCTCCCCCATCCACAGAAATCCCTTCCCCTCCCCCCATCGCCACCTACTTTTGTTGAAGTCCATTTCGGGAGCGGGCGCGCTGCGAAGACTACTGTCCCCGGCGTGTCTGCTCCCTATCTGCGACAGGTCGTTGTGGAAAGGAAGAAGGGACCACACATAGTCCCTTCTCTCCTTTCCATGGTGGGCATTTTTTTGTTGACTTTTTTCAATTTTTTTCAATGGCTACCATGGAAAGGGAAAACGGACATCATTTTCCCTTCCATGTCGGCCATTAAAAATATATATATATTTTTTTAGTATCCTATTCTCATGGGCAGGGGTACTAATAGCAATAGGCCCCTTGCAGGGGAGGACGTGGGGGCAAAAAACCTTCAGGTAATGCCCCGTGGCTTTTCTTAACTATGGGCCCCGGGGCATTACCTGAAGTGGTAATTCCCCCCTGCTCGGGGCCTATTGCTTAATTATGATCCCTTATCTCTGCTCTCACTAAATAATGCAGAAGCCAATCTTTGCTTTCTGTATGTGAGCAGCTCATGACCTGCCAGCAACTAGTAGAGTGATGTTCAAGGTGTTAATGCATGTGCGTACGAAGCCACCCTCTAGTTAACACCTCCGTCCACTCTACAAGGGATTTCCAAGAGTCTGAGAAAGGCCTTTGGCACGAAGTCTGCATGTGAATTGGCCAGAATGAGAGATCCCATGCGATGAGGAATTAATATAAAACCCATATCATATACCAAGTAGGTTCTTGTGGAAGACAGGGGTCATGACACAGGCCTTCTGTTAGGGCCTCCAGTTTCTATGAACTTTCTGTTTAGAACTATGACTGAAGTTCTCTTTAAAATGGATGATGGTCATCTTTTTTGATTCATAAGGGCAATTTCACAATGGATACTTTCCGTTATGGACTTCTAAATGCGTTTGCACTTACACCGCACGTATTAGCTTAAAGAGAGCCAAACCTTCTATTTCCCACAAATGTTTATGCAACACGTTTGGGGATTAAAACCAGCCGTTTGCACCTCTTGTAGTCATACACATGACTCCCTCTGTCCTCCGCTCCTCCCGATGTCCTCCCTCCTTTTTCTATTTCCATCACAGGAAAACTGAAAAAAATGTGTATCATGCCATAATGAGATGCAGGTTCCTCCCATGCCTCAGCAGGGCAGTGGGGCATGTTGCTGCCGTTTGTGCAATGGCAGCAGCCTGCCTGTTCTTATTTTCTAACTCTAGGGTGACCTCGAACTTTTCCAGAAGAATCGCTGGAAAGGTTTGAAAACGTACGAGCTCTCAAGCAAACCCAAAATACAGGTGGCTCGAGTTTTGCCAGCACTAGTTTGCCAAGCCCCAAAAATGAGCATTGAACCATGGGTGGCGCAATACGCTCAATGCACCATGCATTAAGTCCTTTTTTGCTAGGCATGTTGCTCCACCAACTTACATTTTATTTAGTTTAATAACAATGCCTCAAATCTAACTTAGCCTAACATCTGTGAATTTCTTTTCTTTTCTGTGTTCTCTGCTTCAAAGATGATAGTGCACTTATATTTCCTGACATGATTATGGTGTAGGTCTTTTAGCAAGTTGGGATTTTTACACAAAGCTGGCTAGAAGCACATTGTGGTGGGCAAAGTAGACTCATAATTGTGAAGCGTTTGCTTCCACGTGGTCATGATTCAGAAAGGTTTCGTGTGTAGGGGACATTTTGAGCTGTGAGTACACATGCTGTGCAGCCTGGTCATATCTCAATGTCCAACACTTTCCAACACATGCATATGTTTTGGCTGTCACCTTAACCTCCATTAAGAGTTGGTGGCCTGGTGATCTCAGCACTCTGCATGCCTCAACCCACATGGATTTCAGGTGAAGGGCCTTACAATGACACTCACATGACATGATCATTCAACATGTCCACCATTGTTTAGCAGGTTTACATATCCTTTCGTAGTGAACATATACAACTAAAGATAAATCGTGCATGCATTGCACACGGAGTGCTTTGGGGAGCAATGCATGACAAACGATTGGTTTAAGACAGGACCACTGTCTGACATGCACATGTGTCTGTGCTTGATCCCAAGAGGTGCAGGCAGTTTATGAGCGTAAAGTTTGGGGAATCATTCTAAGTGGGGATAGTGCCTTATAAACCTCTGTCATGCACTTTGCAAAAAGACCTGCATTTATTTATGTATGTATGTATTTATTTATTTATTTATTTATTTATTTATTTATTTATACACTTATTTATTTGTGTTTGTATTTATTTATGCATTTATATAGCGCATCTGGGCGCAATTCCTGACAGGTACAGTCAAGTTACAGCAATCATAGATACAGAATACAAGTACAGATTTAGAATTAGGATGGTTATGCCGAGCAGTATAGGTATTCAAAGAGCTTTCAGCAGGCCATATGTTTAAGGATGAGAGTAGGTGCAAATCACTGCTCATGTGCGAAAAGCTATGTTTTCAGGCTTTTTCTAACGGTCCAGAAGGAGGGTTCAGCTCTTAATGACAGTGGAAGAGTGTTCCAGAGTTTGGCAGCTACCACAGGGAAGCTGCTGCCCCCTGCTTTCTGTCGTTCATATTTAGGAATAGTTAGTAAGTGCGCCTGGGTTGAACATTTTCATCTGTGAGTCTGGTTGTTGGTGAATTGTTTAGATATTTGGGAGCTGAATTGGATAGGCACTTGTGCATCAAGGAGAGAGTTTTGAAAGTGATTCGATCCTGCACTGGCAACCAGTGGGCATTCCGTCTTGCACTGGTAATGTGATTTTTTCTGAGGATATTGAGGGCCGCTCTTATGGCATTTTTTTGGATCACCTGGAGTTTTGTTAGATTGCGATTGTTCATGCCCGCGTACAAGCCGTTGCAATGGTCTAGTCTGAATAACATGAGGGCTCTAGATAAGTTGATGTAACTGTCTGATGAAAGGAAGGATCTGCAGGCATTAATGAGTTTATAAGTATAAGCTGCTGCTGAGGCAGTAGAACTGACTTTTCTAGTTAGCATCAGGGCAAAGTCGAGGTAGACGCCTAGCGTTTTCACTTCTTTGGATACTTGAATTGTGATGCTGTCAATTTCAAAGGATTTGAACTGGTCGCCTAGATTATTCAGTTGGTTTTGTGAGCCAATAAGGAGTAACTCAGTTTTATTGTTGTTTAGGCATAAACTGTGGATAGCCATCCAGGCCTGGATAGTTTGGTACATTTTTTAAATCATTTTGAGTCAGTGTCGTCGGAACCTGTGATAGGTATGAGTATTTGGATATCATCAGCATAGTTAGTGTAGGTGACAATCAGTCAAATAGGTTTTGTAAACACATTTTAGAGTGTGGGGGAAACACATGATCCTTGTGGAACTTCACAAGAGACTGGGGCAGGCTCTGCCTGCTCCAGTCGGGGTGAATACCCTCATGTTTCTTTTGGAAAGGAAGGACTGTATCCATTATATAGCTTTGGTTGAGAAGTGGGCAGCCGAGGCAAGGTCTTTTCAGAGTATTTTGTGATTGACATGGTCAAAGGCTGCTAAGAGGTCTAGCAAGAGGAGGACTGCTAGGCTGCCTTTGTCTTTAAACTCATCCATTTGTATTTTTAGGTCTGCGAGGGCTGATGCTGTGCCATGTGCAGGCCCTTAGCCTGACTGGGGAGGGCCAAGGAGGTTGTTGGATTCTAAGTGGTTTTGCATTTGTAGGTATTGAATTTGTAGGTAGTTGGGAGAGTGCTTGTTTCAAAGGAGGCATTTATTAGTGATGTGATGAAAGGAGTGAGCTTAGCCACAGAGTCTTTGATGACTGAGTCTGGGCAGATGTCCCCTTGACATCTGGAAGGTTTGAGGCTCAAGATGATTTTTGATACTTCAGGTATGGAAACTGGGGCGAATTAGAATTGTATGTTGGGTTTCAGAGGGGTATCGCTGGGCATCTGGAGGTGTAGATCAGGTGTTAGGTTGGACTTTTGGATTCAATTTGTGTTTGTAGTAAGGAGATTTTGTCCAAAAGGGCTTTTGAATGTTTGTTCACCAGGTTGTGTCTTTGAGGCACAGTTCTCGTGGTGGCACTGGGGTTCCCAATTCTAGAAGAATATCAAAAAGCTCTTTAGTTCCTGAATTGGCTTTAGTAATTCTCTCATTGTAGGTGGCCTTTTAGTTTGGAGGATAGCTTCCCATTTGTCTCTCCTATTACTTTGGTGCTGTGCATGTTTTTAGGTTTGGGGGTATACCATGTGTTGAGGTGGGCAAGCGTTTTGGCTTTGCTCCTGCTTGGAGGTGCTACTTTGCCAGCTAGTAGGGTTTGATTATATAGCTTTACTATAGAGGATTGGTCCGAACTCAGGTTATGTATGTAGTTGGTGATGGGGTTCATTAATGGCAGTAGTTTTTCCACTGTGATATTGTGTTTATTTCTCTCGAGGGATGCTGCTGCTTGCGTTGAGGAAATGTCGAAGGAGAGGTTCAGCTGGATGGTGAAGGTGATAACATGATGGTGGGACCATGGGCAAGGTGTGTTGGATAGGATCTTGATGTGGCAGTTACATTTGCCAGCCAATCCAAGGTTCTACCTTTGATGTGAGTGGAGTTCATGATACGGTGCGAGAAGCCTAGTGCAGTGATAGTATTGGCTAAGGCTAGGGCGTTGTCATCAGTGGGATCGTTAAGTCCTAGATTTAGGTCTCCTAGTAATATGATTTGCGAACCTGACTTGGTTTTCCATGCAAGGAGTTGTGTGACATCTTCCTTGAAGATGGATGTTGGAATTGGAGATCTGCAGATCAGATGGAGGGTCATGGTGCGGGAGGCGGTGAGAGAGAGTTTGATGGAGAGGAGTTCACCAGTGGGGAGCGACCAATTAGGTATTTCTCTTATGCAGAGTTAGTTTTTGGCAATGAAGGCTACTCCTCCACCCTTAGGGCCTTCTCTATCTGTCCTGAAGATTGTGTAGTTTTCGGGAATGGCCAAGGAGAGAGCTGGTCCCACTGCTGCGTGGAGCCAAGTTTCGGTCATAGCTAAGATGTCTAAGTTTTCTGATGTGATGAGGTCTGCGATTTCTAACGCATGTGCTGGGAGTGATCTTGCAGTGATAAGTGTGCCCTTAATTGAGGAGGTTTCAATGTTCTGATTCTCTCTAGAGGGTAGATTAGTTTTGGCATTAGGAGTGTGTGTTGATGTGGGATAACCGTTGGGTATAATGTCCAGGGTAGGTGGTAAGGCCTGGGATATGTGTGCATTACTGGCATCATTGGCGTTCAGTGTGGTATTTGGGGTAACTGCTGCTAGTAGCCTTTGGGCTAGGGGTGGTGTCCTTAGAACTACAGTGTGTAGAAGTATGACAAGCTTTGTTGGTGTTGTGGTGATCAACTCTTAATCTGGGATGGGAGTTCGATCAAGTGGTCACTTGTATTAGAATGGAAAGCTGATGCTGGTTTATGGCTAATTGAGATCTTAGTCCGAGGTTCCCAATGTCCAGTGGGCATGGAAGATTGATGCTAGACAGACTTGCATAGGAGGTAGTCTGTTGGTTGGGAGGCATGCATTGGCTGGTACTATGTGTGTGTTTTGGATGTTTATTGGCTATAGGGTTGACATGCTGCACATCGGGAAGGAAAGGTGTGGGCAGGTATGCGACTCTGGTAAGTAGGTAGACATGTTTAGAATTACATAGTGTTTGGTGGAAGGCCTGTCGTCGAACAGTATTAGTCCTGGGTTCCTGGATCACCATCTCCTGGTAGCTCCAGCCCACGTGTAGCTGGGTTCATGTGTGGCAGTACTTGGGGCGATAGCCAACAAGGTGGTTACCTGATGTCACAGGTGGGTGCTCTCTACAGACTAGTTGTCGAAGAGTGCCTGGATGTGTATTATCTAAGGTGTACGAATGGTAATGTACATTCTTGTCACTTTAGATGTACAGCAGACATAGGTGCCCGCAAACAATGCAATATGCACAGTTTGTGATGTAGGTCTCTAGATCTGTGAGTAGGCACGAAATCGATACAATGCTAACACTTTGTTGTAGGGTAAGAGGGGATAGCGATGGCGATAAAGTAATAGAGCAATATAGTATGGGATACTTGATAACGGCAATAAAGTAATACAGTAATAAAGGCAATACAGTATGGGTAATTTGGGAGGCTAGTAATGAGTAAGACGTCAATACAATGCTTGCAATTAATATGACAGGAGCATAGGTAAGTCAATCCGCAATGCTAATGTAGTACGCACTAAAGAAGATGGACCATTACAGGTGCCGGGTGCGGAAGCAATGGCATAATAGGAACTTTCAGTATGAAACACGTATGGGCACTCACGGGTAATGGATTGTTTATAGTTTTTAAAAAATACTGTGGAGTGATGGAAGGCTAGATGCAGTTGAGACAAAGTATATGGGCACGTGTAAATGTTAGTTCATAAATGTTGTAGTAGTCAGAGAATATAAGCAGGTCTTGTTGATATAGTTTGCATAAAAAGAATCTGACTGTTAGTTCTTTTGGGAGGTGGAGTTGCAACTCTGGCAGCCACGGACATGCACAGGTAGGGGCCTATGAAATGGGGTCTTCGGATGCAGGAGCCGATTTACACCTACCAGCCTTGCTATTGGCTTTTTGTGGTAAGGAGAGCCAATCACCATGAAGCGGTAGCAGGATAGGTAAGGTAAATGAAGATCTCATTGATCCCGAATGATTCAGCCATTTTGAAGTTTTTAGGGCTGCCTTAGAAATATTGAAGGCACATTGAAATAAATGGGAGTAGTTTGTGCATCAGGCTCTGGTATTCCGGTATCAGGAATGAATGAGTAAGCAAGACTGATGAATATTGCAACAGGGTGAAATAGTAGTAGACAAGCCGCAATTAATGCACAGCAATTGATAAAGAAAATAAACGGAAAATGTAGACCCTGCAAGGCCCACAGGGCTAACCGGGTAGGGAGCTAGGACACCCACATTCCACCCACAAAATTCATGTGCGCATAATACACCTAGGTGGGGTCATTTTGGCCAATCTGGAGGCAATAATGTACGCTATGCACTGATTGGCTGGATTTAACCAATAGCAGCATGCAGAACATCCAAGCGTTTTAATAGGCCAACATGTTGAACCCCGGGACCACCTCTCACTTCTTTAATTGGGAAGAATATGGCCCAATCAGTGAAGTGTTTGGGCTTCAGATGTAAAATCTGTACACTCAATCGTGGATGGAGAATGGATGGAATGCCTCCAATTTCGGCCATCCGCATGTGCATTACTATGGGTAAACAATTCCCTCACCCCCTTGCTTCAGAGGAAATCTGTGAAAGGAGCACACTTTTGTGTTCGACTGCATCCCTTTCTGATTCAGCAAAGGGTTTGGCGACACGGATGGCCTCTGCCCTCCCCCCAAAACTAGGGCACACCCCCTTTACGGGCAGCATTTGCATCTGGGGAGCAAGATGGGTGCAGCATAAATATAGCACACAGAGCACAACTTATGCATGCACCTTCAAGAATGGCTCCATAGGCGAATTGTGGCATTTCATTGAATACATTGTCAACACTGAACCAGGTGTTCAGGCAATTTGGGAACCGACTTCTAAATCATGGATTTAGTGCTATTTCTGGAATCTGTTTTTGTCCCCTTTCATTCAAGTATTGCACTATGATTTTGTACAGGCAAGACGCTTCAACACATAACTTATTATCTTTGCATCAAAGCCCAAGACACTTTTTGGACCCTAGTAATGTGCTATAAATCTAATCTGCAGCAGAGGCTCTCAAGAGTTACCCTGAGAACCAGAGGATCTCTGAGACTAGAATCTTAATGACGGCCAGATAGAGCATTCTTTTTTAGTTTGTAATCATTTCTTTTATTAATGTGTTATGGAGAAAAACTGACCTTTAAGATAATAAATCAGAAACATGTATGCACATATTACAAATTCACGTTTAACAAATGATAGGCATTCTTGTATCACAGATGTGTTTTTCATGCTAGAAGGTTAATGAACTGTTGGCCATCAGTCATTACATCCATGTGACGTGATAAGGAATCCAGGCTGTAGCTGTAGACTTAGCATCAAACAGAAGAGTTGATGACTAGTGTCAAATCTCTGGAATAAACAATGCGACCATTTAGGCACTTCATGTACACGGTTATGTACATGTTAAGCAATCGCTCGCTTGATCCCCACACAAAGAAAACCTGAGTGGGAGAGAGGGCACCTCCAGGTTCCAACCACAGGGCAGCGGGCATAAGCAGCCAGTACGTGTGCAGGCTTTCATCACAATCCCACTGAATATGGGTTTGCTCCATGTACATATGCACAGTGCTGCCTTTCAACTCATTAGCATACCAATTGAATGTGGTGTCATGAGAAATTAGCATATCAATGTGCCCTCTGAAAAGAGTGGGGGGGGTCTCTGTCCACCCATGTGTACCTACCGACGTGAGCCCTACTCTAGCATCCGTCCCCTAAATCCAAAATACCCACCTCCACTCTCAACCATATTCTTTGACTGTTTACTTTCCCAGAAGAGAACACAAATGACATCATGTTGCCTTTTTTTTTATTCGGGCGCTATGGATATCATGATTAGTTGGAATTGACACATTAACTGCACAGTTCAGTTATTAAAACATGTCTTCGTGCAGTGCAATGAGAAATACTCTGTTTTAAGAAGGTGTTCATTTTCACAGGTTGGCTTTCATACCCCCATAGATCACATGTTAGCCAGGTGACAAGGAAAAGAAAATAGCTATTTGGTTTAGTCAGGCTGCCAAGCTCTGACAAGGGAGGTTTACATCTGCGAAAGGAGGAACATTGAGTCCATAATGGAGTCTCACAGGCATTGGGGTTTGGGGGCTATTAGGCAGTATGAAACAGCCAAAGTAAATTAGGTGAGGATATAAGGCCATGTAGGGCTGTTGCACAGGTTATGTGGGATGGTCGAGCATCATTCACATCTGTTTCTCAAGATAGAAATGTTGCTTAACAAGACAATTTGATGGACATTGTATGACTGGAAGTTAAGCCTATCTGTATGGATACAATAAGCCAGTGCACGCAACTGACCATCTGAAAGCCAACCTAACAGAGGCCAATTTCTCCTGGTTCTGGACCTATCCTATCCCTCTTCCCTCACTAACCAACCCCACCCTCTTTCTTGCAGAGCCACGTGAGCGCCTGGAGACTGCCCTTGGGTGGTAGCGGTACACGGTACAAATCAACATAACATGAATATGCATGGCTAAGAGGGATGCGAGGAAGCAGATTTTCCACAACAAAATGGCTGCTTGTAAATAATGATTGTGATTATAATTACCTAGAAATGTGTCAGACTGGACACATCCAATCCGTTCTCTTAATCCAGCATGTTTCTATGATTTCATTCCATTGTCCACAGTCCTGTCTCATGTTGCATATGCATCAATGATGTCACTGGCCATTGTCCTGACAGAGATATTAGGTGGAGAAAACGAAAACCTCTACTCCTTCTTCAGTGCTTTAGTGCGGTTTCAATCACATGAAAATTCATTCTAATAATGTCCCGTGGTCGAAGTGTACGAAAAGAAGTAGTGGAAATATGTTCCCTACTGGTCTGCAACGCTCCCACAAACCCCATCGCCACAGCCCCTCCCATGCACAATACAAATCCCAAAACACACGTGCCTGCTGCTTAATGCAACGTCCACTGCAGTGCACTGACAGTGCAAGTTTCAACTTCTTCCTACACTTTTATTTTAAAACGAAACCGCTGCAGAACGGTTTCTTTTTAAAATAAAAGTATAGGAACGGTAAAACCTAATTAAAAGAAGTAGAGGAACACCGCTCCCCACCACTCCCGCCCACTTCGACCATTGATAATGTCCCATCTGAAGTACTCTGATTACTGCCTTCTCTATCTATATGGTTGCAGTATTAAACTGTATTTCATCGGCTCAAAATGTATGCAAAGGCTCGCTCTTCTCACATGCACTATGCAGAGCCCATACGTATATTTTAAAATCAGCATATTCTCAATACGATTGGAATGTCACTCTTTTCGAGAGGACGATGATCCCGTGCTACGGCACAGTTACAGCGATGCAGAAGACTATCACTTTGTAAGAAATTAGATTTAAATGGAATCAGACAGGGCTGCTGAGTTTTACAGATGTGCATCAAGGTCACACTTGGCAAAGAAAGAAATGAGAAAACCATGCTGCCCAGCATAGGATAGAAAATATAATTTAACTTGCCAACCTTCAAAACCTACCAACCTACTGGATGTAATTCAGATTTGAAGACACGTACTTTTATTCAAAATCACCCAATAGGAAGTAGTATTTTATAAAAAAAATGCTTTACAGGTACAGCAGGAATGGGAAAAGAATAAAAAAAAGTGAAAGATAAGCGCTTCAACATGTAAAGTGAAACCTAATGTTTTAACGTGGACAGTGGGAACAGCAGAAGGCTGTGGTCATTGAACATAACCAAAGGCCTCGGCTGCCTTTGCCTAAGGAAATCTATAGGGGTAACGTGTACAGTTGTCAGGTCCAAAGGCCATGGCTAGTGGGCCCTAAAAACATCTATTGGTGCACCATGGCTAGTGGGCACAGGCGAAGGCCTTGACCACTGCCCATGACCGAACACCAAGGCTAATGGGTCATAAGGAAACCTATAGGTGGAACTTGCACAGTGGCCACGGCTGGAGGCGTGGATAGTGGGCACTAAATAAACCCATTGTTGCAACATGGGCAGTGACCATTGCTGTTGGCCCCTAAGGAAACCTATATGTGGAACATGTACAGTAGCCCTGGCCATGACTAATGGGTCCTAAGGAACCCTATAAGTGGAACATGCACAGTGGCCACAGTTAAAGGCCATGGCCACTGGCCATGACCGAAGGACATGGCTAGTGGGCCCAAAAGAAACCCATTGGGATAACATGCCAGTGTGCAAGGCCTAGTGATCCCTAAGGAAACCTATATGTGGAACATGTACAGTAGCCCTGGCCATGACTAGTGGGTCCTAAGGAACCCTATAAGTGGAACATGCACAGTGGCCACAGCCAAAGGCCATGGCCACTGGCCATGACCGAAGGACATGGCTAGTGGGCCCAAAAGAAACCCATTGGGATAACATGCCAGTGTGCAAGGCCTAGTGATCCCTAAGGAAACCTATATGTGGAACATGTACAGTGGCAATGGCCAAAGGCCATAGCTATTTGGCCCTAAGGAAACCTAAGGTTGGAACATGTACAGTGCCCATGGCCAAAGACCATGGCTAGTGCACCCTAAGGAAGCCTATTGTTGCAACATGGCCAGTGGGGACAGCCGATGGCTGCGGCTACTTGCCATGGCCAAAGGCCATGTATAGTGGGCCTGAGGGAAACCTATAGGTGCAACATATACAGTGGACATGGCTGAAGGCCATGGCTAGTGGGCTAGTGGGTTGGTTAGGTGTCAGTCATTGAATGTGCAGTCCAGTTGAAGATCACTTGATACGTGCACTTGCTTTTTCCTGAGATTGGCAGCCTCACTGCTGCATTTTATATATATATATATATATATATATTACATGGCCACGGCAGTGGCCATGTAGTTATGGTTAAGTTGCTGTTTCCATAGGAAGAGCACTTTTTGGGCGGCTTATAACTTCGCTCCCCCTGGACGAATCCTCACCAAACTTTGCAAAAAAAGTATATGGGTCACTCTGAATTTTCTTTGCAAAGTTTGGTGAGGATTCGTCCAGAGGGGGCAAAGTTATAGGGTGGGTCCCAAAACTTTTTTTTTTCCCATAGACTGAATGGGAAAAATCTTTTGCTCGCGCCTAGAGCCCAAACCGCTGGACGGATTTTCACCAAATTTGCACCAGGAGCAGCGGCTTGGTCCCAAAAGCATGCTTTTGCAAATATTGTGAAAATCCGTCCAGTAGTTTTTTTTAAAATGACCAAAAAGTAGGTAAAAAAAAATGAGTGATATCTGTGTACGGTCCATGGACACACTTCCCTGTTCGCTCCGCGGACAGTGTCCTGATTGGCCAATCGGCTTGCGTGCTGTCCGCGCCATGCGACGTGTTCGCTGATTGAACGGTGTTAAGCGTGAAGCGCCTCAGATTTTCGGTAGCGCCCGCCATCTTGGATTCGCGGACGTCCACAGACAGCGCGGTGAAAGTTTGTTCTAAATGTGTATTTAGTAGAGTGTGTTGGTGTGTAGGAGTGTTTGGGGAGGATGGAAGGGTATGAGATAGGTTAAATGTTGTGCTTTTTTATGTGGTAGATGTTCTTTTCGTGTTCGATTTGTCTGCGGACAACACGGGTGTTCTGAAATGTTCTAAATAAACTGAATGGGGGTGTTCCGAGGATTCAATATGTGTCTGTTTTGTTCGCAAGTAAGCTGAAACTGTTCTAAGAACACTCGCGGTGTCCTTAAATGTTCGCAAATAAACAAAATGGGGGTGTTCTGAGGACGCTGTCCGTATTGTTCATTGTCAAGTTGAAAGTGTTCTAAGAACTCTCGCGTTGTCCTGAAATTTTCATACATAAACAAAATGGGGGTGTGTTCTAAGAACACACGCTTTGTCCTGAAGTGTTCTAAGAACTCTCGCGGTGTCCTGAATTGTTTGTAGGGGGTGTCCTGAGGACGCTGTCCGTATTGTTCGATGGCAAGTTGAAAGTGTTCTAAGAACTGTCTTGGTGTCCTGAAATGTTCGTAAATAAACAAAATGGGGGTGTGTTCTAAGAACTCACGCGTTGTCCTGAAATGTTCGTAGGTGTTGTCCTGAAGACGCTGTCCGTATTGTTCGATGGCGAGTTGAAAGTGTTCTAAGAACTGTTTCGGTGTCCTGAAATGTTCGCAAATAAAAAAAATGGGGGTGTGTTCTAAGAACACACGCGTTGTCCTGAAATGTTCGT
This sequence comes from Ambystoma mexicanum, assembly GCF_040938575.1. NCBI lineage: Eukaryota > Metazoa > Chordata > Amphibia > Caudata > Ambystomatidae > Ambystoma > Ambystoma mexicanum. The sequence goes on along the minus strand of NC_090929.1, from coordinate 929,050,578 downwards.
AGGGGGAGTCCTGAGGACGCTCTCTGTATTGTTCGTTGTCGAGTTGAAAGTGTTCTAAGAACTCTTGTAGTGTCCTGAAATGTTCGCACGGGGTGTACTGAAGATGCTGTCCGTATTGTTCGATGGCAAGTTGAAAGTGTTCTAAGAACACTCGGGGTGTCCTGAAATGTTCGCAAATAAACAAAATGGGGGTGTTCTGAGGACGCTGTCCGTATTGTTCGTTGTCAAGTTGAAAGTGTTCTAAGAACTCTCGTGTTGTCCTGAAATGTTCGCACATTAACAAAATGGGAGTGTGTTCTAAGAACACACGCGTTGTCCTGAAATGTTCGTAGGGGGTGTCCTGAGGACGCTGTCCGTATTGTTCGTTGTCGAGTTGAAAGTGTTCTAAGAACTCTCGTGGTCTTCTGAAATGTTCGTAGTGGGTGTCCTGAAGACGCTGTCCGTATTGTTCGATGGCAAGTTCAAAGTGTTCTAAGATCTTTCGCATTGTCCTGAAATGTTCGTAGGGGGTGTTCTGAAGATGCTGTCCGTATTGTTCGCTGGCAAATTGAAAGTGTTCTAAGAACACTGGTAATGTCCTCGGACATTAAAAGTTTCCATAGGCCATAGTTGAAATGTTTTACTCTATGGGTGTGATAGGCTGCGGGGGTTGTGGCCAGGGCATAGAGCGTTGGGTGCATGGCCATGCACCCAACGCTCTATGCCCTGGCCACAACCACCGCAGCATAACACATTTATAGTTGCTTATAACTTTGGGTCAAAAACACATTTATAAGGAACAATGTTATAAGATACTACGGGTGTGATATGCTGTGATGGTTGTGGCCAGGGCATAGAGTGTATAATATACTTACTGTTTGGTTTAGTAACTGGAGTACATGTATTTCTTGTTAATTTCTATGATAAAAGAAAATAGCATGTTAGTATTAGTATTTTGTAATGACTTTTTACATTGTATAATCAACTTTTTTTTTTTTTGGACCCTCATATTTAGTAGATTACAAACCAGAGTACTGTGCAATTTGCTCAGTTTCTGTGTTCGTCGCTAAAATCATTGGGTCTGTGGGAGAAAAAAAAATCCATGTTGGATTAAAAAAAATCCCTTTTTCTGTTATGCTACAGTTTATTTATTTTATTTTTTTCAGTGTCCATTTGTTGTTTTTGGCTAATGCTTTATACATTGGGTTGTTGAATTTTTTTTGGAGCAGTAACATATTATTTATTTGTTTGGATATTATGAAATTTTGGAGCAGTTAGATACCAGTAGGCGTATTCTAACTGTCTATTATTTGATATATTTTAGTGGTATTGATTTATCTGTTTGGATATTGTTACATTTTGGGACTCTTAGATACCAATTGGCGTATTCTAATTGTCTATTTTTTGCTCTAATTTAGTGGTATTCATTTATGTGATTAATTGTTGTAGAATCTTTGGGGAGTTAGATAGCTTTTGGAATATTCTAACAGTTTATATGTTTTACTACACGTTTACTTGAGGTTTAAGTACAGTTTAGTTATCACATTTTGGTTTTAAGAACATTAAATAAGCTTTTGTAAGATTTGCTGGTAATCTCTGCTTTAGAGTAATGGTACTATCATTACATTCAAACCATCCACATTTCTTTTTTATATATGCAGTGTAGTGCCCTGAATTGGTTGTGGCTTCTGCGTGGTAGATTATACCTATTGTTGTGAAAGTTTTCTTACCAAGTGATATTTGACCATGTGTGAATCCAGTCAGCTTGCAGTTGTTTTTGGTACCATCTGCATTGTAACATAGAAGCATTAGTATTACGTATTTACTATGTGTTTGTATTACTAACGTGGAGCTATTATCTGAATTGCAAGTAGAACATAATCTACCATGGTTTGCATTTTGTACAAGTTGCTGAAATGGAATGGATTCACATTAGGTATTGATATATATACGAAGCGTTCATTGGGGATTTCTTCTTGTGTCACATTGTTGCAGAGAGTGCATGTATGTTTCCACATGTATGAAATCTGTAAGATTTCATTTATAGGTATGTTTTTGTTTTCCAGTACTTGTAGTAAGTACATTAGAAATTCTTGTGGATCTTCCTGTGAGTTTATAGTGAATTTCACCATTCCAGCACAGTAGTCCAATTGTTGTCTTAATCCATAAACACTATACCTGTTGTCAGGATTGTTTGCTGCATCTCTGTGAAGTACTAACATTTGCAAGCACAATGGGTCTGTACTGTGTAAGTAAATGTTCTCAACAATTGGTGGTAATTGAAATAGAATATTCATTGCTACATTTGCATAGCAACTTACACCAACTATATTTGAGAGTTTAAATGGACCAAGTAGTTCTGTATCTGACTGTTTTTTTTTGGAGTTTGTCTTCCTTCCTTGAAGAAGTACCTGGTTTACTTTCCCTAATTGATTCTTTTTTGGTTGTGGTACTTGATGAAGTATTACTTTCTTTTACTCTCTTTGGAGGATTTGCAGTGACATCCTGTTGCTTTTCTGTTTGATTTATTTTTCTTTTATTACGTTTTACTTTTTGTGGAACAGAATATGTGTTTAGATGGGGAGTGTATAGTGAGCGAAGTCCATTGTATTCTAAAATGCAAGGAATATCAGCGTTTATTTTACTTGCATCAAAGTTGATTAGAAATAGGCCGTCAAGTGTACGTAAGTCTGATAGTGCTACGTAGCTCATGCCTTCTTTAAAGACTGTGTTACCAATATCTATCATTGATTTGTCTAGGGTAAGACCTTGTGATTTATGAATCGTGACTGAGTATGCAAGAGTTAGAGAAAATTGTTCTCTGCGTACATACATGTCTTTGAAGAGAAGGAATCGAGCTGTTGAGCGTCCTATCCTTTTAACTTCTGAAAGTTTGTCAAAGAGTATATTGACAAACTGAATTTTGTTGTCACATGGGTATGTTTGAAAGCCAACAACTGTATCCAGTGCTCCATTAACTAGTCCTTGGTCCACATCAAGGTTACGTTTAAGCATTACTCTGCAATTTAAGGATAATTTTAATATCTTTTCTAAGCCTGCTGTGTTTAAGATTGATTTTTCTAAACTATTTAGTCTTGTTGTGGCTTGGTCACACATAGGTAGTGTCATACATGTACATCTAGTTTGTCTGTGGCGCTAATTTCCATTATTGGTTGCATTTCTTTACTTAACATTATTTCATTGAATTTGAAACAGCTTGCAAGAGTTGGCATTAAGGCTAATTGTTCCATAACATCTGTAGCACATGCATTATCTCCATAAAGTGCATTAATTTGCCGGGTTTTCAATATTGTTTCTGCTTCTTTAGAGAGTATACCAACTCTGATACTTTTTAAGATGTTGGCATAAGTGAGATCTGCAGATTGCCGAATGTTTTCTGTTAATTCTCTGTATTGGAAATGTTGCCAAAGGTTGACATTTCCAATGCTGCCAACAGTTTTACGGCAGTTTGTGTCCTAATGTTTTAAAAATAGGTTCACCTTTTACTGGTGTCAATTGAAGAAGATCTCCGAAAACAGTAATGTGTTTTCCTGCAAATAGCTCTTCATAGTTTGTTTTCAGTACTTCTTGTAATCTGAGGTGAATCAAGGTCAACATTAGGTTGGAGACCATGCTCACTTCATCTATTAATAGCATTTTCATTTGTTTTAATAATCTGCATAGTTCCATTGCAGCTTCTGCAGAAAGTTTGTAATAGTCTAATTTGTTCTGGTGTTCTACTGGCAATAGTAGTAATCGCTGTAAAGTGACACCACCTATGTTGTAGGCAGCTAAACTTGTGGGGGCAGTGACAACAGCTGACAGTTTGTTGTTTGTCAATTGTTGAAGGAATTTACTGATGATTTTGATTAGGAATGTTTTGCCAGAACCAGCTTCACCACTGACGTACAGTAGTATAGGTTTATAAGGTTTATATAGGTTTATAATTATGGCAGGAACATTCTTTATTTTCATGTTGTACACCATGTGCAATTTGTTTTGTTACTTCTTCAAAAATGCTACGTTGTTCGTTGTTTAGTTTTGATTGTAGTATAGATAAGTCTTCTTTATGTTCATACTGACACATGGTGTTTTCTACTTCTATCATAGCTAATTCTGCCTCATTTATTATTAGTGGTTCTCCCAATGGTTCTTGGCTTCCTGTTACAGAAGGTTGACTACTGTCAGGAGTGTCTTTATCTAGTTGGGGCTGGAGTTCTTCTTCGTGTTGTTGTTCATTGTGCAACATTATTTTCTATTGTGTAAATTTTACATCAGTTATAGTGCTTTCATTTGCTTTAACAGCATCTTCATATGAGTCATAGTTTTCTAGTATTTCTTCTTCTTTTCTCCATGGTTTAAAGAGTTGTAGCAGGGACATGTAATATATTTCTTTATGTTGAGGAGTCTTCAATGACAATTTGATATGATTCATTAAATTTGGTTTAGTGAGTTTAACTAAGCTGCCTTCACAGTTTGTCACTCTGTATTTACCTTTTTTTCATCAGGTTTTATATTATTTTTGTGTGTGTAGTTTTGGGCTATGTGGTATAGACACGTGGTTTCCAAAGTATTACTTCTGTTTGGGTAGTATGTGTCCAATAAATTGTTTTTTAAAATGTCTTGGCTGTTGGGATCATGTTTGGCTATTGTTTCTATATCTTCGTATGTTTTTAGAACTCTTTTTCTAGATTTAGCTGGACCAAGACTTAGCCATACTATATTTTCAGATTTACCATACAATGCAGTACCAGTTAAACGATCAGCTGCTTCATATGATCCACATTCTCTATGGGAGAGCATTTTTATGCCCAAGCTGTATAATTTCTGAGACACTGTTTTATCTCATGACAGGTCATTCCAGAGGTCCTGGAGCTCTGTCTTTTCTGCTTACATTAAGTATGCTGTGACATATCATGCAACTGCAGTAGAATTGTCTGCAATGTACTGCACATCTATGTTTGCATTTCAAAAGTGGGCAATGATTGCATTATAATCATTGATATATTTTTCTTCTTCTTTTCTTTTTATGTAATATGTATTTTTAGGTGACTTACCTTTAACACTATGTCTAACTGAAGACATGAGGTTGTTCACTTGACCTGTATTTGCAACTGGTCTAGGGAAATCAAATCGGCATTTGGTGTAGTATTTCCCTTTGTTTTTGTATTTGTGACAACAATATTTGCCACATGTATGTCTTTGAAATTGTAAAATGTGTGCATGAAGATCACTATTTGTGGATTCTGATGGAATTTCACAAGTGACATATTTTTCAATAAACTGTAAAACAGTGGCATCACTGCCTTGACCAAATTTAGGAGCATCTTTAATCCATAAAAGCATGTGGATATGTGGTGCACCTCTGGCTTGGTACTCTTTTCTCCAAAAGAAGTGTTTCACTTCTCCAAGGGGAGGATCAGTTTTATTACCAATAAAATGTAGCATAGCAATGAAGCGATGGTGAAAATATCTTGAAACATTAACAGGATCCAAAGAACAATGTTCTCTTAGTGTTAGTATATCCATGTTTGTTTTGTTTTTATTTGATATACGTAGGAAATCATGTAAATCTTCCCATACATAGTCTGCACAACTTAATGTAACAAACCAAGTGGGTAGGCCAAGGTTTCTGATCATACAACGTACATCTCCGTGACGTCAAAACCAGTACTCTTTAGTACCACGCATATTTGCTAATAGATTTGTAATATTTGATTGTAAAACCTCATCCTTTTGTTGCACTTTTTGTAATAATTGTGTAGCTGTCATATTTTGAAAGTGGGATCCTGATTTTAATATGTGTGCAACTCCGTAAAATAAAGTTGCTAGTTCACTTTCAAAGAGTAGGTGGAATATGTATTCCACATTTTTTCTAAATCTGGGATCTTCAGAATACATCCGTAATGAGCGGTATTCTGAAGCTGATATTTGAATAGGTCTATCATCATACCTTCTTCCTTTGCCAGTAGGAAAGAGTAGAGGAAAATCACGTGCTTCTATACTTTTTTCCCATATGCTGATTGGTGATCTTTTTGTTTGACGCATTTGGTATGTTTCCAGTGCATCTTATATGGTGTCATTAGAGTGCAAAGGATGAATTGTATAATGGTCTAAAGTATTTGATATTGTAGCAGGATCTAGTAGCTCAAATTGACCATCTTCTTGTGTTTCTTGAATTATTTTGTATCTTTCAAGTTTTCTTCAATATTAATTTCTTTGTAATATTCATTATTCTCTTTAAGATATTGTAAGGCTTGTCTAACTTTATGTAAATCTACCAGCTGTTGCCATATTTTTTTGTCTTTTGTAGGTACTCCATTTACTAAGATAATTAAAGATTGCTGTATTGGACGTTGCACTCCTAGAGTATGCACATTTTCTTTTAGATCTAATGGTAAATAAACTACTTTTCCACAAATGCCTTTTACCAATTCAGAGGGAGGTAAGTTTACTGTTTTTGGTTGAAGGCGTATTATTGCTTGAAATGGGTGTACTGTTTGAATTATGATGCTCTCATATAAATTAAGTTGTTGTAGGGGTTTTGGTAGTGGGTATAATTCCAAATTATTTGTGAAGGAGTTTGGTTGTTGTCAAGTTTTGTAGTGCAGTAACTGCAAAGTATTAAGGGGTCACTTAGTTCGTATTTGTTCTCTGCTACAAGGTAGAGAGCTAATTCAAACCATTTAGAATCTTCATTGTCTTCTATTTTATATGATAGGTCTACAGTTTTCGTGTTACGTTTATAAAAAGTTCTGCGGCAACAAACACATACAATGTTTGGTACTTCAGCTGATGTACTTTTAAATTTTAGTATTTCTTTTTTGTATGTGTTTAGTAAAAGGTTGCCATGTGTAGAATAGCTGCTAATTTTGTTTAAAGCTATTTCATTCTGTAAATGGCTTTCACTTCCAAAATATTTTTTCTGGATATAGTCAATTTCTTGAAGTACGTATTTTGAAGTACCATGTAGAAGAATGTTATTTAAATGTGCTAGTGCTAAAGCAGGACTTTTAGCATAGTACAGTTTATAGACTAGATTTCTTATAGTTGAATGATATGTTGATATTCTTTTGATATCATGGAAGGTGGTTTTACAAGTAGGTCCTGTTATGCAGGCCAATGAATGTCCTTGTAGTCCTGGTAGTTTGCGCACTGGACAGGAATCCATATTTTTCAGTAGTTTAATTTTGATTTTGTCTTTGCTTTTTACATATTGATTGAGGAATTGGCGTAAAGACTTGAAAAATTGTTTAGGAATGTTACATATTGATGTGCATGGCCCTTTGTACACTAGACATTCTGATTCAGTTGAATGGAAGGGTAATTCTAAGTTTTCAGGGCATATTTTTGTAAGGAGTACTTCTTGTTCCATTATGGTATTATTAACTTTTTCATAACCTCGACCACTGCTATGTATGGCAATTGTATTTGTTTGCTTTTGTTTGTAGGCTTCTTCATTAAAGTATGGTTCTGTGCTCGTAGTGCGACTCCATTCACCTCCGCAGATACTTAAGAAGTTCTTTCTGTTGACATTTCGTTTATTGAGAAGTCTTTTTTGTAATTTAGTTATTAGTTTTGTTAGTGGTTTCATTTTGTTTAACACTAAAATAAATAACTTTCTTTTGAGAAGAATTGCACGATCTATCAACGCTTCTAAAATTAATTTCCTACGATAGGTATTAAGCATTGAACCTGAATTCTCTCCTGTTTTTATAAGATTTTGAAGGACTTTGTGATGGAACGTTTTGGCTAAAATACTTTTCTTGGTATGCTTACTTGCACTATATTAAAATTTAAAGAAGTAGTTTTATCTGTAGTGATAGCTGATTTTCTGTTAATTGTTTTTTGGCTTGTTTTACATTTTGATAGAGAAGGCAAAGGTTTTGTATTTGAAACTTCTTGTGTTTCACTAAATGACTGTATTAGCTGTTTTGTTTGAACTTTTTCTACAAATTCTGCTAGAGATGGATGCTTATGTTGGACACTTTTAGTTTCATTTGCTCTACTTCTGCATTGCTTTCTACGGACTTGGCTTTTGGTAGTCATTCTTTAGGGTCTGTTGAAAAAAATAAAGAAGGTATGGGTTGGGGTGTTCTGCAATGTATGTGTGCTGTGTGCATGAGTGTTTGAGTAAGATGATGTATCTAATGGTGTCTGATTGTGCATTGGGAACTACAACTAGTAGGGATGTGTATTCTTCAATTAATATGTTACTAAACTTGGTTCAGATGACAGAAAAAAATAATCTAGTGGTGTGGAGAAGTACACATAGTAAATCTAATGTATACAATAAAAACAGTTGTTTGTTCTATAATATGAAAATTCTAGCGGTTGAGTTGGGTAATTTGTGTGTCCAAAAGTAGGAATATGTGCACCATTCTGGCTGTAAATCGCTGTTTAAGACATGGGAATTTTTGGACAGAATGGTGCACAATCTCTATTTTTAGGCACAGAAATAGCATGAATTAACTTTACAGTATGTTTGAGTAATAATACAAATATTATGGTGATATTCTACGTACTTTTCTTCTAAAATAAACAGTTTAAAGACAGTAGATTCATTTTACAGATTACACAAGCTAAAAGTCAGTTTGAAAATGTGTTCATGTACTGTACAGAAAATATGCATACCTGTAGTTTGTGTTCATGCATATGGATATGCATGGAGCTGCAAGTAGAAATCTTGGAGACTTGTACAGTATTTCTTGTAGATGGTGCTTGCCAATGATATGACACTTGTACTCAGAGAGTACATTTGCAGTGCTGATCTATGATGATGCAGTTAGATGTAGAGGTCTTGAATGCGATTGGTGCATGGTCATTTCTTAGCTACATCCAATGAGGGAATGGCACAGAGAGTGAAGTGGAAATGGTAGAAGGGCTGTTCATGTTACGATATGTCCGCGGACATGGCAGTAGTTCGCGGACATCGGGAGTTACATCCGGGGATTTTTGGGTTCAGAAGTCATGCAAATGAGAATGAGCAGTGAAAGGGATTGGTCAGGAAAGTTTAGTGGGTGTGTTGTGCCAGGAGAGAGTTTCTCAGATACTCTTTTTGCTGAGAGAACAACAGATAGCTATGGCTGTGTGTTTCAGAAAACAGATTGTTTGGATTTTGGGAGATTTGTGGATACATTGGTTGAAGGTGCATGCACAAAGCTGTGGAGTAGCTGTAGATCTTGGATTTCCACATGTGGAAGTACACTGGCATGGAGTACATGGAATGAAGTGGTTGGACTTGCTACCTCTCTGTGCTACTTTGGAAACAAAGCAACATCCAGGCATAATTGTAATTCATTGTGGAGGGAACAGTTTAGGACATGTGTCTGGAATTTCTTTGCAATTTGCTATGAAAGATGGACTTGGGAAAGTCATGGACATGTTTCCTAATTCTCAAGTAATATTTTCACGGATTGCGCAGAGACAAATGTCTCTTCGTTCTTCTTCATTTGGTCCACAAATGGAAAAATCAAGGCGCAATGTTAATAAGGCTGTTTGTTCATTTCTAAGAGATTTTGGCATGTCCTCTTTTCACAATGAAAATATTATGTTTCACAGTACATACATTTTTCGCAGCGATAGAGTCCATCTTACTTATGCTGGCAATCAGATTTTTCTGAGAAATGTACAAAATGCATTGCGACCTTTTTTAGAAATACAGCATCCATTTTGAAGTAGGTGTTAAGTATTTATAATTTTTGACATACAAACACCTCCCAAAGGCTCTTTTCAGAGCCACCACTTCCTCCCAGAGAAAAATACAATGGTAACAATAGGGTAGCACCCCAATTTTTTTAATGTTCTCAAACTGTCTGCAGACTTTTAAGAAATATAAAGAGCCCTGCTTTATTTATCTTCACTTCTATTTTTTTAACTGTGAAAGACGGCTCTGAAAAGAGCCTTATTTTTTTGATTTTTGTAATTTTGTGTTTTTTTGTGGTTTTTTAGACACGACACACTAGGAGAGGAGGGGAAAGGAAGGTAAAGGGGGACACAACAACCACAGGGATAAGAAAGGGCGAGCTGAGAGAGAAAGATGTAGAATGGGTTTTATTTGGGTAGTGAGCAGGTCTTCTCGTGCTCTGAGACGATAGTCTCAAAAGCACTCCAAAGTCGCCCCCCCTGCAGAATACTGTGTCACAGTACATACATACAACTGTGACCCTCGAAAGGTAAGGGTCATCAGATTTCTGTATAGCCTGTGAGGCAGCTTGAGATAGACGCTGTCACACAGAGGTGGTCCTTGTGGTGACAGGATCAGAAACGGAGGATGAAGTAGAGGAAATAAACCTGCTACGTTCTTCGCAAGGTACAACCTTGCGAATAGCCCCAGAGTGAAATGACCTCAGGTGTCGCTTCATGGTCATTGTCCCAAAGCTGTACGAACCGTGCTTCCCGCGACTGAGTTACATTTTGCACTCATTGCAGATAACACGGTTCGCATGAGTCTTAGGACCATTCCCATAAATGGAAAATAACCGCCACACCCAAGATTCACGTCTAGTGCGGATAGTAGGGCTTTCCTCTGCCTCATTCTCGTCATCCTCTTCTTCCTCCTCTACATCCTCACTCCTGTTCCCCTCTTCAGGCCCTTGGGAAGGTGGTGGTGGTGGAGGGGGTGGGGGTGGTGCTGAAGCAGGTGCAGCACCAGGTGGCAGTTCTGCAGCCAGGGATGCCATCTCAATGGTGGAATCAACAAGTTGCTGGAGAAATAGCTGTGCTCTGAAGAATAGCCAGAAACACAATGAGAATAATCTCTAGGGTGTGGTCTTTTATAGGGGTGCTTGTACGCGGTTCGTGGACATGCACGCTGTCCGCGGACAGATCAAACACAAAAAAGGGTTCAAAAAGTTTCAAAAGATATGTAGAAACTCAGGATTACTATGTGGGTCTTGTGCCATGATGAGTTTTTATGGAAAAATATTGTGGATTACTCGAAAATGTACTTTTAAAATGTTCGGGGACACAAACAGTGTCCGCATTCAGAACACGCGATCAGCATGGGCGTGGTCACAGGATCCCTTTGTGAACAGGTCCGCGAAGGAAGCTCCTGTCCGCAGGACACCAAATGCACGGACACTGGTTTGCGAATGCGCGTTGATGTTCTACGGACAGTGTTCGGGTCCTGAATTAATTAAAAGTGTGTCACACATCAAACGAACATTTCTGGACATTGCGTATGTTCTAGAACAGTTTAAACTTGCTATTGAACACTACGGACAGATATAGTGTTCTTAAGAACACTTCCATTTCCGTTTGATTACAAACTTTTCAGGACATCAATTGTGTTCTTAGAACATTTAACTTGCCAGCGAACATTACGGACAGGTATAGTGTTCTTTAGGACACCTCCATTTTCGTTTAATTACGAACATTTCAGGACACCAATTGGGTTCTTAAAACAGTTTCAACTTGGTAGCAAACAGTACGGACAGGTATAGTGTTCTTTATTAGGACACCTCCATTTTTGTTTAATTACGACCATTTCAGGACACCAATTGGGTTCTTAGAACAGTTTCAACTTTCTAACGAACAATACGGACAGGTATAGTGTTCTTCAGGACAACTCCATTTTCGTTTATGTACGAACATTTCAGAACACCCGCGCTGTCCGCGGACATCTACATTGTTTTAAAAAAAGTAAAAAATGGGAAGTAATTACAACACAATATAAAAATGTAACTTTATTTCACATATATTAATAATTTATGACAGAGAAGGTGAGGCAGAAACAGAAACAAAAACAGGAGAATTAGGGGTTTCAACATGATTGGTATCAGGTGAAGAAGCGATGGAAGTCTCATCAAAACGTTTTGGATTATGGAGAGGGTTTGGGGATAATTGACTGGGATATGGTGAGGGGGGACAAGTACATGTGGGACAATGCTATGAGGTTTTAGTTTTAAAATGATCCTCAACAAAAGTTTTCAAATTATTAAAATTGCTCAATAATAAATCCATTTTTTCTTTTAAGCTGTCAGCGTGTTTTCCATAACAGTTTCTTCAGACATATTTTCTATTTTGGTATGCTCTGTACAAAAAGAAATATATATGTTAAATATATATAAAATAATAACAATTAAATGGTTTATATTGTAAAGTGTGTACCATTAGCTTCACTATTTTCTGACATTACGTCATGTGGGAAGTGCTCCTCTAGCCATTCCAGAGTACTAGACATTTCTGTGAGAAAAAAAAAAATATATATAATATTTTTTTCTAATCTAATACAGAAAGTTTATAAAGATATGAGTAAAATGATGTACGCTTACTATTTCAGGTAAGATATGTTCTGAGTAGTCTGTAGGTCTGGTCTTGGTTTTAGTTGTGGAGTGTCTGTGAGGTAATTATGTTGGAAGCCTATTTATCTTCTCTTGGTATATTCCATTGTAGAATATATTGTATTTAAATGAATGGTTAGTGTGGTACATATATGGTTTACATTTCTTATGTATTACTACATATAATATGTATGTGTACTACTTTGTCAATGCCATTTGTGATGTCATCTTTGATGTCCTGGGTGTTAGTCTTAGCAGTGCACGGTGGTGGCGCGAGTTATGGTTGCTTAGCTTACCATAACTGGCGAATTTCAAGGGTTTTTCGGTTTTACTTGGAACCATAACGTCCCTTTAACAACGTTTTTTCACTGAATTTCATAGGTTTTTAGTAGCACAACTTAACCATAACGTCCCTTTAAGAAAGTTTTTTCACTGAATATATATATATAATATATATATATATATATAATATATATATATATATATATATATATATTTTTTTTTTTTTTTCCTCACTCTTTTATTCTGTTTTCTCCTCCTCTCGCTTTTCCCTCTCTTTTCCCACCCACCTTTATTTTTTCTGTACACTTACTCTATCAGAATTGTCCCTGGGCCTCATATGATAGCAAGAAATGTTTGTCCCCCCTCCCTTTACTTGTTCCCCCTCCAGCACTGTTCCCCCCCACCCCTCTCCAGCACTATCTGAAATGTCATCAGGCCTAGTATGATAGTCGCTTGTTTTGTTCCCCTCCCTCTTTTCTCCTCCCCCTCCTTCACCTTTTGTTAATCTCCGGCTCTACCAGAAATGTTGTCAGGCCTAGTATGATAGTCTAGAACAACAGAAAAAGATTGTCCAGAGAAACAAATCAATTTGAAAAAATGTGTAATATTTTGACACACATTTTTCAAATTGATTTGTTTCTCTGGACAATCTTTTTCTGTTGTTCTATGCAATTGTAATACTCTGGTCCAGAGGCTAGAGTTTCCCTGCCCTTTTCAGATTTTTTGTTGGCTAGTACGATAGTTGCCTGTCTGTTTACCCTGTCCTTCTAGCAGTGTTTTAGCACTTGCACTATCTGAAATGTCGTCAGGCCGAATACGATAGTTAATTTCACATTCTGGTTGTTCATGGCGTGTAAGAATGTCATTGTATTTTCCCTTGTTCCCTCCCTTGCCGTCATGTGCTTTGAAACACATTGTGCATAGTCGCTATATAAATAAACTATCATATCGTATCTTATCATATCATGACTGACACCTAACCAACCCCTCTTGCTTTTGTAAGCGCACATTAACAGGGTGGGCTGTGTGTCTGTTTCTTTTCCCTGCTCTCCAGTTTCCCTGCCCCCTGCCCCATTGAACAGTTGTCTATTTATATCTTGAAGATTGAGTTGAACATCCAATACATGCCTTTCTGAGCAAAACTACATGTCAGGCACAGACAGGCACATATAATGGGGTATCTGGAGGAGGGGCTATGTAAGCTGTAATGTTGTGAATTTTTTCAAATGCTTCATTTCATCTCTGCCTGGGGAAGTGGAGACATTCACAAAAACGTACAAATATGCCAAATAAATGACTTCATTAGCCTAATTATGTTATCAATTCATTGTTCTCTTCTGGATTAACACTATATTACAGGGCCTGCAGTAGTGGCCCTGTAGTCATGGTTAAGTTGTTCAACCCGTAGGAAGAGCACTTTTTGGGTGGCTTATAACTTCTCCCCCCCGTACAAATCCTCACAAACTTTGCAAAAAAGTATATGGCATTGTCAGATAGTGCCTGCAAAGTTTGGTGAGGGTTTGTCCCATAGACGCAACAGACAAAAGAATTTGCTCACGCCTACAGCCCAAACCGCTAGACAGATTTTCACCAAATTAGCAGGAGTGGCGGATTGGTCCCAAAAGCGTGCTTTTGTAGATGTGGTGGAAATCCAGTAGTTTTATTTAAAATGACCAAAAAATAGGTAAAATAAATTGTGATATCTGGGTTTCGGTCCGTGGATTTACTTCCATGTTCGGTCCGTGGACGGGTCTCCGATTGGCCCAAGGGCCGACATGAGGTCCCTGACATTGGACGCGCCCGTCGATTTGATGGTGACGAGCTTGAGGTGCATCAGATTTTTGGAAACACCCACCATGTTGGATACCTGGACAGCCATAGCTGTGGAAAAAAACAGAACAGTTGGTTAAGCAGGATAGTTTAAAAGCTGTAGTTGTATACAGATTTAAATATACATTTTCCTTTTCAGACCCCATAAACAGTACATTTTAAGTACTATGTTTGGTACAACATTAGTGTATGACACAATGATGTTGTATTGCCTTTAAATAATCACTGGATCATTGGGAAAAAAAAAATCCATACTGGATTAAATCATAGGTGTAAGGGTGACTATGTGTTTGTTTGAAGTATGTTGTGATTAAGGGAATGCTTGAAGTAGTTACATACCTGTTGGTGTATTCTAACTACATTAGAGATTAGAAGATTTTTCTACATAGAAGCCCTCCTTAGGCGCCTGAAAGTCTGAGTAGGCAGGATGTGAGGGAGGAGTTTTAGGACCCCTGCCATGGGTTCCCTTGGTAACCCAAGTCGCACTCCTGTTTGATTTGCTAGGTGACTGTCTCGCCAGGACAGGCAACCTGCTGGGTGATTGACAGCCAGGCTGTGTGAATGGGGGAAAACTGTAGAAAAAAGCAGGTCTCTGGGATTGGAAAGGCAGAGTCACCACTGGAACGAAAGAACCGATGAGGAGCTGACAGAAGAGAACCCCTACAACGACTGAACCGCCCGGTGAAGCCCTGCTGCAGGTCCAAATCTTCAGACGCCAACGACTCCCTTGAGCTGGTGGCACCAACCAGTTCTCCCAAACTGCAAGCCAGGACTCCCTCCTCTGGTCGAATTTGCTGTAGAGATCTATAGTGAACCGGATATCCAGGAAGGTCTGACCCTGCATGGATTTTAAGGAGCGCACCTTTTATTTGTTGCTTTGCTCTGCTGCTAGTTTCTTCCCTGGGCAGTGCACCACCCTCCAGTCTTCCTACTTCATGTCAGTCTGATAGTCGCTTCAGGAACGGTGAGCCTGCAGGAACTGCCAGGAACGTCTGCTTCAGCTACAGCTTCTTCTCCATTTAAAGGTACTGTGCAAATCCGGTTGTTTGTTTTGTCCAGCCGCGGTGAAGGTGTGTGAAACCTTTCGCCAATCCGAAGGCTTGTTCTTCTCTACTCTTAAAACTAACTTTTCTGTCGACCAACTTTGTCCAGAGCTCTTGGCAAAGACTTAACCCCAAACTACCCTAAACTGTGTGATCTTTAGCAAAAGACTTTTGTCCTATTGACTTTGGCACTGAGCCTTTTTGATTTGAATCCCTCACTGTAGTTCCTCTTTCTAGATTGCCCTGCTTACTTACCTGTTGGTGCTGCTCAATTTTAGTCTAACTTTGTTTTTCACTCCCTTTTTAAATTGCTAGAGTTCCATTTTGCTCCCACTTCGTTTTGAGTTTAACTTGTCCAGAATCTATTAGGAGTGGTGTGGTGTATTAAGAGTGTTATTTTTCAACTGCTTATTTTAGTGAAATGTTTTACAACTGATGTGTAAATAAATGTATATTCTTTTACTCAAAAACCATGAGTCAGTGTTTATTTGAATCATAGTAATTGCTGTCCTTGGTGTAACTATTGATACTCCTCACTTGCTCTTGAGATAAGTCTGGCTGCTCAGCCATCACTGTGTAGTACGGGCTTGTGCCAAAGGTGAATTTGTACTGTCACGTGTAGTCTTAATTGTGTGTGGTGTTCCCAAAGGGTACTGAATATAATTCTGCCTAACAATGGTACATTTCACCATTCCTGCACAGTAGTCTAAGTCTTGCCATTTAAGTAAATGTTGGGAACAATTAGTGGCAATTGAAAGAAGATTCACTGTTACATTAGCATAACAATTTACTCCATTTATGTTACTGAATTTAAATGACCAGAGAGTTCTGTATGGGGATCGCAAAACACAGCTACTGTCAACACATTGGGCCTCATTGCACGGATGGCGGTGAACCATGGCGCTATTAGCGCCATGGTTCATGCCGGTAAAATACCGGCACCGCCTTGGTGGAAAGGGGAATTACCACCCTATTCCAAGGTTGGCGGGGCGGTAATTCCCCCTTCCACCATTGCCCTTCCCCATTCCCATTTTTGCCCCATAGGGCTCTATAGGAATGGGGAAGGCGCTAATTACGGTACCGCAAATTGCGGTACCGTAATTAACTCCCTGGTCCCTTTGCGGGTTGGTTTAACGGTTTTGCGGGTGAGAATAAGCAGTCTGGAAAATATATTTGGGGTTATTTTGTGGACAAAAGAGGGTCTGGAAAGGGTAGGGGAGTGGAAACATGTTGATATAGAGCTCTTTGTATAGGTGAAAAAAGCTATGCAGGTGCTGCTGTGCCTGCCATTAATTTATTTGGTCGCAAACGCTATTGGGATTGGAGGTGGGGGAATGGGTGAGTCTTGTTATTTGTAGATGTATTGTACATGCTTGTTATATGGTTTAATTCTATAGTGGTGGTTGTGGGCAATGGCCATATTATTGGTTACATGGCTGTAGGCCGTTTCCCCAAGAATCTGTACACTGACCACATACAGTATAATAATATGTGTATAGTTATTATAGGTACTGTAGGAGGAGTATACCATATTTGTACTATGGTGGAATTATATAATTGAAGTGTATATGGTATTTCTGATAGTAGGACAATTGAGGATAGTGCTCCTTGCTGTGCTCTCTGCTTTTCACATGGTCAACCATTCTATCCTCATCAAACGGTACATGATACCTTTAGCATCATGGACTTAGCAAAGGACTAGCTGACCTGTTCTCCTCACTAACCACCCTTCCCAATGCAACTGAGCCATTTCTACTCCACCACCCCACTTTCTACCTGCAGCATACCCCATGGTTCTATCATTTTATTGTGGCTTTTCAATATCTATTTCAACCCTCTGGCTCAACTGATGTTCTTCTTCTATGCTCATTTGCAGTGTTCTGTTATTGACACACAGCTTTCCTTAAACTTCACTCAACTAATATCTTCTCCTCTTTTTTTAACCCTGATTGCCTGACCGCCATCCAAGCATTATGTGTGGCTAACAATCTCTGTCACAATGCCAGTAAGACAGAGATCTTTCTTACTGTGACACTTGTGCCCTGTTTTCATACTACCCTCTGGGCGCCCTCTTTGGGCCCTCTACTTTCACCATCTTGTGAGGCCAAAAACCTTGGGGTCATTTTTAAGTCCTCTCTCTCCCTAAATTTTGGAACTTACAAAGAAAGCACACTTTCAGCTTCCCCTCCTTACAGGCATTCTACCATTCTCCACCTTCCCCCAGAAGCTCAATGTCTCTAGAGCACTGGTACTCTCTAGGCTGGACTACTGCAACAGCCTCTTCCTTAACCTTCTCCTTTGCTGTCTACGCCCACTTCGGCTAATCTAGAATAATAATGAAAGCCTTATCATATTGCTGCAGCCCTAAAATGTGTACATTGTCTACTGGTGGTTGCAAGGATGGAAATCAAGATCTTCTGTATCATTGACAAGGCTTTATGGGGCCTGGGACTGACTATCTCCAACTTTGTCTCCCTAAATAGTCCCCTGGTAGAGCCCTCTGCTCCTCTAACTTCAATTATCTTCTTGTCAAATGCGTTTTTAAACAGAGAGCCAGAGGCATGTCTCTCTCTTCAGCTGGTGCCTCTCTTTGGAACAGCCTTCCCGATCCTCTTATCCTTGATATGGACTACCTTAAGTTTTGTAAACTTCTGAATACTTTGCTTTTCTCTCTGTGTTTCACTTAATCCCTTCCCTGCTAACTCATACCACTGCCACTGAGACTGGTGGCCTGGTCTCTCATGAACCTCACATGTTCCAGGCCCTATATCTAGATGACACCAGTACAACACCTGTCTTCAGCACTGACCTTGCAGGTCTATCCCCTGGCAACTGTGTACCCCACCCATGGGACTCTTCTGCCCCAGCAGTTAGCCAGTGGCCTCCAACCTTGGCATCTCTTGGCACTTTCCTTCTGGGCTCCTATCAGCACTTGGCAATCCCTACTCCCCTTTCCATTCATGCACTTCTCCTGCTGCACAATGCATTTGTGCATTTATAGCAGCAGTGTGTACAGTTGTTTTGGATAAGCAAAGGAAATGGAGATGCAAAAGATTTCTAGAACATTGTTAAGTGGTAGTTGGTGTGTGGAAGTTTAATATGCTCATACAGTGATATGTATAGTTTTTGGAAGATATTGGTGGATAGATGTGTGACTGTTTGAAAGTAAGTAATGAGGGAGTGCTACAAACATAACAGTAAAAAGGGTAGACGGGCTGTCTTGTTTGATGGTGTGCACATGCAATCTGGATTTTTTAATGATGCATGGCCTAGAAAGGGGACTGTCGAGACGATGGATAGTCATAAAGGTCCATGGATGATGGTCCTTATTGTATGCTAGAGAAATGTATTTGAGACAGAAGATTGTTTCAGTGTTTTTTTCGTTTTCTCTAGTATACAATTATCCATTATTCCCATTAGCATAGTAGAAAATGCTAATGGAACTGATGGAGAATCTTATTGAGTCTAACTACTTTACTGAAAAATGTAAAGTAGATGAAGTCTATAAGCATATACTTTTTAGTTCTATTATTTAACTATGAATGATGGTTCCTAAAGGAACCTTTTTTGGTGCTTTTTGATTTTGAATGTCTTTTTTTTGCAGGAGAGGACATAAAGTAAGGTGAGGGAGGGACATGAGGGAAGGGGCACCAACCACAGATATGGAGGGACAGGTGGACAGGGTAAGATGTTGGGTGTGCGTTAAGAAACTGCTCACAAATGCAGTGTGATGTGTTGCAGTATATACAGAGTACTATTGTCTTGGAAAGATATGGATCAACAGCCTATTGTATGGCTTGCAATGTAGATGGCGGGATTTTGTGCCCCACATGAGTAGCCTGTGTGGTCGCAGTATTGGTTAAGGGATATTAGGTAGCAGAAGACAAAAAGTTGCAGAAAGTTCATAGAAGTGTCACAAATGTTGCCAGGAGGTGGGGAAGGGCACAGTTTTAACTTGAAACTTTCTAGATCTGCTGAAAAAATGTTGCTATATTGGGGGTAAGTATGATATTAGAAAGTTGTAGCAAATTAGGGGGCACTAGTAAAAACCCAGGAAATTCAGTGACAACAATTTGTTAAAGGGACGTTATGGTTAAGTTGCACTAATAAAAACCTCTGAAATTCAGTGACAAAACGTTGTCAAAGGGACATTATGGTACTCGTAAACCATACGTTCATTGTTAAATTGCCCTCTGCTGTCCAAATGGCACAAATGGCAAATTGCACCTCTGTGTCCTTCCACTTCAACAACAGCTATCATTTTAACAAACAATGTATCAGTTCTAAGTTGCCCTCGCTGTCCAAATGGCAAAGAGCACCTCCATGTGCCCTTCCAATTCAACAACAGTTATCATTTTAACAAACAGAATGAGTGTGGTTCTACACGTTCACCTCTACCTTCCACTATTGCAAACATTAGGAATAATTTCAAGTTACTTCTCTCCCTGCCCCCAATTCTCTTCACACAGGGCATGACAGTTCCAGTGACAATTAACAGTTCATTACCGGCTCAAAGTTTCAGTCTCTAAAGAGCAAAACGCTGTGGGAGGAATGCCTCCTCACAAGCTAAAACTGAAAGTAGGTGCTATAATTATGATATTACGCAATACTATGCCATCATGGGGACTCTACACTGGAACACGGTTAATGATTACGTTTCTACAAAGACACATCATAGAGGCCCATGTAATCAATTAAATGAACTTAGATACTGTTTATATACCCCACATGCCTCTCATTCCATTGGATACAAATATGTTTTTCAAATTCAAAAGACAACAGTTTCCTATATGTTTAGCTGTTCAATGTTTAGACCTTTCAATGACCATTAATAAGTCACAGGGACCTAACCCCTTCCTTGAAGCAATCAGGGCAGTTCCAGTATTGAAGAAGGCGGCTAGAAGTGACTGATGCTGGCCTTTAAGATATGCTAGAACAGTGCATGTTACGCTGGGAACATCTAGTATATATATATATAGGAAATCACAATACATTAGAGGCCACTGCTGCCAATTTCCTGAATCAGAATCAGAAATTGAAGATATGACCAGCACCTCAACAGAAACTTCAATGAGCAGCAACAATGACACCCTCATTAGACTACATTTGTTAAAAGAGATGAAACTTTTACACCAGGTACGCAAATCAACGCAGGGGAGAATCCAGAACACAAGCAAACCACCAGGACCCAACCCAACTCAACATGAAGAGGAAGAACTCAAAGGGACGCAGAGGAAAAAGGGCAAACAAAACAAAGTGATCAATCAGGAGGCCGTCACATTCTGTCTGCCAAGCTTGGAAGATGTAGCATCTGATGGAGCAGTGCAAATAGTCAATCTCTCAGACAGGACATTAACGGATATTGAAAGCAACGTGTTGGCAAAAGGTCTATCATACTGCCTCACCACAAACTTTGACGATCCACAATCCAGGATCAATCTATATTGCTTCATGATGAAATTGGGATGGGCAAAATATTATGCGAACAGTGATTCCAAATCAAAACACCATCAAACTCAGGATAAGCCATCAATATTAAGTATTTAAGAAATACCACCACTATGTATATTGGATTCACTGTACAACCAAGAGCCATCCACCGAAGAAGGACGAGGGAACTGCGATCAATGCGACATGACTCCACCAAGTTGCCCTGTGTTCCACATGTAATAAGAGAGCTCACTGACATTTATACTGCCCATTTGAATAACCAAAGTGCCCCACTCCCGAAACATGTAAACTACCCCATAGCCAACCAAGAACCTCCCTTCGTACTGCAGTTAAGTGCTATAAATTCTAACGTCGGAACTATTGGTGAGAACGTTGAAGATTCAATACAACATGAATTGCTCTCCTAATCCCCAATAATGTTTGCGACTGTGGTCTCTGACTCTTCACCTCTTTCAATAGTATTTTCGGACCGGCACTCTCGAGGTGAAGGAGCGTCCACCAGATCTCAATTAACATCACAGCAAACCCTGCCTCAGCCTACTTTAATGTCGATGAATCTGGCTATTACATCCCTGATTAAACTTTATGAGTCTATTGACCGCACGCAGAGCACACATCTCGACAATCTAAACAAAATCATTATGCAGCAAACTGAAACCCACTGCTTTTTGCTCAATTTGGAGCTTTCACAAGTAAACAATCGGCTAAAGGTGCCGCCATTTCGTTCTGAGATATTGATATTGATATTTTATTTCTATCGCGCTCGTATATAAGTACGACAAGGCAAGGGAGGGGAACAGAGGAGAACAAAACGGCAATCTTACTTGGCCCAGTGACATTGAGAATGTGCACGTGCATGGGGGAGCGGGAGGGGAAGGGGAAAAGTGCATGGAAGGGGGAGGAGTGGAAAGTGCGAAGCAAAGGAGAAACAGATCAATAATAATACATAAATAAATAATAAAGGCAAGTCTGAAACTAGTGCCCACAAGATTTACATGCACGCAGCACCGCAGCTTATCACGCCTATTGTATTACCTGCTGACTCAATTGTTGCTAACCCTAACAAAGTTTGTCTGCACGTAGCTACGCAGCTCAACACGCTGATTGCAATACCTGCTGATGCAATTGAGATACCAGACTCCCAACCTGGTATAACTGACACTACAACATCCAAATGTGTTTCTAATCCCACTGTCAATCTCTGCGCAAATTTGCAAGGGACAAAACTACAAAATGTAAACTGCTCAGACTCCCAAGTAAAATTTGGTATTTTTACTAAGTCAACTGCAGTGCTACCACAAAAAGCTAAACTCGCACAGCAAACGAAAAAAGCTAAAAATATCAAAACAGCCCCAACGCCATCGGGCTCCACCTGTAACATTTTTATAAAGAACTTGACCAAATCAAACAAGCAGTCTTTAGCTGCTAGGGAAGCAATTGCTCTTAAGTATCGTAAAATCACAACAAACAAAAAAATAGGTGAGAGAGGAAATACCACACAAACCACTTGATGATATAATTGCCGTAATTGAACCTCATGATCATCATATAGACAAACCTACCAATGTAGCTGGGCCACAGGAAGATCAAATTAAGTCCCATAACCAAATACACTTTCCTCCTCATAATGCAGACACTTCTTTGAAAATAAATCAAAGGCTTACTGACATTGGAAAACAAATTAAACACCATATTTCTGTCGATCCTAGCGCAGATTTTGTTCAGCTTCTAAAGACCACTGACAAGGAGCCTCATGTCACCTTCCTCCAATATTTGCATCAAAAGCCCAATAGGCAATTCAACAATAGGCAATTATTAAAACCCCCTCTACATTCTAAGGGATTTAAAACTAACTTTCAGACAGTTTTAATCTGATGCCGGTCGGATCGATCTGAAAAGTTTGATTTGAACTGCTCCTCTATACTTAATATTTTTGGAGAAATATATGCTCTAGAATATGTATCATCTTCTGACATAGATTTGGTAGAATTTCTAAGTGACACTGATTTAACATTGTCTCGACTATGGATTTGTTCGGGTGCTATCTTGAATCTCACATGGCAAGCAAGGCCCACAACATATGACTTGGGCTTTATACTCAATTAAGATTCCTTCGAACAGTATAGTACTTTTCTATCTGCTATTCCAGCTTCCCAACGGAACACCCAACTTGCTGGTGCTCCTGAACATCTTTCTTCCCAGAAACCAACTACTACAAAACCAACATCTGTAACAGAACACAGCCGTGTCTGTTTCCAAGCATGATGTCCTCCCCAAAACTCAACTTTAAATCTTATATCCTGGAACACCCGAGGTCATTCCCACCTTTTTAATTAGCAATGTAACAGTTTTTCTAACTTTGGTATTGTACTTTTGTAGGAAACGTGTTTATCCCTGACTCCCATTTGGGACGACCATACCATATCCATGATCTCTGCTGTTACACAGGCCTGTGGGAGCCCAATGTCGGGCCTCTTGCTGGTCACCAAAAACTCTAAAGGGTTAACCTTATGTGTGTGGGCAAGCTCAAATAATTATATTCAGCTTGTGAAAATATAAATGTTCCAACATTGCATAGCATTGGTTAATTCGTATTGGAAGCATCTAGCAATTTCTGATAATGATTTCTTGTGTGCTATGGAAGACATGTTGGGCTTGGCAAATGCAGATCAAGCAGTCACATCCATATAGCAAGTGACTTGAATCAGCATAGTCTCTTTGATAGCAAGTTATCTCATTCGCCTAGCTCGGAAAGGTGGAACATGTTTATGGCTAACCAGCAAATACTAACGTTTAACGGTGCTGTAGAGCGTGACGTTCCAGCCAAATTGACTTGGCGTCGTGGTACTCAACAAGGTGTTATAGATTATATTTACACAGATCGCAACCTTTTTTGCAGATCTTAACTTTTTCGATAATCAAGCACACTAAAAGTGATCATGACCAACTTAATGCATCATGGTCATGGCCAGTTCAAGCAATACACACGACCGCCTAATTTTATAATGCACAGATGAATGTGAGTAATGGTTGTAAACACCTAATACTGAACCCAGAGCGATTAGGCAAATTGTATGAACTGATGGGAGCTGGCTGTGCCGCTCCCTATCCTGAAGCTCATTACACATCAATCCTACATCTATTCTTGGAGGTGAGCAACCCATCTAATAAACCCACTTATAAGCACAGGCATAGTTTGACTACGAGCTCAAACACAAAAAACACAACTCAGGAGGGACATTCTGTGTGGATGACAATCACAGGGCTAATGCGATTAAAGCTCTTAAATCTAAATATGGAAATTCAGTGATATATAGGAGAGCCATTTTATATCAGCACGATGGGGAACAAATGCTTCAAGCATTAGCCTCCAAAAATTCAGGCTACATATGGCATTTATTGAATTTGAACTCTCTAACCTCCCAAGCCTCTATGCAGATTAATGCTGTTAGTGAACAAAACTGGATTAGTCACTTTACAGAACTTTATTCCATTACAGATTGTACTGCTTGCTCTTTTAAAATTCATAAAATCTGTCATCCGGGCCTTGTGTTTGATCTTGACGATATTGAGATGTACATCACCAAACTGAGTCGCTCCAGAGTGCCTGGCCCTGATGGGCTGTCTAATTGTGATTTCAAAAATAATCCGAAGATTTGGGCAGCAATCCTGTATAAGATTATTCAAGCTGTTCTGACAACTAAACGATTCCTAAATAGTGGCGTAAGGCTATAGTAATCCTAATTTTAAAAAAAGGGAATTGTCAGCTTCCAGGGAGCTATAGCCCAATAGCATTACTTAATTCTCCAGGCAAACTATTTTGTAGGCTAATACTGTGAGATCTATCCCTTTGGATCAATGATAATAAACTTCTTGATCCACATCAGACTGGCTTTGTCCCGGGCATGGGTACATCCATAAATCTCTTGACCATAACTGCATTTCAACAACAGATTATCAAGCCTAAACTATCACTTTACATGGCATATGTTGATTTAAAATCAGCTTTTTACTCGGTTAGTAGATCTCTCATGTTTCAAAAGCTATCAACAGTGGGCTGCCACAATAACATACTAAATTTGATCATCAAGCTACATACACATACATCCATGCATGTTAGACTCCCCACAGATGGTAAGCTCTCTGCGCCTATTGTAACTGATCGTGGGCTGAAACACGGCTGCATCCTTGCTGCGATGATCTTTCCTTTTTTCATCGCTGACATGGGCCATCTTTTCTCATCTATAACATCTCACTCACCACGATTGGGAACTCATACGGTGGCCTTGCTCTTTTACACTGATGATCTGCTGTTGTTGTCCAAAACACTGAACGGCTAGCAAAGATTACTGTCAGCATTGGAGGAGTATGTCAATTCAAATTATTTGACAATCAATGTTGAAAAAACAAAGATCTTGATTAACACTCCAATCAGGCGAGCCCATTTATGTAATTATAAATGGAGATTTGATGGAAAGGTACTGGACATCATCCAACACTCTAAGTATCTGGGTATCAACGTTAATAATCAACACACAGATGCCATATACCTTGCTGATTTAGAAGCCCCAATGCAAACTCCTATCTCACAAGCCCTGATCCTCAAATATAATCACCCCAATCATTATTTTCTATTCCAGAAAGTCATGGCCATAAATGTACATGGTTCTGAAACTAAACCACTGAAGTCCCAACAGCTCTGGTCAAAACTTGAGGGTACATTTTGGAGGAGAGTCCTAGTCATCCCCCAGAGTACCCCAGTCTCTATGGTGAGATATAAACTTAGTCTCTCCTCTCTCTATGCAATGTATTGCTGGAAGGTTTTGAGCTTATATGGTAAGCTAACTATGTGCCATCGATCTGCTCTTCTCATTGATGAGCTTGCTATGTATATGCTTTAAAAATCTGTTCCGTTGTAAGTGGCGTCTCCTTGCAACTGATCTAATGGAAGAGGCATGGATATCAGCAGAGACTCTTATTTTTAACCCTGTGAAAGCCAACAACAAATTGTGGCATATTGACTGGATTTCGACTCTAGACAAATATAAAAACTCATAAGAACTATAAGGAAATTGATTACATAGGTAAGAAATTCCGAGCAACAGAATTATATTTATTAAAATTGCCAGCTCCTCGCTATCATCTGACTTACCTAAGATATTGTCTAGATTTAGTAAGAAAAAAGCAAATCTTGCAACAACGTTGTCAAATCAAAAATGAAAAGAACTGCTGCTGTTTCTGCCTTATTCCAATGTGCAAGGAGAGCCTAAAACATTTGCTTACCGAATGTCCTAGCCTTCTGTCTAAACGAATCTTGCTATTCAAGATCCATTTTGATCATCTGTAAATCCTTACTTCAAAGGAACTATTGAATAGACTATTCCATTCACAATCTACGGCAATTCAGATAGCCATAGCCAAATTTATTATGCAGTTGAAAATAGAGGTTTGGCCTTACTGAAATCTGCTCCTTGGGCAGTGCTGACTCAATTTGCATGCCACATGAATGAGATCTTGCTGAAGTCTGCATTACTAAATGTGTGGTCTTCCTAGTATTTGTTTGAAATAAATACGTATTCATACCACATAGCATCTGTCTCTGTTAGATTTTGAAATAAGATGATTGATGTTAAAGGTTCTTGTATTTCTAATTGCTTTCTTAGTTTTCAGTTGTTCCTCTTTTTTTTCTTTTCTTTTTCTTTTGTTGTTGTAGTTTCTTGTTTTTTCTCTCTTTCATTATCTCTTTCTAATCTGAATGTTTTATCTAGGTTAATTGAAAAGTTGATTGTAACTATATCAATTAAATTTAAAAAAGAATCAATTAAAATAATATTTTCAATAAATGTCCAGTTCCTCATTATCACAGCATATTTGATCACAATGATTATTCTATATTCTTCTTCATACAATATATTTTGTGTTTCATCTACAGTTAACCAGATATTAATTATTAATCTTTTTGTGTTTTATATTCATTCAATTTCCATTCTGGTCAATCTATGCTTATACCTTATACCATTAATCTATACTGATGCATTGTGCCAATCTTGTCAATCTATGCTAATGCCTTATGACATCAATCTATGCTAATGCCTTATGCTGACACATTTTGCTTAGTGGTCAGTTTTATATCTCATGGACACTAGTGAGCTTCTTCAAGGTCTAGTTTCTCATCCATAACCAAGCAATATCATCATATTTAAGGACATCAATGAATTAGCCAACCCAATAAAGAGAAAACAAGACTCAAAAAAGGAAATGGCATGAAAAAGTTAATTTCACTCAATTGATATAAATGTCTTCACAAATCTTTACTTAATTATTTAATTAATATGATCAATAACTTTGGATTTCAAATGCACTACTCAGGCAGTCCTTCTCAACTCCCTGGAAAACACAAATATTTTATAATTAGGCGAAACCCCAACATTTGTATTTAAAAAATGATTCCAAAATTATAATTGTATCTGTCTGGTGTCTCTAAACCAATTTCATATCAACCAAATTAAAGCTCTAACTTTTTAAATGCATAAGATTCAAACTGCCTACCTAAATTATAATCCTGAGCATCTCTCATATTTTGGAAAACATCTACCATCAAAGATATTTGAATCCGTGCTATGCAGAATAAGCTACAACATCAAAAGGAAATAAGCAAATAATTAGGAATATTAAATACATATCTGTGCTCCTATTTACCATCATTCTCTCACTTGCTTGTATACATGTACACGTTTCCATCGTACTTCTAAAAAACACATTTCGGGTGGTTTTCACTCAATCCCACCAAATCTCAATTCAGATCTACTTACGATACATATTCCCCACCACACAAGAAGATACAAGGCTGCATGTTTTTTATGTCTCTCACTCTTCAACCCTTCATCCCAAAACACCAGCAGATGCAGTGCTCTCTATGAATCTGTTCTCTCTCACACATTTCTTTTTGGGACAGACTGGCCTATATATAGGTGGCCCACATGGTGTTGGGATGCAAATCCAATGCCCCTAACGTGAGAGAAAGTAAACGTTAAGAAAGTCTCTTTAGCATGAGATATGATCAGCACAGAAGGCAAGCCACCTTGCTATTGTGCACAACATTTAGGCCTTATGTCAAGCTGACAAAGGAATTGACGAATTTCTGATAGCAGTCAACAAAGAAATACAGAGTAGAAAGTGAAGCATTTAACATATTGAGAGTGCAAAGCTTATAAAGTGATGTAGGAGGTGACTTGTATGAAGCAGTGGATTAGAAGTAGCATAAAGTTATTAGCAAAGGAAGGTGACACATGGAACTTCCTATAGTTGAAAAGATGTTCATAGAAGCATAATAGACAATAGTTATAGAAAACAGTGAGGAGCATATAGAAATTCATATAGGCAGTCTAAAATAAAATGCATTTTGAAAAGCTGCATTTTTACAGTAGTTATAAAACTAGGCCACAGAGAAACATTCAGATTTCCAGTTGTAATACACACTTCATTCCTGCATATCTCAGATGCTGTAAGAGACAACGTTAAAACATTTCAGGGAAGATGAGAGAAGGAGTGCAGAGATTGGTTAGAAGAAGAGGGTGTAGCAGGTTCCCAAGCCTTAAAATAGAGCAATTATTACAAATAACATTCTTACATATTAATTAAAGCTTGCAAGGTGAAGGCCACAGTTATGTGAGAATGGGGTAGTATGCTGAGATGTGCGCCAGACGAAATTGATCAGGATGTATGAAAATGTATTCTGAATTTCAACAAGGGTAGCTCCACATTTAAACATCCACATTTTATCAAAGGTCTTCATTTCAACTAGGGCCAATTGTGTGTGACTCATGAGACTCAGGCTGCATCTAATAAATGTAAATATTGGAAATGCACAGAACACATGCTATAAAAATAAAGGTTTCGAATTGGACATGGCAGAACAGAGGGTTTAATCACTTTGCACCACTGCACTACAGTTGTGGGCTGAGTTACACTAAAATAAAAACATGAGACTAACATATGCTAATTTACCTTATCCATCTAACAGATCCCTATACAAGCAATCAGTGCAAATCAGTTCATGCTGGTTATATAAGCTTGCAGATTGATAAACCCAAAGCATTTGGGCTGTGCAAGGTTAGTTTGGAAATGCAATTAATTAAACGTGCAGAATTAAAGATTTCATACAGGTGCAATTTATGTACTCGGCAGGGTCAGTCCAGAGGGTTTAAAAAGGCTTGAAGAAGGGAGGGCTGGGTCTCACTATCTCGGGCTGCTGGACTTACACAATCACTCTCTGGAGTTCCTGGCTGATAGCCGTTTCAGAAGAGGTTTGCTGATCCTGGGAGATGTGTTCAGAAAGGCTTGCAGAGTATCCTGTGTGCTTTTTCCAAGCTAAGAAGGGAGTGTCTGACATCTAGACAGGGTCACTGGCAGTTTGGACACACACACATGATTAAAGATTATTTTGGTAAGTTAATTTAATGTGAGGAGCGAGCTAATGTGTGAATAAGTTGTGATCAGATAGTATAGAGTGGGAAGCTCATTTTTTAGGTGTTGCACTGTACATTGAATCCTTAAACATGCATGACTGTGTTTATATATTTTTGTCTATTCATTCAACAAAATTCAAAAGTGACTGAAGTTTAATCTCTGCCAAGACTTGTTAGGAGCTCAAGGTCAATTTCCACATAGAGCTGTCTACTTACCAAAATACACTGTCCTGAAGGCTCATTTATCGAAAATGTTTATTGTCGATTCCTGATTCCCTGATTCAAGGGACAAGTGAACATTTTGCATTGTATATTGTTATCTTGCATACATCTAACTTCTGATAAAAAAGTAACAATTCAAAAGCTGGATCATCTCAGAATATGTATTATTTGATCTGTGCTGGTAAAATCGGGCACTGGTTATTTTACACTGGGTTTAAGAAGGGCTATGTGTGTGTGTGAATGTTTATATTTCATTTACATGGTAAATTATTCTGAGATGCAAGCCAAAAGTGCATATTACAGTATTGTAAATAAAATACTGCAAGGGGATAAGTTCATTGTTTAGAGTGTACAAAATCCAGTATTTGTATATCATTAATGAACCCAGTATAAGAACAATTATCAGGCAGTACTCTAAAAATAGGCTCACCTCTATACCATGAAATACCAAAAATACCAGCAACCAAAAATACCAGAAACCAAAAATACCACCCTAAATACCTCCCACAGACAGGATCCACGCTGGTGGAAAAGTGCCTACATAAGATTGAACCTACAAGCACCTAACAACACAGGTGTTTGACTAAGAATATTGGAAACAAGGATGACCAAAAAAGCAAGAAGATGCTCGACCAATGTAGGGAATATGGCAGGGGTTCATGGAAGGGTGAGGGGTATATCAAATATTTTGCTACCCCCCTAAAACAAATATATTCACAAGATACAAAAACAGCCCACACTCACTCACACATACATGCACATTAAAGATGTGTACACTGTCTTGGAGTAGCATTCAAGAAGTGTTTCTTTGGAGGTTGTGTGTTCCCAGGATGGGAAAGAAAGGCTATGTCCCAGAAGGTGAAACATGTTTCTGAAGAGAAGTCACAATTTTAACTATCATTTGTACAGTCACAAGGCTGACACCGTTCATATGGTGCCAACATTTACGTCCCACGAGAAAGTCATGATGTGTTTCTATTTGTTGCTGCACTGTCTACCTCTGACAAAATGATTGGCTAATGAAGGGGGAATAAATCCACCATGGAACACTTGAGGTTGGGATAGCCAATGGGGAGAAGAGTTCTATATTACAAAAGGCAAGAAGATACACAATTAATGAAAACAAAGCAGTTTTGATAACCTGAGTATTAGGTCATAACTAAGAGGAGGTTACTGATTTGGTCCCGAGGTGTACTTTAGGCCAATAGAGCTTGATATTGTACAGATTTCTGTCAGGGACACCAACTACTGTCCAATCAAGTGAATAATAATGTATATGTATCTTGAAATATTGTTAAAGCTGTGCAGTCACTCCTATAAAAAACGCCATTTAATGATGATACGTTTAATGATGCTTAAATGATGCTTGTATTATTCCCGGCTGAGGCTGCATGTAATAAACCTTTGGTTTTCTTGCTACTCTTCACTTGTATTGCTCATTGGATTGATCTTTGTCTAATCAAGTTTTTGGGCATTCTTTACATTTGGTGACACGCAATGAGATTCAAGGCCCCTCGGAATGAGCTGGCAGCTCCACTGCTGCATCTCCTTTGGCAAGCGGCACCTACCTACACAGAGCAGAATCTGCACGCACAACGAGAAGGCCCACATTGCTGGGGTTGTCCAAAGGCTTACCTGATTGCTGGAGGTCTGGTGCTGCCACCAGGTTTTCGGGCCTTTTGAGGGGGAGAGACTGCATTGGTGGTCCTGGAAGAACATACAGAACTTGAGTACACATTGTCACAGGAACAACAAATGGGAGTGTGAGTATTCGGAGTGAGTGAGGAATGTGTGAAGCAGTGAACCATGTGGGGAATATCATTTTTTCCTTTACATTTTCAATTAGAATAAAGAAGAGGGCTCCCACAGAGGGGAGAGATGACATTACAATATTAGCATTAATGAAGATGTATTGACGTGCAGAGTCCCTTGAGAGAGGAGGGAGACCAGCACTGCTCAGAGAAGAAGTGAGGGTCTTTTAGTGGAGAGGGTGGCATCCCTCCATCATGAGGTAAGGGAGAGAGGAGAAATAAGGAAATCCTCCCCTCATTTTCCCCCTCCAGCATTATCTGACTTTTGACATGATAGTAGCTTGTTTTGTTCTTCTCCTGCTCCCTTACTCCAACCCCTCTTGCACCCTTCCCTCCTCTTGTTAAAATCTGGCACTACAACAATTATGTTTAGGCACAGTAATGTAGCTTCTTGTCTGTCTCATTCACCCTCCCACCCACCCCTCCCCACCTCCACTTTATTGTTCCTCACACTTATACCATCTGAAATGCTGTTAGGCCGATCATGAAGGACTGTAAGAATGTCACTATATCTCCCATGTTCCCTTCCCTGCCTTGAAGTGCTTTGAAACACTTTGTGTATATGCGCTATACAATTAAACCATCAATTCAATTCAATTCCCAGGCCCTCTTTCGGCCACAAAATAACCCTAAATCTGCTTTCCAGACTGTTTGCTCACCACGCTGTCCCATATCCAATATGGCAATCGTGTAAAAAAATCTGACGCACCTCACATTTAGCAACATCCATTCAGTAAGTCTGAGGACTGGACCCAGATATCACTACTTTCTTTTTACCTACTTTTTTGGCCATTTTTTAAAGAGAACGACTGCATAGATTTACACCAAATTTATAAAAGCATGCTTTCGTGACCAAGCCGCTGCTCCTGCAGCAAGTTTGATGAAAATCCATCCAGTGGTTGGGGCTGTAGGCGTAAGCAAAATATGTTTCCATTGTGTCTATGAGGATTTTAAAAAATATCAGACGCCCCATAACTTTGTCTCTCTCTTGAAGAAACCACACCAAACTTCACAGCATCATTCTGAGGCAGCCTTATACTTTTTCTGCAAAGTTTGGTGAAGATATGTCCAGAGGGGAAAAGTTATAAACACGCCCAAAAAGTACTCTTTCAGTGTGTTGAGCAACTTAACCATCACTACAGGGCCCCAACTGCAGCCTTTGTAATATTATAGTTATAGTGAGTCTGACTCCCATAGGAACCGCTTAAAATTCTATTGTTAATAACTTTTGATTTGAGTAATTGATTTGACTGAAATTACGAAAGTGGTAGGGACTCACAGCCCACCTAGACTACAACGTTTCATAAAGATACTTTAAAAAATAAGAAAGTTATTAAGAAGAAAAACATATTTTTTTCCAAAGTTGCAGACTACTTCCCATTAATTTTCCCATAGACAAATAAGGCAATTTATTTTCAAAGTGCAGATCCCAAACTGCTGGACGGATTTGGGCCAGGTCCAATACGACTTGGGCACAAAACTTGAACTCGCTATCTATGCTTGGTTTGGCGTTTTTCTGAGCAGATATTTTTTCAATATCTAATGTACTCAAAAACCTACTCAAAAACAGATAGCTATATTTCTGGAATTTAGCCAAAATGGGGTATTTTTAGAAATGAAACAGGCACCATCTTGTTTTTCTTTCGATGAGAGAGAGTTTCGAGGTTATAGTCGAGAATATGGGAAAATAAACATAGGTAAAATCCATTTGCAGGTTAAAAACATGCAAATGCCATCAGGCTAGAGGTGGGGTGGGGGTGACAAGAGGGCACCAAGCGACATTTGGGAGGTGGATGGGTCTGTGGACTTAGTTTGCAACACAAAGCTTTCTGTGGCCTCGGCTATAGCGGCCCTCTCAAAGCAAACTGCGTCACAAAAACAGCTTGTGTTGTGGGGGAAAGGGAGAGGGAAGGGGAGGTGAGTAGGCCATCTGGGGAGTGGGGGTAGCTGGCACAGATGATGGGGGCACTTGGTGAGGGCCTGAGGCGGCTGGAACATATTTTCTTTTCAGCCATTTTCCGATGTTCGTGGCTATATACGAGGCTATAAAGGACTATGGATAGCCAAGGGTATGCGTAATTCAGTACCCGTGGTTACAGTTTAAAAAAAAAGATAGTTCTACAGCTATAGTGACATTGGGGGTGAAAAAAGCAATGGCCACGGACAGTGACGCAATTGCCTTCCAGATTTCCCATCGATGCAGTAACCAGGACAGACTCTGCTTAGTTTCAAAGTGAAGAATGGGCCAGCCTCCTCAGGCCATGTTCCCCAATGAATGTGAAAGATTAAAGAATATCGAGGCTTAATACCACATAATAGAAATACGCCAGTCACAAGTCCAAAGGTACCATGTGCATTTATTAACAGGCAGCTGTCTGGCCCTTAACACCCCGCAATGTGTTCAAGCAGACACCGTGAGATGAGAGAGTGCTGTACATCTCAAAAACACAAGTATTTATACAGGTTTTCCACAATCCCGGAAACATCATCCAGCCCCTCTTTGTGTAATACATTTATCTAGGGTTAATAGCCTTTCCACATAACTAATTCATGTTTAAACATCTTTACACAGTTCATTGTTTTCCCTTAAACATTTCCCATGTTTTCCAAACATAAGACACAAAGGTAACATTCCTTATTTTACTTGCTTATATTTGTCTACCATTTGTTCTTGAGTTTAAAGTCAGCTTAGTTTCAAGGAGCAAAAAAAAAGATTTCTGCAAAAGCACATGTTCAGTTATTCATCATTCTACTTTACTGTTTGAACGGGGAAGACACTGTTGGTATAGATGGTATCTAAATTACTGATTAGTACAGATTTTGTTTAGCTCCAAGGTTCCGTCAGTGTAGGACAAACAATCCACCTCTGCAGCTTCAATATGATTATTTACGTTGACATCATGGAAACAGGACAAAGTTAATTTTGCTCTGCTGGAGCTGAAAACACAAATTGTAACATGGGACAGAAAGCAAGAGGTGATCAAAATGGCAGATAACTCAAAATGGCAGCATCGTCAGCCTGTTTCAGGTTCATTCAATGCGATTTACAGTGCGATGCAAATGTGCTTAGGCTAATGTTTACTATCAGGGGTATTCATGCAAAATATACTTTTACAAAAGAACCACTGTTACAAGGCCACTTATAGAAATGGGCCAGCCCATTTTTTGCTTTGAAGCTAAGCAGGGTCAGTCCTGCTTTGAAGCTTAGCAGGGTCAGTACTGGTTACTGCATGGGACCGAATGGGCATCCACATTATTGTTTTATTTTAAACTGTGTGACTGTCGGTCCTTGAAAGTTTTGCACTCAGAGACCATTTTTTGCATTTTGCAGAATTGCATTCTGGTATTTGTATTCTCCCAGTCAATAGTATTAAATATATGATTTTACAGCAACAGTGGGTTTCCCATCCCTGCAGTAACTGGAACAAACCCTGCTTGCTTCAAAGCCAGGAATTCATCATCCCTGTAAGGCCATGTTGCCATGTTGCCTAATAAATGAGCCCACCTTACAAGAACACTTAGAGAAATATGGCCTATGGGGCTGGATCCCTCCTACCTTTGAAACTAAGTAGGGACAGTCCTGGTTACTGCATTGATGGGAGACAGTCCACAAATCCCAAATGATGTGTGCTTTCTTAGTTTTAAGTATCTCATAATGCACATAATTTAAACTGTGCTACTGTCAGTCCTTGAAAGTTTTGCACTCAGAGCCATTTGTTGCCTGTTGCTGAATTAAATTCTGGTATTTGTAGTCTCACAGTCAAGATGGGGGAATGATGGGGGAATAATGCTACAGTTGCACTATTCTATGTGTACTTTTCAAGTTAGCTTTATAAAGCAGAATGTTGTTGAAAGCCAGACATGGGGGTGAGGAAGGCAAAGGATGAGAGGGCAAGTGAGTCATGAGTATTTGGCCATGATGTGGCACAAGTTTGCAATTCTGGACACTGGTACAGTTATTTTACGCTAACTGTGGCTGCTTTTCTGGGCACCAGCAAAGGACACATGTAGGTGGACAGCGTAACCTTTTCTCAGGGGGCGGAGGTTGTCAAGCTTGCTCAAGTATTTGGATACCAGGATTTTACTCATGTTGTCATGTTCCCGGTGCAGACGGTTACCCGCAAGACCACAAACACTTGTTTCGTATTGGGATTTTGTATTCCATGGAATATTTTACTACAGATTGCTGAGTTTAAAAGTTATGCACCTTTATAGTTTGCCAACATATTTATTGGAAGATGTCCTCTAAGTTATTTTTCTGGTGTTTGTTACTTTTTTTATAAATCCCATTGCTATTGTGTCAATTTATAAAGAGAAAGTCAATTGAACTACATTTGTATATTTCACTTTAAAATATATAGGGCCTCATTACACGATAGGCGGTAAGGGTTTCCGGGTACCGGTATTTTACCGGTACTGGTAAATCCTTACCGCCTTACTACGAGGTACCTTTGCGGGTTGGGGAATTTAATGCCTGCTTTTTGCAGGCGTTAAAAACCAACCCGCAAAGGGACCAGTGGAGCTAATTACGTAATTAGCACCTCCCCCATTCCCATAGAGCCCTATGGGGCAAAAATGGGAAGGGGGAAGGGCAATGGTGGAAGGGGGAATTACCGCCCCGCCAACCTTGGAATAGGGCGGAAATTCCCCTTTCCACCAAGGCGGTGCCGGTATTTTACCGGCATGAACCATGGCGCTAATAGCGCCATGGTTTACCGCCTACCGTGTAATGAGGCCCATAGTCACTTAGTGTACGTATATTCATGTGTGCCAGCTTTTAGATTTTCGCTACGGGGGCAAAAGTACCTGGGCATGTGTTATTCTTGAAGCTGATCATTTGTTACCATTTTCAGTGCTGCTTAATGCGGTTAGTTGGGGTTGTGCAATGTAGCACAACAGCCACCATATGTAGTCACTGTGCCGCCCACAATTCTGCAGTTGAAAATGTCAATGACCATTGCAGCACAGAGCAGTGATCAGATAGATCACTGTAGCCCGCATCACCCTACCCCACCGCCGTAGCCACTTACCTTAATGGCGGCACACACAGATGTTTGCCGACGACTTTCCTCAATCCCTTTGGCGTCAGTTTCCACCTACTTACGTGGGTCAGCGCTGGTGCTGCAGGGTCCTTTTTTTCTTTCTTAAAACTTTCTTGACCCCCGCTCTCCATTTAACGGTAGCCGGAGACACACAAGCAACCCCTGACCCCCTTTACCAAGACTAAGAGGAGCAGGAGACACCCCCGCAAACCCTGCTTCCCTTAGTCGCAGGAATGGGGGTTGACATGTTTTTACGGACCAGTTTCGTTCCAGGCGACATAGTATTATCGCAGTAATGGTACGATTCTGTCACCAAAAGACAAGCTTTAAAACAAGGGGGTTGAAGCACGCTGCATAAACAAAGTAAATGATCCTTGGCAAGTAAGTAAATCTCACTGCACATTGACTAAAAACATTGTGAGTTCTCAAAGCTTGCAATCATTTATACATAATAATAAAAAAAAGATATGTGTACATTCACAGTGGGTTTTCCATCCATGTAGTAACTTGGTGCGTCCCTACTTAGCTTCAAAGTGAGGAAGGGCCCAGCCCCCTCGGGCCATGTTGCCTAATAAATTAGCTGACCATACAAGACCACTTAGAGCAGCATGGCCTGCGGGGGCCGGATCCTTCCTCACTTTGAAGCTAAGCACAGTCGGTCCAGGTTATTGCATGGATGGAAGACAGTCCAGAGTCCCGAATGCTGTGTGTTTTCCTAGTTTTAAATATCTCATAACACACAGCATCCCCATCATTTCTTGTCAAACTGCATTGATAGATATGAGTGTTCAGGAGGGAATGTAGTGTTGAAACTTCTAAAGTAGGAAGGCTACCTTCCATGTTATGAATAATGGGTGATGCATAATGTTTTGTAATGAGCAATGTTTTGATGGAGAATTCGTAATGCTGATGTGATATGTTGGAATTGCTTCTTTCTGAGAAGTAGTCTTGCCGTTGCCTGTTGAACACTTAGTTTCCTCATTAGCTGATTTGGGATTCCGAGACAGAGTCTGTTCACATGGTCGAGCTTGGGTAGTATTAGATCAGTTATGGCCCTGGCCAATTGAATTAATGTTAAGTAAGGTAAGATGCTGTGTAGCAAGCAGCTCGGATCTGGATCAGTTCTGTGCTTTTTAAGGCAGACATGTGCAGATTTCAACTGAGCTGGTACTCTTCCATGCTGATGGATTCATTGATGAGCGATAAGAGGATCGTCATTAAGCGTGGATATTTCATGATGGATTTGCAAAGATTGACAGGAGATGGATCCTCAGGAGATCCTGATGGGTTGCATGAGTCGCTGGTAACTTGAGGTCCTCTGCAGACAGAAGGCAGAAAGACGATATAGTGGAGGTGATGGGAGCTGTTAACAGAAAAAATTTGGTGGCATGTGAGTGGGGCTTCCTTTATTGTGAGGTGATTCTGCAGTGTCTTTTGGTTGAAGTGTGCAGCAGTCTTTCCACTGAGCTATTTTGTATTTATGTATTTATTTATTTATGTACTTATTGAGCATTTGTATGGCGCCCATACAGCAGAAAGTGTTTCCAGGCTCCACAATACAAGGCGGTGGAGGGACAGGGAGGATAAACTACAATAAACGTCCTACCAGGCCTTGTGGCTGGGTTGGTGCTGGGGGGTTAAGTGCAGGGGGTAGCCAAAGGACAAGTGCACGGAGGGCAGATAAGGGGTGTGCTACTGCGAGGAGATGGGGCTGAACTAGACTCTGTAGTCTAGTTATGGAAGGGTTCCCGAAGGCAAGTGTTGGGATGGGGTGCTGAGGCAGCCTGGTCGAGGGAGAGTCTGCCCCTGTATGACTCAGAAGGGAACAGGCAGCCAGTTGCAGCAGCAGGGAGGCATTAGCAAGAAAGGGCAAGAGGTGTTAAGGTGTACGTCCCTGGGACGTTGCGTACCTGAGCTTCCAGGAGATGCACGTTGAGGTGATGCCAGTCTGTCGGTCGGTTGGTAGTACGAAGAAAGATGACGACAGAAGTCAGCCCCACTCTCGCCCTAATGGCACAGGGCTGAAGGGGAACCAACTCCTGACGCCAGAATTTAGGCGCTTCCCTGGATCTTAATGTGGCGCCAGAACAGTGCAAGCACTGACAGGGAAGGCCGTTCCAGTGTGGTACTGGGCTGGTAGATGTCAGGTCCGGATGTAGTAGCGAGGTGTTGAAGGATGCTGGAATCACACTTGAGCAAATGCCGCAGCTGGAGGCGTAAGGCCGACAGGATCAGGCAGAGGAAGGACAACTGAGAGGGGAAACCCCCAAGCCAAGGGACCCCAGACACCAAGGGCAGACAGGGAACATTGACTCAAGGCAAGGAGGGTAGGAAGAAAGGAACAAGGGAGAGGCTGAACCCCAGGGCAAGAGCAGACGGGAAAGGGATCCGACCCCCAAACCAGGCAGGAAGGAGGCAAGGAACAGGAACCCTACCCAGCAGGGCAGGGGAGCAAAACAGGACCAACTGAGCGGGTCAAGAATTCACAAGAGCGATGCGGAGGGTGAGGAACCAAGCCGCGTTGAGACACGACTAGTTCCTGACCCGACCGCACTATAAGGAAGTCCCCGTGAGAGCGAGGCTGGGAACGCAATGCCTCCTCGCGCAGGTAGGAGGTGTCCTAACACTATGCCCCCTTCCAGAAAGACCTGGGGCCCCAGGCTTCCAGGGATGACGAAGATAGAATTCACGAACCAGGCGTGGAGCATGCATATTATTCTGAGGTTCCCATGTCCGATCACAGGCAGGATAGCCCTTCCAGGCTACCAAAAACTGGAGCACACCCCGTTGGATACGTGAATCACAAATCTCCTGTACTTCAAACTCTGGTGTGCCTTCCACATCAATAGCAGAGGGACGAGAGCCAGGACAACCATAGGGATCAGGTAGGTAAGGCTTCAATAAAGAAACATGAAAAACGGGATGGACCCACCAGGAGGACGGTAACTGCAACCGAAAGGCCACAGATGATATCCGTTTCGTGATCCGAAAAGGACCAAAGTAGTGTGGAGCAAGTTTAGTGGGCAAGTTACGGACAGGTAAGTTCTTGGAGGAAAGCCAAACCTGAACCCCTACCCGCAAAACGGGTTCACAGCTCTGCCATCTGTCTGCCTGATCCTTCATGCATTCGCGAGCCCCAGCAAGAACATTTGTGGCCAAGGTATCGATCTCCTGGATCTTGGTCACAAGCTGGTCAGCTGAAGGTATGGCACTGAGCTGAACTGGACACAATGGCAAAAGCTTGGGATGCAAACCAAAAGTACATTGATACGGACTCATTCCAGTAGCTGAATGTACCGCGTTGTTATAAGCCACCTCTGCCATATCCAGATGAGTTGACCAATTGGTTTGGGTGGCGTTGGTGTAACAGCGCAGGTACTGCTCCAAAGTCTGGTTTGTACGCTCAGTTTGGCCGTTAGTGTAACAATTAGGTACTCACGAATGTCCGGAAACAGCAGAGGTGTAGAATTGGCTCTGAAGTATATAGGTAATTCCCCCAAAGTGTTCAGAGGCCAGAAAACTGGACTCAGTGCACCCCGGGGGCAGTACCCTTGGGAAACCTTCGTGGGGAAGAAAACCCAATTCTGTCTCATAGAGGATGGTGTCTCCAAAGTAGTTGTGGAAGAATGTTAAGTACTGCAGGCTGAGGAAGGAGCGGTTCCAGGAATCCGCTCGGTGAGAAAGAGTCGAGCTGCGACGTGGGTGGAAGCCCGAGTACAGCAGGCTGAGGAAGGAACGGTTCAGGAATTCGCTCGGAGAGGAGGAGTCGAGCAGCAACGAGGAAGGAAGACCGGTCATGCTCAGTGCTGTAGAAAAGGAGTAAAGGTAAGGAAGGAAACGAGGTAAGAAATAGCGTAGAAAAGAAACCTTACACGAGTGAACGGGGCAGGAAAGCAAGAAGAGTAACAGGGAATTACGGAAGGTAATGAAAAGGTAGAATAAGTCAAGGCGGAGCTCAGAGAGAGTGCGCAGGGCGCAGAATAGAGGAGGAGAGGCTTAGAGAAGTCTCAACGGTTATACAGCAGAATGCTAGAAAAGGCACCAGCGCAAACAGCGAGGTGAAGCGAACAGAAGCGACGGGTCTTGGCCAACCATAAAGAGGAAGATATAGAAGGGACAGACGCGGTCGCCATGTTGGAAAAAACTAGAACGGTAATCGTCTTGTGGCAATAGCGCTGATAAGCCGCCTTCTTGAGTTCCATTGTTGGTATCTTGAATGGCTCCTTCTCCATTTCCGCCAAGCGTGTCGAGCTGAATTCCTGACAGTATGCCCACCCCGTGGGGTGATTGGTCCAGGTTTCCAGGGGTGAGAGCGATGGAATTGGTTTACCAGTCTTGAGGCATGAAATGATGAAGCGTTTTCCCAAGTCCTGTCTGATGGATTGTAGCCTTTCCAACCAATTAGGTATTGCAACTTTCCGTGATAGTATCTGGAGTCGCATATTGCTGCTACTTCGTACTCAGGACCATCTTGAGTATCCACTGGAGGGGGAGTATGATTGAAGCCCCTATTGAACCTATCCGGTATCTGTGTCTTGACTTGAGAGACATGAAAAACATTATGAATCCGGTGCCAGGATGACGGGAGACAGAATTTATATGCTACCTTCCCGATGGCCTCAATAATGGGAAATGGTCCAAAATACTTGGGTGATAGTTTCGATGGTACCAAATGTTTAGGAAGGTATTTAGAGGAGAGCCATACTAGATCCTTAGTTTTGTAAGTTGGTTCCTGTGAGCGTTTCTTGTCAGCTTGTTGTTTTACCCGGTCTCTGGTTTCAGAAAGGGTAGCAAGGGCTGTAGCATGTCCTTTCTGGATGTCGGAGACTAATTCATCTACCGCTGGGATTTTGGTGGATCGAGGAGTTACGGTAGGGAAACTGGATGGATGGAATCCATATGTGCATAAAAAAGGTGTCATTTTGATGGCTGTGTGAAAGGAATTATTATATGCGAATTCAGCATATGGTAGAAGAAGGCTCCAGTTGTCTTGAGCAGCTGACACAAAGCAATGCAGATACTTTTCTAAGGATTGATTTCATCTCTCCGTTTGCCCATTGGATTGTGGGTGATACCCAGAGGTGAGGTTTCTTTGTATATCCTAAGGTTTTGCATAGTATTTTCCAGAAGGAGGAAACATATTGTGAACCTCTGTCAGATATGATGTATTTTGGAAGTCAATGGAGATGGAAGATAGTTTGTAAAAAACAGGATGCCATCTGAGCTGCTGAAGGCAATCGGCTCATGGGAATGAAATGTGCTAGTTTGGTCAAAGTATCTATAGTCACCATGATGGTTGTATTGTTTGCAGAAGGTGGTAAATCTACAATAAAATCTGTAGGTATGCACTCCCATGGTTGAGTGGGAAGCTTAGGTTGTACCAACCGCCCTGTAGGCAGATGTCTAGGAACCTTAGATTGTTGGCAGATGGAGCAAGAGGAAACATAATCCTTGACGTCTTGTGTTACTCCAGGCCACCAAAAGTGTCTATTGATGAGTTCCAGGGTGGTTTTGATTCCTCTGTGTCCTGCGACTTTATGGTCATGACACATATGTAATACTCTCTTTCTTGGTATACCTT
Source organism: Ambystoma mexicanum (assembly GCF_040938575.1). Taxonomy (NCBI): domain Eukaryota; kingdom Metazoa; phylum Chordata; class Amphibia; order Caudata; family Ambystomatidae; genus Ambystoma; species Ambystoma mexicanum. Next base: position 929,008,585 of record NC_090929.1, on the reverse strand, counting down.
CAGGTATGTATAGTTGGTTAGCTCGAAAGTAAAGTCCATCTTCCATTCTCAGGTCATGATCACTGATTTCTTTCTGATTCAGTTCTTGGCATTGTTTTCGTATAGTTTGAAAGTAAGAGGATACATGGGCCCTCATTACGACCCTGGCGGAATCCGCGGTGCTAAATGCACCGCGGAGCATGGCGGAAAGCCGCCGATAGCGCCATGGGGGTTGGCGGATTTACCACCCCATGCCGACCTTGGCAGAGCGGTAAATCCCCAATCCCCATTTTACCCTTCCCCATTCCCATTCTTGCCCCATAGGGTATAATGGGAGTGGGGAAGGAGTTAATTACGCCGCCGTAAAGTACGGCGGCGTAATTAACAACGAGGTCCCTTAGCGCCATGGTTTTCTCCGCCCGGTAAAACCAGGCGGAGAAAACCTCCATGGCGCTAAGGGAACTCGTAGTACGGCGGACGGGTCCGCCGCGATTAGCGCTGGCGGAAACCCACTCCGCCAGGGTCCTAATGAGGGCCATAGTATAGAAAAGTGGCGTGTGACCACATCTTTTCCGGGAGGAATGATAAAGTATTGTGTGAACTTCTGGAAAGAGCATCAGCGATTTGATTAGTGGTTCCCGGTATGTAAGTAAGGACGAAGTCATAGGATGAAAAGAAATATGCCCAACGAGCTTGTCGACTGTTTTGGCACTGCATGTTTTGTAACACTCTCAAGTTCCTGTGATCTGTACGAATTTGAACAGGATGTTGAGCCCCTAAAAGGAGGTGTCTCCATTCCTGGCAACTCCTTTTTATAGCTAACAGTTCTTTTTCAAGTACGGTATAATTGCGTTCCGATTGTGTCAGGGATTTTGACATGTAGGCAATCGGATGTTCGATCCCTTCTTTTGAAACTTGCTTGAGTACTCCTCCTATGGCTGAATCCGAAGCACCAGTTTCCAATATAAAGGGTTTTGTCTGATCTGGTAACCGTAAAATCGGTGCTGTAGAGAAGGCTATTTTGAGACCTTCAAAGGCTTTCTGAGCGGTTGCATTCCACTCAAAAGATTTTCCTTTTTGAAGAAGAAGAGTGAAGGGTTTGATGATTCTAGAAAAATTTGGAATACATTTTCGGTAGAAGTTAGTGAACCCTAAAAGCGGCTGTACCTCCTTTACGTTCTGAAGAGGTTTCCATTTGTAGATGGCTTCTACCTTCCTTGGATCCATGGCAGCTCCTTCTGCAGATAAAATGAAACCCAAATACGGGATACTGGGTAGATGGAATGAGCATTTTTCAATTTTGGCAAACAATCGATTTTGATGAAGCCGTTCTAGAACTTCAGACACATGGATAATATGTTCTTGTAGATTGTTAGAAAAAATGAGGATGTCATCCAAGTATACGATTAGGGTATGAAGGAGTAAATCCGCAAATATGTGATCTACAAAACGTTGAAAGACTGAAGGGGCATTTGCTAGCCCAAAAGGCATCACCCGATACTCATAATGTCCGAAAGGCGTGCGGAAAGCTGTTTTCCATTCATCTCCTCTTTTAATTCTGATCAGATGATATGCCCCTCTAAGGTCGAGTTTTGTAAAGATAGTTGCGCCTCAGACAGCTTCCAGAATGTCCTGGATAAGGGGCAGTGGGTATCGATCTTTGTATGTAACTTTGTTTAGGCCTCTATAATCTATGCAAGGACGAAGCTCTTTACAATCTTTTTTGGGGATAAAGAAAAGTGAAGCACCTGCAGAACTTTTAGACTCTGTGATGAGACCATGACGCAAGTTGGTTTGTAGGTATTCATTTAAGGCAACTTTCTCGGGAATAGAAAGAGTGTACATGCGACCAAAGGGTACTTGCGCATCTGGTAGTAAATTGATAGAACAATCGTCCTTTTTGTGGGGTGGTAATTCCTTGTATTCATCATTTGAGAAAACAGAGCTGTACTTGTGGTAACATTCCGGAAGTAGATTCAAGTTGGATATGGTAGATAATACCGGGTTTTTGTCCGGGGATGCAGTTGTAGTATACAAGCCCACCACTCCTTTGGGTAGGCAAGAATGCAAGCAGTGTTCGGAACCCAAAAACAATGTTCCTGCAGTCCAATTGATGAATGGTCATGTTTAACAAGCCATGGGAGACCCAGTATAAGTGGATAATGGGCGGCCTTTATCAAATCGAATGATAACTCTTCTTCATGTGTAGAATTCTTCATGGTGAGAATAGTTGTGTTTTCTTTAATGGGTCCTGATGATAAAGGGTGTCCATCTACTCCTTCCCCTGGCAGACTCAGGATTTTAGCCACCCGGGGTATGTTGTTTCTGAATGCCCATTCAGAATCCATAAACAATCCCGCTGCACCACAATCTACTAAGGCGGGTATTTGTTGGATGTGCTTGTCTAGGAATTGAAGAGACACATTGATTACCACCATTTTATGGTGAGTTGAGGTTGTTTCCTGGGAACTTTGTACCAAAGACCCACTCATGGTTCCCTTCATGGGTGGGAGTTGTCGTTTCCCTGACGTCTAGGAGTAGTCAGGTGACAATCTTTTAGAACATGTTTATCGGAACCACAATACATGCATAATCCTAATGTTCTTCTTCTTTGTCTTTCTTCCGGTGTTAACGGTCCACGAGCTACACCCAATTGCATAGGTTCCCTGGATTCTTGGTTCTTACTGGTCCTAGGAATATCCGACTTGTAAGGTCCTAGCGGTGGACGTGATTTCCCCTTCTTTCTTTCTAGGTTTCTTTCTTGTATGCGGTAATCCAACTGGAGTACTAATGTAACCATTTCCACAAAATTATGAGGTCCAGGAACTCTAGAGACTTCGTCTTTAAGTTCTTCACATAGATTCCAGCGGAATATGGTCAGGAGGGCATCATCAGCCCATGCCGTCTCATTGGCTAATTGTTTAAACTTTGTGATGAAAGTTAGGATATCAGTGTTCCCTTGCTTCAGATCTAATAGATTTTCTTGTGCTGACACCACTAATTCTTTTCTCCCAAACATGGCTTGCAGACTGTTGGAAAATCCTGCGTAGGAATCCATTAGCTGATTGTTGGTGGTGACTAGTGGTGTAGCCCAGGCCAGGGCGCTGCCGGCGAGATTAGATATCAGAAAACTTACTTTAACTCTATCGTTTGGAAAAAACGAGGCTTTCAATGTGATTTGCACCAAACAAGAGCCCAAGAATTCTTTTAGTCTTTTAGGGTTGCCATCGAATTTTCCCATGGGTAATGATCCTGGAGGGATCTCTGACCTGTTTGCAACCATTTGCCTCAACGTAGCATTTTCGTTTCTTAACGTCTGTACTTCAGTATTGAGACTCTGCATGGCTGCCATTACTTGTTGCATCTGCTGTTCCATTTTTTGTTTCCTTTTTGGGCGTCGCTTTCTGTAACAATTAGGTACTCACGAATGTCCAGAAACAGCAGAGGTGTAGAATTGGCTCTGAAGTATATAGGTAATTCCCCCAAAGTGTTCAGAGGCCAGAAAACTGGACTCAGTGCACCCCGGGGGCAGTACCCTTGGGAAACCCTCGTGGGGAAGAAAACCCAATTCTGTCTCATAGAGGATGGTGTCTCCAAAGTAGTTGTGGAAGAATGGTAAGTACTGCAGGCTGAGGAAGGAGCGGTTCCAGGAATCCGCTCGGTGAGAAGGAGTCGAGCTGCGACGTGAGTGGAAGCCCGAGTACAGCAGGCTGAGGAAGGAACGGTTAAGGAATCCGCTCGGAGAGGAGGAGTCGAGCAGCAATGAGGAAGGAAGACCCGTCGTGCTCAGTGCTGTAGAAAAGGAGTAAAGGTAAGGAAGGAAACGAGGTAAGAAATAGCGTAGAAAAGAAACCGCACACGAGTGCACGGGGCAGGAAAGCAAGAAGAGTAACAGGGAATTACGGAAGGTAAGGAAAAGGTAGAATACGTCGAGGCGGAGCTCAGGGAGAGTGCGCAGGGTGCAGAATAGAGGAGAAGAGGCTTAGAGAAGTCTCAACGGTTAAACAGCAGAATGCTAGAAAAGGCACCAGCGCAAACAGCGAGGTGAAGCGAACAGAAGTGAGGCGTCTTGCCCAACCATAGAGAGGAAGATATAGAATGGGCAGACGCGGTCGCCATGTTGGAAAAAACTAGAGCGGTAATGGTCTTGTGGCAATAGCGCTGATAAGCCGCCATCTTGAGTTCCATTGTTGGTATCTTGAATGGCTCCTTCTCCATTTCCGCCAAGCGTGTCGAGCTGAATTCCTGACAGTTAGTCTGTTGGTGATATCCAGAACAGAGGGCCCGCTGAACATCAAGGTGGCGGCAGAGTTGACTCCAAAAGGATGAAATGTATTGAGATCCACAATCGGTAAGTATCTTCTCTGGAAGCCCATGCAAACGGTATATCACGTGAAAGAATGCCTGTGCCATCTGAACTGCAGTAGGAATCTTAGAAAAAGGGAGACAATGTGCCATCTTGGTAAAACAGTCAATGACAACCATGATACAGGTGTTGCCTTCAGACAGAGGGAGATCTACGCTAAAGTCTGTAGCGATGGTATGCCAAGAATAGGGTGGCATTTCTGTGGGTTGCAATAATCCCAAAGGTCTTCTTCGTGGTATCTTCATTTGGGTACAAACAGGACAGCTCTCCACATAACGCCTGGTATGGCTAGCCCACCCCAGCCACCAGAATTGTATGCTATCAGCTCTTGGGTAGATCGAATGCCTCGATGTCCTCCAATCTTGGAATCATGGAATCCCTGTAAAATGGCAGACCGTAGTGCGGTAGTGGGAAAGTACAATCTGTTATTGTAATAGAGCATACCGTCCTTTTCACTGATCAGAGGCATTTTCAACAAAGTCAATCGTTCAGGACTGCCCAAAGTGTCTCGGGCAACAGAACACAGAAAGCGTGAGATGTGCAACAAAAAATGCTTCGAGGCGAGAAGGGACTGGTCCAGATGGTTTTGTTCGATGTCGTCTTCAAGAGAGTGAGAAAGTGCATCCGCTTTCAAATTCTGGGTACTGGGAATATAGGTAATGGTGAAGTTGTAGTGGGAAAAGAAGAAGGCCCACCTAGCCTGGCGGGAAGTTCGACACTGTAAAGAACGAAGATACTGCAGGTTGCGTTGATCAGTACGGACTTATAATGGATATCTTCTGCCCAATAAATGGTGTCGCCATTCTTCGAATGCTGTTTTTATGGCCAGGAGCTCCTTCTCGACGACTGCATATTTGCGTTCACTGGGATTCAGTTTGCGGGAGTAGTATGCCACAGGGAATTCCATCTCTGAATCGTGGTCCCTTTGTAATAGAACTGATCCCACGGCAATGTTGGACGCATCAGCCTCCACAATGAATGGTTTCTGTTCATCTGGGTGATGCAAAATAGGAGAAGTGCTGAAAGCTTCCTTAAGACTCCTGAATGCTGCCGTAGCCTCGGACTCCCACACAAATGGTATCTTGCTGCTTGTTAAGTGTGTCAAGGGGGCCGTTAACTGGGAAAAGCGAGGAATGAATCGTCTATAAAAATTGACGAATCCCAGGAAGCTTTGCAGGGATTTCACATCGTGAGACAGCCTCCACTCAAGAACAGCTTGTACTTTAGCTGGATCCATCTGAATGCCAGAAGAACTGATTACGTAACCGAGAAACTCAATGCTGTCCTGGTGAAAAAGACATTTCTCAGCCTTGGCAAAAACATGGTTGGAGGACAGTCTGCTGAGAACTTCTTTCACATGGGAGACATGGTCCTTCCGGCAAGAAGAAAACACCAAAATGTCATCTAAGTAAACCCAGACGGTACTGCCAATCAAGTCTGAAAATATCCCATCCATGAAACGCTGGAAGACGGCTGGGGCATTACACAGGCCAAATGGCATCACCCGATATTCGTAATGCCCAGATGGAGTCTTAAAAGCCGTCTTCCATTCGTCCCCAGGTTTAATCCGCACCAAATGGTAGGCCTCACGAAGATCCAACTTGGAGAAGACACGAGCCGTGCACAGAGATTCTATGATGTCTCGGATCAAGGTTAGTGGGTACCTGTCCTTCCGTGTGATGTCGTTCAGCTGTCTATAGTCCACACAGGGACGCAAGGAGCCCTCCTTCTTCTTAACAAAAAACAGTGGGAATCCTGCCGGGGACTTGGAGGGAGTGATGTATCCCTTACGCAGGCATTCCTCCAGGTATTCTTGAAGTGTCACTCTTTCATTGGGAGACAAGGAGTAAACTTTTCCGTGCGGAATGACCACGTCAGGTAGCAACTTGATGTAACAATCACATGACCTATGGGGAGGCAGTGGTATGTTCCCGGGTTCCGAGAACACATCTTGAAATGCAGCATATTCCAACGGAACCGATTCCAGAAAGCAAACCATAGATGTTATGTCTCTTTCAACGCTCATTGTAGCTGTTAGGGGCCTTTGAACAGCCCTGGCTATATAGCAGTTCTGAACACAATGAGTGGAATTGAAAGTCAGGGTTTGGGTCCCCCAATCAATCTTGGGATTATGCTGCAATAACCAAGGTAACCCAAGAACAATGGGATACACAGGTGACCTGATCACATCCAATGATACAATTTCCTGATGTCCATCAATTTGGAGCTGCAAGGCCCCAGAGTGTTGTCGAATTGGTCCAGAAGCCAACGCAGTTCCATCGATGACTTACACAAAAGTGGCACATTCCTTGGTGAGAAGAGGTATGCCTTTCCTGACAGCAAAATCAAGATCCAAATAATTACCAGAAGCTCCACAATCCAAGAGACCGAATGTTTCCACTGACTTATTCTGCCAGGATACTCCGAGCTTCAATACCATCAGGACCACGGGCTGCATGGGTTGCAGTATTGCTTCAGAACCGGGACGAACAGTTGTAGGTGAAAGGCCCGTCGTCACCTTCCAAATACACAACAGGCCCTTCAGTTTTCTGACTTCCTCAAGGGTCGCGGGGGACAGGTTCCTAAATAGTGACCTGAAGCTCCACCATATGGACACAACCGTAGATCCCTCCAGCGTTTCTTCTCAGCTTCCATCAAGGGTCCTCTTACTTCGCCTAACTGCATAGGTTCTGAACCGATCTCGGAGGTTTCAGATACCACCACTGGCATTAGGAGAGGTCTTGGGAAGGTTCTTTCGTACCACCGTCTTTCACCCTTACGTTCCGCCAATCGATGGTCAATCCGTAGCACCTGGTCTTGGAGGGCTTGTAAGGTGTCTGGTTCCGGTATATGGAGTAACTCCTCTTTATATTCTTCCCTCAGTCCTCGCCGAAACAGAGTTTTCTGGGTTATTTCCAGCCATAGGGAATCAGTGGCTAGCTGACGGAAACAACTGATATAGGTAATGATGTCACTTGATCCTTGGCTTATATCCACCAACTGGTTCTGTGCTGAGGAAGCCAGATTGGGAGACTGAAAAACCTCCGAGAAGGCCTTCTCAAATGCACCGAAATCACTAAGAATAGGACTGTTAGCTGCAACCAAAGGTGCTACCCATGCCAGGGCATTTCCAGGTCAAGTTTCCCAGAATGTAACCTATCTTAGCCTTGTCTTGACTGAATTGTGAGGATCGGTACATGAAATGGGTCTTGCAATGGTTGCAGAATTCAGCCACGCGTCTGGGATCACCATCAAACTTCAGTGGTACTGTATGGGCCATGGCAACCTCTGCCTTTGGAGTAGTACCTGCTCCATGAACAACCATCTGTCGTAAGATTTCATTCTCTTGACGTAGAGCAGTCTTCTCCAGTCTCATGGCCTTAACCTCTTCTCGAAGTTCCTGGGCATCGTCCATCTCGGAATTGGAACTAGTAGTCAGGTGTCTCAATCTGTTAAGGTGTATATCCCTAGGATGTTGCGTACCTGAGCTTCCAGGAGATGCAAGTTGAAGTGATGCCAGTCTGTCGGTCAATTGGTAATACGAAGAAAGATGACGCCAGAAGTCAGCCCCACTCCCGCCCTAATGGCACAGGGCTGAAGGGAAACCAACTCCTGATGACACAATTTAGGTGCTTCCCTGGATCTTAATGTGGCGCCAGAATAGTGCAAGCACTGACAGGGAAGGCCGTTCCAGCGTGGTACTGGGCTGGTAGATGTCAGGTCTGGATGTAGTAGCGAGGTGTTGAAGGATGCTGGAATCACACTTGAGAAAATGCCCAAGCTGGAGGCGAAAGGCAGACAGGATCAGGCAGAGGAAGGACAACTGAGAGGGGAAACCCCCAAGGCAAGGGACCCCAGACACCAAGGGCAGAGAGGGAACAGGGACTCAAGGCAAGGAGGAAGGGACCAGGAGCTGGACAGGAGGGTAGGAAGAAAGGAACCAGGGAGAGGCTGAACCCCAGGGCAAGAGCAGACAGGACAGGGATCCAACCCCCAAACCAGGCAGGAAGGAGGCAATGAACAGGAACCCTACCCAGCAGGGCAGGGGAGCAAAACAGGAACAACTGAGCGGGTCAAGAATTCACAAGAGCGATGCGGAGGGTCAGGAACCAAGCCACGTTGAGACGCGACTAGTTCCTTGCCCGACCGCACTATAAGGAAGTCCCCATGAGAACAAGGCCTGGAACTCAACACCTCCTTTCGCGGGCCTCCGGCGCGAAAGCGAGGCTTGCAACGTAAGCTTAGCACCGCCGCCCAACTGCGAATGCGCGGATCCCGGGACATGGCGGAATGAACCTGCGCAAGGCAGCGTTCCAGGCACCAGTGAACCCCGCCAGCGAAAATGGGGGTACATCCTCCAGGGTCGGGCTTGACCAGGGGAACCCCTCGGGGGCTGGCTACAGGTAGGAGGTGTCCTCACAAGGAGGAGGAAAAAAGGAAGGTCTTGAGGAGCTTACAAAACTTAAGGAGATGCGGCTCAAGTCTGAGTTGGGCAGGGATGCCATTCCAGAGGGAGGCTTCTGTTGAAGAAAGAGATCTACTCCCACTCTATTCTTGGAGACACGTCTGACCTGCACAGAATTAGAGCTAGGGGACCGAAGGACTCTAGCAGGGAGGCATTTAGGAAGAGAAAGTTGGATGTCGCATGATCCCAGGCCCCAGAAATCCTTGTGGATGATGCACATGGTCTTGAATTTGATCCTTGCAGCCACTGGGAGGAAGTGGAAGGAGAGGTTTTGGGGCTGTAGAAATTAGTTCCCTGGGCTTGATGCCAAGGATAGGTCTCACACTCCTGTTCTGGATTAGTTGAAGAGGACGGAGGGGGGAAGGCGGCAAATTGAGGAAGAAGCTGTTGTAGTAGTCCATCTAGGAGAGAACCAGAGCTCTAGAGACATTGATTTTCTGGGGGAAGGTGAGGAATAGGAGAATGCTTCTGGGGAGGTGAAGCTGAAAGTGAGCCTTCTTGGCAAGGTCAGTGATAGGAGGTGAGAAGGAGAGAGAGGTGTTGAAGATGACACCCAGGTTTCTAGCCTCACAAGAAGGTGAGGGGAGGGGGCCCAATGAGGGTGGCCAGAGAGTAGGGGGCAAGGACGGGGGGAGTTCTAATGAGAATGATCTTGGTGTTGCTGGCTTTACGACAGAGATCTTTAGCAGCATACCATGCCTGAATTGCAGTCAGACAATCAGGAATGAGAGGAAAGGAGAAGAGGTAGAGGAGGGAAGCTTAAATGAGAGCTGAGTGTCATCCATATAACACTGGAAGTGAGGAGAGAAGGTGGGGTAAGGTAAATGTAGAAAAGCCACAGCAAGAGGATAAAGCCCTGAGGGATACCACAAGTAGTGAGTGTGGTAGATGAGATAAAAAGGCCCAGTTCAATCTGGGATGGCTAACTCAAAAGGAAAGAGGTCAACCAAGCCAGTGCCGGGTCCATGATGCGCAGAGTATCATGGAGTCGATTTAGGATGGTGGCATGATTGACAGTGTCAAAGGCAGTGGACAGATCAAGGAGGATGAGAACATAAGAAGAGTTAGAGTTGAAGCTTCAGAGCAAATCATCAAAGGTATTCAGGAGAAGAGTTTCCGTGCTTATGGCTGCTTTGAAGACAGACTGGTGGTCGTGGAGACAGCCAACAGATTCAGTGCGGTGGATTAGTTGGGAAACGACTAACTTCTCCAAAGGTTTGCCCATGAAGCGGGTAGTGGAGATGGGGTGGTAGTTAGCTGGGCAGGAAGGGGCTGCAGGTGTCTTTTTTAGGAGGGGGTGCACCAGGAAGTGCTTGAGAGGTAGTGGGAAAAAGCTAGTGGCAAAAGAGTGATTGCAAAACTCAGCCAAAGAGGCAGCTGAGGCAGCAATATAGTCCTTGATAGTTCTAGAGGAGCAGGGAAACACCTGCCTAAGCCTAAGTACAGGTGGAGGAGGGAGTGGAGTAGAGGAGAGTGAGGACAGGATGTCCTGAGTTTTCATTGTGAAGTGGGAGGCCTAAGCCGTGCAGAGGGCATGGGAAGGAAGAGGAGAAGTACAGACTGCAGTAGGATTGGCAAGTTCCTTACAGAATTTGAAAAGTTCAGCCATGTTGTTGGTGGCCCAAGAGATGTGGGCTTGGCTATGTGCCCACTTCTTGGACCGGATGGAGAGGCTGTAATGCCTTAATGCCTTTGAAACAGGCAACATGTCAGTTTGTCACAGGATGTGTGAGAAGACAACCACTTCCGTTCTGCAACTCTGCACTTGGTTTTCATTGAGGCTTGGTCAGAATCATACCAACTGTTGCACTTGGAGGAAGGGGAAAGGATTTCAAGGGTGTTGAAGATGGAGAGGTGAAGATTGGCAAGAGCTGAGCCAGAGTGAGAGTCCAGAAGAGGTGTGGAGGGGGGTAACAAAAGAGGCAGCAAAAGCTGCTACTAAAATTCACTTCATCAGTCAAATGATGGAGAAGGAGGCTGGCAGTGCAGGCAGGTTCTTAACCGGGGATCCCAGAAGCTCCAGATGAGAGGAGAGAAGCAAATTATCAGACCAAGAGAGAGGTGTACTGAGAGGGGTAGAGAGAGAGAGGTCAGCTGAGACCAGAAGGAAGAATGGGAAGGAGAAAGAGTCACAGAGGTTGCCGAAGGGTAAGGCTGCATCAGGAGAGTCAAGATGAATATTGAAGTCTCTGAGGAGGAGAAGCTTAGAGGTAGAAGTCAGGACAGAAGATATGAGATCGGACCACTCCGATAGGAAGAGGGAGACTGGCCCAAGGGTCCAGTAGATGGTAGCGAGAGTGATCGACACAGTGGGAGAGATGCAAAGCTTGCAGACAAGATATTCAAAGGAGGCATAGGGTGGAATGAGTCTGATAGAGACCTGGATCCATTAAGGAAACACAAGGGCCACTCCACCTCTAGGCCTGTTATATGGTTTCCTTTTTGGAAAGTGTAAGAAAGATTTCTTAGGTGCAATAGGGTCCAATATGGTACAAATGCAGATGGGACTGTTGTGTATTTTTGCATCCAGTGTGGTTGTGGATAGACGTGTGGGGATGGTTGATGTGGTTGCTTTTAGTGTTTCCAGTATGGAGTAGGGATGTAACGGTATAACGGTATACCGTTAAAGATACCGTGAACCACTTAATTGAACAATAATAACCATCGCATGGTTTATACCGGTATACCGTTTATACCGTTAAGTGTGCTTTTCAATCTGATTTGGAAAGGCTGCAGTAAGCAAGTGCGTTGCAGTCTTGGTCTTGCACTGTTGGATGTGCCGTCTGCCAAGTAGTTTCAGTTGGAGCAGTTTTTAATGCCATGCCATAAACAACACGTGCCTGACACAAAGTCAGTATGTTAGCAATAGGAAGGATAAACACAGTGCCAAGAAGGAAAAGGGTTTACTTTGGGTTTGCGGCTTTGGGGTTTATATATTTATAATGGATGTTTTCTAAACATATGACAATGGGGGATTTCCCTGGTTCTATCATTGAATTTACATATAATAAGTCACACTGCGAAATTCACTCATCTCTGTGGGTATTCCCTGCTGCCATACCAAAGGGTAACATGTCCGCGATTACTCAACACCTTTTGGCCCGCAAGTAAACTAAAGGCTTTAACATAAAGAGAGAGTTTGTGTGTGTGTGTATGCGCACAAGCGTATACTACCATCAGCCTCCATTGATCTGTGGCATGCAGGCTATCAAGATGGCAACATGTTCATCAGTAGCCAGTGGGGGTAGCTAAAAGCCTAAATAACCACTTAAGAAAAGCTATTCAGTTTGCTATGCCAGTCGCAGCAGGGCTCCTCCTCCCCCCCTCCTCCCCCCTCTCCTCCTCCTCCTCCTCTCCACACGTGTGTTTGGTGGAAGAAAGGGTTTGCATTTCAGTGGAAAGTATGTTGAAAAGCCCAATTCTGGCCCTGGGTGCCCGATTTTGTTTGTGATGATAAATCTGACAATTCACGACCTTTTAGAAAATATTTGTTAAGATTAGTTAACTCCACCTGCTATACCGCGATAACCATGATATACCGTCATTTGGCAAGAAGGTTATTGTACCGTCATAAAACTAATACGGTGACACCCCTAGTATGGAGTGTATATTTATTTCGATGGATGGTGTCTCAGTGCATTATTTTCAAATGGGATAGAAAAGTGAATTCCCTGCTACCCAGGGGAGCTAAAGTGAGCACATGCAGCGGTTATGTTTTTATTTAGAAAATGCCAAACCAGAGTGTGTCTGGCTATGTGGGTGGGACCCTTACCCATCTTTTTGATGTGTAGTGACCCAAGGTTTGCTCAAACTGACTTTGTAATGATGTTGGCTACTTTCCCCAGCCAGATGTTGAAATCTCCTCCAGTGTAGTTAGTAGTTGACTATCTATGGCAGGATGGCAGCAGAATCAGCAAGTTTATCAGCAAAGTGTCGGTTGTTATTGGGTCATCCGTAGATTGTGAGTAAGTTTAGTGCAAATGTGAGAGAAATGGTGCAGATCAGAGTGAGTGATTCATAGCCTGGGAGGATGTCAAAGGAGAGTGTTGGGACTATGAAGGAGTCTCTGCTCATTGGACCTATACCAATTGTTCTCCTATGGTTGTAATTAGCAGAGGTGATCTTGAAGCCTGACAAGAAACTCTAGTGGATACCCAAAAACTCATCTAGTAACACAGGACTTGGAAATGCATGTATATTCCATTGGCATGATTAGTCCCTGATGATTGTTACATTGCCAGCATAATTGTTTCTTTGCCAGGCTGTATATTTTACATTTGGCCAGCTGTGCTTTGCTCATGAAATGCATAATATCAATTGTTTTTAATTTCTTGATATTTGCACTGCTATATTATTTTACACAGCTAGATTAGCCACTTGCCAACTCTACCACTCTCCCTGAATGCATATTATGATTGTATTGTATTTCTACATCAATCTTTCACTAGCAGATCAATTATCCCCTAAGTATTCCTTATTCCTGATTATTTATTGCATTGCCAAATACATTTTGACACTTGCAAATTGATGTTTTAAATCATATCAATAAATATTGCATCACTAAATTAATTCCACAAAGCTAGATTAGTACACGGCCAACTGTGCTTCACTTTTAAAATCCATATTATTCCATGTTGTGTTAGATTGATTTCAGACATCAGAATTAACTACTGTCTGTCTATTCTGTTTTCCCAAAATGCAGAATATTGATTGTTTGCATTGCTAGAAACATTTTTTCCACATCCAAATTGAGATTATACAGCTAGACTAGCTCTTGCCCAACTATGGGTGTGTACTTGATTGCATAATATTAATTGTTTGCATTTCTAGAATAAAGTTATAGAGCAAGACGAGTAGATGTCGAATTGTATTTAATCCCTGATTGCCAAAGAATAATGTTTGCATTTTAAGATTTGTTGTTGGCCCTCACTTGGGTCTGGGTGATGGGGTTGTCCCAATCCTTCACTGTCTGGACTTTGACCTGGACAGGCTGTTATTTACCACCACCCACTTGGTGACCTAAGTAAGTCACAGTACCCCACGGTATCTGGCATTTTGATTGTCAAGCCAGCCTACCACATCGCTTCAAGCACCTGTTCCAGATGGTATATATGGTCTTCCCAGGTGTTGCTGAATACTGCCACATCATCTAAGTAGGTGACAAAGAAGTCTTGCAGACCCGTTAGGACCTAGTTCACCATCTTCTAGAAGATGGCAGGGATATTCCTTAATCTGAAGGGTATAATCGTGAACTGATAATGCCTGTCCAGGTTGGCGAATGTGGACCTTTGACTTAATTCGTCAGACGGACCTGCCAGTACCCTGCTGTGAGGTCAAAGCTCCTCAGAACCGGGCAGTGGCAAAGTGATCAATGAGTTCAGCTGCCTGAGGGATGGGGTGTGTGCCTGTGCTCAGGACAGAGTTGAGCCCTTGTCACGATGAGCAGACCAGATCGCTCCAGCCTAACAGCAGTGGGCACATTGGGGCACGTTAAGGGCCCTGACTGGATCAAGCCTCAAAGGAGGGCCTCCTGGGCCCAGTCCTGCCACCTTTGGCACCAGGCTCATGGAGCTAACCCCAAGGAAAACACAGGTGTAGTCGGTCTGCCACTGGATGATTGACTTCTGTGCTAATTGCAGTTAAGGGTGTGGATCTGAGTCATTAGCTTTTGCATTAGTCTGCCATCATGAGCGTGGCAGAGAACTTATGGAACTCATTGCACCTTGGGAGTGGCAGGGCGTGGTTGGCTATATAAACCCCACGAAGTCCTAAGGCATGCTTCACGTAACTCTGCAGTTAGCAGCGTAACGCTCTCTGAGGAACTCCTGCCAGCAATCTTCCACAAACCTGCAAAGAAAAGCCAAAGACCATTGGGCCTCGCATACTCACCTGCTCTGATTTACCTGTGCCTCCAGCAACGTCCCGGTTGTTCGATGAGGACTCCAGCTTACATCGGTCGCCGGCACCTGCAGAAGCAAGAGAAGGAAATCAAGGTGAATCGCTGAGATCATTCATCGCGCTCTGTCACCGCTGCGCATTACTCACCACTTCCGTCGCCATTGATCAGATTCATTCATCACGCCGGCTCACAGGTACCTGGAAAAGAGAAAGAAAGAACAGGTTAGATCACGCAAACCGCACCTGAGATCGCACTAGCCCCTGTACACAAGGCACGCCACCCTGATCCACTAGCTCAGCCACTCACACGCCGTGCAACAAACCAACGCACATCACGGTGGGCTTAGTGCCACAACAACGACACAAATCACAACAGTGAGAAGAGCACAGACTGCGGCACGCAGCAAAGGACAACACAGATAACTGGACATGGACAACATACAATACAACGGATTACACAGACAATAATAAGCAGAGCAACACAAGCAACACGATCAAGGGTCAGTGAAGTAACTGGATCCTACAGGACATTGCCCCCTGCTGAGACTAAGCAGGAAGGAGAGCCCACCAACCAAATACACAAGGTGAGAGCACCCCAGAGTGGGGAACAGTGTGGAAAGAAAAGGGTGGGGGTCACATGTGACAGGCACAGACAATCTCACTCACCACCCTTTCCTCTATCGTAGAAGCTGACCCAAGGCCAGTTCAGGGAACAAAGGATGCGCAGCACCTCAAACCAGAGAAGCAGACACTCCACACACCAGCGCCCAACATCCGCGTGGAGACAAGGTGAGCGTAACAGCCCTAGATAAACGCTGGTTTTCCTGCTTCGAACTTCTTAGATACCAGTACCAGACAGCTAGCCCAGTGTCTGCAGGGTGGCTTGATAACCTCCAAGGCCAACATCTTGGAGCCTTTTTCCTTGATAGTGTTGAACTTGTTGGACATTCAGTGAATCCAACATTTTACCAGTTTAATATCTCCTGTGTCAATATCAAGTATGCACCAATCAATCTTACCGGGAGTCAGTGAGAACAGTCCTGGAAACTGATTCAGCAAGCGCTGGCAGTTCTGCATTTGCTATTCGTGAGGTTTGTGGAGATTTGAACTCTCTCAATAGACCCATCAGTGGGCTCTGCATGCAACAAATCAGGATGGGTTCAGTCTACTCCTCTGTCTTCTCGTCCATGACCAGAGCCATCACTAAGTCATCCCGGCTGTAATGGGGTTTGAGCGGATTGTTGTGGAAGTCCCAATTTGTCTGCCTCAGGGTCATGGTGTCAATGAAGTAGTTAACTCATTGATATTTTCCAGAACCAGGTAGGGCCCAGTGCACGTGTGATGCAGGGTACTGGACTTGATGGGTTCCATGATCCAGACCATCTGAGTTGGTGTGTACTCTGATATGGTGGCTTTCCGCTCATGCTAGTGCTTCATAAGCTACTTACAGCCTTTGGGTTCTGGGTGCTCTTTGCCCTGTACTTATCCATCTTCAATTGAAGGCCAAGCACATAGTCCACTGTGTCGTGGGAAGGAGTTTGGTTAGGGCCATCACTAACGGGATGGCCAAACAGAACATCTAAGGGGCTCAATCCAAAACCGTTCTGTGGCACCTCTTGGTATGAGAACCTGAGGCATGGTAGGAGAATATCCCAGTTTCTCCTAAAAGGCTCTTCCAAGCCACCTTTTGTGTCCTTGAGGATCTTGTTGAACCGCTCAGCAGGCTTGTTGGTTTTTGGGTGAAAGGCCATAGAGGTCATGCCTGGATCATCCCACATCCCCTGTACATACACCAAAATGATGTAACTCCTGTCAGAGATGACTTATTTAGGGAATCCCAGACAAGAGCATATTCCAATGAGAGCCTTCACAACTACAGGGTCTTTGATGCTGTATATCCTTAGTAATATTCAGGAAACAATAGACACCCAAACGGCAAAAAGCACAGTTGTAATGCAAAATCAATAATAGCTGGGAGGTCAGCGGGTCTCGTAAGACAACAAAGACGGAAAATCTTCGACCTACCCACATCGGGCTGCAATAGGAGTTGTGTTTTCCTTAAAGTAATATGTCAGTGCGTCCCTTACCTCTTTTTTGATTACCTCGTCTAGGAGTATGGAGTTGTTAGGCCTCCAGTACCTCGGAGGAGATGCTGGTAGCCCACTTATTGCTAGGTCTGCTGATACCGGGGCATGGTCTGAGATCATTCGGGTGTGGATTTGTATGTTCTCCAGGCATGGGAATAGGGTCCCTGTGACTAGTAATAGTTCAATTCGAGAGTGACCTTCGTGGGCATTAGAATAGAAGGTGTAGTCCCTGGCCCCACTGTTCACTAGCCTCCATGCATCTATTGTTTCTGTATTTCGCATTAGCCTGGCGAAGGTTAGGGCACAGGCGTAATCCAAGTTGGAAGGCGGGAGGGTTTTGTCTGCTAAGGGATCTGGGACCATGCTGAAGTCTCCACCCATGAGAAGGTGCCCTGCGGTAAATGTCACCAGTGTTGGGATTAAATTCAGTAGGAATTTGTCCTGGTCTTTGTTGGGACAGTAAATCCCTGCTATGGTGATAGGCTGTTCTGAAATATATCCCTTTACCAAAAGGTCCCTGCCTACTGGGTCTCTTTTTACTGTGGGGTCCCGAAGTGGGAAATTATTGCTCAGTAGGATTGCTACCCCCCTCTTCTTTTCCGCCCGAGGAGGCAAAGTAGGTCTGTTTATATCTGTGAAGGCTCAGGTGGTGGTCGTCTGTGGCCAGTAGCTGGGTCTCTTGGAGGATCACGATATCGCCCACTAGGTTGTAGAGCCTGCTCTCTACTGATTTGTGTTTTCTCTGAGAATTGAGGCCGCCCACATCCATGTGTGGATGCAGACGTTTCTATCCTCCTCCAGCCTTGTTAGGTTCTTGCGGTTGTACCCCTAAGGGCTTCTTTAGTTCAGTTTTTCAGGCCAGTGTCTGGCGGTTCCCTCTTGGTGAGTGTATATGTGTTATGCCTGTGTCCGTCTGAATTGTAGTGCCGTATACCTTACTAGGGGCCAACCTGCTCCAACTTTCCCCACACCCCCGCCCCCCAGTTTTTTCCCACCCTCCCTCCCCCAACTCCTTGGACCATGACCAGCCTCATCCAACGGGGTAGGCTTGCTGGACCTCATTGTCGAGAAAATATAGGCCAACTGAACCCGAGCGCCGTCAATAGGACGACTAAAGAGTGCAAGGCCCGGTAGAGCAGGACCAAGCGCCTTGCATTAAGCTTTGGTATGAGGGATGCTGGGGCTGTTTGTCTGTGGTGTTACCCTGAGGCATTGGTGCACCCTCTCCCGTTTCACGCTTCCCCTGTGGGATTCCTATGATTATGTCGTAGTGGTACCTTATGTGGTGGATCGCTGCAGGTTTTTGGCTGTGGTCGTTATTCTTGGATCAGCCTGGTTCTGTGGTCTTCCGTGGGCCCCTGGGTCTGCATTTCCTCAGGGCCCACATACAGGCTCCGTTGGAAGGTGGCTTCATCTTGTCTTGGTTATTTTCTTCAGAATCGGAGGCACAGCGCAGCGCGGGCTGAAACCGAGGCTGAGCCTCATTTACATCAGCGGTAACCGCCGGCAGGCGGATCACGCCGGCGGCCAGCTCCAAGGCCACTCTAAGGCCTGTTGAGAGCCTGCCTACCCCCTCACTCCACTCTTCCTCATCGTGGGGCGAGGGCAGGAGCCCCCCCAGCACCCCCAGCCCAGCAGAGGAACCACGCGACAAGCGGGGAACAGGACAGGGCCTGCCTGACCCTGTCCCCACACGGCGCCTGACTCGCCCATGCCGGGCGCAGCGCGGGCTGAAACCGAGGCTGAGCCTCATTTACATCAGCGGTAACCGCCGGCAGGCGGATCACGCCGGCGGCCAGCTCCAAGGCCACTCTAAGGCCTGTTGAGAGCCTGTTTGGAGCATCAGGAGCCAGGGGCCACGGACCATTAATCTTTTGTGAGTAGTGGGAATACCCTCAGTCTATACTATTGTGCTTTCTGGTATGCCCTCTGCTACTCCGCACCCATAAACATTTGAACTCGGTTTCTTTAACTGTTTGCTACATATGCTTATGCTTCCAACGCCACCGCCTCTATGCATTACTGCTGCCACCTCTTTAATAGTACAGGCATCCTTAGCCCTTAGTGCTCCATGCCTCATGACTGCTATTTGGCCGTGCCCTATGGTCGCTAACGTACAACCGCAACTGTGTTGTGCCCTATGGTCGCCCAGACCCCACTTGCATTGTGTTGTGCCCTATGGTCGCCCAGACCCCACTTGCATTGTGTTGTGCCCCATGGTCGCCTAGACCCCACTTGCATTGTGTTGTGCCCTATGGTCGCCTAGACCCCACCTGCATTGTGTTGCGCCCTATGGTCGCCTAGACCTCATTCGCATTGTGTTGTGCCCTATGGTCGCCTAGACCCCACTTGCATTGTGTTGTGCCCTATGGTCGCCTCGACCCCACTTGCATTGTGTTGTGCCCTATGGTCGCCTAGACCTCATTCGCATTGTGTTGTGCCCTACCTATAACGCCTATGCCCCCTTCACGCCACTCCCCTGTACATTACCTTAGCCCCAGCATGCTACTCTGCCTGACTGCGATCATGTTCCCTTTCTGTGTCATGCAAAGTAACATACCCTGCACTGGCAACAGTTACCTAGCCTATAATAATGGTTTAGTCAGACCCGCCTGCCCAAGACACCACCCGATCACCTGCCCTACACCATTCCTGCCCACCACACCAGCCTTCCCCCCGGATACCAAGTCCGCCCTTCCCACCCATAGACATGCACACGTTCCGCATGTCGCAGCTAACACACACCTAGCTGTCTATAAGCAGAACCCCATCAACACGAGAGCATCTTGCCCTACCATTGACTACAACACCTCTACATTAGCTAACCCAACCAACTCCCGTAACACTACCCTCATCCCCTCCGATCGGAATTCGAGACTTGGCGCTAGAACCCACTACAGACCTAGCAAAGGCCCTACCAAATCACTTAATAAGATCAACCCTCACACTGTAACACCCATCAACACTATCCATCCCAGTCTTAAAGGAGCTCTCCTAAATGTCAGATCATTAGTCGCCCATGCCTCAGAAGTCGCTGACATCATTCTAACAAACAACCTGGACTTCCTTGCGGTAACCGAAACATGGCTGCACGATGCTGCAGGTCCATCTCTTACCCTAGCCATACCTGATAACTACACCATCCTTAGAGCAGATAGACCGAACGCTCGAGGTGGCGGCGTAGCTATCATCTTTAAGACCACGCTTGACATCAGACTATCCTCTGCTCCCCCACTCAAATCCTGTGAACACATTACAGTCAAATTTCAAACCTCCCCTAAAAGTACTATTACGCTGCACTTAATTTACCGACCCCCGGGCCCTCCTGGCTCATTTGAGGAAGACATCACTTCACTAGTTGCTGAAAGTTCCAAACCATCAGCACAATTGATTATACTCGGAGACTTTAACCTTGGGTTTAACGACCCCCTAGACACCCCAGCCACTGCCCTGGCCATGGCATTAGAGGAGCATGGCCTCCAACAACTTTGCTCCAAACCTACCCACTCGAAAGGCAGAATCCTTGACTGGATAACTACCCTTAACTGCAACATTACTACGAAAGATCCCACACAACTTATCTGGACTGACCACCACCTCCTCCCGTTTGACATTCTTACCAGCAACTCAGCACATAAAAGGCCTATCATGGCACCTGCCTGCCCTACTAGGAAAAAGAGCAATATCACAGCGGAAGCCCTAATACCTCTGGTGATCCCTACTTTAAACGCACTACCCGCCACAATGGACTTGAACCAACTGGTCAACGCCTACAATGAGTCCATGGCCAAAGCCATTGACATCATTGCCCCACTGAAACTGCGCAAAGGAATACCCAAAGCGCACCTGAACACATGGTTCACCCCGGAGCTCAAAACCCTGCGTCAACAAAAAAACAAACTTGAAGCACTCTGGAAATCAGTGCCTTCTATAAATAACAGAACCAATCTCACCAACATCTCCACCCTCTACAAAAATGAGATTATACGGGCCAAGAAAGAATCTGTCAATACTAGGATCTCCCAGGCAAGCTCCAGTACTAAGGAGCTCTTTAACATACTAAAGGAATTAGAAAACCCCATTACCCCCACTGACTCTTGCACTAAGGATAAACCCTGGTGCACAGGGATCCAGAATGCCCTAGCTAACAAAATCTCAGGGCTCCAAACTAAAATCAACAACAAACGACAACAACTCACTCTCGATCCCACCTCCTTCCCCACGCCCCCTCCACCTACTGCCACTAATTCAGGCTTCACCTTCAAAAAGGTATCCATATTGGAGGTTCAGAAAATTATAGCATCCCTCAAACCATCGAATTGCATGGGGGACAGCTGCCCCGCACAGATCATAAAAGATGCAGCTAGGGATCTCTCCCCATTTATCACCAAATTAATAAACCTGTCCTTCGCCAACAACATGGTCCCCAGCAATCTGAAACAGTCCTGGGTCCTACCGCTACTAAAAAAAACTACTCTCAACCCTGACATCCCCACGAATTACAGACCCATTACCACCGTCCCATTCCTACTAAAAATCTTGGATAGAGTGGCTTATTTACAAATCCAGGACTACCTTGAGGCCAATCACCTACTAGGAACTCGCCAATCTGGCTTCAGACCACAACACGGGACAGAAACGGCCCTTGTTGATCTCAAAAGCCAGATAGACGAACTCAAAGACAAAAACAAGGCTGCCATCCTTCTACTCCTTGACCTCTCCGCTGCCTTTGACCTGGTCGACCATAAAATCCTGTGCAACCATTTATCTCTGGCAGCACACTTCTCCCACTCTGCAGTCACATGGATCCAATCTTTCCTGGACAACAGAACCATGCGGGTCTTCTCCCCCCTAGCAGCGGCTGACCCCATCCCCATCACCTGCGGTGTCCCACAAGGATCCTGCGTCTCACCTACCCTTTACAATATTTTCACCAAGCCCTTATTCGACAAGCTGGACAATCTGGGTGTCACCTATACTAACTACGCAGATCACACCCAGATACTCCTCACCTTATCAGGCAACTACAACAAGGACGCCAAATGGATCAATGAAGTCTTTTCCATCATTCAGGCATGGATGGCCACACATGGCCTATGCCTGAATGATGACAAGACTGAATTGCTTCTTGTCGGCTCACCGAACACTATCAGTAAACTCTGTCCCGGCTACACTAGCTTCACTATTGACGGTAACACCATACCCATTGCCAAGAGCGTAAAAACCCTCGGTTTCTACCTAGACACGAACATCAACCTAGCTAAACAAATCAACATGACCGCCTCAGCCACTGCCTACACCGGTAAACTTATCAGGGCCTGCAGACCACTGATCTCCCCTAGCAACTGTCTCATCCTAGCCAGAGCACTCATTCAATCTAAACTGGATTACTGTAATAGCCTCTATGTAGGTGCCAACAAAACAGTAATCAATAAATTGCAAGTTTTACAAAATAACGCACTCCGTGCCGCCCTCAATATTCCTAGAAGGGAACACATCTCCGCCACCAGAACTGCCTGCAAATGGTTGTCCATCCAACAGAAAATTGATTTGAAAACCATATGCCTTACTTACAAAGCCCTCAATCATCTTGCCCCACCCTACCTCTCGAACAAATTTACACTAAGACAGAACACTAGAACCACCAGATCGTCCAACTCATTACAACTAACAGTTCCCAAATACTCCCTCAAAAGAGCCGGAGGATCCAGCTTCCCAACCTTGGCATCACAACTCTGGAATTCCATCCCACTGGATATTAAATCCACACCTACTTTCCAACCTTTCAGAACCAAGGTCATTTCCTGGTTAACCAACAAATAACTGTCCTACCACATATGTATGCACTCCGAATGTCCAATTTTATGTATATTGTTTGTATACTATTATCTATGCCCTATCAATACTGTACTATTGTCTTTTACCTGTAACCTGATGTTCAAAGCGCATATATACCCCCGGGTCAAGAGCGCTATATAAATAAATAAACAAACAAACAAACAAACAAACCGCTTTCTGGCTCTTTCCCCATGAATCTTTCTGCTTCGTTGGGGGTGCGGATGTGCCTCTGAGTCACCTCCCATATAAAGTTCAAGGCCGTTGGGAAGCTCTATCGGTATTGCACCTTTCATTCTATTAGCCATTCTGTAAGGTTGCAGAGAGATTTTCGCTTTTGTAGGGTCGTAATAGATAAGTCCTGGTACAGTGAGATGCTGGCCCCCCTAAAGACGATTTGCTTGGTTGCTCTGGCCTCCCTCGTGATTTCTTCCTTTATTTTAAAGAAGTGTATCCGTTCGGTGGAGTCGGTCGAGCTCCAGGAGGGAACTATCTGGGAGGGTCAGAATGAATCTAAACAATTCCCTTGTAAAGTTCTCCAGTTCTGCATCCGTGATTGTTGTGGGTATTCCCCGGAAGCGGATGTTGTTTTCGTCGTCTTCTTGCTTCAGCTCCTGTTGGTCACTTTTTGCCTTTAGTGCTATTATTCTGTCCAGGTTTCTTTCCAAGTCGAAGGCATGGTCGCACACTGTGTTTTCCAGGTGTTCTATGCGTTGTTCCACCTCTGCCAGCCTCTTGTCGAGTGACGTGATTTTCTTTGTGACCTCCTCAGTCCCCCTTTGTATCTCCTTTGTTATTGCTGCTAGTAAGTCTTTGAGGTCAGATTTGGTTGCTGATTGGGCCACTTCCGGGCCTGCAGGTGTGGTGGTCATCTCTGTGGCAGGGTCTGATATATGTTTGATTTTCTTTAGCTTCTCAGATGTGGGGTTGCTGATAAAAGCTGCAATGTCCATTTGTTTTGATGCTTTACCACTTATCTCTTGGCTGTTGTGTTGGTTTTGGCACGGCCACTGGAGTGCGTGTCCTCTGTTCGGGGCTGGGTATGAGGGATTCTGCTGCAGCTGGAATGCTGTGGTGGTGGCTGCCTTTTTTAGGTCATTTGGGTCTTACACGCAGTTGGGACCCTGATCCCCCCAAGCCTTGCCACTAGATCTGAGGTTGATTGATTGCGGTGCTGACTCTTTAGCTGTATGCATATTTAGGTATTTTTTGGGGTTGTAGTATGCACTGCATGAGTAAAAAGGAGGGGCAGAATGGTGGTGGGTGTACTCGAGCTTTGAGGAGCCCAGGGGGTCTACTTCACTGGTGAGATTGTGGTTTTCCCCCTCTTAGTGGTAGTCCAGCTGTGGGGGTACCTCAGCTCCGCTTCTCTGCGTGATGGCTGATATAGAGTGCTGCCCGGCAAGGTGCTCTCCCGAGGTTGTGCAGTGACTCCTTGGGCGGCTCCCGTGGTGGGTGTACGCGTGCTTTAGGGAGCCCGGGGGCTCTGCTTTCCTGGTGGGTTGGTGCCCCCTCCTTTTCCGGGAGATACGACTGTAGGGGTCCTTCAACTCCCCTCCTCTGTGTGTGGTTTGATGTGCAGTATTGCCTGGCGGGGGCTGCTAAACCACTCTCTGCGGTGACTCCTTGGGCAGCTCCTGAGCTTGCAGTAGGTTTACTTGGGGAAGTGGGCCAGCCGGTGTCTTCCCATGGCACTCCTGAGGCCCTCCCTCTCTCCCTTGCAGTCCACAGTGTTAGCTGGGCCTGTGCTGCATGGTGGCTTTTGGCGGTCTTCCCCCTTTGACGGCTGTGGGCTGGATGATGCCGGGCCTTGGAGGTATCCCCGTTGGGCCCCCCGTGGTGTCAGCCCCACGGGGTTAGCCGTTGTAGTACTTTCGCACGGAAGGAGGGAGCTTACCGCCAGCTTGTGCGTCGCTGTGCTTCTTTGAAGCCGCTCTGGCTCATGGGTTGCTTCGGTCTGTTGCGCCGTCTGTCCCTCTGCTAGTAGCTTTGTTAGATCTCACCCCGAATGCTGGTGCTATCCCGGTCGGTCGCTGTGTTGACTGCTGTTCGATTCGGGGCATCTCCGAATCGAACTTAGTGCTGGTGTTTCTCTCATGATACGTGTGCTGCCCTCGAGCCCGTCGGGTGGGGATGACTGTTGGCTGCTGGTGTTGGGGTGCATCTCTACCCGGCACCTCGGTCTTGGGCACATTGGGCTCACTCCGCAGGCATCGCGCTCCACAGTCGTGAAGTCGCTAGGCGCTCAGGTTGGTGGTTCTGCTTTGGGTCCTCTGCGTCTTCCCACTACCTGCAGGGCTCCATATGGCAGACTCAGGCATTTTTATTTCAGTGCTGGTGGCCGGGCGAGGTTTCAACTCAGCGATAACAGGGATTTGGAGTCTTTATAAGCGGCTCCAAGTTCAGCTATAGGTGCGGGATCAGTTCAGCTACACATGGTGTTATTTTGCTGTCTTACGGGAGGTGTTCAGTGCGTAGAGCTGCTCGAGCTATGTGTCCGGCCAGGAGCTCTCAGGGAGCCATGCTATCCACGTCGGCTCCAAGCCACGCCCCTCAATAACATTCTTGCAGTTTATTCTTTCTCCTACATTTAGAATGTTGCACCTGCATATTAACCGTGCTTCACAGAGGACAGCCTCGTGGTACCGGGTGGTGTGATCCACCACAACCAAAATCTACCCGTTTCCAGAGGAGGTTCAGGGATTCAAAGGACCCACAATGACCATACATTTTTTTCTTGAAAGGCCACCCTACCATGGGTAGTTGAATTATGGGAATTATGGGGGTCTTTGTTGTGCCGTCAGCCTTGACGGATGTTTGGAAAGTGTGGCGGGATTGGACTCATTCTTTTATCTTTGACTCCATCTGGGGGTAGTAGTATTGGGCAGACAGCCTGTTGATTGTCTTTGTCATACCAAGATGACCGGGAATGTCATGAGTCAATTTCAAAAGAACCTCCTGTGGCACTGAGGGACCACCAAGCGCTGGCTAACTCCACCTCGGAGATGTTGGGCTCACTGTACAGGAGACCGTTCTCCCAGTGCACCCTGAAGATCTCAGCGACTTTCCCCTCGGCCTGCTTCTCTGTCTGCTCATGCAGATCTGCCAAATTTGGACAATTTTGCTGTGCCTGGCTAAGGTCAGGCTGACTCAGAACCCCAGCTAAGGACAAGTCACTTAGCTTGCGGAGACCCTTGAAGTCTGAAACTACGGTTTCCTCGACCTCAAGTTTAGTTTCTACACCTATAGGCAACCCTGAGGTCACTGAGTTAGGTGCCGCCACAGAAGGCACTGCAGTGGCCACTAGACCATCTACGGCAGGAGCAGGAGCCTCTGTGGCCTCTGGATCCAGACTTGGTAGAACCGGTGGGGCCTGTCTTGTGCTGTTGTTTGGACCCATGGCTACAAGAGCTAAATTGCTTCCTTTGTCTAAGATCGTGTGATCGCTAACAATGATTTCTATATCAGGTTTAGCATTTCACAGCAGACAATCTCCTGGAATTGTATCTTTCACAGCAACACAGAGCTATGAGGTTTCTCCCATCCAATTTAACTCTATGATAGCCAGTTGGCATCAGGTGAGACCACTGAATCCCCTCAGTAGTCCAGAGATGAGCTGGTCCCTGGTCATCAGACAACAGTGACACTCGCAGCAGGATGACAAAGTGCTGGGGCTCTGGTCCTGTTAATGAAAATGTGGTACAACATGATTGCTGTGTTAGCAGGAACCAGAGCCTTAGTGGGAGACCCGGTACCTTTCCTGCTTAGGGATACTAGGGGGCATTAGGCCAAACAAAGGCTGAGTGGGAACTAATCATATAAAATGCCCACCTTGGCTATTTCTTCTTCTTTCTCCTCCTCCATGAGAATAGCGATAACTACGACGGACTTGGGTTTAATCTTGCAGGCAGGATCTCCCTTCCTATGTCAAAGATTTCTGCAGACTAGGCAGATGGGTGGGGCTGTGAATGTAGGTGCCCCAGTGCTAGCTTTTCTCTCAATACTCCTTTCTGATGAAGCAAATGATACAGGTGCTGGAATTTCCACTCTGGTTTTTGGGGCTCTTTCTTAGCAAGAGTGTGCAGACCTTTGTCTTTACCCTCTTTAAATTGATTTTTTGAAGCCCTTTGTCATCTATTTTGGATACCACGGCCACTGCCTTTTACTGGAGCAAGTAGGCGCAAATGGGTCTACTGCCTTGGCAAGCTCCACAGGGTCTGTGATAGTCTTGTCCACTAGAGGCTGGTGTAACTCCTTTGCTCATTGTTTAAGTATGCTGTCACATGCGATCACACAAAACATGCTCTCAAATGTGTCAACTTTGTGGGCTGGGACACAACCACCCTGATATTTCTAGGACTAATGCGTAAATGCCTCAAAGGTTTGAATCCCCTTTTTTGGTGAGCTCTCTAAAGCTCTTGAGGTATTGTTTAGGGTTTTGAAGAACCTCCTGAGGACGGCGGCCTACATCTTGGAATAGATTAGCATCTCTCCAGGAGTCTAATGAATAATTAAGTCAGTTCCGACTGTTGCTAGATGGCTCAAAAGGGCTGCACCGCACAACTCCTCTTCCACCTCCTGGAGGTGGAAATATAACTCCAGCTTTTTGAAATAGTCGACAATGTCCTTCTACTCCTCTTACGACTGGACTAAGTTCTTGGGGAAAGGGCACCTAGGCTTTTCTTGGAAGCCACCCAGTGGTTGAAGTGTACGAAAAGAAGTAGTGGAACTATGTGCAATGTTGGCCTGCACCCACTTCCCACAAACCCCATTACCACACCCTCCCACACACAATACAAACCCCCAAACACTTGCACCTGCTGTTTAAGGGAACGCTCAGTGCAGTGCACTGAAAGTGCAAGTTTGAACTTCTGCCTACACTTTTATTTTAAAACAAAACCATTCCAGAACTGTTTCTTTTTAAAATAAAAGTATTGGAACAGTAAAACTTAATTTAAAAAAGTAGAAGAGCACCGCTCCCGACCGCTCCCGCTCACTTCGACCACTGAAGCCACCGCTGGAGACAGTTCCTTCCCCACTGGAAGTTTTCCTAATATCCTACTGAGCCTCAAACGCCTTTTTTTGCAGCATCACAAAGTCCCTTACCTTCTTTTCCACTGGGGCTTCGGTGGTCTGTTACTCTCGTTACGCCTGGATTATTCTACTTTCTTGCAAGAGATAGAGCCTATCAGGGTCGAGTACAGTGAAATTCTCCTGAGTGCTAGACGAAGTGCGGAATCCATGGAAGAGTGTGACTTGCCAGAGGATTGTGACCTTTGGAATAGCACAGTGCCTGCCCAGTGGGAGGAATGCTGAGAAACACTATCACTGTTGCTCTCCTCAGGGATTTTCATGCCCGCCAGCTGCATGGCCAATAGGGCTAGGTGATTTGAGCTTGCCACTGGTCCCGTGAGAGCACTCCATCCTCCTTGCTTCCTTGAAAGCTTGGAGGCTTGTTAACAGGCGTTCTTAATCTTAGTGCAATAAAAGTGACCCCTCTCTCGACAGACATTGAGGAAGACACTTGCTGTCAATGTCTGCACATGCACATGATGAGTTGCTTGGTTGTAAAAATACCCTGACAGCAAAAACTAATGTTGACTGCACACTTTTATTTTGGCTGGCTGGGCTGTAGTCATGAGTAGGGTTTACCATGACCCACTCTGTCCTCGCACTTCTACAAACCAAAACACAACACAATCGTAAAGGTAAAACAGGGACCGTTAAGAGATATAAATCCTTCACCTTTTGTGGTAACACAGGCTGAGTGAAGACTATACTCTCAAGAGGGGTGTCAAGGTGTACCAGTAGTGACCCAAACAACACAGTATCACAGACCAAAATAAAGTGAATGTCCAATCAAGGTTCTATAAAAATATATGTCCTTTAATCAAACTCCCCATCTGCAAGTAGAACAAATAGAAAATACTGTACAAATACCCACCCCAAGGAAGATTAGAGAAGATGCAACAGACTGGATAAAGTAGCACTGAGCATAGATCCCAGGGTGGTAGGTATTTCAGTAGCTGCAAAAGGAAGTTTTGGATGAAAGAGGAGAGATTGAGGCCTAAAATAGTGTCTAGGGGCCACGTGGACTGGTGGAGGGGCAGTTCAGAGTCAACAGTTCATGGATTCATTTCTTGGTGCACTGACCGAGTGTGATCCAGTGTTGAACGCAGATGCCAGCGGATCATGGTTAGTTTGGGCTCATTGCATCATGGGGGCCCAATCAGCAAGCAGGCGCTGAGTGGGGGCAAAGTTGGGTGCTCTGTGTGGTAGAAGGGTGCCTCTCAAGGATGCAGGTCGAGGTGTTCCCAGGAACCCTTCGCAGTTAGCGAGTTCGAGTCAGGCTTTAGCCACAGGGGGAGGTCAGGGTTTTGAGTTGGCAGATGATGGTCGTCGAAGTGGTGATCTTGGGTGCATCAAAGGGCAGTCGATGAGGCAGCAGTTCAAGGGCTAGCTGGGTCAAGCCGTGGTGGTAACCCCTGCTTGAAGTAAATGTGTGACTCTCCCATGATTCAGTTTGGGCCCTGGCGTTAAGTTTGAAGACGTAGCAGAGTGCAGCAACCAGCCCTAGTGAATTCCCTCTTTTTCCAGGTGCGACTGGTTTCGTGCATTAGAGCAGGGACCTTCAACTGGTCTGGTCCTCCAGATGCTATGAGGACCACTCAGGGGGACTCGAGGTTATGATGGTTCCATTCAGGGTTTGTGCTCCCAGATCAGGATTTTCCGTTGCAGTGCGGTAGGTCCCGATCTGCATAAGAGATCACTCCTGATGTGCCCTTGGAGTGGGTAGGAAACAGATCACCCTTCAGTCTTGGATGATTTCTTCTTCAACTCAGACTGAGAGCTTTGGAAAGTGCAACCTTCCCAAAAGACGTCTTCAGCATGAATCTGTGGCCATAAAGGATCAAAGAGGATCTGAGTGAATCTGAAGATGGGGTTGGAGGCAAAATATATTAAAGGCAAAGTCTTCAGGTGATTGTACTAAAGGTAGCCTGATTTAGTGGTCAGGTCCCTGCTCTTGAACGGATTGGACGTTGCCCTTCTGATGTCACACCCAAAGTGCTTTGCTCCAGAGGAAGTGGAGCTGACACGAAAGAGAGAGAGGGACAGTGAGAATCTAGATGGTGGAAATCTTCTTCCATTGACCATAGCCCTCCTGTCTATCATAATCCCACCCCCTTCTCTGCTCAATAAGAAACAAGTCCTTTAGAGAAGCCTGGTGTGAGGCTACTTCATTTGAATGGTTGTGTTACTTTGATTCCTGGGCCCAGGACAGCTTTCTTCTGTGAGGCAGTTTATAGCAGAGGGTGTAACCTGCCCTCTCAAAGAGTCAAAGGGGAGGTCTGGCCCTCAAAATTCCTGTCCTGCCATTTGGCAGACTACCCCGAGCTGACCAGAATACACATCAACTTCCACAACATCGCTGACTCACAAGAGCCTACACATGTGCGATATCAATTGTAATGTGGTGGCCGTGATCATAAGTAGTACCATGAACTAGGCCTTAACTCAGGCATTACATTATTTTGGGCATTATCCTGCCACCATCATAGACTACTTATGATCATCATTGTTGGGCTCAGGGGTGCATGACTTAAATGCCGCCCCTGCTCGGCAGAGACTTTTCTGTCACTGTCGCTGTCACATGGGAATCTGTGCCCTCTGGACCTGCTTGGTGCCACAGGTAGAGCAGGCACTGCTACTCATGCCACAGATACGTATTATTCTTTTACCATGGAACCGGCGAAAGGGGAATCAGATCAGCAAATTATCCTTTCTGAGATGGAACTACCCGCACCATTTTATTATTCAATAAAAATCAAAGAAGCCAGAGCTTTATATCCTTGCCAGATGGCAGTTCCTTTACAGCGTAGCATATGATTTTGTTTACAGATTTTTGGATACACATGACTATGCATTGTTACGTTTGATCAGCGAACAGCAAGAACACTCTGAATCCCAAACTTTATTGGGCTTGAGCTCCAGATTCCTCACCCTCTCCATAGTGTGAATTTAATGAATAGGAATAACGCTGCTATCGAAATCATGTGCTTTGTCTCCATGGTCGGCTTTGCCTATGAATATGCGAAGAAGCCGTGTTGGGAGCTCCCACATAATTAAATGATTTTATTACTACTGTACGGGTGCATTCTATTCATCTCTTTAACTCTGATTTGGACGCTTTCCCTTTGTATTACATTAACTGCTACCCATTAATTGGCACTTTACCTTTGCTCCCTATGTGCAGCAATTAGGAACTGTAGTGTAGGCTGTTCCTCTCTGAACGTTGCTGTATTCGACTTTCCAGCCAAGTAGCATGATGCTTTTAATTGCATGCATCAATTTCTTATTTCTATATTGCATACACACTTATTCTCCACAGAGTAGAATTGTGGCCAGCAGAAATCGATTTCACATTGTAGGTCTGAAACAACAGTATTTATCCACAATAACCTATTAACTCAGGAATGGCAGAGCGAAGGCACAATATGATTGGCGTGCTGAATACCCTGTGGGAGGCAAAAAGGAAAAGCTATTTAAACAGCAGTAACATGTTTAACAGAAGGTTTCCGTGACTGAGGTTGGCCTGTAAAACAACATTCTCAGATGCTGGAAAGCAAGTCAAAATGCCCGATATTCACTTACTGTAGAAATGAATACAATCGTACTTTTCAGTATAGAGGTAAGAAATTTCCCTAATAAGACCTTGAAGATTTTTCTTGGGGCGAATGTTTGTTGGAGACTCTTACGCTACTAACAGGGAACTGCACACCTGAAATAGAAATGAGTTAACCCTGATTTACTTGAAAATGTTTATGCAAAATCATTGGACTGACAAGGGGTATGTGATATAATGTGAATAAGAAGTGGTTTTCATTTGAGTGGGTGAAACTTGAGGTGATCATGATAATGTTAAAACAACACTATCATGCAATATAATGGGACTAGGAAAGGGTATGTGATATAATTGGGATTAAAAGCTAGAGGGCACAATTTGGAAAAGAACACTTGGGCTCCCTTTGAGCCTCCCAATGTCAAGCCTTACATTTGAATTAGGTCTACAATCATTGGGCTCGCTGGCAAATTGGAGACTGCT
Source organism: Ambystoma mexicanum (assembly GCF_040938575.1). Lineage (NCBI taxonomy): Eukaryota > Metazoa > Chordata > Amphibia > Caudata > Ambystomatidae > Ambystoma > Ambystoma mexicanum. Next base: position 928,976,852 of record NC_090929.1, on the reverse strand, counting down.
GTCTATAGGCTCATTGTAACGCCCCTGAAGGAATCTCTATATGAGGATATTAAGTAGCACAGAAAGCCAATAAATCGAAGATGTTGCTTCACTTAGAGGAAAAGGTTAAACAAATTCTGAGTAAAGCAGATACCACCGTTGAAATTCTAATTTCCAACCCACTGAAAGTAAAAAGAGAGATGGAAGCGGTGAACTGGAGAGCAACCATTGAGAATATGTGTTAGATTAAGCTACGCAACAACTTTTTGGTGGGGGACAAGAAACTGGGCTACCTACCAAACTATTTGCTGAAGTTCCCAGACTGGAAAATCAGAAGTAATTTTCTGAGAGTGTGCATTAATATCATTCATAATGGGGACATACTGAGTATAAGGGGACAAGGGGAGACAGCAATCATATTATGTAATATTTGTGAGATCCCAGCCAAACAGAGCCTACATCTTTTGATGGACTGCGAGGGCACATGGGAAACAAGATCAAACCACTTCTCCAGATTTGTGGAGAGATAAGAATGGCTACTCTCTGAAAATTCCTGCAATAAACTGATCTGGGGACATAACACAGCCAGAACAATAGTGGTTGTCCATGTATGTGGTTGTCCACGTCACCTATAGTGGCTGGTGGGGGGCTGCCCTGATGGTGTCCCAATGGTAAACCTATGAAAAGGAAGTGGTTTATATGGTAGGTGATAATATGCCAAATGTTCAGGACAATGAAAAAAAATCAAATTAATAGAAATGTCGTCAAGTATTTTGAATACAATGGATACAAAAATAACTTTTAAAAAAATTAGGTGGGCAAGGGTCTCACTTTGGATACATTTCTTTAACTTCCCTTTAAATATAGTACCTTACTTATTGGTCTATTTGAACTCTGATTTTTTTCCTTTTGCTTTTTTTTGTTGTTTATCATTTTTTTTATTTTTCATTTTTTTTATTTTTACTAATCTGTATAACATGAATTTAGTGCATTTTATAAAAATTAGGTACTATGTGTTAGGAAGAAGCTAAAAAAAGCTCTTATTCATGTAAATGTTGAATTTTGTAAAGGTTGTTGTACAATCATACACACATTTTAAAAAAAAAAAGAAAAGAAAAATTGGGAATATCTGTGATGTGAATTACAGTAAACTGGTGTTTCACATCGTAGGGCAATGATAGTCACCCTATAATTCAAGTGAACCCTACCTTCCATAGGAAATTCGAAAATTCTATGAATACATTTTGTGACCTAGGTCGGATGAGCATGACATTTTACAATCAAGATTTGGGATCAGGGCACCCAAACACTTTTGAAAATAGGTGTTATGATTAAAAAAATATAAAGGGTCAAAAAAGATTGTGTTTTTACCTTATCCATTCATTTTCCATTGCTCAGTCAACAGCTCGACGGATTTGTGGCAGATAAGAAACAAGTCGGCACAAAGTGCTTGAAGCAAATCCTATGTTGGTTTGGTGTAAACCTGTCCCATCCTGTAGTTTAAAAAATATATATATATTGGCATGGAGCGGGATGCCTCTGTACCCAGAAAGTTAGCTTTATATTCCATGGTGAATTTCTGGTGCCAACGTTTTTCATTCCTGAAAATCCACCACTATTGATTCTCGATTTGAATTTAGATTTGTTTTTGTACACTGCCCTAAAATTATATACATTGGGCCTCATTTCACGGATGGCGCTAAGGGATTACCGCCACCGGTAAGGGCACCGGTGCCGGTAATCCCTTAGCGCCATACTATGAGGTCCCTCAGCGGGTCCCGTCCTTAACGTGTGGCCAGACCACACGTTAAGGAAGGGACCTGCTGAGGGACTGCAGGGCAAATAACGGTACCGCTAGTAGCGGTACCGTTATTTCCTCCTTCCCCATTCCCATTGAGCCCTATGGGAATGGGGAAGGGCCTTGGTGAATGGGGAATTACCGCCCCGCCAACCTTGGAATGGGGCGGTAATTCCCCCATTCACCAAGGCGGAATCGGTAAAATACCGGCGGCAACCATGGCGCTAATAGCGCCATGGTTACTGCCATCTGTGTAATGAGGCCCATTGTGTAAGTAGGGCAGTTGTGATGATAGGGAGCATGTGGGCAGTGCAAGAAAGGATGACTTGTGAAGGTTTGGGGTTTGGTGATAGTATAGGTTTTTTGTGTTTTGTCGAGAGCTCAATTCGTTTCGTGTGGCAGAAAAAAAGTAGATAAAAAATAATATATTGAGATGACTAATTCGGGGAATATGAGCATTTAAATACATTAAGGAAGCTATCCGTTTTTTTAAATATACAAAATATACAGGGATTGCTTTCTAAATGAATTAAAAAAGGTGGGCATCAGGGAGCTATTAGTGTTTTGGGGGTTGATTAAGGTGCCCAAAAAGCTTATAATTGCTTCATTATTTTTTACAATAATGGGCAAAGAACGATTGAGGGAATGTGATTCTTGTTTACATGATCCATCTAAAATGTCACAGTACTGAATAGTAATCTTACCTGCATAAACCCACATCTTTTTTCCTCATCCCAGTACTGAACATTAATCTTACCTATAAACACCCACATGCCTCTTCTTATCCTAGAAAATAATGGTAAACTTGCCTTTACCCCATTCTGTTCACACGTCACGGTCCCCCACTAGCCCACCTCATTCTCTTTCTCGTCACAGTCCCTCACTACCACCATGGCACTCTTCCTCATCACAAAACCCTACTACCACCATGTCACAAATCCTTGCATAGTCCTCCACTACCACCATGTCACTCTTCCTCATCACAGTATCCCACTACTACTGACACACCATTTATCGTCAAATTCCTGCACTACTGCCATCTCATTCTTTCTCATCAAAGTCTCCCACAACCACAAAATCACTCTTCTTTGTTACAGTATCCCACTAGCATCAACTCACTCTTTCTCATCAGAGTACCCCACTACCACCACCTCACTGTTCCGTGTCACAGTCCCCCACTGCCACCACGTCAGTCTTCCTTATCATAGTACCCCATTACCACCAACTCCCTCTTCCTCTTAACAGCCACCCAATACCACCAACTCACTCTTCCACTTCAAAGCACCCGTTACCACCACTTCACTCTTCCTCGTCACAGTACCCCACTATCACCAAATCACTATTCTTCCTCACAGCCCCTCGCTACCACCATGTCCCCCTTCCTTGTCACATAACTCCACTACCAACGTTTCACTATGCATCTCAAAGTCACCCACTACTACCATGTCATTCTTCCTCATCACAGTCCCCCACTACCAACTCAGTCTTCCTTGTCACAGCACACCACTACCACCAACAAACTCTTTGCTGTCATAGTATCCCACTACCACCACCACACTCTTCCTCATCACAATTCCCACTACGACCATGTCAGCCTTCCTTGTCCCAGTCCCCCACAACCACCATCTCTCTCCTTTATTTCAATATAATTTGTTTCAATTGTATTGATTAAGTTTATTATGTTTTTACCTTAAAGTTACTATTTCTGATGTGTGTAGTTTTTGTTGGTTTAACTTTGTCCTTTGTAAAACATTTTTTCAAATAATCTATTTTTTTTTTACTGTTATCAACTTTTTTCACTGTTTCGTGATTATTGATTCTCAATGTTTGTCGTGATACTAGCTTGTGCTGTAAGAGCATGTGGTATAAGTGGGTGAGCCATAAGAGCATGTAGCATATCAGGTGTGGGGTAAGTGTATGTGCCTCATTACAAGGTGGATGGTAAGGGATTACTGAAATACAATGTGAAGGTGGGCACCACAGAAGTTAGGTCCTTTAATATAGATAAAGTTCATTTAGGAAAATTGTGTAATATTTTAACCTGGAGCTGCCAGTCTATGATTGATCCTGTGGCATCCGGATCACACTAAACGAATTCCAAGAGGCACCAGTGCCGGTAATCCCTTACCACCCTACTACGAGTTCCCTTTGTGGGTCCTTCCTTAACGCCTGGTTTTTTCAGGCGTTATGGATGGGACCCGCAAAGGGATACCGGGGTCAATAACGGTCCCGCAATTTGCGGTACCGTTATTGCTGCCTTCCCCCTTCCCATTGAGCCCTATGGGGGCTCAAATGGGAATGGGGAATGGCTCTGGTGAATGGGGAATTACTGGTCCCGCCGACCTCGGAATGGACCGGTAATTGCTCCATCCACCAGACCGGAGTCGGAAGGATTTTGGAGGCAGCCATGGTGCTAATAGCACCATGGCTACCTCCAACCTCGTAATGAGGCCCTATGTGTCATAAGATTATATGGCGGTCATTACAAGGTTGGCGGTAAGGCGTTAACTGCGCTGGTAAAGGTGCTGGAGCCATCAACCCCTTACCGTCACATTACGAGTCTGCTCGTGGGACCCGCTAAGGGGCCCGTTGTTCGCATCATCCCCATTCCCATTGAGCCCTATGGGGGCTTGAATGGGAATGGGGATGTACCGGGTCCCGGTTCCTTGAATGAGGAATTACCAGGCCCTCCAAGGTTGGAATGGCCCGGTAATTCCTCATTCGAGGAACCCGGACCTGGTAACTGGTAAGGGGGTAGCCATGCCGCTAATAGCGGCATGGCTACCTCCAAACTTGTAATGACCATCTATGTATTGTGTGTTTCATGGGAACATCTGTCTAAGGAGCGTAAGTGTGCAATTAGAGTGTGTGTCGTTAGATCCATTGTTATGGAATAAATCGACATCTGATTGCCTGTTTAGGAGCACGTGCATAAAAAGTGTTTACTTGTGGAGGGTTTATGATAGGATTATCTGATTTAGAAGTGTGTATCTAAAGAGTGTGTCTTATTACGCTCTGTGATTTTAGGTGTATGAGGGATTGGTGTAAAAAATGACATCATAGTTAGTTCTGAATGTTTTGTGAAAAGTGTAGAGGTATGTTTGTGTATATATATGAATTGTTCATTTTCCTCCTGTACCTGTGGAATTTGTATATAGAATGTAAATGTCCTTGGATACTGCACTGGATGCCTTCTATACATATGAAAGCACACATTAAAGTCAACTTTAACTTTATTCTGCATTTTGAAATCATATGAGAGGTGTATATGAGTTCTCCAATTAGTACTTGTATGTAATTTATAGCTACTGAAAACTAAACTCTGACTTTACTATCAGTTTTGAAAAGATATAAATTGCTTAATCTTTGATTGTGAAAATCATATGCCCCTTGGTACATTTTGCATGAAAAGTATACATTTATTACATACCCTGACTACTAATATCAAGATTTGCCCCGACTTTAATGTGAGTTTTCAGATGTAAACTGCAAAATTTGCAAATGGAGTGTATTTTACCTCTCCAGTTTGTACGTGTATGAAATGTACAGCTCCTGAATACTTAAATCAAAGTAAGACCTGACTTTCATGTGTTTCTAAAAGATGTAAATTGCGTAATCTACAAGCTGACTCAAATAACGCTTGAAAAGCGCTGAGTGCTGCTTCACTTCCCCCACCACTCTGATCGGCCAACCACGTTCACTAGTGCTCCCATTCAGCGTGCGCTTCGGTCCCGCTGTGGTGCACAACAGGCACACAGGAGATGCTGCAGGTGAAGTCCTCCTGCAAAGGAGTGCGACTTGCACCCGCTGCCGCAGTGGCTGGGTCCCACCAAAACAGTGCTCTCAGCGAGATCACACCAAGTACTCGAGGTGGACAGAAGGACACCTGTGGCAGGTGCGCTGCCTGCGCAGCACCGTACATGAATCAGCCTCCACACAGTACAGGTGCCCTGTGGACAGACAGCTGCAAAGACCACACTGGAAGCCAAATCCACTGCCGTTGAGCAGATGCTCCCCCAGGCATACAGCCGTACAGACGGAGGAGAGGTCACCTAAACAGCGCCAGACATTCCCATCTGCTACGGACACTGCTCTAGTCAATTATCAATAAAACCTTCAGCGAGGATGAAGGTCAGCAACCCCACACCCAAGAAGTAGCTCACAAAAGAGATTTTTTATTACCCTCTGTTGGAAAGCTTAAGGGGGCAGAACCTGGGGAAATAATATCATATCATTTTACACTCCAAGGCATTCAAGAACTCACTAGACCACTACCAGACCAACAACTCAACAAAATTCTCCTCACAGGTTCTTGGCACCCACACTGACACTGTCTGTAACAAACTCTAATATGCCTCCTGGAACAGCACTCCGCTTTTCCTCCTTTGAACCCGAATTGCAAGGCCCCTGGAGTGGTAAAAAGGGGGACACCAGTGGGCCTGCGCCCACCTCATAGCCAGGAGGAGCAGAACAAGAGCAGTAGCCTTCTAACCAGCAAGACCTGAGCACCCCTACTAGGATGAACAAAGCCATACTACACTACACAGTACAAAAAAAAAACTCATCTCTCCAAACGCTTAGCGGCACACAGAAGCCAAAGTACTACTCATGGCACCGTCCCCCAAGTGGAGGAACTGTTGGGTCCCAGCAGCAACATAACAACAGTAGTGCGAGGGTTCCCCTACATACTCGATTGAGGTGAGGTTTCTGTAACACTGAGAACCATCCCGCTCCAGAATTCTTGCACCATAAAAATACTCAGCACAGTCCCACTCTGATAAAACACAACCTCAAGGAAAAGGGTGGAACAACAAATCTCCTCTAGGCCTACATCTGTCCACCTTTTCCCAAAACACAGTCGTTCTCAACCAATAACCAGTCAATCCAGTAGCTGTTTTCCCACGGAAACCAGTGGAAAAGCTGGACCCGCGTACTATTGCCAATTTTAGAACATTTAGCTGAGCTCAAGCCAACATGGACCGGGAAGAGTTTCAAAGCTCTTCTGAGATCCGTGTGAACGACTTGGACAGCGCAACTAAATCAGATATTAGACTTTTGCTAGGCGCAATCAGGTCGATCAAAACTAGCCTCAAGGAGACGTCTCAGACCTGCAGACAAGAATGGCCAAAGTGGAAGACAGGATGGGAGACGTAGAAACCAAGCAGGAATCAGGGGATATAACGGCAATGCAATATGAAGCAAGGTTCCAAGACCTGGAGCAAAAAAGAACAAGATATGGAGCTCAAATTAGATGACCTTGAAAACCGGGAACAGAGATCGAACATTAGCATAATGGGCCTCAAAGAGAAACAGGGTGAATACCCTTCGGCACTTGAAAGCAAGGTCAAAAACCTAATATCATCTCTGTTTGACAAATCAAATCACCCAGAGCTTGAGTTTGATAGAATTCACAGAGCAGGGGGACCGTTAAGAGGCCTGCGATCAGTCCTCATAAAATTCCACTACTATAGGCACTGACAAGACATTTTGCAAAGAGCAAGGGCTCTTGTGTGAAACTCAACCAAGATCTCTCTGCAGCACCGCTAAGCATAAGGAGAGGGTGCCGCCCCCTTACCACCTTGCTACAAGAAATGGACACCCAATACCGTTGGGGACATCCTTTTTTCTTGTCTTTTGAATATGGAGGTGAGAGTTATAGACTCACTTCAGAGGAGGAGTCCAGAAGGGCCCTAGACCACCTCCAAGCAACAGCGAAAGGCCCAGACATGGACAGCCACCGGAGACCTACTGGTCCTTTACAAGACATTACACCTAAATCTCCAAGAAGAGGTCGGGCTCCAGCAAAATTTAAATTCAAGCGCCTCAACACACCCTGAAGCAGACAGTCTCTTTGAGTGTATTCATGTCGGTTCTTTTTCCCTTCCTTTTCTTTACCAAGGCATCATCTGAAAAAGGCTGGAAGGGGCTTTACAATGCTTTCAGTACTGGCTGTCCCCACCCCGCAAAGGGACTCAGGAACTATACTAGCACTCCACCGGGGATAGCCCACTCGAGTTTTACAGGTTAAATTTGCAGAGAAATGTGAAATGCAAAAGAATGTTAAAGTGTTAACCTACTTCACCGCAGTTTTTTTTCGCCGTTCAGTTTACTTAGATGTGTTCAAAGTTAAGATCATATGCCTCGACAGGGGCCCCAGCAGAGTGGCCCTTCCTTTTTCTAGTGTGTCTCCTTTTTTGGGAAAATGCTGACTCCAGTTTTTTTCCATTGGGTGGGTAAAGGGGGGAGGGAAAGGGATTAACTCCACTATGAACAAGGAAAGCTCAGACCTACGACCTCACATCTTTATAACGAAAAGCATTCAAACCAGTCGTACAACAACTCTCCACATACGTGCTTACCAGTTATCCACCAGCGACATGCAGCGCTAGGATTCCACACTTACTAGACACACACCGGCAATGTTTCCTCTAATTATTTTTCACAAAGTGTGGAAATGGTTATCTTCCGTATGCCCATTATTTTCCTTGTGCACAACTGAATAATGAGGTAAGCCACTTTATGACTATGTCTATTTAGTGAGCTAGCATCTCGGAAGAGTTTGGAAGGGAATGTGCCCTTCCCATCCACTGCAATTCTTTATAATTCAGTGTAAAATGTGCATCATACAACACTTTTTCCAAACACATAGGCTAAAAAATACAAATATTGTATATGTGATTTATAAGTGGAGCTCATCAACCAGTCCAAGACTTGCCATAAAACATGTCAATGGGAGTTCATGTGCCGCTTTAATTAAGTAATTCAAGGGTCAGGAGAACATGCCTCTCAATTTGTGCAATAACGATCATTGTGTCAGAATAACTGCACAACAGAATTTGATGATGAGAATGAGAATTCCTGGGCCTCTGCTTACTATTCACGCTACATTGTCCTGTGAGTTGTGCCAACAGTTCCTCAAAACGAGTCTTACAGTTTAGAGGCATATACACTATTCCTTTTTACTCCCTAAAACAGGAAAATGTGCCCAACAAAAATCGGAAACCATGGACACCAAGAACCTACACCCTGCTTCTATCCACAAAGTTCCACTGATATGGGTCAGTGAACAGCAGAGCAGTGGCATAGGTAGCTACTCTAATAGTATTACTGCCTGATCTCAAGAGGAATTTTAAGGGGAAAGAACAGGTTTCTTCTGGAGCCCCATTGAAGAAAATCACATACATTTGCTTTTTAAGTCAATAGCAGCAATGCTCACAAGTAAAACCGATTAAGTGTTGTCTTCTTTAACAAGGGGCCCCTCTTCTGAAATTCCCTCTTATCAGTTGAAAAAGATGCATGGGGATGCTAGAGGCAATAAACACACGCACATGATTATATTGATAAGCCCTCAGAAGCTGAGCATAGAAAGAAACAGAAGGTGCTATTTCCTAGAGTGTAACTATAGTTTGCTATCCTTTAGCACAAGAAAAAACACATTTCCTTCACAGTACTGTACTGCCAAAAGTCCGTTTTGGTTTTTGCAAGTTGCTGATTTGTTCTCCAACCCATGGGTGTCTTCTCCAGTGCCCTTTCACCTATATACCTAAGACTCATGTTTTAACCTCCAATACTAGTTGACAGGGCTCTATAAAAAGCTAGGGATTGTAGCAGTAAAACACTCACTGGGATCTTTCCATGCCCACAATACTTTGCAAGGAAACAATATTTAAAACATCTCCATATTATGGGCAGATGAAGAAAATGTCATGAATCTGCATGTGCACAATTATTATGAAGTGCATTCAAGATTGTTTGTAACTTACCCCACCCCTTTAATTTGCTGGCTAGGATTATGTCAGTGCTCAGTCAACCCATTTTTGTATAGCAGCAAATTACCATATAATGTGTTAAGGTCTATGCGCCATGGAACTCTGAAAACTTGGAACAGTTGCAGATTGTGTATAAAGCATTCTAGTTATCTGAATATCCTTTGCCCTAATGCTATACACAAATAATGCCAGGCATAGCTCATAACAATTATTCCTTACAGGCCAAGTGCAATGCTGCTCTCCAGTTATAGGGTAATGTTAGCAATGCTAAAGTAGGAGACGCAGAGCCTAACATTTGCCTACGCAAAAGCCTAAGAGGGCAAATTAATATTTGAGTTTTATAATGCATTAACTTGCAAGGTGGCCGCTACAAAGTGCATGTTCACATACGTACAATGAATTGGAGGCATGGGATAAGGTTCCACATCCAAGTAGCCTGCTTACTTACAGTCAATCTCCAACATTTGAGCTGAAAGTTGGGTTGTATAGTCTGGGTGACACTTTTGCTAAGGCACCATGAGTAACAGAAATTCTTGAGCTTGAACGTCATTCATATTTTAACAAACATAAAAGAAGTAGATGTAGGTATTAGTCTGGTAACCTTTCGCAGAGCCAAGCAAGGCAGAGTCAATGTTTTCTGACAATATCTGAATGTAGTCTAGGGTGGAGCTTCGAGTCATAAGGTATAAGTGTGGTGGAGTCCATGGGTGGGGAGGGAAGATAATTTGGTTAATGTGTGCAGGCATATCTTAGTTGTATTTTCTGTTTGTGTAGCCAAATTATCATATTAGTTTTTAACCACTTGTGGGTGTATTATATGTTTAGGTTTTTAAGGTCAAGCTTGCATAGTTGGGCAATGTAAATAGGCTAGACCAAAATATCAAGACCAGTTCGTATAATTTAGATTTATTTTGAGGGAAAGCAAATGTTGAGTACCTGCTATAGCTTGTGCCTTGTTATATCTTTTGGAATAGGTGGGAATTGGCTGTGTGAGCTTCTAAAATTCTTCTGAGCGGAACCCAGAAGGAAGCTGGGCAAGTGCACATGTGCACAGCTCAGAGGGAACATTGCACACTGGTATAGCAACACATGATAGTATAGTCTTTGGTTCTCTCAAAGTAAAGGGTCTGAGTAAAGGGTCTCAACTCGCCACAAAAGCGCTCAATGTTAGCACGTCAGTTCAAGTTCTCGAGACTAGATGTACTATTCGTACAAGAAACTAAATATGCCCAGGGAGGGGAATGCAAGATCATCAGCAGGGAAATCAGTGACATGGTATGGGCCTCTGAAACTCGGAAAAAGGGAGGAGTTGGCATATTGTATAGAAGATCTTTGGGCCTTCAAATAGAGCAAGTACATAAGGCCACCAAGGCAGATATGTAGCTGTTAAGGGAAAACTAAAGTCACACACAATCACCCTTTGCTCTTCCTACACCCCTAACCAAAACCAATCACACTACTTCGAATCTGTGTTTGATTTCCTGGGAGGATGGTGAGAGGGAACCCTTGTATGTGGGGGGACTTCAATGTTGTGGCTGACCCCGATTGGGACTGGCATTCAATAAGGCAAGACGCCCACCAACTGAGTAGTTTACAGGGGGACAGATTCCTAAGCCTACTGAAAGAACATTCTCTGATCGATTCTTGGAGCACAGTGCACCCAGGGGAGAGGTCCTTCACTTTCTATTCCCCTGCCCAGAATACATACTCCTGCATAGATTACATATTTGTGGGGGCGGAGTGTGAGGGTGCTGTGCTAGACGCATCCATAGAAATTGTTGCTGGTCTGACCATGAGCTTTGCATCTGGGACTTAGATCTGGGACCCTCCCATGTCGTAGAAAGGAGATGGATCTGCAACAATTACCACTGCAGAGACCCCATGTTCAGGGACACTCTCTCTGACTCCATACAAGATTACTTTTTGACAAATGACACAGGTCAGATGTTACTGAACACGATTTGGGAGGCTGGGAAAGCCACAATAAGTGGAATTCTGATAGCCGAAGGAATGCACAAGAAGAACATTAGACTAAGGAGGGAATAATAACTTAAACTAAAGGATATCTGGAATAGCAAAGCAGTAATACAACTAAAATACCTTAAACAGAAATTCTTTGAAAAAGGCGATAAGGCCCACACAATGCTGGCCAACCATCTGCGCAAACAAAGAACGGAAAGAGCAGTACATAAAATCAACAATGAACATGGTGCAGCGCTCACTGACCCCCATGAAATTGCAAAACGCGTTTCTGAATTTTGCACTAAATTTTACTCTGCAGAAGAGGAAAGCTCTAGCTCAGAAATTGAGAGCTACCTAGCAAATCTGCCACGTCCCCCGATAGCACGTGAACAGTTGCAAATGCTAAATAGCCCGATTACCACCATCGAGGTACAGGGAGCCATTTCTAACCTAGAGGTGGGCTCGGCACTGGAGCAGGACGGCTACACGCCAGCCTTTTTTTAAATCAACAGTAATACTCTCACCCCTTTCCTCAGCAAACTTTTCAATTTGATTATGTCAACAGGATGTGCCCCTCATTCATTCACTGAGTCGATAATAATAGTGATCCCCAAAGAAGCGAAGGACGCCTCAGAATGCTCCTCATATCGCCCGATCTCACTTATTAACGTGGACCTGCCTAGCTGAAGTCCTCACCCAACAGGTTCACACCAACCCAAGTCGGGTATGTCCAAGGTAGGTAAGGGGCAGATAACATCCGAAAGACCCTAGACCTTATAGCTGACCCTAATGAAGCTGAAGTCTGTCCAATTCTGTTATCAGTCGACGCTAAGAAAGCATTCAACCATGTCAAATGACCTTTCCTACAAGCAGTGATGAGCTGGTCATGCTTGGGGGAAGCATGGACCGGTGGGGCCAGAGCATTGTATCGCAACTCCTCAGCTAAAGTCTCAGTCAATGGCATGATCTTGAGTCCTTTCACACTGACTCTGGGTACAAGGTAAGGCTGCCCACTCTCCCCCTTATTATACACCCTTGTGGTGGAGCCTTTTGCTCAGGCTGTCCAAGCCAATTCTCTAATTCAGGGGATGACACAGGGTGGAAGGAAATACAAGCTGTTTGCAGATGACATTCTATTATATCTCACTCAACCGTTACAATCAATGCCCGCCCTCTTTAAAGACCTGAAGAAATACAGAGTGCTAACAGGGTTCCGGGCAAATCTGTAAAAAACAATAGCAGTTCCCCTAACACCAAACTCTGAAATCCCCCATCCCCCGTTTGGTGTCGGAATGGGGCTGAAAAGTACAAAGGATGCCATTAAATACTTGGGGGTGGAGATCACAGTCCCTTTAGCAAACCTCTTTGAGGCAAATTATATCCCTCTGTGGAACTCTATGAAAGATGACCTCAACAGATGGGCCAAATTACCCCTCAACTGGGCGGCATGGTTCAACTCCATAAAAATGAATATTTTACTGAGATTCCTATTCCTTTTCCAATCTATCCCAGTGATTGTCCCTGACAACTTACTCACAGAAGTCAAGCGTACGCTTCTAGCGTTCATCTGGGCAAATACGAATCCCAGGATCCCGTACACGACTCTTATCCTGCCAAAGGAGATGGAAGGCATGAGATACCCAGATCTAGCAGAATATTACAGAGCTTCCCAACTTTGGGTCCTCTCTGACCATCTCTGGGGGAACCCCGAAAAGCAATGGTTGTCTCTGGAGAACACTCCTTTTGCACCAGTCTCGCTGGGAGAATAGTAATGGTTCCCTCTCTCTGCTGAGCACAAAAAGAAAAGAAAACACCCAGTCCTATCCGTGTTGCGGTGGGTGTGGCGTCCCCCCCGCCTCATGAAGGGGGTCACAACGTGGCCATCCCCACTCGGCTGTGTTTGGTCTCCCCCATATGTAATTATCTGAGCGTGGTTCTCTGTTTTCAACCATGATACTAAGCAGGCCTAGTGAGAGCAGGGCAAATATGGAGAAAAGGCTTTTACATCTCCAGGGACGAATTAGAGGAAGCCTTGCACGCGACCAAAATTCCCACCTTACTCTATCTCCAATTGAGAAGCATCCTCAAGGATCGTCGTGCGGTCCTGCTCTCCAATGCCCTTTGACACCATTTGAACAAATCCTCAGTGTCCCCCAAACCACCAGAGGCTTAATATCCCGATTGTACAGAGCACTAATCGCTAGGGGATCCCTTACACGCCCTTCATTCGAAACCATGTGGGACACTGACCTAGGGCTCGTAGATCAGACAGAAGTGTGGAAAGCCATACACAGGGCTGTGTGGTGCACATTGGTGTTGGTGCAGTATAAAATGCACACAGCATGCCGTTTGACAAGATGGCACTACACCCCCCTGCGGCTGCCTAAGATGTTCCCAGGAACCTCCCCTTACTGCTTGAGAGAATGCAGGGATACCTGTGACTACTGGCATCAGTGGTGGAAATGTGGAAAAGTCCAGACTTACTTGAAGGAGGTCCTAGGATGGATACATGCAATAGATGGGATTACTAGAACACTCATGCCATTGTTAGTATTGTTTGGAGTTTAATCAAATGAAGGGGATTCATATATGACCATTACGCACATGCCCCGAAATCTGCTGCTGGCGGCAAGAATCTGCTTAACGATTAAATGGAAAAGTTCCATCCTACCCTTGCAAAGAGAATGTTTAACTAAGGCTTATTCAATCTACGAAATGTAAAGCCTCACAGACACCTTACTCGAATCACGCACACAAATAGACTTGATCTGGCTGCCCTTCAAAGAATAATATTCTGCATATTGGGACTCCCTCAAACTAACCGCCTAACACTAATCTTTGTTGCCCTCAGAATCACTCACTTATCAACCCAGCACACATTGCTGAAAACGATACTAGTTGAGCTTTAAGAAACGCTACTGTGGAACTGTAAATTACTTACAACGTTGTTCTTACGCCACCTAAAATGAGTTGGGGAGGGAGGAGGGCACAGGGATGGGGTGTGGGAGGGTAGGGGGGTTAAAGAACAAGTTATGGTTTTATTTATGCTCTTTGCCTTCTAAGTGTCTTGTTCGGTGACCGCTACTGTGAAATTAACATGTAACTTTGTCACACTTGTTGTAAAATCAAACAAAACTACTTTTAAAAAAAATGTTTTTCAAACTGCGATCAAAGTAAACAATTTTCAAACTATGAAGCTGTTAACGTACAATTATTAAATTGTGCATTCGCAGACGGATGCCTCGAAATACTATTTTATTCATACAAGATTTCGGAAGTTACCGTGAAAAGTTATTTTCTGAAACTCCATAGAGATTTCATCTTAACCTTAACTATGCCTTGTGTTAGTGCAAAGGCATAATATTACAGGTACTGCGGTAGCGGCCCTGTAGTTATGGTTAATTTGCTCAACTCATAGAAAGAACACTTATTTGGTGGCTTATAACTTTGCTCCCCTGGTCAAATCCACACCAGACTTTGCAAGAAAAGTGTATGGCCCCTGAGAATGACGTTCTGAAGATTGGTGCAGTTTCATCCAAGGGGGGGAAAGTTACAGGGGGGGTCCCAAAATGTGTGGATATCCTCATAGACGCAATGGAAAAAATTGTTAGCTTGCGCCTACAACCCAATCCACCGGATGGATGTTCACCAACTTTGCACCAGGAGCTGTAGCTTGGTCCAGAAAGTTTGCTTTGTACTTTTTGGGAAAATGGCCAAAAAGTAGGTACAAGAAAATGTGCCATGCTGGATTTGCGAGCAACGCACGTAGTCCGAGGACATTGCTGTAAAACATATAAAAAAAACAACATTGCACTTGTCAAAGAAATGAAACTATCTCTGGGAAAGTGAGGGGTGATGAGAATGGGATAGGATAGGATATGGCCATAAAAAGCCAGAGATCTTCTGTTATTTCTTCTGTGATGTCCACAAACATCTCAGATGTTCGGTCCTACATGTGATGTTCACAAACACCTTAGATGTTCGGGGGCATCCATGCATATTTCTGCATTACAGGGTCAGTGAAATGCAGTTTTTGGATGGCTTATAACCTTGGCGCCACTCAATGAAACTGCATAAAATCTTGCAACATCATTTTAGACCTGACACTAAATTGTTATGCAAAGTTTGGTACTGTTTCGCAAATAGGGGGAACATTTCAAAGATTTGAAGATTTTTGCAAAGCTTGGTGGGATAATGTGAAGAGGGGGAAAAATTAAAGGGGGGTATCAACATTTTTAGATGGCTTATAATTTTGTTGCCATTTGACGAGTCTGCACAAATGTTTGCAAACATGACATCGGAATTGGAGCTGCCTTGTTCCAGTTGGATGACAAAGGGGAGAACATCTCATTAGCTTCATCAGTAGGTGACACAAAGGTAGAGAACTTAGGTGGGCTAATATTGAGAAAGAATGTTTTAGTATAGTTTAGAGCCTTAGGCATTTTAGGCCTTACCTTACTGGGTCTACCTTCAAGGTCCGAACTGACCATAAGCCCTTAAAGTGGTGCATGCAGATGAAGGGTGAAAACCATTAACTGCTCAGGTGATCCATTAGTCTGCAAGGACTAGACTTCACTATTGATAGATAGAGTCATGATAATGCAGATGGCGTTTCCAGAAGGTATGTTGATCATCTGGATGAGGGTGTCAATCTCGTGGGAGATTAGACAACCCTAACCTCAGTCGGCGAGGGGGTAACTGTGATGCTGGAAATGATGCATTGGAGGGACAGGGTCTCCATGTCCTTGTCCTATACTCCCTTATCATGTGTGTGTTCTGTGTTATTTTCCACACAGGAGTCAAGTTGGGACCCCTGGCGGTGCATCTTTTCCTCTTTTTGGTTGTGATGAACAGAGAACCTTGGGATACCGTGTTGGCACCCATGGGTGGGGGTACAACCATGTACCCCTGGTGAATGTATTTTGGCTCCTTTGTGTTGCCCACAGAGCAGGGTATAGGCTGGTAGCAGCTTCACATTGATATGACAGGAGCTCTAACTATGCTAAATTTTGGGATACCCAGGCCTGCCATAGGAATCATTGGATTCCTGATAGAAGGCAAGATGGCCCCTGGGGCCTCTTGGTTTATATTGCCTGTTAACTTGTTTTCCCAAAGTCCTGGGAAGCTCTGACTCTGTCCCTTTCCCTGAATGGCTGTTGGGTGGAAGGACCATATATGGTATGGTGGGGAAGTTAAGACCAGACTGACTGGAGCCTTCCCAGTGACTATATGTTGTAGACTCACTCTTGGGGTCAGACCTTGTTATGGGTGTCTGGTTGGAAGTGAATGGCCTGAATGCCTATGAGCCTGATTGGCTGGCTGCCTGCATGAATTCCCTTATGTTTGATTGGCTGAATGATCCTGTCTCAGCCAGATTGAATGAGGGACATATGTGTATATCTGAGGACCTCTCACTTACCAATTTGTTTAGAAGCCGAAGTTGATACTTGAAGCTGCTTTTCGACGCCCAGCTCACGAAGAAGATTGCTGATGCATGTCCTTCAAGCTGTCGAATCTGTCTCAGAGACCTCTCCCCTACTACGAGGGACCATCGTACAAAAACTGCTGTTCTTCATCGAGGCACCCTGGAAGCCAGTTCTGTGAGTTATGTGAGTCTGACGTACAGAAAAGTGGTCCGCAGAGACTCCTGAACAGACCGCCTGGACATTGAGGGTCATTGAAGTCCATTGACATCGACCGGGTTTGAAAGATTTCTTGGAAGACAGTCAAATTGTTTCACCCAGAAGCAGCGACACCTTGACGCTGTGCTTCTCGATGCCCAGAGCAGAGAAAGCTCCACCTTGCCTAAGAACATTTGACAAAGTGCTTCCTTGCCATCACCATGGACCACTTTGTCCCGCCAGAGAAAGTCGAGGACGCTGGCTACAGAGGAAAGCATGCCAGTGGGTTTCCCGCCACCAGAAGATGACAAAGACACTCAGAGGTCACTGACGGAGTGAAGATCTGGGGTCAAGTCTGTGGTTGAGTCCCGATAGCTATCCCGAGGTAAGTGCTGCAGTTGCAGCACCAATAGGCCAGACGACTACCGACCGCTATCCCCGGCATCTGACCGCCGCTCATAGGCCTGCATCCATCTCTAATGAAGGTCTTTCAAGTCAAAGGATCTTATTTGTGGCACCGAACAGTTTGCATCGAGGTTTACTGCACGCCTCACCTTCCCAGAACTTCCACCATCAAGGAAACAATTGTCGAAGAGCACTGCAAAAGTCGAGGCTGTATCAGCACCATTGGTCCACTTTTCCTCGACGTTCTCGATGCCCCGTGGCTCCTGCTTGAAAGTGAGTAGGGGCGGTTGAACTTTTTAACCAGAAGCAAGGCTTATTGAGCATTTTTGGACTGGGTGTGTTAATTATTTTATTACAGGTTGCCAAGTTGGGGGATCCTCGTTCAGAATTGTGCATCAATATCCAAAGAAAGCATTCTGCCATTGTTTAAACTTAACCTGCCTTGCTTCACTATCTATGCTTCTACACCTTATTGAATGATTTGTATTCTCTTTTATAATTGTCAGCAGTTGATGCATTTTAAAGCAATGTAAAATCTAATTCTGGTGCCAAACAGAATTCTATAGATGTGTCATTATAGAATTACCAGAGTACAAAGTGTGTTTTTGAATTGTGTATGTATCTCTGAATCTTATTTCTTATATACAAAACTGTGTTAGCACATAACATTGTGTGTGGACATTCCTTTGTGGGAGCTTGGGGACTCACTGTACATAAGAAACAGCCTGCATCACCTCCTGAGAGCTTAAGCCTTGAATGCTCATCCATAGCAACTGTACAGAGAACCTTGGCTGGGGTGCTCTGTGTCTCTACCCTACCATATAGGGGGCCGAAATACTAATACCCCCATCCAGTCTTTACACCTGGCCTTGGGCATCCATCTCCCATGTGGGTCTACCATCTTCAAGCACAGCAGCAGTCCCAGGGAGCAATGGCACGGTCTCAATCCTTTCCCTGAGGGAGAAGCTGTAACACAGGACTGCTGAGCTCCAGGATAGACAGTGGTGATGTCCCCTGCCTTGGGCGGCTGTCTCGCATGCGGGTCAACCATCCCCATGTGCAGCAGCAGTCACAGGAAGCCCTGGCAGGGACCCCATCCCTTCCTGGAGGGTAATTGTGTAATGCACCCCAACCAGAGGTCCAGAATGGTTGGTGGGGGCAATGTCCCTGGCCTTGGGCGGCTGTGCCTCAAGGGGGTTGACCATCCATATGCCCAGCAGCAGTTCCAGGGAGCCTCGGCAGGGTCCCCATCCTTTCTCGTAGGAAGAAGCTGTATTGCAACCCAGCCAGAGTTCCAGGGTGGTAGGGGGTCATGCCCCTGGCCAAGTGCAGCTGTCTCCCATGTGGGTTGAACGTTCCCAAGCCCAGCGGTGGTTCCAGAGAGAGGCCTAGCATGTTCCCCGTCCTTTCCCGAAGGGAGAAGCTGTTACGCAGGCCGTCCAAGGTTCCAGGATGGTTGGGGGGTCATGTCCTTGGCCTTGGGCAGCCAACTCCCATGTGGGTTGACCATCCCCAAGTACAGTGGAAGTCCCAAGGAGCCCCCAGCAGGGTTCCCATTCATTCCAAGAGTGAAATTCTGTAATGCGGCCAGCCAGAGCTCCAGGATGGTCAGGGGTCATGTCCCTGGCCTCTGCACCCACTTCCCATGTGGTTCAACAGTTCCCAAGCCCAGCTTGGAGGTCTGGCTAAGGTGTGTTATAGCTTTTCCCTCTGTGGGAAGAATGGGGACCCTGCCGGGGCTCCCTGGAACTGACATTGGTCTTGGGGATGGTCGACCCACATGAGAGACAGGTGCCCAAGGCCGGAGACATAAACTCTGACCACCCTAGAATTGTGGCTGACCTGTGTTACAGCTTTTCCCTCTGGGATTGGACACGGATGCTGCCTGGGGATCACTGGAACTGGTGCTATGCTTGGGGACGGTCGACCCACATGGGAGACAGCTGCCCAAGGACCGGAAAATCACCCCAACCATCCTGGAGCTCTGGCTGGCCTGTGGTACAGCTTCTCCCTCTGGCAGAGGACAGGGACCCTGCCAGGGCTCCCTGGAACTGCAGCTGTGCTTGGGGATGGTCAACCCACATGGGAGACAGCTGCCCAAGGACGGGAACATCCCCCCCAACTATCCCGGAGCTCTGGCTGGCCTGCATTATAGCTGTTTCCCACCAGGGAGTCCCGACAGTGTGCCAATACCTCCCCAGAGGGAAAAGCTGCAACACAGCCAAGCCAGTGCAGCAGGACGGTTGGAGGTGATGGCCTTGGGCATCCATTTCCCATATGGGTCTTCCATCTCCAAGCAGAGCGGCAGTCCCAAGGAACCCGGCAGAGTCCCCATACTTTCCTGGGGGGATAATATGTAACACAGGCAAGCCAGAGCTCCAGGATATGATATGATATGATATTTTATTTATTTCACGCTCATACACAGGCGTTTCAGAGCGTGACCAAGCAAAGGGAGGGGAACAAGGGAGAATAAAAACAACGATCTTACTAGGCCCAGTGACATTAGGATCGTTCAAGTGCATGGACAAGGGAAAACGGGGGAAAGTGAGAGGACGGGGGAGAAGGGGAAAATGCAGCACAAAGGTGAGAACAGAATACATAATAAGTGCAATGCAATAAATAAATAAATAAATACAGGAAGAGGCAAGTGTGTAAATTGTCAGATAGGGTATATATGACAAGCGCAGAAGAAAAATGGGGTATGTTTGGGTACAGACACAGATCCCAGTGCAAGCAGTGGCTTGGTGGCAGTGCTGAAGGGTGAGCAGATACCTGGGCCCGAAGGACAGAGGGTGGCCAAGAGCATGGTGCAGAGAGAGAAAACAGATCAGCAGGGGAGAAGAGGGGCAAAGGCAGAGGCAAAGAGGAAGGTCTTGAGGTGCTTCCAGAACCGAAGATGGTTCTCCTCAAGTTTCAAGGTGGCCCGGGAGGCTGTTCCAAAGGGAGGCCCCCGCCGAAGACAGAGATCTGCCCCCAGCTTGTTTCTTTGAAAAACAACTGACCCTAAGGGAGTTAGAAGTAGAGGAGTGAAGGGCTCGAGAGGGGAGGTATCTACAGAGGGATAGTTGAAGGTATTTTGGACCCAGGACCCATAAAGCCTTGTGGAGAATACAGAGGGTTTTAAATTGAATCCTTGCCTCCACTGGGAGCCATTGAAGGGATTTCAGAGCTGGAGAGATATGATCTCAGGGCTTGAGGCGAAGGACAAGTCTTGCTTTCCTGTTCTGTATTAGTTGTAAAGGGTGGAGAGTGGGGCAGGTCGATTTAGAAAGAGGCTGTTACAGTAGTCCAACCTAGAGAGAACCAGAGCTTGGGAGACAGTGAGCTTCTGGTGGAAGGAGAGGAAGGGCAGATCACCTCTAAGGAGGTGAAGTGGGAAGTTTGACTTTTTAGAGACGTCCAAGATGTGTGCAGAGAAGGAAAGTGTAGAGTCAAAGATGACCCTGAGATTCTTAGCATCGCAGGTAGGGGTAGGACGAGGGCCAAGGGAGGCCGGTGAGAGAGTGAGGGGAAAGGATGGTGAAGGTGTACCAATGATGGATCTCAGTCTTGTTGGCATTTAGACAAAGATCGTTGGTGGCACATCAATTTTGAATGGCGATTAGGCAATCGGAGATGAGGGAAGGAGAGGAGGTGTCTGAGGGAAGACTGAAAATGAGTTGGGTGTCATCAGCATAGCACTGGAAGTTTGAGCAGAAAATGGAAATGCCGTAGGCAAGAGTAGCTAGGTATTGGTTGAAAAGCCAGGGCAAGAGGTTAGACCCCTGGGGAACACCACAGGTAGAGAGGGAGATAGAGGAAA
This sequence comes from Ambystoma mexicanum, assembly GCF_040938575.1. Classification (NCBI taxonomy): domain Eukaryota; kingdom Metazoa; phylum Chordata; class Amphibia; order Caudata; family Ambystomatidae; genus Ambystoma; species Ambystoma mexicanum. The sequence goes on along the minus strand of NC_090929.1, from coordinate 928,955,513 downwards.
GGAAGTACCCAAGTAGTACCTGGGAGGGTCAATCAGAAAGGAAAGAGGTCAACCAGGCCAGAGCCTGATCAGTGATACCCAGGTTGTCACTAGATGATTGAGCAGGATGGCATGGTTGACCGTGTCGAAAGCAGAGGAGAGATCAAGTAGGATGAGGGGAGAGGGAATGTTAGAGTCAAGGTTGGAGAGCAGGTCTTCACAGATGTTCAGGAGAGTAGTTTCCATGCTTCTGCCTGCTCTGAACTCAGATTTTTGGTCATGGAGAGAGCCAACAGAGTCGCAATGAAGATTAAGCTGCAAGATGGCCAGCTTTTCCAGGAGCTTCCTCTAAAAGGTAGTAATGGAAATTGGGCGATAGTTAGCCAGACAGGAGTGATCAGCTGTATGTTTCTTGAGGAGAGGATGCACAAGGGAGTGCTTGAGAGTGGAGAGGAAAGATCCAGAGGCAAAAGAATGGTTACAGAAATCGGCAAGGGCCAGAGCGAGGGTATTGATGTGGTCCTTAATGGTTTTAAAGGAACAGTGATGAACCTGTTTTGATGAGGCTTTCATAGATCGGACTTGTCTAGCAACCTCATCTGGGCAGGAAAAAGGAAAGGAGGAGAAAGAAGTGGGGGGGTGGTCTATGGCAGGGGTGATGTCCATCGTCTTGTGCGGCAGTCTCCCATGTGGATCAACCATCCCCAAGCCCAGCCTGGAGCTCAGGCTGAGCTGCGTTACAGATTTTACCTCTGGGGAAGAATGGGGACCCTGCCAGGTCTCTCCGGAACTGCCACTGGACATGGGGATGGTCAACCCACATGGGAGACAGGTACCCAAGCCTAGAGACATCACCGCAACCATCCTGGAGCTCTGGTAGGCCTGTGTTACAGCTTCACCCTCTGTGAAATGACCTGGACCCTGCTGGGGCTTCCTGGGACACCCGCTGCACTTGGGAATGGTCCACCAACATGGGAGGCAGCAGCCCAAGGCCAGAAACATCACCCCAACCATCCTGGTGTAACGCTCACCTGATTCCCGCAGAGGCGCCGGTCTTGACTGGGTGAATGCTGTATCTTCAAAGGTGATGTGTAACACACGGTTGGCTCTTTGGGCTGGACCTCTGTGCACTGTATGTCTGACTCGAAGAGTAAGATGTCTGCAGATAGAAAATATGGGATTAATGAACTGGGGTTATTGGGTGCCTCTCTCCTCTTCCCTTTCTCTTCTCCTGTAGAATTCCAAAGGTTAACGCCCTCACCTTAGGTAAGTGAACGCCGAGCTCTCCATCTGCCTCGGGGCAGGGTGCCGTAACCAGTTTCTTCACTGGATAAGGGTGCAGGCCTCTTGACCTCAGAGGACTGCTGTCCGTCGTTAACTGCACGAACGGTAAGTTCTGGGCAATGTCTTAAAAGTCTTTTGTAATGATATCTCTTGTTTTGCAGGGTTCCGGCGATGGCGGATGGCGGATGGCGGGCTGATGAGAGTTGAGGATCGAACCCGCGTGAGGAATAGAAGCGCCTGGAAGCACGTAAGTAAGCGCTTGTAGCCTGCTTCACGATGCGCACTTACTGTCCCTTTTATCTTGCAGGTACAAGTTCGGAGCTTTAGAGAAGCTGAAGGGTGCTGGAATACCCACTGGATTCGGCGTGGGAAGGAGTAAGGGCACTTGAGTAATAAAGTTGCCCAATGTCTTTAAACGCACCTTCTTTTGTCTTTCAGATGCGGGATGCAGCGCCAAAGGCCTCTGGAGCGTGCGAAGAGCTGGTAAGCTTTTGTCTTTCAGATGCAGGAATGCAGTGCGAAGACCTCCGGAGCATGCGAAGAGTAGGTAAGCCTTTGTCTTTCAGATGCCGGAATGCAGCGCGAGGCGTTGGTGACAGCCGATGGACCAGGTAAGAGATGCGCTGCCACTGAAGACCGTAGTGCTAACCTGTTCTTTCTTTGTCTTTACAGGTGCTGCTGAAGACTGGATTCCAGGATGGTAAGCCTTTGTTCCATTAGGCCCAGGATCAGAAGCAGAAGACACGATGAGCGTTCTGCTGCAGAGAATGCAGAATAACGCAAAGCAAGATTCATCCATCGGGTGTGGTTTAAATAGCCTCCTGTAGTGCTTAGGTGTTTCCTTCCACAGCCTCGCCTAGGTAAGAAAAGAGTTCCTGCTTTCCAGAAGAGTTCCAGTGTTCTGAACCTAGGGAGTGGCTCCAGCCCCACCCAACAGGAAAAGTAGTCCCAAACAGAAGAGGATCAGGGGCTCAACTGGCTGGTAAGTAAGCAGCATGGTCTGCTGCAGGTAGGTCCACCCAAGCATTATGAGCCCGGCGCTTCCAGCGCTGTGACTGGGCATCTTTATGAGCCTGGTGCCACTGGCGCCAGGACAGGGTCCAAAAGGTCCCAATTGGGACTGGCTGGCACTAGGAACCGGGGTTATGGGTCTGCTTCCAAGGGAGTCGGGCAAGTCCTGATCTTTTGGAAGCAGAGATCATGACAGCACCCCCCCTCAAGGCCCCTCCCAAACCGGGCTTCTCCGGGGGTTTGGGCTTGTTAGGAAATGTTCGATGAAATCTTTTGATTAGACGAGGGGCGTGGATATATTCTGCAGGTTCCCAGGATCTTTCTTGGGGACCGTAGCCTTTCCAGTCAATCAGGTAAAATAGTTTAGATTTGGAGATCTTGGAATCCAGGATGCTTTTGACTTCAAACTCGAGTTCTCCATCAACTAGAATAGGTTTTGGAGATTTAGTTAGTCGGGTTTGAGGTTGCACGGGTTTTAATAGAGAGACGTGGAAGACCGGATGTATCTTCATGTGAGGGGGCAAGTCCAACTTGACCGCTACTGGATTTACTATGGTAGTGATGGAATAGGGACCAAGGATCTTGGGTTGAATGTGCGTGGTCCTTTTAGAGGTAGATATTTGGTGGATAACCAGACTTGATCTCCTACTTGATATTGGGGGGCTTCCTTCCGATGTTGGTCTGCTCCTTTCTTGTATTGTTCTTTAGCCCTTTGAAGGTGAGAAACGGCTTCCTTAAAGGCTTGGCTGATTGTAGAATGCAGGTGGTCTACTGCTGATGTTCCAAGATCTTGGAGTGGATCCAACTCCGAGGTTCCAGGGTGACTACCGTATAAAAGAAAAAACGGGGTCTTCCCAGTTCCCGAGTGGACAGAGTTATTGTAGGCATATTCGGCTATCCAAAGGATATCTTTCCAAGTTTTTTCAGTTTGTTGTAGCATGCAGCGCAAATACTGTTCCAGAGTTTGATTGGTCCTCTCGGTTTGTCCGTCGGTTTGAGGGTGGTGGCTGGTCGAAAGTCTCACATCACTTTGAGCCGACCGACAGCAACTTCGCCAAAAATGAGAAATAAATTGACTACCTCGATCCGAAATGAGAACTGAAGGAAAACCGTGCAGTCGGACGATGTTTTCGAGAAATTCTCGGGCCAGAGTTGTTGCTGTTGGTAAGCCTTTGAGTGGAATGAAATGCGCCATCTTGGAGAATAGGTCCACGATTACTAGGATCGTATTGTATCCGGAGCATGGAGGTAGATCGGTGATGAAGTCCATAGAAAGCGTATGCCAAGGGCGAGGTGGGATGTCAATAGGGCGTAAGAGGCCGGCTGGTTTTTCCTTTTGACTCTTCTTTTGGGCGCATACTCCACAGGACATTATAAAGTCTCTGATATCTTTTTTCCAAGACGGCCACCAGAAGTAGCGCTTGATCTTTTCCGAGGTCTTGGTCATACCGGGATGTCCTTCCATTAAAGAATCGTGATAACAAGAGATTACCTTTTTCTGTAAATCTGTGCTGGGCAGGTATAACCGTTCTTGGAAATATAATAGGTTGTCCTTCACCGTAAAGTCCTTTCCCTGCAGATGCCAATTCTGTATGTCTGCTGGAGTTACCAGTAGCCTGGCTTTATCCTTAACTTCCTCTATGGATTGTGTGGCGATTACACCTAGAATTCTTTGTTCGGGAATGATAGGTACAGGTTTAGGATTGATCAAATGTTCTTCCACTCCCATCCGAGAAAGGGCATCAGCTTTACTGTTTTTTGTACCAGGTCGATAGGTAATTATGAAGTCAAACTCGGCAAAGAATAGTGCCCAACGGAGTTGCCTAGAGGATTGAGCTTTTGCGGTTTTCAAATATTGCAGGTTTCGGTGATCTGTAATCGCAGTAACGGTGTGTCGGGCCCCCAGAAGATAATGCCACCAAGCCTTAAAGGCGGACTTGATAGCTAGAAGTTCCTTATCAGTAATAGTGTAATTGATTTCAGGAGGCGAGAATTTGCGGGACCAAAATGCCACGGGATGCAACTGATTGGTTACTGGGTCCTTTTGTGATAGAACTGCCCCCATGGCAAGGCTCGAAGCATCAGTTTCAACGATGTAGGGGAGTTCTGGGCGAGGATGTTTTAAGATCGGTGCAGAGATAAATCTAGTCTTCAAATTCTGGAAAGCTTGTTCCGCCTCGGTAGACCATTCAAAACGTTTGTTTTTCTTTAACAAGGCGGTGATGGGCTGGACTATTCGAGAGAATTCGGGGATAAACCTGCGGTAAAAGTTAGCGAAGCCTAACATGCTTTGAACACCTTTTACGGAGGATGGCGATGGCCATTTGAGAATTGCATCGACCTTCTTTGAATCCATACGCACTCCGCTAGGTGATAATATGAATCCCAAGAATTCAATGTCAGTCACGTTGAAAACATATTTTTCCAATTTAGCGAAATGTTTGTGTTGACGCAATCTCTCGAGGACCATTTTCACGTGTTTCCGATGTTCAGTTTCCGATGAAGAATAAACGAGGATGTCGTCAATGTAAACAACAACACACACATCTATGAGATCTCTGAGGACATCGTTCATAAAATATTGAAAGGCGGCCGGGGCATTGCAAAGTCCGAAGGGCATGACCTGATATTCAAATAGCCCATACTTGGTGCGGAAGGCCGTCTTCCATTCATCGCCCTCTTTTACTCGTACCAAGTGGTAGGCTCCTCTAAGATCCAGCTTTGTATATATGCATGCTTTTCTGACTTGGTCCAGGAGTTCAGGGATCAAAGGTAACGGATATCTATTCTTAACGGTGATCTGGTTCAGGGCGCGATAATCTATACAAGTTCTAAGGTCCCCTTCTTTTTTTGGAACGAAGAACAAAGCTGAGGAAGCAGGGGACTTGGAAGGACGAATAAACCCTTTCGCTAGGTATTGATCCAGGTATTGTCGGAGGTGAAGATTCTCAGGCTCGGTGAGGGCATAAATTCTACTACAAGGAGGAGTAGATCCAGGTATCAGGTCTATCTGGCAGTCATAAGACCTATGAGGAGGTAGAGAGTTAGCCTGATCCTTCCGGAAAACATCTTGGAATTCTAGGTATTCAGGAGGTAACTGGGGAGCCTCCGAGGAAATTGCTGCCAGTGCAACACCAGGTCGAGGGTGACAAGTAGAGACACATTCTGGAAACTGAACCGTTCTTGCTCGCCAATCGATCTGAGGATTGTGCTTCTCTAACCAAGGAATTCCTAGAATAATCTGGAACTGAGGGGCCTTGATCACATCGAACACGATCTTCTCATGGTGTCCATCTTGACTTACTAGCGTCACTTCTTGGGTGGTATGCGTTACTGGTCCGGAGGCTATCTCCGTAACATCCACCGTAGTAATGACGTCCTTTACAGCCTTTGGACAAAGAGTCAGATTCATCCTCAAAACCATTTCATGATCCACATAATTGCCGATGGCACCGCTGTCGACGTAAGCTTCAATCGCATGTAATCCATCCGGATGTTCAGGGCTAATGAGGACCATAGGTATCACAAAATGCGAGGTCACGGAACTGGTTTTAACGCTCGGCAAGAGGACCTCTATTCTTGTCGGGCGAGGTCGTTTCCCTGCTCAGAGTTTGTGACCCTGGTAACTGCAGCTCCTACTGCCTTCTTGGCTGGTTTCACCGGACAGTCTCGAAGAAAGTGCCCAGAGTTTTCGCAATAGAGGCATAATTGCAGCTGTTTTCTCCTTTCCCGCTCCTTTTGTGTTAGTGGTCCTTTCAGGCCCCCTATTTGCATGGGTTCCCCGGAGTCTACTCCTTTGGAAGGAGTTGGTGGTTTGGAAAATACTCGAGCATCAAACTTGGAACGATCGGCCTTCCTGTTCTGCAGTCTGTGGTCAATTTGAACGACTAAGTCAATATAGTCCGAACAGTCTTGCGGGGGATTCACTACTTGGGCTAACACATCTTTGAGCTCTCCACGTAGACCTCTATAAAACAGCATAATCCTTTTGTCCTCAGGCCATCGAGTTTCCACTATCAGTCTGTTGAAAGACGCAATATAAGCCAAAAGGTCTTGATTACCCTGTCGCAATGAGAGGAGCTCATTGTCCAAGGCCTGCCCCTGTGAATGTCTTGCAAACAGTTTTTCCATACTGAGCTGAAAAGCTTGAATATCATGGAGAACCGGATCATCTTGATTAACTAGAGGGATCGACCAATCTGCCGCATTGCCACTAAGGTACGAAAGCACGAAAGCTACCTTAGCTTGATCAGTTGGAAAGGCTGCTGGCCGGCATAAGAAGTGCAACCGGCACTGATTAATAAATACTGCAAACCTCTTTGGGTCACCAGAAAATCGATCGGGCGGAGCCAGAGGTACATTCCCAGGTAAGTTGATCTGCACTGGGTTCGTAGAGGATGTTGAAGGAAGATTTGCCCCTGATGCGGGTAACGGAGTTTGTCCGGCTTGTGACTGTAGCAATTGTCTAGCGAGATCGTCTGTTCGCTCCTTGGAAATAATCACTTCCCTTCTTAGTGCATTCGTTTCCTGACGGGCTGCATGCACTTCTGCTCTTAGTTCCCCAAGTAACTGGGCTAGCTGGTCGGTATCCGAGGTTTCCATAGCGCCTGGGTAGGAGTTTTGCGGTAGGCTTTGCGTTCTGTAACGCTCACCTGATTCCCGCAGAGGCGCCGGTCTTGACTGGGTGAATGCCGTATCTTCAAAGGTGATGTGTACCACACGGTTGGCTCTTTGGGCTGGACCTCTGTGCACTGTATGTCTGACTCGAAGAGTAAGATGTCTGCAGATAGAAAATATGGGATTAATGAACTGGGGTTATTGGGTGCCTCTCTCCTCTTCCCTTTCTCTTCTCCTGTAGAATCCCAAAGGTTAACGCCCTCACCTTAGGTAAGTGAATGCCGAGCTCTCCATCTGCCTCGGGGCAGGGTGCCGTAACCAGTTTCTTCACTGGATAAGGGTGCAGGCCTCTTGACCTCAGAGGACTGCTGTCCGTCGTTAACTGCACGAATGGTAAGTTCTGGGCAATGTCTTAAAAGTCTTTTGTAATGATATCTCTTGCTTTGCAGGGTTCCGGCGATGGCGGATGGCGGGCTGATGAGAGTTGAGGATCGAACCCGAGTGAGGAATAGAAGCGCCTGGAAGCACGTAAGTAAGCGCTTGTAGCCTGCTTCACGATGCGCACTAACTGTCCCTTTTATCTTGCAGGTACACGTTCGGAGCTTTAGAGAAGCTGAAGGGTGCTGGAATACCCACTGGATTCGGCGTGGGAAGGAGTAAGGGCACGTGAGTAAAAAAGTTGCCCAATGTCTTTAAACGCACCTTCTTTTGTCTTTCAGATGCGGGATGCAGTGCCGAAGGCCTCCGGAGCGTGCGAAGAGCTGGTAAGCTTTTGTCTTTCAGATGCCGTAATGCAGTGCGAAGACCTCCGGAGCATGCGAAGAGTAGGTAAGCCTTTGTCTTTCAGATGCCGGAATGCAGCGCGAGGCGTTGGTGACAGCCGATGGACCAGGTAAGAGATGCGCTGCCACTGAAGACCGTAGTGCTAACCTGTTCTTTCTTTGTCTTTACAGGTGCTGCTGAAGACTGGATTCCAGGATGGTAAGCCTTTGTTCTATTAGGCACAGGATCAGAAGCAGAAGACACGATGAGCGTTCTGCTGCAGAGAATGCAGAATAACGCAAAGCAAGATTCATCCATCGGGTGTGGTTTAAATAGCCTCCTGTAGTGCTTAGGTGTCTCCTTCCACAGCCTCGCCTAGGTAAGAAAAGAGTTCCTGCTTTCCAGAAGAGTTCCAGTGTTCTGAATCTAGGGAGTGGCTCCTGCCCCACCCAACAGGAAAAGTAGTCCCAAACAGAAGAGGATCAGGGGCTCAACTGGCTGGTAAGTAAGCAGCATGGTCTGCTGCAGGTAAGTCCACCCAAGCATTATGAGCCCGGCGCTTCCAGCGCTGGGACTGGGCATCTTTATGAGCCTGGTGCCACTGGCGCCAGGACAGGGTCCAAAAGGTCCCAATTGGGACTGGCTGGCACTCGGAACCGGGGTTATGGGTCTGCTTCCAAGGGAGTCGGGCAAGTCCTGATCTTTTGGAAGCAGAGATCATGACACCTGGAGCTCTGGCTGGCCTGTGTTACATCTGTTCCCCACCAGGGAGTCCTGGCAGTGTGCCAATATCTCCATAGGGAAAAGCTGTAATGCAGCCAAGCCAGAACAGCAGGACATTTGGAGGTGATTTTCCCGCCTTGGGCAGCCATCTCCCATGTGGGTCTACCGTCTCCAAGCACAGCGGAAGTCCCAGTGAACCCTGGCAGAGTCCCCATCCTTTCCTGGAAGGAGAAGCTGTAACGCAGGCTAGCCAGACCGCCAGAATAGTCATATGTTAATGTCTGCGGCTTTGGCAGCTGTCTCCCATGTGAATCGAATATCCCCAAGTACAGTGGCAGTCACAGGAAGTCCTGGCATAGACCCCATCCCTTCCCAGAAGGAAATTCTGTAATGCAGCTCAGCCAGAGCTCCAGGAGGGTCGAGGTGATGTCCCTGGCCATGGGCAGCTGTCCCTCATGTGGGTTGACCGTCCACATTCCCAGCAGCGGTTCCAAGGAGCATCAGAATGTCCCCATCCTTTCCTGGATGGAGAAGCTGTAACACAACCCAGTGAGAGCTCCAGGGGTGTAGAGGGTTATGTTCCTGGTTGGGGCGGCTGTCTCCCATGTGTGTTGAACATCCCTAAGCCCACCTGTGGTTCCAAGGAGGCCCGGCACGGTTCCCATGCTTTCACAGAGGGAGAAGCTGTACAGCAGGCCATCCAGAGTTCCAGGATGGTTGGGGATCATGTCACTGGGCTTGGGCACCCGTTTTAGATCTGAGCTTACCATCCACAAGTTCAGCTGCAGTCCCAGGGAGCCCCAGCAGGGTGCCCATCCCTTCCCGGAGGAAAATTCTGTAAGACATCCCAGTCAGAGCACCAGGTTGGTTGGGGGTTATGTACCTGGTCTTGGGCACCCATCCCCCATGTGAGTTGATGGTCCCTAAGACCACTGGCTGTCCCAGGGAGTCCTAGCAGGGTCCCTGTCCATTCCTGGAGAAATAAAGCTGTAACGCAGGCCAGCCAGAACTTCAGGATAGTCAGGGTTAATGTCCCTGGCCTTGGCCGGCTGTCTCCGATGTGGATCGACCATCCCCAAATACAGCAGCAGTCCCAAGGAGCCCCGGCAGGCAGCAGGGGGCCTCCAGGGCTTTGCTCCAGCAGTATGCCACTCTTTTCTCACTGACACCAGATCTCACTCTGTTTCGTAGCCATGAAATTGACACTGGTGACATTGTAACTATGAAAAGAAGATGGTATCGGATGTCAGACACTGTTAAGAACCCCATCCAGGCTGTGGTCGCCAAGATGTTGGATCTGGGTGTAATTGAACCCTTAACCAGTCTCTGGTCCAGCCCTGTGGTCGTTGTCCCCAAGGCAAGTTCCTAGGAAGGTACCAAGGACTGGAGGTTCTCTATGAGCTACAGAGGAGTCAATGCAGTCACCAAGACTGATGCTCACATATTGCCGAGGACTGATGAGCTCGTGGACACCATAGGTGCTGCCAAGTTTGTAAGCACCTTTCACTTCACAGTAGGCTATTGCAAAATACAGGCCAAGGAGAAATCTCCATTCTCAACATCTGAGGGGCTCTACCAGTTTAGAATCATGCCTTTTGGGGGTTAGAATGCCCCTGCCACCTTCCAAAGGTTGGTAAATCATGCACTCAGTGGGCTGGAGGCCTATTGTGTCGACTATCTAGAAGACATTGCTGCCTACAGTTCCACCTGGGATGAGCATTTGACTCATTTGGATAAGGTGTTGCAGGTCTTGAAAAGGACTAACCTCTCTATCATGGCCACCAAGTGCCAGATAGCTTAGTGGAAAGTCACTTACCTTGGTCATGAGGTAGAAGGGGTAGAATCCAACCACTCCCCAGTAAGGTACATGATGTACATGACTGGGAGACTCCCATTACTCAAACCCAATTGAGAGCTTTTCTGGCCTCACTGGGTATTACCAAAACTTCAACTTCAGACTATGGCCCCATAGCTGCCCCTCTGACAACTCTAACATCACCCAAGCAACCTGGTAAGGTTAATTGGATGGAAGACTGTCAGACAGCCTTTGTTGGCATGAAGGAAGGTCTCTTTAGGGCACCTGTGTTGTGTGCTCCTGATTACAGCAAACCCTTTATTGTTTAGACTGATGCCTGTGACACTGGATTTGGAGCTTTCGTGTTCCAGTAAGATGGCAAAGGGAGAGAACATGGCATTATCTTCATCAGTAGGCAACACAAAGCTAGAAAACCAGATGGGCTACTGTTGTAAAGGAATGTTTTAGTATAGTTTGGAGCCTTAGTAATTGTAGGCCTTAACTTACTGGGTCTACTTTCAAGGTCCAAACTGACCATAAGCCCTTAAAGTGGCGTATGCAGATGAAGGGTGAAAACCATTAACTGCTCAGTTGGTCCATTAGTCTGCAAGGGCTAGACTTTCTGGGTGAACGTGTAAATCTCGTGGGATATTAGACTACCCTAACCGAAGTCTGATGTGGGGGGGCCATTGTGATGCTGGAAATCCAATGGAGGGACACGGCGTCCATGTCCTTGAGCCTGTACTCCCTTATCATGTGTGTTCTGTGTTATTTCCTGCACAGGAGTCCAGTTGGGGTCACTGGCAATGCAGCTCTTCCTCTTTTTGGTTGTGGTGAACAAATACCCTTGGTATACCCTTATGGTGCCCATGGGTGGGAGTACAACCCTGTACCCTAGTGTATGTTTTTGGGCACCTGTGTGTTGCACACAGAACAGGGTATGGGCTGGTGGCATCTTCATGCCGATATAACATGAGCTCTTAGTATGCTCCATTTTGGGATACCCAATCCTGCCGTAGGAATCAGTGGATTCCTGATAGAAAGCATGATGGCCCCTGGAGCCTCGTGGTTTCTATTGCCTGTTACCTTGTTTTCCCAAAGTCCCGAGAAGCCCTGACTCTGTCCCTTCCCCTGACTGGCTGTTGCGTGGTAGAACCATATATAGTATGGTGGGGAAGTCCAGGCAGAATGGCTGCAGCATTCCCAGTGACTGTATGTTGTGGGCACACCTTTGGGTTCGGACCTGTGTGAATAGAGTGTGCGACCAATATGCATTCTATTTTATGGTTTCTGTGAGTGTGACACACATAATGAGACCGCCCTTCCTGAAACTGACATGAATGCAGTGTGGTGTGCTGAAAAGCTGCTTGCTTGTCCCAATCCACATTCCTTGTTAGGGGGCTGTCTGGTTGGAAGTGAATGGCCTGAATGCCTGTGAGCCTGATTGGCTGCCTGCCTGCATGAATGCCCTTATGAGTGATTGGCTGACTGACCTTGGCTCAGCCAGAGTGAAAGAGGGACATATGTGTATATCTGGGACCTCTCACTTTCCAATTTGTTCAGAAGCTGAAGTTGAAACTTGAAGCTTCTTTTTGACACACAGCTGGCGAAGATTGCTGGTGCATTTCCTTCGATGTAATCCAAGAGTTGTTGAATCTTTCTAGGAGACCTTTCCCCAAGCTACGAGTGACCATCATGCAAAATCTGCTGCTCTTCATCGAGGTACCCTGGAAGCCAGTTCTGTGAGTCTGACGTCCGGAGAAGGGGTCCGCAGAAAATCCTGAAGAGAGCGCCTGGATCTGGATATCGAGGGTCATTGAAGTCCATTGACATCGACCGGGCTTTCGGAAGATGTATGTGACCGCTGGAAGCCAGTCGAACAGTGTCACCCAGAAGTGGGGACACATTTACGCTGTTCTGCTTGTTGCCCAGAGCCGAGAAAGCTCCATCTAGACTAAGAAAATTTGACAGAGGGCTCCCTTGCTATCACCGTCGACCACTTTGTCCTGCCGGAGAAATTTGAGGTCGCTGGCTACAGAGGAAAGCACACCAGTGGGTTTCCCACCCCCAGAACCCGACAAAGACATCCCGAGGACACTGACGGTGTGATGATCCGAGGTCCAGCCCATGGTCGAGACCTGATCGCCAAAGCTATCCCAAGGTACGTGCTGCAGCTGCAGCACGGACAGGCCAGAGGTTGCCGACCATGATCTCTGAAATCTGACAGCTGCTGCCAGGCCTGCATCCATCACCGACAAAGGTCTTTAAAGTCCACAGGATCTTTCTTGCAGAACTGAACATTTTGCATCAAGGTCTACTGCACGCCTCACCTTCCCAGGACTTCCACCATCGTGGAAACAATTGTCAAAGAGCAATGCAAAGGTCAAAGCTTTGCATGTATAGGCACCAGTGTTCCACTTTTCCTCAAGGTTCTCGATGCCCAGGGGCTCCTTCTTGAAAGGGAGTACCCCCTCGAAGGATCCTGTCGATGAACTGTCAAAGAAACTCTTCCACTTCAGGTACATTGGGGTGGTTCAACTTTTTAACCATGAAGCAAGGATTATTAAGCATTTATGGACTGGGCTTGTTAATTCTTTTATTACACATTGCAGGGGATCCTCATTCAGAATTGTGCATCTTTATCCAAGGAAAGCATTCTGCCATAGCTTAACCTTAACCTGCCTTCCATCCTTATTATCTATGCTGATAAACATTATTGAATGATTTGTATGCTTTTTTATAACTGTCAGCAGTTGATGCATTTTACAGGAATCTAAAGTCTAACTGTGGTACCATATAGAATTGTATAGATTTGTCACTATAGAATTAACACAGTACAAAGTGTTCTATTGAATTGTGTATACATATCTGAACCTTATTTTATATATACAGAACTATGTTAGCACATAACATAGTGTGTGGACATTCCTTTGTGGGGGCTTGTGGACTCACTGCACTTAAGAACCAGCCAGCATAACCTCCTGCAAGCTTAAGCCTTGGTTGCTCACCCATAGCTACCATACAGGGAACCATGACTGGGGTACTCTGTGTCTCTACCCTACCATATAGGGGGAAGAAAAACCGATACCTCTCTCCAGTCTTTACACCCGGCATTGGGCATCCGTCTCCCATGTGGGTCTACTGTGTCCAAGCACAACGGCAGTCCCAGTGAGCCCAGCAGGGTCTCGATCCTTTCCCCGAGGGACAAGCTGTAACACAGGCCAGCTAGAGCTTGAGGATAGTCAGGGGTGATGTTCCCAGCCTTGGGTGGCTGTCTCCCATGTGGTTCGACCATCCCCAAGTGCAGCAGCAGTCAAAGGAAGCCCTGGCATAGTCCCCACCCCTTCCCAGAGGGAGTTTTTTGTAATGCAGCTCAGCCAGAGCTGCAGGAGGGTCGATGGCGATGTCTCTGACCTTGGGCAGCTGTCCCTCATGGGGGATGACTGTCCACAAGGCCAGCAGCGGTTCCAGGGAGCATCAGCAAGTCCCCATCCCTTCCCAGAGGGAGAAGCTGTAACGCAACCCAGACAGAGTTCCAGGATGGTTGGGGGTCATGTCATTGGTCTTCGGCACCCGTCTCCCATCTGAGCTGACCATCTCCAAGTACAGCGGCAGTCCCAGGGAGCTCCGGCATGGTCCCCATCACTTCCCAGAGGCTGATTATGTAATGCAGCCCTGCCAGTAATCCAGGATTGTTGGGGTGATGTCCCTGGCCTTGGGCACCGTCTCCCATGTAGGTTGATGGTCCTTATGCCCAGTGGCAGTCCCAGGGAGCCCTGGCAGGGTCCCCAACCTTTTCTGGAGGGAAATGCTGTAATGCAGGCCAGACAGAACATCAGGATAGACAAGGTGATGTCCCTGGCCTTTGTCAGCTGTCTCTGGTGTGGGTCGACCATCCCCAAGTGCAGGAGCAGTTTCAGGGAGCCCTGGAAGGGTCCCCCTCCTTTCCCGGTGGAAGAAGCTGTAACGCAGGCCAGCCAGAGCTCCAGGAGTGTCAGGGGTGATGTCCCTGGCCTTGCAAACCCATCTCCCATGTGAGTCAACCATCCCCAAGCCCTGCCTGGGGCTCTGGCCAGGCTACGTTACAGCTTTTTCCTCCCGGGGAAGAATGAGGACCCTGCCGTGGCTCCCTGTCACTGCTGCTGGATTTGGGGATGGTCGACCCACATGGGAGACAGATGCCGAAGGCCGGAGACATAACCACCCACCATCTTGGAATTCTGAATTCTGACTGACCTTCATTACAGATTTTCCCTATGGGAAAGGATGGGGGCACTTCTGGGGCTCCCTGGAACTGTTGTTGGACTTGGGGATGGTCAACCCACATGGGAAACAACCATTCATGGCCAGGGACATTTCCCCTGACTATCCTAGAGCTCTGGCTAGCCACCTTTACAGCTTCTCGTTCCTGGAAAATATTGGGACCCTACCAGAGCTCCCTGGGACTGCTGCTGTGCTTGGGGATCAGTGACCCACATGGGAGACAGCCGCCCAAGGCTGGGAACATCACCCCTGATCATCTTGGAACTTCGGCAGACCTGTTTTACAGTGTTTTCCCACCAGTGAGCTCTGGCAGTGTGTCAATGCCTCCCTGGTGGGAAAAGCTGTAACTAAGCCCAGCCAGAACTCCAGGACAGTTGGGTTGATATCCCTGACATTGGGTTTCCATTTCCCATGTGGGTGTAACATCCACAAGCATAGTGCCATTCCCAGGGATACCTGGCAGAGCCCCTGTCCTTTACCAGAGGAACAAACTGTAGTGCAGGCCATCCAGAGTGCCAGGATAGTCAGGGTGATGTCCCTGGCCTTGGGCACCCATTGTCCATGTGGTTCGACCATTCAAAAGTATCGGCTGTAGCTCTGGCTGTGCAGCGTTACAGCTTTTCCCTCTGGGGGAAAAATGGGGAACATGCCGGGGCTCCCCGGAACTGCCGCTCACTTGGGGAGTGTCGACCCACATTGGAGACAGGTGCCCAGTGTCAGAGACATCACCTCCGACCATCCTGAAATTGTAGCTGGCTTACGTTACAGCTTTTCCCTCCAGGAAGGGACAGGGACCTTGCTGGGGCTCCCTGGAACTGCTGCTGGGCTTAGGAACGGTCAACTCACATGGGAGACAGCCGCTCAAGATAAGGGACATCACCCCTGACTATTCTGGTGCTCTGGCTGGCCTGTGTTACAGCTTCTCCCTCTGGGAAATGATGGGGACCGTGCCAGGGCTCCCTGGGATGGCCACTGGGCTTGGGGATGGTTGACTCACATGGTAGACAGCCGCCCAAGGCCTGGGACATCACCCCTAGCGCTCCTGGAGCTCTGGCTGTGCTTCAATAGAGCTTTTCCGGCCGGGTGGAAAGGAAGGACCTGCTGGAGCTTCATGATACCAGTGCTGGAATTGGGGATGATCAATCCACATGAGAGACAGGATATATGGCAAGGACATCACCCCCAACTGTTGTGGAGCTCTACCTGTGCTGCGTTATTGCTTTTCCCTCCGGCAGGGATGGGGAACCTGCCGGGACTCCCCAGGACTAGCGCTGAACTTGTGGACAGTCAACACTTTTTCTTTTACTCCCAGGTAGGTGCACTCACACATGTGAGGAATCTTTTTCATTTGGACACCTGTGGAAATGTGGGAAGGTAGGACATGTGTTGTTGTCGACGTGTTATGGTTGTTTAGTGCAGGCAAATGTCTGAAAATTGTGTCCCCCCTCCCTACATTTTGGAATTTGCAAAGCCTTGTGGGTAATACATTCTAGGGTGATTTGAGCAAGTCAGTCTCATTATGTTACCAAAGGGATATCCTTTTCAGAAATGCATGGGGCTCGCTATTTTCCTTAGTGGCTGTGACACCCCAGACTTAAATCTGTGGGTTGTCTACAAGACCAAAAATACTAAAAATGTCCTCTTCCCAAAACCTTTGGGATACTTTTGGTTTAGCCTTTTCCCTTTGTGCAGAGATAATTATGCCCAACATGTGAGGTGTCATTTTCACTGGGATATCTGTGGAAACGTGGGAAGGTAGGACATATGTTGTTGTCGGTGTGATTAGGTTGTTTCCTGGTGGCAAATGTCTGAAAATTGTGTTATTTCCCAAAATTTGGGAAATTTGCAGGGCTATGTGGGTAATAAATTCTAGGGCGCTTTGCGAAGTTCAGACCTCTGTGGATTCCCACGGGTGTCTTCTTTTCAGAAATGCATGGGGTTCCCTGTTTTCCTTGATGGCTGCGACCCCCTAGGCCCAAATCTGTGGGTTGTCTGCAAGACCATAATGCTTAAAATGTCCTCTTCCCATACCCTTTGAGATACCAGTGGTTTAGTCTTTTCCCTTTGTGTCTAGGTAAGTGTACCCAAAAAACAATAAAATGAGGAAAGCACACCCTATCTTCTGTGTATTTTTTGTAGAAAGTTCTCGTATTTTTTTATTAAAAAACTTATACTCAACAGTTTTTTCTGGGTGCCGGGGAGAAAAGATATGACTCTGGTATCTAAAAGTCAAGAAAGAGTATGAAAAGATGTAGTTCCCATTAATTAATAGGAACTCCCGTCCCCTGCACACCATTTAAATATGGAAAAATAGTTTTCCAAACAAGTCTCAGTATTGTTTCATGATTTGTAAATGATTATTCTGCCATTCAATCACTAAGACAATTTTTTAATATTCATTCAGATTCAACATAAATATATTTCCAAATAACAATTCAATCCACAGATTTACAATTTTTAAATTTTCTAATAATTGCTGATTATGTATCTAGCTTAAATTAAATATTATTATCTTTCGAGTTCACTTCACTCAAATACCTTCAATTATGCATGTAACCAAACAAAAAATTGTTATATTCACCAATACCACAAAGTTAAAAAGGTGGCTCAACGCGTTTCGAGAGTTTTGTCTCTCTTCTTCAGGAGCACTAACACTATTTTCTTCAAACTCAAATCTCTCGTTGTCTGATTCTTATTGTCCAAACAATAATATAGTAATTTTAGAATGAGAACTTCATCCCTCTTTAACAAATGAACATTTCTTCGACAATTTCCGTTGCAGCTATTCCATTGTGAGATGATTGAAACGTCATCCTTCTATGTTGCCCAATTCGTTTTAGATTATCTGTAAATAATACGATATGTTTATGTATTGCTTAATATCCGTAGTATTTTAAGATACTGTGTAATTATATATCAAACTGTATACTATACAATCGTACCTGCGTGTTCTTTACCTCTCCCCCTCGGGACAGATAAGGCCTCTTTCCAATGTTCAAATGCCAGTTGTTTTTCTAAACACAGTTCCGACGTGGTATTCTGCTGAGTATTAGCTCAGCTTCACGGTATTTATCCCTTCATGTATAGCCGTTACCTCCCTGTGTTGTAACGATAATTTGAGTCAGTACATTCTCTAACTTGCCCGTGTTTACGTGTGTTAAAAAGAGGTGATTTAAGGAACTTCCTCTCTTTACCTGAACCGGTAGCTGAGTGCCGCCGTGGACGTTCCTTTGCTCGACTCTGCTCTCCACTCCTCTCACTGTGTCTTCGTGAATATTTCTATCTGTTGAGGGCTATTGTCAGTTTGACGCTCAATATGTCCAACTTTCAATACCCAATCGTTTTAATTTGAACTGACTATTCCACCATACCCGTACTGCCTCTTCCTTCCAAGTTAGCGTTGTTGCCTAGTAACTACTTCTTTTATACTCATGTGATCATATCACCTGATCATTTGGGATTATGGGAAACGTAGTTTTCGTTTTTTTCATGGGATGCGAGTTTCAACTCAACCACCCGAGCATAGTAAACAGTAAGCGTTTATGGGAGAAATGAGCGTTCTAGATAAGAGATTTGTGTGCATGTATTAACTATTTCTATTGAATTATACACAAAGACAGTGACAATAAGGTCGTTAAGATCAATGATCCTGTTCCTCATTGTCATAAGTATTTGCGTGATCTAATCACATGATTCTACAGGATTGTGAGAATCGTAGTATTTGATGTTTAACATGTTATCTTTGACTTTGGTAGCTGCATGTTGTATGAAGGGTGTCCGTTCTTGTATTAATTGTATCTCTGGAATATTGCCCGACAATCATGGTCGTGTTTCTACAAGATAATGCATTATGGAACTAGAGGTCCCTATGATAAGTTGTCTTTTTTTTTACCTGTATACAGACTCTATCCCCCAGGTGCATTGATATTTAACATGCTATCTTATATATCTTTGTCATAAAAATGAACTTAAGCTGTATTCCTCATTCATTCCTTTCGGTTCAAGGGCATCTAATTTGTGGATCCAAAACATTTCTCTGCGTGTTAGTATTTGTTCTAGATTACCACCTCTCGGTGGTCTTATGATTATTTCCAGGATTACAAATTTCAATTGACCGCATTTCAGAACATAAATCTAACATTAGAACTGGCAACACAAAATCACCAGTGACAAGACATTTTAAAGAGCAACATCATACAATTTCACAATTGACAAAGATATATAAGATTCGGGTATTGAGCAGTGTTACAAATAACACATTTGGAATGGGGGCGGGAAGAGAGAGAGTCGGAAAAATAGATAATGTGTTTTGAAGAGAAGAGCAATGAAAATGTAAATTATTTTGTGATCGGATGGAAAGATGATCCGGAGCATGGGGTAGAATATTTAGAATCATCAATGAATGTCACAATTAATGCACCGGGGGGTTTTGAAGAGAAGAGCAATGAAAATGTAAATTACATTGTGATCTGATGGAAAGATGATCCGGAACATGGGGGAGAAAATTTAGAATCATCAATTGATATCACAATTAATGCACCTGGGGGATAGATTCTGTACACAGGTTAAAAAAAGACAACTCATCATAGGGACCTCAAGTTCCATAATGCATTATCTTGTAGAAACACGACCATGATTGTCGGGCAATATTCCAGAGACACAATTAATACAAGAACGGACACCCTCCATACAACATGCAGCTATTAAAGTTAAAGATAGCATGTTAAATATCAATGCACCTGGGGGATAGAGTCTGTATACAGGTCAAAAAAAAGACAACTTATCATAGGGACCTCTAGTTCCATAATGCATTATCTTGTAGAAACACGACCATGATTGTCGGGCAATATTCCAGAGATACAATTAATACAAGAACGGACACCCTTCATACAACATGCAGCTACCAAAGTCAAAGATAACATGTTAAACATCAAATACTACGATTCTCACAATCCTGTAGAATCATGTGATTAGATCACGCAAATACTTATGACAATGAGGAACAGGATCATTGATCTTAACGACCTTATTGTCACTGTCTTTGTGTATAATTCAATAGAAATAGTTAATACATGCACACAAATCTCTTATCTAGAACGCTCATTTCTCCCATAAACGCTTACTGTTTACTATGCTCAGGTGGTTGAGTTGAAACTCGCATCCCATGAAAAAAACGAAAACTACGTTTCCCATAATCCCAAATGATCAGGTGATATGATCACATGAGTATAAAAGAAGTAGTTACTAGGCAACAAGGCTAACTTGGAAGGAAGAGGCAGTACGGGTATGGTGGAATAGTCAGTTCAAATTAAAACGATTGGGTATTGAAAGTTGGACATATTGAGCGTCAAACTGACGATAGCCCTCAACAGATAGAAATATTCACGAAGACACAGTGAGAGGAGTGGAGAGCAGAGTCGAGCAAAGGAACGTCCACGGCGGCACTCAGCTACCGGTTCAGGTAAAGAGAGGAAGTTCCTTAAATCACCTCTTTTTAACACACGGGCAAGTTAGAGAATGTACTGACTCAAATTATCGTTACAACACAGGGAGGTAACGGCTATACATGAAGGGATAAATACCGTGAAGCTGAGCTAATACTCAGCAGAATACCACGTCGGAACTGTGTTTAGAAAAACAACTGGCATTTGAACATTGGAAAGAGGCCTTATCTGTCCCGAGAGGGAGAGGTAAAGAACACGCAGGTACGATTGTATAGTATACAGTTTGATATATAATTACACAGTATCTTAAAATACTACGGATATTAAGCAATACATAAACATATCGTATTATTTACAGATAATCTAAAACGAATTAGGCAACATAGAAGGATGACGTTTCAATCATCTCACAATGGAATAGCTGCAACGGCAATTGTCGAAGAAATGTTCATTTGTTAAAGAGGGATGAAGTTCTCATTCTAAAATTACTATATTATTGTTTGGACAATAAGAATCAGACAACGAGAGATTTCAGTTTGAAGAAAATAGTGTTAGTGCTCCTGAAGAAGAGAGACAAAACTCTCGAAACGCGTTGAGCCACCTTTTTAACTTTGTGGTATTGGTGAATATAACAATTTTTTGTTTGGTTACATGCATAATTGAAGGTATTTGAGTGAAATGAACTCAAAAGATAATAATATTTAATTTAAGCTAGATACATAATCAGCAATTATTAGAAAATTTAAAAATTGTAAATCTGTGGATTGAATTGTTATTTGGAAATATATTTATGTTGAATGTGAATGAATATTAAAAAATTGTCTTAGTGATTGAATGGCAGAATAATCATTTACAAATCATGAAACAATACTGAGACTTGTTTGGAAAACTATTTTTCCATATTTAAATGGTGTGCAGGGGACGGGAGTTCCTATTATTAATGGGAACTACATCTTTTCATAGGTAAGTGTACCCACACATGTGTGGTACTGTTTTCGTCTGGACACCTGTGAGAATTTGGAAAGGTAGGACATGTGCTGTTGCCAGTGTGTTTTGGTGGTTTGCTGGTGGAAAATGTCTCAGAATTGTGTTTTTTGTTCCTAAATTATGGACTTTGCTGGGACTTGTGGGTAATAAATTCTAGGGCGATTTGCGAAGTTCAGACCTCTGTGGATTCCCGAGGGTGTCTTCTTTTCAGAAATGCATGGAGTTCCCTGTTTTCCTTGGTGGCTGCAACATCCCAGGCCCAAATCTGTGGGTTGTCTACAAGACCAAAATCCTAAACATGTTCTCTTCCCAGACACTTTGGGATACCAGTGGTTTAGCCTTTTCTCTTTGCTCATAGGTAAGTGCCCCCAGATATGTGAGGTAATGTTTTCATTGGGACACCTGTCGGAAAGTGGGAAGATAGGACATGCATTATTGCCAGTGTGATTCGATGGATTCCTCGTGGCAAATGTCTCAAAATTTTATTTTATTCCCAGAATTTTGGAGTTTGCTGTGCCTTGTGGTTAATAACGTCTAGGGTGATCCGCGCAAGTCAGACCTCTTTGGATTCCCACTGGTGTCTTTTTTTCTGAAAGATAGGGTTCCCTGTTTTCCTTAGTGGCTGCAACACGCCAAGCCCAAATCTGTGGGTTGTCCACAAGACCAAAATCCTAAATATGTCCTCATCCCAGACCCTTTGGGATACCAGTGGTTTAGCCTTTTCCCATTGTGCCCAATTAATTGTACCCACACATGTGAGGTATTATTTTTTATCAGGACATCTGTGGAAATGTGGGAAGGCAGGACATGTGTTGTTGCCGGCTTGTTTTGTTGGTTTGCTGGTGACAAATGTCTGAAAATTGCCTACATTTTGATTTTGCCATGCCTTGTGGGTAATAAGTCCCAGGGTGATCCATGCAAGTCAGACCTCTTTGGATTCCCATGGGTGTCTTCTTTTCAGAAATGCATGGGATTTCTCATTTTCCTTGGTGGCTGCAACACCCCAAGCCCAAATCTGTGGGTTGTCCTCAAAGCCAAATCCAGTCTTAAAAGGGCGTTTGATGTGCCAGTGGTTTAGCCTTTTCCCTTTGCACCCTGGTCGGTACAATCACAGATGTGAAGTTCTGTTTTTGTTGGAACACCTGGGGGAATGTGGGAAGATAGGACGTGTGTGGTTTCTGGCTTGTTTCGGTGGTTTACTGGTGGCAGGTATCTGAAAAATATGTATTTTTTTACCCTACATTTTGGACTTTTATGGGTTACACATTGTAGGGCGATTCATGCGAGTCAGACCTCATTGGATTCCCACAGGTGTCTTCTTTTCAGAAATGCATGGGGTTCCCTGTTTTCCTTTGGTGGCTGTGACAGCCCTAGCCCAAATCGGTGGGTTGTCCACAAAGCCAAATCTAGTGTTCCCCAGGGTGTTTGATGTGGGAAGGTAGAACATGTGTTGTTTTCTCTTGGTTTTGATAACGTTTTCATACAATTGCTACTGTACTTTGCTACAGAAACCTTTCATTTCTCAAATGTAACCTACATTTAGTCGCTGCTTTAGGCACCGTTCAATTTTGTAACCTTCACAAATCACCTATCTTTCAAAAGGTCCTCATGTGCTCTTTCAAAAAATGTATGCTTGCCATTCCTCACCACATTTGTTTTCCTTATTTTCAAATGCTAATTACGTCTCTTTAGGCCGTCAGCATGAATATCCTGTGTACCATGGCTCAGTTTTTGACTTGTGGTATTGCTTGTTTTGTGAAATATTACAAAAAATGTGTGATTTCCTAACTAGAAATGTCTGGGAAATGTAGCAGTGCATTGCTTTACTCAATAATCTCAGAAGCCATTACCTTACAAGTCCAAACATGTCCAGCACATACCTTTTTTCTGGTCATTTTTACAATTTTTCCCCAAACTATGGGAATTTTACTCACAAAGTTTTTGCCTGACCTGCTCAAATGACCCCTTCCTAACCTTGGAATTTTGTCTACTTTAAAGAATTGTACGCTTTCTGTCTTCCCTTTCAGCTTTCCTATCCTCCTCTTCCATTCCGTCCAAGCATGTCCTTTTGAAAAAAAAGGGAAAAATCTCCTACCTCTCAACAAAACAGATGGTAACCTTATAAAAATATGTTTTTTTGGTTTGAATTTTACCTGTTCTTGAAAGCTTGGAAAATGACAAATTCACAACAACAAACCATGTGTTCCTAGCTCTTACAATACAAGGAAAACACCCAGGGCTTCTTTCTACATCAATGTATTTGCATTTTCTGAACAAACACAAAATGTGCTCGATTTTTGGTTATTCTATCTCACACCCATACAGCAAACTTGGATTCCTTGGTGAAGTTATGACCACCTACATGTGGGAAAAAAACGGGGCTACATTTTGCCAAAGATATCTCATGTAACAAAAGAGTTACAATGGATTTAATGGTTCAAAAGTAATTGAGCAAAGGGGTTCCTCTTATTTTAGGGAGCTGGGGTGATTGAGGAAGTGAACAAAAGTATTAGAGCAACAATTTCACCACCAGCTACCCACCTTTCCCACACAAAGGATGTAGGTTAACTACTCGCGACGTGATAATAACTCTCACCTAATTGTGCGTGTTACCACAGACTCAGTATCAAAAACATATTTTAATGAGTATATGACAATACATGTAAACAATATTAAAAATCAATCTAATAAAAAAACCACATATCAACACTTATGTTAACAAGTGTTATAGAAAAAAAAGGACCACCTAAAGATACTATTGTGGCCAACACCTGATAAGACAAACAAGATGTAGCTTTGCACATCCAGGGTTATGTGATGTTAGTTAAACGAGTGATTATTGGCAACTATGTATACATTTCTACACAACATGGAACATCCACACTTAAGGCCCTCATCACGAGTTGGGCAGTAATGCCGGCGCTAATAGCGCTGGCGCTCTCTGCCCTAACGCCAAACCCACCGGCTCTATTAGCGCCGGATCACGGCTTTGGCGGATTTGGAAATCCCCATTCCCCAATGAGCCCATTCGTGAATGCCCCATTCCCCATTGGGCTCAATGGGGAAATTTTGCGCTCGTACCGCCGGCGGGAAATATGAGTGAACATTTTCGGCGGATTTCCCCCCAGCTCAGAGCTGGGGAGAATCCTCCAAGGCCCTGATTTGGCGGACCCTTAAATATGGGGGTAACAGCGCTACCGCCGGATTTGAGGGTTACCGCCAAACTCGTGATGCAGCCCTTAGTCGTGTTTCTGGGAGCAGATGAGCACATAAATAAACTCATTCTTGATAGTGTTCAACCGACACCCGTCTTCAGGACGCAGGTAACTAGTGAAACCAGGACAGTCAGGGCTATATGCATGGGGCCATGTGCTTAGCCGTTATAACCTGAGAACAATAAGAGAAAGACATATAGCCCAGACTGTCCCGGTTTCACTAGTTACCTGCGTCCTGAAGACGGATGTCGGTTGAACACTATCAAGAATTAGTATATTTAAGTGCTCATCCGCTCACCGAAAAAGACTAAGGGCCTCATTAAGAGGTGGGTGGTAAGGGGTTAACGGTGCTGGTAAAGGTGCCGGAGCTATTAACCCCTCTTAGCGGGTCCCGCGAGGGGGCCAGCATGCTATCAACGGGCCCGTCAATAACAGGCCCGTTGTTAGCATGCTCCCCATACCCATTGAGCCCTATGGGGGTTCAAATGGGAATAGGGATGGTCCGGGTCTGGGTTCGCTGAATGGGGAAATACTGGGCCCTCCAAGGTCGGAATGGCCCGGTATTTCCCCATTCAGGGAACCCGGACCCAGACCTGACTTTGGAGGCACCCATGCCCTTATTAAGGGCATGGCTGCCTCCAAACACGTAATGAGGCCCTATGTAAATGTTCCAGGTGGTGTAGAAATGTATACATAGTTGCCGATAATCACTCGTGTTACTAACATCACATAACCCTGGATTTGCAAAGCTACATCTTGTTTGCCATATCAGGTGTTGGCCACAATAGTATCTTTAAGTGGTCCCTTTTCTTCTATAACACTTGTTAACATAAGTGTTGATATGTGGTTTTTTATTAGATTGATTTTTAATTTTGTTTACTTGTATTGTCATATACTGATTGAAATATGTTTTTGATACTGAGTCTGTGGTAAGTCGCACACTTAGGTTAGAGTTATTATCACCTGGTGAGTAGTTAACCTACATCTTTCCTGTGGGAAAGGTGGGTAGTTGGTGGTGAAATTGTTGCTCTATTACAAATGGATTGGATGGTGACATACCAAAATCTCCAAAAAAGGAATCAGCAAAGAGGGGGAATACCCTCAGCAGTTAAGGGGTTAACAAATGTACTGTAAGGAAACAGTGTATCAACAGTAAGACGACAGACACAAGTGATCCCTGTTCAAGGGTATTTATTGAACTACAATTGGGTTTGAAAAACACCTATTTAATCATAAATCTAAAGATGGGAGCAAGCGTGGACCGTCAAATAATAATAACGCAGTCCTAGTTGAGTCCGTCAAAATAAAAGGGCTATACTAATAAACCTATTGGCAATCTTTACTCTTAAATACAAATAGCGTGGTAAACAATGTCATGCAAAAGAAACGTGTTCAAGAAATGATATGTCAGGATATTCAAGCCGTTGTCCTTCCCTTCTCCGCGTTTTCAGCACAGGACAAGGTGGCACACTCGAGCTTAGCTCATTATCTGGTATTTCTAGCACAAGGATGCAGTTCAAAACTTCTCCATCAGGGCCTTCTGGCAAAGTCTCTTTGCCATTCAAAGTCTCTTATCCCCGAGGGCCTGATGCGACAAATAAACATTAAAGTTCCATTCTTCTTCTTGGATTTTCACATACACAAATTTCCACAATATTCACAGTTGGGTCTCCCTTTGTTCGGGCTCGGACCATGGATCCCCCTCCTTCGGGCTCAGACCCCTTTAGCATATATGTTCCTTCTTCAATTAAAGGTTCCCCTCCTACGGGCTCAAACCTTCTTCAGTTAGTTTCCGGGCTTCCCTTAAAAAAAATGAGCTTAACAATAACAGGCTTCCTTTGCCTTGAAATAATATTTGCTTTGAATTCTAAAATGATCAACAAATCTTGCTTTCTCCTTTCATCCATGTTTTCCCTTAACCAAGTTTCAACATCAAAAGCTTTCAAAAAGGTTTGGTATTGTTTTATGTATAATCCATACCTGACCACTTTGACTTTCGCAATGTCATCTTCTTTTCCCAGTGTCTGCTGGTATTTGTAGTTATCCTTTTGTCACTTGCACATTTCAATGTTCAAAGTTTCACACTTCGAAACTCCACTTGATCGGGTGCAAGCTTTCCTTTGAAGTATTTCACTCTCAGTAACTCTCGACAATTAAAAAGTATTTTTTTCCACAACATTCTATTGTGCGATTCAACAGCATGACCACTCTGACACTGGGCCTCATTACAACGAGTGCGGTAGAGGGTTAATGGCGCCGGTAGAGCTGCCAGTGCCGTTAACACTCTACCGCCTCATTACGAGGTCTGCTCGCGGGTCCCAGAAAGGACGTCTGGTAAAACCAGGCATCCTTATCGGGACCCGCTAGCAGACCAGGATGCTAACAACAGGCCGGTCATTAGCGGGTCCGTTGTTAGCATCCTTCCATAGGGCTCAATGGGAATGGGGATGTACCGGGTCCGGGTCCCAGGAAAGGGAATTACTGGGCCCTCCAAGGTCGGAATGGCTTGGTAATTCCTCATTCCTGGAACCCGGACCCGGTACCTGGAATGGGGGTAGCCATGCCACTAAAAGCGGCATGGCAACCTCCATACTCGTAATGAGGCCCACTGTCTATTGCTGCTCTGTGATAGCATTCCACTGAACCCAGTTGCCATATAACACACAACCCTTCTTGATACAGTTTCACTTTGAACAACATAAATAGGCTTTTGTTCTTCCTTCTGCAGGAACTTACCAGTTGTGCTGTTGCCGCATTTGCTTCTTGTTCTTTTAAAGATATTTACTTCTTAGTTCCTCATGCCTCCCCTAATTCCATCTGCTACTGGGAGTGAACCAGACCTCTCATCAAGGAATACCAGAAGGACGCTGTGCATTCAAACTTATCAGCTGCTTTTTTAGGAACACAAAATGTTTGCCTGGCTTTCTCAGAGCCTCTCATCAGCTTTCCAAGCTTCTTTGTTTCTCTTGCCCCACTCTCGTATTCGCAGCAACCCTATCAGTCCTGTTCCTTCTTGCCTCGAGCCTCACTCAGCATGTGCTCTCATGCTCCGCCTTTTATCCGTGTGGGGAAAATTAAAGGATGTCAGGTGTGAATACTTGTCCCTCTCTGCCTGACTCTGCCTGACCTCATTTTTGGGACAATATGGAGACCGGCCCATAGGAATGCATTGCCAATAGATTCCAAGTGTGTAATCCCCATGAGTCCCATCTGCCTCTTCTTCATCCCAGTAGTTGGACTTCTAGAAAGGAATTAGGGATTGTGGGAGATGTAGGTTTTTGTCATGCCCACGCCGCTGGCACACGCTTTGGCAACCATCATGGACTACTTGGTACTCATTTATCCTCCCAATACTCTTTGAACAACTCCTATTCACGCCTTGGTCTTTAATTTCCATTTGCTCGACTTTGGTTCTTTCTTATTTTATTCAACTAACTACATTTACCACAATGCACCTTGCTACAGTCCTCAATTCCTGGCTATTCTCATTCATCGTTATTGGGACCACAATCCCCAGAAGCCCTAGCGGCCAGTGCTGCTTCCACCTGCTCAGGACCAGAGAGGGAGGAGGCAGATCATCTTCAGGTGTGCTGCTCCAGGTGCTGTCAATTAGCCTGCCTCAGAACAGGGCAGGGCTGTATATAAGCAGCTGCCTGCAGGAGCACAGGGTCTTGTATCTTGAGTTCTCCCCGCTCCTGTTTGCCTTAACCCTTTACTTTGTATGCTGTTCCTGTTGCTGCATTCTCCTGTTTTGTTCCAGTGCCCTTTCCGGGCTCCCTGCCTTGCAGCCGATCACGCTCGCTGCCTTCTACCTACAGCCCTTGTCCTCTGGGCTTCCTGCCTTGCAGCCTATTACAGTCCTCTGCAGCCCTCTACAGTCAGCGGACCTGCTCCTCTGGGCTCACTCCTTGCTGCACTGCTCCTCTGGTCTCCTTGCCCTGCAGCCTGCCTCACTCCGGCTGCCTACAGTCCTTGTCCTCTGGGCTCCCTGCCCTGCAGCCTGCCTCACTCTGGCTGCCTACAGTCCTAGTCCTCTGCAGCCCGCCTTGCAGCCTGCCTCACTCCGGCTGCCTACAGTCCTTGTCCTCTGGGCTCCCTGCCCTGCAGCCTGCCTCACTCCGGCTGCCTACAATCCTTGTCCTCTGGGTTCCCTGCCCTGCAGCCTGCCTCACTCCGGCTGCCTACAGTCCTTGTCCACTGGGCTCCCTGCCCTGCAGCCTGCCTCACTCCGGCTGCCTACAATCCTTGTCCTCTGGGCTCCATGCCCTGCAGCCTGCCTCACTCTGGCTGCCTACCGTCCTGGTTCTCTGGGCTCCCTGCCCTGCAGCCTGCTTCACTCCGGCTGCCTACAGCCCTTGCCCTCTGGGCTCCCTACAGTGCAGCTTGCAACCCTCTGCTGTCTCCAAGCCCTTGTTCCCTGGGCTCCCTACCTTGCAGCCTGCACCTCTTCGCTGCCTACAGCCCTTGTCCTCTGGGCTCCTTTCTTGCAGCCTGTCTCCCTCCGCTGCCTAAAGCCCTGCTCCTCTGGGCTCCTTACCTCGCGGCCCTATTCTTTTGGGCTCTCTGTCTGTCGCCTACTACTAATCTCTCTCTGTCCTGTTCTTCTGGACTCCCTGCCTGGCAGCCTACTACAGTTCTCCGCAGTCCAATACAGTTTGCCTGCACCTAGTGCCACTCTTGACTGCAGACCTGCTTCCTACTTTGTAGCCCTTCTGTTTCCCTGACTGCTGCTCCTTGTTCTCTTCCTTGAGTCCTTTGTACTCCACCTTAGGTTATCTATTTCAGTCTAACTGCCTTTCCTTCATTTCCTTCTGCTAGATTGCACATTGACTTCCTTTTCGCTGGATATTTCTGTTCTTGTCTTCTCATGTGTCTTATGTAATCCCTTTGTACAGAGCTTGCCTGTTGGTTTCCGGCAGGCAACCTCTGCCCCTTCCTTTGTCGCGTTTTCAGTGTTACAGACACCCACTGCTGTTGTTCCCAGCCATGAGCATACAGCGTAGGCCTCTGTTATAGCAATATGTGCAGAAGGCTGGAGTTTCCTAAGGTTTGTGGAACACTCTTTCCCATTTCAGCATACACACCAAAAGGGAATCCAGTTTGTTTGTACCTTTGTATCTTTTGGCCCTTTTGGCTCACAACTACTGTTTCCTACTCTTCTTTCTTGTTGAACTTCCTGTTGTGTGTGCTTATCTGCTACCTTACTTCAGCACAGCCACCCAAACCCTACCGGGGTGCCCTGTGCCACTCTTGACAGAGTGCCACTCCTGACAGTTTTCCTCGAAATCAAGGCAAAACCATGATATGATATGACATTCATAACACACCTATGCACAAGTGTTGTAGCTTTTCATCAGGATGAAGGGGATAAATATATTGTGATGGATGAATATATTTTCTATTTGGTTTTATTTTCCCTGGTAATTTTCTCCTTTTCCTTACATAAAGGTACTGCGGTATGAGGGGACTCTACTGACAATATCCCATGTCAACTGAGGGGATGTCGGGTTGGGGTGTATCAAAACAGGAAGAATACCATGTCTCACTCGAGGGTGTGTCTCCCAAACACCCACACACCCAAACACCCCCCTGTACGCCCACAGGGTTTGGATCCAAGGGACATGGCCCTGCCCGTGCCACCTGAACAAAGGATCACCGGAAATAGCCTTGGAGAAATGCCTCAGGTTTCTCACAGAACTCATCTAAACAAAACATTATATTGGAGTGTTGTTGTTAATACAGGAACCTAATCATACATACAGATTGCAATGGCTACACCATGCACCATAGAAGTACAATATTTTTAATCTGACATGTTGTATAGTACAATTAAAAATGCTATGTGATGTCATCTTGATGTCCATGGTTTTAGTCTTAGTATTGCACGGTGGTGGCGCGAGTTATGGTTGCTTAACTTACCATAACTGGCAAATTTCAGAGGTTTTTCAGTTTTAATTGTAACAATAATGTCCTTTTAGCAATGTTTTTTCATTGAATTTCATAGGTTTTTATTAGTGCAACTTAATCATAACGTCCCTTTTACAAAGGTGTGTCATATATTCAGTAAAAAAAAACGTTGTTAAAGGGACGTTATGGTTAAGTTGCACTACTAAAAATCTATGAAATTCAGTAATAAAACTTTGTTAAATGGACATTATGGTTCCAAGTAAAACTGAAAAACCCCTGAAATTCGCCAGTTATGGTAAGCTAAGCAACCATAACTTGCGCCACCACTGTGCACTGCTAAGACTAACACCCAGGACATCAAATATGACATCACAAATGTCATTGATGACATCACTGATGACATCACATGTTCATTTACTTTTCATGAAAAGTCTGTACAAGGGATTCTTATTATAATGTTGACAAACAAGTGTCAAGGATCATTGGAATACATATCATGAGCTACTTAATGCATTAAGCAATGCATTGATATAAATACCATTCTATTATGAAGTTCTATCCAGTATACTAAGCTACTCATGTAGAAACATAGGCATCGTGTGCAGCATACATGATGGAGGTGCAATATTCATAGTCTTGGCATGTTGAATAGTGAAATGATAACTGCTTTCTTATTATAGTTTTGCGTACTGTGAAATATGTAATAAGTAGCTAATAAAATCCACTTACTACATATTTGAATTATTACAGACAAAACACAAAGAGACAACAACACATACAAATATGAGTATATACAGGGAAAGTGAGGTAAGCAAAAAAGCAGCAGTAGAACCAGAAAGTGTTCATAAACTGATTATTTTTATGCAGATAAATGATTGCTCTGTTTCAAAGCTGATACTTACCCTATGTGTATGTATCACATGATGTGACTGGACCCTAAGGAAAGTAGTGTGAGTACAATCTATACAAATATGAGCATATACAGGGAAAGTACAGCAATAAAAAAACAACAGAACTATCAGAAATTGCTAATAACTCTACTGATTATCTTCATGCACAGAAAGGATTGCTGTCTTTCAAGCCTGTGTCTTCCCCTATGTATATGTTTCATATGATATGACTGGACCCTAAGGGAATTACTGTAAGAACATACCTGAAGGATAAGTCTACAAATATAGTACCTTTTCAATTTTTAGTTCCTGACTGTTACTGAAGAAAACCATGTGGCCTAGATATGTCAGTAAAGGAAAAAAGGGGGAGCCAGACATGCAATGTCATCAGTGATGTCATCAATGACATTTGTGATGTCATCTTTGATGTCCTGGGTGTTAGTCTTAGCAGTGCACAGTGGTGGCGCAAGTTATGGTTGCTTAGCTTACCATAACGTATGAATTTCAGGGGGTTTTCGGTTTTACTTGGAACCATAATGTCTCTTTAACAAAGTGTTTTTACTGAATTTCATAGGTTTTTAGTAGTGCAACTTAAACATAACGTCCCTTTAACAAAGTTTTTTTACTGAATTTCATAGGTTTTTAGTAGCACAACTTAACCATAACGACCCTTTAACAAAGTTTTTTACTGAATTTCATAAGTTTTTAGTAGCACAACTTAACCATAACCTCCCTTTATCAAAGTTTTATTACTGAATATACATTTTCATAGTGTGAATTTGATAGATGTTTACTAGGATTCCCTTAATTTATATACATGTAACATAGAACATACTGAATCCCCTGCTAATGATTTTGATATCCGCAGACTGTGCGTATGTCCGCGAATGGATGCGTACAACATCAACACTACCCAAACACTCAGGGGGTATCTTAAATTGTTCTATCATGCCATATAAACACTGCACAAGTTCAAAAAGCAGCACATAAATACATTATATGTTATAATAAATAAGAAGTGTAACATATATATCTAACACATCAACCATCCATTTAAATACCATATGTATTAAAATGGAATGTACCAAAACAAAAAATATTTGCCTCCAACATAATTACCTCACAGAAACTGCAGAGCTAGAAGCAACAGTTGACCTAAACAAAAGTACAAATACACCTTACCAGAAACTAGTATGTAAACTTCATTTTTCTTATATATTTCTAAACTTTTTGTATTAGGTACACTACAATTAATATATTTTTGTTTTTCACACAGAAATGTGCAGAACTTTGGAATGGCTTGAGGAGCACTTTCCACGTGAGGAAATGCCTGAAGACATTGATAATAATGGTAGACACTTCTCTATATAAGCAAATTAATAATCCTTGCTTTATGTATACTATATATATATATATATATGTATATATATATATATATATATATATTTAACAGAACATACAAACTTTGAAAATAATACATAAAAAGACACATTGAAAAAAACTCTGCAACGCATGGAACAGAAAATGCAAATGCTCCATGTCCCAGTCAAACTATCCCCAAAACCTCAACATCAAGAAAAACGTTTTGATGAGACTTCCATCCCTTCATCCCCTCCCATCCATCCCCTCCAAACTCCTAATTCCTCTGTATTTGTATCAGTTTCTGCTTCCCACTCTCTTTCACATATTGTGTATATGTATATAATAAAAAAAAATATTATGTTTCTTTTAATGAAATTCTTTGTGTGCTTTTTTTAAAAAAAAGCAGTTAAAATGTCCACAGGCAGCGCCTGTCTGGGCTGTCCGTAATTAACAAAATGGTGATGTCCTAAGGACACTTTACCTGTCCGTACCGTTCGCTACCAAGATGGAACTGTTCTTAGAACACACCCCGTGTCCGGGATGTCCGTAAATGAACAAAATGGAGGAATCCTAAGGACACTATACCTGTCCGTTCCGTCCGCAGCCAAGTTGAAACTGCCTAAGAACACGCGCGGTGTCCGGGATGTCCATAGTCAAACAAAATAGAGGTGTCCTAAGGACACTATACCTGTCCGTACAGTCGGCAGAACATCTACGCATTGCGCACCACACCCGTAAGTCCTGCAAGCATTGCGCCTATCCATAACTGTCCCTCTCACTTGTGTTGCACTTTTAATTTGTTTGAGGACCCAAACACTGTCCGTAGAACACCCGCGTGCATGCGCACGACCATTCCCATGCATTTGGTGTCCTGCGGACACCCTTTCCCTTCGCAGACATGTTCCCGACGTCATCATGTGACCGCACCCACACTGAGTGTGTGTCCTAATTTGCGGACACTGTCCAGTTCCCCAACATTTTAAAAGAACTTTTTTAAACAATCCAAATTATTTTACAGTAAAGATTCACCATTGCTCATGTCCCATACAAGGACCCTGGCTTTTCACATACTTTTTGGAACTTTTTGAACCTTTTTGGGTGTTCGATCTGTTCGCAAAGTGCACCCCTCCACCCCTATAAAAGGCCACTCCCCAGAGCTGTTCTTCATTGTACTTCTGCCCATTGCAGATTGAATTTTGATGCCTTTGCTGCTCTTGCTGAGATTATCTCATCAACCCTGATGGCATCCATGGCTGCTGTTGCTACATCTGCCTCAGCACCACCCCCAAACCCTCCGCCACCACCAGCTCCCCAAGGGCCTGCAGGGGGGAACAGGCGTGAGGGTGTAGAGAACGAGGATGAAGAGGATGAAGAGAATGAGGTCGAGGAACTCCCTACTACCAGCACTCGCCAGGAGTCTTGGGTGTGGCGGTTGTTTACCATTCATGGTAACATACCAAAAGCATGTGTGAACAAGGTCACCTGCAACCAGTGCAAAATGGTGCTGAGTCATGGGAGACGTGGTTCGTACAGCTTTAGTACGACATCCATGAAGCGACACTTAACTTCGTTCCACAGTGCGGACATTCGCAAGGTTGTACCTTGTGATAAACGTAGTAGGTTGAGTTCCTCTACAGCATCCTCCGTTTCCGCTCCTCTCACCACAAGAGACACTCCTGTGGGAGAGCGCATCCCTCCAGCTGCTTCACAGGCCATTCATGATGCTGTTGACCCTTACCTTTCGAGGATCACAATATTGTGTATGTACTACGACACAGTACTCTGCAGGGGGGACAGTCTTCAAAGTGCTTTCAAGACTGTTGTCATGGAGCACCAGAAGACCTGCTACCTATCTAAGTAAGGCCCACACTACATCTTCCTATCTCCACCTGCCCTTTCTTATCCCCGTGGTTGGTGTCCCTTCCTTACCCTCCTTTCCCCTCCTCTCCTAGTGTGTCGTGTGTAAAAAAACCAACAAAAATATAAAACAACGAAAATCAAAATAAAAAGGCTGGTGTCAGAGTTGCCTTTCACAGTTTAAAAATAGAAATGGCAAATAGAAAGTGCAGGCTCTTGTGCATTTTCTCAAAGTCCGCGGACAGTCCGCGGACATATAAAATTGTAGGGTTCTGCCCTAGAAAAACCAATGGACTTTTCTCTGGGAGGAAGTTGTGGCTCTGCAAAGAGCCTTTTGGTGGTGTTTTGTGTGTTTGAAAAACTTGAAATCGTCAACATCTACTGCAAAAGAGATGACACTAATTCCAGAAAAGGTTGCAATGCATTTTGTACATTTCTCAGAAAAATCTGATTGCCAGCATAAGTAAGATGGACTCCGTCTCTGCAAAAAATGTATGAGCTATGAAACGTAATATTTTCATTGTGAAAAGAGGAAATGCCATCATCTGTTAGAAAGGCACAAACAGCGTTATTGACATTGCGCCTCGCTTTCTCCATTTGTGAACCAAATAAAGAAGAACGCAGCCACATTTGTCTTTGCGCAATATGAGAAAAAATTACTTGGGAATTTGGAAACATGTCCATGACCTTCTCAAGTCCTTCTTTCATTGCAAATTGCAAAGAAATTCCAGAAACATGTCCTAAACTGTTCCCTCCACAATAAATTATAATTATGTCTGGAAGATGCTCTGTCTCTAAAGTAGCACAGAGAGGTACCAAGTCCAGCCACTTCATTCCACGCACTCCATGCCATTGCACTTCCACATGAGGGAATCTAAGATCTACAGCTACTCCACAACGTTCTACATGCACCTCCAACCAATGTATGCATGAGTCTCCCATAATCCAGATAATCTGTTTTCGGAAACACACAGCCATAGCTATCTGTTCTTCTCTCGGGAAAAACACATTCTGACAAACTCTCTCCTTACACAACACACCCAGTAAACTTTACTGACCAATCCCTAGCTGCGCTCATTCTCATTTGAATACTTCTGCAAACCAGAATCCCTGTATGTAATACGCGCTGTCGGCAGACTACCGCCATGTCCGTGGACATATCAAAAGTCTGAGCGTGGTGAATGTAAATTTAAATAGTGTGCCCCATTTCCCTTTTGAGGTGGGCTCTGAAAAGAGCCATTGTTTTTTTTTGTTTTTTTGCAGATGCCTGACAGAGACCTGTTATTTTGTATTGTTTTTGTTTTTTTTCTTCTTACTTTAGTATTACAATCTTCACAGAACCTTCTCCAAAGCAACCCTTACATTCGAAAACAGCCTGGCTTTTCCCAAAAAAGATAAGGAAATGCCATCTTCTTCAAAATAAACAGCATTAATCGAATCAATATTCTCATTATTACAAAAAAACATACCAGCTCAAAGCATGAAAGCACACATGCCTCGAGTGATTGCACACCTAGCAATGTTTTGCTGAGTACAAAAAACAGAACTATTGCACCATATTGCCCTAGGTAGTAATCCAGAAAAAAATAATTTCACATTTGGAAGGATGTTCATTACGGCTTGAACCAACTGTTCCAAATCTGCCAACAAAGTAGATGCACTGACGTAGCCCAAATGGAAAGCACCATAGTGCAAAACTACCAGATGGGGATTGTTCATCCTGCGCATATCTTCACAAACTTGTAAAATTCACTCTACAATGCAATCAAGCACAGCGCTCCACAGCACCTCCACTCCTTTAACATCGAAATTGTTTGCCACGTGCCTACATTCAGCATACTACTGTAAACCATGCACAAACATATCTCCGAGCACCAACACCCTGAATTTCTCCACCTCTGCCATCTTCACTACACACACTCTCTTTCTACACAAATCCACAAAATCAACATCTGAATGGCTGATCCCTACAGTCCCCTTTCCATACTGGATTTTCTGGAAAACCCCGGATGTGGCATGCCCTATCCGCAGACAGCGGCGGTGTCCGCGAGGCGCGTAACTCTTAGCCAGCCCTTCTACCCTTTCCACATCACTCTCGGTGCCATTCCTTCATTGGATACAGCTAAGCAGTCACACAACCATCCACCAATCACATTCAAGACCTCTACATCTAACTCCATCATCAGAGTTCCGCATTTCAAATGGACTGTTGATCACTCTGAGTACAAGTCTCATATCATTGGAAAGCACCTACTACAAAAACTACTCTACAAGTCTTCAAGATTTCTACTTACAGCTGCATACATATCCACATGCATGAATACAAACTACAGGTATGCATATTTAATTCACAGTACATGTACAACTCTTATGAATTCATATAAACAGAGTAATGCCACTAAACCTGCATAGCCTATACATACATGCCAACCCTCCCGATTTAAGCGCCAGACTCCCGATTTTTCATTGAAAAATTGCACTTTTTTTCTGTCTCCTGCCTAAATGAATGCTAATCCCAATGCAATCCTATGGGAAAAATAAATTTTCCCGATTGCTGTGGTGAAATATCCATCTCAGGGGCTCTGGATTGTAGGCATGTCTACCTATAAAATGAACTTATTGAAATGTTTCCCATCTACTATAATCAACTGTCACTTCCAAACCTGTCTGCTATCTGCAACACAGCTTTAAAAAAACAAGTGAATTCCGTGCACTTAAAATTCTACTAATTTGCAAAGCATGTTCAACTAACATATTGTAAATAAAATATAAAGGCTGCACATAGTCAAATGAAATGCATGCATACACTATATTCAGATATCAAACAAGAATACTACCACAAAAACATAAAAATCAACGTCTACATTAACATCAGTGCTATAAACACACAAAATTACTAACTTCTTTCTTTTACAAATGCAGTGAAGACCACTCTCCTGAAAATCAGCACCATCTGAACTACAAACAACATATCCGAAGAAACCTGCTCATTCCACAAAAAAAGAGTAAGTACAATACTACCTTAATATTCTTACTGTTCCCCAAACACACTTTGTGGTTAATTCATGTAAATTGCTCACCAAATAAAACAGCGATTTCTGAACCATTCTGCCCACAAATCCCAATTTATTAAACACGGATTAGCAGGCAGAATGGCACACAAATCCCTGTTTTTTTTTGGAACACAAATAACATCCTCAACCCTTAGAATGTTAGTACTACAAAACAAAGAACTGTTTTAATTTATACCATTAGGTTTACTATTAATGCTTCTCCCCACCACTAGCTCACGTTCTACTCTCATCTGAACTGCACTTTAGTAACACACAAATAGACGAATAGCCTTCTCAACTAATAGTAGCTGCCCAATGCACAATCACACACCACCACATACATCTTTCCCATCATACTCAAACACACATGCACACAGCACACATACATTGCAGAACGGCCCAACCCATACCTTTTTTTTTTTCAACAGGCCCCCAAAGAATGCCTTCGAAAAAGCAAGTCCATAGAAAGAAACACAGAAATAGAGCAAATGAAAATAAAAGTGTCCAAAATAAGCATCCATCTCTACCAGAGATTGTACAAAAAGTTCAAACAAAACAGCTAATACAGTCATTTAGCGAAACAAAACAAAGATCCAGTACAGAAAAAAGGAGACAAATCATGCACAACCCTTCAAACCTACCGTAGAAAACTAATCATAGAAGCTTTGATAGACAGTGCAATCCTTCTCAAAAGAAAGTTATTCATTTTAGTGTTAAACAGAATGAAAGCACTAACAAAACGAACTACAAAAAAACTTCTCAATAAACGGAATGTCAACAAAAAATAACTTCTTAAATATCTGTGGAGGTGAATGGAGTCACACCATGAGCACAGAACCATATTTTAATGAAGAAGCATACAAACAAATCCAAACCAACACAATTGCCATCCATAGCAGTGGACGAGGTTATGAAAAAATGATTAATACCATAATGGAACAATAAATACTGCTTACAAAAATAGCCCCAGAAAACTCAGAATTACCTCTCCATTCGACTGAACTAGAACATCCAGTACACAAATGGCCATGCACGTCAATGTATAAGATTTCCAAAAAATCTTTCAAATCTTTACGCCAATTCCTCAATCAGTATGTGAAAGGCGAAGACAAAATCAAAATCTAGTCTATAAACTCAACTATGCTAGAAGTCCTGCTTTAGCACTAGCCAATTTAAATAACACTCTTCTCATGGTACACCCAAAGACCTACTCAAAGAAATCGACCATATCCAGAGAAAATATATTGGAAGTGAAAGCTACTTACAAAATGCAATAGCTTTACAACACACAAGCAACAATTCTGCACATGGCAACCTTCTACTACACACAAACAAAAAAGAAATACTAACATTTAAAAGTACATCTGCTGAAGTACCAAACCATGAGTTTGTGTGTGTGTTGCCGCAGAACTTTTTATGAAAGTAACACAAAAACTGTAGATGTAACATACAAAAAAGAAGACAATGAAGATTCCAAATGGCTTGAATTAGCTCTCTACCTTGTAGCAGAAAACAAATACAAAATAACTGATCCTTTAATACTTTGCAGTTACTGCACTACAAAACTTGACAACAACCAAACTCCTTCACGTGCTATCACAAATAACTTGGAATTATTCCCACTACCAAAACCCCTGCAACAACTCAATTTATATGATAGCATCATAATTCAAACAGTGCACCCATTTCAAGCATTAAAACGCCTTCAACCAAAAACAGCAAAATGACCTCGCTCTGAATTGGTGAAAGGCATTTGTGGCAAAGTAGTTTATTTACCATTAGATCTGAAAGAAACTGTGCACACTCTCGTAGTGCAACATCCAATAGAACAATCTTTAATTGTATTAGTAAATGGCGTACCAACAAAAGACAGATAAATGTGGCAACAACTCGTAGACTTACATAAAGTTAGACAAGCCTTTCAATATCTAAAAGACAATAATGAATACTACAAAAAAATAAATATTGAAGAAAACCTAAGGGAAACAACTGAACTAATTCAAGAGTCACCAGAAACTGGTCAATTTGAACTTCTAGATCCTACTACAGTAGCCAATATTTTAGACCATTATACAATTCATCCATTACACTCTAATGACACCATAGATGATGCACTAGAAACATACCAAAGGCGACAAACCATAGGATCACCAATCAGCATATGGGAAAAAAAGTATAGAAGCATGTGCTTTTCCTCTACTCTTTCCTATTGGCAAAGGAGGAAGGTGTGATGATAGACCTACTCTGATAACAGCATCAGAATACCGTTAGTTACAAATGTATTCTGAAAATCCCAGATTTAGACAAAATCTGGAATACATATTCCAACTACTCTTTGAAAGTGAACTAGCAACTCTATGTTACGGAGTTGCACAAATATTGAAATCAGGAACCCACTTTCAAAATATGTCAGCTACGCAATTAATACAAAAAGTGCAAGAGAAAAATGAGGTTTTACAATCAAGCATTGCAAATCTGTTAGCAAACATGCGTGGTACGAAAGAGTACTGGTTCTGACGTCACAGAGATGTACGTTGTATGATAAGAAACCTTAGCTCACCCACTTGGTTTGTTACATTAAGTTGTGCAGAATATGCATGGGAAGATTTACCTGATTTCCTACGCTTATCAAACAAAAACAAAACATAGATATACTAACATCTGGAGAACTTTGATCTCCAGATCCTGTTAATGTTTCAAGATATTTCCATAGTCATTTCATTGCTATGCTACACTTTTTTCGTAATAAAACTGTTCCTCCCATCGGAGAAGTGCAAACCAGAGGAGCACGACCTATCCACATGCTTTTATGGATTAAAGATGCTTCTAAATTTGGTCAAGACAGTGATGCCACTGTTTTACATTTTATCCAAAAATATGTCACTTGTGAAATTCCATCGGAAACAATAAATAGTGATTTTCATGCACAAATTGTACAATTTCAAAGACACAAATGTGGCAAATATTGTCGTTGCAAATATGCAAACATAGAGGGAAATACTACACCAAATGCTGCTTTGGTTTCCCTAGACCAGTTACAGAAACAGATGAAGTGAACAACTTCATGTCGTCAGTTAGACATAGCGTTAAAGGTAAATCACCTAAGAACACGTATTACATAAAAAGAACAGAAGAATCAGAATATATCAATGATAACAATGCAATCATTGCCCTCTTATGGAATGCAAACATAGATGTGCAGTACATTTCAGACAATTCCACTGCAGTTGCACAATGTGTTACAGCCTACTTAACAAAAGCAGAAAAAACAGAGCTTCAAGACCGCTGGAATGACCTATCATCGGACAAAACACTATCTCAGAAATTGTACAGCTTAGGCATAAAAATGCTCTCTCATAGAGAATGTGGCTCCTATGAAGCTGCAGATCGTTTAACCGGTACCGCTTTGTATGGAAAATCTGAAAATATAGTATGGCTAAATCTTGGTCCTGCTAAATCTAGAAAACGAGTTCTCAAATCATATGACGAAATAGAAACAATAGCCAAAAATTATCCCAACAACCAAGACATTTAGAAAAACAATTTACTAGACACATATTACCCAAACAGAGTACCACTTTGGAAACCATGTGTCTATACCACACAGCCCAAAACTTCACATACAAAAATAACATAAAACCTGATGAAAAAAAGGTAGATATAGAGTGACCGATTGTGAAGGCAGCTTAGTGAAACTTACCAAACAAAGCTTAATTAATCATATCAAATTGTCATTAAAAACTCCTCAACAAAAAGAACTATATTACATGTCCCTGCTACAACTTTTTAAACCATGGAGAAAAGAAGAAGAGATACTAGAAAACTATGACTCCTATGAAGATGCTTTCAAAGCAAATTAAAGCACTATCACCGATGTAAACTTTTACGCAGTACAAAACAATGTCGCACAATGAACAGCAACATGAAGAAGAACTCCAGGCCCAACTAGATAAGGACAGTCCTGACAGTAGTCAACCTTCTGTGACAGGAAGTCAAGAACCACTGGGACACCAACTAATAGCAAATGCGGCAGAATTAGCTATGACAGAAGTAGAGAAAACCATGTGTCACTATGATGAAGATACAGAAGACTTAACTGTACTACAAACAAAACTGAACAAAGAGCAGCGTACCATTTTTCAAGAAATAACAAAAGAAATTGCACATGGTGTACAACATGAAAATAAAGAATGCACCTTCCAAAATTACAAACCTATACTACTATACGTCAGTGGTGAAGCTGGTTCAGACAAAACATTCTTAATCAAAATCATCAGCAAGTTTCTTCAACAATTGACAAACAACAAACTGTCAGCTGTTGTAACTGCCCCCACAGGTTTAGCTGCCTACAACATAGGTGGTGTCAATTTACACCGATTACTACTCCTTCCAATAGAACACCAAAACAAATTAGAATATTACAAACTTTCTACAGAAGCTGCAATGGAACTACGCAGAGTGTTAAAACAAATGAATATGCTACTAATAGATGAAGTGAGCATGGTGTCCAACCTAATGTTGACTTTGATTGACCTCAGATTGCAAGAAGTACTTAAAACAAACTACGAAGAGCTCTTTGGAGGAAAACACATTATTGTTTTTGGAGATCTTCTTCAATTGACACCATTGAAAGGTGAACCTATTTTTAAAACCTTAGGACACGAACTCTGCCGTAAAACTGTTGGCAGCATAGGAAATGTCAACCTTTGACAATATTTCCAATACAGAGAATTAACAGAAAATATGCGCCAATCTGCAGACCTCACTTACGCCAACATTTTATAAAGTATTAGAGTTGGTGTACTATCTCAAGAAGCACAAGCAATATTAAAAACACGGCACATCCATGCACTTTATGGCAATAACTCATGTACAACTGATGTTATGGAACAATTAGCACACTAAAATGTCAATTGTATGTCCTTAATGCCAACTCTTGCATGTTGTTCCAAATTCAATGAAACAATGTTGAAAAAAGAAATGCAACCAATAATTGAAATTTGCTCCACAGACAAACTAGGGCTACATGTTATGACATTACCCATGTGTCAACAAGCCACAACAAGACTATACACCTTAGAAAATTCTATCTCCAACACAGCTGGTTTGGAGAAAATATTAAAATTATCCTTAAACTGTAGAGTAATGCTTAAATGTAACCTTGACGTGGAGCAAGGACTAGTTAATGGAGCTCTGGGTACAGTTGTTGGCTTTCAAACATACCCACGTGACAACAACATTCAGTTTTTCAATATTCTCTTTGATAAACTTTCAGAAGTAAAAAGAATAGGGTGCACAACAGCTCCATTCCTTCTCTTCAAAGACATGTTTGTACGCAGAGAACAATTCTCTCTAACTCTAGCATGCGCAGTCACCATTCACAAATCACAAGGTCTTACCCTAGACAAAGCATTGTCATATATTGCTAACATAGTCTTTAAAGAAGGCATGAACTACGTAGCACTATCATGTTTATGTACACTTGACGGTCTATTTCTAATCAACTTTGATGCAAGTAAAGTAAACGCTGATATTCCTTGCATTTTAGAATACAATAGACTATGTTTACTATACACTCCCTATCTAAAAACATACGCTGTTCCACAAAAAGGAAAATG
Organism: Ambystoma mexicanum; assembly: GCF_040938575.1. Classification (NCBI taxonomy): domain Eukaryota; kingdom Metazoa; phylum Chordata; class Amphibia; order Caudata; family Ambystomatidae; genus Ambystoma; species Ambystoma mexicanum. The sequence goes on along the minus strand of NC_090929.1, from coordinate 928,912,746 downwards.
TTGTAAAAGAAAACTAATTCATACAGATATGCAACAGGATCTCACTGCGAATCCTCAGAAGGGAGTAAAATAAGCTAATATTTCATCAATTACCACAACCAAAGAAGATCCTATTACTCAAAGTAACTCAGGTACTTCTTCAAAGAAGCAACACACACTCCAAAAAAATGACTTGGACACAGAACGATCTGGTCCATTCAAATTTTCAAATATAACTGGTGTAAGTTGCTATGCAAATGTAGCAATGAATATTCTATTTCAATTGCCACGAATTGTTGACAACATTTACTTACACAGTACAGACCATTTGTGTTTGCAAATGTTAGTCCTTCATAGAAACGCAACAAACAATCCTGACAACACGTATAGTGTTCATGCAATAAGACAAGAATTGTACTACTGTGCTGGAATGGTGAAATTCACTATAAACTCACAAGAAGATCCACAAGATTTTCTAATGTACTCGCTACAAGTACTGGAAAACAAAAACATACATATAAATGAAATCTTCCAGATTTCATACATGTGGAAACATACATGCACTCTCTGCAACAATGTGGCACAGGAACAAATCCCTAATGAGCGCTTTGTGTATGTATCCATACCTAATTGTGAATCTGTTCCATTTCAGCAACTTGTACAAAATGCAAACCATGGTAGATTATGTACTACCTGCAATTGAAATAATCACTCTACCTTACTAATACAAACACATAGTAAATACGTAATACTATTGCTTCTATGTTACAATGCAGATGGTACCAAAAACAACTGCAAGCTGACTGGATTCACACATGGTCAAGTATCACTTGGTAAGAAAACCTTCACAACAATAGGTATAATCTACCACGCAGGAGCCACAACCAATGCAGGTCACTACACTGCATATGTAAAAAAGAAATGTGGATGGTTTGAATGTAATGATAGTACCATTACTATAAAGTAGAGATTACCAGCAAATCTTACAAACACTTATTTAATCTTCTTAAAACCAAAATGTAATAACTAATCTGTACTTAAACATTAACACAACTTCAATTAAAAAACTATAAACTGTTAGAATACGCCAACAGGTATCTAACTGCCCTAAGATTCTATAACAACCAAACAGATAAATGAATACCACTAAACTGTAACAAGAAATAAACAGTTAGAATACGCCAACAGGTATCTAACTGCCCCAAGATTTTGCAACAACCAAACAGATAAATCAATACCACTAAATTATAACGAAAAATAGACAGTTAGAATATGCCAACAGTTATCTAACTGCTCCACAAATCTGCAACAAGCCAACAGATAGAATATTAGCCAGAAACAACAGGTGAACACTGAAAACAAACAAACAAATAGACTGTAGCATAACAAAAAAAGTTTTTTTTTAATCCGACATGGATTTCTTTTTCCCACAGACCCAATGATTTGAAAAACAAACACAGAAACTGAGAAAATTGCACAGTACAATGGTTTGTAAACTGCTAATATGAGGGTCGAAAAAAGCTGACATGTCTATTATGCAATGTAATAGGTCTTTATAAAATGTATACACTAACATGATCTTTTCTTTTATTACAGAAATTGAAAATGAATATGTGCTCCAGTTACCCAACTCATGAAAAAAATATATCCTATTTCAAAAAAATCAAACAGTAAGTATATTCCAATAGAACACATAAATACTGCTGCATAACAGTACCATTGAAGCAAACATCTAACCATACACCACAATACAAAATGTTTACTTCCATGGATATGTTATACTACAGTGCTTGTAACCAAACTCTACAATCTTAATAACATGACCTAGCCAAAACTTCACATACAAACTATACAAATAAAACGGTACACAAACTGTAGATTTGCAAGTATTTGATAGATATTCAATTCTATGGGTGTGATCTATGGGTGTGATATGCTGCGGTGGTTGTGGCCAGGGCCTAGAGACTTGGGTGCATACAGCCTGTGGCCATGCACCCAAGACTCTAGGCCCTGGCCACAACCACCGCAGCATATCACACCCATAGATAACACCCATAGAATCAAACATTTTAACTGTCTATATGGGTGCACCCATATCACACTTTCTGCAAAGTTTGGTGAGAATTCATCCAGGGAAAGCGAAGTTATAAGCCACCTATGGTGGCTCATAACTTCAGTGCATATAACTTCAGTCTTCTGCCATGCACCCAAGACTCTAGGCCCTGGCCACAACCACTGCAGCATATCACACCCATAGATCACATCCATAGAATCAAACATTTTAACTGTCTATATGGACCCATCCATATCACACTTTTTACAAAGTTTAGTCATGATTCATCCAGGGAGAGAAAAGTTATAAGCCACCCATGGTGTCTTATAACTTCAGTGCATATAACATCAGTCTAGGCCCTGGCCAAACCACTGCAGCATATCACACCCACAACCACCGCAGCATATTACACCCATGGTGGCTTATAACTTCAGTTCTTATAACTTCGGTCTTGGGTGCATGCCCTTTGGCCATGCACCCAAGACTCTAGGCCCTGGCCACAACCACTGCAGCATATCACACCCATAGAATCAAACATTTTAACTGTCTATATAGACCCACTCATATCACAATTTTTTACAACGTTTATTTATTTATTTTGCATTTTTAAAGTGCTCACACAGCCCGCGGGCATTGAGGCGCTGTTACAGGAATTGTTTAGTTTTTTAGTTTCTTGTTGTTTTTTTTTTTGTCTTAGTTGCGTATTTATAACGCGCTTAAACACCCAGAAGTTTCTAAGTGCGGACCCGGGGATCGAACCTGTGTTGCTTCATGTCATCTTGCTCCCAAGGCGAGCACGTTGCCGCTGAGCTATCCTCCCGGGTGAGGATTCATCCAGGGAGAGCAAAGTTATAAGCCACCCATGGTGTCTTATAACTTCAGTGCATATAACTTCGGTCTTGGGTGCATGCACCCAAGACTCTAGGCCCTGGCCACAACCACCGCAGCATATCACACCCACATCCACCACAGCATATCACACCCATGGTGGCTTATAACTTCAGTGTTTATAAATTCGGTCTTGGGTGCATGCCCTTTGGCCATGCACCCAAGACTCTAGGCCCTGGCCACAACCGCCGCAGCATATCACACCCATAGAATCAAACATTTTAACTGCAGCATATGGTCAATTTTTATGTCCGCTGACACTGCGCGTGTCCTTAGAACAGTTTCAACTTGCCAGCGGACAGCACGGATGGGAATACTGTCCTTAGGACACCCCTCATTTTCACTAATTACGGACATCCCGGAGAGCGCAGGCATGGCAAATACATCAGTAGCACCTGCCACCTAAACAAATACATTATTTGACCCATCTCTTACTCCCCAAACCTTCCCAAACCTTCCCAAGCACTCTTGCACACCAAAACACTCTCCAAAACTGCATTTTGCCTCTGTTCACTGACGCGCTCTCGGCGGATCCAAGATGGGGGGCACATCGGAACAATCTGACACACTTCACGCTCTTCAACATCCAATCAGCGAATGCGTCACATGTCCGTAGACATGATGTGAGCCAATTAGCCAATCGGTGTCCTGCCGTGGAGCGAACAGGGAAGTGTGTCCGTAGAGCGAACATAGATATCACACATTTTTTTAGACCTACTTTTTTTTTAAAGAAAACTACTGGACGGATTTTCACCAAATTTTCAAAAGCACGCAGCCATGCACAACGTTTTTTCCCCATTATGGAAAAAAAGTAATGTTGGGACCCCCCCTATAACTTTGTTCCTCCTGGACCAAACCTCACCAGACTTTGCAAAGAAATCCATATACTGTTTTTGCAAAGTTTGGTGAGGATTCGTCCAGGGAGAGCGAAGTTATAAGCCTCCCAAAAAGTGCTCTTCCTATGGGATTAGCAATTTAACCATAACTACACAGCCACTATCGTGGGTGTGCAATATAAAACGAAGTTGCTGAAACTGAGATTGTCACGGCAATGAATTTGTACTTTAGTAATTCAACAAACAACAAAATGACTAAGGCACTCGGTCTGCGCTGTGAAAAGCACTCATCAGGTTTATTGTAACACCTGTGTCTAGATGTCAAAGTACAATAATAGAAAACAGACATGGACTTACTGAGGAAACTGTATTTGTTGCCATTCATTCAGGCAAGTAATTATACATAAAGGGATTCTCTAGAATAACCTAATCTCTATTGTTAGAGAGCTGTCACATGGCTCTCTGTGCATGACGATGTATTGAAAGCGACTATGGGCCCCATTTTGGTATGTAGTGCTCTTCATGTAAAATATGAGTAAAATATGGCACCACCCACCCACCAGCCCCCTCACCTTTGCCAACACCTGAATCATCCCCATCACAGTACACTCCACACCGCACTCACCTCCACCAGTAGTCCTAGTTAGCCCCTTCAAGTACTGATACCACCCACCAGCCCCCTCACCTCTGCCACTGCCCGAGTCAGCACCCTCAAGTCCTCACATCACCCACCAGCCCCCTCACCTCTGCCACCACCCTTGTCAGCACCCCGATTGTACACCCCTCTCCGAACTACCCCTATTTCTGCCACGACCCCCAGGCAGTCCCCTCAAGTTCTGACACCACCCACCAGCCCCCCTCACCTCTGCCACTATGCCATTCAGCCCACTCAAGTACTCACACAACCCACCAAACCCCCTCACCTGTGCCACCACCCCCAGACAGGCCCCTGACAGTACACCTCCATCCCCATACCACCTTCACCTCTGTCACTAATCCCAGACAGCCCCCTCTAGTCCTGATAACAGCCACCAGCCCCCCTCACCTCTGTCACTACCGCAGTCAGTCCCCACAAGTCCTCACACCACCCACCAACCCCCTCACCTTTGCCATTACGACAGTAAGCCACCTCAAATCCTCACACCACCCACAAGCCCTGATCACATCCACCACCACTCCAGTCAGCCCCCTGACAGTACATCTCCCTCCCCACAAAACCCTCACCTCAGCCACTACCCCCAGTCACCCCCCTCAAGTCCTGTCACCACCCACCAGCCCCGCTCACCTCTGCCATCACCCAAGCCAGCATCATGGCAGTCTCCCACCCTACCAGTCCAATGTATGGCTGCAACTCACCTGAACCTCCTTGGTCTGCCTCCATCATGAAGCAGACCTCCAACATGTCCACCACCACCACCACGTTCAACTGAAAGCACTGAAGGTCAATATAAGACTGAAGTATCCTGTATGACTCCCTGGCAGACCTGAATCTGCAGCACATCAACTGGACAGCACAATATTTCACCTACAACACTGTGGCCACCCCATCCACATGTGACACGTGAATGCAGTGCAAAGTGGCATGTGCATATTGGCGATGGGCCATTGCAAAGGCATCAAAGCACAGCAACTGAATGTGTGTTGAGGACAGATACAACCAGAATCAAACATTGAGCACATCCAAAATAAATGACTAGGCTCTTTACAGCCTTGGCATTAGAAACCTAAGTGTTGGCAGTGGCAAAGTCCCTGTCAGGTCTGTGCATGGGTGATGGGAGGTAAGTCAGAGAGTGCATTACTCAGTGAAACAGGAAATATGTGCTGCCATACAGAAACAGAAAACAATGGACAAAACTGTATTACAGTGGCAGAGGTGGTGCAAGACATGTGAGCAGGCAGTGCTTGACTGCACATGCTGGTGGGGGTGTAAGCATGACATGGGAGGGACAGAGCAATGAAATAACAAATGTGCAAGTGATGTGTCCAGGCAACTGTTCCACAGTGAGCTCACCTCCCACTGCAGCACCCACAATGCTAAATACACACCACAGTGAATAGAGTGTGGGCACATACAAAATCCCAAGCATGTGCAAAGGGGACACATGAACAACAGTGCACCTGAAATGAAAACAATGTGAAAGCGTGCAAATACACATGAACAGGTGCCATTCCATCAACAATGAGATTCAACCAAAAAAAAAAAAACCTTACACATCACTGCAACCATAACCGTATGTAAATCATCATACACACAACAGAAGCCTCCACGCCAACCACACTGACAGACTGATGCAAAACAAGCAGTGATGTTGCACATGTAATGGAAAATGAAAAAAACCTACAGTGCAGCCTCCAGTCGGCTGATGGACTCACCCCCACATGTCAGGCACATGTTTATCCCTCCACCCGAAAACATCACAGCAACAACCTGACACACACATGCACACCACAATACACATGTCCTGCAATAAAGAGATACACTGGGTGAAATGTAAACAATCAAATGTGCAGACACACAAATGAAGTATGGAATGTACTCAGATGAAATCTGTATTGTATAAAACTATATACAACAAAAACTGGGAAGGAATTTTCAAGAATTCTTCAGTAAATGACAAAAAAACGGAAATTAACCCTATACATAAAGAACTATATACATGAAAAATGGGGAAGGAATGTCACTGAAGTCTGGGGCAAAAGAAAAAAACATGAATGAAATCTATACCTAAGGAACTATATACAATGACAGCGGGCTAGTCCTCCTCACTAATCTCTGGCAACCTGTCGACCAGGGCTGATTGACAATCCACGTCCTCCTCACTCTGGCGGACCTCCGTTGTTGCCTGGAGGGCTTCAGGGTGGACAACAACTGATGTTCCACTTCTCATGCCAACCTGCAAGTCACCTCCTTTATGGCAGCCTGCTTTTGTGCCTGACAGAGTGCCGCCACAGCCCTGGCCACCATCACTTGTGCCTCCTGTGCCTGCTGCCTCTCTGCCAGCAGCTGCCTCTCGTACTGCTTGCACACAGATGAAATGGTGTTCAACGCCCCACTTGGGTCTACTGCCTCATAGTTGCCAACTGCCTCCTTGGGGTGGTTTGCCCTGCGACAGTCTGCCTCCTCATATTTGCCACCTGCTGCCACCATGTCGATACACCCTCAGATGTGATGACAACTGTCGGGGGCGTACAGCAGCTGCACTGCTCGGAGCTGACCCTCCTTTGCCTGTGCCGGTGCCTGGGTTGGCATGGTGACCACCTCAGCTGACGTAGATTGGACTCCCACCTCAGGTGGGGATGTTAGCTCCACCAGACAGAGCCTTGGTGGTGCAACGGTGCACAGGGGACCATGCTGGTATGTGGCCCAGAAAGCACCCTGGAGGATGACTGGCACACAGAGGAGGAAGTCGAGGAGGGTGTTGTGGCAGTGAACAGCCATTTAGCCCACCAGAGAACAGGCCTGTTGCCAGCAAGGCCATGAGGCGGCACAATTCATTGTGATGATGAGCAAGCATACCACAAGTAGCCTGTCCATCATTATGAATAACTGAGGTTCTGCTTGTGAGGCCAGCCAGCAGAGGCAGCACCTGATCCCTGATGGACACATCAGCTGGTATGGGGATGCTGGTCAGGGTGGAGTCATCCAAGAAAGTGCGCACTGAGCATCCAATGGCCCAGGGACAGGAATTTGAACAGGCACCTTCACAGTGGCCTGTACAGCCGCATGCCCTTAGGAGAGGTTTGCAGCATGAACACCCAGCTCAACACCCCCACCTGACCACATTGCCTGGGCTGCAACGGCCACCTCCTCAGCCTCCCCCTCTGTCAATCTGGATTAATCCAGGATTTATTCCCTTGTGGATGACCACTGTGTGGCATCACCCTGTCCCACCACTGCTGAGGAATCCCCAGCCACCTTCATCTCCTGGGACTTACCCTCATCAGCCATGCCTGATGGTCCTGTCACTACCTCAGCCACATCGCTCCCCAAAGATGAGCTGTCACAGGGGAGTGGCTGGGGCCTTCGCCTTGGTGTGGTGGAATGGTCCCTGCTTCCATGCTTCACAGCACCACTTCCACCCTCTTCTCCAGCTGCAGCAACTGCAGTAAAGGAGACAGAACAGCAACATCAGTGTACAGCATCAAAGCCTTTGTGGCATACACAACATTTACAGTAACATGAATTGTCTATGATACAACCAACAGCATCCACACTTACATACATGGACATGCAATTCACATTAAAACAGACATAACAACCCAGGCTCACTGACAACCAACAATCAACAACTAGGCCAGTGGATTGCCGTGTCCCGCAGGGAGCTAGCTTCTCCCCACTGTTATTTAACTTGTATCTTCGATGTCTTTGTACACTACTAACCCAACTGGGGATATTTTTCACGAACTTTGCTGATGATACAAAGCTGTTTTTTGAACTCAGTGGGTACTACAGCAAAGACAGTAATACACTAACATCCATCTACAATATCATTGAAGCCTAGATGAAGGTAAATTGGATGTGCCTAAACGGCACAAAAACCGAATTTATGATCTTCGGCTCACCTCAAGCCATTAAAAGATTAAGCCCAGACTACACAACCTTTTACATTAACAATTTATATGCAAACATCACTTGGGGCTGAGACTCAGGTAGCTTATTTAAAAAGAAACTGTCAATACTACCAAAAACTCCTAAAGAAGATTAAACCTCTCTTAAATAAACAATACACCGCGACCATAGCCAGAGCCACGATACTATCGAGATTGGACTATGGTAATGCACTTATGCTAGGTGCTAGCAAAAAATGCATAAATCATGCCAAGTGATCCAAAACAATGTGGTTAGAACCATCACTGGCAAAAGCAAAAGGGATCACATCACAGAAAGGAGAAACCTGCATTGGCTAGCCATAGAAGAAGGAATAACATTTAAATCACTGATGCTAGTCCACCGCTCCACAAATGGAAATGGTCCAATATACCTCCAAAAACAACGTAAGAAATATTAGTACCCGGCGAGGGCGCAATCACAATGAAAGAGCCATTCTGATTGGCCCTCGCCGAGTCATTAACAGGCCGGGAATCCCTCCACCGGGATTCGACGGCCTTTGTCCCCGGCAGGGGGCATGTCAGCCCCTCAGCCAATGAGGAGGCTCGAAGCGGGGCCATCCCTGCTCCGAGCCTCCCCAAGGCTGAGAGGCTACTTTCACCCCCCTCTGGGGACTGAGGTAAGGCTTTTTTTTTCCTTCCCTCCCTCCTCCCACCTCCCTGCCCTCCCCACCCCACTTACCTTCTATGCCTTGGTCCCCGGCGGGGGACGATGAAAGCATCCAGCCGTGTGAAGACTCGGAGCGGGGCCATCCCCGCTCCGGGCCTCCACACAGCTGGAGACTTCCATCATCCCCCGCCGGGCACCCAGGTACGTTTTTTTTATTTTTTTATTTTTTTCCCCCCTTCCGCCCTCCCAAACCCACTTAATTTCTTTTTTTCGGGAGCAGAGGCGCTGGAAACGCTTCTGTTTCCAGCACGTCCGCTCCCGATGGCCGCCATGGAAAGGAAAACTGACTCTCTTTTCCCTTTCCATGGCAGGCATTTTCTTTGACGTCTTTTTTTTTCCCCCGAAACGCTGCAGTGTTTCGGGAAAGAAATAATGCTTTTAGTGCCCCGGTAACGCAGTTTTTGCAGCCTGGAGTACTAATAGCTATATGCCCCTCGCGGTGGCGGCTTTACTGACTCTGGTAATGCCCCGGGGCCTTCGTTAAGGCCCTCGCTTCGCTCGGGGCCTATAACTATGGGCCCCGGGTCATTATCTGAGTCGGTAATGCCCCCGCCGATCGGGGCATATTGCTTAATGAACCTACCAGAAATCTATGATCTTTGAACAAAGGGCTACTAGAGGCCAAGTTATCTAAAAAAGTAAATGGATTAGGCAGAGCATTCACCACCAAACCCATCGAAAAATGGAATACCCTACCAGAAATCCTAAGAACTGAAACAAACCAGCTAATTTTTTAAAAAAAAACTGAAAACTTTCCTATTCAAATAAATCCTTCACAAACATGACTACCCAACTTTAGAAATCCTCTTTGCTGTGCTGTCCCGTCATCATGTCCCTTGTCTTTGTGTAAAGAGTTCTGATGCCTGCGGGATGCAGCGCAATAGAAATAAATAAATAAATAAAATGTAAAAAAAAAAGAAAAACACAGTCATGATACATTCACATACAAACGCAGCACAAAGAGGGCAGTGTACAGACACATACCAAGAGAAATGACATGCCACAATGAAAAGGCAACATGACCCAACTGCAACCTTCTGGGTTGCCATGGGAGACATGCCACAGGGTCACAGGGGTGGGCAGGGGGGAAACTGGTAGGTTGACCAAACATGAAATGCATGGAAGTACAAATGGGCTGAGGTACCGCTGTGGACACATTGTTGGCAAGACACACAGTGGAATCTTGGCCACTGGTAGACACTCATGATTACACCACTCACAGCATGGCCATGCCAACACCTTCTTGGGTGTCTGTCCACACAGTCACATGAAACAACATGCCTCACCGTCCTACATGTGAGCAGGCAACACATACATGCATCATTTGCACAGGCACACGTGAGTATGCCATAACCCCAAGCACATACACATGGCATGTGCAGATATCAACTCAAAGTACACGTGCAGTGCCATGACAAATCACATCAAAGTCACCGAAATGACAATGCTACAACTTGACTTTGCCAAACATCCAAACGCACATGTCCCTGCCAGATGTGGAGGGTGTATAGCTACACATTGCAATTGTCCACACAACATCATGTCCATCAGGCATGTAACTGACATGGGCACCACATTCTCATCTGGCACCCTTGCCGCCCAAGCATGTCTAATCATGACGTGTCATTGCATGGGAATGGTTTTTGCAACTGTACAACTATGCACGCTGAAAATAGAAGTATATGTCCAATAAACAGATGCCATGCTTCACACATGGGAATCATTGTCTGGGCACGGCCTGCCACTGTGGATCACTGAAACACACATACCACATACATAAGGGTGCAACTACAAACATGCATGCACATGGAGAGCACACATGCACTGTAGAGTGGTGCACCATTGACTACTCACCAGGAGCCTCCAGACACTGTTTCCAGTCGTAAATCTGGGCATACAGCTCTGGGTAGAACCTTACCAGGACCAACATGTAGTTGGATGAAAACATGCACCTGCCCGAACGGTCCACCTCCACAGCTGCACCAACCTTCAGAGCTTGCAAAGTCTTGGTGTGGGTACTGGATTTGAGGTCCTACAAGTTCTTATGGGCACTCTTGGTGCTGTGGACTGCCAGACCCTCCATGTTGATGGCAGCCGTTATATTCTCCCCAGATCTTCCTGTGTCCTTCTTTGATTCTTTGCTGCGTGGGGTCGAAGAGGGCATCATAGTTCCACAGGACCTTTTCCACCAGGATGTCAACTTCCCTGGAGCTGAAGTTGGAAGCCCTCTGCCTTGCTGCTGTGGGGTTGCTGCTCTGGTCAGAGGAATATGGTGCAGACATAGTAAACTCTGAAGCAGGTGTGGGTGGGCAAAGTGGTCCTGGAGGTGGGCTGTGGAGCAGTGGTGATGAAATTGAGAGGTGGGAGTCTGACACATCAGCTGAGGTGGTCACAGGGCCTGACACAGAAGCACAGTTAATGGCAGATCAGCAGACACTCCCAAAGCAGTGCAGGTGGGCGGCAGGCAATCACACTGAACAAGCAGCAGTAGATGTCAAGGTGGGAGGCAGCACAGGGCAGAAGAAGGCAGGTAAACTGGCATAGAGGAAGGAGTGTGGGTTCTTCCCTGTTTCCCTACTAAGTCAGTAAAGGCCAATAGCACGTACGTTATGTGAGACGCGATGCATGCAGCATGCCCACGCGGCTCACAGCATTGACGGAGATACATAAGAACATGGATGCACAACACTGGTTGTGTGCGCGAACAAACAAAGATGGATGAGTATCGTTTAGATGTATTTGAGTATGCCATGGAATCCATTCTCTTCAGATACCAAGTACAGTAGTTTTTCCTTCTGCCCATACGCGCACATATTTTTGTCCATTTTGAGAATGGGGGGTTGCCACAAGGGCAATTCTTGGTTTCGGGGTGCTCTCTGTATTCTGTACTGCTTTTTCCATTTTTTGAAAGCATTCCTGGTATTGCTTATACAATGTTGGAGTTTAGGGGTGCCTCTGCCTATTGTGCACCAAAACTTTCACTTTTCGGAAGCTTTCTGGGTTTCAGGTATGCAAATATGGAGTTTAGGTGAGCCTCTGCGTATGGAGTACCATATTCCTTTGCTTTTGGGGTACATTGGAGCCTTGCTGGACAGCACATATATGTTGCACATGACGTATACTGTTCCCTTCCTCATTTTGTCTAGAACAATAACTCGGTGTGCCTTCCATTCATCCTTTACACCTGAAACATGAGTTGAAAGGCCCCAAGAGGGAAAGGGTGCAGCCAGGGTCGGGGTCGGAGACATGGTGAGGAGAAATCTACCCCAAACCCAGGAGGATGTGGAGGGTCTCAGGCCACAGGTGACTCGGGACCTGGACGTCAATATGGTCACAGACAGACAGGTGAAGCACCAGCACATAGGGCCCCTCAGGCAAAGAAGGGATGCTCTGCAGAGCAGAAAGAGGCGTCAACCCAAGACACGGAACAGGAGACGGGTCTGTTGAGAAAGACATGCTTCACTGATGAGGAGATCCAGATCCTCATTTACCTAACCAGTCACTATTGTGAGATGTGCCAGGATGTGGGGAGCTTCCATACAACCCGCACAATGGATGGTGCATTGGCAGCGGGTCACAGACCAGATCAAAGCCTTAGGTGTGGAGATGCGCACTGCTGACCAGGTTCAGAAGTAGTAGAATGATCTCACATATTGTGCCAAGCGCAAGCTCACTGTCAACCTGGTCTCTGCACTAGTCGCTGAAGGGGGCCCCCAGAGGAGGAGCAGCTGACACCGCATGAAGAGGCCACAAGTCAACGTATCCACTTTGAGCATGTGCAAGGTGTGGGAGGCCTGGAGAGCTATTAGGGCACATCTGGTGAGTGGCATTTCTTGTGCATTGTATGTTCCGCCAGTCATGTAAGACACAAGATATATTTGTAGCTGTACATCTGGCTGCAGTTGGCTGGCATCCTTGGGTAATGAATATTTGATAACATTTAGATTCATGTTACATGGCCTTCATTCTGTACGTATCATGTGTTGAGGACATGTGTGGCACATGTCCGTGTGACAGTACATATCACCCACAGTGTACTCCACTGTTTCATGCACAAGAAAAGACACACCTACATGTACTGTTATTTGCTACATTCTTGCTGCATGGCAATTTGCACTGCTGAACAGGTACATAGGATAGATGTTTACCAATAACATCATTTCATGCGTAGTTGCATGTTAATTGTTACCTGCTCCTATGGGATGCCTTGTCCTGATGCATATCAGAGCTGTCTGTCATCACACCCTGTTGTGTGGCCAGAGTGACTGTGCATCAGTGCCCACAGACCACTGCCCGAGTAGCAGGTGTGATGTTGATGCAATACAACTTGTATGATGTAAGGGGTTTTGCCATACCCTACATGGTGAACAATAGCTGATGGTGGATTGTTATGCAGAGGTTTCCGTTCTTGCAGTCTGAAAATGGCCCCTCCATAGACAGCCCATGTGAAACGTTTGGACATTATGAATGGCAATGAGTGTGCCTGTCTGCATACCATTTCATGTATGTGCATGGTAGTTGTTCAATATGTGTCCATCAGTTGACATATGACAGGCACATTCTTTGTCATTAGCATCATTGTGCTGTGCACAAGCACAGACCGTGGCCTGTCTTTGTACTTGATACATGCATACTTGTTCATACTTGTGTCATATGTTTTATAAGGTAGGACATGCCAGCTACATCGCCCACTCAGATGTGACATGATGGCTCTTTTGCTCCTTGTGTCATGTGAATAGTATTTTGGGCAGTGCTGGTTCTCAGCCCGAGCATGCACGGTCATGAACAATGACCCACAATCATGGGATGATGTTCATAGACAGAGACTGCATCAAAAACAAGAACCCCAATACCAGAAGCATTACTGTAGGGATTGATTGTTGCACCCACATGCTACTCCTGGACCTTATATGACCTTCATCACTATGTCCAACATAGGCGTCTCAGGATATTTTATATGAGCTCCACATTTGCACACACACACCTCGCCACCAGCATGGGTGGAGCTGGAGGGAAAGGGCATGGCTATGGTACTGTTATGCGGACAACACACAGCTCTCATCAAAGCCTCATTCCTCTACCTCTCCCTCTTCCTCTCTCATTGAAGCTGCCTTGAGTAATAGTTACAGAACTGACTGAGCTCTGGGCTGCGAGAAAGACCTTCTAGTAGCAGCAAACTAGAGGCTACTACTCTCACATCAAAAAATACAGCCAGTAACAGTCCCCAGAAGTCTGCTCTTAAGTGTATAAACATCTTTTACACCCTAGTTTCACTACCAAGTGATTTGAATTCCAGTACTAAGACACGGACCTCTGGTAATGAAAACCCGCCAACTTATGAAGGCGACGTCTGCCTGGCTGGACATAGAAGGGGAAACAAACAGTGAAATATCACTGGACCCTCCTAAGAGCCCTCCAGACTACTAAACCACTAAATCTAATGGCTCAAGGGCATTTCCCCAAAATCTACGAACCCCGCCAACCCCGTTTCAGATACAATCACCTAAAAGAGCAAGAAGAGAATTCATGAAAACAGTGGATAATGCCACCTCACGGGAGAAGACATTTTTTTTGCATGTTCCCAGAAACACAGAGTCCCGCAAGGGAAGATCCTAGTCATTTAGAGAATGATACATGTCTCAGTGATTTAGTAGAACTAATTGATCAAGACAGAGACAACATGAACTGGAATAATATCTCTAACTCGAAACGGCAAGAAAACAGAGGTTCTAAAACTGGCTAATTTCCACCAAATCACAGAGATTGCAAACAGTAGCAGAACAAGTGCTAAAGATTATATGCACAAAAACGTCAGAATGTGTAAGGGAGAAACAAGAAGGAATGAAGTAATGTAAATGATTAGCCAAAAAAACGTGTTTATACAATGCATGCCATATTTTTGAATACGTTTAACCAATACATATTTAATTAAAAAAATTAAATAAAGAGAAAGTGCTTAGTATAACCACAAAAAGAAGAGAGTCACAGACAGAGAGTAGTGTAGTCAGGATTGCAGTGGAAGGAAGGTTAAGAGGAGCCTCCCCTGCAACTGCTCACTACTTTTACCTTCAGGTGAGCATTGGAGTTCTCACAAGTTTACTGGTCATAGCCAACACAACTTCAGTACTCTGATGCAAAATTATGAGCCTGCTTATAAATGGTATTCGTACATCATTGACAATTATATAACATAATGTGTTTCTAAATTATGAGGAAATGTCAGTGACTGGGCATCATATTTACTTATTGACTTCCCACAACCTGAAACCCTGGCAACAGACACAAACCAGCCAGTCTCCAAATTCAGGGAAACATTATTTTTCAAACAACTGAGATGAGGTGAGATGAGGTGAGGCAAAAGGAAAGCCAAAATGTAAGATGGGAACAGTGAAGAGAAATGGGTAAGATGTGAGAAATTCATGAGAACATAGTGGGGGGGGGGAACAAGATGCCGACCTCACGAACGAGGAATTACCCTATGAGGGAATGAAATAGGTGGGTGCAGCAGTGATGGGGGATTCCCAGGAACTAGATTTTGGAGGCCTTCCCACCCAAAAATGATGCAGAGAGACAAGTGGAAGGGCGATCAAAGAAAATCACCAGTGAAAAGGGAACAGATCCCTCATGGGAGAGTGTACAATAAAATAAATATAGATAAAGAAAAACAGTGAAAAGCGGGGGAGCATTAGTTGAAAACAAATAAGGGTGGAACCAGATGGCTGGGACAAACTTAGAAGACAAAAAACAAATGACAAAGAAGGAAAAGACACCTCTAAAGGAAATCACTAGGAATTAAACTGGTGAATAATCCTACTGGGCTTGTGGAATATAGTCAGATGTATAATGGTCTAGCCAAACTGGGCCCAAAAACAAAAACCAATGGCCAGTCCAGTGCCACAAGGGTCAGTCCCATATTCCATATTGTTTAAAGTCTCCATCATTACAATTGTGGTTAGAAGTAAAGGTACGGTTTCCCTCTGTGCAGCTGCTCCTAACATCTCTCACATTGAGTATTTCCTGAAAAAAAGTGAAAAAAGCGAATGAGTCAAACAAAAAAGAGCAACAAGCAGGGGTGGAAACAGTCATTCAGCACAGCTGACTTCAACGACTTGGATTTCCGGCATGTCAGTTCTGGAGGAAATCACACGCTTGGGAAGTGTGTATTGGAAGCCATGAGACAGGGGAAGGGGTCACGCATTTAAAATTAGCCTTTGCCCACATATCTTTCAAAATCATGCCAAACGGCAAGGACATTTTATGATGAATAGGAACACATATAAACAACAGAAAAAAAACATTGCTGATTTACAACTGTATATATCAATACTAAAATACTGTTTTCAGTTCTTAAAGCCATTTCTGCAGCAGTGTTAAACTCCAAGAAAAACAGGCAAAGACCTGCTATGCAAAAGGATCATTGTTTGTAAAAAAAAGTCTTATGAAGTGAGGTTGAATGCATTTGATATGTGTTGTATTTGCATCGGTTTTGATTATAAACACTTTTGACACGTGTATGATGAATACATATGTAGGAGGGAGGGAGGCGACATGATGGATCAATTAAAAGTAACTCTGAAATAAAAACACAAAGGCAAATGAGCATATTATGTTCATATTATGGCTGCAGATCAAGGGGTCATGAAGTAAGCCATGTTAATTGACGTTTTCTCGGTGTAAGAGAAATGCCATTGTTGGAGAAAATGTCAAGCATAATGTTGTCTAGGAGTAATGGAAATGTAGATACATGCTGGTATCAGAGGAAATGGCATCACATACATTGTGTCTTTGGTTACGTCAAAAAAGGTTAACAAGGGATTATCAGGCAGAGATACTCAGTTCTTCATCTAAAATCAAAGAATGTATTTTACAAAAAGAAATATGAAACTATTAAATGGCAGGTAGTTTAGACTGCTGCTGCATAACACCCCTCTTTGGCAACTTTATTATGCCTCGTGCATCAATAATTATTTTTTAAGAGAAACGTGTAAAGGTCATTCGGCTTACATTACACAAAGGCCCATAACAGCAATCTTGGAGTTGTATATTTCTCTAACTTCAATATACAGTGTACTCCAACATATCCTTTAATGCTCTTTAAGATATCATGTTGTTATTATAATCATAAACAATTCTCTTATTGCATTCAATCGTATATGTTGCCATTAAATTTCATAACAATTCACTTTCCACCATAAGATGTGATAGCCATTTTGGAAATGATATGTCTTATGTCAGTAAGTTCCATGTCAGCTAACATAACCGACTGTAAATGTTAAAATTAGAAATATTATGATTTTGTCCATGACGTATATCTTAATGTTATACTATTTAGATTATGTTGATTTTTGTCTAGACAACTATCCATAATACCAATGCATTCGTTGATATTAAAGGTGCAGTCAATGTCATTCAAAATCCACAATCAGCAATTATCCTTGGCTAAATCCTCTATCATTTTTGGAAAAAATAATACATTAAATGTGTTTTTGTTTAAATTCCCAATTGTCTTCTTTAATTAAACTTTATACACCTAGCCAAGAGTTCCATACTGGGTGTTTTGGTCCGAGAATACCAAGTTAAATGCCTGGGCACAGTGAGGGTGCTTAACAAGGACTTCAGGGCCCCTAACATCTCTTGTGACCTTAGGGTGTGGTATATAAGACTGTTATGTACCTTTAAAAAATGAAGAAAAAAACAAACAAAAAACAGACAATCTGCATGGAGTGGTTGCAGGGAACTGACTACTTCCCAGCCAATACGCACGGGTAGGGAGGGGCAAGGCTTAATAAAAGCTAGGGTGCACCTGCCAGATGTAACCCTGAGACGAATATATCCAATAAAGAGTGGGAGAGTGGATGGCAACCCGCCACCCCTAACAAGTTAAAGAGTGGGGGAGGAAGGTAGGTGATTTCACATGCTTAAGCCGTGTCTGTTGGGGAGGTGAGCTGGTCTGGCAGGGGGCCTCAACTCCCCACCCTGAGCAGGTAAGGAAAGCTGGGGACAAGGGGAGGGTGATTTGGGGGCTTGGGCCGCGTATTTCAGATATGACTCGATTATGGAGGGGAGCCACACAGACAGCATAGCTTTCAGTGTGGACACCTATGAAGCGAGGTAGTGTCATACTGAGAACCATGGCCACATCGCATGGCTTTGTGTGCAGAGCTTCCTCTCATCGCAGGTGCCCCATGCTGACAGGCATGGCTGGTCTGAGTGTGGCATTCCATGATGAGAGGGAGCCCGTTCTGTCGGCAGCTTGGCTGTCAGCTCGGTGCTCGCTCTCATCATGTTAATGCCACACTGAGATCCATGCGGTGCTGGCAGTATGACTGTCAGTGCAAACTCCCATGATGAGAGGGGGTCCCGTGCTGACATCCATGCAGCAAGCAAGACTGGGTGGATAGCGGGGTTTCCCATTGGCCAATTTCCAGGACAGATAGTCATCCCTGTTGTATAGCCCAGAAATTGCCCAATGAGGTAATGCCACGTTACTCCCTTTGGACATAATATTACATACTCACCCATCATCTTAAGATCAGTCCCCCACATATATAGTGATGAAGTAAGTATCACAGATTTGTTTCACAACGTTTTTGTTTAATACTCAAATTTTATGGCCATTCATTTGGTCAAACACGTTGATTAATTAATGCTTCTCATTAATGTAATTTAATATTTCAAGCCACATTATCATTCTTCTCATATCTTCTACATCGCATGTATCTAACGATGAGATTATAATTACCAACTATCCATGTTGGTGCCTGCTGAATGTCAAACGTTCATTCTCATTGGGGGAATGTTAAATGGATTTTCGGTTTAAAACATAATAAATAAAATTATATTATTTGCTTCGAAGAAAAAAGTAGATATGTATTGTACCGTGCAATGTAAGCTCGCATGTTCAAATAATATAAGCCACAATGCCATTAATAGATGCTGTAAACTTGCCGGTAGCTATGCCACTCCAATTGGTTGCACACATGAAAGAGTTGGCTAGGTCTATGGGGTTGCCAGCCTCTTTGACTGTCCCATTGTCCATTAACCTTTTACAGGGAGAATGGTGAAAGCTGTCTTCTCGAATGAGTTATTGGAAGACTGTTTAGAGAAATCTCTGAATAGGTTCTTAGTTCCGTCCTCCTAATAGTTATTATAACACATATGGGGCAGGACCCATACTTTAATGATTTGCACCCAGTGTATATATGCAGCCTATTTCTAAACTGTCTTTTGGGAACATTGCCACTTGCCACTGTAAATAAAACGTGTCAATTTCAATATAATGATAACTGCACTTTTTGTTGTGCTAAGAAAGTCCATCACTTGTATTTCTCAGCCCGCTGCATAAGAATCTTTGGAGGAGAAATTTGAAGACATGTTTAAATAATGCTGACATCCAAAATATGGGTTCTCCTGGAGTTTTTTTTGTGTGAATATACTCAATTTTATGGTGTTGTATTTGCTATACTGTTTTTTTCTTTTGGGTGAGGCTCTGCAGGGAAACATTCATGGATAATGCCCATTTAAATTTCCACTTGTATAAAACTGTATGACTTGTAACAACATTGAGGGTTTTTTTATTCTGTTTTTTTGCAGCAGTGTAATTTGTGCCAGTCGCAACTTGTTGCTGTGTTCTGTATCGGTGATCCTGAAATTGATAATTTAATCCTGCTATTCCACTTTTGTTGTATAGATTTTTATTGGATGTATTGTCTGTATCTGGTATGCTTTCATGGCAAGATGATGTTAAGTAGTTGATATATGTTGCTCTCAGACCCATGCCTCCACAGCAATCACCATTCACTTCCTATTTGTTTCACTGATTTCCCAAGACCCCATGTCTCCTCCTAAGCTCCAAAAGGCCTTAGAGCCCAAAGTCTCATAAGTACATCCTCATTTATCTTGCGTGTCGATTCATCAGCCCATAACTTTCCTCCAAAACCTCTTCTCGCCATGAATGACTATGGTCCACCACAGGTACTTTAGAAAAGGGTCAGAAAAATGTTGGCAATTTAATCAACTTTTAGGCACCTCACTGTGATACAGCCCATACTTCACCATACGAATCGACACACTCAAAAATAATATCATTTTCTTCTATGTGCATTTCAGAAAACCTTTAAAAATAGTCCACATAAAAGCAAGATTTACAGCATTCGTTTGGGTCACAGTTAAGTCAACTGGATTAGGCAATGACTGCCTGGGACCACGGCAGGATTGCTCATGAATGGGTCATACATGGGGAGAGAAGTTTGAACAATGGAGTTGGTACTTAAAGATGTGCTATATGATACAGGCTATTTGATGCACAGACCAATAGCAATGCAGAGAAGCTAGAAGGGACGCTATCCTGATCCAAAAGCTGCACTTGTAAATGCAACACAAATCGACTGACACACAGAGGGTCAGTTAACAATTGAGATAGTGAATGTCAGTGGTCAACATCATCCTTCTAGGAGGCTACACTGTGAAGGACAGTGTATTGGAAGCCATCACAGATAATGGTTTTCTGTGGTGCCCTAACAACCTCTAAATACTATCACAAGTCGGTGGGCCTTGCTGGGAGCTATGCTGAGCATAGAGAAAGCATTGAAAAACAGAAAAGAGAACTTGCCTTATCCCATGTGCTAAGCATCAGTGGTTGTCTCTTGGAGTAATGTGTCAAGCTATGAACGCATAGCCTACCGTCTTTCTACCGTATTGCTAAATCACCAATCAGGTGAGCTACTATGACAGTGAACACATGCATGAACCATAATGCCCAATGACACATCCCAGACATTTCTGGAAAGATGGCAAGTAATGCAGGGACATGATTGAGACATGTTTCCTGGGACTGCAAATCATAGTTGAGGAGAACATTTTTCAGGAGATGCATACTTCTAGAATCAGATCAAACCTGTTTAGGCTTGATCTGATTTTTCTGATATTTCCAGATCTATGTTCTGTACAGCAAGGATAGTACATGCATGGGTACCTTGCATGTTGTACCAGATGTTAGGACAATGTATTTTACAGGTGGACAATTGAGGGGGCATTTTTTGACAAACGTGATTTTTAATGTTGGACATTTTCGCAATAACATTGGTTTAAAAAAAAGTAATTCTATGGAGGTGAAATGTTCAGCAAGGAACATTATGTTTTGAGGGTGGAACTGAATTGCAAATGTGCCAAGAAGGGTGAATTGGGTGGATGACAAGCAAGACCAAATTAAGTGACTGTGCCAATGATTATTAGGATTTTAACACTGTGCAGGGGACGTAACAAAAAAGGTTTTTTTTTTGTTTTTTTTTTAGCAAAGTTACAGAAGAAGACACGGTTTGAGATGACCAGTGGTTTGCTGTGTTATGTAAAATTCTGTTGAAGTATGAAAATAATATGCGACAGCAAAGTGATAGGATTGATTGCGAACAGCTGTGGCCCAGATGCAAACGTCAAATGTAAATAAAAACAGGACTGCATTAATGCTGAAATTCGTGCATATTCAGTGATTGGGAGATATTTAAACATTTAACACGGTTTATCCAATTCTGTCTGACAGTGAAAGGAGACAGTCTCTTTTCCTAAGGTGAAGTTTGCACTCGCACATGTGGAAGCCTCCCACTAACTGTGCAGTAATTGGAATACAATACAAGGTAGATTGAGGAAAAAGAACCAAATTCATGCATATTCAATGTGCAGTAGCATTCATTAAAACATCGCTTACTCTTCTGGCCTGTGTAAGATTCAATATAACCATAAACCTAAATAAAAAGTATACTTTTTAATAGTGGTTTGTAATTTGAATGTTCCTATACATTAATAATTCAATTGAAATTTAACAGTAATACTAATACACTTTTTTAATTGGAAATCCTTTTTATAGTAAATTACTAACACCTACTACTACTAAAATTGTACATCCACCCGTAAGTGAAAGGATTAGTCATGTATTGTGTAGGAACATCTTAGCTGGCAGATGATGACTGCCAGGAAATGAGGGTGAATCAGCAGCTGGGAAGACAGTTCATATGCTTTTATGAATGCAAGTCTGCTTGTTTAACCTGGCAGAGAACCAAAGGAATGTTTTAGGGAGAGTTGAGTGGCACCCCTGACTCAGACGTGTAGGATATCGGTGAGCATGCAGTGGCATTGTATACAGTGGTCGAAGTGTACGAAAAGAAGTAGTGGAACTATGTTCCCTACTGGCTTGCCTCCCGCTCCCCAAAAACCCCATCACCGCGCCCCCTCCCATGAGCAATACAAACACCCAAACCAACGCGCCTGCTGTTTAAGGGAATGGTCTGTGCAGTGCACTCAGTGCACATTTCAACTGCTTCCTTCTTCCATTCTGGAATGGTTTCTTTTTAAAATAAAAGTATAGGAATGGTAAAATGTAATTAAAAGAAGTAAAAGAAGTAAAGGAGCACCGCTCCCGACGGGTCCCGCCCACTTCGACCACTGATTGTATAACAAGATACTAATGAAATCCCATATATGTGTCACCTGATCTCAGTGCGAGCTCCAGCAAAATAGCAATGCAGGCTGTCTGTTTACGTGTGTCAGTGATAGTGTCTGGTGAGAGATGGAAATGTGTACACAAAGGGAGAAGCAAAACATCAATCGTAAATTGGTGGGAGTTTCTTTACGAGCACTTGCACATTCTGAACACTCACAAGGCATAGTAGGTTCGCCTTCCCATCCCCATTGTCTCTTCTTTTTGCTGTATTTCATTATTTAACATTGTTGGAATTACATTGACTTTCATCCCCTGTCCCCTCCCTGCTGCCCTGCGGGCGCTTTGAGACAGTATTTACTTCCTGTGTAAGCACCTCTCAAGTGAACAGTAAATAAATACAAACACATGCAAATGGAGGAATTTAGTCTAGTCTATATTCCGCTACGTTATGTTATCTCATAATGGGCCTCATTACGACCCTTGCGGAAATTGAAAAATGATGGCGGAAATGCAATACCGCCATCGAACACCGCTCGTTGCGATCATGACCCGTCACCGTAAAGTACGATGCCATTAGCGACACCGCAGTGAACGGCAACGCTAACTGCACCAAGTACGCGCACGCGCGCCTTGCAAAACCGGAATCACCGCCATGGCGCAACGGTACGCGAATTCTGACCCTAGCGGACATGTACTGAACGCCATCAAGCACGTCGTAAAGTACCATTCCGCCATGGCGAGAAATACGGCAACGTGAACCAACCGTAAATGGCCCACTGAGTGCCTGTACTCCACTCCCTGGCCACATTGCACAACTCCTGGCAGGCGCAATGTACTCACACTATGCAACCAGTGAAATCCACAATTCACCCATGCATGCCAACGTAGAAAAGCATGCAGGGGCTCAAAGCGCCCCGTGAGTGGGCATCCATGTACGGCATGTCACCATAGCCGTACTGACGCAGCACAGGCATGTGAAGGTACAATACATCAAAATGAAAATCAAGAACACATGACACAAAACAACAGTAGTCCCCCATCGCTTGCCACCAGCGCAAGGCAACATCCAAAACAGCATCCTGAGGGGGATTGCACCAGCCCTGTACTCATGCCAGTAAACAAACCAACCATCAGCAGAAGCATGTACCACACAAGTTGGCAGAGTGACTGAGCAGCCAGGCTCATCCCAAGAGGGGCCGATGGGAGCTGCAGGGCACAGATGGCATCAATACAGAAGCTATTCCAATGGACATGACCCCAGTCCCCCTCCAACAAACGCACGCAAACACAGTCACCTGTGACCAGCCACATTCTGAACAACCCATCATTCCACCAATCGACCTGGCTGACAGGCACCAGTCGGCCAAAAGCCAATCCCCCGCCCCTGAACAGCACATCATGTAAACAGACACAATGGCAGCCCCTATCCGTGACCATACTGTGCTACGTAGGCAAACGCGGCCAGTACTGTACCACACAACTCAACTCAGAAGGCGGAACACAATGCAGATCATCTCGCAATACATACCGCCACAAAGCGAAAATCGCCACATCACCTGCAAAGAACAACGCAACACGACAAATATCGGAATACAATTTAAATGCACATCCAAATGACAAAGGCCCCACAGCAATTTGCAAAATACCACCAAAACAACCATCATCACCGAGGGCTGCATCTGCAATAATTGACCGGCTTCCACTTGTGTGACGCCCTGTACCATCATGGCACACAGGGCCTACATCAACGTTCCAAAAGGCAACATGGAAGCGGCAAGAACCGCAGGTCCGTCCCATGAGGCAGGCACTAGTCGAGCTGAAAGGCCGAAATGTTGCACCTAGCCACCAGTACAGCGTAAGGGCATGTGGCCCATTGGCGATCGTCCCATAAGATCGAAATGGTGCTCCACTGATTCACCCGAAGCTGCAGGAGTCGAGAGTAAAAACCATCTGGAGGAGTGGCGTAGAGATGGCATCTGCAATAGGGCAGGAGATACCTGTCACCCAAAAGAAACACAAATTAACCGATTGCATTACGGGACTCATGATGCATTACAATCTTCATTCAACACACCAAATCCACACCCATATGCATGCTAGCCCACTCCAAAGGAATATACACACCCCTAAATCAGTATCGAATCATAACGAAACCAATCGAGCTAAATACACCATTGGCAACGTCGGTTAATGTGCATGCGTCCGTCAAGATAGAACCCATGACATGGGATTAGTAACGTGCCTAGACACAAGTGTATGAAGGCGCGTCGAGACAGGGAGGATCCGACAAGGGCAGATAGACGTATGTCCCACTATGGCAGCCTTGCATCACATAACGCAGGGGAAGGGGAGTGAATCAAAAAACCCATGTACATGGCAGACCCTAAACGGAATCATCAGTCCATGCATCCATTCATCATTCCCTCATCCCGCAATGAAAACGCATGAATATTCACTCACATAATATGTGAAACTTCCATCGCGTCTGTGCGTAATGCAGTCCGCAAAAACCACTGTGCCCCTGGCCGGATCTGTAGTGTTGTGAAGCAAGATGGATTTGGGAACGTCCTGCCTTATCGTCCACTACGCTATTGCGCATCCCATTCAATTCATATCATTCATTGCCTGCTCGTTATGGGCCATGTCCCAAGGACATTCTACAATAGAACGTTACATTTCCAGCCAGACCTGTGGGCGTATCCTCGCCGCTACTTCAAAACCCAAAATGCTGGCCTTCGAATTCCTCACTTGCAACATTACGTCGAAAAGGCTTCTGTGAACGCTTGCATTCACAATTACATCAATGTAGTGCGGCTGTGTGTCATGATGCTAACTGGCTGCAATCACAAATGGGACGCCACGCCCGTCGGTGAAGTACGTTACTGTGCTGCATGAGGGTCGGCCATCGATCGAGCCCTACATACCACTGACTCTTCACAGGTATGTAAGCGGCTGCAATCATAGCATGTGTAACAATGGGAGCATACCATGAAGATCAGTCAAAGTACATCACACTGCCATCGGGATTAGATACATGATTCCAATCCCAAGATGCCATGCGGCCAAATGCAGCCTTACGTGCGGGACGTGCTCGGCCAGAAGGGATAGCATCTGCCACAGAATCATTCAATCAGCACAGGTGGAGGCCATACAGGCCGACAGCACATATATAGCAGACCCAAACCCCTCCCACAACCACTCCCACTCCAAAATGCTACCGGCAGGACTAGCGATGTTGGGCCTGGGGGACCAGATAGCACTGCAAGTGCTACAACTACAAGAAGACGACGAACAACAACAGGTACAACAACCGGGCGCACAGGGGAGACGGAGGAGAAGGAGGAGGAGGAGGGCAAGGCAGGGTCAGCAAGGCCCACAAGCACTGCCACTACCACCACGCAGGCGGCCCGCAATCCCACGCCTCCGAGCCGATCCGTTCAACCTCACTGCTGAGCAGATCCACACCCTCTACCGTTTGGACCGGGACACCATAATCGCCATTGTGGACATGACACATGCTGACCTCGTGAGCATGATAGATAGCCCAACCGCCATCCCACCCCTACTGAAGGTGGTGTCTGCACTCCACTTCCTGGCCACAGGCACCTACCAGCACACAGTGGGACAGTTGCATGGCATTTCACAGCCACTGTTCTCACGGACACTCTTCCAAGTGCACGATGCCCTCCTGAAGCACGCCGACGACCACATCACACTACCACGCACGTACCAGGAGATTACCAACGCTAAAGTGGGATTCCATGCACTTGGCGGCATCCCGGGTTGCATTGGTGCCATCGACTGCACCCATGTTGAATTGGTTGTCCCACATGCCATGGAGGTCCAGTACCGCAACCGGAAACAATTTCATTCAATCAATGTGCAAATGGTGTGTGACTCCAACAAGATATTTACGCATTGTTGTGCCAGATTTCCAGGATCTACCCATGATTCTATGGTCCTGAGGAACACAAGAATACCACGCTACATGGAGCGACACGCAGGGCACAGATCCTGGCTACTCGGTGAGTCTCATTCCATGCATGACATCGTGGCCCATTTGATGCGTCAATGACCTTGCAGGGGGGGGGGGGGGCTACTTAGCACTATCATTCCACTGACACCCTTTATTCGTCTCATACAGGTGATGCCGGGTATCCACTGAAGAGATGGCTCCTTACACCAATCCGGAACCCACAGAACGAGCATGAGGAGGACTACAACCATGCCCACTCACGTACCCGTGTGGTCATTGAACAGGCATTCGGCCTACTGAAGGCTCGTTTCCGCAGCCTCAGCAGGTCTGGCGGGGCACTCATGTACAGCCATGAGAAGGTTTCTAAGATGGTCATGGCATGTGTCATGCTGCACAACATGTGCACACGTAGGAATGTGCCCATGCCCCCTGACGCTGTACTGCATGCACCTGAAGATGATGATGATGATGAGGGTGGGGATGTGGAGGCACCTCAAGGAGTCCATGAGGCACAGGATGCACGTGCAATCCGACAGAGCATCATAGATGCATGCTTCTAGCAACCACGCATGGTGCCTATTACACGGAAAGGGGACCTGTGGCACTGTGTGTGTGTAGTACAGGCACATTGTGGACTGTACGCCTATGAAGGCCTCGTACGCAAATATCAATGTCCACACATGTCATTGGATGATTATGAGATGCTGTATTGTTAATGTGATTTGATTTATACACCCTATGGACCCGCCACCCAGTGAAGCCCAACACACCCCCTCCACCCTACTACCTCACCCCCCAACACCAGTGTCCAAATATGCATGCTGTCCGTGGTTGGACGCTATTGCAAGCCCCCTCTACGGGTATCAGGGGCACCCCTGCCCGTGGAGCGCAGGTTCCTGCCAGATCTGCGTTGGGGGCTGCCCTGGACGGAACTTGCCACGGATGATGTCTCTGCCTGCTCGCGTCCATGCATGTCTCTGAGGGTTTGTGAGAGCTCCGAGAGCACACGGCGCACAGCAGCAAGTTCAGCACAAACGTCTTTGGACGTCGCATGCAGTTCCCCCCTCAGGCTCTCGGTGCTTTTCTCCATTTGTGCTCTCAGGCTCTCGGTGCTTTTCTCCATTTGTGCTCTCAGGCTCTCGGTGCTTCTCTCCATTTCTCCCCTGAGGCTCTCACTACTTTTCTCTATTTGTGCCCTGAGTGTCTCGGTGGATGTTTCCATGGCTGCCCTGGAACCCCCGCATTCATTTGCATGGTCCTTGAGTAGCGTGGACACTTCCTGCTGTTGCTCGATCAGCAGGTCGAGGGACTGTTGCCTCTGCTGGGCCATGGACATTTGCGGTGGTGTGACAGGGGGGCTGCTCAACACATGTTGCCTTGGCACAGGACTTGTGGGGGTTGGCCAGTCGTCGTCTTCAGGGTGCCCCTGCGTGGTTTCGTCATGGTGTAGGGGATGGAACATGCAGGGGGATTGGGAAAGGTCATGGATGGTACCTACGTCGCCAGCACTGTTTTCCGTGTCGGAGCATGCTGGCATGACAGCTGTGTCACCTATGGTGCTGCTACCACCAGAGGCAGTGCCATCAGATACGTTCTTTGGGGGGACCTGTGGTGCTGGGGTTGTGGACTTGCTGGCTGCTGGGGTGCCTGTTGCAGTCCCCTCCAGTGTGCTGCCACTTGATTCCTGCTGCTGCCGTGTCTTGATCCTTGCACCTGAGGTGGAGGCTCTTGGGACGTTGGTCCTGGCCCTCTTTGCAGGCGTGCTGGTAGGGGTGTCCTGCAGCTCGTCGTTGGTATCGGACCCTGTGGTGGAGTAAAGAGGGGCGAGCGTTAGTTATGGGTCTGTCGGATTTGGAATGGCAACGTATCAAATGCATTGGGGTGGTACATGAGGCTGATTTGGGACTGGGCCTTGGAGGTGGTCTCATTTTCGTGTGGATTGAGGATGCATTCATTTGGCTGCCTGCAGTTAGGGGGTGCATGCTGCACATGTAGGGGTTGTTTATGGCTTCTTGATTGATTTGTTTGTTCATTCTGACTTTTAGAGGGCGCTGTCAGGGCAAAGTATGTATTGCACTATGGGGTCACATGGTACTGCACATGTTCGTGGTTTGTGGATTTCGCATTGTTTCTCTTGGCCAACCTACCTGATTCTCCGGATGTCGGCACTCCTTTCTCCATCCCTCCGACTCCCTCTATGCTCTCCATTCCTATGGTGGAGGCGCAGATTTCCTCCCAGGGGGTCAACTTGATGGGCGACTCTGAACCCCCCCCGGTAGCTGTGGCGATGTTCCTGTTCGCAGAAAGTATGCTGCGTACGCGGATCCGCAGGTCGTCCCACCGCTTGCGACATTGCTGTGGCGTGCGGGGTGTTGTCCCCACCGCACTTACGCGCTGTGCCACCAGGGCCCATATGGCCTTCTTGTTGGCAAGGGCCGTCCTGGTCATTTGACTGGAGAAGACGACGGCGGCATTTTCCTGGAGGGTCTCGGTGAGCACGGTCAGTTCCTCTCGGGAGAAGTGTACCTGCCGCTTGCGGTCACACGCTTTCTTGGCTACCTTTCCCATATTTATTTTTTTAACTGGGGTTGCTAACGGGTTGGGATGTGTGTCAGGGTCGGATTTTTAATGGTTGTGTTGGGATTCGGATTTTATAGTTGTGCGGCGTGCTGTTTCCCGTTCCGGCCACATGCTTTTACTTCCGTTTCCGTATATTTACGGTGGCCGTAATTTGCGGTGCCCGCTCGTTACGGTGACCGCTCATTACGGTGACCGCTAAGATGGGTGGCGGTATTGCACCTGGTGCAGCGTACGGCGGCGGTAAGGGCCGTTTTGGGGTCATTTCCGCCATCGCAGCCTTTCGGATTCCGCCATGGCGTAATGCTCGTGCCCGATGGGTCGTGATTAGCCGCACTTTGCTCCTTCGTGCAATGGCGGAAACGCTATTTACGCTGTTGCGGTCCGGTCAGTCACTTTCCGCCAGGGTCGTAATGAGGCCCAATGTATTTCTATATCGCATGTTCAAAATGGATGGAATTGTGACGCTGATGATTCCAGAAGAATTGAAATGAGGGATCGATTTGTATTCTTGTTTCCATTAAGAAGGAGGGTTTTAAGTGCATAGAAATTGGGTATGGTAGGCTATACCTCTGGTACACAGAGGCAATGCATTCCAAAAGGAGGAAGGGAGGTGGAAGATGTCAGTTCCACCTATTTGGCTCAGCCTTATATGTAGGATGATTAACTGTATACTCCTTGCAATCTGGTGGGAGATTTGTTTGTTTTTTAGAAGATTGCCAAGCAAACAGTCTCATGGAAAACGTAATGCCCTATGCCAAGAGGCTTACATGTGCTACGTTTTTCAACAGTTAAAAGGGACAATTAATTTGGATCATGCACTTGCACTTTAATGTCTACAGTTAAAACACTAGGAAAGGTTAAGTCACATAAGCCCTAAAAAGGATGGTTGACCTCTCTTTTAAACCTTCTTCTCCTATGTCTTGAAGAGCGAATGAGACCGAAAACATTAGTCAGTCAGCTAAATATGTATCATTTGGACCATCACTAACCATTTACTTTCAGAGGTTCTTGTACATCTGTCATGCCCATTAGTGCAGTTCAAGCGCCTAACCTATGTGCTCTTTTCTGCATGCCCTTTTGGATTGAAGAAGCTCTTCTAACAGTAAATATGTTTGTTTTTCATACTTAATGAAGTAGATGTGATATGTTTGTTGCCCTCTCCATGCTCCCCACATGACTCCTTGACCAAGCATCCAGAAGGACTTTGAAGAAGTGAATAGGTGAGTGGAATTGTTATTGTTATTGTTATTGTTATTTTGCATTTATATAGCGCCTTATATACCATTGGTATGGTCTGAAGGCGCTGGTAGGTTGAACGCCCTTGGGAACCGAGGTTCGAGTCAGTAGAGAGGGTGGAGAGAGTCAAAAGGTGCGTGTGCGCACAAGGTATGTGTGCAGCTGGTGCGGGGTTAATGTGGTAGCTGCTTCTTAGCGGTAGGTGTGGTGGTTGAGAGGTCAGGAGAATGTGTACGCTCTGGCCGAATTTATCCAGTTCCAGAGTGGCTGCGTTAGGCCTGAGGAGAGACGCCAGGCTGGGGGTGTTAAACCAGCGGTGGTTACTTAGAGTGATGGGGAGTGAGCGGGAGATGTTGATATGAGAACAGTTATACCGAATGGTGTCATAGTATCCCTGTGTTCTATTTGAGTGGTGGTGTAAAGAGGAGAGTAGGCGTGGGGTGTGGTATGATATATGTTAATTCAAATTTACGCACACCAATGCATATTATGTAGGTCATGCAATTTATGCGATCAGGAGCACACTCGCGCGTTCATAGTTCGTCTTGCGTGCTCTAGTTAATCCCTCATTTTCAGTGTGCTTCATGCATGCTCTCATGTATTCCAAATGCATGCATTCCCGTCGTCCCCGCGAATGCACTCCAGTCTGTCTATGCGTTCATCCGGTCTGCACGCTTATCCGGTCTGCTCTACACAGGCGTCGGCTCCACGCAGGCATACGCTCTACACAGGCATCTGCTCTACACAGGCATCCGCTCCATACGGCTATCTGCTCCACACAGGCATCCGCATCACATGTTCTCGTCCGCTCTACATACGATCGACTGCTACATACAGTCGTCTGATCTAGACACTCGATCGCATCCACACCCGTCAACACCCTTGGTCAATCCGCATGCTCATTGGATCTTCACACTCATCTGGTTTATCGACTTATCGGCACAACTCGTACGCTCTGCTCCCCACACTCAGCCAATTCCCAACACTCAGCCATTCTCCACACTCGGCCATTCTCCACACTCAGCCATTCTCCACACTCAGCCATTCCCCACACTCAGCCATTCCCCACACTCAGCCATTCCCCACACTCAGCCATTCCCCACACTCAGCCATTCCCCACACTCAGCCATTCCCCACACTCAG
The DNA here is from genome assembly GCF_040938575.1 of Ambystoma mexicanum. NCBI lineage: Eukaryota > Metazoa > Chordata > Amphibia > Caudata > Ambystomatidae > Ambystoma > Ambystoma mexicanum. The sequence goes on along the minus strand of NC_090929.1, from coordinate 928,881,342 downwards.
CCATTCCCCACACTCCGCCATTCCCCACACTCAGCCATTCCCCACACTCAGCCATTCACCACACTCAGCCATTCCCCACACTCAGCCATTCCCCACACTCAGCCATTCCCCACATTCAGCCATTCTCTCCTCCGCCCTCTTATCATCCACATATTCCGCCCTCTTCATTCATCAGCACTCGACACTCATCCATTCTCGACACTCATCTGAATCCGCGTGCTCATGCGCTCTACAATCATTTGCTCTCCAGACTCATCCGCTCTCCACATATTCCGCCCTCTTCATTCATCAGCTCTCGACGCTCATCCGTTCTCGACACTCATCTGAATCCACGTGCTCATGCGCTCTACAATCATTTGCTCTCCAGACTCATCCGCTCTCAAGACACTTGCGCTCTGCAGATTCATCCGCTCTCCAGACTCATCCGCTCTCCAGACCCATCCGCTCTCCAGACCCATCCGCTCTCCAGACCCATCCGCTCTCCAGACTCATCCGCTCTCCAGACTCATCCGCTCTCCAGATTCATCTGCTACTCACACTCATATACTCCCCACACTCATATGTTCCGTACACTCATACGCTCCCCACACTCGGTCTGCACGATCATGCGCTCTGCACGTTCTCCAGGCTCATTTGCCGACAGAATTTTCCCTCACATTCGTCCATACTCATCTATACTCATCCATACTTAATCGCTCTTTCCAGTCATCCGGTCGCGTCCTCTATGCTCATCCGCTCTCCTTGTTCATCCGCTCTCCACGATCTCTTCTTTCCATTATTCAGTGGTTCTTTCTATTTAATCATTTCCCTGTTTAGATCTACTTTATTCGTTTCAGTACTTTTTCTTAATGTCCGTTACAATCTAGTTCGGTTATTTATGTATTTATTTATTTTTTTTTATTTTTTTTTTATTTTTTTTTTTATTTTTTTTTTTGGTATGTTAGGTTGGTGTTATTGTGATGATGCTGGTTTGGGCTGGTTGGTTTTAGGGAAAGAGCCAGGTTTTCAGTAGTTTGCGGAAGGCCGTTAAGTCCTGAGTTAGGCAGATGTGGGGTGGGAGCGAGTTCCACAGGGTTGGGGCCAGGGCTGAGAATGATGCTCCGCCTAACCTGACTGAGTTTGTTTTAGGAATTACTAGGAGGCCGGCTGAGCTTGATCTAAGGGTGCGGATAGGGTGATAAGGTATTAGCTTTTTTTGAAGATAATGGGGTCCAGTTTTATGTAGAGCTCGATGGGTGAGGCATAGGGTTTTGAAAGCCACCCTACGGGCTACCGGAAGCCAGTGCAGTGTCTTAAGGGCTGGGGATGCGTGGTCCCTTGGACCGAGCGCAAGAAGCACTTTGGCTGCTGCGTTTTGTGCTCTTTGTAGTTTATTCAGTTGGTAGGCATGAATTCCGAGGTACAGGGGGTTACCATAGTCCAGTCGTGATAAGACGATTGATTGGACCGCGGAGACTCTGTTAGGGAATGAGAGATATGGAAAGATGCGCCTAAGGTTTTTGAGGTGGTAGTGGCAGGACTTTGAGACATTGTTGACTTGGCGCGAGAGTGTTAGGTCGGAGTCCAGGGTGCACCCAAGTTTTTTACTGTGTTAGAGGGGGTCGGTGAGTTGCCCATGGCGGGTGGCCAGGGTAGTGGGTGCGGAAGAAAATCTGAGTTGCCGCAGACCATGATTTCTGTTTTGGAGGGGTTTAACAGGAGGTGGCTTTGGGTCATCCAGCGTTCGATGTTAAGGAGGCAAGAGGTCAGGTCAGGTTGGGAGTTGGGTTTCGCGTTCAGGAACTTTAGAATTAGTTGGGTGTCGTCTGCGTAATTGTAGCACAGGATGTTGTGAGCACGAATTATTGGTGGGAGGGTGATCAGGTAGAGATTGAACAGGAGGGCGGATAGACATGCTCCTTGTGGGACTCCTGTGTCAACTGGTCGGGCTTGTGATGTAAAGTTGGAGAGTGTTGTTATTTGGTGCCTGTCTTTGAGGAATGAGGCTATCCATTTAAGGGCGGTTCCACGGATTCCTAGGGAGTGGAGGCGGTCAAGGAGTATTGAGTGATTGATCGTGTCAAAGGCGGCTGATAGGTCGAGAAGGATTAGTGCGGCGCATCCTGCAGAGTCAGCAGTCATTTTTAGGTCATCCCAGATCGAGGTTAGGGTGGTTTCAGTTCCGTGGCAAGATCTGAATCCTGATTGGGCGGGGTCTAGGAGGTTGTTGGCTTCAACGAAGGCATTTAGTTGGGAGTAGGCTGTTCGGTCAATGAGTTTGGCGAGGAACCTGGTGTTAGAGATGGGGCGGTAGTTTTTTGGCTCGAGAGGGTCGAGTGAGGGTTTTTTAATCAGAGGTTTGACGTGCACCACTTTGAATGCATCTGGAAAGATACCGGAAGAAAGGGAGGCGTTTATGATAGATCTTGCGTGTTCTCCTGCGCAGGTGGAGGCAAAGATTTCTTTAAGGGTTGTGGCTGGGCAAAGGTCCAGTGGTGATCCAGATGGTTTGCGGTCGGATAGGAGTTTGAGAAATTGTTCTGGTGATATTGGACTGAAGGATTCGAAAATTGGTTGTGTAGTGGTCGCAGTTGGTGGGCTGGCCGGTACTGGCTGAGGATTGCCTGGTGGTTGTAAGAGAGCCTGTTTGGTGGTCAGAGTTTTTGTCCTTTCAATGGCCGTGGAGTAGAAATGGAGGGAGAGTGAGTCACATAGTGATTGTGACGCGGTCGGGATGGTTGTGTTACATGCCGGTTTGGTGAATTCGGAGATAATTTTGTGAAGTTCTTTGCATGGGTTTTTGCAGTTTAGGATTCGTGAGTTGTAGTGTGCTTTTTTCGCTTTCCGGATTTCGGCTTTGTACCGGTACAGGTGTTGTGCTAAGGTGGTCCTGCTGTCATGGGTTTTCTCTTTATGCCATTTGCGTTCTAGGTATTTGTAATGTCGTTTAGTGTTCTTTAACTCAGGGGTGAACCATCTGGGGAAGGGGCCAAGTCGGGTTGATGGTTTGCATGAGGGGGTCAGGCGCATCAGGGGTGAGTTGAGCCACGAATCAAAGGCCTCAGGGGTTAATTGATTGTTGAGATGGCAGGTAGGATGTGGAGACTGGCGGAGTGCTTCGGCTAGGTCCGGGGTGATTATTAGTTTCTTCCAGCTTTTGCGAATGTTCGGAGGTTCAGATACGAGTATTGGAAGGGGTTCAGGTGAGTGGATGGCGAACGAGAGAATGAAGTGGTCGGACCAGATGATAGGTGTGGGCGGCATTAGATGAATCAGGGTGTTGGAGCTGAAGATGGCATCAAGAGTGTGTCCTTTATAATGAGTCGGGCCGTTTATGTGGGGTTGGAGGTTAATTGCATCTAAACCGTCAATCAGGGAGTATGTCATGGGGTTGGTGGGGATGTCGAGCCATATGTTGAAGTCTCCAAGAAGGGTGAGGTTGGGATGGTTTAGTTGGAGGGTGGAGATGGAGTCGCAAAGGTTGTTTGCGAAGTGTCTATCGTAGCCAGGGGGCCTGTAGATTATTAGGAAGCTGTACGAGAGTGAAAGGGAGAGGGATAGTTTAACAAGAAGCGATTCGCAGGATGGAATGGAGGGTTGGTTGTCGATGATTGAGGCGCGGAAGAGGGATTTGAAGATGAATGCTACCCCTCCCCCCCTGGACGTGCGGTTCAGAGGGATGAGGGAGTAGTCCGGAGGAAAGGCTTCATTAGCGATTGGGCCGAAGTCTTCAGAGAGCCAGGTTTCGGTGATGAAAACTAGGTCTGGTGTGGCAGAGGTGAGGAGGTCAAAGATGGAATGTCTGTTTTTTGCTACTGATCGGGCGTTAAAGAGGATGCAGTTCATATCGGCAGTTAAGGATGGTCTCGGTGCTGGAGTGGGACGGGGCGGTGGTGGGGGGTGTGGACGGAAAGGGGTAGGGTGGGTGATGGTAGATGGGAATAGTGGGCGAGCGGTGAGATTGGCAGGGTTCGGGTGGGGTTGGGAGGCTGTGTGTGATAGGATGGTCGGGTTTTGGTAGGGGGGTTTGAAAGAGGGATGTTGGCGGTTAGGAGTTTCAGTTGGAGTTGATGAGAAAATGAGGGAGAGGGGTTTTAGGCAGGGAGAAGCGACGGGGGAAGGAGGGGATTGCGGGATAGAAGTGATGGGTCGAGACAGAGGAGGCGAGGAGTGCTGGGTGATTGAGGGGGACCAAGAGCGCTTCCTCTTTAGTTTCTTTGCTGCGACTGGTGTGTGGGAGAGAGTCGGGGGGTCGGAGGGTGAGCGGGAGGCAGCTTCGGTTCTTGCTAGGGCTAGCCGTGCAGTTTTTAGGGAGAGGAAAAGGTGTGGTCGGGGGGGGAGGGTGGAAGGGGTATGAGGGGAGGGCGGGAGGTGGGTGATTGCAGGGTGGGGTGTGCTAGGTATGATAGTGAGGGGAGCGGGTATGGGAAATGCTGGAGGGTCGGGGGTGGGGTTCGGGGGAAGAGTGGTTTTAGGGTGGGTGGTTCGCCATCGTGCTCCCCTGGCTTGGTGTTTGGAGAGGGGAAAGGCAGGGAGTGAGGGAGAGGGTGGGTGGGTTTGTGAGGGGCGGGATGGGAAGGAAGACTGACCGGAGGAGGGGGGTGGTCCATGGGAGATGTTTCTGACTGATTCTGGTGGAGTGGGTGCACTCATGGTTGGTGTAAGCTTAAAAGGATGGTTTAGGAGGGCTTTCTGATTGTAGTTCTAAGAACGGTGATGATACGCTTTTAGGTACACTTCAAGGTTCTACAGCTCAAAGATGGTAATTTAGGTTTAATTGGTGCTTTTCTAGTTACAGTTGTAGATAGAGATTGTTTTAGTTTATTGGGTACACTTCTAAGTTTGTTTGGAATGACCCACTTGAATCTGCAATTATGTTTTGCACCTAGATTTGCAGTCTGGAAGGCAGCCATTTTGTTTTTCGGTTCCGTTGGTGACGGTAGAAAATCATTACATAGACTACGGGTGAGTTGTTGACCGTTTTTCCTTTGATTGTTAAGTGGTAACAGCAATATGACATAAGGATGTGAAATGAGATTTGAACATCAACCCCCACAGATGAGATTTTGAATCCAGGCAGATATTATTTCAGCATTGCCATTGTGTTAGCCAATGGGGCACCCTCACAGATGGTTTTTACCTAGGTCTTCCCCATTCTAATGCTAGGCTCTTGTGGCCATGGTCATGCACCTGTGAGGGGTAGGTGTCAACAAAGGTTCACTGGCGCCCTGGTCTGGACGGCTGAGTTACCCATAGCCAAATATTCCACAGTCAGCAATAGGTCAGACAGGGCTTAGTGAGATATTAAAATAAAAACCTCTAAAGTGCCTCCTGCTTTAGGAAGTAAAGCATTTGTACACATACCAGTCTAAGGATCCATAAAATAAGAGGGGGGCAGCACACTTTGTGAAGCAGAGGGACTTCCTCATTGCAAAACGTATTAGAAAAATGGTCTATATGGACAACTGAGATAATGGCTATGGATATGGTGATACGACCTATCGTGAAATGACAAAATGAAACAATAGTATTCAGTGCTTCACTTAATACTCTTAAGAAAATGGAGGCAGGAGATGAGGACAGAATGACATAATATGTCATATCAGAAAATGGCTGGGGAAGTTTGAACAAGGTGGTCCCCGTGTGGAACTAGAATGGACTTCCATTCGTGACGGGGGAGTCTTTGCAGGACGAAGAGGCGTGTGGTGTGTATGGAGAAATACCACCAACAGTCTCATTTTGCATGAGCCTCCGAAGCTGGTGGCAAAGACTGCCTCCATGCCCGTGTTTGCCCCACTCAAATTTGAATATGTTTTATTTAGGGGAGGGGGGGGGGTTGGAGACATGGAAATCCAGACAGTTCCTGAATTCATGTAGCATTTAACACCCAGACAGAAAACAAACACTTTGAGTACATCTATGTGTACTTGCAGGAACCGTGTTAATCAGTAATGGTGACCTTCATGTACGTACATGGCTGCTGTCAATTCCGTGTACCGTGTAATGCCCTGATGGAAAGAACAATCGTTGATGGCTATTATGTGCACTTGCTTGCACAGTGGTATTCAGTAATGTTGATCCTCGTGCATAGACATAGCCTCTGTCACTACAGTGAATCCCTTTGGATTCCTCCAGCTTCTTACAGCTGTACAAAAAAAAAGAAAAGAAACAGGTGGAAATCCACATGGATTTAAGCCTCTCCAAAAGCATCAACAATAGATGTGTGATGAGCTATCTTTGTTTCTCCTCATGGGCTAAGGACACATGCAAGGTGTTTCCCACTCTATTTGGGGAATACTGATCAAAATGGCACGGATATTAAAAAAATACCCGGAAAGGCTGCATCTTTATGTCTTTACCTATCCACGCCATTTTACAGCATCATCAAAATGAGGCTGTTTGTGTGGCAAGTGTGAATATTATTGTCAAACTCAAAATCAAAGGAACGTGTAAGTCTCCTACCCAGAGTATGCGAGAGGGTTTTTACAAGTAAAGCACATGTGGACATATAGTTTAAGCAATGTTTGCATTTGATTTCCAAGGGGCATTGCTGCTTCGATGGCAGGGCCCTTGGCTGTACATAATGGTTTCTCACAGGACACACGCGGCTAACAGGCTGTGCGAGCCCAGAAAAAGACAAGAAGTAAAAGAAAAAGGAATGGAGCACCATTGAAACTGCTGCTGCCTGAGAAGTCTGTCCGCTGAGCCCTCCGCTCCTATAAATGGGGCTCCCTAGTGAAGACGTCCGATGCCTGTAAATGCTGTTAAGATGCTGCTAGTAGTAAGGTTAGGTGTTGTGCTGCACCCACTGGGTGAAGGACTGCTGCACTGCACATCAATGAAACACTTGTGTATAGGCGCGTTATAAATGCCATATCATATCATATCATATCAATGCTGCAGTCTGGTCCTGCCCCAGTGATTGCGAGATCCTCACTCGACCTCCACACTCCCTCTCACCATGCCAAGGTCATGAATCTCCTAACCTGGGTCACTCCTGGTGTAAGTGGCCTGTGGCATTACGGTGGACAGACTTTTCACCAGCTCTCTGATGCTCCTGACGCCCGGGTGCTACTGGTATATGCTGCCTGCATGAAAGGCGGTGTTACACTTCGCGGCCCAGGTCACGGCCTGGCTAATGGGCAAATTAGCCTCTTTGAAGCCTGAGCCTCACCACCCAATCTCAGGCTTTTCCGCTGCTGGTAATCTGCCCACTGCGACATAGCAGTGCGGCCGGGCCACAATCCACCACTGAGAGTCATTCTTCAGAGGATCTGGACAACAATGTAGCCCTTCCCATGCAATCAACGTTGTAAAACGCGGCAAGGTGGCATTTTAAAGCAATGTATATGCAATGTGCACACTTTCTGTATTTTTTAGCTTTGTTGCAGCAGCTGGTTAGGTTAGGGTTATGCATGTATTTGCTTTTAGAAGACGTATTTTGGTTTGGCTTATAGCGTGGATACGTTCAGACTACGCTCATAAGTCGATGGGCTTGGTTAGCTTTACAAATGTCTAAATAAATAAATATGTGATTCTGTAGATGAGTGAAGGATACAAAGTAACACAACCAGCTTTCTGTGGAGTGCTGTTTTGCCATGTTACACCCTGGGGCAGAGCTGTAGGCTCCTTTAGTATATAGAAGACTAGAGCCTACGTCAGTGTCGTTAATGATTCTGTCTTAAAGTGTAAATAATGTCTTAACATCCCTCTTTTCTACAACTTTAAAAGAATGGCGTAACCTCACATTACCACATCATCCCACTTCCCTGCTTTGATGCTCCAAACCTACATCTATCCCTCAGCACAATCCCTGTGCTGTCCAAGAACACAGGACCAGCGGGATCCAGAAGGGACTGGTAAAGGGCAGGCAGGTTTGAGTTAGAACATCAACAGGGAAAGATTATTTGCCATCTGCCCTGCCAGCCTGTCGCTGTGTCTACCTCTTTGACTACCCCCACTGCATATGGCAAGAAGCACTGCCTACAGGGGAGAAGATGCACAACACGTGTAGTCTGTGGGACCAATTACCTATAAGGGATATTAATTGAAAGCTCTTATGAGAAGAAGAGACAACATCCATCATTAACAGGATAAGTGTGGAGCGTGACTTATGTTGCTGATCACAATGTGTTGAACACGATGTACTTCTATGCAAGAGGTTTGTGATGCAGAAGGAGCTGATGAGCATATGAGCAGTATAGGGAATGAACTATTGATAGCACTAGATCTATTAACTGACAGGATGAGAAGAGCAGTACATTGTGGAATACTATTCTACACTATGTAAAGGAAACAGAACAATGGGATAGTATTTGAGTGAGGAAAAGGAACCTCTGCAATAAATGATAGACAGCACACAACATACAATACGATCCAAAATGCCAAACTGTCCATGACAATAGGACCTCATTAAGAGGAATATGTGATATTGGAGTTAATCAATGTACCTGCTAGATCCTGTATACCTGCTTCCCTAATGTTTTTTAAAACATATTTGTTCTCATTGGACATTTTGGAAATTGCAATGGCAAATGAGTTCCAACTGCACCTGTCCCTATTAGAGTTATGTTTAGAAAACAAAGAATCAGATTCAGCATGTGCTCTTTTTTAATGACCTTTTCCTAACCTGGGCTGGCTGAACTGCTATGATGGAAATTGCTGACGTTTTACTAAAATGGCAGCGCATTTCATGTGATCTGACATACTTGCCTGTCTTTTCTGAAAATTGTAAGTTTGTTTGCAAAATGTGTTGTATTTTTGTTGTAATCAAAAATGACCCAGGAATTCAAAACATTTTAATCATTCTTCTATTCGTTTTGGCTTTTGAGCATCATTCTTGTCTGTATATTGACTCCAGTGTTGTCTCTAAAATACCCACAGATGTTCGAGAAGTAATAGCGTAGTGTTGGAAACACTGTCATCGTGATATTGATTTATCTGGAGATCTAGATAAAACACATCTTGAGTGTTCTGATTACCAGTTGGTGTCTAGCAATGCCAATTTAAAATACCAAATCCAGCAATGACTCCTAGATCTTTGTGAAGAACAGAGTGACACATTTAAAGATAAGAACGTTTTGTGAATCCTAACTGCTACGAAGCACTTAAACCATTTCTAAATGTCATCAATGCATCCTTCATGCATGACACCTGCCCAGATGCACTGAAAATATCCTTACTTGGCCAAATGATTGAGCCGTGATTAAGAAGACAGCCACTATCCAGTTTCAAGAAAGGATCACTCATCTCAATATCCCACTGGACTACCAATCTTGTTTATGACCATGATGCATCAAAGATATCACCAACACACAGGTTATTGATGGTAGTCTACAAAGCCCAGGCAAAGGAGACGCCTGCTTAATTGCCTTACTCGTCCCTCTGTCATATTTGACATGATTGACAGCAGTTCTTCTCAACATTCTTACCATGCATGTTTGCTTTGATGGAACAGGCCTGCAGTGGTTCACCTCTTAATTCGCCAACGGGGACCCACTCAACCAGATGGGCCCCAATGTATCCCAGCATTGCCAATATCCATGCAGAGGTTCACAAAGCACCATCCCGTCCTTTGCTCTGTGCCATCTTTAACCTTCACATGGACCCTCTGGGAGACCTCCTGACCATGATCATTGTCAAGATACATCAATAAGCAGATGACATGCAGCTTTTCGTATTGATCAATTATAACAACAACATCCATCAAGACAATCATTGTGTGTCCCTCATTCAAGCCTGGATGCCAAGTGTGTACCAGAACCTCAACCTGATAAAGACCCAATTAATTCAACTACGGAATACTACCAAGCATACTGCAGTCCAGAATGGACTGAACAGCATAAAGCTTGATGGATTCAACCCTTAAATCTGACCCAGTAAAAAGCCTCTCAGCTTTACCATTGACTTTGACATCTCATTCAAAAAAACACATTGGCAAGGAGACCCACACAACATAGTGCCAACTTCTGCTCTTCCACAAAGTCAAGCCGCCTTTTGCTTCCCCATGTTTCAGAACAGTAGTCCAAGTGCTTATCATTTCCCAGCTGAATGGTGGAAACACACTACATGCAGGTGTTCAAGATGCTAGATTTGCCCCACTGAAAGGTGACCAGCATGCAGCAGCAGAATGCCTCGTCATAGCACTAACAAAGTAATGCCAAACACATAGCCGCCATCCTCAAGGATCTGCACTAGCTACTCCTTCAAGCAAGCATCATGTTAGGTAAATCCTGCTGGCACAAACAAAGCACGACACTACCTGACCAATAAACTCCCCATTTCTAAAGGAAATCAAACCATAGTGTTGGCAGGCTGAAAGCACAAACTTGAAAGAGGGTGAAAGCCAGGAAACATGTGTTTTCTTGCTACACACCTTGTTTCTCTGGAAAAGGTTACCATGATGAAATTATTAGCCCTCTCCACCCCCCACTTCTGGTTGGACCTGAACAACCTACTCTTTGTTAGGCAGAATCCTGTGCAATGCCCTTAGGGACCACTACACACAATTAAGACTACAGGTGGCAATACAGGTTTTACCTTTGGTACAAGCCTGTACTACTATGTTAAAGTGGTGCAGTAGCGGAGCATCCAGGCTTATCTCAAGAGTAGATGAGCAGTAGCAGAGATTACACAAAGGGACCACAATTACTGTGACTCAAGCAAACACTGACTCAAGGTTTCAGGTAAAAAATATAAGTACATTTATTTTTTTTAAACCGTTTGTTATAAACATGACACTTCTATTAATTCAAAACCACATGTAAAATATACTACAACCAACCAATTCACTTTGTACGGTATAACTTCAATGTAATTACCCTATGTTTTAACGGACCAGTGTTGTGAAACAAAAGAAGTTACCGGGAATACATTTGTGATCACTTTTTGACAGTAATGACAGTTCGGTCTTACTAAAGAAACGCGTATCTGTGGCAAGAAATGTTACCGGGGCAAAAACACACTTAGCACTTGAGATACCCAGAGAGAGTTGGAGGCAAAAATCATAGGCAATACTTTTGTCAAGACAGACAGAATCAGAGAACACTCATGGACAGAAATTCAAGAGTCAATAGGCCGGAGCCAATGTCAAGTGGAACCGGGTTTCTGTTGTTGAGGATCACATAGTCGGGCAGTTCACAATTCAACGTAGCCAGGAGTTCTTAGATATTGTCAACAGAGGAAGCAAAAGTTATAAGAAGGAGGGAAGACAAGGGCAAGCCTTGGAGGCGAAGAAAAGGGATTCACCCTAATTCCTCAAGCAGAACCCAGTACCTTATTCAATGAAGAAGCTGGTTCCATGGCAGTGGTTCCTGGTAGTTTCCCGCAGACCCACGGTTCCTGGAGCTTCGATGCGAAGGAGGACATCTGAAGGGGTCTGCACCACACAGGGCTGAAGCCGGCAGCTGCGACGGTGAATAAAAGGTGCGCTCCTTAAAAAAAACAGGAGAGGCTCTTCAGATGGCTATCCGGACCACTACAGCAGGGTGCAGCGATTTCGACCACGAAGAGGATCCTCTGGCTGAAGAAGATGAGCTGGTTATCCCCACCAGGCTCACGGGAAGAAGACTCCGGACTGGATCTTCTCTGGTCGTCGGAGGGTAGATAGCTTAGGACTGCAGCAGGGCTTCACCGGGACGGGATAGATGCAGCAGCCGACTTCTTCTCCGCTTCTTTTCGGTTCCATGTAGTTCCAGTGGCGACTCTCACTTCTAGCCCAAGAGTCCTGCCTTTTATGCGAACATCCCCCATTCTCACAGCCTGGCTGTCAATCACGCAGCAGGGGGGTTGTCCAGCCCGGACAACCACCTCAGCCAATCATGGCAAAGTGTGACTTGGGTTTCCTAGGATACCCTGTGCAGGGGGTGACTACACCCCTCCCTCACATTCAGCCCACCTAGACTGCCAGGCGCCTAGAGGAGGGTTTCTTGGCAGCAGCACGCCAAAAGACAGTGAACAAAGAAGGAAAACCTGGTTTGCCGCGCAAAGTAAAACACAAGAAGGACTTTAACAAAAAGAAATGGTGAATAAACCTGACCAGGGCCAAAAGAAAAAGTATTTGGTCAAGCGGGTTTTGTTCGAGGCTAATATAATAGCCTAAAACAATAGCACGTTTAAATAGTATAATCGCGGTAGAAAAATGAGGGAAGATACCACTGCCACCAGCCAAGTCTAAATGTTAAAAGCGCGAAACAATGCTCTAGGAGGTACAGATAAAAAGGGCTAAGGATTAACCCTTTCCAGTACTCCATGTAAAATGGGGTGTACTGGATCTGTGGTTAAATGACTAAGTAAAGTTAATGGCAACTTTACCCTTTTCTGGGGGACAGTAGTCAGCCCCAGAAATGGAGTTGGGGGGAAGTATAAAAGACAAACCTGTGTCACTGCACTGAAGGTGCTGTGTAACACACATAAGAAGGGGGCTACTGAAGTGGTGTACTCCAGAGTCCACAATCACAAAAACAGAGGAAATACACATGGTAAAACATGGGTAAGAGTGGGGGAAAAGCTCACACTCTTACCAAGTGGGAAAAAAATAACTCCAGAAATCCAGCAAAGCTGCTGAGGGACTCACTAGGTAAGGGAAATTAGCTATTGAATGATAATTCTCCCTAACACTCTTCAAAGAACATCTTGCTAATCACTGATCACTCTACTGATGGCTATCTCGTCCCTTTGGGAGTGTCCATCTCCCATGCGTTCACTATCCATCCAAATTCTACTGCTAACTAGCATAATTATCTATATTTCCCTGTGTGTATCACCGGCGCTCTCCTGCTTCTCAGCAAGATCGTTGCTTTATAAATACCATACATACATACAATCATACATACATACATACATAAGTAAAAACAAGTAAAAACACACATTTATGGAGTTGTTATTTTATCAAAGACTTGGGTGGGGGCAGATTTATAATGGGTAAAGATTCAGCAGTGATGAACCAACAGCAACATAGGTAGAGAAAACACATAGGCTCTGATTCATCGAATTATTTGCATGTAAAACGGGGATGTGCTTCTCAATCTGCCGCAAATCTCCGTTTGAGAGGGCAGAACGGAACGCAAATCCGAGTTTTTCATGCAAATAATTGAATGAATCGGGCCCATAGTCTCAATAAATCCCATGCATGTATTGCAATGGCATGGATCCTATTAGGATTTCAGCAGCTTTGCACTGAAGACTGGCCATATGAGTAAAACGGTGACATGAGTTACAAGTGAGCAGAGAAAGCCTTGCCAGACTATCAATGCATGCAGCTATGTGAAGGAATGTGTGCACTTGAAAGGCAGTGTACTAAGGTAAATGGTCTTTCTACGCCAACATAAATGCCCACTCATCAACACAGAACATGAATTTATATTAGAAAGCCAGCTCAAAGATCAACATAGATCAATGACGCAAAAGTTATATGTGGCGACATACACAAATACATAACGTTGCATAACAGACTAGAGCAGAAAATGCAAGCACACTCATCAAAAACAGAGATATAAGTAGCACCCTGCCCCATACTGGAAGAGACTGACAAACACACTTGTCTGACATACTTCTTGGAGAGGCTATTCATGAATGCTGACATCAACACAATGTGTGAAGGATGGAAAACACGCCTAACCAAGACTAATTGATACAAAACAATGCTTACACGAACCACTTCTGTATAGCGATTAAAATGTGAACAACACATATGCAAGCAAATTCCACAGAAATCAGTCCTAACCAGGTTTTCTGCATGCAAGTATTATTTATGTGACTTGATGGTATTTGCAGTCATAGAATGCACCGAAACAAAACATTGTATCCTTTGTTCATTCACATTAGAAGATGTCTCACTACGTTTTGTGTTCTTCCCTTATGTGTGTAATTATTGTATTGGACATTCCTGTGCAAACATGCAATGTGTGTTCAGAAATCAAAACATTGTTCTACATTTTGAAGTGGGTATGGAAATCCAGATACAGACACCTTGCTCTCTGAGACTAGCAAAGGAGCTGCACCTCAACCCGACCTCACTGACTGTACTCCAGGAAGAAGAAACCTGTGTTTTGTGTTGCTGTCGGTGCTCTTTCTCAGAGAAGGTTTGATTGCCATTTCAATCACAGATTTCTCAAATAATGTACTCACTCTAATTAAGTACATGAGGATAATTTGCTCTCTGTGCTCAGCGACTCCGCTATACCCCAGGTGCAACTCATTGATAATGTCCAATTACACCAAAACATGTGTGTGGGTTACTGTTACTGCTGATTATCTTACCAAGAACAGATTCAACTTGCATTTTGTGCTGGACTGATTGTATGGGTAGGATTATACAGTGAGAAAATTAATAGTATTTCTTTGTGTAGTACAGAGGATCCTCCTGAGTGGTTTCCATCCAATAGAAGATGTTAATGTGCTTTGTGTTCATTCCCAGTCGAAGAGTTCTCACATCGTTGGCTCATTATAAATTACTTGTTGTTTCTCCTAAGTGAGAAGGACAAATGTGGAACCATTGCTCTATCAACCTGATGAGGCAGCTGCAGCTCAACCAGACTGTGAAGAATATGCCCAAGGATGCAGACCCCCATGTCATATGGTACTCTTTATAGTCTCTGTTACAGAACACTTGCCTGACACTTTGGACAGGAATGCTTTTATTGGAGGACTCACATCTGTATATTAACGTTTTGAGTTGGAGACAACCTCTTTAATCACAGTTCTATAGTTTATCTGCCATGATTTTCAGTATTAGTGCTACATTAAGCATCCATATCATTCTCTTGACTTGAAATCAGGGCAGAGAAAAGACCTAGGGCCCAACAATCAATGACACAATGCTATGAGAAATTCAATTTGTGTGTAGTCCAAACATAACGAGTGATGATATCAAAACTACCCCATTTTTTGCATGAACTATGCCTTTTTTGAGTTCCACTAAAATTGCACTGGTTCATGTTTCCATCTTTCTCACCACTATGCATGACAGCAAAATCTACCTCTATCTGAACCTCTTAGGTGTCATTCATGTAGCTGCCCAAAACTCCCTTTTCTCCACCCTTTCTCACCTCAGCATCCATGGCACTGCTCTTGCGTGGGTTTCTTCCTACCTTCCTGATGTATATTTCTTAATCTCTTGAAATCGGATACTTTCAAATCACTCTAAACTGCCAGTAGGTGTACCCGAAAGGATCAGTCCTGGGAAACCTCCTTTTTAACCACAACACATATTTTCTTGTACATATAATCCTTTGGTCTCTTTTAGTGTGTATGTTCTTATAACAGCCATATATGTGTTTCCTTCCCATTCTTTATCTAACCTCTCTTCCCACATTTCAAACTGTCTATCAGCCATCCTGGGTAGGATGCAACTTTGGTGCTGCATACTGAATCCCCTTAAGACCAATCATTTATGTACCTGCTACCAATTCCCCAGTCCTCCTCCTAAATCGTGTTCCTCTGACCTTCTCATGCTACTCCCAATGCTCCCCTAAGGCTCACAAGCCCTGGCATATTACAAGAGAACCCCTCACCAGTGGTGACAACATCAATGTTAATGGATTCATTAATGTAGCAGGGACCACTATCAGAAAGATAATTTACAAAAAAGGTATATGGCAATAAAGGTATACTGCAACATATGTTTGAGAAAGTCAAGATAAAACCGAGGGTAGCATAAGAAACAAGTGTGCCAGAAAGGCAAAGGGAAGGGGATATGGAGAAGGGGAGAGAAACGGGCCACTGAAAGAACAGCAAGGATTCCCACCCTTGTGCAGCTACATTGGGGAATCCAAGGCAGAGGACTGAGTGGTCCTTCGCACTCTGCCACGTCCTGCTTTCAGTGTCCACTCCAGTGCATGGAGACAGGGGCTCGTTTGGATAGAGTTCCTCCCTGTTTCGAATCAGTATCCTGGTAACTCCCATGCCAGAGTGGAGAGTATGCTATAGGAGCCACGCCATAGTGCATACATTTTGAGCCCCATTTCATCAGGAGCTCTATGAGAAGCTGGGGTTGATTAACAAACTGCATAGTCTACCTTATACATTACCAGTCTAGCTTGGGGAACTTGCCATACCCTTTCCTCTTGATGTAGATTAGAAAGGGTGATTTCCTAACCCTTGTTCATCTAACTACCTATCCTGTGTCTCATCACTGTCCACTTACCAAACAATATGCTTACTAAAAGGGTCCTGTCTTCTCCCACTTGTAAAGAAACAGGAGTAAGACTCAGACAAAAGGGCATTGTGGTGGTTGGCAATAACATTTATCAAAGTAAAAATAGGGTTAGAGAAACTCATATATCATCCTAACTCTAGGAGAGATGTCCCTGCCTCAACAAAACTAAATGATGTCTTCCGTCAGAACGTCCAAAGTAAAGTTCTCCATCCTGTGTCTAAATCCTAACCTGACCTTTTCATGCTAAACTCAAGATAATGAAAAGGGAACTAGTCTTTTGATGATTAAAGGGAATGATTCCCTTAACCTGTGTTTCTCAGTCTCTTTACAGTTCACATTTTCAAAGGGGTATGGTTCTTCCCTTGATCTTTTACTCAGTTCCAAAATGCACAATGCCAAGAAGTTATTTTCCTTCTCTTGGCTCCTCTGAGTTCTCCAATTATACCAGAGGGAATGTCTCCCTTCCCCTGGTTGCAATGTTCACATTACACATTTGCCAATCACTATGGGAGTCCCTCCCTTGCCCTTGTCACAATGTTCAAGTTACAACTCCAGGGGGAATGACTCCCTTCACCTGGATTTCACACACTCAAGAGGATGACTCCCTCCTCTTGATTTTCTCAGTAGTTTATATGCAGCTTCTTTGCTCCCTCCTCTGACAGTCTGGTACATTCTCCTCCTTCGCTTCTAAACACTTGTCCTAATACAATTTGGTGTTTTTCCCAGACTAATGGCGGCAAAACCCTTGTGCACACCAAAAACCTACAAAAACCATGTGCTTCAGCACACAAAAAGAGGGATGCACAACCTGCCACCCATTGTGCATGTACAGGGGAAATAGAGCACACCCTGCAGAAATGTGCCAGTGGGTTCCCTGACCAGCAAACAGAGTGCAGAGAGAAAAGTAGCACTGTGCAAATAAAAACCCAAAAATGTGCCTACAAATGACATTTGCTTTGCTGCCAAAACTCCAAAATGCCTATAACACAACACTTTTCAACATTCACAATCTTGCCTGGTGCTAAAATCCATGTATCAAATGAAGCATTGTAAACATACAAAGTCCTAATATGAAGAGCAAAACATTCATGTGAAACATACAAAGTCTGAAAACTGACAGCCTCTATGCCAAAATCTGGGTGCAGTACCCTGGGCCGCCAGAATGACAGCTGTCAGAGAAGTTACTAATGAAACTTTAAAAGTGAGCTAAAACTCCAAAGTCTGCTGAATTAGCAAACATAAACAGGATTGTTGCCAAAAAGGAATACAGATTTTAGTTGTATTTTTGATTCCACAGATTTTAAGGCCAAGAAAGAAATGTATTTGTATGTGATGCAACAGATGTGGTTTTTGCGAAGTTTAAAAGTTAATTAGCTTGGCTGAAGATGCAAAGAACTGGAACAGCAGGTTTTCCCAGAAGGAGGGCCTTCCTCTCAGCAGAAAATCATGGGGAGGTGTTAATTACAGGATGGGACAGAATCTGGTCTACAGAGAGCAAAGGAACAATGACAAAGTGTAGCCCACAAAATTGGAAGTGTGAAAAGGGGTCGTAAATGGCTTCTGGAAGGAAGAAGCCAGGAGGGGTATGCCTTGGGCTGCAGGGAGACAAAAGAGGCGGAGCTAAGCAACCATCTGTTGCTAAACATGAACAAGGAACACTTTTTAAAAGACTTATAACTTCCTATTCAAAATGGTGAAAAATATAAAAATGACAGAGTTGTTAATTTAATGTCTGGCTGCACGTGTGCAGAGGCCGCAGAACTATGTGACATGTTCTGGGCAGGAATGGCAAGATATGTGGTTTTATGCAAAATGTATTACTGTTAGAATTGTGAAAATGTGCACGCATATCCCCTTGTTAAACATGCATATTTGTGGAAATGTGCAGAAAAATTGGAAAGTGTGTACATAGAGAAAAGGGCAAAATTCTGTAGAAAGGGGAAACAAGATCCCACCACTGCAGGGTTTTGAGGACTAGCCGCTATGTGAAATATGGAATCTTTATGTGTGATTTGTATAAAAGTGACTAATGTAGAAATGTGTGTTTAATGTAAAATCAGATTTGGAAACCAGTGGCTACAGGAAGGTCTCTGAGGATTGTAAAGCAAATCATAAAACCTGATATCACCCAGCCTTGATCCAATCACTCAAATTGCAAGGTGGAGCTGAAGTGGGGTCCAATCTCACCTAAAAGGGGCGAGCTTAGCTAAGCCGGCCCACACACCCCCTTTATGATGTCATTTTATAGAATAAATAGAGACAGCTGACAGACATAGGGACAGACATATTCAATCACTTTCTTGATGCTGGTGGAGCACCCTGCTGCTGAAATCTACATCTTCCTTGTTCCAGACTCCAGAAACTTGGCAAAGCAAAGGCCTATTGCATAGCTGAACCATTCTCAGCTAGGCCTCAAATTCTAGAACAGAACCCCAAAAGCCTAGGGGAAGCATCATCGTACAGCCGGGCTGTGCTGTTACTGCTTACCTGCTGAATTGAAATATCCTCAGAACCAAGAAGGGCAGATCCTGTCCAGTCCTGTGCCATGCTGTAACCAGAGAGCCTTGCTGACCCTGTCCAGTCCGATGTGCCCAGCTGTCAATCCCTGATAGATCCGATTCCATGGTCCAGAATCCTGACGGTCCAAAATCCTGACGGTCCCGAATCATGACGATCCAAAATCTTAAATCCATTTTGTTTTGTGAGTATTCACTGGAAGCTAGAAACTGTTGATTCCTGTGCATTATTCTGTCCCCTCCTAACCTCTGAACTATCCTTACTTCCATAATCAGTAACATTGTCTAAATCTGTATTGAAATCTTATTCTGTCTATCTGTAAAAGCATCCTTTTCCTAGTCATTTTGTCAACTTTGATCTATTAATTTCATTCGAGTGACCAGCCTAGTGCTCCAAGGTAGACAGCGAGGAACCAGGACTTAGTCGCGAATCACTCCTGACTCTTACGTTGTGCCATCCTGGTGGCTTAGCTGGGATGCTCTAGTCCATGGTCAATATTTTCCTGATTTTAAAACTAAAGCCTCTTTCCATTCTGGCGCCTATCTCGCAAAAACGACCTTCACTAAAATGACTGTAATTCCCTCAGTTTTTGTGATAGAAACAAAATCTCAACTTCTACTTGTACCTAACATCCATAGCTATCCATAGCAATTCAAAGCAGTGTAGTTCTCCTGTTATCGTGAATATCGTGCATGGAAATGTTTGCCACGATTTTAAAATCCTGAGAAATTTTACATGTGTAAAATAGATTTAAACTGCTTGCGACTTGGATTTTAAGATTGCAAATGTTTTCTGCTGACTAAATCATTGCTCATGCTTGTGTGCAACTGTTCAAAGCGGCTCCCATAGGAATTTACAACAATTTAAGCATTTTTCCACACATTTAGAGTTCTTGCTCAGCCACTTTAAAAGTAAATCTGACAGTTGAAAAGCCCACTTTGTTTTTCTTTTTCTGTGTAAGGGGGGAAGGGGGAAGTGAGACACTTTTTGATCTGTACTATTTCTGAATACCTGCTATCTTCTCACATGTATTTAAATGTGCTTATTGGTGGGTTGAGAGGTGTTGCAGGGGGAGCCTATAACCATAGTGCTATCTGATCTGAAACCAACACAAAAGTATTCTTTTCTGTGCTGCATTGTTCAGCTCATTACTAAGTCCCAGTGTATTAAAGATATAATTCTGTTTTCTGTCACCCCATTGGTTATTGTTGTTTACCTATTAATATATATATATATATTGTGATTTTTATCTTATTTAAATAAATAAATAATACATTTTACAAACCAGCCTGATTCCTGGTCCAGCGTGACCCAGGGTACTTTTAAAGTAAGGGGTGTGATACGAGTGGTACATCTTTCAAATAATTGAATCTATATATCAAATAAGTTTTTCCATTGCGCTGTACACTAGGCCGAGAGCTGAGTGTATTGCCTGATTGAAACCCTTAAGAACTCTCCCACCAGGACTTTCTTAATGTGCAACAGTTCCATGCTTTTATATTTTCTTCACTCAGTCATTGGTTCCTCAACCCGCTTTCAATTGCTTCATTCAACAATTGACATGGCGTCCGTGCTCCCCTGCTCGGGTTCACACAGTTCATGTCATTTTCCTTCATTGACATATTCAACAACTGCCTTGGAGTCCCAGCTTCCCTGCTCGGGTTCACCCAGTTCATGCAATTGTCCTTCAATGATGTGCAGTATATACCACAAAGTGCTCTGGTATCCCAAGCCCTCTTTCTGGGCTCACAGGTTTCTCCTGGGGGCATCAGTGTTCTCTGCAATCTGCAATTCTCCCAGCGGCTTGCTTCCTCCTCTTGTAGGCATCTCCTTGGCTCTTCCGTACTAGCATTGCGTCGGCCTTCATTCCACAGCTTTGACTCTTCCCAGCCTCTATTCAGTGAATCTCCAGCTTCCGAGCTCCGTGTGACAGCACTGCCAGGAACTTCATTGCTCCCAACTGCAACTTGCTTCTTCTTGGTTTTCCAACTTGTGTCAGGGGTAGTGATTCTCCATGTCCTTGACGCTTGATTTTTTAAAGTCCCTGAATCAATGGGATTCTTCCAACAACTAGAGCACATCTCCGGCTTCCCGACTTCAGCACTCTGCATTGCTCTAGTGCTCTTCTTCGTCTCAGTCATTCTACTACACGGTATGAAAGAGCGTTGTTGTCAGTCCAGACTGGATGTTCTGATGTTATATTACAGTATGCCATATGGGATTGGGAAATTAAGGGGTTGGTGTCATACCCTGAGTGGAAAGAGGGATACCATGTTCCAGCTGGCGAGTCCACTTCCCTCTCATTAGGGTGTCTCCCCCTCAGACATCCACCCACAGTGTCAGGATAAGGTAGCGGCTGCCTTTCACTGGCCATATGGAGAGAGAGTTTCCACAGTGAGGCAGTGATGACATCGCTAGATTCATCACATATTATTTAGAGTCAACATTAGCAACCAAAGATGGTGCAGCAGGCATCACATCATAGCCAATGGCAGTCATAGAGTGTGCACTTGCTACCTCTAGCGTCGCCCAAAAGATGCAAGTGCGTGGCTAAATATCATCAACAGTGAATTGTTACATCGAACACCCTGCATTGGAGCAACACGATGTTTGCCTGTTTACCGTCTGTCTTCACGCCTAATGGACGGTGTGCTCTCCCAACTAAAGACTTACGGATATAACTCTAGTTGTACAATGTGGAAAATGGAAGCATTGAGACAAGCATATTTCTTATCTGAAGTTTGACATATTCCATGCATTGTAATTCTCTTCCGACCTGCACTGTTCCACCATTGCACAGTTAATAGCTTTAACTTGTGGCTCATCTTACGCGCAAGTGATGCCCTTTCAGTATGTGCCTTAGGCTTGGGCGATCAAGCAGGTTTCTCTTGTGTACGTGTGTGTATAGAAAAATAAATACATTTAGAAGAAGAGAGTACAAATGTGCATCTTTTCCATTTTAAAGGGTGCAAGATTTACAAGGACAAAAGCAGAGCAAACAGCCTGTTTTACAGCAGCTCTTCGCTACCTGTATGCTTTGCTAAGTCATTTTGGAAGAGTACATATCTAATATGCCTGCTAATATTACTTCCACAAAGGTCATGTTGACTTCCATGAACTGAGATTTATGAAAACAGCTGATTGCAAGACAGCATCTGCATAATCACAAAGTAATTGCATAACTGTTCCACAAGCAAATGAATTACATGTGCTTAAAGCTTTAGATGTGGATGGTAAATCCCAATTCAGGGTTCTATGAAATACAGGCAATGTAATTACATAGGAATGTCACCAGTGGCATTTGAGTCAGACTTTCAGTAGAAAGTTTGTCTTTTTTTTACCTCCACCCCTCATGAGTACGTAAAGATTCCTAAATAGCCCCACATGTTTTCTAAACTTGGTTTATTTACAGAAGGGGGGGTATTTAAGGGGTTTTCCCCTAAATACAGTAAAAAAAAAAAGATTTAAGAATTGCCCATAGTAAAGGGTGAAAGGGTGGCCATCTCTGATGACCCCGCTCACCTCCTTACGCAAGTAATGCATGAAGGAGTCCTAAATGATCATTGTGTGCATTAAAATGTACACTACTGTGGAATATCCATTTCCACGTGGCCATTGAAAATGGGGATGGACTCAAATTAATTGAAAAACACATTTAAAGATTCAAACTGATAGAAAAAGTATTTCTAGACTACCTCTGGAGGTGTTCCAGACATAACTTTATAATGTGTTTTATCAATGCATTTTTTCTCCATTCCCATTTTTAATATCCAAGTGGAAACTAAATTCCCAATGAAGTGTACATTCGTAAATCCATGGATATATGTGGCAGTCTTCAATTGGTTGTTTAGTGACAGATGCATTTAGAAAAGTGGGGAGGCACGTTTGGACATTTGACATTTTATAGTAGTCCTACAGTATTTATTTTCTGGGCAGGAATATGAAATGAACATGTTTGAAATGGTTTATAGTAATAAAACCGAAAACAAAAATCCCGAATACAATAATCTCGAATCCAAAATCTCGAAAAAAAAAAAGTCGAATTTTTTTTTAATGACGTTTTTTGTTCGAAATGGGGGGGTTCCCCCCCAACCCCCCTTTTTTCTATTTTTTTTTATTTTAACCCATTTTTTTTACTTACCTGACCCCAAAAAAGCATATAATTAAATAAATAAAAAATTCGACTTTTTTTTTTCGGGATTTAGGATTCGAGATTATTGTATTTCGAGATTTTTTTTTCGGTCTTTTGACCGACCACCGTTTGAAATACTTCAGCAGAACATGGAATAGCTGTGTGCGGGACAGCCCATCATCTACAATCCTGAGATATACCACAAACGAACAGGTCAGAGCCGTAGCAGCCTAAAAATGACTTGCAGAAGTAGAGGGACTCATCTTCCTTAGCTGTTCCATAATGTTATGTGAAGTTAGAAAACAGATGTGTATCCTGGAATGTCTGATAGTATGGAAGTGCTCACATGGAGTGGGTGCTTTTTCAAGCACATAAAGTGAATGGCAACTTTTCAAAATTTCTACAGGATTTAAACAGATGATGTAGCAATTGGATTGTGACAATTTGGAATTGGGAATGAACGAATGTGATTAGGAAGAAATAATGGCAAGTAACCACACGAGTTAAAGAGGGGTAGGGCCTAATTACACAAATGTTTAGCAGAGCACAAAGTGACTCAGCGCTGAAAAAGTACACTTTGCCCTGCACTAAATGTCATCATCTCATTCACGAATTGGACTCTGTGCAGGAGCAATTTGCGTGACACAGAGCGCAACGCGCGGGAAGGGCATGCGCAGAGAACTAAATATGGGCCGGAACAAGTAATATCCCCATTCAAGGATGAAAATGAGGAAGGACATGCGAGTGGGGAGGGAGGTAACGTGCAAACAACAAACACACCCCATCAAGCGCCAAGGAAACCCTATTCACAGAAGGTATTGAGCAATTCCGTGGGTTCCAAAGGAGAACGCACAGCCCACGATCTTAACTCCACCCGTTACCCATCGCAAAGTACAAACCACAATGAAAACTCATTCATAAAGGTCCAATGCAACCCAATGAACATATAATTGCCATAATGCCGGATTCTGCCCAGCATGCAAAACATAGTAAAACCAGCCCCATGCGAATGTCTACATATTATGTGCTCCACTGAGTGGCATGCATCAAGTGCAAAAAAGGGCCCACCTGACTGCCATCTTGATGATGTGTCCCTCCACAGCATTGCTGCTAGACTTGCCCATCTCCACTCACCACTACCATGGTCATGCTCCTGCAATGGGCACAGTCAACATCTGCCCACCGCCCCTTCACATGCATGTCTATGATACTCTCAACATGTCCCTTGTCCAATCATGAATATTCTCTCCAGAAATTCCTGAAATCAAAGTACCAATACAGGATACACACACAGGAGAAAGAAAGGCAAGGTAAAACACCCCTCTCCATCAACAGGCCTTGATCATATCAATGGGAACATATCAGCAACATTACACATGGCATATGAGAAACACATGTTGGCCTCTGACACACACACCACACCAGCAATGTACAGCATACTACACAAATTACCCAAATGACTACTTGTCGACTGGATCATCCACCTATGTGGATTGCGACAGTCAAGTGGTTAGCATATCCATGCACCATGGGCCAGAGTGCACTGGGAAACAAAATAGGCCCTTGTAAGAATACTCAAAGTGGACCCATATCACACTCCTACTTCCCATGAGAAAACGTGAAGACAACACACAGCATGCAGAGTCCTACCCTGAAAGTAACAGGCATTCGACCCCTGATATTGGTGTGTTTATATAACATGACACATGTAAGAAGACAGCATGCAAGGCTGAAATGAGAAGAGTGCAAATGTAATCCCACAGGAACAATTAAGCTACTGCATCAGCACACACCAAAAACATGTGCACATGGATATTCTGTATAGACTGTCTACAAGAAGCAAGTCGAGGATGTGCAACCAGTAATCCAAAGCACATGCATAGCTGATCAAGAAGAAATGCACATACACAATTGTGTAGGACAACTGTCATCTTCAGTGACAGCGGCTATCACCCAATCATCACCAATTCACATATTCCATGCAAACCCTAAAAGTGCCACATCATGCCACAATTGGAATGCAAATGTCAAAAGCCATTGAAATGAATTACAGTGCACAACCTTACCTGGTGGTATGTTTGTGGTGCTGTGAATCCCTCACCACCTCCACCTAACACTGGGCCTCTGCATTGGTGCAAGTAGGGCCAGTGTCCAGCTGAGGGAAGGGACTTGGGTGCAAATTGGGGGCTTGAGAGTCAACTCAGGGAGTGTGGGAACTGGATGAGGCAACATACCTGACATACCATTGGACTTTTCTTTGGAAAAGTTAAAGGAGGCTGTATGACAGACCATTACATATAAAAATCAATATTCAATGTAGTGTTCACCTGTATGCTGTTAAGGATTTAAGTCAGGCAATACACTCTGCTCTCAGCCTAGTTTACAGCACAATGTAAAAACGTATTTGATATATAGATTCAATTATTTGAAAGATGATCACTCATATCACAACCCTTACTTAAAAATACCCCGGGTCACGCTGGACCAGAAATCAGGCTGATTTGTAAAAGGTATTATTTATTTATTTATTTATTTATTTATTTATTTATTTATTTATTTAAGATCAACATCACAATATAGATATTAATAGGTAACAACAATCACCATTGGGGTGACAGAACACAGAATAATATCTTTAATACACTAGAAATAAGTAATGAGCAAAACAAATGCATCAAAGAAATAATATGTTTGTGTTGGTTCAGATCAGATATCACTATGGTTAGAGGTTCCCCTGCAACATCCCTCTATCCCCAATAGGCAATGCAAAGAGATGGAAGGAGAGAGCAGGTATTCAGGAATAATACAGATCAAACAGTGTCCCACTTCCCTCTTCCCCCCTTACACAGAAAGAGAAAAACAAAGTGGGCTTTTCAACTGTCAGAATGACTTTTAAAGTGGCTGAGCAAGAACTCTAAATGTGTGGAAAAGTGGTTAATGTCAAGGGTTTTGACCCATGTTGAATCAATAGACTGGGTAGATGTGGGGATGAGCTGTCGCCGCCCATTATTCTATCCCAGAACAAACTAAATTAATAGACTGGGTGGATGTGGGGATGAGCTGTCGCCGCCCACATTCACGCCAGAATCCAGGAGAACTGTGCAGTTTGCGCACACCAAAATGGTCACCTAATCTGCCACCCATCAGTGCAAAGAAAGGTGGTTCTGTTCAAAATCCGTTTTTTCATGTCAAAAAGTTGCTAAAATCATGGGCACAAGACCACTCTAAAGATACAACCTTCTTTTGGGGGGGTTCCACATCACCACTCTACTGTAAGGATGCCATCAAAACAATGTTAAGCAAGGGTCCTAGTCTATCAAGCAAAAGACCACTCTATTGAAATGCATTAATTCAAGACAGATCCCAAAAATGGGTGCAGTACCAGCTTTTTCCACAAACCGGCGCTAGCGGTCTAAACTCTGACAGGGAAACTGTATTTAGGAGTTGCAAGTGGGGCAGGGACTTCAAAGCCTGTTGGTTAATTAAAAATCTTAGCCACCTGCTGTTCCCAGAGGCCAAGGGTCTGAGAACTCTTAACACCCCAGAGACTCACAACAGGAGGCAGGATATCATATGGCCCTCCTGAATGAGAGGGAGGGGGTTTCTGCTTCAGCCTGGAGGAGAGAGACAATAGCCCCTTTCAGTTGAATGGGGTATGTTAATTTTGAATGTTGACTGTAAACGGAGAGCTGCCTGTGAGCAGAGACATGTGATCCCTGACCCACCCAGCTTCAAGGGGCGGGCCAGACTTGAGTGTGGATTCCTATTGCAGCAAATATATATTTTATAGAAACATTGAAAATTTATTGGAACCAAATGACAAGAATGTACAACTTTGAGATTATTAGTATGAAAAATGCCCTCACGATTTGAGTCCAAACTCCAATTTCTACGGTGTTCTAGGACCAAACCCTGCTATTAATTGATATTACAGACACAGGGTTTATGCTAGAAACCTAGTAAATAGCTGGAATGTGTGTAGAAGGAGGGTGTACATTGGTGTAATTTTTGATACAGATTTAACATTGGTAAACCAATTAAAAACGAAATTAAGTTGTCATTTTTTAATGCAAGCCCCCAGGAAGATCAGATTCAGACAAGCATGGACCATAAGGAATCTGTAATATGTACATGTAATTTCAACAAATTGTATATCTAGGAAATATGTATTTGGGGCAGAAATAGATTTGTGTGCAATTTGACAAGGGGCGGTTCCTCTGACCATAAAACCTACAGCATCACTCTGACACTCCATTTCTTCCCCCCAATCAAGGGAGAGATTAATGCTTGGCCAATGATAAGTGAGAGGGGCAGGCTTAGCTAGGCCCAGGAACACACCCATTTTCAAAACACATAAAAGGAACATTGAAACCCAGGAGGGACATTCACTTTCCACTTTCTTGCGGGACGCTTTGCCGGGAGACTTCAGACTTCACATCCAGAGATCCAGACTTCAAATCCATCAATCTCCAGAGACCAGAAATTAATTCCAGAATTTGTAGCAGAGAGGCCTGAATCCACAAGCTGAATCCTCTTCAGCAGGCCTCAAAACCAACCAAACTATTCAACAGCCGGGCGAGCTGTTTGAATTCTTTGCCAAGAACTTTTGCAAGAACCTGTAGCAGTATCCAGAAAGCAGTGCTGTATCCGGAACCAGAGAGAACCAGAGACCAGACGCTGTGAGCAGAACCGCCAGAAGTCCCGTTCAACCTGTTGACCAGATCCATGACGAGGCCCATTCCTGTCCAAAATCTAGTGTGAGTACCCAGCTAGCACTGTGCCAAAACCAATCTCTTAGTGTAAAATAATCTAATTAAAACTATTTTAACCTATTTAGAACTACCTCATAGGAATCGTGTGTGTCATTCTGTCCTTTTTAAAGCTGAAAACTGTCATCTGTCATTTTGAACTTTTAAATTTCAAATCTGAAAAACTACCTTCACAAAATCGTCTGTATCTCCGGAACCGTTTGTGCTAGGAGCGAAATTTAGATTCTAGGCTTTCCAACGAACCTAGAACCGACTTGCTACTCCTTATAGTGCCTCCGTAATTACGCTCGACGCGCGCGACTAATTTGCCGCAATTTGACATTTTGCACAATTTCAACCATGTGTAAAAATCAGCAGCTCCATGCTTTCCTTTGCTAAAATTCGTTTTAACCTGCTAATTACTCATAGAGCGTTGCTAAAGTGAGCCTGAACTAATACCAACTAGCTATCACTCACCCTGAACCTCTACAAGAATTAAAATCAATTTTAGCATCATTTCACTTCATTGCCACCACATTCAAAGCGTTTTGAGCCTGTGTTTTAAAATCATACCTGTTTTTCTCTAAGCTTGCTAGGGGGGGACTGAATTTCGTATTGTATTTGATTGCATTCCTGAGAACCGTGTGCTCTCCTTTCCAACTCCTTATATTGCATAAAGGAGGGGAGTGAATTGTCAAGGAAAAGTGATTACATTGTCTTTTGTTGAAGCCATATCAAGTTATTTTCTG
Organism: Ambystoma mexicanum; assembly: GCF_040938575.1. Taxonomy (NCBI): domain Eukaryota; kingdom Metazoa; phylum Chordata; class Amphibia; order Caudata; family Ambystomatidae; genus Ambystoma; species Ambystoma mexicanum. The sequence continues at coordinate 928,853,061 of NC_090929.1, read as the reverse complement.
TACTGTATTTCATTCATCATTGCATTTCCTTGAACCATATAAAGCATTCTTTCCCACCTTATTCTTCTGTTCCTATTCATAAGTAACCAAGAACTGTGCTACGGTAGGATTACCTCTAGCTGATTACTGCTCATATTCACAAGTGTACTATCCATTATCAATTTATTTATAGAAGTGTGATATATATATATAGTTTAATTTTTCAAATAAACCTTTTACATTTGCAAAACAAATCTACTTCTTGGCTCAGTGGGGTCAGGGGGATTCTAAGAGAGGGGTGTTAGACAAGGGTTCATCATCCAGATTATAACTTGCAATAAAAATATATAAATGAGGGCTTCCCTTGGGCATCCCAGACAAGGCACTGACTTAGTGGGATTGCTTGATTGGAGTCACTTACAGAGTGGGGGCTAGTGCTGGGAAATTCTGGGTTAGTTTTACCACTTGTGCAGCTTAATACAGTGTGCTAACTGACAGGATACATACATCCGGTCAGATCACCATGCTGTGGTACGCTGTAAAGCACTCCTCAAAGGGACGCTCTAAAGAGAAGGTCTGTTTTGCAAAATAAAATACAAACTTCGGTAAGTCAGGAAGGAACTCAAATCTCCAGAATGACGACACTGGTAGACATCAAAATAGCCAGAGAGCACTTCTTACATTAGCTATTTGTGAGAGGTGAGTGGACTCATCAGGACCAAACGGTCTGGTTGCAGGCAATCGCGCAACAGCTCACTGAAACAGGGTCCGATATATGGAAAGATCCGGGTCCATTACATGTGGCCTGAGTGAATTATATATGGCCCCTAAAGCCAAAGATGAACACAAAAAGATTGTTAGGATAGTGGCATATTTGTATCTATATATGGGAGCCATGCAGGATAAATGTGCTGAAGGCCAAGATCTGGCAAATAGGCGACAGATTGCGTTAGAGAAGGCCCAATCTGATCTGGACTCTTCTGAGCAGAGGCTGCTCAGGAGCCAGGAGTCAGAAATTGACAGCAGACAGTACATCACTAAAATAAAGGAGGATATGGATATGCTGCAACAAGAAAAGGCTGACCAAGATACGAGATTTCTGGCCTTGCAGAAGGAGTACCAAGAAGGTTTGGACTCCCTACTGCAGAGCCAGAAAAAGCTGGAGCAACAACTGGACTTCAACAGGGCATGCACAGAGCAGGTAGCCACCCTGCAAATTCGATTAGACAGAGAGAAAGAGGAAAGCAATAAATTGATTCTGAAAGACCTGGATACCCAAGCAGAGTCTGATCAGCAGCGCCAGAAAGCTGGTGCCTTCCAAAGGCAAAGGGACGACCTGGCGGCACAGATGCAGACTCTTAGTCAGGAAAGGGACACCTTAGGCAAGGAAGTCTGCCATTTAAAAAGAAAAACTGCAGAAAATCAGGTGGCCCTCCAGGGGCTGGGTGACCTCCAAAAAGAGCATCAGAACTTGTTAGAGCACACCAGGAGGGTGGAAGAGGCTCTGGCAAGAAAGGGCAGGCCAGTAGGGATGGGACTCAGGTGGTAACCCGCCTGCAGCAAAGACTGACCCAGTACTCCAGGACCAATCAGGAGGCACAGAGAGAGAATGAGTCTCTCTGCCAGCACAATGATAGGCTCCAGCAACAGGTAACGATGCAGGAGAGACTGATAGAGTCTAGTAAGGCCTTAACTGAGGAACTGAAGGCGCAGGCTCTTGCATTGCAACAGGGAGCAGGGGCTGACAGAGATGAAGTTCGCTGGGAAAGGGAAATGTCTGAGCATAACCTAAGGAGCCCTAGTACCGGAGGCCTTCATCTCTCTCAGTCCCAGGACTCTGCCACCCCCATGTCCCCTGGGACACATGAGCACAGGGCCACAGGGATGGCAGATTATTATCCAGCCAAAAGTATGGGGCTCATAGGCCAGTACCACCCAGGATTGGAGGGGCGGGCATCCGGGTATGGACACCCAAGCACAGTGCAATTTAGTGGGGAACCCCAGGAGAGTAGACCCATTAAGGGCATCCAGAAAACCTCTGCCCAGTTAGGTCAGTGGGGGGGGGGTACCCATCAAATCCTGGCAGCAAGGAGGGATCTGAAGACTCCTCTGAGCATTACAGGACACAGGAGACCAGGTCCCCACATTCTGCCAGCCATTCCCAGGCTCGCAGAATCCGGGAAAACCTGGAAGATCAGACGGGCACCTCTGGGAGCAGTGCTTCGGAGTCAGAGGATGAATGGACCAGTGTTACCCGAACCAAAAAGGCCAATAAGGCAAAAAGGGCCTTGCTTAAGGACCCATTTAAACAAATAAAGGCAATAAGGAGTGTCATCACGCCTTATCATAAGAACGCCAAGTATTCTGTTTGGGAACACTTGGAGCTCTATGAGCAAATGATGGAGACTTTCCATTTGAAGGACAGCAGTAGCTGCATCCAGTACGTCAAATGGACATTCTCCCCAGAATACTCCAGTTTCTTTGCAGGGCTGGAGGACCAAAACCATTCAAGATGGTCCGCATATAGGCCGACCATCTTGAAACATTTTTCTGTTCATAGAAATCCTCAAGAGGCTCGCAAGGCAGCCTACAATTTGCATGTGGGGAGGATCAGGCCCCACAAGAATTTGTGCAAGAATTGAAGCGTGCCTTTGCGCAGACCACCAGAAGGGTGCGCACGGACAGAAGATAATTTGTCAATACTTTTTTCCATGCCTTGCCCAAATACATCATGACCCAGCTAGTGAGAGATTTTCATGAGAAGAGGTCACTAGACTGGGTCATTGAACAGGCTACCCGGATCTATGAGGTGCAGAAGCCCATAGAAAATCAAAGTAATACGCAGAAAAACCCCAAAACCAACAGCACCCCTGCTGCTGCCAAGGTGGCGGAGGTAAAGGTTGCCCCCGTTTTAGATTTGGTGATGGGGGGGCCTAAAAACCTGCCTGCACCAAATAATTCACAGCCCAGAAGGCCTTCGTGCCAGTCACAGACAGGGAGTCGAGGAGGTAGTCCCGCAAATGGGGTCCCCCACTCCCCTGATTATGTAAGTCCCTGCTACAAGGGAAACCGAGCCATCCTGGGTTTTGTGTGGGCTCCTCCAGCCCAAGGGGGGGGATCCAGCCAAGCACCTGACCCAGGGAACTTCCCTCCTAACTTCCCCCAGGAGGGCAGAAATTCACCAAATCCTGGGCAGAACTTTTTTCCCAGGTATCCACCCAATTTCCAGCCCCAAAATCATCCATCATTCTTTCCCCAATTCCCTGAGCCCAGACAACCTAATCCGGGAGAGGGGAGGCCAAGGTTGGAGGGGTACCGAAATCTTCCCAATCCAGGGTGTTACCAGAGAAGGGATAGCTACCCTTCCCGGGATCAGCCCAGGGGAGAAAATAGAGCCCCGTATCAGGCTGAGCGGGTTTCACAACTTGAGCGCCAGGTCCAAAATATGGCACGGGATCTGGGTCACATACTGAGGGCTCAACAGAACCCTCAGATGAGCATGCCACTGCAGAATGTCCCAAACTCTGGGCCTGGTGCTCCGGAACAATGACGGGGCAGCACCCCGATAACCCACTGGTTCCCAGGGAGGAGGCACAAGGGGTAGGGGGGTGCAAAGCCTTGGAGGAAGCTTCCTTCCCAACTTGTAAACAGCCCCTGGAAAACCAGGAACCGGAAACAAAATCTCCTACCCCTGAAAGTCTGCCAACCAAGGAGTAGAGAGGAGGTAGGAGAAACAAAGGACCCGAACAGACCCACTTTGTGGAGGAGGTACAGGTCTTCCAATTTGAGGGAGAGGGATCCTCAGAGGATCCTGGGGAAAGGATCTTCTCTTTCAGAGATGGGGGAATTCCTCCCAAGGAAAAATGGGTCCCAAGAGATTCCAATCCAGACTGGGTAGATGTGGGGATTGAGCTGTCGCCGCCCATCATCCTATCCCAGAACCAACAAAACCAAAAACCCCTGGTTCAAACCCATCCTGGTGACTGCCTCCCAAAAGGCAGGGGCGGCCCAGAACCGGAACCAGGGGAACCTAAAACCGAATCAACAGACTGGGTAGATGTGGGGATTGAGCTGTCGCCGCCCATCATTCTATCCCAGAACCAACAATACCAAAATACCATGGGTCAAACCCATCCTGATGACTGCCTCCAAAAAGGGGAGGCGGCCCAGAACCCGAAACCATTTCCAGTTGCCAACTTTTTCTTTCAGATTCCCCAGGCTCTCCACAGAATTCTGCCCAAATCTCTTCGCTAGCAATGTCCAAAACCAGAAAATTAGCCCACCAGTTGTCCAAAAATGTGCATTATCTGTGCCCCCTTGAGGAGAAGGAGGGAAGATACTATGCCCTGGTACAAGTACAGGGGCAGGGTACAATTTTGGCACTGGTGGACACTGGATCCCAAGCTACCCTTCTGTCCAAAAGGGCCTTTGATGAACTAAATGCAGGAAGGGGGAGAATTACCGTATTCCTCTCACCTCTCTTCCTGGACAACTGCAGAACTTTGACAGGAAGGAAATTCCTGTCGAGGGGACTGCAGATTTGGACATCAAAATTGGCCGACACAAGGTGAAACACATGGTCATAGTAGTGACTCCAGAGGGCACCCATTGTTTACTAGGGAACGACCTCCTGAGACGGTTGCCACCCCTAATAGATTGTGTAAACAAGGTCCTCTGGACCCAGACTAGCCGACGAATAAAATTAAAACAGAGTGTCAACCATGTTAGTTTAAATGGCACCTGCCACATGGTTGAACAAAAATCTGACCAAGTAGAATTTCACTTCCAGAACAACCAAATTCCAGACGTGACAGTAATAGCAGTAGGACAACATGCTGGTGATGGGGGGTCCTCTCTATTTCTGAAAATCAACCTTCCTTCCAGTTTAAGGTGGTATTCCACACTGGAAGGAAACACTCTGAAATTCTTTACCAATCCACAATGTTATGTTATTGTTATGTTATTTTGCATTTATATAGCACCTTATATACCATTGGTATGGTCTGAAGGCGCTGGTAGGTTGAACGCCCTTGGGAACCGAAGTTCAGGTCAGTAGAGAGAGTAGAAGGAGTGCAAAGGTGCATGTGCTCACCGGGTATGTGTGCAGCTGGTGCGGAAATCGAGTGGTAGCTGCTTCTTAGCTGTAGGTGTGGTGGTTGAGAGGTCAGGAGTATGTGTTCACTCTGGTCGGTTTTACCCAGAACGAGTGTGGCTGCGTTAGGCCTGTGGAGAACGCCTGGCTGGGGGGTGTGGAACCAGCAATGATTACTTAGAGTGATGTGGAGTGAGCGGGAGATGTAGATATGAGATCAGTTATACCGAATGGTGTCATAGTATCTCTGCGTTCTAGATGAGTGGTGGTGTAAGGGGGAGAGTAAGCGTGGGGTGTGGTATGATGTATGTTTTCAAGTGTTTCCATCATTCCAAAGCATGTTAGGTATCGTCTGTTGCACATATTCGTCCGTTCCTCATACTCGTCCGCATCACAGATTTGTCGGTCATTATCATCGTCTAGTTCACACCCTCATCCAGTCCGCACACTCGTCTAGTCCGTACACTCGTCCAGACCACACACTTGTCCAGTCCACAATACTCGTCCAGTCCACACACTCGTCTAGTCCACACACTCGTCCAGTCCACGCACTCGTCCAGTCCACACACTCTTGTAGTTTATACTCGTCTAGTCTGGATACCGGCTCAAGATAGGGCACTTGTTCAGTCTACAATGGTCGTCCGGTCCATTCACTCATCGGAAAAGCCAACTACTCGTCTGCTCTGTCTGTTCATCCATTCCATACACTCGTATGCTCTATGTTTTTGTCTGCTCCATGGATTCATCTGTTAGGCACACTCGTCTGCACCACACATTTATCCGCTTCACCCAATCGTCCGCTCGATATATACATCTGCATCCGACACTTGTTCGTTCCATATACACACTCGTTCCTTACGCCCATCCACGCTACACATTACTTTTTCGCTCTCCTTATTCATCCGCTCTCTACAATCATTTGCTTCGCACTAGTCTGCTCTCCACCCACGTCCCTTCTCCACGCTCCTCAGCTCTCTTCTGGTCCCCATGCTTGGCTGCACCCACACTAAAACCGCTCTCCACACTCATCCGCTCACCGCACTCATCCGCTCTCCACACTCGTCCGCTCTCCGCACTCATCCGCTCTCCGCACTCATCCGCTCTCCGCACTCATCCACTCTCTTTTCTCATCCGCCATCCGCTCTCTTTTCTCATCCGCCATCCTCTCTCTTTTCTCATCCGCCATCCGCTCTCCACACTGACCCGCTCTCCATACTCATCCGCTCTCACTTCTCACTTTCATCCGCTCTCCATTCTTAACCGCCATCTGCTCTCTTTTCTCATCTGCCATCCGCTCTCCACACTCCTCTGTGCTCCACACTCCTCCGCGCTCCACACTTCTCCGCGCTCCACACTCATACGTGCTCCACACTCATCCATGCTCCACACTCACCCGTGCTCCACAACTCATCCGCGCTCCACAACTCATCCTGCGCTCCACAACTCATCCTGCGCTCCACAACTCATCCTGCACTCCACAACTCATCCTTGCTCCACAACTCATCCTTGCTCCACCACTCATCTGCTCTCCACAACTCATCCGCTCTCCACAACTCATCCGCTCTCCACAACTCATCCGCTCTCACAACTCATCCGCTCTCCACACTCATCCGTTCTCCACACTCATCCGCTCTCCACACTCATCCGCACTCCACACTCATCCACACTCCACAATCATCCGCTCTCCACACTCATCCGCTCTCCACACTCATCCGCTCTCCATACTCATCCACTCTCCACCCTCATCTGCTCTCCCCTCATCCGCTCTCCATCCTCATCCGCTCTCCACCCTCATCCTCTTTCCACAACTCATCCGCTTTCTACAACTCATCTGCTCTCCGGTCTTAACCGCACGCTTCCGTTTAGTGTATTTGTCTGTTCTGTACGCTTCATCCATTCTAACTATTTCATTTATGTCAATCACTGTATTCCTTTCTCATTCATTATGTCCCTTTCATCGGATAAGATCTTCAAGTTTCTCAATGATTTATTCCTATTTTCTGTTTCACTGTTTTGATCTACTTTACTCGTTTAGGCCTCTTTTGTGTTTCTAGTTTACATTCGAGTTTATTTAGCTGTCATTTCTCGCTTCATGTAGTTTGATGGGTCGGTATTATTGTGATGATGCTAGATTGGTTTTATGGGAAGAGCCAGGTTTTCAGTAATTTGCGGAAGGTCGTTATGTCCTCAATTAGGCGGATGTGGAGTGGGAGTGAGTTCCACAGGGTTGGTGCTAGGGCAGAGAATGATGATCCGCCTAGCTTGACTGAGTTTGTCTTGGGAATTACTAGGAGGCCGGCTGAGCTCGATCTTAGTGTGCGAGTGGGATGATAAGGTATTAGTTTGTCTTGAAGATATTGCGGTCCAGTTTTATGCAGTGCTCGATGGGAGAGGCATAAGGTTTTGAAAGCTACCCTACTGGCTACTGGAAGCCAGTGCAGTGTTTTAAGGGCTGGGGATATGTGGTCTCTTGGATTGAGCGCAAGTAGCATTTTGGCCGCCGCGTTTTGTGCTGTTTGGAGTTTATTCAGTTGGTAGGCATGGATTCCGAGGTATAGGGGGTTTCCGCAGTCCAGTCTGGATATAACGATTGATTGGACAGCAGAGACTCTGTTGGGAAATGAGAGGTATGGAAAGACGCACCTAAGGTTTTTGAGGTGGTAGTGGAAGGACTTTGAGACATTGTTAACTTGGTGCGAGAGTGTTAGGTCGGAGTCTAGGGTGCATCCGAGATTTTTTACTGTTTTGGAGGGTGTAGGTGAGCTGCCCATGGCGGATGGCCAGGGTAGTGGGTGCGGAAGAAGGTCGGAGTTGCCGTAAACCATGATTTCTGTTTTGGAGGGGTTTAATAAGAGGTGGCTTTGGGTCATCCAGCGCTCTATGTTTACAAGGCAGGATGCCAGGTCGGGTTGGGAGTTGGGTTTCGAGTTCAGGAATTTTAGAATTAGTTGAGTGTCGTCGGCGTAATTGTAACATAGGATGTTGTGTGAACAAATTATTGGTGGGAGGGTGGTCAGGTAGAGGTTGAACAGGAGGGCGGATAGACATGCTCCTTGAGGGACTCCCATGTCGACTGGTCGAGCTTGGGAGGTAAAGCTGGAGAGTGTTGTTATTTGGTGCCTGTCTTTGAGGAATGAAGCTATCCATTTAAGAGCGGTTCCACGAATTCCTAGGGAGTCGAGGCGGTCTAGGAGGATTGAGTGATTGATCGTGTCAAAGGCAGCGGATGTAACGCTCACCTGATTCCCACGGAGGCGCGGGTCTGGCTTCGAGTACTGGTGCTTCTTCAATGGCGAGGCGCAGGACTCTGAAGATGGACAGGAAGGGACCCTCTACTCTGGCTTCTCTGGCTCGCAGGAATATTCCCATGTGCGTAAAAAGGGAGTATTACCTACTGACTGAGTTATGCTCAAGCCTCCCACTCTCTTCCAACCCTTCACGATACCCTTCCACGATTCCCCGGGAAGTCTCACCTTAGGGCCAGGAAGGATGAGCTCTCCATCCTGCTTCTGATGCAGGGGCGCGTTGAAACCCAGTTACTTCACTGGATTGAGGATTGATGGGAGTTCAGGTAAGCTTGACTATTCAGGTAAGGCGCTGTAAAAGTTCTGCTGCAAGTTCAAAAGTCCAAGCTTAATAATAATGTTCATTGTCTTGTTGTAGCAAGCGCTAATGCTTATGTCTTTTTCCCCTTAGGGGCCGGGGTTCGGAATGCCGGAGATATGGCGCCGACCTGAAGTGAAACGTGCAGTTCCAGTAAATGACAGGTAAGTTCTGGATGAGCGCTCGGGTAATGTCTTTGCATTCGCTCATTCAATGTCCTTGTCTTTTTTCCCCATAGGGGCCAGGGTCCTGAAAATGCCTGGAAGCGGCAAGACCCGAAATGAAATGGGAATGACCCAACAGGTAAGTCTTAGAAGGAAACTGAGCTTTTCCTATTCCTTTCCTTCTCTCACCTTGTCCTTGTCTTTTTCTCTCTAGGCTCTGGGAAGTGGCTGTGGATCCGGATGATCGCTGCTGAAGATGGAGGCGTCCAGGATAGGTGAGTGAAATGCACCGCTGCAGCGATCGTAGCGAAATGCTTTTAAAAATGATGTCTTCCTTTTCAGGATCGTCGGTGTGATGTCTCTGTGGTGCTGATTTAGCAGGTAAGGTCTTTTGTCTCCCTTTGCAGGTGACCCAGGATACTGACAGGCGTGGCTGAGGTCCAGATGTAGGAGCTGACACGGTGAGCGTCCAGCTGCGAGGAGCAGAACAACGCGAAGCGTGAGTTGTTGATCGGGTGTGGTTTAAATAGCTTCGGAGGAAGTCCCAAGTGTGTATCCTTCCACCGATCAGGTATGTATCCTTCCCCGACCACAACCGGGTGGAAAGTAGTCCCACAGGTAAAGTAGTTCCATTCAGGCCTCAAGAGGGCCTGGATGTAGCAGCATGGTCTGCATCAGGTAAGTGCACATTAAAACACTTGAACATATGTCTAGCTTTATGAGCCTGGCGCCTAAGGTGCCAGGACAGGGGTCCAACATGAGCCTGGCGCCTAAGGCGCCAGGACTGCGTCCAAAGGGCCCCAGCTTGGGCCTGCTGGCACACCCCTGGGGGAAATGATGCCTGCCTCTGGGGTTGCTGGGTCGGACCTGGCTCCTTGGAGGTATGCATCATGACAGCGGATATGTCGAGAAGGATTAGAGCGGCACATCCTGCGGAGTCTGCTGTCATTTTAAGGTCGTCCCAGATCGAGGTTATGGTTGTTTCGGTTCCGTGCCGAGTTCTGAAACCTGATTGGGCGGGATTGAGGAGATTGTTGGCTTCGACAAAGGCGTTTAGTTGGGAGTAGGCGGTTCGGTCAATGAGTTTGGCAAGGAATCTGGTGTTTGAGATTGGGCGGTAGTTTTTGGGCTCGAGAGGGTCGAGTGAGGGTTTTTTGATTAGAGGTTTGATGTGTACCGTTTTGAATGCTTCGGGAAAAATACCGGAGGAAAGGGAGGCATTTATGATAGATCTTGCGTGTTCTCCAGCGCTGGTAGATGTTAGGACAGTTTTTCTGAAGTCCAGTTAAGGGCCTAGTAAAACCATTCAACTGAGGCAGTACAAGACTCCACTCTTAGTATAAGACTGTACCACCTGAGTACATGGTAGCGTAGGCAGAGCAGCCAGGCTTATTTTAGGAGGGAGAGAGGGCAGTAAATACAGTACAAGTAAACATTGTAATACAAATGATCCAAAGAAACACTGAAACACTATGTATTATAAAAATAAAGGATTTATTTAAATACAAGTAGGCCCAGATAAATCTAGGGGTTAAGTAAATACTGAAACATTATATGAAATCACAATATAAAACACAACACTATACTTGAAAGTACACAGACCCAAGTATAGACCTTATTTGGAACACCTAACAGTAGTTCTAGGGAAGTCAAAACCTTGTTATACACATTTAGTATAGGCCTAGCCTATTCTTTGGGAGTAAAAGACCAATGGTTACTTTTAGATTACTTTTGGTAATACACGGACAGTAGGCCCTTCCAGTTGTACAGTGACTCTTGGAACAAATCACATAAACAGTCAACTGGACAATATACTTTTGGTGAATAGTGAAACACTTATTCTAGGTGCAGTAAAAACCTATAACTACTTTTGTCATAACACACAGTTATACCAGGTGAGTAATACCTATGGATGTAATGTACAATTACAGATGCTTTGGAAATCAGGGAACCCCAGATTGAGGTAAGCAATAACTCTTGTAACTTGTTTTGGATGGCACACAGCTAACACAAGGTAAGTAAAACCCACTTACTTTAACTTCACAATGAAGGGGAAAGTAAAACCCAATGTCACACTTTACTGAATAGATATTGTAGGTAGGCAACAACCTAATGTAGACTTATTAAAGACAGGCTAGCAGCAAGTCAGGGGAAACAAGACCCAGTTGGGGGGCACTCATACAGTTATCCTAACAGGACTAACCTGGTGATACCAACAGTTGGAGGACACTCATACAATTACCCTTCAGGAATAATCTGGTGAAACCAACACATTACTTTTGTAAAGAGGCACAACCTAATCACAGGAGAGTAAAATACCTTCACATCTACTTTCTTTTAGACTGGCAAAACAGTGGCTAAGGAAGGAAAGATGTTAACCATACTTTTAAGAATAGTGCATCACACATCCAAGATCAGTAAGAACTTTTGTAACTGTTCACTCTTAGAATTACAGTTACCAAACAACTCTTTACAAGTAAGTAAAAACACTTGATTTCTTTTCTAGGCAGAAGTCCCAATCCCTTCAAAGTCTTTTCCCTTAGAGCATGAGTGTTCTCAGTGGCAGAAGGGGGGTCACTAGGACTAGTGACCAACAAGCAGTGTTAGAATAAGTTCTTTAGTAGCAAAAGTCAGAGTTTCCTGAGGAAAACTGGCAAACAAGTGAGTACTTTTCCTTCTAGGGTTAGAAGAGGGTCCAGGGGCTTCACAGAAGACACCCCAGCAGGATTCTAGCAGTGGGACTGGGTGTACTGGACGAGGGACCTCCCAATCACAGAAAACACCCCAGGACTACACAGAAATCCCAACAGGCTTAAGGTAAGTATATACTCAAGCCAACACAGTACCTCAGCAATGAAGAAGAGATTGCAGCAGGAGAACTTCAGGGACTGCAGCCAAATACCCGGTCACTGGATTCCTTGTCCTGGAGACTGAACACAAGACCTCAGAAGGGACTTTGCAGCAGGGATCGATGAAGAAGGCTCTAGGCAAGATTTCTCTCATGGCTGAATGCGGTTCTGCGGGTTTGGCGCCTTTTCAAGGAGCACAGAAGAAGACAGAAAATCGCGGTTGAATTCTCGTTGTTTAAAAGGTCCAGCACTCTTGTGAGGGGACTTTTTGGACTCGATTCGTGTCTCTCGGGATAGACCAAGATGCCCACGAAGTTTCAGCGAGATTCGGAATTCAGAAGACTGTGCACCGCACAGTGGCAGGAGGTCCCAGGGTATTGGGGTATTGCAAGAACGCAAGGTCGCAGCAACACGTGGGATGGCTCAAAACGCAGGTCGTCTTGAGTCTCATGGGTCTCATCAGGCTCTGGGTTCGGGTCGTCGTTTTCGGAGACCCCAGGTCAATCGGAAGGAAGGGCTGCAGCAGGCTCCGGTTACAAAGCAGGCTCTCCGGCCGCTGGAAATCTTTCCCGCCGCTTTTCCTTCGTCATCCTCTTCGGTTTTCGGTTCCAGTGGTCGACATGACTTCAGCTTCCAGGTTTCCAGTATTTATCAGGAACTGCAACACAACCTCTGCATTCTCTCCCCGCATTTTACAAGAAAGGGGCGTTTGGCTGTCCAATCAGGACAGCCAACCCCCCACTGGGATTTGGCCCAGTTGAAGGAAGACCTAAGACAAAGGAGGGGGAAGTTTGGGACTCCTCCCCTACTTCCTGTGCTTACAGACTGATTGGAGCCTGGGCGGGGTGTCCAGGGGACTCCCGCCAAAGACAAAACTCAAACAAAGGATTTTCCCACCCTGGATGTCAGGGGAAGGAAAAAGAAATGACAAGAAACACTAAAATGGCAGAAAAAGAAGACGGGGAACATTTTGGTAAAAATGAGCACCCTTGGGTGCCTTTACTGCAGCTGTGATTACAGCACGCGGTAAAGGTGCACCAAATTAGTAAAAGGTATCACTGCCACCAGCCATTAAAGGTAAGCTTGTCACTGTAACAGAATTGTTACAGTTTAAATGTGAAAGGGGATACATTGTATCTCCCCAGCACTCCATATAAGGTGGGGTGTGCTGGTTTCACAGAATAAAATGTAAAAGGGATCCAAAGATCATTTCTACCCTTGGGAACTGTAGTTCACTCAAGGTTAGCACAAGAAAGTTAAAGGGGGAGCCCCTAGGGCAACCCAGCAACAACAGGCACTTATTGCCAATAAGTTGTTAGACATGATAACTTTAAAAAGACACTATGGAGAGTCTTAAAAATGACACCCATAAAAAGAGTTAAAGACAGGTGAATGTGGAAAAAGGTTCCCACTCACTGAGGTATTAATGGAAAATATCTCCCTAGAAAAGCAAAAAGTTCTGGAGTTGAACCAGGCAAGGAAGATTTACCAGCCCTGTGGAAATCGTACCTAACAGTAGAAGCAAAGATTTCTTTAAGGGTTGTGGCTGGGCAGGGGTCCAGAGGGGATCCAGATGGTTTGCGGGCTGATAGAAGTTTGAGAAATTGTTCTGGTGATACTGGACTAAAGGATTCGAACGTTGGTTGAGTAGAGGTTGCATTTGACGGGCTGGCCGGTATGGGAGGGGAATTGTTAATTGGTTGAATGAGAGCCAGTTTGGTGTTTAGAGTTTTTGTCCTTTCAATGGCTGTGGTGTAAAAGTGGAGGGAGAGTGAGTCACACAGTGATTGTGACGGGGTCAGGACGGTTGCATTACAAGTTGGGTTGGTGAATTCGGAGATGATTTTGTGGAGTTCTTTGCTTGGGTTTTTGCAGTTTAGGATTCGGGTGTTGTAGTGGGCTTTTTTAGCTTTCCGGATTTCAGCCTTGTAACGGTACAGGTGTCGGGCCAAGGTGGTCCTGCTCTCGAGGGTTTTCTCTTTTTGCCAATTGCGTTCTAGGTATTTGTAGTGTTGTTTACTGGTCTTCAGCTCAGGAGTGAACCATCTGGGGAACGGGCCACGGCGGGTTGATGGTTTGCATGGAGGGGTGAGTCGCATCAGAGATGTGTTGAGCCATGAGTCAAAGGCCTCAGGTGTTAGTTGGTTGTTAGTTTGGCAGGTAGGTGGTGGAGACTGGAGGAGTGCCTCGGCTAGGTCCGGGGTAATTATTAGTTTTTTCCAGCATTTTCGTAGGTTAGGAGGTTCAGATGCGGGTACGGGTAGGGGGCCGGGTGCGGGGATGTCAAACGAGAGAACGAAGTGGTCGGACCAGATGATAGGAGTGGGGGGCTTTAACCGAATCTGGTTGTTGGAGCTAAAGATGGTGTCAAGAGTGTGTCCTTTAAAATGAGTCGGTCCGTTTATGTGGGGTTGGAGATTAATTGTATCTAGACCGTCAATCAGGGCGTGTGTCATAGGATTGGTGGGGATGTCGAGCCATATGTTGAAGTCTCCGAGAAGGGTGAGGTTGGGATGGTTTATTTGGAGGGTGGCAATAGAGTCGCAAAGGTTGTTTGCGAAATGTCTATCGTAGCCAGGGGGCCTGTAGATTATTAGGAAGGTGTGTGAGAGCGACGGGGAGAGGGATAGTTTAACGAGGAGGGATTCGCAGGATGGAATGGAGGGTTGGTTGTCCATGATTGAGGCGCGGAAGAGAGATTTGAAGACAAATGCTACCCCCCCTCCTCTGGAGGACGGTTCAGTGGGATGAGGCTGTAGTTGGGCGGAAAGGCTTCATTTGCGATTGGGCTGACGTCATCAGAAAACCAGGTTTTGGTGATGAAAACTAGGTCTGGTTTAACGGAGGTGAGGAGGTCAAAGATGCAGTGTCTGTTTTTTGCTACAGAGCGGGCGTTAAATAGGATACAGTTCACATCGGCAGGGAAGGTTGGTTTTGGTGCTGGAGCGGGATTGGGCAGAGGGGGGGAGAGTGGAGGGAGAGGGGTAGGGTTAGTGATGCTAGGGAAAAGAGGGCGAGCCGGGAGATTTGCTGGCTTACGGCGGGGTTGGGTGGATGTGTGTTGTGGGATGATCGAGTTTGGGGAGGGGGATTTGAGGACGGGGGGAGGGCGGTTGGGAGTTTCGGTTACGGTTGAGGAGAAATCGAGGGAGAGGGGTTTCAGGAAGGGAGAGGCCACGGGGGAGGGGGGAGAGTGTGGGAGGGAGGAGGTGGATCGAGATAAGGGAGGTGAGGAGAGCAGAGAGGTTGAGGGGGACCAGGAACGCTTCCTCTTTAGTTTCTTTGCTCCGATTGGTGTGAGAGAGAGGGTAGGGGGTTCAGAGAGGGAGACGGAGGCAGCTTTGGTTCTCGCTAGGGCTAGGCACGCAGTTTTTAGGGAGGGGAAAGGGTGCAGTCGGGGGGGAAGGTGGCAGGGGTATGATGGCAAGGCAGGGGGTGGGTGACTGCAGAGTGGGGTGTGGTTGTGGGGGGAGCGGGCGTGGGCAGTGCTGGTGGTTCAGCAGTGGGGTCCGGGAGATGAGCGGTCTTGGGGTGGATGGCACGCCATCGTGCCCCCCTGGCTTGGTGTTTGGTGAGGGCGCTGGCAGGGATTGCGGAGGATGGTGGGTTTTCTTGGGAGGGGGGAAGGAGGGCAGATTGGAGAGTGGAGGGGGTCGTTGGGAGTCGTTTCTAACGGGCACTGGTGGAGTTGGTGCGCTCATGATTTGTGTGAGCTTTGGGTTGATTTTAGGAGGGATTTCTGATTGTGGTTCTAGGGTCGGTGATTCACACTTATAGGAACACTTCTGGGCGCAACTGGCCAAGGACTAATTGGTGCTTCTAAGTAATTGGGCATGCTTCTAAGTGCAATTTGGTACGGTTCTAAATGCAATTGGGTATACTTTCTAAATGCAGTTTGGTATACTACTGAGTTGAGCAACTTTTCGGAGAGGGTAATAGGCGCAACTTCAAATGTAGTTGGGTATACTTCTAAATGCAGGTGGGAACAGTCCTATATTCAACTTTCTCAGAGAGGCTATTGGGTGCAATTTTTAAATGCAATTGTGTACACTTCTAAATGTTGGTGGGAACAATTCTAAATTCAACTTTCCCAGAGAGGGTGCAGGGTACAGTTCTAGAATGCAGGTGGGAACAGTTCTTAATTCGACTTTCTCAGCGAGGCATTGGGCGGAGCTTCTAACTAAAATGGAATATTTCTAATGCAGGTGGGAACAATTATTTCACAGAGGCTATTGGGTGCAACTTTCAAGTGCAACTGGGTACATTTCTAAGACGCTGTTTGGAACAATTCTGAATTCAACTTTCACCGAGAGGCTATTGGGTGCAACTTTCAAGTGCCACTGGGTACACTTCTAAAATGCAGTTGGGTACATTTCTAATTGCAGGTGGGAACAGTTCTAAATTCAACTTTCAGAGAAACTAATGGGTGCAGCTTCTAAATGCAATTGGGTACATTTCTAAAATGCCGTTGGATACACTTCTAATTGCGAGAGGGAATAATTCTAATTTCAACTTTCTCAGAAAGGGAGCAGGGTACAGTCCTAGATGTGAGTGGGAGCAGTTCTTAGTTCAACTTTCTCAGAGAGGCTATTAGGCGTAGCTTCTAAATAAGATTGGGTATACTTCTAATGCAGGTGGGAACAATTCTAAAATCAACTTTCACAGAGAGGCTATTGGGTGCAAAACTTTCAGGTGTAGCTGGGTACAATTCTAAATGCAGGTGGGAACAGTTCTAAATTTAGCTTTCACAGAGAGGCTATTGGGTGCAGCTTCTAAATGCAGTTGGATACACCTCTAAATGCTGTTGGATACACTTCTACATGCAAGAGGGCACAATTCTAATTCAACTTTCTCTGAGAGGCTATCCGGCGCAACTTCCAGCTGCAGTTGGGTACACTTCTAAATGCAGGTGGGAACAGTTCAAATGCAGGTGGGAACAGATCTAGATTCAACTTTCACAGAGAGGCTATCTGGCGCAGCCTCCAAATGCAACTGAGTACACTTCTAAATGCAATTGGGTACACTTCTAAATGCGGGTGGAACATTTTTAATGCAGGTGGGAACAGATCTAAATTCAGCTTTCGTAGAGGGGCTATTGGGCGCAGCTTCTAAATGCAATTGGGTACGCTTCTAACTGCAATTGGGTACACTTCTAAATGCGGATGGGAACATTTCTAATGCAGGTGGGAACAGATCTAAATTCAACTTTCGCAGAGAGGCTATTGGGTGCAGCTTCTAAATGCAATTGGGTACACTTCTGAAATGCCGTTGGGTACACTACTAGATGGAAGTGGGAACAATTCTAATGCAGGTGGGAACAATTCTAATGCAGGTGGGGACAATTCTAAATTCGACTTTCACAGAGAGGCTATCGGGCGCAGCCTCTAAATGCAACTGAGTACACTTTTAAATGCAATTGGCTACACTTCTAAATGCGGGTGGGAACAATTCTAATGCAGGTGGGGACAATTCTAATGCAGGTGGGGACAATTCTAAATTCAACTTTCACAGAGAGGCTAATTGGGTGCAGCTTCTAAATGCAACTGAGTACACTTTTAAATGCAATTGGGTACAACTCTAAATGCAGGTGGGAACAATTCTAATGCAGGTGGGGACAATTCTAAATTCAACTTTCACAGAGAGGCTATTGGGTGCGGCTTCTAAATGCAATTGGGTATACTTCTAAATGTAGGTGGGAACAGATCTAATTCAACTTACGCCGAGAGGCGATTGGGCGCAGCTTCTAATGCAGTTGGGTACGAATCTAAAGCAGGTGGGGACAATTCTAAATCGATTTTCACAGAGAGGCTGTTGGGTACACTTCAGATGAGAGTGGGAACAATTCTAATGTATCTTTCTCAGAGGGGCATTAGACGTACTTCTAAATGCGAAAGGGGACAGTTCTAGATTCAGTTTTCATAGCGAGGTTATTAGAGATTCCATCTAAGTGTGGTGTGTGTTAGCAATCATTAGTTGACATTATACTGTGGGCCATTGAAATGTAGGTTAGAGTGGCAGGAGCTTTTGGAGTAGAGTAATTGCTCTACCCCCCACCCAGGCCAACACTTACGGTTTTGTCGGTGTCTGTTGGCTTCCTTGGTTTCCCCTGCGGACACATGCTGACACTTCCTGGTGCCGCCTCTGTTGGAGCCGCCCTTGGCCTTGGGGCCCTTAGCCGCTGGGGGCTGCCGGGCAGAGGGCTGCCCTAGACGGAGCAGTGATGAAGGGAGGGATGGGCGGGGCGGGGGCGGGAGCTGGACTAGGGAGGGGTGGGGGGACAGGCTGGGAGGCGGGCGGGCGAAGGATGCCGGATGGGGGAGGCAGGGGGAGGCAGGGAACCACGGGGCTACGCAGGGCCTGGGGGGGAGAAAAACACAAAAAGAACACGTGGAATGGGGTCGCGGATGGGGGCACACTCACACGCTCCTCAGATGGAAAAGAGGAGTAGTGCAGTGGCGCGGGTCGCTAGACCCAGCAAGGCTAAACTTGCTGACCAATCAGGGGTGGGGGGCGGGCTGGGAGGCAGGCGGGTGAAGGATGCCGGAAGGGGGAGGCAGGGGGAGGCAGACACTCCCACTCCTATAGTCCAGAAAAATGTGAAATCAGCTCAGAGCCTGGCTGATATTCAGCAAATTGGAGATCAGTTGTTCATCCCTGTTCAGTTTAATGATGGGAAGGACTCTGTTCTCGCTCGAGTGTGTGTGAACAATGGTAAGAGCTTCATCAGCGAAGCCATGTTCCGCCAACTCCCAAAAGATCCAGCCATTCCCACACCCAAACTGATAGACAAATGGGAAATGGACCTGGAACCACCCAATTCGAAACATTTCCTGCCAAGCAGGTGTATGCTCAAAATCTCCATTGGCAACAAGAGCATAGTCCATAATTGTGGGTCGTGCGAGACGTCACTGCCGCCTTTTACTTAGGCAGTGACATTCTCAATCGCTTCGCCATTAGTTTGGACCTAATAAACTTCAAAGCTTGGTCCCGATTAGCGGATAATCCCATGGGCTTTGATGATCCAGAAAAAGCATTAAGGTCAGCTCAATTGCTACCTTATGCAGTTGAAATTCAGATTAAAGAGGAAGTCACCATCCCGAAAAGCACCCGACAATTCTCCGTGGAAGTGAAAGTTAAAAGAGGTCAAAAATTGAAAAACCCTGATGCTTATATTCATCTAAATGCTTCTCTCCAACAACAAGGGTTAGGGGTAAACCCAACAACATTAGTCAACATAGAACATGACACCATTCCAATAGAGGTGGATAACAGTGACTTACATAGTATTACTCTAGCCACAGGCACCATCATTGGAATGGCGGTTGATGACCGACATTTCTCCATTGATTTAGGAAATTAAATGTTAGGACTGATCCCCAAGGACTGTTTTGACAGTGACAGTGAGGACAATACAACACCAGACAGGATTTTCACCCGGCATGGGGGGAACTTCCTAGTGTACACTTCTTGCCCTTATGGTAAGGAAGATGTGACTTGTGACTTCAGAGGGGATGAGGTGATTTTCCAGGTCCATGAGGGCTGCCTTTCCCACCTGAAGCCTCCGGTCCAAATCAGCACTCTGACCAGGGACTTCTCCACCCAGCTGGAGGAGGCCGCTGAGATAGCAAAACCAGAAGTCTTTCCAGGCTTCAGGCAGATGGTGGAAGAGAGAGTCAACCTAGCTGATGCCTGTGTGACTCTGGAACAGAAGCAAAAGTTGAAACAAGTTTTCTTGGATTTCCAAGATCTCTTTGCAGTAGACTCATATGACTGTGGTCGCACCGACATCCACACAACAACAATTCCCACGGACCCTGGCATGACTCCAGTGTTTGTGAAGCAATATCGCTTGCCTCTCGCATCCATAGAGTCCCTTACTGAAATAATTAAGAACCCTGAGTCCCGGGGAATAATCCGTCCAGTCCACAGCACTTTCAATAATCTGGTGCTTGGAATATTGAAGCCAAACGGCCAGTGGAGACTCTGCGCCGACCTTAGGGAGCTCAACAAACGGGTCCATACTTCCCGATGGCCTCTGCCCTACATTGACCAAGGGCTGGCCCAGATCCAGGGGTCACAGGTATTCACTGCAATAGACCTGACCAATGGATACTGGACCGTGCCTGTCAGTAGGGAGGACAAATACAAACTGGCTTTTACCTTTGGGGGCCAGCAGTACACATGGACCCGGACTCCCTTCGGATACCTCAACTCCGGCAATGAATTCAACATTTTCCTACATAAGGCCATGACCGACCTGGGTGCGAGGGGTAACCTGGCTTATGTAGATGATGTCCTCATCAAAAGTTCATCTGTGGAAGAACACACAGCGGAGATCCGTTATGTTCTGACACAGTTGAGGGCCGCCGGAGCAAAACTTTCCTTTCAGAAAGCACAGTGGTGTAGAACCTGTGTTAATTTCTTGGGGCATGAGATTACTCCTCAGGGTCTCTGTCCCCAAGAAAAGAAAGTGGAAGCACTTCAGAAACTGAAGGATCCCACAACTCTGCGGGAACTAAGGAGCCTCCTTGGACTGACTAATTACAACAGAAAGTTCATTGAGGGCTACACAGAGATCACCAGACCCCTGATTCATCTCTTGAAGGGGGGGGGTCAAGTGGGAATGGGGTCCAGAACAATCCGAGGCAGTAAGACAACTCAAGAGAAGCCTCTCACAAGCGCCTTGCCTAGCTTACCCTGTCAGAAACAAGGAGTTCTTCCTGGAGACAGGGTTCTCTAATACGTTCTTGACGGCCGTGTTATACCAAAAGCATGACAAGGTCAATAAAGTAATCTCCTATGCGAGCAAAACTTTATCCTCTGGTGAGGAAAAATTCAACGATTGTGAGAAGGCACTCCTGGCAACGGTGTGGGCATTGAAGAATTACCACCCATTTATCCAGGGGGAACACATCATAGTGGAGACTCCACACCAGCCTCTGCAATACCTCCAAAGTGACAGAATCCGGGCCGGAAATGTGAGTAATTCCCGAATTACTTCCTGGATTCTGTCAATGCAATGCTTTCCTGTGGAGGTCAGATATGGCCAAAACAAGAAGAGTCCCCTCGCGCAAGGTCTGACTGACTTGCATGATTGTGCCAGAGAAAACTGTCTCGAGGACGAAAGTCTAAAAATCAAGGACAACATGGAGGCATACCTTAATTCCCCACACAAAGTCTTTGAAGAAGACAAGTGTGACGGAATGCCCACTGTCTAAGTGGATAGATGCTCTTACCATGTTGACAACAACGGGGAGAAAGAACTGGTGGCCGGTGTAGGGAATGCATGGGTGAAGGAGTTTCCAGAACCCTCCACAGGGTACAAAATTGGTCCCCGAAGTAGTCAGGTAGCAGAGTTGATGGCTGTGCATCAAGCCATCTTCACTGATGTCCAACATCAACTCCACGAACTGGTCATAATCACAGATTCGGATTATGTACAGAACGGGTTCGTGGAGCACTTGGTTAACTGGAAAACCAGAGGCATGCTATGTGCTAATAACAAACCTTTGAAACATGGGAAGTTAATTCAAAACATTGATGATCTGGTCACCTCGAATGGGATGACCATCTACTGGAAGAAGATCAAGGGTCATTCCAAAGTAGAGGGACCAGACAAAACTGGAAATGACTTAGCTGATGAGCTGGCCAAAACCGGGGCCATCCAAGGGGATCTAATAGAAATAGAGTCCCTGTTGGGGGAAATCCAGGTCACTGCTATCACTAGGTCCCAGAAAAAGGCTCACAATGATCTGTCAACTGCACAATGGAGTAAGGAGACCCTTGATGCTGATTTGATTACAGCTCAGAAAGGGGATCCAATAATCGGTAAGTTTTACCAACACATTGAGGACCCTGAGAACTTTCCCCTGACGGATACCGATTACATTGGGAAAGAGGACCTAAGACTGTTGATGAAATGTCCAAAAAGGTTCCGAATCCAAGACGGTTAGTTGGTAAGGAAATCCCAAGCTGGCCATGATCAGTGGGTGGATCCTACCTCATTCCGAAGCCTGATGTTAAGTCACACCCATGATGCGGCCACCGCCGGTCATAGGGGGTTTCACACAACACTTGAGATCTTAAGAGAGATTTCATACTGGCCACACATGGGGCAGGACCTCGACCAATACTTGAAGGAGTGCCTTGTGTGTGCACAGTTTCAGCCATCATCCCTCACACACCGTGCACCTCTCCAAAAGAGGGGGATGACACTGCCATGGTCAGATTTGCAAATTGATTTTGTAGGCCCTGTAATTCGCATGTCTAGAGGAAACAAGTACATATTGACCGTTAGATGCTTGTTTACCAAATGTGTGGTATGTCTCCTGGCCCCAAACTGCAAGGCAGAAACAGCAGCTGCCCTGATGATTGACCACATCTTTTCCCGTTTTGGTCTACCTCAAAGGATTGAGTCAGACAGGGGTAGCCACTTCACCAGTGAAGTAATGACAAAGATGTGGGCGATACTGGGGGTCAAAAGGAAGCTACATATTGCTTACAGGCCAGCTTCTTCTGGAGCAGTGGAGAGATACAACCGAACCATTGTGAGCATCTTAAAAAATTTGTGGCAGATTCTGGGCCAAGTTGGGATATCCGACTACCTCTGGTCCTAATGGCCATCAGATCTACCCCTTCATCTGCAACTAAAATGTCACCATTTGAGTTGATGACTGGACACAAGATGGTGCTTCCCCAGCATTTGCTCTACAGAACCCAAGAGCAAACGTTGATAAATGCCTCCACAACTCATGAGTATGGGGAGAAACTAAGGAAACACCTCCAACATGTTTTTGCCTATGCTCAGCGGAATCTAGAAAGATCAGCTGATAGCATGAAGACCCGCTACGACCTGAAAACCACCAGGAAAGTATATGAGGTGGGGGACCGGGTCTATCTATACAATTTCCAAAGAAACCAGGCCAAACAGCGAACATTTTTGCCTACGTGGAAGGGACCATTTGAAATTATAGCAAAATCTCCCCTGTAGCCTATAAGATCCGCATCCCCAAAGGTAGTCTGGTGGAAGGAGAAGACAAGTGGGTCCATATTAATCAGCTAAAGTGTTGCCATCCCAGGCACACTCTGCAACAACTGGAGGAGTCCTCTGCGATACCAGAGGGGACCGCTCCAGATTAATTCAGTTCCCATCCTAACATATCCCGCATATAGCCTCTAAAATATTATGATTTGAAAAAAAAAATGTTTCATATTATATCTTGTTTTTCAAAATAAGAATGCTATGTCTCTTGAGTTATAAAATGTACATGCCGCCCCACTAGATCAATAGTGGTGGAAAAATGTCTATGAATAGATATTGACGCTTTTGCTTTATCATCCTAGGAGAGAGGAAACCATGGAGACTGACCAAGGAGGATGACCGGGGACCGGGAGCAGAGACCCGAGGGGCCCGGGGTACCACCCAATATTCCCATCAGGACAGGCAAGGAGAACCGATTGATCCAACTGGATGGAGGAAAAGATGCTGAACTGTATCACCTACAGAATTGGAAGAAGATGATGCGGACATACCAGTGTGTGGATCAAAACATCCTTTGCACCCGACTCCCCCTCGACTAGAAATCAAAGTGCAGTCGGGCGGGGGGGGGGCTTGTCAAGGGTTTTGACCCATGTTGAATCAATAGACTGGGTAGATGTGGGGATGAGCTGTCGTCGCCCATTATTCTATCCCAGAACAAACTAAATCAATAGACTGGGTGGATGTGGGGATGAACTGTCACCGCCCACATTCATGCCAGAATCCAGGAGAACTGTGCAGTTTGCGCACACCAAAATGGTCACCTAATCTGCCACCCACCAGTGCAAAGAAAGGTGGTTCTGTTCAAAATCCGTTTTTTATGTCAAGAAGTTGCTAAAATCATGGGCACAAGACCACTCTAAAGATACAACCTTCTTGTGGGGGGTTCCACATCACCACTCTACTGTATGGATGCCATCAAAACAATGTTAAGCAAGGGTCCTATACTATCAAGCAAAAGACCACCCTTTTGAAATGCATTAATTCAAGACAGATCCCAAAAATGGGTGCAGTACCAGCTTTGTCCACAAACCAGCGCTAGCGGTCTAAACTCTGACAGGGAACCTGTATTTAGGAGTTGCAAGAGGGGCAGGGACTTCAAAGCCTGTTGGTTAATTAAAAATCTTAGCCACCTGCTGTTCCCAGATGCCAAGAGTCTGAGAACTCTTAACACCCCAGAGACTCACAACAGGAGGCAGGATATCACATGGCCCTTCTGAGTGAGACGGAGGGGGTTTCCCCTTCAGCCTGGAGGAGAGAGACAATAGCCCCTTTCAGTTGAATGGGGTATGTTAATTTTGAATGTTGACTGTAAACAGAGAGCTGCCTGTGAGCAGAGACATTTGATCCCTGACCCACCCAGCTTCAAGGGGCGGGCCAGACTTGAGTGTGGATTCCTATTGCAGCAAATATATATTTTATAGAAACATTATAACTTATTGCAACCAAATGACAGGAATGTACAACTTTGAGATTCTTAGTATGAAAAATGCCTGCACGATTTGAGTCCAAACTCCAATTTCTATGGTGTTTTAGGACCAAACCCTGCTATTTATTCATATTACAGACACCGGGTTTATGCTAGAAACCTAGTAAATAGCTGGAATGTGTGTATTCAAAATGTGGAACCTACCCATAATAAAGGCCACATTTTGGATTGGATTGGCACTAATAATATTCAGATTAAAGATGTGATGACCAGACCATGTATCTGGTCAGATCATTCCACCATTTCATTCACTTTGAAACTTCCCGCTTTAACACATAGAAAGCACGTACCTACACACAAAGTGAAAGCCCGAAACTTTAAAAACATTTCCCAGCCGATTCTGGCCGAATGTATGCAGACTCTAATCAATAAAACCACAGACTTTGATGATCCGGAAACACTTATAAATAATTATAACCAAGAGATCACTAAAATGCTTGACAAATCCGCTCCCATGAAAGACAAGTTAGTTAGAGATCTTCCAAATCGCCACAAGTGGTTCTCCCCCTCTCTAGCGGAACTTAAGGCGATTAAAAGACAAGCCGAGCACACCTGGCAAAAAGACCGATCCTCCATTAATTTGGCGATCTGGAAACAAAAAGAGAAACAATATAAGGCAGCAATTGTTGAGGCTAAAAAAACTTTTTACAATAACCAAATCAGCTCAGCCGGAGATGAGACGAAGGAACTTTTTCATCTTTTCAAATCCTGGGAGAAACCAGAGGCCTGCTGCCTCCCTATAAATCCTACTAATGATGACTGCGAACGGGTACAAAAGGCCTTCGCAGCCAAACTTTTGAAAGCCCAAGATAAAATTAAATCCGAGACATCAGTGACCTCGCCCTCTATGCCCACCGAGACATACTATGCTTCTGCACAATCACCCCAAACTCAGTTCAGCTTTACATCTAGCAGAGATGCTTTATCAGGTTCCACTTTGGGTTTTTCCTTCACAGCATCCTCTGTGGCTGATATCCTTAATATTCTGAAGTCAATGCACCCCACCAATTGCCCCGGCGAACTACTCCCGTCCAAATTCATCCTGGAATATAAGGAGCTTTTTGCTCCTTTTCTTTGTAGATTCGCAAATGCCTCCTTTAGAACAGGCGTAATTCCCAAAACCATAAAAAAACGTAGCAGTCTCACCTCTGCTGAAGAAAGCAGGCCTTGACCCCACGGATGCGGCCAACTTAAGGCCTATCACAAATACCCTGTTTTTTTAAAAAAATTTATCGATAAGATAGCTACTATCCAGCTTCAAGCCCACGTCCAGATGGCTGGCATCTTGCACCCTAAGCAATCTGGATTCAGAAGCAACCACGGCACTGAAAGTGCGCTCCTGGACTTGCAGACGCATATGCTCTCAAGACTGGATAGTAGCAAGTCAGGGCTGCTGATGTTGTTAGACCTATCGGCAGCCTTTGACTTGCTTGACCACAAAATTTTACTTAACAGAATGAAGTCTGTTGGGGGCCTCTCTGAGAATGCTACCACTTGGTTGAGAGCATTTCTTGAGGGTCGTCAGTCACGGGTACATTGGGGAGACAGCTCTTCTGGGCCACAAACCATTACTTGTGGCGTGCCCCAGGGGGCTTGTCTATCTCCATTGCTGTTTAATATATACATCTTCCCTCTCTGCTACGACTTAGGTCTCTTACAGACCTTCTTTTGTAACTACGCAGATGATTTCCAACTGGTTCTTAACATCACTGGAGATTATGACTCAGATCAAGGTGCAATAAACATAGTCTACCAATCGATAAAACAATGGATTTCCACCAATTGGTTATGCCTGAACGCTATGAAGACAGAGCTTATGATTTTTGGCTCACGACAGGCACAAACTAAGCTGGGACAAGAGTACGTGGGTTTCACTATCGATGGTAGTTTTATCAATACGGTTCGGAAAGTGAAAACTTTGGGTACATATATGAATAGCGAAGTCGACTGCCAAGCCCATGTCGCAGCTATTACTATCAGTACCAATTACTACCTTAAAGTGCTTAGGCAAATCGCTCCTCTAGTCTCGGTCGAGAATCGCACGAAACTTGTGAGAGCCGTTATTTTGCCTCGCATTGATTATTGCAATGCACTCTTGGGTGGAGCAAGCAATGCAGACATCCAAGAGTTACAAAAAATCCAAAATAAGGCTATTCGCGTCATTTTTAAAATGAAGTACTCCGAACCCACATCGATAGCCAGAAAAAAATTACACTGGCTCCCGGTAAAAAATAGAATCCAATTTAAATTGATGACCACATGCCACAAATGTATCTTTGGCAGCGCTCCGGCATACCTCAAAGATATCATTGGCATTTACCAGCCGAAGAGAAATCTCAGGTCAGCAGACGCCAATCTCCTTATACAACATCGAGTGAAACGCACCCGAGGTACGGGTAGAGCCTTCCACCTCCAAGGAGCTAAAGCATGGAATGCTCTGCCAACATTCTTGCGTAAAACTTCAGACCTCCTTACTTTCCGCAAACAACTAAAAACCTATTTCTTTCTTTTAGAGTAATCCCGTGGTAGTTCTTGCTACAGTATTCTGCTCTCGGCGTCTGGATGCCTACGGGCTTTGACGCGGTACAAATATATTAACCTAACATAACATAGAAGGAGGGTGTACATTGGTGTAATTTTTTATACAGATTTAACATTGGTAAACCAATTAAAAACAAAATTAAGTTGTCATTTTTTAATGCAAGCCCCCAGGAAGATCAGAGTCGGACAAGCATGGACCGTAAGGAACCTATAATTTTTTCATGTAATTTCAACAAATTGTGTATCTAGGAAATATGTTTGGGGCAGAAATAGATTTGTGTGCAATTTGACAAGGGGAGGTTCCTCTGACCATAAAACCTACAGCATCAATCTGACACTCCATTTCTTCCCCCCAATAAAGGGAGAGAGGAAAGCTTGGCCAATGATAAGTGAGAGGGGCAGGCTTAGCTAGGCCCAGGCACACACCCATTTTCAAAACACTAAAAGGAACATTGAAACCCAGGAGGGACATTCACTTTCCACTTTCTTGCAGGACGCTTTGCCGGGAGACTTCAGACTTCACATCCAGAGATCCAGACTTCAAATCCATCAATCTCCAGAGACCAGAAATTAACTCCAGAATTTGTAGCAGAGAGGCCTGAATCCACAAGCTGAATCCTCTTCAGCAGGCCTCAAAACCAACCAAACTATTCAACAGCCGGGCGAGCTGTTTGAATTCTTTGCCAAGAACTTTTGCAAGAACCTGTAGCAGTATCCAGAAAGCAGTGCTGTATCCGGAACCAGAGAGAACCAGAGAGAACCAGAGACCAGACGCTGTGAGCAGAACCGCCAGAGGTCCCGTTCAACCTGTTGACCAGATCTGTGACGAGGCCCATTCCTATCCAAAATCTAGTGTGAGTATCCAGCTAGCAGTGTGCCAAAACCAATCTCTTAGTGTAAAATAATCAATTAAAACTATTTTAACCTATTTAGAACTACCTCATAGGAATCGTGTGTACTCCTTATAGTGCCTCGAGGCGCGCAACTAATTTGCTGTGATTTGCATTTTGCACAATTTCAGCCACGTGTAAAAATCAGCAGCTCCTTGCTTTCCTTTGCTAAAATTCGTTTTAACCTGCTAATTACTCATAGAGCATTGCTAAACTGAGCCTGAACTAATACCAACTAGCTATCACTCACCCTGAACCTCTACAAGGAATTAAAATCAATTTTAGCATCATTTCACTTCATTGCCATCACATTCAAAGCATTTTGGGCATGTGTTTTAAAATCATACCTGTTTTTCTCTAAGCTTGCTAGGGGGGAACTGAATTTTGTATTGTATTTGATTGCATTCCTGGAAACTGTGTGCTCTCCTTTCCAACTCCTTATATTGCATAAAGGGGGGGAGTGAATTGTCAAGGAAAAGTGATTACATTGTCTTTTGTTGAAGCCATATCATGTTATTTTCTGTACTGCATTTCATTCATCATTGCGTTTCCTTGAACCATATAAAGCATTCTTTCCCATCTTATTCTTCTGTTCCTATTCATAAGTAACCAAGGACTGTGCTACTGTAGGATTACCTCTAGCTGATTACTGCTCATATTCACAAGTGTACTACCCATTATCAATTTATTTATAGAAGTGTGATATATATATATATATATATATATATATATATATATATATATATATATATATATATATATATATATTGTTTAATTTTTCAAATAAACCTTTTAAATTTGCAAAACAAATCTACCTCTTGGCTCAGTGGAGTCAGGGGGATTCTAACAGAGGGGTGTTATACAAGGGTTCATCATCCAGTTTATAACTTGACATACAAATATATAAATAAGGGCTTCCCTTGGGCATCCCAGACAAGGCACTGACTTAGTGGGATTGCTTGATTGGAGTCACTTACATTAAATTATTATATATTTCTACAGGAGCCGCTTTGAACAGTTGCACACAATCAACAGCAATGATTTAGTCCAAAGAAAACAATAGAAATCTTAAAGTCCAGGTGGGAAACAGCTATTTCACATGTGTAAACATTTCTCAAAATAGGAATTCGCAGCAAATCTTTCTGTGCACGATATTCACAATAAAAGGAGAATCGCACTGTTTTGAAATGCAATTGGGTTTGTGTTCTATGGATAGCTATGGATGTTGGGTACAAGTAGGAGTTGAAATTTCATTTCTATCACAAAAACTCAGGGAGTTATAGAGGTTTTAGTAGAGATCGTTGTTGCGAGATATAGGCACGGATTTGGACAGAGGCTTTAGTTTTAAAATCAAAAAAATATTGACTATGGACTAGAGCATCCAAGCTAAGCCACCAGGACTGCACAGGCAGTCAGAAGTGATTTGCGATTCAGTCCTGGTTCCTCGCTATCCACCTTAGAGCGCAGACTGGTCACTCGAATGAAATTAATAGATCAAAGTTGACAAAGATGACTAGGAAAAAGGATGCTTTTACAGATAGACAAAATAGGATTTCACTACAGATTTAGACAATGTTGCTGATTATGGAAGTAAGGATAGTTCAGAGGTTAGGAGGGGACAAGATAATGCACGGGAATCAACATTTTCTAGCTTCCTGTTAATACTCACATTACAAAATGGATTTAAGATTTTGAATCGTCAGGATTCAAGACCATCAGGATTCTGACAGCTGGTCACATCATACTGAACAAGGTCAGAAAGGCTCTCTGGTTAAAGCACGGCACAGGACTGGATGGAATATGCCCTTCTTGGTTCTGAGGATATTTCAATTCAGCAGGCAAGCATTAACAGCATGTCTGGCTGTATTATCATGCTTCCCCTACGCTTTTGAGGTTCTGTTCTAGAGTTTAAGCCCTAGCTGAGAATGGTTCAGCTATGCATGGGCGTTTGCTTTGCCAAGTTTCTGGAGTCTGGAACAAGGAAGATGTAGATTTCAGCAGCAGGGCGCTCCTCCAGCATTAGGAAAGTGAGTGGATCTGCCCGTCTTTATCTGCTGTCAGCTGTCTTTATTTATGCTCTAAAATGACATCATAAAGGGGGTGTGTGGGCCAGCTTAGCTAAGCTTGCTCCTTTGAGCTGGCATAGGGTCAACATTATATCTCCGCCTTGCATTTGGGGTGATTGGATCAAGGCCGGCTGATGTCACATTTTATGATTTGCTTTACAGTCCTCAGAGACCTCCCTTTAGCCGCTGGTCTCAAAATCAGATTTTACACTAAACACACATTTCTACATTAGTCACCTTTATATAAATCACACACAAAGATGCCATATTTTGTGAAGCATCTTTTCATCAAAATCTAGCAGCTGTAGGATCTTGTTTTAGCTTTCTACAGAATTTTGTCTTTTTCGCTATGCACACAGTTTACAAATGTTATGCAACTTTCCACAAATGTGCGTGTTTAACATAGGGATAGGTTTGTACATTTTCACAATTCTAACAGTAGTACATTCTGTATAAAATCACATATCTTGCCATTCCTGTCCAGTGCATGTCACACAGTTCTGCCGCCTCTTCACATGTGCAGCCAGAAAGTAAATTAACAACTCTGTCATTTTTATATTTTTCACCATTTTGAATAGCAAGTTATAAGTCTTTTAAAATGTGTTTTTTTTTCATGTTTAGCAACAGATGGTCGCTTGGCTCCACCTCTTTTTGTCTCCCTGCAGTGCAAGGCATCCCCCTCCTGGCTTGTTCCTTTCAGAGGCCATTTACAACCCCTTTTCACACTTCCAATTTCCTGGGCTGCAACTTTGTCATTGTTCCTATGCCTTCTGTAGAGAAAATTCTGCTCTAACCTGCAATTAAGACCTCCACATGAGTTTCTGCTGAGAGGAAGGCCCCCCCCGTCTGGGAGAAAACCCTGCTTTTCCAGTTTTCTTGCAGCTTCAGCCAAGCTGATTAACTTTTAAACCTAGCAAAAGCCACATTTGTGCATCACATACAAATAATTTCTTTCTTGGCCTTACAATCTGTGGAATCAAAACCACAACTAAATCTGAATTCCTTTTTGGCAACAATCCTTTTTCTGTTTGCTAATCCAGCAGGCTTTTGAATTCTAGCTCACTTTTAAAGTTTCATCAGTATCCTCTGACAGCTGTCTTTCAGGTGGCCCAGGGTACTGCACCCAAATTTTGGCATAGAGGATGTCAGTTTTCAGACTTTGTATGTTTCACAATGCATCATTTGATACATGAATTTTAGCAGAAGGCAAGATTTTAAATGTTGAAAAGTGTTGTGTTATAGGCATTTTGGAGTTTTTAGCAACAAAGCAACTGATGTTTGTGGGCACATTTTGGGGTTTCCTTTGCAAAGTGCTGCTTCTCTATCTGCACTCTGTTTGCTGGTCATGGGACCCACTGGCACATTCCTGCAGGGTGTGCTCTTTTCCGCCACAAATGCACCATGGGTGGCAGGTTGTGCATCCATCTTCTGGTGTGCTGAAGCACACAGTTTTGGTGGGTTTTTGTAGGTTTTTGACATGCACAAGAGTTTTGACGCCATTGTTGGTGTTTCTTTCCCCATAACTGGCAGGGTATGCTGCATAGCCCAGCAGAGTGGGTAAATTCATCCCACAGAGCCCCCCCTCCTGATTTTTTTTTGACCACCCGTCAAGGGGAAGTCGGGAGATTGGGATGTTCTTTTCTTTTGTCCATGTGGAAAAAGTCAGCTGCTTATCCTGTCAGTGCTGGAGGCGATCCGCTCACCTCGCCGGTTCTGGTCAGGAGTGTTGCTGGTTGTGGTTAGGAGTATTGAGCGGCACTCTGGGCTCCTTGGGTCTTTCCTCCTGGTCCCAAGTGGTCTTCCTTGGTAATCCCTTTGGATGATTCTTAGTCCAGATGCTAGAAGATAGAACAAAGCATGGTTACGGATGTTTTCCCACTCCTGCGTCTACATGTCATTTGGGGAAGTCAGCAGTGGGAAAGACACTTGCATTGGTTATAATTGGAATTATTCCCCATCTGGGTTTCCAGTTGGTTCCTCTATTTGCCGCAAAGTATGCCTGGGATGACAACTCTTCAGCTGGTTTATGTGGACCCACTTGTCTTCCCCTTCTGCCAAACTGCCCTTGGGGATGCAGATTCTGTAGGTGAATGGTGAGATTCTGTCCACAATTTCAAAAGGACCCAACCAACTTGGGAGGAATTTGCGCTCTTTGGCTTGGTTCCTTTGGAAATTGTACAAGAAGATCCGGTCTCCTACTTGGTATTCCTTTTTAGTTGTCTTAAGATCATAGTGGGTCTTCATAATGTCTGCAGATCTCTGCAGATCTCTCTAGATTCAAATGAGCATAGGCAAAAGAATGTTGAAGGTGTTTTCTCAGATTCTCAACATACTCATGAGTTCTGGAGGCATTTATCAAGGTCTGCTCTTGGGTTCTGTAGAGAAGATGCTGGGGTAGCACCATCCTTCGTCTAGTCATCAGCTCAAATGTAGACATTTTTGTTGCAGAAGAAGGGGCAGATCTGCCATCAGGCCAAGGGGTAATTGAATGTCCCAACTTGGCCCAGAATCTGCCACAAACCTTTTTAATATGCTCTCAATAGTTTTGTTGTACCTCTCAACTCCACCACTAAAGGACCGCCGGTTAGCAATGTGTAGTTTCCTTTTGACCCCAAGTATCTCCCACATCTTTGTCATTACTTCGCTAGTGAAGTGGCTACCTCAGTCTGACTCAATCCTTTTGGGTAGTCCAAAACGCGAGAAGATGTGATTGATCATCAGGGCAGCTGCTGTTTCTGCCTTGCAATTTGGGACTGGGAGACATTCCACCTATTTAGTGAACAAGCATGTTACGGTCAACATGTACTTGTTCCCTGTAGAGGAGCGAATCTTGGGCACGATAAAATCGACTTGCAAAATTGACCAAGGCAGTGTCATCCCCCTCTTTTGGAGGGGAGCACGGTGTGTGAGTGATGTTGCCTGAAATTGTGCACACACAAGACACCCCTTCAAGTATTGGTCGAGGACTTGCCCCATGTGTGGCCAGTATGCAACCTGTCAGAGGATTTCTAATGTCGTATGAAACCCTCAATGACCGGCTGTGGCCGCATCATGGGCGTGACTTTGCATCAGGCTTCAGAATGAGGTAGGGACCACCCACTGGTCATGGCCAGATATGGATCTCCTCACCAGCAAACCGTCTTGGATTCGGAACATTTTTGGACATTTCAATCACACTATGAGTTCCTCTTTCCCAATGTAATCGGTATCCGTCAGGGGAAAGTTATCAGGGTCCTCAATGTGTTGGTACCAATTATTGGATACCCTTTTTGAGCAGTAATCAAATCAGCATCTACGGTCTCCCTACTCCATTGTGCAGTTGAGAGTTCATCGTGAACATTTGTCTGGGACCTAGTAATAGCAGTGAACTGGATTTCCCCCAACAGGGACTCGATCTCAAGTAGATCCCCTTGGATGGCTCTGGTTTTGGCCAGCTGATCAGCTAGGTAATTTCTAGTTTTGTCTGGTCCATCTACTTTAGAATGACCCTTGATCTTTTTCCAGTAGATGGTCATCCCATTCGAGGCAACCAGATCATCAATATTTTGTATTAATTTTCCATGTTTTAAAGGTTTATTATTAGCGCATTGCATGCCTCTGGCTTTCCAGTTAACCAGGTGCTCCTCGAACCCGTTCTGTACATAATCTGAATCAGTGATTATGACCAGTTCATGGAGTTAGTGTTGGATGGCAGTGAGGATGGGTTGATGCACAACCATCAGCTCTGCCACTTGACTATGTCGGGGACCGATTTTGTACCCAGCGGAGGGTTCTGTGGCATCATTCACCCCTGCATTTCCTACGCCGGCCACAAGTTCCTTTTCCCCGTTGTTGTCAGCATGGTAGGAGCACCCATCCACATAGACAGTGGGAATTCCCTCACACTAGTCTTCTTCATAGACTTTGTGTGGGGAATTAAGGTATGCCTCCATGTTGTCCTTGATTTTAAGACTTTTGTCCTCGAGAGAGCTTTCTCTGGCACAATCATGCAAGTCAGCCAGACCTTGCGCGAGGGGACTCTTCTTGTTTTGGCTCTATCTGACCTCCATAGGAAAGCCTTGCATTGACACAATCCAGGAGGTAATTCAGGAATTACTCACATTTCCGGCCCGGATTCTGTCACTTTTAAGATATTGCAGAGGCTGATGTGGAGTCTCCACTATGATGTGTTCCCCCTGGATAAACGGGTGGTAATTCTTCAATGCCCACACCGTTGCCAGGAGTGCCTTCTCACAATCATTGAATTTTTCCTCCACAGAGGATAAAGTCTTACTCGAATAGGAGATTACTTTATTGAGCTTGTCATTCTTTTGATATAATACTGCAGTCAAGCATGTATTTGAGAACCCTCTTTCCAAGAAGAACTCCTTGCTTTTGACAGGGTAAGCTAGGCAATGTGCTTGTGAGAGGCTTCTTTTGAGTTGTCTTACTGCCTCAGCTTGTTCGGGACCGCACTCCCACTTGACCCCCCCTTCAAAAGATGGATCAGGGGTCTTGTGATCTCTGCATAATCCTCAATTAACCTTCTGCTGTAATTAGTTAGTGTAACTAGTTCCCGCAGAGTTGTGGGGTCTTTTATTTTCTGGAGTGCTTCTACTGTCTTTTCCTGGGGACAGAGACCTTCAGAAGTTATCTCATACCCCAAGAAATTGACAAGGGTTCTGCACCTTGTGCCTTTTGGAAAGAGAGTTTTGCTCCAGCAGCCCTCAACCGTGTAAGAACATAATGGATCTCTGATATGTATTCCTCCACAGTTGAGCTTTTGATTAGGAAATCATCTACATAGGCCAAGTTACCCTTTCACCCAAGTCGGGCATGGCCTTATGCAGAAAGATGTTAAATTCATTGCCAGAGTTGATGTATGTGAAGGGAGTCCGGGTCCAAGTGTACTGCTGCCCCCGAAGGTAAAGGCCAGCTTGTATTGGTCCTCCCTACTGACAGGTACAGTCCAGTACCCATTGGTCAGGTCAATTGCAGTGAATACCTTTGACCCCTGGATCTGGGCCAGCCCTTGGTCAATGTAGGGAAGAGGCAATTGGGAAGTATGGACCTATTTATTGAGCTCCCTTAGGTCAGCACAGAGTCTCCACTGGCCGTTTGGTTTCAAGATCCCCAGCGCCAGATTATTGAAGGTGCTGTGGACTGGACAAATTATCCCACGGGACTCAAGGTTCTTAATTATTTCAGTAAGGGACTCCATTGATGTGAGAGGCAAGCGATATTGCTTCACAAACACTAGAGTCATGCCAGGGTCCATGGGAATTGTTGCTGTGTGGATGTCGGTGCGACCGCAGTCATATGAGTCCACGCAAAAACATCTTGAAAATCTAAGAAATCTTGTTTCAATGTGTGCCTTTGCTCCAGAGTCTCACAGGCATCAGCTACATTGACTCTCTCTTAAGCCATCTGCCTGAAGCCTGAAAAGACTTCTGGTTTGGCTATCTCAGCAGCCTCTCCCAGCTGGTAAAAGTGCTGATTTGGACTGATGGCTTCAGGTGGGGAAGGCAGTCCTTGTGGACCTGAAAGATCATCTCATCCCTCCTGAAGTTACAGGTCACATCTTCCTTACCATAAGGGCAGGAAGAGTATACCAGGAAATTCCCCTCATGCCGGGTGAAGATCCTGTCTGGTGTTGTGTCATTGTTGCTATCACTGTCAAAACAGTCCTTGGGGATTGGTCCTAACAGTTTGTTACCTAAATCTATGGGAAAATGTCGGTCATCAGCCGCCATTCCAATAAAGGTGCCCGCGCACAGAGTGATAATCTTTAGTTCGCTGTTATCCACCTCTATTAGAATGGTGTTGTGTTCTATAGTGACTAGTGGTGCTGGGTTTACCCCAACCCTTGCTGTTGGACATGAGCATTAAGATGAACATAGGTGTCTAGATTTTTCAGTTTCTGTCCTCTTTTAATCTTTACTTCAAGTGAGCATTGTAGGTTCCGTTCTGAGATAGTGACTTCCTCTCCAATCTGAATTTCAACTGCATATGGCAGCAGTTGAGTTGACTGAAATACTTTTTCTGATTCTTCAAAGTCCATGGGATTACCCGCTAATCAGAACCAGGCTTTGAAGTTTATTAGATCCAAAATAATGGCAAAGTGATTGAGAACATCACTACCTAAATAAAATGCAGCAGGGACATCTCGCACAACCCAACAATTATGGACTATGCTCTTGTTACCTATGGAAATTTTGAGCATACACCTGCTGGCAGGAGATGTTTGGAATTAGGTGTTTCCAAGTCCATTTCCCATTTGTCTAACAGGTTAAATGTGGGAATGACTGGATATTTTGGGAGCTTGCGGAACATGGCCTCGCTGATGAAGCTCTTACCATTGTTCACACATACTCTGGCGAGAAAAGAGTCCTTCCCTTCATTTAACTGAATAGGGATGAACAACTCTTCTCCAATTTTCGGAATATCAGCCAAGCTATGAGCTGATTTCTCATCATTTTGGACTATAGGAGTAGGATTTTCTGATTGTGAATTTGTATAGAATTTCAGAGTGTTCCCTTCGAGGTTGGAATGCCACGTTAGACTGGAAGGAAGGTTGATTTTCAGAAATAGAGAGTACTCCCCATCACCAGTTTGTTGTCCTACTGCAATTACTCTCACGTCTGAGATTTGGTTATTCTGGAAGTGGAATTAAATTTCGTCAGTGTCAAACTTATAAGGGAATAGGGGTCTCGATCCCCTCTTCCGAACCACAGAAGCCAAATAAATTGACCCCTCCCACCGTGGTTGACAAGGGCACCTGAAAATGATATCACAGGTAGCCACGTTGCAGCCAATGGGGGAAAGATGGAGTTAGGGAAAGGGGATGTAGTGACAAAGGAAAGGAAGGGAACATAAACAAGCAAGTACATACAATATACGCAATACTCCTACACCTGTACCTCTACTTCCTGAACACCTAGCCTGACCTCCTATACATGAAATTAACCTGCTACATACCCACATTAGTGTACCTCATTAGTGGCCCTATAAGACTCCACTTTGCACACCACAAAACATAGGATTATAAACTTGAATGTAGAACTTGAACATAACATGCGCCTTGGGACGTATGCTTCTTGAAAACACATAGGGTTGCATACAAGCAAAATGGCACAAACAAAGAGTTGTCCCTTTTCGTGAAGATACAAGACTCATGGCCCGCTGGGCACAATGAAACAACAAACAAGGGTTTAGAACAAATACACAAAACACATGCCCTTGTGCTGTGTGGACCCTAAAGAATGATTCCAAAACAAGTGTGCTTTAAAGGATAGTCTCCTATTTTCCCAGAGCACTGTTTTGTCAGTTCTGAGATTCATAGCGTGTTTCCTCACACATGGCGTGTATCCTACACATGGCGTGTTTCATCACACACTCACCGCCGTGTTCGTATCATAAATCAACAAGCGAAAATAAGCATACTCTAACACCAAAACATGAAAAATGTTGTAGAAAACTTAACTGATGGTCTGGATGCCTCACGAGGACATCCGGACCCTGAAGTTGGATGCCAAACACTTGGGAAGGAGCCTGATTCATTGCCGCGGCCCACGACTGCTTTTCTCCTGTTTAGGCTGCTAATCACCGGCGCGGCCCGGGGAAAGCTCCAAAAGTCCTTCGGCGTCCAAAACATTCCCGCATGCCCTTGCTTCTTCAGCTGCCCCCGCCCGTGCTGATAATCTGTAATTACCTGCACCGAGGCACGGCCGGTGGCAAGTTTTCAACAGTTACTGCTAATGAGCAGCTGGCGTACCGCGCGAAAGAGGAACTACACGCATCCCAACGCCTGATGGGAAATGTAGTTTATCACCTCTTGCGAAACAAGAAGCGCGGCCCTCTACCCCAAATCAGATTCCTGACAGTCAGGTTTGTGTTCAACCATGTGGCATGTGCCATTTAAACTAACATGGTTGACACTATGTTTCAATTTTATTGGTCGGTTAGTCTGGGTACAGAGGACCTTGTTTACACAATCTATGAGGGGAGACAATCTACGCA
The DNA here is from genome assembly GCF_040938575.1 of Ambystoma mexicanum. Taxonomy (NCBI): domain Eukaryota; kingdom Metazoa; phylum Chordata; class Amphibia; order Caudata; family Ambystomatidae; genus Ambystoma; species Ambystoma mexicanum. The sequence continues at coordinate 928,815,352 of NC_090929.1, read as the reverse complement.
GGATGTCATTCCCTAGTAAACTTGGTGTGCCCTCTGAAGTCACAACTATGACTGGGTGCTTCACCTTGTGTCGCCCAATTTTAATGTCTAAATCTGCAGTCCCCTTGACAGGAATTTCCTTCCCATCGAAGTTCTGAAGTTGTCCAGGAACAGGGGCGAGAGGAATTTGGTATTTCTCCCCCTTCCCAAATTCAGCTGATCAAAGGCCCTTTTTGACAGAAGGGTGGCTTGGGATCCAGTGTCCACCAGTGCCCAAATTGTACATTGCCCCTGTATTTGGACCGGGGCCTACAATATTCCCTCCTTCTCCTCTAGGGGGCAAAGATAATGCACATTTTTGGCCAATTGGTGGGTTCATTTCTTTGCTTTGGATTCTGACAAAGGGGTGATTTGGGCAGGATTTTGTTTGGGATATTGGGAACCTGTAAGAAAAAGGTGTCAATTGGATATGGGGAAAGTTTTGGGCTCCCCTGGTTCTGATTCTGGACTGCCCCACCTTTTTGGAGGCAGTTACCAGAATATGCTTGAACAAGGGGATCTTCTTGCTGGTCATTCTGGGGTTTGATGATGAAGCAAAAACAAAGAGGTGATGGCTGGAAGGTTTAGACTGAATCTTAACCACTGGCATTGCTCGGGGCAACCCGCCAGACCATCGTTCTTCGCCTGCCAAGCCATTACAGAAGGGGAAAGACCGTATGCAAATCAGGCTTGGCCCCACCCCAAAAGGGGCAGTCCAGCCCGAACTGCTAGGTCACATCCCTTCTGCACGAGACCACAAGCATCCCCAAACATGTTTCACCCTTGTTGGGGCTCATCAGTGAGGAGTAGCTTGGGTCCCTAGGCCCAGCAGGCACGGGACCCACGTCTGGGCATACCCGTCCCACTCGGGGTGACAAAGCAAAAACAAAGAGGTGATGGCTGGAAGGTTTAGACTGAATCTTAACCACTGGCATTGCTCGGGGCAACCCGCCAGACCATCGTTCTTCGCCTGCCAAGCCATTACAGAGGGGAAAGACCGTATGCAAATCAGGCTTGGCCTCACCCCAAAAGGGGCAGTCCAGCCCGAACTGCTAGGTCACATCCCTTCTGCACGAGACCACAAGCATCCCCAAACATGTTTCACCCTTGTTGGGGCTCATCAGTGAGGAGTAGCTTGGGTCTCTAGGCCCAGCAGGCACGGGACCCACGTCTGGGCATACCCGTCCCACTCGGGGTGACAAAGCAAAAACAAAGAGGTGATGGCTGGAAGGTTTAGACTGAATCTTAACCACTGGCATTGCTTGGGGCAACCCGCCAGACCATCGTTCTTCGCCTGCCAAGCCATTACATATGGGGAAAGACCGTATGCAAATCAGGCTTGGCCCCACCCCAAAAGGGGCAGTCCAGCCCGAACTGCTAGGTCACATCCCTTCTGCACGAGACCACAAGCATCCCCAAACATGTTTCACCCTTGTTGGGGCTCATCAGTGAGGAGTATCTTGGGTCTCTAGGCCCAGCAGGCACGGGACCCACGTCTGGGCATACCCGTCCCACTCGGGGTGACAAAGCAAAAACAAAGAGGTGATGGCTGGAAGGAACTGCTAGGTCACTAGGTCGGGGTGGGACCAAGCCTGATTTGCTTATGGCTTTTCCCCTTTTGTAATGGCTTGGCAGGCGAAGAACGATGGTCTGGAGGGTTGCCCAGAGCAATGCCAGAGGTCAAGATTTATTCTAAACCTTCCAGCCATCAACTCTTTTGTTTTGCTATTGTCACCCCGAGTGGGAAGGGTATGCCCAGACGTGGGTCCCTTGCCTGCTGGGTCTAGAGACCCAAGCTACTCCTCACTGATGACGCCCAACAAGGCTGAAACATGTCTGGGGATGCTTGTGGTCTCGTGCAAAAGGGATGTGACCTAGCAGTTCGGGCTGGACTACCCCTTTCGGGGTGGGACCAAGCCTGATTTGCTTATGGCTTTTCCCCTTTTGTAATGGCTTGGCAGGCGAAGAACGATGGTCTGGAGGGTTGCCCAGAGCAATGCCAGAGGTCAAGATTTATTCTAAACCTTCCAGCCATCAACTCTTTTGTTTTGCTATTGTCACCCCGAGTGGGAAGGGTATGCCCAGACGTGGGTCCCTTGCCTGCTGGGTCTAGAGACCCAAGCTACTCCTCACTGATGACGCCCAACAAGGCTGAAACATGTCTGGGGATGCTTGTGGTCTCGTGCAAAAGGGATGTGACCTAGCAGTTCGGGCTGGACTACCCCTTTCGGGGTGGGACCAAGCCTGATTTGCTTATGGCTTTTCCCATTTTGTAATGGCTTGGCAGGCGAAGAACGATGGTCTGGAGGGTTGCCCAGAGCAATGCCAGAGGTCAAGATTTATTCTAAACCTTCCAGCCATCAACTCTTTTGTTTTGGGGTTTGATGATGGGCAGTTTTAACTCGGTCCCCACATCTACCCAGTTTTGATCAGCATCTCTTGGGACCCATTTTTCTTTGGGAGGAGTTCCCTCATCCCTGAAGGAGAAGATAATTTTCCCAGAATCCTCTGAGGACCCCTCTCCTTCAAATTGGGAGACGTGCACCTCCTCTACAAAATGGGCCTTTTTAGGCTCTTTATTTCTCCTACCCACCCTCTGTTCCTCAGGTTGCAGACTTTCGGGGGCAGGAGATTTTGGTTACGGTTCCTGGGTTTCCAGGGGCGTTCCACAAGTGGGGAAGGAAGCTTCCTCTAAGGCTTTACACCGCCATTCCCCCTGTGCCTCCTCCCTTGGAACCGGTGGGTTGTTGGGGTTCTTCCCCCGTCATTGTTCTGGAGCACCAGACCCTTGATTTGAGGAGTTCTGAGTCGCCATGTTCATTGGAGGGTTTTGCTGTACCCTCAACATGCGACCCAGATCCTGTGCCATGTTCTGGACTTGGCGCTCCAGTTGGGACACCTGCTCTGGCTGGTTCGGGGTCCACTGGTCTACCCTTGGTTGATTACAGGAAGGGTAATTATCCCTTCTCCCATAATACCCCTGGTTAGGATAGTTTTGGTACCCCACCACCCTTGGCCTCCCCTCTCCCGGATTGGGCTGAACGGGCTCAGGAAAGTGGGGAAAGAAAGAAGGGTTGTTTTGGGGGTTGAGGTTTGGCGGGTACCGGGGAAAGAAACTTGGCCCAGCATTTGAGGGATTACTGCCCTCCTGGGGAAAGTGAGGAGGGACGTTCCCTGGGTTGGCAGCTGTCTGGTTGTATCCCCCCCCTTGGGCTGGAGGAGTCCACACATAACCCAGGATGGGTCTGTTGCCGTTGTACCGGGGGCTGATGTAGTCAGGGGAGTTAGGGGTCCCATTTGTGGGGTTACCTCCCTGACTCCCTGTTTGGGATTGGCCCGAGGGCCTTCTGGGCATTGGGTTAGTAGGATTGGGCACCGGAATGTTTTTAGGCCCCCCACCTCCAGATCTGAAATAGGGGCAACCTTCACCTCCGCCACCTTAGCAGCAGCATGGGTGTTGGCTGGTTTTGGGCTTTTGTTAGCACTTTTACTTTCTAGTGGCTTGTGCACTTCATAGATGCGAGTTGCTTGTTCAATGACCCAGTTTAGTAATTGTTTTCTCATGAAAGTCCATCACTAGCTGGGTCATAATGTATTTAGGGAGGGCATGAAATAAGGTGTTGACAAATTCCCTACTGTCAGTGCGCATCCTCCTGGTGATCTGTGCAAAGGCATGTTTCAGTTCTTGGACAAATTCTTGTGGGACCTGGTCTTCCCCACATTGCAGTTTGTAGGCTGCCTTGCGGGCCTCTTGAGGGTTTCTATGAATGGAAAAATGATTTAGGATGGCCGCCCTATAGGTGGACCATCTTGAATGGTTCTGGTCCTCCAGCCCTGCAAAGAAGCTGGAGTATTCAGGTGAAAATGTCCACTTGACATACTGGATACAGCTTTGGCTGTCCTTCAGGTGAAAAGTCTCCATTATTTGCTCAAACAATTCAAGGTGCTCCCAAACTGAATATTTGGCATTTTTGTGGTAGGGCGTGATGACGCTCCTTATAGCTTTAATTTGCTTCAGGGGATCTTTAAGTACAGCTCTCTTAACTTTGTTGGCCTTTTTAGTTCTGGTCACCCTGGTCTACTCATCCTCTGACTCAGAGGCACTGCTACCTGAGGTTGCTGTCTGTTCCTCTAGGCTCTCCCTTATTCTGCGAGCTTGGAAAGGGCTAGCAGAATGTGGGGGCCTTGTGTCTTGTGACCTGTGGCACTCAAAGGTATTTTCTCACTCTCCCTTGCCCCCAGGATTGGCTAAGTACCCCCCACTGTCCTAGCTGGCAAGAGGTTTTTAAGATGCTCTTAGTGGGCCTATTTTTATGGAATTCCCCAACAAATTTGACTGACTTATCTCTACGTAGTGATATTTCAGGAGATCGGGTTCTCTGATTCTCCCCTCACTGGAGTCTCCCTGATCAGAGAAGCTGGCCCTAATATTTGGGAACCTGTACATAGATGCCCACCCATACATTTCTAGGAAGCGTTGATCCGTCAGTCCCATATTTCCCATTATTTTGAAGTCTACCATCCCGGTGGCCCTTGGTTCATATGTGCCAGTGGACAGGGGGGTGAAAGAGTCCATGGAATTAAAGAGAATAAAAGTCCCTGATGCCCGGGCTCCTGAGGTTATACTCAGGGGTTTCTCTCTCCCATCTTACCTCATCTCTTTCAGCACCTACTCCCTGATGACATACCAGAATCTGACCCTTTTGTTCCTCTATTAAGGCCTTACTGGTCTCTATGAGTTGTTCTTGCATGGCTATCTGTCTATGGAGCCTGTCATTGTTTTCACAGTGAGCCTCATAGTCTCTCTTTGCTTCCTGTCTGAATTGGGAGTATTGGGCCAATTTTTGCTGCAGGAGACTCACCTCCTGAGTTTGATCCTTACTGGTCTGATTATTCTTTGCCAGAGCATTCTCCACCCGCCTGGTGTGTTCTAACAGCTTTTCATAATCCATTTTGATTTCACCACGTTCCTGAAGGGCCAGGTGATTTTCTTCCAACTTTGTTTTTAAATGACTGACTTCCTGGCCTAAGGAGTCCCTTTCTTGAGTTAGAGTGCCCCTCTGTTCAGCCAGGTCGTCCCTTTGTTTTCTAAGTGCCCCAGCTTTCTGGCGCTCCTCATCAAACTCTGTTTGGGATACAAGGTATTTAATAATTAATTTATTATTCTCCTCTTTCAAGGATTCTAGGTGGTTCTGTAATGTGACTACCTGCTCTGTGCAGGCTTTATTAAAATGTGACGGTTGTGCCAGCTTTAGTTGACTCTGTTGTAGGGAGTCCAACCTTTCCTGACACTCTTTTTTCCGTGTCAGTACCTGGGCATCTTGCTCTGTATTGTTTTGCAGTAAGAACGTCAGCTCTTCTTGCAGTTTGTTGGCATACTGCCTAGCCTCTGTTTCAGATTCCTTGTTATCAGGGAGCCTTTGCTCGGCAGAGCCCAGATTGCTCTGGATTTTCTGCAGGGCTTCCCCTTGCCTCTTTGTGAAATTTGAATAGTCTGCATACTTCTCATGTATGACCCCTATGTGGAGGTGCAGGTAGGATGCTATTTTGGCAATTTTGCATCCTCTTTTATTTTAGGGGTCATGTACAGCTTACTGAGTGCTTGATGTAATGGCCCCTTGTCCTGCCCGATATTAAGGTTGGTTTCAGTGACTTCTTGTTGTATTCCCTGCAGCCATACCTGTTCATCCTGTTCTACCTATTCACCCCTGACAAACAATTTGTGCAGTAGGTGTTCCCTTGCAATATTTATTTCCACTGGGGTCACCATTCTGGAAATATTAATTTCCTTTTGGCTTATTTCAGGGTTACTTCACTTTTGCAAACAAGCCTGATTTCTAGCTATTTATTTTAGGGGCACTTATACAGTATAGCACAGTACTCACACCACACAAAGTATTATTACTCTGCAGGTTAGACTGCTGTGTTAGACTGTCATGGGTGGCAATCAATCAAACCCTGGACACGAGCCCGCAGATTTGTTAAGGATTTCAATACACTCCGCTCTCGGCCTAGAGTACAGCGCAATGGAAAAACTTATTTGATATATAGATTCAAATATTTGAAAGATGTACCACTCGTATCACACCCCTTACTTAAAAATACCCCGGGTCACGCTGGACCAGGAATCAGGCTGGTTTGTTAAAGATAGTATTTATTTATTTAAGGTCAAAATCACAATTTGGATATTAATAGGTAAACAACAATCACCAATGGGATGACAAGACACAGAATAATATATTTAATACACTAGAAATAAGTAATGAGCAAAACAAATGCAGCACAGAAATAATACTTTTGTGTTGGTTCAGATCAGATAGCACTATGGTTAGAGGTTCCCGCTGCAACACCCCTCAACCCCCAATAGGTAATGCAAAGAGATAGAAGGTGTGAGAAGGCATTCAGGAATAATACAGATCAAACAGTGTCCCACTCCCCCTTTCCCCGTAAACAGAAAGAGAAAATCAAAGTGGGCTTTTCAACTGTCAGAATTACTTTTAAAGTGGCTGAGCACGAACTCTAAATGTGTGGAAAAGTGCTTAAATTATTATAGATTCCTATGGGAGCCACTTTGAACAGTTGCACACAATCACCATAAATGATTTAGTCCAAAGAAAACAATTGAAATCTTAAAGTCCAGGTCGGAAACAAATGGAAGCTATTTCACACGTGTAAAAATTTCTCAAAATGGCAATTTGCAGCAATCTTTTCTGTGCGCGATATTCGTGATAATGGGAGAATTCCATGGATAGCTATGGATGTTAGATACAAGTAGGAGTTGAAATTTTGTTTCTATCACAAAAACTGAGGGAGTTATAGAGGTTTTAGTAGAGGTCATTTTTGCAAGATATAAGCGCAGATTTGGGCAGAGGCTTTAGTTTTAAAATCAGAAAAATATTGACTATGGACTAGAGCATCCAAGCTAAGCCACCAGGATGGCACATGTAAGAGTCAGGAGTGATTTACGACTCAGTCCTGGTTCCTCGCTGTCCACCTTGGAGCGCTAGGCGGATCACTCGAATAAAATTAATAGATCAAAGTTGACAAAGATGACTAGAAAAAAGGATGCTTTTACAGATAGACAGAATAAGATTTCACTACGGATTCAGACAATGCTACTGATTATGGAAGTAAGGATAGTTCAGAGGTTAGGAGGGGACAAGATAATGCACGGGAATCAACAGTTTCTTGCTTCCTGTTAATACTCACAAGACAAAATGGATTTAAGATTTTAGACCGTCAGGATTCTGGACTGTCAGGATTCTGGACCTATCAGTCATGGACAGCTGGACACAGCACGGCACAGGACTGGTCGGAATCTGCCCTTCTTGGTTCTGAGTATTAACAGCATGCCCGGCTGTATTATAATGCTTTCCCTAGGCTTTTGGGGTTCTGTTCTAGAGTTTAAGGCCTAGCTGAGAATGGTTCAGCTATGCATGGGCCTTTGCTTTGCCACGATGCTGGAGTCTGGAACAAGGAAGATGTAGATATCAGCAGCAGGGCGCTCTGCCAGCATCAGGAAAGTGAGTGGATCTGTCTGTCGTTATATGCTGTCAGCTGTCTCTATTTATGCTCTAAAATGACATCATAAAGGGGGTGTGTGGGCCGGCTTAGCTAAGCTTGCCCCTTTGAGCTGGGATAGGATCAACACTTCATCTCTGCCTTGCATTTGGGGTGATTGGATCAAAGCCGGTTGATGTCACATTTTATGATTTGCTTTACAGTCCTCAGAGACCTCCCTTTAGCCACTGGTCTCCAAATCGGATTTTACACTAAACACACATCTCTACATTAGTTACCTTTATATTAATCACACACAAAGATGCCATATTTTGTGTAGCATCTTTTCATTAAAATCTTGCAGTTGTAGGATCTACACAATTCTATTACTAATACATTTTGCATAAAATCACGTATCTTTCCATTCCTGTCCAGAACATGTCACACAGTTCTGCCACCTCTTCACACGTGCAGCCAGAAATTAAATTAACAACTCTGTCATTTTTATATTTTTCACCATTTTGAATAGCAAGTTATACGTCTTTCAAAATGTGTTCTTTGTTCATGTTTAGCAACAGATGGTTGCTTGGCTCTGCCTCTTTTTGTCTCCCTGCAGTCCAAGGCATCACATTCCTGGCTTGTTCCTTCCAGAGGCCATTTACAACCCCTTTTCACACTTCCAATTTCCTGGGCTGCAACTTTGTCATCGTTCCTTTGCCTTCTGTAGACACAATTCTGCTCTAACCTGCAATTAACACCTCCCCGTGAGTTTCTGCTGAAAGGAAGGCCCCCCTTCTGGGAGAAAAACCTGTTTTTCCAGTTTTTTGCAGCTTCAGCCAAGCTGAATAACTTTTAAACCTAGCAAAAGCCACATTTGTTGCATCACATACAAATCCATTTCTTTCTTGGCCTTAAAATCTGTGGAATCAAAAACACAACTAAAATCTGTATTCCTTTTTGGCAACAATCCTTTTTCTGTTTGCTAATCCAGCAGGCATTTGAATTCTAGCTCACTTTTAATGTTTCATCTGCCTCCTCTGACAGCTGTCATTCAGATGGCCCAGGGTACTGCACCCAGATTTTTGCATAGATGCATAGAGGCTGTCAGTTTTCAGACTTTGTATGTTTCACAATGCTTCATTTGATAGATGAATTTTAGCACCAGGTAAGATTTTAAAGGTTGAAAAGTGTTTTGTTATAGGCATTTTGAAGTTTTTAGCAACAAAGCAACTAACCTTTGTAGGCACATTTTGGGGTTTCCTTTGCAAAGTGCTGCTTCTCTGTCTGGCCTCTGTTTGCTGGTCATGGGACCCACTGGCACATTTCTGCAGGGTGTGCTCTATTCCACCGCACAGGCACCATGGGTGGCAGGTTGTGCATCCCTCTTTTTGTGTGCTGAAGCAAAGGGTTTTGGTAGGTTTTTGTAGGTTTTGGCATGCACAAGGGTTTTGCCGCCAATGTTGCTGTTTCTTTCCCCATAACTGCCAGGGTGCTGCCGCATAGCACAGCGGAGAGGGTCAATTCATCCCACAATATGGGAGGATGTAGCAGTCCATAACACCATGTCAGTTGACTCAACTGAGCATGGCAACATGTCCAGTCCCCCAATCCGAAATTATGCCCACTTCCATGATCAGTTGACTCACTGCCCTCGAGAGCACAATGGTCCTGACATGAGGACATAAAAAATAATACAGTCCACCTTCGAAAGGGATGACAATCAAATATGGTCCAACTTGGATGGGGATACACATAAATGTGCAAAAATGCATGCACCATTCAAGGGAGGAGAGGTAAAAATAGAAAACAAAATTAAAAATACATGCCCCCTCCATATGCTTATTGACAGCATGGTGCATGAAGAATGTGTGGTGGTGGTAAGAGAATACAAGTGTTTGGGGACATGGCCAATGGCATCACCTGTGTGGTTCAACAGGAAGCCCCATCCTATGGTGGAACATGGGATATATCCTGGGATGGTGCCCTCTGACTACACAATGCCAAAACCTGGCCCTCATTGGCTATGGCCACTCACGAGAGGGATGTGTACATGGATGTGCCAAGTGGCCAAAGAGTCATCATGCATGGTGACCCTTGACGGCTCCAGCTGCATGTTGAGAGATCATCTCAAGGAATCCATCTCTTGGTCAGAGATTGCCCCTTGTGGCAAGCATTTTGTTATGCCCAGTTCCATGAGCAGTTGACTCACTGCCTTCGAGTGCACAATGGTCCTGACATGAGGACACAACAAGTAATACAGTCCACCCTGGATGAGGACAATCATCAAGTACAGTCCACCTTGGAAAGGGATTCTTTTTTTATTTTATTTTATGTATTAGTTTCTTATAATGCACTTAATACTGATACAAGTATGGTTTGTAAGCACAGATTTGGGATTCAAACCTCTTTTGCTCTGCGTGGTCTTGCTTTGGAGACCACCACTCTGCCCCTGTGCTATCCTCCGTTCACTAAACTCTGATAACAATCAAATACATTCCACCTCGTATGGGATAAACATAAATGTAAAAAAACATTCCAGCACTTTCAGGGCGGGGAGGTAAAAATAGAAAACAAAATGGAAAATACATGCCCCCTCTACATGTTTATGGACACCACAGTGCATGAAGAAAGGGTGGTGGTGGTAAGAGGATAGGGGTGTTTGGGGACATGTTCAAGAGAATCACCTGTGTGGTTCAACAGGAAGCCCCATCCTGCGGTGGATACTGGGATGTATCCTTAGATGGTGCACTCTGACCACACAATGCCAAAACCTGGTCCTCATTGGCTATGGCCACGCACAAGAGGGATAGTTACATGGATGTCCCGAGTGGCCAAAGAGTCTTCATGCATGGTGACCCTTGACTGCTCCAGCTGCATGTTGAGAGATCATCTCTAGGAATCCATCTCTTGGCGGAGGTTGTCCATTGCGGCACCCACTTCATCATGCAGAGATTGCCTCAAGGAATCAGTGTCTTGAAGGCGAGATTCCCTTTAGGTCAACATCACTGCATGCAGGCATTTATTCTGGGATTCCATGTCATGATGGTGACATTCACTTTTTTCTCTAAAATTCCATGTCTTGACATTGGAATTTTCTTGAGGACAACATCTCCACATGCCTTGTTTCCATCAAGGTGTCCATCTCCTACTGCTGGTGGTCCCTTGAGGCCAACAACTCTCAAGACCTTCCTTTTCTCCTCATCCTTCCCTATGCCCCTCCCCTGCACTGCCTGCCGTTGCAACTGGCTGTCTGTGTACCTTATGAGTCTTACTGGGGTCAGGCCCTCCTTTGACCAGTCTCCCCTCGCACCGCTACCTACCAGCACTTGCCCTCAGGCACCCGTCCCTAACTAGCCTTCTGTGGCTGATCCACTGCCGGCCTTGGACTATTGAACCCTACCCCTGTTTTGCCCTGGCACTTGCCCTCCTGGGCAGCCCATAGCACTTGCCTAGCCCCTTGGGCCCCATTCCTCCAGCACGTTTCCCTCTTCACCCTCTCCCTATCCCACCCCTTTGATCTGTTCCTCTCCCCCTGCATTTCTTATACTGCACTTGCACGATCCGAATGTTACTAGAACTAGTATGACCTGTATTGTTGTTTTCTTCTTTGTTCTGCCTCCCTCTTTGTCTTGTGTCACCTGGAAACACCTTTTGCTTTATGGGTGCCATGCAAATGTTCAATAAATAAAATAAATAAATACATGCAGGGATTGTCTCAAAAACAAACCATCGTCCCGAATTGCCTGCCTCAGTTGTTCCATATCCTCTCTCCTCTCCTGCCAGGCCATGGATGTCCCTTACCATTTCCTTGAGGGCTCCGCCTGGTGGGCACTTGCACGCAACAACTCCTCCTCCCACTCTGAGTGTCCGGCAGGCACACGTCCAGAACATTTGCAGGGCCTACCAAGCCAGGACGCCAAAGCTTCCGGTCCATTGCATTGAATGCACTGTCATTGTCTGATGGTCTATAACCCTCCGACTGACACCAGCCTCCTCTGCTAGCTCCATGATTGGCAAAGGCATCTTTGCAGACACTGATGCTACCATTGACGCAGGTCTACCCACTGTCATTGCCAGGGTCTGCTGGCTCTGCTCCTCTGACTCAAAAGCTTTCAGGAACTCAAGGAGCTCCATGGTATCCAGACGACCCAGTGGTGAACCCTCTACCATGTCCCTCAGTATGCCCTCCACATCAGATTTGGCAGCATCATCTGAAGTGTTGGCTGCTGATGATGGCCTGCAATACGAGAGGATTCTCAACAGACGCAGCACCCCGGGCTGCACTGGTGGATGGCTGTGCCTCATTCACCTCCTCCTCCCCCTCCTTCTCCTCCTCTCCCTCCACCTCCTTATCTGCTGTGTCCTCACCTGCAAAATGTCACCCAACAATATTCAGAGGCCTGCCTATCTTGCTGAACATGAATACGTGAATCCAAATGCATACAGACACAATTGGGTCAGCCACACATACATCACACATTGAAACAAGGCACTCTGAAATGAGTAAGGCACAGGTGACAGAAATGAAATGCACTTTGAATCTCTGAAGATCAGGAATTCAACGCTAGGCATCACATATACAAACTACGCCAAGAACACATAGGTCTTCCTGGCACCATCAGGTGACTACGAGTCTGACTTTAAAACCCTAAACACCGCTTACTCGCCTATCCAAACCTGAATGGCAGAGAACTGGCTCTGTCTAAATGGAGACAAAACTGAATTACTCCCAATTGGTTCATCTGAAACACTAAAGAAACGTGACAGCCAATACCATTTTTTCAACGTTGACAACACACAAATCACAGTTTCCCAGACCATGAAATCCCTGGGAGTTTACCTAGACTCCAACCTCTCTATGACGAGACAGGTAAATGTCATTGCCTCCTCAGCAGCCTCCCACTCTAAACTACTCAACGGAGCTAGCGTGAGGCATTCAGACAGCAAATGATACTATTGGCAACAGTAACAGCGCAGCACATTGAGAAAGTGTGATCAAGCAGCTCTTAGCCGAGCTCAGTAATGGTAAGACCGGAGCAAGGGAGGCGAGCAAATAGCTTCACACAAAACTCATGGAATTGGAGAGTGATCATCTCTCGAAGGGACACAGCCCTAGACGGCCCAAATAGGAGGAGAAAGGGCTCATGAGGCACTGAAAAAGGCCAAATAATGTGCTATCCACGATACTATTTATTAAAAAGGAGTAACCAATAAATCCTCTACTGACCCCCCTGGTTAAGCTTACAGGGGGGAAGAGAAGGACCCGGAGGCAGCCAATGCTTTTACAAAGCTATGGGAGGCCTATATGCAAAGGTTGTCAGTGCCAAGCCTCATGAACCCCTCCCCAGGGGAAAATAAGTTGGGCGAAGATGACCCAGGCTCGGAGGAGGAGCCAATGGGAGCCGATCTGCCTTCCCAAGAAGAGGAAGACAAAGCAGAGGAAGAGTGGGAGAAGCCTATTGGAAGCAAGAAAGCATGCAAGGAAAAACACTTAGACAGAGATCTAGAAGAGATGACGGATATGTTTGATCCAGAAAGCTTTATAAACCCCAGGTTCTCTGATTGGCAATTTACCCCCAGAGTAATGAAATACAGGACCCTAAGGTTGAGAAAAGCGCTTGACAAGCAGGTGAGGCAGTGCTTGAAGGCGGAATGCCCCCGACCAGATCTACCAGACAGTGTCAGACACGCCAGAATTGGATCCAAAAATGCTAGCATTTGTTTCTAAATCTAGCAAGTGTAAAGACTGGAGGGGGGTTTGTACTTCTGCTCTCTATATGGTAGAGGAGAGGCACAGAGGACCCCAGCCAAGATTCTCTATTGTTGGTAAACGTGGGCAAACAATCAAGGCCTAGCTTTGCAGGATGTGATGCAGGCTGGTTCTTAAGTACAGTGTAGTCCCCAAGCATCCACAAAGGAATGTCCGCACACTGTATTAGTTAAAACACAATCTTTATATAATTAATATTCAAGGTTATGTACAATATCACGATAACTGACTTTGTACTCATTTATCTTTAATGGCAAATATATACAGTTCTACATGGTACCACAATTACTATTCAATCTTTTTAAAGTGAATCAACTGTACAGTTAAATGTCACACAAATCAGTTCATATAGGAAAACAACAATAGATATAAGAGGAAAGCAGTTGGTTAGAACAATAGGCAGAATACTGGCCCTGCTACCTAGACACAGCTCTGTGTGAAGATCACCCCACCTGGGCAACCCGATGAATAAAGATATATCACAAGCCCAGTCCATATATTGTTCACAAGAGACTTTCCAATAGTTCAGCAACCCAAAAGTACCTGGTGTTGTAGCATTCCTCGTTGGGGAATCAATGGCCCTTCTTGAGTGCTCTCCCTTTAAAGCAGGAGTCAAGGGTCGGCGAACGTCTGACAGAGAACAGGATGAACTACGACGGTGAAATGGCAGCTTCTTTCCTAGCGGTGCTCATCGACGGGGAAGCGTAAACGTCCTGCAAGGAAGAGGTGTGCGGGGCACCTCAGTGTTAATAGTTCAGGACCGCAAAGAGTTTGAAGAACTGTGACCCAGCAAGGGCTTCAAGTTGTCGGCATCTCTGTGGTCTTTGGGTGGCGGGAAACCCACCGGCGGATGCTCCTGGGCGCGCTGACGGCCTGACCTTCTGCAGTGGGATAAGGCAAGCGGTGGTGCGGACGAGGTCATCCGTAAATCAAAAGTTCTTAGGCAACGGGAGCACAGCGGCTCCGGTCAGCGATGGCGGTCATCGACAATGGTGGACAACAGTCCGGGCGCTTCTCTTTGGGATTCCGCGACAGTCCCCGTCTCCGGTCGGCAGTCTGTCGTAGGACTGTCTACCAGGGAGCTTTGGCAAAGATCAGCTGGTGCACAATGGTCGCTCATAGCTCGGGAAGAGGACACCTTACCAGGTCCTCTCTGGGTCAGTCCTTGGAGACACAGCTACTTTCAGATTGATGAAGGAGAGCAACAGCAATTCGTCTCCTCCAGCAGGGCTTCAAGGTCAAGCTTCAGTTTCACTCCAGTTACTCTTCGTAGTTTGGACTTCAGCTTCTGAACACTTCTGAACACGAATTCTAGCAGTCAGAGGCCCCCAGATATACTAGTTGATCTCCCATTCATTCTGCTGGGTCACACTCAGGCTACCAATCAGTCAGAAAGGCATTCTTGCAGGCAGGCAGCCAATCAGGTGCATAGTGCATTCAGGTCATTCACTTCTCTCCAGACACTCACAACAAGTTATGTGTATTGGGACAAGTACCCAGCCATTCAACGCTTCCACACTGCATTCATACCAGTTTCGGGCATGTCTGTCTCAGTCATTGTGTCAAACACCACAAACCAGACATTCACAACAAGAAGTGCATATTGGTCACACACTCCATTCACCCCGGTCCCACCCACAGGGTGTACCCACAACATACAGTCACTGGGAAGACTCCAGCCAGTCTGCCTGGACCTCACTACAACACCATATATGGAACTTCCACCCACCAGCTAGTCGGGGGGAAGGGACAGAGTCAGGGCTTCCCAGGGCTTTGGGAAAGCAAGGTAACAGGCAATAGAACGCAAGAGGCCACAGGGGCCATCTTGTTTCCTATCAGGAATCAACTGATTCCAATGGCAGGTCATGGGTATCCCAAAATGGAGGATACTCAGAGCACTGGTCAAATTCAGCATGGAGCTGCCACCAGCCCATGCCCTGCTCTGTGGGCCACACAAAGGTGCCCACAAACATACACTAGGGACACAGGGTTGTACCCCCAACCATAGGTGCCATAAGAGTATCCCATGGGTCTGTACACCAAACCAAAAGAGAGAGCTGCACCACCAGGAGTCCCACATGAACTTCTGCGTGGAAAACACGACAGGACATATGATAAAAAGCAGTAAAGGACAAGGATACCGAGCCCCGGTCCCTCCGATGCATTTCCAGCGTCACAGCAAGGACACCCGCAAAGGAATAGACAGGTCGTGGAGGAGCTGTCAGGAGAAATTGCTGGACATATTCAAGCCTCTGGCACAAATAATGGATCTGGCCGAGAGAGCCAGAGATACCGAGGAAGAGATCGACATGGAAAACCTTAGCGAACTAGACACAGAGCGGAGGAGAGTGCTACTACTTAAGATAGACACCAAACTGAGCGATCTAGCTTCATAGGAAGCCGGAGAGGCGGTGGATGGCCTGCTCTTTGGGGAGAACTTTGGTAAAGAGATGGGCAGGTTCATGGGCACCTATGCATCTCTGGAGCCCAAGCATCATTACGCAAGATCTTTCCGGGCAGAGTCTTTCCTGGGAGTGGCCGCTATCGGTGTCGAGCAGCCGGTCACTTTCAAGGAGGCAGAAGGCCCCAGAATACACCAGCCCAATACTGGTAGAATAAGCAACAGGACCCCTTCTTTCCAGCCAATGGTCAATTCCCGAGAGGTTGCAGAGGAGCAGACCGTTGTCAGAGCTTTACCCCAGGTGAGAGCCCCAAACTATCCTCCAGTGGGAGGGAGAACACAACGGTTTTGGGCGAACTAGCGCATGCTTTCCAACCATGCTTGGGTTTTGCAAACCGTCAGAGGTCTGCAGCTAGAATTCATTCAAGAGCCCATACAAGAGAGTTGACCCAGGAGATACAGCTAACACAAGTAGAACAGGACAGGCTACACCATGTGCTCTGTTAACTAGAACTGAAAGGATCCATAGAAAGGTGCAAAATAGTGCCAAATATGTGAGATCAATGCTTCTATTCCACAGAAAATAGAAAGTTCGACCAGTCATAACTTTGAAAGAGTTGAACGACTGGATTGTATACCCCCACTTCAAGATGGAAGGGATACACCAGCTGAGGGACACCCTAACAGAGGGGGACTGATTAATAAGGATAGATCTAAAGGATGCATACCGTACAGTCCCAGTACAAGTGGAATTTAGGAGTTTCCTGGCTTTTTGCTGGAGCGGCCAATACTGGCAATTCAAAACGATGTCATTCGGGCTATTTTCAGTGCCTTTGGCTTTTACCAAGCTCATGAGACCAGAAGCATCAGCGATCCGAGAGAAAAGGATCCGGATGATCATATACCTAGACAACCTTCTGTTTCTAGCAAAGTATCGAGAGATGCTGTTATACCAGACCGCATGGGTTTGAGACCTCCTTTCATCACTAGGATTTCCAGTGAACCTAGAGAAATCAGACACAACGCCAGCGCAGAGATTAGACTTCCTGGGCTTCATCCTGGACACCAGGAAAACGATTCTGGAGCTGCCGGCCTGGAAAATAAAACATATCAAGAAAGAGATCAGGGACTGCTTGAGCAAGCAGACAATATCGATCAGAGTTCTAGCTAGGATAGTAGGGATGCTAGCAGCATCAATTCAAGCTATTTCCCTGATGACTAATAAATTCACAGAATCCTGTAGATCTTTGGTGATGATTCCGATAAATACAAAAGAACAAAAGAGGGGATTTCCTGGCTGCCTCTAATTATCCTCCGATTTCTTTGTAGGATGCGGACAGTAAGATGTGTGTAGGTTTCATTTTGGCTGCAATAGAGTCTTGGGCAAAGTCTAAAGGCATTATTCTAAAACAACAGTCTTGTTTTCGAAGGGGGCTTTCAACCTCCCTTAATGGACTGCTATTAAGCTGTCTAAGTGCGCATTCTAGGGGGAAAGGTGGATTGCCCCTATTTGGAGGCTGGATCGATCTTTCCCAGGCGTTCGACACAATCAATAGAAATTTGGTTGGAGGCTGGATCGATCTCTCCCAGGCGTTCGACACAATCAATAGAAATTTGGTTTGGAAAAAAGTGAAAGCCACGGAGGTCCTGCCGCACCTCTTGTCTGTTCTCATTGAACTCCATCATAATACTTTAATGCAAGTTAGGCTCTCGAGAGCTGGTGCACTGTTAAACCCAATTGAGATCAAAAGAGGGGCCCGGCAGGGGTGTCTGATCGCCCCTTTCCTATTCTTTTTATTGCAGATTTGAGTTTATGCTGCAAGATAGGGGCCTGGCGTCTCCTAAAATCAGAGATTTGAAAACCAGTTGGCTGGCCTATGCCGATGATGTGGTGGTCTTGGACCACACACGAGTGGGTCTTCAGCACCTACTATCGGCTTTAGCAGATTATGCCAAGTGTAATGACTTGAGAATTAATCCAGAAAAATCTAAAATCCTTCTATTTAAACATCCAAAAAGGATATTTAACTCATTCACCTGGGTGTTGGAAAAACGGATCATTGAATTAGTTAATGAGATCACCTACCTACGGGCTAGCATTGAATCTTTCCCGACTATGGGTCACATCGTTGAAACAATTGAACTGAAGGCACTTAATTTGGGAGCACAGATGAAGAAAATTCTTTATGAGTTCTGTAGGTTTTCAATCTTGCCTATGATTAAGTTCTACATAGGCAAAGTAGTTCCGGTCATTGTCTTTGGTTTGGATTCTAATCCCCTATCTTTTATTATAGACAGGGACAAAATAGAGGCCAAACTGCTAAAGAAACCAATGAACTTGCCTAACTGTGTTACTATTAGGTGTCTGAGATATGAACTGGGTCTAACCTTTTTGAAGGCAATCATGGAGTGGAAATTGGTCTCAATGCTGAGGTAAATTTTAGACTCTCCTGAATGTTAATAATATGAGGATGCAGCATTGATGAGGTAGAGAGGAGGTAATCCCTTCCTCAACAAATTGCAGGCAAAATGTCAAGAAATACTGCCTAATTTGGATTGGTCAGTAGAATTACTTCTGCAGAACTCTATGAAAGTCAAAATGTGTATCCAGCGAGCAGACTGGATTAGGACGATGGACAAAATGAGGCAGGCTAAACTCTCTGCTTCTCATAACCAAACTGCTATGTTTTTGCCGCATTTTAAATTGGTCATCTAGATCAACTTTCTTGAGATTCAGACTGAATCTACTTCCCACACGAGAAATGCTGTCAATAAGATACAGGGAGGAAGTTCCAAATAGCAGTTGTAATAAATGTGTGAATAAGGAAACTCAGTCTCTTCTCCATTTACTTTCTAAATGCCCAGGTACGTGCGCATTGAGAGTATCCAGATTTCAGAGATTTGTACATGATGTTAGGTGGTTGAACTCAGATATATTCTGGGAGCGATTATCATCTGGTGAGGAAACTTTTTTAACATTTAAAGTAGTTGAAGTTCTTAAAGAGCTAAACTTAGGGGGGGGGTGATCCCTAATGTGAACAACTATATACAATTATGATATGTGTAAATACATTTCTGGTTCATTAAGGGCAAGTGGGTTTAGATTTATATATTGTTTTTTTTATTCTCTCAGCTTGTTCTTATCTAGTGTATGATAATGTCAAGGAATTTTTTATCTCCTTGTTTTTTATGTCATTTAATTTTTCTTTTTTTTTCCTTTTGTTGTGTTGATTCAGCTGAAATGTTGTTGTACCAAACTGTTTTTTGTAAAAAGTGTAAAAAGCCATTAATTGTGAAAACATTTTTTTTATGATGCTGAATATATGGCTAATTCACTAAAAATAAAAAATAATAAAATTAAAAAAAATCTAATGTCTTTGCCTCTCAGATGCTAGGAAATGCATGTTGCACCACCTAAATGTCTCAACCTCTGTGCATGACAGGAAATGTATGTTGCACACCCTAAATGTATACGCCTCTGCACACTGGAGGAAATGCGTGTTGCACCCCCTGACTGTCTCTGCCTCTGCGTATATAAGGGAAGGCATGTCATATACAGCATTACGTGCATAGGTGCGTAAATTACATGCATTGGGCCCTTAGTCTGATTTTCACACTGCTGCGTTGTTCATGAACGGGAGACATCTGCTCCATCATGTTACTCCTGCCTTCTGCCATATCTTTCCTTCTCCGGCCATATTTTGCCTCCAAACCTCAACCTCTCCTGCTGCCTGGGTGTGTGTCACTGGCCCTTGGCAACTTGCACTGCCTTGGAGTGCCTGGTATTCCCCCCAGCCTGTTCGCCTGTAGATATTCTGTCAGGCTCTGTGACCACCTCATCTGCCATATTAGGACTTCCACACCTCAAAATCACCATCACAGACACACAACCCACAACGTCAGGGCCAAGCTTCACCCCACCAGCCTCAGGAGGACCATTTCCGGAATATCGACCAGCATCCCCAAGATGACACTGACAAGTGTCAACTTCACTGCTGCAGAGGTTGGCATTCTGGTTGAGCAGGTCCTGGCCCATTATGATGTCCTCTTCGATGTGCAGAAGTAGCTTGGGATGTGTTGGCATCAGCATATCTGGGTGATATCATGGCTGCCATCAAAGCATAGGGGTGGAAGTCCATACAGTGTAACACTGGTAAGGAGTGGTGGGACAACCTCAGGATCTGGAGCAAGGTGAAGGCAAAGGTGGCCCTCGAGGGAGGTGCTTCTGTTGGGGTGCACCCTTGACGCCACCCTCGGGTGTCACCCCTTCAACTCGGGGTCTTGGACAGGATAAACTAAATCGTCCATGCCTGGGTCCTTGACCTGCAGGTAATGATCCAAGCTGCTGATGAGTACTCAGAGGGTGGACATTCCCACAGAATGTGTGTATCCTGCATGGATATGGATGAATTGAGCATGTTGGTTCTTTTCACAGCATGCGTGTTGGACATGTCTTCACTGTCATGCAGCCTCATGATTAGAGTGTGAATATGTGATGGCACACAACTGTGAACTGGACCAGTGTAGGGATTAGCTCTGTCAGCTTGTGTGCATGCAATGTGAGATGCTGACAGAAATGCCTCAGGCAGTAACAGTTACCAGATTGAGATGTTACGGGCAAATGAGGTACATTCATGCACTCCTCCTCTATGGGTTGTTCAATTGTATAAGATGATTGCATCATCCACACTCAGCAGCTGAGACTGACACATGTGTATGGATGTGTGTCAATTGCAATTTAGTGCATTTGACTATCTGGAACGAAATTGTGACCTGTCAGGCCACTAAATGGGGCCATACATGGTATGTCATCATGGCATTTTTTTGGTGTTGGTCTTGGGAACAACTGCATTGCTGCTTGATCCTCAGCAACGGGTGCACTGTCAGGAGGCATCCATGTTGCAAGTTTTGGTTGGATGGTGATGTGCCTATGCTGCTACGGACACATGTGGCCATGTCTCCTTTCCATACCCTTGCATGTTGTATACACTGGGGTCACTGCTTCATTGGTATTGTGGTGTGAAATGAGTTGTTGCCATATGTATGCTGCACACATCAATGTGCAATGTTCACATGTGCATTTCGCATCATTGCGACTGGTCATTTTGATTTCACTTGTGGGAATGGATTCATGCTGATTTCATAGCATGGGCTTACATATGTGTGCCGAAGTTATTAGTTGACCCATGCTGACAGCATGCTACTAATACTTTTGAGGAGAGTACACATGCATTCATTTTCAGTAGTGATTGATTCCTATGTTCTTTGTTTCCTTTTCGACAGTTACTGTGGCTGGAGAAGAGGATGCAAGCTGTGCTGAGGAGCTGCAACCAAGGGACAAGGCTGCCAGACACAGGTGCATGTCCAGTTGTTTCCACCACTTCTGAGGGTGATGTGCCTGGGGAACATCCCATACATCCAGCAATGCTGCTGAGTAGGATTCCCAGGATTCTGCTGGACACATTACCAGGAGTTGGAAAAGATGGTGGTGATGTCACCACAAAGGGTCCCAAAACCATGGAGTCCTCATTGGAGATATTTGGGTTGATGGGGGAGGAGAAGGAGTAGGAGGAGGCCATTGCAGACCTGCCCACAGTGTCAGGTTGGGTCCTGGGGAGGATGTGCAGGCTGCACACCTGGCTCTGGGACATGAGGCTCTGCAGTCCACCATGGAGGGATCAGTACAAGCTTCAGTCCCAGGGTTATGTGCTGCAGCACTACCAACCTTCACTTGTGCCTCCACCCAGACAGGGGCTGCACTTCCAGCCGATGTGGCCATGGGGATGCAGTGCTGCCACTGCTGATGGGTGGCTTGAGGTTGCAAGCATGATGCTGTGTAGAGCATCACAGGTAAATGGGCTGCCTCTTGTCCCAACTGGCAGGAGCACTGCTTTGTGGTTGTCTCACTGGACAGGCCAATGCATTGGCCCCCTGCTCCTCCTCCTCATCTGGGCCCAGTCATCCTCAACTGAGGCCGCCTTGCCAGTTGCCACCCTGACCTCCTTTGTCCCTGTCCCACTATTGACTAGTCTAGATGTGCCTGTGCCCCTTCTGTGGGTGGAAGTCAGTTTCATGGCAGATGAGGTAGCCACTGAGTCTTCTCAGCAACCAACAGGGGAACAGGCTTTGGAGAAACATCAGGCACTTGAGGGCAGTGCAAGTTCTGTACTCTCCCAATGCAGACTGTCTTCAAGTCAGAAGGAGAACCTGTGCTGCAGACACATTGCCAGCCAGCAGATGTTGACAGTGAGGAGGCAAATCATGGCTGGCATTTAAGAAAGAGAAGGCAGGTTTGTGCACACCTGGTACAAGTGAGGCAAGGGACACAACAGCGCCTGCAGGAACTGGTGTTGGCCCAAGAGCAGTTTGTGAGGCACCAGGAGGAAGAGAGGCAGTGCGCAAATGATGCTTCAATAGCTAGGTCTAGGGCTGATGTTGAAGAGAGGCTGGTTTAGAAACAGGCTGCCATCCTGGGGGATTCTTGCAGGGGAGTGAATGAGATTGAGTGTGGGATGATGGAGTCCATGCAAGCCCTCCAGGAAACAATGGAGGCCTTCCTGCAGGAGGCGGATGCAGCGCGTGAATGCGCCTTGGCTGAGGCATTTTCAGAGAATGGCATGGACTAGCCTGCTGACTCCTGTATAAAGGTCACTAGTTGCAAGTTTCCTTTAGTGATATTTATTTTTTAAGCAACCATTTTTTGCATTCTTGTGCATAGTTTTGCATCGCTACAGTTTAATTTTGTTATTCAACACCGCTGTTTGCTTTCTCTTTGTCCGTGTGCAGCTTTTGTTTGTACATGCTTGTGCATGCTTCATGTGTGTCTGATGCTTAGTTTGATGCATTCATGGCCAAAGTACATATGTGGACAATGTTAGATATGGAGAGATGCCATTTTTGGAGTTGCACATGTTTGATGTCTTTGTCATTCACATCTGTTGCTTGGCTACATCCATGCTTTGCATAACATGCATGTTGGTCATTTTTGTACCTGAGTGCATGGGTGTTTCTAAAATGATTGCTGTGGTTGGCATGGCACTTCATCTGTACATGTGTTCATGGGTTTTGTGTCATGTTGGGGGTTGTTTGAGGTAGGCATGGTGGCATTACTTTCATTGACTTGCCCATATGGCCTAGAGGACATGTGTTTCACAAGTAGGGAAGGGAGCATTTCAAGTGTTATGGTGGAAAGGAAAGGTTGGCTGATGCGATTTATGGTGTAGGGCCGTTGCATGCTTGCTGTCGGTGTATCAGTGTTCAGTGAGTATATTTTGATTTGTGTGTCTAATGGTGACAATTGTGAGAAACCTGAAGGTGTCTCACGCGCTAGTCCCTGGAGATCTGACATTCAGGTGGCCAGGACACAGCCATTTATATTGGATCCAGTTCCTGGGGCTGGACCATTGGGGGAGGATGGCCTGGGCAGGGGGTCTTTGCAGAGTGGAAGTGGTACACAGAGGGTTGAGGTGTGCACCATGTAGGATATTTAGAAGCTTTACACCCTCCCCACCTTTTCCCACAGTACACTTTCTT
Organism: Ambystoma mexicanum; assembly: GCF_040938575.1. Classification (NCBI taxonomy): domain Eukaryota; kingdom Metazoa; phylum Chordata; class Amphibia; order Caudata; family Ambystomatidae; genus Ambystoma; species Ambystoma mexicanum. The sequence continues at coordinate 928,792,130 of NC_090929.1, read as the reverse complement.
ACATGGAAACAGACAAGGCACTAACACCAGAACCGTTTACCTGACATGTCCCAACACATGGGTCAGGCAGAGTCATGCAATTAACAATAATCACGCACACCAGATGGCCCTTTACCTTCCCCACAGGGATAAAAGGCGGAGCACAAAAGCACACTTTGAGCAAGGCTGAACGCATCAGGAGACAGCTACACCAAACCGGCAGTTCAAACAGAGAAGAAAGGCAGCAAGACCTGGAAGGACGACAAATGGGGGATTACCCTTGCCCTTTTCGACTCAGACCCGGGAAACCTCGAAAAGGGAAATTGCAAGACTGTGAGTTGCAGATGGCGTGCAGAACAACAGATGTCAACAGCACACAGGGGCCTCCCGCACTGATAACACAGCCAGAGAGGCAAGCTGGCTACCATGGTACTATTCTTGACTCCAGAGATCAGAGAAGCCAATGGGTTCAGCAGAGCCGGTGAGTCGGAGGAAGCTGATACAAAACTGAACTGTGTTTAGCCCAAGGTTGTAAGTAGCTCCATTTTGAAATCAAGAAATCAGAAACAGAAAATAACGTTGTATCTGTGTGTTTGAACTTTAAAGAAAGCCCAGTTGAGGTCCTGTTGCAGAGGTGTCTGGCGCCACGTGGGCACTCATTCAAAATACTCTGCCGGGGACCTGTTTCTCCTTATTAAACATGGATTTACAGGCACTATTCAATCTCCTACAGTTCATTGCCGAAACCTACAACCTCAAGTTAATATATCAACAACAAATATCATGGTTTTTATATTAGGCAAGAGCATGGCCTCAAAAAAAATATCATTGTTCTCTGCAGAGGTCCTCAGTAGAGTGTGCCACATAATATAACTGCCAATTGGGGTTTGAAAATGCTTCACCCTCACGCCATATACTATAATTAGAATGAGAGCATGTGCTCTCTAATAAAGAGTAAGAAGTTGTTGGTTTTGTGGGTGCCAACATGTTTTTCAACCGTCAGGGGTCATTTTCAAGGCAATGTTCAGAGGGTATGGATGGACAGTTGGTTCTTGGCTGTGGTTCACTGTCCTTGGCGGTCTGGAGGACAAGCCGAGGTGGTGCCCTCAATATTTAGTCATATAAAAAGAACCTTAAATGTGCTGCCATAGTTAAGCTAGTTACAAAATGGAATACATTTCTAGAACTGAATCCGTCTAACTTCTTCAGAAACAGATGTAAACGGCAGATAAGGCAATACCTGATTGAATTAGAAAGTTAAGTAGAAATGTGTTAACTTGGCATCAAAAGCTACACATACGTACAAGGTTTATTACATCCACCAAGTCTGGTCTTTATTTAAAGGAATTCCCCAACTCTTTTTTTACATACGTACTACTTGAGAATTACATTTAGGTTAGAAGACACTTTAGATTCCCTTGGCTCTAGACTGGCAATGGCTAAAAAATATTCTGTCTGCAGACTGTGATTCTAGAGAAATTGAGTCTGCAAAACACTGTTTGTGCTCTTATATGGTTTCAACCAAGCTTAAATGCAGGTCTCTGTTGTCAGCAGGGGCAGGCTCCTATATGCAACAAACTCCTTATAAATGATGGCAGCAAAACAAGGAAGGTTATAATATCACCATAATATACCATCTACCCAGATTATGGATTTTTTTAAAAAAAAATAATATAGCTGTTTGACACTTCTGCCAGAACAGTTTAAAACTGCTGGGTATTTCCTGCTCTGCTCTGGAGCATTCATGGTTGGAAAGTTTATACAGCATTATCCAAATATGTTCTAGGTGATCATTTTAGATATCTAATAGTACTGTATGAATTATTCGGTCGAGAAAATTGTTGATTTATTTTGTGGTGGTTTTAAGTTCATAAAAAGCCGTTTGTTTGGGTGTATTATATTAATAAATAAACAGAAGAGAATCTCGCTATTAGAAGTCCACAAAGGCATCCACTTTCATTCATAACAACCTCCATATAAACATGCACTGTGACTCACACTGAGTTAAAGAACTAACTATATTAACAACTAATATGTAACTTTACAAAGGCAATCCTCTTTTAATGTGACAGACAGCATTTTTCAGTTTTGAATTTAGTTTGCTATAGCATTTTAATTTGTATTTGATATATAGAAGGAACATAGAACATACGTGTATTAACACCTGTGTCGCTACTCTCACATTGCACCCGCTTTGCATGCCCATGTCTTTCTACCTTCCCATATTGTACCCTGAAATAAGTTGGATGATTTAAGGGAATGGGTAGAGGTTACATTTGATTTACCTTTTGAGATGCAACTTCTGATTTTGGGAAAACCAGGAGGGAACCAGTTGACCAGACATCATCCTGTCAGCAACCCCCAATTCTGTTGGCCTTTTTGGAATTAGTCACTGAATATTGGATGGTCATCCCTCTAGGGACTGTTCTGCCTTCCTTATTCTCAATGGACAGGGCTCAGGGACTGGTCTTCCATCTGCTAAAAGCCAGCTATCTAGCTCTGCAATCTTATAGTTGGTTAACTCCTGTCTCTTCCTCAACCAATATTCCATAATCCAGACATCTCTTCTTCCCTCTTCACATGCGCAAGTTATTCCTACAAGCTTTGATCCCACTCCTATTCTTGCATAGAGGTGTGACGGAGCTTGGAAGTGGAGCTTTTGTTCCAACAGTTGCTGCTCCTGTGTCCAGATACCGATGACTGCCGTCCCGCGGACCACATATCCTGGTGTGGGCTTAGGGAGCGCATGCTGGGCTGGGACTCTGCCCCATTCACTCTTTGCCCTGCAGCCGTTGATCCCCTGCCCCTCCAATCCCCTTACCGGAGGTTGCAGGTCTTGTCATACGATGCTGGCAGTTCTACACAGGGGCCGTGGGTCCGCTCTCCTTCTTCGGCAGAATTGAGGAAAGTGTTGGGGACAAGGTTCGCTGTCAGAGTGGGCTGCAACACTACTCCTCCATTTTAAGTCAGCCATGCTGCAATGCGTGGGGACTCTTTGCAAGTTCCATTTGCCCTGTTTAAGGCTGTGGTTTGTTTTCTTAGTTTACCCAAAGGAGTTGGAGTCCATCAACACCAGAACCATGAGGTCTGACGTTCTCAAAGTTATTTTTGATTGTGTTTAAAGCCCTTCTCTGAAGCCTGAAGAAGGAGACATAGGCTCAGGCAGCCATCCTGTCTGAGCCCCCTGGTGGTCTGGTATCTCGTTTTAACTTGATTGCAAGTAAGAACCAGAAATCCCTAAGAAGCACCACAGCTGATACATCGTATTTAACTTGCTCTTGCCAGGAATGCCTTTGTCATTTTATTCACACTAGGCCTCATCTTTATTATCTATAAAACATTCTACAGAACGACCAGTTCAAGCACATAGTAAGTTGAAGCTTTTGGAATAAGCTACAGTGTGAACTGGAAAGTAAGGACCAGGTCACAAATAGAAAGATACTTATGTCATGGTGCACCACCATAAAAATTGCAACGGAAGGGACAGGCTTCCAAAGAGATGGTTTCAGGACAAGTCACATATGTCAGGCTAACCAAGAGAGACACACAGGGAAAGGGTAGGATGCCCAGCAGAGGCGCAGCAAGAAGGGGTGCATAATATGGGTACAGAGCAAGCACACAAAGGGCAGTAGCAGGTCACACGTATAGACAGGAAAGGGTACCTAGAAGGTGCATTCAAGACAGTGGCAGGGCAGACAGGTAAATGCCAGAACGTTGTGAACACTGGAGTAAGAAAACTCAATGTATTAGAGGCAGGTGTAGGCTATTGGCATCCCTCACACTCCCTCATTATATTACATTTACTTCAGGTTTACAAAAGCCACCAACTAGGGTTCAAAGGAGAGAGGGCATTTCAGATTTCAGCCCACTATATCACTGGTAGGAGTGCTAGAACCTTGCTCACAGCAACCTTAGATGTGCCTGCAGGGGGGATAGTTGCTTGGTAGATTAGAAACTGAAGCAAGGAGAGGCAAAACAAGCACCAGATTGGATACACAGCCCATGGCCCAGCTCACAGCATAGTCTCTCAACCTCGACCAATTTCTTTTGTAGTGGAAAGCATGAAACAGCAACAGCAGCAGTCTCTGTTCATTCAATTCATTCAGCATGGTAGCGTAAATGAAAACCTTTGAAAAATAAAGCACATCACATTGACCCTAGCTTCATAGAATGATCTTGATGAGCTAGCTACCAGACCTGCTGTGGCCTGCACTGCCTCTGTGACCAGGGGTTCTAGAGGAAGAACAGGGGTTAGCAGTGCAATTGCAGAGGTACACCTCATACTATTGGATTCCCCTAAATAGCTTCCCCGGTGGCTTAGTGCTGCTGTTTGTTTGTCAATCCGGGCACCATTCACTGTGTCTCCAAGCCCACTAAAATGCTGTTAATGATGTTAATGGTTGCTTTATTTGGCTCATCCGCATTAAATAATGAATGGACCATGCTTTCCTATTTCTTCAGTTGTCCCTGCTATTGTGGATATAAGAGCTATCCATGTACAAGCATGGTTTCCCTGTTCTGTCCCTGAATGTGGTTCATGGTATTTTTCCATGGTTTGCCCATGAATCATGGTCTTGACGTCCATTCACTCTGTCCATGTAAAGTGTAAGTACGAACAGACCACGGCTCTCCATTTTCATAAGGCTCAGGCTTTGTTGTAAAAAATGCAATTCAATCATAGTCTGTCCGTGATCGATGGACATAGATATTTGATTTCACTCATCTAATTTTCTCCTGGAAAAAAACTTGCATTTCTGTTAACAATACAATTCCACTGGCTGCTCTTCAGACCCCAAAGAACAAGATGCGTATATTGCATGCAAACTTGGGAACATTAGTGACATGTGACCTGTGGTAGCATTATAGAGAACTGTACATGCTTTTCTTTTAGGCTTCCTCAATTTCCATACCCACAATTCTATGTACAATTACAACGAGTTATGTTTTCATTCCCTCAATAATGCTTGCAATCATGTAACAGTTAGTGAACACGTATTTACATCTAACAATGTTGAGATGTTTACACTTTACATGTAATTAAAGTCATCCTAATATAGTTAGGGTCCTTTAGATGTGTTGACCTGTTCTAAGCCAGTTATTCAACAGGAAAAACTCATATATTGTTAAAAGTCTATTGTCTATGTTTTGGCATAATGCCTGCTTTTTAACTTATTGTTAGCTTGAAGGATATATGATTGTACTTCTGGGGGCTTGGGGGCTTGTGGGTGGGGGGTGGTTAATGTTTTAGTAGGGACAGTTGTTTCAGCCACAAACATAATGTATGCAACATTCATGATTCATGATGTTTTCGGGCATATATTGCTAGTCACTGACATACACAGTTTAAAACAACACATTATCTACAATCAACAGGATACATGAAAAATGAATGAACATGGCAAGTAATCTAAATGTGCATGTCTATCCAGGTTTATTCATGGTTATACAAACTCTTCAGGATGATGGATAACCACATGATGTCCACATTGCCATGGGCAACATTTGACCATCAATACATGTGATAAATCCCTGAGACAATCACCATTTACTAAGGTGATAAAAACACACATGTCCATCCATTGGAAGTCTGTGTTTGACCATGGTAAAACTATGGACAGCTGCAGTTTGCCCATGGACTTACAAATATAGCCTTGAACTTTATGAGACACTATTTTGTTGATACTACAACTAGAGTTTGATTTAATCTCACAGCTGAAAGTTATTTTATGAAATGAGTGGTTATCTGCTCTAGCTAGTTTTCTGCCACTCGTGTCGCTAGCTATTATATATTTGTGCATATGTATGTTTACATGATGTAAAAAAACTTCTTCCTACTCCTGAATCACATATTCATAGCTGAGTGGGAGGGTTGTTGCTATCATCATTTCATCCGTGATGTATTTTCTCTGCACAAACATAAAGCCGAATGGGGAGTCTAATTGAGACGTTCAGCAAATGTTCTTTTGAGCTATTTCAAAATTATATTCTCACAAAGAGCTATGGCACTGGTTTTACGAAAAGAGATTACAAGCAAATAATGCTCTCAAAGCAACAGGGCAGTAACTACAGCTTTCTGCTAATTTTGATGTTTTAAGGCTCTGATTTCAGCAAATAATTCATGGCTGTGTTGGATTGCCGCAGCCAATAAGGCACTTAGGTTAGCAAGTGAATGTGCATTATTATTTATAATGAGCAACATAGGTTTATGGTTCAAATATTTCTTGTATGTGCACACATAAACAACTCTATCAACAACTGCGTATTTGAATGGCAAAAGAACATGCAAAGCATCCTGTGGAGGCATTGTTAAGGTTTTATAGAGTGGAGAACCTTTAGAACAATCATCTGCAACTGTGAAAGGAGAGGCAGTTGGAGGAATACCAGATATTATAGTTGATAGGATTGGAAATACCGCATTGATGGCTTCCAAATCCTCAATGAATGTGTATGTCTATCGCCCTGGTCTCTTGAGTGGAAGTATTGTGGTATAACACAAGCTACATGTGGGAACTATAATAACTCGTTTAGCAGTCACTCTCTAACCTGTGCTATCCCTTCTTCAGTTTCTGGGTGCAATGAGTATTGTGGAATACTATCTCATCTTTTTTAGGTATCTTCTTTTATCTATATTGGCTCATCATTTCTAAAACATCCTATTTCATTGTCATGAGTTGAGTAATGAGTATCAAGGACTGTGCTCAGTAACCCTTTTAAGTCGGGGCCCCAAAATGTGCCTTCACGTTTGGCAGGCTCAGTGTGTGCAATCTGCAACCAACACTGCATAAGTGTTCCTACTCGAGTTATCCAAAAAGACGTGCCTGGTGTGCAGTCAATTGAGCAATGAACTTTATTAAGCCAATCCGTACCTATCAGGTTCACTGGAGCTGAACGGCTTAACAAATAGTCATCAGTGCATCAGTGATGGGTCACAGGGTGATGAGCAACCGTTCTGGAACATGGTGTGGTGCTGGGTTAATCGAGATGCACACTGCAGTGACAGGCTTACAGGATATGAAAACATTTGGAAAGCAGTCAGAGCAAACTGTTGGCCTACAAACTCCTCTGGAAAATAAACATGAAATACTCTGTCCACTAAATTCTCACTGCACAAGTGATCAGTCTTGGTCTTCAGGGATCCAGAGGTCTTCTCTGAGGAAACCTCCGTTTTATTCTCTATCTCACTGTGAAGATGTTAGTTTACTTTGTGTAAACCTGAATGTGTTTGGGTTAGGCAATGTTTCCTATTCCAGGAGTGGTGGCAGATTATTTTGGTGTGATCTATAAGGAGATGATTTCTACAAGTGGCCCACTCTAATACAACAATTACAAACCATTGGATCTGAGAGGTCTCCAGTATGCTCTAGGTGTCTTTCTCATTGGGCATATTTTCCTCTGCCCCATCATTTCCTTGGTAAGCTTCCTTTAAAAACTCCTCTTCCCAAAGGGTTACCATAACCCTGGAGAATCGATAACAGCAATGAATCAAAACTTGTATTCTATGTTGTTTTTCTTTCCTTCTTGGCAAATTACAAAATAGTTCAACATGGTCGCAAGTTCCTACAGCATTTTAATTTGCTACCAGGAGCATATCATTTTCAACCTAGCCTGCAGTTTGGATTGGAGTGTGATGACAAATGCATTGGCTACAGCTGCTTGAGCTGTATTCTTGGGGTTAACTATGCCTGAGTGTTGGGTAGTTATTATCTTCAAACAATGTTTAGAGTTGTTGGCCCTAATTCATCGCACAGGGGCATCATTCTGGTATAGTGGTCTGTAATATGTTTAAATCCTGTTTTAACTCACATCCTGTCCTCTGACCAATTAATATTCATTGAATCCGTTGTTCAAGACTTTGCATGGCCTGAGTTTGACATAATGACTCCTGTGAGCTGGCTCAGGTCTGGTCATGATGAGTTGTAACATTGAATAACTGTTTGTTGCTCCTCAACAAACCTTTGCAGTTCCACTGTAGTGTTTGTGAATTCTTTAACTAGTACCTTAGGTATCCGGAAATCCACATGACATGTACAGTCAGTACGTGATTCTACATTTGGGTTCTCCTCTCAGTGGTGCTTGGATTGTTGAAGGTTTATTTTCCATAATTGGTACTCTTGTTAGAGAATGTAATGAAATGTAGGTGGTCTTGCATAGTGCCCACCTGCCACTATCAGTGTCCTTGCTGCGCTTGGCTCTGTAAGAAATAAGCAGCGTAGGGTTCATAAGTGTGACAGAGGGGAAGACAGATGCAACACCTGTGGTGTTTATGTGTGCAGGTTGGAAGTATCCAGTTCCATAATACCAATCTGTGTTCTCTCGGTTTGGCATAGAAATTGGGGAGTGTGCTATCCATGGGTAAGAGCCCAAGATCTGATCGTCTACAGCATTCTGGGTCTGGCAAGCCACTGATGTGGGAGAGTGTGACAGGGCTAAAGAGGAGAGAGTAGTTGTAGTTGTGACTCAGTTAGTGTTGATGTGCTAATGGCTAGGCCTGTGGTGTCCTCTGTGGGGTTTAGTGTAGTTTTAAGTGGTAGGATATTTTAGAAAGGAGTTGGTTAGTCAGAGGAAAGCAGCAGTAGGCCTTATAATGTAAATCAAGTTGCAACCATGCATTACTACGCTACCTAGAGAAGCAGTGCACAGAAGCAATAAGGGTATTTCTGAAAACCTGGGGATAGCCAACTCCCCATAGTCTGGTATGACAGCATATGCTGATGGTACCCTTCCTCCTGCATGTGTGGCCCTACAGGCTGCTGCTGCTGAGCAGTTGCTCATTGATCAGACATCGGCTGCTGGGCATTTGCTGCCTGAGCATGCTGTGAACCCCCAGCCTAAGAGAGAATGGCTGTTGCTGCAACAGTTGAGAATATGATGTTTGCGCCATCTGCCCATGCATTTTGGAGGACAGGTGTTTCTACACTTGTGAACATTTTTATTATCTCCTCTGCTGTCTCCTTATACTGTTTTTCTTGTATTATTTTCTTAATTTATTGTTTGTGGTTTACGAATAAACCTTTACAACTCAACACATCCATATATACATATGTTTATAAGAGTAGTTTCATATAAAAATACGAATAAAAGTCATCTTAGTAACGCCATATAAAAATGAAAATTTCATATAAAAAATTCATGTAAAAGACATCTAAGTAATTTTCACAACTCATTTCACAATTTTAGAAAAATGAAAACTCAATATAGCATTTTTTTATATTTTACGACATATCCTAAACACAATCATTTTACAATCTGGGTCTAAAGAGATGTAGTAAGCATAGCAGCAGTAACATATAGCTCCTTGATTTTGATAAACCAATATTCCATAAATGTGTCTATACAACATATAATCTTTACTATAATCAACAAAGGAAGCCTATACAACTGAAAGAAGTCAGATAGTGCTTTGGCCCGTGAGATGGTAGCTCGCAATCTACGATTAAACCCATTCACCTTACAATATTACACACATGGTCATAATCCCATAGCATATAAACAATATAAGGTCCAGTTGATCAGAGCAAATAAAGCACTCTGGTAGGGTGCAATCAATAGGCACATCACTGCAACTGTCAGCTCATACACCAGTATGTAGCAAGATGTCATTGATCAATTCGAACTTGTCATTGATGAAAGTTAGTGTGATGCTGGAAATGCATCGGAGGGACAGGGTCTCCGTATCCTTATCCTTTACTGCTTTTTATTGTGTGTTCTGTCATGTTTTCCGCGCAGGAGTTCAGGTGGGACTCCTGGCGGTGCAGCTCTCTCTCTTGGTTTGGTGAACAGACCAATGGGATACCCTTATGGCACCCATGGGTAGGGGTGTAACCCTGTGTGTGTCCCACAGAGCAGGCTACGGGCTGCTGGCAGCTACGTGCTGAATTGACGGTGTGTCCTGAGCGTCCTCCATTTTGGGACACCCAGGCCCTGTCATTAGAATCGGCAGATTCCTGATGGAGACAAAATGGCCCCCATGGCCTCTTGCCTTCCATTGCCTGTTACCTTGATCTTCCCGAAGTCCCGGGAAGCCCTGACTCTGTCCCTTCCCCCTGACTGGCTGTTGGGTGGAAGTTCCATATATGGTAGTATGGGGAAGTGCCAACCAGACTGGCTGGAGCCTTCTCAATGACCGTATGTCATGAATGGATTGTGTGACGAAAACGCATTCTATGTTGTGGGTGTCTAGTATCTGGTGGTTGACACAATGACTGAGACAGCCCTGCCCGAAACCGGTATGAATGCAGTGTGGAGTGTTGAATGGCTCGCTACTTGTCCCAATACACATAACTTGTTGCGAGTGTCTGGAGAGAAGTGAATGGCCTGAATGCACTGTGTGCCTGATTGGCTGCCTGCCTGCCTGAATGCCCTTAGTCGTGATTGGATGCTTGAGTGTGACCCAGCGGAATGAATGGGAGATCAACAGTATATCTGGGGGCCTCTCAATGCTAGGAGTCGTGTTCAGAAGCTGAAGTCCACTACGACGAGTAACTGGAGTGAAGCTTGACCTTGAAGCCCTGCTGGACAAGAAGAATTGCTGTTGCTCTCCTTCACAATCTGAAAGCTGCTGTGCCTCCAAGGACTGACCCAGAGAGGACCTGGTAAGGCGCCCTCTTCCTGAGCTACGAGGGACCATTGTGCATCAGCAGATCTTTGCCAAAGCTCCCTGGTAGACAGACCATTCGAAAGGCTGCTGACCCGATACGGAGACTGCTGCAAAATCCCAAAGAGAAGCGCCCGGACTGTTGTCCGACACTGTCGATGACTGCCGTCGCCGACCGGAGCCGCCGTGCTCCCATTTGCCTAAGAACTTCATTGATCTAAGGACGCTCTCGTCTGCATCGTCACCCCTGTATCCTGCTGAAGAAGACCTGACCGTCGACGCGCCGAGGAGCATCCACCGGTGGGTTTTCCGCCACCCAAAGACCACAGAGACGCCGATGACTCAACGCCCTTGCTGGGCCTCAGTTCTTCAAACTCTTTGCGGTCCAGAACTTTCGACACCGGGGTGCCCCACACGTCTCTTCCTTGCAGGACGTTTACGATTCCCCGTCAACGAGCACCGCTAGGAACGACGCGGCCACTTCACCGTCGTAGCTCGACCTGTTCTCCGTCGGATGTCGATTCCCCGACAAGGAACGCTACAACACCAAGGTACTTTGGGGTTGCAGAACTATTGGAAAGTCTAGTGTGAACAATATATGGACTGGGCTTGTATCTTTCGTCTACAGGTTGCCCAGGTGGGGAGATCTTCGCACAGAACTTTGTCTAGGTATCGGGGCCAGTATTCTGCCAATTGTTCATCCATCTTGCTTTCCTTTCTCTCTACTGTTGGTTTCCTCTTTATTTTGATCTGTGTGTCATTCTGACCGTATGCACTTTAATGAGATCTGATAACGTTAGTGGTACCACTTTAGAACTGTATATATTTACCATTGTTGATTTTCGGAGTACAAAGTGAGTTATCTTGATATTGTATATACCTTTGAATATTAATTATATAAAGACTGTGTGTTAACCGATACAGTGTGTGGACATTCCTTTGTGGTTGCTTGGGGACTACACTGTACTTAAGAACCAGCCTGCATCACCTCCTGAGAAGCTAGGCCTTGATTGCTCGACCACGCACCAATAATAGAGAATTTTGGCTTGGGTCCTCTGTGCCTCTCCTCTACCATATAGAGAGTGGATGTACAGACACCCCCCACCGGTGTCTTTACATTGGTGGCAGCGGTGGGATGCTTATGGTTTTAAGAATCAGTGTATAACCGTGCCACTTATGAAGGATATCTGCACTTTGTTAAATTAAGGTTTAGTTGTGTACAAGATAACTGCATTACAAGCAATGGAATCTATTGCCAATGATAAATTGACTTGGATGAGCTTAGAGGCTCTCCAGAGTGCTTGTGAACCGAGGGAGTTAGACTTTGTGGATAAGTCTAGGGTTGAGCTGATAGCCTCCCTGGTGGACTACCAGACTGATTGTGAAGCTCTTGAAGGGGGGTATGCAACCAATGAGGACTCTACCCCGAGGGTTGTCGCCGAATCTGATTCTGGGAATGCCACCATTCCGGCTGCTTCTGTTCCGAACCCCAGCAATTCCTTAGAACTTGAGTTATTGAGGATGAAATTGGCCTTTGAATATCGCAAGTTGGAAATAGATGCTGAGCTTAAGAAAGAGGAGTTGGCACAACAAGTGGAGCTCAATTATCGAGATCTTGAACTCAAAAATAGGGATCTTGAACTCAAAGACAAGGACACTGAATGTCAGTGAATCCAGTTAGAGAAAGCTTGAGTGGAGACTTCAGCGAAACCAGTTGAGAGTGTCAGGTCCCCAGCAAGTTTATGAAGGATTTGGTTGGTGTGTATGCGGAGGGTTCTGAAATCCTACAATGGATTGAAGCGTTTGAAATGGCTTGTGTAATTCATGATGTTGACAAGAGAGATTGGGCTAAGTGTTTGTTAAGCAGAGTGCCTCAAACTGGATATGACTGTTTTCTGAAACTGAGTGTGGAAGAAAGAGGTCAGTATGAGTGCATGAAGTCTGCTTTAATAGCCAAGTTTGGCAAAACGCCTACCCAATACTTTAAACGGTTCAGGGATTTTAAGAAACAAGAGAATGTGTCTTGGATTGACTGTGTGAGTGCTGCGCACACGAAAATGATGGGGTGGATTGATGGTTACAAAGTGAAAACATTTGCTGAATTGTCCCACCTCTTGTTTTTTGAGCATTTTTCGGAAGCCTGTTCACCGGAGTTACGTCAGTATGTTGCTGACCAGAACATTTTGGACCCCTTTAAGCTGGCTAGGTTGGCTGACAAGTGGGTCTCCCATTGGGTGTCCCCTAAGGACTCCAGTGGGAAGGACAAGGCCAAAGAAAAGGGGGCCTCTCAGAAAGCTGAGGAGTCCCAAAAGCAGTCACAGTCAGCTAAATCAAAACCTTCCTCTCCGAAGACCCAAAAACCTAGTTGAGATAAGCCTGTTGTGGTTAGGAGTAAGAGTAGTGGTCTACCTGCTGCAAAGCAGGGTCCCAGTGGTCTCAGTACCGTACCCCGCACTCCTGGCACATGTTGGGATTGTGGGGCTCTGGATCACTGAAGGGGTGACCCCAAGTGTAAAGGTAAGGCACTTGGAGTCCGGGCTGTCAGCCTGACCTATCCCTACTCCGTACCTGATGTGGAGGCCACTGTCCTCCCCTCCTCTACTGGGATCACCTTCGGTGCTCCCGTAGAGATTTCCTTAGTGTCCCTTGGGGCCTGGGACCAGTACGCAGAAGTACTGGCGAGTATCCCACAGAACACTCGTAGGTTTTTGAGAAGTGTCCTCATGAATGGCCAGCCTTCTACTGGTTGAGAGACACTAGGGCTAGCATGACAGTGGTGGACAGGACCCTGCTCAAGCCAGCGGACTATGTAGGTGCTCCTCTGCGAACCACCAGGTTAGCTGGTAGGCCTCCCACATAATCGCCTGTAGCCTTAGTCAACATTACGATTGAAGACAAGACAGCGAAGCTTCCGGTCCTGGTTCAGGACAACGTGCATTTTGTTGGGAAACAATTTGGTCAAGTTGGGGATGATCATGGATGGTCTTACCATGGCTGCTGTGGCGGCCACCCGATCGCAGGTCACACAGGATCCAACTGAGAGCCCGGTAACCTCGCCGACGGGGAAACCCAAGGCGCGAAGGAAACAGAAAAGTAAGAAGGCCACCTCTGTGGAGGGAGACCCTGCTCTTCCTGCTGTTCCGACAGCACCCATTGGGATCCATGCTCCGGACGGGCTGGGTCCAGTGGTGAATCCTGTCTCAACTCCTGTCGGAGAAGAGCCAGAAGACTTTCCTGTGGAAGTGGCTCTCAACCCAGAGGATCATCCCGACCTTCAATGCTTGTTAGCTGAAGGGGGACCCTCCCAGGCAGACTTCTGTATGGGACAGAGAGAGTGCCACTCTCTCGAGGGTCTGAGGAAACAGGCCCTGTCCCAGGCACAAGGAGAAGTGCCTAGGACATTTCGGATTTATTGGGAGGGTGAGCTCCTTGTTAGTGAGCCCACTAAGCCTGAACCTGGTGCCCTCAAGAGGTTGGTGGTACCCCAGGTTTACAGGCCCTTCCTGCTGCAGTTGGCACATGAGGTGCCCTTGGCTGGTCATCTTGGTACCAAGAAGACTAAGCAGAGGCTCTCTGCCCATTTCTACTGGCCCCGAATGGGAGTAGAAGTGGAGTCCCACTGCCAGACCTGCCCAACTTGTCAGTTGTCTGGCAAGGCTGGAGGCAGTGCCATTGTCCCACTGCAACCATTGCCAGTGGTTCGCAAACTGTTTGAGAGGGTGGGCATCGACATTGTCGGTCCCCTTGACCCTCCCACTTCAGGTGGACATTGGTTCACCCTGGTCTTGGTCGATCATGCCGCCAGGTACCCTGAGGCTATAACCCTTAGCACTATTACTGCCAAGGTGGTTGCCAGGGCTCTGCTGGGTATTTTCACCCGTGTTGGATTCCCTAAGGTGGTTGTCTCTGATAGAGGGTCCAACTTCATGGTGAGCTACATGAAAACAATGTGGGAAGAGTGTGCGGTAACCTATAAGTTCTCCACCTCTTACCATCCCCAGACCAATGGTCTGGTTCAGAGGTTGAATACAACTCTCAAAGGCATGCTAGGCGCTTTGGAAGAGCCCCTAAGGAAGAAGTGGGATCTTCTCCTGTCCTGCCTGCTGTTTGCTTACAGAGAGGTACCTCAAGAGGGTGTTGGTTTCAGCCCCTTTGAGTTACTCTTTGGACATCCCGTGTGGGGACCCCTTGCCTTAATCAGAGAAGGTTTGGAAGCCACCCCTCCAGGTCCCGCCAAGCAAGTGGGGGACTATGCATTAGGCCTCAGACAGACGATGACACAGATGATGGGTCAGGCAACAGCGAATCTTAAGGCCAGCCAGGAATGGAATAAGTACTGGCATGACCTTAAAGCATCGCAAGTGGATTGGACTCCGGGACAGGAGGTCCTCGTGATGAAGCCTACCAAACCTCGGGCTTTGGCAGATAAGTGGATCGACCCTTCAGGACAATCTCCAAGATGGGCGATGTCAATTATCTGGTTGAGATGGGAGCCTCGGGGGTAGCCCCTCAGGTATTCCATGTTAATAGGCTCAAGCCTTTCCACAGGCAAGCCGGTGTCTCATGTCTCTTGCTAGCTTCAGAGCAAGAAGAGGATGAGAGTGAGCCCCTTCCTGATTTGCTGCATAGCAACCCTCAGGATGGCTCAGTGGAGGGTGTACATCTCTCTCCCAATCTGACAGTCGAGCAGCAGAAGGCCTACAGGACATTGCTCCGGCAGTACACCTCTCTGTTCTCACTGACACCAGGCCTTACACCGTGGTGTAGGCACGAGATTGACACTGGTGACAGTGTGTCTGTCAAAAGCAGGTACTACCGTATGTCAGATACAGTTAAGAACCACATCCAGGATGAGGTCGCCAAGATGTTGGATGTGGGTGTTATTGAACCCTCAACCAGTCCCTGGTCCAGTCCAGTTGTCCTTGTCCCCAAGGCAAGTTCCCAGGCAGGTACCAAGGATTGGAGGTTCTGTGTGGACTACAGAGGAGTCAATGCCGTCACCAAAACTGACGCACACCCATTGCCCAGGGCTGATGAGCTCGTGGACACCATAGGTGCTGCCAAATTTGTGAGCACCTTTGACCTTACCTCAGGCTATTGGCAAATAGCTCTGACGGACCATGCCAAAGAAAAGATGGGGTTCTCAACACCTGAGGGACTCTACCAGTTTATAGTCATGCCTTTTGGGTTGAAGAATGCCCCTGCCACTTTCCAGAGATTGGTCAACCATGCGCTCAGTGGGCTGGAAGCCTTTTGTGTGGCTTACATAGACGACATTGCCATCTACAGTTCCACCTGAGAAGAGCATTTGACGCATCTGGATAAAGTGTTGCACGCTTTGAAAAGGGCTAACCTCACTATCAAGGCCACCAAGAGCCAGATAGCTCAGGGGAAAGTCACGTATCTTGGTCATGAGGCAGGAGGGGGTCAAATCCAACCTCTCCCCAGTAAAGTACAGGATGTACATGACTGGGAGACTCCCACTACTCAAACCCAGGTAAGCGCCTTTTTGGGCCTCACTGGGTATTATTGCAATTTCATGGGAGACTATGGAACCATAGCTGCACCCCTGACAGCTCTGACTTTGCCCAAACAGCCTAGGAAGGTTAATTGGACTGAAGACTGTCAGAGGGCCTTTGATAGCTTGAAAGGAAGTCTGTGTAGGGCACCTGTGTTGTGTGCGCCCGATTACAGCAAGCCCTTTATTGTTCAAACTGACGCCTGCGACACCGGAATTGGAGCTGTCTTGTCCCAGTTAGATAACAAAGGAAGAGAACATCCGATCATATTCATCAGTAGACAACTTAAGGGTAGGAAATTTAGGTGGGCTACTGTAGAAAAGGAATGTTTTAGTATAGTTTGAGCCTTAGGCGTTTTAGACCCTACCTTACCGGGTCTACATTCAAGGTCCAAACCGATCATAAGCCCTTGAAGTGGCTTATGCATATGAAGGATGAAAACCCGAAACTGCTCAGGTGGTCCATTAGCCTGCAAGGGCTAGACTTCACCATTGAGCACAGACCAGGGAAGAGTCACGATAATGCAGATGGCCTTTCCAGAAGGTATGTTGACCGTCTGGATGAGGGTGTCTATCTCGTGGTAGATTAGGCACCCTAACCTCAGTCTGGGGGGGGTCGACTGTTGCTGGAAATGCATCGGAGGGACAGGGCCTCCGTATCCTTGTCGTTTACTGCTTTTTATTGTGTGTTATGTCGTGTTTTCCTCGCAGGAGTTCAGGTGGGACTCCTGGCGGTGCAGCTCTCTCTCTTGGTTTGGTGAACAGACCCATGTGAAACCCTTATGGCACCCATGGGTAGGGGTGTAACCCTTTGCCTTTATGTATCTTTTTGGGCACCTGTGTGTGACCCACAGAGCAGGGTATGGGCTGCTGGCAGCTACGTGCTGAATTGACGGGTGCCCTGAGCCTCCTCAATTTTGGGAAGCCCAGGCCCTGTCATTGGAATCGGCAGATTCCTGATGGAGACAAAATGGCCCCCATGGCCTCTTGCCTTCCATCGCCTGTTACCTTGATCTTCCCGAAGTCCCGGGAAGCCCTGACTCTGTCCCTTCCCCCTGACTGGCTGTTGGGTGGAAGTTCCATATATGGTAGTGTGGGGAAGTGCCGACCAGACTGGCTGGAGCCTTCTCAACGACCGTATGTTGTGGGTACGTCTGTGGGTGGGACCTGGGTGAATGGAGTGTGTGACAAATACGCATTCTATGTTGTGGGTGTCTAGTATCTGGTGGTTGACCCAATGACTGAGACAGCCCTGCCTGAAACCGGTATGAATGCAGTGTGGAATGTTGAATGGCACGGTACTTGTCCCATTACACATAACTTGTTGTGAGTGTCTGGAGAGAAGTGAATGGCCTGAATGCACTGTGTGCCTGATTGGCTGCCTGCCTGAATGCCCTTAGTCATGATTGGATGCTTGAGTGTGACCCAGCGGAATGAATGGGAGATCAACAGTATATCTCGGGGCCTCTCACTGCTAGGAGTCGTGTTCAGAAGCTGAAGTCCACTACGACAAGTAACTGGAGTGAAGCTTGACCTTGAAGCCCTGCTGGACGAGAAGAATTGCTGTTGCTCTCCTGAAAGCTACTGTGCCTCCAAGGACTGACTCAGAGAGGACCTGGTAAGGCGCCCTCTTCCCGAGCTACGAGGGACCATCGTGCACCAGCAGATCTTTGCCCCTGGTAGACAGACCTTCGACTGGCTGCCGACCCGATACGGGGACTTCTGCGGAATCCCAAAGAGAAGCGCCCGGACTGTTGTCCGCCACTGTCGACGACTGCTGTTGCCGACCGGAGCCGCCGTGCTCCCGTCTGCCTAAGAACTTCATTGATCCAAGGATGCTCTTGTCCGCATCGTCGCCGCTGTATCCTGCTGGAGAAAGTCTGACCGTCGACGTGCCGAGGAGCATCCACCGGTGAGATTCCCGCCAATCAAAGACCACAGAGACGCCGACGACTCGATGCCCTTGCTGGGCCACAGTTCTTCAAACTCTTTGCGGTCCAGAACTATCGACACCGAGGTGCCCCGCACGGCTCTTCCTTGCAGGACGTTTACGCTTCCCCGTCAACGAGCACCGCTAGGAACGACGCGGCCACTTCACCGTCGTAGCTCGACCTGTTCTCCGTCGGACGTTCGACGACCCGTGACTCCTGCCGTAAAGGGAGGGCACTCAAGAAGGTCCATCGATTCCCCGACGAGGAACTCTACAACACCAAGGTACTTAGGGGTTGCAGAACTATTGGAAAGTCTAGTGTGAACAATATATGGACTGGGCTTGTATCTTTCGTCTACAGGTTGCCCAGGTGGGGGGATCTCCGCACAGAACTGGGTCTAGGTATCGGGCCAGTATTCTGCCAATTGTTCAACCATCTTGCTTTCCTTCCTCTCTCTACTGTTGGTTTCCTCTTTATTTTGATCTGGGTGTCATTCTGACCGAATGCACTTTAATGAGATCTGATAACGTTAGTGGTACCACTTTAGAACTGTATATATTTACAATTGTTGATTTTCGGAGTACAACGTGAGTTATCGTGATATTGTAGATACCTTTGAATATTAATTATATAAAGACTGTGTTTTAACCAATACAGTGTGTGGACATTCCTTTGTGGGTGCTTGGGAACTACACTGTACTTAAGAACCAGCCGCATCACCTCCTGAGAAGCTGGCCTTGATTGCTCGACCACGCACCAATAATAGAGAATCTTGGCTGGGGTCCTCTGTGCCTCTCCTCTACCAGATAGAGAGCGGAAGTACAGACACCCCCCACTGGCGTCTTTACAGTTAGTAGCTTAGAAGGAGCTATAATTAAGGAGTTGCTGTCAACCCACATGAATCTGGCCCACACTATTTCCCTAGCAAAAGTCGTTGTGCTCAAGTCAAATTGTGCAAATGCCCCTTTTCTCATGATTTCAAACTGCTTGCATTACAATACAAGATAACGTTTCAAACTCACGACTGGATTTACAAAAGCATCATAGATCGTCAGTGAATTTGCCCTCAATTTCTTTCCAGCGGTATATTCGCTCGATTGTATGATATTGATTACATTTGAAATGCATGAATGTTGACCGTTCTTTATCGCAAGAGAAAGCACTAAGTACTTTGCACATGGTTTTCTTGTTTTAGGGTACCGAGAATATTCTGCGTGTAACTTGAAAAGGTTATTGGATTCAATAGTTGTGAGCCAGTCAAATTCAAAATGCCTTTTTTTTAATCAACAGAAGACCCAGGTCCAAATCGTTGTTATATACATTAATTCTTAAAAGCAAGGTTTTCCTGCGCTCCTCAAATTTAAATAATGAGGGCAGGTTCCCAAGGTTTCATAGAGAGGGTTTTTAGGCAGGTTTAACATTTTGTCATAAATTGATAGTTTACGCCATTGAAATTTAGATGCCAATGAACTAAGCCCTAGTTTGTGCCAAAGGATGGAATTAGGAAGTGCCATTGGTAACCCCAAAGTTGTTTCCACCCCACTCGTTGTATGCGGTTAAGCATCAAATCCAAATCCAATACACATAGGTCGAGACCATATAAGATAATGGTCTCGACCTTTAGTATATAGAAGTTGATGGTTGGGATTAATGAATATTTACTGAACTTTTTGAAGAAAATCTTCGTTTGAAATAAGAGAGGTCTCAGTTTTTGATGCAAATCTAAGTTCCACATTTTACTTGAGTTACAATCAGATAAAGGTCAACTGCAAGGGGTTCCGTGGAGTTAAAGAGTACTGTGGTAGATGCTTTCAGGTTGTTGTCAATTAAGATTGCAAGACGGCCAGCCAGGTGACCTAAATTGCCAAGCATAGCTGGTTGAGTGAAACTGGAATAGCCGTTAATATAAAAGGGATGACATTTCATCGTCTCCTGGATAAACAAAATGGCAGGTTTAGTATAATGAGTCAGCAAGCTGATCCAGGAGAATAGGTTATTACAACTGCAACTATTCCATGTTTGAATTGTAATGTTTTCTTGGCTACAGTTGGGGTGTGGTCATGGACATGGAGGCCAATCTATACATATATGGAGCCAGCCATGACCGGTCTTTAATGGGGCTCGTGAGAGATGAAAGGTGCACAAGCATCTCAACATTGGTTGGCGTAGGGTTAGGATCACCTGGGATAGATGCAATTAAGGATTGTGTGTCAATGTCTGGGGTATTAACAAAATCATTGGCTGCTTCCTCCGAACTAAATAATCGGGGCACAAGGTCCATTAAGGCAAAGTCTGATTTGTGTTTCCAAATCAATTTTATAATTATATGTGAATGGAACCTACAAATCATATATTGGTTATTGCACGAGGACAGTGTGATCCATTCTATGTCTTCTGATATAATCATTCTCAATTGCGGGCATTGCTTAATATATTTAGCATAAAGGTACGCTTTAGACTACGCCTGCCGTTAATGGCACAGTCACTGGTGCATCCCATTATGTTAGGCAAGACACGAGTAAGGTCAAGACAAGCTGGTGTATCCACCTTTATAACAGATAAGACATTGTCAGAAGCAGCAATGGACGTGATTTCTGTTGCAGGTACGTTCTGTGGAGGCAACATACAGGTGATAGTTGGTGCCAGCAATGAAGAACCGTTTATCATGTTTATCTTATTCTAATTCAGGATTGAGTAGAGTGGGCGACTGCCAGTCCTCCTTTATTTGTCAGTTTGTTTCATATGATCCCATCATTTTTCATTCAAATCTTTTAACCTTCTTATTTGTGATGCATTTGGTGTCTCAGATAGCTACTCGTACCAGGTGCCATATGTCCCTGTTATCTATTTTCGGTTGGGACAAACACCAGTAAGACATATTTTTTAAAAAGTCAAACAGTTTTTATTCGTATAGTTCTAACAAACATCTGTATTTGCAGATTAGCTCCTTCCAAACAGCTAGCATTGGAGATGGTTTGTGGACTCCTCGGTTGAAACTTGACTGGATTGTATTAGTCTCTGAGTACCTAGCTAGTGTCCTTTCCTCTCCATGAGGTTTCCTCTTTACTCATATCAGGTTTGCATTGTTTATCTGTCCGGACACACTTTTTATAGACTTTGAAGTGCTGGCTGCTTTATTTTCATACGTGTGTCTCTATTCGGTATAAGTGTCAACAAAAGATATAAAAGCACCTCCTTTATCAATCGTTCTCTTCACATCAGCAACACGTTGCCAAATTGTTATTTATATTTATGCTCCTGATCGTCTACATTTGCAACCTGACTAGCAGTCCCTCTCATACGATCAGCGTAGCACAGCTTCTCACTCGCTTCTTCAGACTTCCACTTACTTTCGGGGCCGTTGTTGGAATTCAGCTGTGTCCTCTGAGATAGCTTGACTTCAGCCCTCGGATCAGCTCTCCGCCCCTGCTAGCGTAGCTCTCCTCCGTAGGTCACCTCCCAGGCCCCGCCTCCTCTGTCGATCACCGTGAGGCCTGGTTTTTCCCAGCTGATCACTGACGCGTAACGACACGTCGTTCGGGGTTTCCCTCCCGGCCTTTCCGCATTGCGTTCCCAGCAGAGAACTCCTCCCACTCGTTGGTGGAGGCCAGGAGGAGGAGCGGGTAGCCGCTTCGCTCTGTAACACTTGCCGATCTGCTGCTCAGCAGGTCCGTGTCTTCTGGGTTGCGATACGGACACTTCTCCCACCAAACGTATTTCAGCCAACGGGCTTATACTTCAGCCAATGGGCTGTTCACTTCAACTTCTCTCAGTCACAACAAGTGCAACAGCACTGGGGCACAACAGGTGCAACAGAGTCTTCGTAGCAATGCTATTATTTCAGTTTTATCAACATGCCCACTCGTAGGACTGTCCTTCTTCCTCCGTTGCCAACTCCTATTCAAAGACAACAACACATCATTCAACCGTAAATATTAGAGAAATTGACCTTGCTTCCCCTGCAGTCATTCCATTGGACAAACAACTCTGTCACTCAATTGCATTCACCACCCTTGTGACATCATCATGTGACATCAACCAAATATCCTATGCTTGCTGTGATGCTGGGTCAGACCGGAGCTCCCCAGTGTCAGATCTCTCATCTGGTCCTTCAATTCATTACAGACCTCCCCTTCTGGGCCCTTACATTCGGGAAGAGCAGGAATTCTGGATAAAAAATCAGCCTGTGCCATTTTACGTCCAGGGCGATGAACAGTTTTAAACGAATACTGTTGTAGGGATAAGAACCACCTCAAAACTCTAGGATTTGTATCCTTATTCCTGGAAAGCCACACTATGGGCGCATGATCCGTAACTAAAGTAAATGATCTTCCTAACAAATAGTACCTTAGGGCTTCTATTGCCCATTTTACCGCCAGACACTCCTTCTCGATAGTAGCATATCCTAACTCATGAGGCAAAAGCTTACGGCTTATAAACAAAATGGGTCTTTCCTTTTCTCCATTATTCTGGAACAACACAGCTCCCAGTCCAAAACCCGAGGCATCCGTATGTAAAAAGAAGGGCATATCAAAATCAGGACATTGTAATACTGCCTTGCTCGAGAGAGCAGATTTAAGTTCATTAAACGCTCTGTCAGTTTCTTCAGTTTTCCAATTTTTTTGGTTGACAGTAGATTTCTTCAACAGATCCATTAAGGGAGCTGCAATCGTTGAGAAATGCAGAATGAAACATCTGTAGTACCCCACAAATCCCAGAAATGCACTCACTTGTCTAGCATTGGCGGGAAACTGCAAACGTGGTATTGCTTCTAATTTCTCTTGTTGCGGTTTAATTAGACCCTGTCCTACCACATAACCAAGATATTCAGTATGAAAGTTCGCTAGATGAGATTTCTTAGGATTAATATGTAACCCCGCATTCTGCAGAGTACGAAAATAGCTTCTAGATGACTTAGATGGTTTTGCCAACTTTGACTGTACACGATGATGTCATCTAATTATGCTCCTACATAACCTTCATGGCCTTTTATTAGGAAATTCATCAATCGTTGGAAAGTGGCTGGGGCTCCATGTAGGCCAAATGGTAATACTGTAAATTGGTATAGGCCAGTGGGTGCCACAAATGCTGTCTTTTCTTTATCCGGCGGATTTAGTGGAATTTGCCAATACCCTTTGGTCAAATGTATCGTCGTTAGGAACTTTTCTTTTCCTATCCTCTCCAATAGTTCCTCTATCCGTGGCATGGGGTATGCATCGCATTTTGATATTATGTTAAGCTTCCGGAAGTCCATACAAAACCTTGACGTTCCGTCTGGTTTGGGAACGAGAACCAGAGGCGAACACCACTCACTATAGGAAGGTTCAATCACCCCCAATTTGAGCATCTCTTGTACCTCTTGATTAACAGCTTGGATCCTTGCCTCTGGGATCCTATATGGACAAAGTCGCACCTTATCTACTGGTGTTGTTTGTATACGATGGCAAGTTAACTTTGTCCTTCCTGGTATCGATGAAAATATCTCTGCATATTTTCCTATTAACGTCAAAAGCTCAATCCTTTGACTTACACTCAATTCCGTATTGAGATTCAATGCTTCTTTCCCCACCTTCTCTCCAGTGGGAGCAGAACATTCTTCTGTCGTTCCCTCCACATTTAACATGGCAACCATTGGTAAAGGATCTATCCACTTCTTTAACATGTTGATGTGGTATGTCTGTAACTGATTCTTCCTTCATGGCTGGCACACTTGATACGTTACAGGGCCCAAGACTTCCTCAATCGTATAAGGCCCTCTCCAGGAAGCCAGCATTTTGTTCTCGGAAGTAGGTAGAAGAACAAAAACTCGATCCCCTACTTGAAAGCTTCTCATACGCGTCTTCTGGTTATAATAATGTTCTTGGTTAACTTGAGCTTGTAGGAGATGAGTTTGTGCCACTGCTTGAAGCTTCTCCACCTTCTCCTTTAACTGTATTGTATACTCTGTAAGAGTGATTTCCGGGTTAGGTTGTTCCTCCCAACTTTCTTTTAGGATATCTAGGAGAGTTCTGACCGGTCTGCCAAATAAAAGTTGAAAGGGGCAAACCCGGTAGAAGATTGTGGGGTATTCCTCAGGGTCATCAGAATCCAAGGTATTAGTCTATCCCAATTACGCTCTCCCGGTACCTTGGTCTTCCTTAGCATTTCTTTTATGGTCTGGTTGTACCTTTCTACTAACCCATCTGTTTGTGGGTGATATACTGCTGTTCTAATCTGATTTATATGAAGAGTCTCACATACTTGCTTTAATACCGTAGACATAAAATCGGTGCCCCTGTCGGTTATGATCTCCTTAGGAATACCAACCCTTGCAATGAAAGGAACCAGGACGTCACAGACCTGTTGTGCATTAGTAGTGCATAGGGGAAAAGCCTCTGGATATCGGGTAGCATAGTCCACGATCACTATTAAATACTTATGACCTCTGCTTGTCGGGTCTAGTGGACCGACTATATCATTCCGATCCTATGGAAGGGTTCCAATATCAGTGGCATGGATTGTAGAGGCACTTTCTTGACGTTAGCTTTATTCTTCTTTTGGCACTCTGGACATTGTTGACAGAAACATGTTATTTGACCATATACTCCTTGTAAAAAGAATCTAGCAAAGATCTTCTGAGTAGATTTATCCACTCCGAGATGACCTTCTCCTATCTGTAGATGTGCGACTTCCATCACTGTCCTAGTATACTTGGTGGGTACTAGGAGTTGTTGAATGGGTTCTTTGTCGTGTCCAGTGATGACACGTTAGTACAACCCCTTATCCTTAATGAAGTAAGGACCTTTCTCGCTCTGCTTCTTCCCGACCGTAGCTCTGGCATGTCTTAATAAAGGATCCAGTTCCTGGGCCACCCGGAAACTGTTGCCTTGCTCATCAATTCTCCAGTCGACAGCAGCGGGGAACATATTTCCTACCGTTCATTCCCGTTTCTCCTTTCGTTTCTCCAAGCGGCTCTTCCTACACCTACTAGAATTTGCCTCGAGATCTTGACTGTGGAACGGTGCCTCTTCCCACCACCCAAGTTCAATTTTCTTTATAATGCGTGATAGGTCAGGTATGTCAGATCCGACCAGTAGGGGGTCCGGGAGCATCAACATCACAGCTGCTCATACCCCCATCTCTTTCCCCGCAATCTTTAACTGGATCTTCTTGATTGGATAACTTTTAACATCACCATGCACACAACGTATTGGATTAGTGTCATTCGTATCGGGCATACCACCTACCAGCTCCGGGTTGACGGCGGTCTGCATGCTGCCGGAATCAATCAGAGCCCTGGTTGGACGGCCATCCACTTTGGCATCGCACACATAAGGGTAAGTCAGTTTCGCTCTGGCGACTGTCTCAACTTGATTGTTCTCCTAAGTTATTTCAAGTATCCCTACATCCATTGGCTCCGCCCTGCCCCTTTTCGGGCACACGCGAGCTAGAT
Source organism: Ambystoma mexicanum (assembly GCF_040938575.1). Classification (NCBI taxonomy): domain Eukaryota; kingdom Metazoa; phylum Chordata; class Amphibia; order Caudata; family Ambystomatidae; genus Ambystoma; species Ambystoma mexicanum. Next base: position 928,766,676 of record NC_090929.1, on the reverse strand, counting down.
GGCCCCATTCTGCACACTCAAAGCATTGCGGACCTCGTGAGCTAAGACTAGGAGGTCTGGAGACAGATGCAGATGGGAAACCTTCGCTGGGGGGGCGTAGCTTTTGATTCTCCCAGTCTGGTTTCCGGATCATTGAGTTCGGCCATCTTGAGCTACTAGGGAGTTTGGGACCACTCCCTGATGAACTGGACATCGCCTTCTGGTTAACCGGATATGTTAACAGCCTCCCCTGGCCGGCCTTTTGATAAGCTGAGACGATGTTCACTGCCTCGACCAGAGTGGGTCTATGGTGTTGTCGGACCCATCGCTGTATCAGTGGAGGTAGCGCATCGAGAAATTTCTCCAACGCGATTCTCTCTGCTATCTCATGGACTGTAGAAGTGGTCGTCTGCAACCATTTGTCTCCTAATTCCTTCACCTGGTAATACAGCTGTCTGGGAGTTTCCTCGGGTAGTAGTCAGACCTCTCAAACTTGATTCTATAGGCCTCCTTGTCATGACCAAGCCTCTCTAGAACAACCCGCTTCATATCCCCATACGAGGTGTCTCCAGCTGGGTTAGCCACCTGGTACGCACTCTGCAACTCCTCCGTCATTAGGGGAGCGATATAATGGCACCACATCTCTGCAGGCCACTGTGCGTTCCGAGCCACTCTCTCAAAGTTTACGAAGAAGAGTGCTGGGTCTTCCCCCGGCATGAACTTCTGTAGCACTGAAGTGGGTACCTGTGGGTGACTTCTCAGGCTGGTTGTTTCTATCAATTGGGCTTGATGCAGTTGCATTGCCTGTTGGAAGGCCTGTCGGTCGGCCTGGACCTGTTGGGCCTGCATTTGGAGTGCCTGTTGAAGCAATTGTTGACCTTCAGCCAGGGATTTTATTAGCTCCTCCATGGTGTTGTAGTGCTATCCCACCGCTGCCACCAAATGTTATCTATTTGCGGTTGGGACAAACAACAGCAAGACGTATTTTTTTAAAAGTCAAACAGTTCTTATTCGTATAGTTCTAGCAAACATCTGTATTTGCAGATTAGCTCCTTCCAAACAGCTAGTATTGGAGATGGATTGTGGACTCCTTGGTTGAAACTTGACTGGATTGTATTAGTCTCTGAGTACCTAGCTATTGTCCGTTCCTCTCCATGAGGTTTCCTCTTTACTCATATCAGGTTTGCATTGTTTATGTGTCCGGACACACTTTTTATAGACTTTGAAGGGCTGGCTGCTTTATTTTCATACGTGTGTCTCTATTCGGTATAAGTGTCAACAAAAGATATAAAGGCTCCTCCTTTATCAATCGTTCTCTTCACATCAGCAACACGTTGCCAAATTGTTATTTATATTTATGCTCCTGATCGTTTACATTTGCAACCTGACTAGCAGTCCCTCTCATACGATCAGCGTAGCGCAGCTTCTCACTCGCTTCTTCAGACTTCCACTTACTTTCGGGGCCGTGGTTGGAATTCAGTTGTGTCCTCTGAGATAGCTTGACTTCAGCCCTCGGATCCGCTCTCCGCCCCCTGCTAGCATAGCTCTCCTCCGTAAGTCACCTCCCAGGCCCCGCCTCCTCCGTCGATCACCGTGAGGCCTGGTCTTTCCCAGCGGATCACTGACGCGTAACGACACGTCGTTCGGTTGTTTCCCTCCCGGCCTTTCCGCATTGAGTTCCCAATGGAGAACTCCTCCCACTCGTTGGTGGGGGCCAGGAGGACGAGCGGTTAGCCACTTCGCTCTGTAACACTTGCCGATCTGCTGCTCAGCAGGTCCGTGCCTTCTGGGTTGCGATACGGACACTTCTCCCACCAAACGTATTTCAGCCAACGGGCTGGTACTTCAGCCAACGGGCTGTTCACTTCAACTTCTCTCAGTCACAACAAGTGCAACGGCACTGGGGCACAACAGGTGCAACAGAGTCTTCGTAGCAATGCTATTATTTCAGTTTTATCAATATGCCCACTCGTAGGACTGTCCTTCTTCCTCTGTTGCCAACTCATATTCAAAGACAACAACACATCATTCAAACGTCAATATTAGAGAAATTGACCTTGCTTCCCCTGCAGTCATTCCATTGGACAAAAAACTTTCACCACCCTTGTGACATCATCATGTGGCATCAACCAAATGTCCTATGCTTGCTGTGATGCTGCGTCAGACAGGAGCTCCCCAGTGTCAGATCTCTCATCTGGTCCTTCACTTCATTACAGCCCCATTGTTTTGTTTTACTTTTGTTTTATTTATGGGTTATTTGCAAAGTGCTTATACATCAAATATTGTTTCAAGGCATCACAAGACAAAAAAGGGAGAGGGAACAGGGAAGAAAACAACATTAATCTTCCTACTAGGCTTTGTGACATTCGGATCATGCAAGTGCATTAACAAGAACTACAGGGAGATGAAAGTAGGGAGGGGGGTGGGGAAAGTGCCGGTAGGTGAGGGAGGATAATGCTAGGGAGAGATGGAGTGTGGATCAGAGTGGCTGCATCAAGTGCAGGAGGGAGGGGAGGAGGACGGCCCATGAGGCTGGGAAAGTGGAGGGTTTGAGGATCACAGGCTAAGTGCAAGGAAGGAGTGGACCAAGTTTGGTGGGGATGAACACCCTGCCAGGCTATTCAGGGGAAGGGGGCCCAGGAGGGCAAGTGCAGGTCAGAGGCTGCGGTAGAGTGGTCATGGAGGACCTGGTGCCCTGTAGGGCTCAAAAGGGACTAAACAGCCAGTCAAAGCAATTGTGGGGGGCATTATCAGAAAAGGAGGGAAGAAGAGAAAAGGAGGGTATTGAGAAGCTTCCAGAATTTAAGGAGATCCAGCTGAAGCCTGAGAAGGGCACAGAGTCCATTCCAGAGGGAGGATCCTGCCGAAGAGAGAGATCTATTCCAACCTTTATTTTTCTATGTTCTAATACATTTTTCAACTTGTTTGCCAATCCTAATGCGATGTAGCTTCAAGGTGGACTGATTATGCACATCTTCCCACATCAAATTGTGCCATGCTCCAATGTACGGGCAGATAGCAATGTTGTAGTTTGAAAACATGAAATGGGTGGGTGTCCCCTATAGTTGGATGTGGACCTGCTCAAACATCAGTTTAGGATAGTAGCATTGCAGAGACAGCGTTTGTTGTCTTACAAGACAAAACCCAGACATCACATTCTCAATATACTGAATCTGACAGCAACAGAATGTACAGACCCTCCAGCCCTGTAGCTTAGAGATCAATGTTAGGTGACCAAATCCAAACCTAGTAAAAACCTTTTGAGAACGCTCAGTTTTAGGCATACGGAGCAGGAATATGAATTCCCAATCACATAACACGTTCCTTGAAAAACACCTCCTTTTCCTCTCTCCTGTCTCCTGTCAAAAAAGAAACATTCCAGTTTGAACTGGTCTAAGTAAGTCACATTTTAGCAGGTGGACTTGCCACAAAAAGTGCCAGACAGCAGTTTTGAAATCTTGTTCGGCACATGTGCTCCATTGCACAGGTATACCTAAGTTAAAGCTGGCAACAAAAAAAAAAAGATGTCAATGGGAAATGTCCACTAGACTAGTGCAGTCACTAGTTGATGTAACATATGTCATTTTGTCATAATGGAGTTTCAAAGTAACACAAAATAAAAGCAAAACACAAGAGAATACATTTTACAAATCCCTCACTCTCCAGTTGGCTGAACTCTCTTGCTACTAAAGAGTCATTTTACCATGTTTCTTGCAAAGCAACGACACTTAACAGATCAGAAAACTCTAGTTTGTAGCCAACTTAAGCTCAACCTTGGCGACATCAATTTGTAAGTTGAAATAGATTAAATGTTGATTGTTTCAGAAAGTGCGAAGTTGTCAGCATGAGCGTTTCCCATAAAATTTGTGTGGATCCTACACAAGCTAAACGCATTAAATGATTAATATATGCAAAATGTCACTCCAATGCGCCAACTCCTTAGATCATCAAATGAGAGATTATTGTTCGGTGAGTCAAATCAAATTTATTGACAGTGTTATCTTCACACTAAATCAGTTATAGCTTGTAACTCTTTTTTCAGAATTCTCCAATTGTGAACCTCTTTTTCCAAGAACAAATTATATTCATTTTCTCCAAGAACAAATTATATTCATTTTCTCAACACGTGCTTCCCCATTGCCATTTGCAATGGTTCATCAGGAGAGACAGAAATGATAATGGTCCACTTGGTATGTCTGTATGTTTTTAATTTTCATAAGCCAGTATCCAAAGTTCAAGAGTTGCTAAAATTGTCTATTCTGATAAGTCAAACTTCATTTCTAAATCAAGTTCTTATGACTTTGGTTTTAGTTAGCTTCCTTTTCAAAAAAACGTTGAGGATGGCCTTGATACGCCGCTCCAACGTTCCTGGCTGCTTTCGCCTACACTTAACAGATCGATAGATTCCAAGAGACCACCTTGCTCAAACAGTTGTGTATACCCCCTGGTGTTTCATGATAGTAATGAGGGTGAGTGGTTAGGGCTGGGGAGTCAGTTTTTGCCCTGAACAAATTAATCAGCCACACCAAACCTTCCTCATCCCTATTTACAGATTGTGCACAATCTTTAGATGATTTCACGGTACCTGTTTTCACATGTCATATGATTTCAGGGTTTGTCTTCCCCTCACAATGTGGCATTTCGTCCAACCAAACAACATGTTTCTTTCTCCGTGTTTTAGTCCCATTTTCAGTCATGAATTCTACTTCTATAGTCGTGCACTCATAACCCAGTTTCATTAATGCAGCTTCATGCTGCAGGATATAGGTGATGATGTCGTCAGAATAAAAAGGTATGTGAGAGCTAGCTTTATTTTCTTCTTCCCAGATGTCTTATGTCTTGATTATGAATACACCACAGTGGAAAAACCTTGTGAATCATCGTCCCTGTTCCCAATGAAGCATCTTAATTCTAGTGCCTTATTTAGAGTTTTTTAGGCAGTGTCATATATGTATTGCAGTGTATTCTAGAAGCCCTCAAAAAAACAATTGGGGTAATTTGTGTAGAAGCATCCATAGCTGTAATTGTATTATCTTGTTCTGGTGGTGGCTGGAACAATCTTACCAAATCTGCTTAGATGTCTTCACCAGACTCTTTATGCAATACTTTTTTGTTTTTGTCATTAGTAGGCAAATTATAGTTACATGTTTGCACCGTTTTAGTAGTTTTAGTAAGCAGTACTTTTCCAAGTTTGGTATTTCTGATCACACTTCTCCTAATTATCTCTACTGTGCCTGAGGTACCACTTCCATTATTTCCCTCATTATCAGTTTCTACGGAAAATGAGATGTTCACTATATCACCACTCCCTTTGTTATTATCTCTAATTATGGTTAAGACGTCCCTTCAACTGTCCATGGGTTTATCAACTATAGGAGTAGAAATGCCATGAACATCTATGTCCGTATTATTTTGTTCTTTAATTATACCTGATCATTCTTGGCTCTTCTTGCGAGAGAGTTTCAAATTCCGACCTTTACTATTTGCATACACAAATGCCTGTCTAATGGTCTTTTTTTTAATGCTTTTTGTTTGTTACTTCTGTGAATGTGCCTCTCTTTACTTTTTGACACTCTTCATCTATTTGCACATTAACCTCTATCCTCCCTTCATTCTCATCATGACATTCTTTGGGCATCAATTTTCTGACCAGGGCAGAAGTGTCATCAGTTACTCTTACATTTTCCAAAGTCATTGTTTGTTGCTGGCACACATCATCAATCTTGTCACAAGGCAGGCCTACCTCTTTCAGTATGCCTGGATGCGTAATTACATTTTCCAATAGGGAATCACACTTCACCACTAATGCAGTCAGTAGGTTTTCAAATACTCCAAACATTTCTACTGAGGTACAAAAACCATTGATCAGAACACTGATTGTGCTATTATCTAAAATGTTACCCTCTTCAACATCATCTCCCACCACCATATTGTCACCTGCATTGACTATGCACTGGGAGGAAGTTTGTGGTGGAGGGAGAATGGAGCCAGATGTATCGATATTAGTGTTAATAACCTCACTATGCCCTGGGTGGACAGCATAATTGCACTCTTGCCGCATTAGCTTAATTTTCAAGATATGAGTGAATGGAAGCTTGATTAGCACCCCCAACCTCCTCCTCATCAGTGATTATTAACTGCTTATGTCCCCCTAGTTGACTAGAATCATCATCCAGCAACAAGCTCCTGACACTTTCCGTAGGCTGAACGTGTGTATATACAGTGGTGGTAATTGGTAACAGAGCTTTAACAATATTCTCAATGGTCTTCGTACCGAGGCAAGGGACAGTTAATTCTATCTCATATGCAATTTGAGAGTGGCCATCTTCAACAAATGTCTGCAGAGTCACTTTGGCAGCAAAATAGTTAGTAATCATTGCATTGCCCTTACCTGACATTATGGGACATGATTGACTTAGTCACCTTTTAAATCTTCTGCTGGCGCCAGCGTGTTATTCTTCATGATGGCTCTTTTATTGTGGCTTTGACAGACTCTAGCGCGCAGATCAAAACAGAGTCGTCCTGGTCCAATGTCCTGTTAGAAGGAATGCTATTGCTAGTGGATGGCGCCTTCGGTGACACTGTTCGCCAATTCACCATCATGCCTGATGGAGTGGCGGCAATGTACTTTGTGCACTTCACACACGTCGCTGGCGTGATGCTGCAGTGTCCGGTTGTGGCTAAATATGGACAGAAAGCGGTTCAAAGGGCACCAGGAGCGACCCCGCAGTCACTGCATTGCTGTCTGGTTGTTGGAGTTCTGGAAAGCCTTGTAGCAGGTAAATCTGCATTGCACAGAGTTTCACAAAAGAAATACAAAAAAAAAATAATCAAGATAATCAGAGTCTACCCTACTGCGTAGAAATGAGGCTGAAGCCATAGTTTATCAATACAGATATTCAGCATATATTTCTGAACAAAAGATCATTTTACAGATTGAGGGCCCGAGTTATAGAATTCTGTGCGCACACTGAGAAGGAGCGTGCTCCAGCCGTGGCGCAGAGAAACAATTGCGCGGCATGCGTATTCATGAATTTCCTGATGCATAAGTAGCCGTGGCGCAAGGAACACCAAGCTGCGCCAGTAACGCCTCCACGCTCAGTAAAAAGCAAGTGAAATGCCTTACACAGCGCAAGCACCCGGGCCATCCCTGGACCAGCGTACAGCCCCCCTGCCAAATCGCATGAAAACTCAGAAAGTACCCCGTCCGCACCCCAGCCAAATCGTGTGAAAACTCAGCATGTACCCCGTCCACATCCCAGACAAATCTGCGTGAAAACACAGCACATACCCCATCTGCACCCTATTCGCCCCAAGTTCAACATACCTCTGCTTTTCTTGAATAAAAGATAATTTTACAGATTGAGGGTCCGAGTCATAGAATTCTGTGCTGCGCACCGAGAAGGAGCGTGCACCAGCAGTGGCACAGAGAAACAATTGTGCGGCACGCGTATTCATGGATTTCCTAAGGCATCTGTAGCCGTGGCGCAAGGAACACCAAACTGCGCCAGTAATGCCCCCAGAACGCCCCCACACGCAGTAAAATGCAAGTGAAATGCCTTACACAGCGCAAACCCCCGTGCCATCCCTGGACCAGCATACAGCCCTCCCAGCCAAATCGCATAAAAACTCAGTGCATACCCCGTCCGCACCCAAGACAAATTGTGTGAAATCACAGTGCGTACCCTGTCCGCAACCCAGTCAAATCGCTTGAAAACTCAGTACGTATCCCGTCCGCACCCCAGCCAAATTGCATGAAAACTCAGCACGTACCCCATTTGCACCCTAGACAAAGTGCGTACCCCGTCCACACCCCAGACAAATCGCATGAAAACTCAGCACGTACCCCGTCCGTACCCTATTCACTCCAAAATAACCTGCAATACCCACTCAAATCCATAGGAAGCAGAGCCCTCCTAACTGCAGGCAGCCCGCCCTTTATGTTACCCCCCAATCCCCCATCACCCCAGCCTTCAGGCAGCCCCCACTACATGGGACACCCCAGCCCCATCTCCCCAGCCTGCAGGCAGCCCCCACTACATGGGACACCCCAGCACCCATCACCCCAGCCTGCAGGCAGCCCCCACTACATGGGACACCCCAGCCCTCATCACCGCAGCCTGCAGGCATCCCCCACTACATGTTACCCCCCAGGCCCCATCACCCCAGCCTTCAGGCAGCCCCCACTACATGGGACACCCCAGCCCCATCTCTCCAGCCTGCAGGCAACCCCCCCCACTACATGGGTCACCCCAGCACCCATCACCCCAGCCTGCAGGCAGCCCCCACTACATGGGACACCCCAGCCCTCATCACCGCAGCCTGCAGGCATCCCCCACCACAAGGGATCCCCCAGCCCCCATCACCCCAGCCTGCAGGCAGCCTCCACTACATGGGACCCCTCTGCCCCCATCACCTGTGACGCCACCCTGCAGGCAGCCCACACTACATGGGACACCCGAGCACCATCACCCAAGCCTTCAGGCAGCCCCCACTACATGGGACCCCCAATGCCCCATCACCACAGCCTGCAGGCAGCCCCCACTACATGGGACCCTTCAGTCCCCATCACCCCAGCCTGCAGGAAGCCCCCACTACATGGGACACCCCAGCTCCCATCATCCCAGCCTGCAGGCATCCCCCACTACATGGGATTCCCCAGCCCCCATTACCCCAGCCTGCAGGCAGCCCCCACTACATGGGAAACCCCAGCCCTTATCACCCATCCTGAAGGCATACCGCATCACATGGGACCCCCAGCCCACATCACCACAGCCTGCAGGCAGCCCCACTACATGGGACCCCCCAGCCTCCATCACCTGTGATGCCACCCTGCAGGCAGCCCACAACACCTGTGGCACCCCGGCCCCCATCACCCTAGCCTGCAGGCAGCTCCCACTACATGGGACCCCCGTGCCCCCATCACCTATGACGCCACCCTGCAGGCAGCCCACAACTCCCGTGACATCCCAGACCCCATCACCCCAGCCTGCAGGCAGCCCCCACTACATGGGACCCCCCATCCTCCATCACCTGTGATGCCACCCTGCAGGCAACCCACAGCACCTGTGACACCCCAGCCCCCATCACCCCAGCCTGCAGGCAGCCCCCACTACATGGGACACCCCAGCCTGCAGGCAGCCTGCACTACATGGGCCCCACCAGCCCCCATCAGCCCAGCCTGCAGGAAGTCCCCGCTACATGGAACCCCCAGCCCCATCACCTCAGCCTGCAGGGATCCCCCACCACATGGGACCCCCCAGCCCCTTTCACCTGTGACGCAACCCTGCAGGCAGCCCCCTCCAGACCGGACATCACCTGCATGCTGGATGCTGACATCCTGACACGTTTACAATCAATCGATGGCATGTCGGGCACCTTGACTGCCATGTAGTGACACCACCCAGAACCTCCTGTCAAAAAAATATCCTGCAAACAGAAACAAATGCATACACCTGGGCCACATCCTTGAGTGTGGCAGCTGCTCAAACACAATTGCTGTCTGCAACCTTCTCCCAAAATACACGTCAAACAAGTGAATGGTAAAGTGAGGCCCTGCAGTCCACGAGAGAAAGTCCTATCAATCACTGCCATGTAGAAATAGTCACACAGTGATAGACTGCAAGGTAACCTCAATGTGTGCCACATGAAATGACACTTCCCAGGCGTGTCATGGCCCGAGCCTCAATGAGCTGACATTACCAGAGCAGAGAACCCAATAAACAAATCACTGTTCATCCCATGTTTGAAGGACATCACATGACATCCTATCAAATGACAATCCATTAATAATGTGCCTATACACAAGTGTAAGAAGCCACTTAGAGTCCGGGCAGAGGGAAGACAGTGACAATAGAGACACCAAGCTTGGTAGGGAAGGTGACATAGAAATGGCACCAGTGCATGGGATGTGTGGGGAGGGAGAAAAGGGGGTTTGATGAGGGTGCAGTGCAGTACTGAACACCAATGACATCTGACTGTGCACACCAAAACTCACAATTCACAAACATCCACTGGTCAACCACATGTGCATATGCCCCACGCAAATGAATAGCAAACATGACACATGCATGCAATTAAGCACACACATGAACAACAATTGTCATTGCTATGGACACCAAACCGAGTAACAAAGCCGCAAACTGGATAAAAAAAAAAGTCAGAGAAACAATAACTATGAGTAAACAAAATAAAATATATTCTCCAGTTGGATTATTTTCATACACACAGCAAATAATAAAGCACAATATGTACAATAAGAAACAAAAATAATGTTAAAATTTCCAAAATAAACTTCACAATATGTACATGGAAACCTAAAAAGAAAGAAAAAAAGTATATGTCCATAAAAGTCTTCTTCAAATATAATGAAAATGAGAAAAGAAAAAAAAATATTCCCGCATGGTGAGCACAAAGTTTTAAAAAAACAAGTAAACTATGTACAAATAAACATGGAGCAAAGTCCAAAATGCACTCCAAATCAAGAACACAAATGAAACCTAATTCAAACTAGAACAACTTTGTACAAAAAGAAAGAGTACATACCAAAAACTCCAAATAAAAAAAAGAAACTTATGACTAAATAACTATTCACAAAGGCAGCGGGGTAGTCCTTCTCACCATGCTCCCTCAATGTCTCCAGGGCATCATCGAACATTGTGTCCACTTCCCCTAGGCTGGTCTCCGCTCTCACCTCGATGGCTTGCAGTGACTCCAACATGGTCCTCTCCATCCCCTCCCACTCCCTGCTAGTCTCCTCGAGGACCTTAGCCTGCCTCTCTGCCCGATGTAGTGAAATCTCCACCCTGGCCATGGTGAGTCTTGCCCCCTGTGCCCTCTGCTGCTCTGCCCCAATTTCCCGCCCCAACCTGCCTGATACCTGCCTCCCTGAGATGGTATGCCCCGAGTACTGTAGCCTCCTACTCCAAGCCTGTTGCTGCCAAATTGCCCAGTGTCTGCTCCTTAAGGACAGCCTCCGGGCTGATGACATCACCCAGGGCTGTCGTGCACATGCCCTGCTCCTTGGTGCCTGCTCTCCCTCCATTGCCACAGCTCCTGTCGTCGGCTGGATCAGAGTGGTGACCACCTCAGATGATCCAATGTCGACTCCCAACTCTGGCTGGGTTTGTGATCTCCACCAGAAGGGTCAAGGGGGTGGGACAGGTACACAGGGGGCCCTGGTGGTATCTGGGCCAGAAGGCGGCAGGGAGGACGACTGGCACACAGAGGAGGACAACGATGAGGTGGTTACATAAGTGGCCAGCCCACGCACCCAATTCGAGACCAGGAACTGAGCTAGCCAGTTCAGTAGACCCCAGACCTCATTGTGATGATGTGCAAGCCCACAAATGGAAGCCTGCACATCATCACGAATGGTGCATGTACGCCTCATGATACTGGCTAGCACCAGTTCCACCCTGTCTCGAATGAAAAGATCTGCAGGTATTGGTGTTACCGTTTGTGAGGAAACATCCACCAAATGCGGATGGGTCTGGCCTGGTGCATGCCCGCAGGTGCATACTGGTGCAGTCGCAGGCCCAGGGGCAGGATTAGACACATGCACCTTCATGGCGACCTACACTGCCACCTGCCTGGACTGCACCAGTCACACCCACCTCAACATCCCCGCCGGGCCCCATGGACTCTGCTGATGCAGCCTCCTCCTCCTCCCCCACCAACCTGGATGCCTCCCCAGCATCTTCCGCAGCAGATTGTCCCTTTGTAAGCTCACCTGCCCTTCCCGCAGCCAAGGAGTTCACTACAAGCTTCACTCTCTTGGAAATCCCCTCAGCAGCTGCGGCCGATGAGTCTGACTCGGCACCAATCTCCTCGCTCCCACAATATGAAATAACCTGGGGGCGTGACTGGCCTGCGTCTGTGCCTGGTGGAGGCATCCCTGCATCCTTGCTCCACAGCACCTTCTCCGCCCTCTTCTTCCAATGTTGCTGTGGATAGGGAGACGAAGAACACAAGTATCAGGATACTGTACCTATGTGTTTTTGGCACAGAACATATGCACAGGAAGTGCACTGGCAAAGGTCACAACCATCATCACGCTCCACAACACACAGGTACATACAATGTACATACATGAACATACATGTCTGTCCTTCACAACAATCACATCATTGGACATGGCACTGTCAGCACCTACAAATTGTGCATGCTACACACACATGTATCATGGGCCATACACATGTCATTCACACACATCACCTGACAGCCCTGACGCAGTGCACTGAGCCAATATGCTGCATCACAACACACGTTGCAAAAGTAACACCATTGGAATCAAGCATGCTTCATAGAAAACATGTGCACCACTGTCTGGGACATGCACACAGACATCCTTAGAAGCGGCATACTTGCACACATCAAAATACACATGCACTGTGGAGGACAGCAACAGATGGACACTTACCAGTCGACTCCAGACGGTGCTGCAAATCGATGTCCTGGATGTGCAGCACCAGGTAAAACTTTTCCAGGACCTGCATATCTGTGGTGTTCAACCGGCCCTGGTGCCCTCCTTGGCCCCCCTTGACCCCCATGGTCGTGACCAGGCTTGAGGAAGCGTTGGACCTTGTTGCAGTCCTGGATTTCAGGTCCTCCCAGGGTGGCTGGAAATCCTGGAGTGCCACTCACTCTGCGTGGATGGCACCCACAATCTGGTCCCAGATCATCTTCCGTCCTTCCTTGCCAACTTGCCTTGGTCCATGGAAGAGGGCATCATAATGCCCCAGGACATGCTCCACTAGGATGTCAACTTCTCTGGCAGTGAAGCTGACAGCCCTCTGCCTCGCTGCCGTGGGGTTGCCACTTGCCTCCAAAGATGTTGGTTCAGACACGGCAACCCCCGAGGCAGGTGTGGATGGGCAAGGTGGTCCTGGGGCTGGGCTGTGGAGTGGTGTTCTGGCACGTTGGGAGACTTCTGGATCTGCAGAGGTGGTCACAGGTCCGATGACAGGAGCAGTGGCAATGGCTGTACAGCAGGCACTCAAATTGCAGGGCATGTGGGCAGCAGGCACACGCAGTGGGCAGGCAGCAGCACATGGCTTGTAGCATGCAGCTCAAGGCAGTAGGAGGCAGGTAAATTGGCTGTTAGGCAGGAGAGTGGGTCTTCCGTGTTATTCGCGTGGGCACCTGGAAACAGAGTGATAGGTACTATGCATGTATGGAAACTGCACGTTAACGTGAAATCAGAGGAAAGGGCCTAAGTGTGTAAGTTACGTGACACGTGCTGAACATTGGGCGTTTTGGATAAAAGAGTGTGTAGGAGAACATCACACACTTGTGCAAGTTAGAGCAGATGGAAGTGTGGACTTCATTGATATTGACATTCTCACACAATCTTTTCACTACTGCAACAGTGCAAGTTTTTTGTTTTGATGGGGGATTTGCCTCAACACACACAGGCATGTACTTTTCCCTATTTTATAAGGCTATTGGTGAGTCGCGAACACATATTGCATACTGTGGGTGCCCCTGTGTGTTGCGTACCCCAATTTTTAACATCACAGTACCTTATGTGTCCTATGCATATGTATTTTTTATGTTGCTGTGTGCCACAGTGTACTGCATTACGTTTATTCTTCTCACATGAGCTACCGAGGGGTCACATACATGTATTTTTCTTTTTTGGGGTGCCTGTGTATTACGTGTCCTGATTTCTTTCCCCAGGGTTTACATTGAGCTTTGCTGGAGCACACTGGTACGTTTTTCTTCATGTACACTGCCCGCTCACTCAAATTGCCCAGGACAATTGAGAGATGCACCTCCCATTGCACTAATCCATCCATGCCATGATTGGGAGGGCAATACGTTGGAAGGGGGACAGAGGTGGCCAAGGTGGCCGAGGTGGCCGAGATGGATGGCTGAGGTGTCTGGGGCCATGCAGGGAGAGCTATGACCCCCACCCACCAGGGTCAGGGAGATGCAGCTGATACTGTCATACCAAGCACCCAGGGTCCAGGAGCAGCAGGGACAGCTGCAGTCCCCTCCACTTTAGACTCAGGGATCGCCAGCCATGGCTGCAGTGTCCAAGGCCCAGGTCCAGAGAGACGTTGGGGTAGATTTTGTCTGTGCGTCAAAGGGCAAGGGACGTGCAGTGAAAGTACCTGGAACCAGCACCCAGGGTCCGGGAGCAGCAGGGGCATCTGCTGTCCAACCAGCCAGGGTCAGGAAGCTGCAGGGGCAGCTGCAGTTTGCAACACCAAGGCTCAGGGTCCCCTAGCCAGGCCTGTAGTGGTCATGGCCCTGGTCCAATGAGACGCAGGGGCAGATGCTGTTGTGTCCAAGGGGAAGGGACATGCAGTGAAACAACCTGGCACCAGCACCCAGGTACGACTACCTGCAACGCAACCTACTATCCCAGCATCAGTGGGTGATGCCATAGCCCCATCAACCAGTGCTCCAGCCCCTACTGACACAAATGTTACCAGCCACACAAGCTCTACACAACCTTGCAAGAAGGCAAAGCGTGCAGTAGCACAAGAGGCTCAAACCCAACACACAGCACAGGAAACACACACATCAAGGAAGAGGAGCTTCAATGATGAAGAACTCCAGATCCTCATGGACTACGTGTGGGAGCACAAACATGACTCACTCATGCAGGCCGGGAGCACACATACGCCTGCTCTGCATATGGCCCACTGGCAGATTGTCACAGATACAATCAACGGCTTGGGCAATGAGAGGTGCACCGCTCCTGAGGTAGTGAAGCATTGGAATGACCTCCGGCACCGAGCCAAAGAAAAGCTGGCTGCCACCTTTGCCTCTACTCTGGTGACTGGAGGTGGGTCACCACAAGGGGACGATGAGCTCACTCCAGATGAAGAGCTCATTAGTGATATGATTGATGTGGAGCAGATCCAAGGCGTTGAGACCTGCCAAATTATGAGGAAATTTCCAGTGAGTGGTGAAGCGTGTGCATGCATGACATGTGTATGTTGGTTGAATGAAGTGTTAAGATTGTCTGGCAGTTCTGCCTGCATTTCCGTGACTGCCATTGGTGAACCATGTCATGGTGGACTGACACGGGCTTGTAGTCATGCAGACTGCATACAAACGATATGCTACATACACCGTGACAATCCTCAATACCAGACCTGCTCAATTCTTTCGTGTCACTCTCTGCCCTGCCTGTGATGGCGCATAGCCTGGGATAATCTTACACTCCATACTTGCCTTCTCTCCTCACATCTTTGATGTCTCTGAGAGGTCATGCTAGCAGCTGCACCACATCAGAGGTATTATTCCTTTCCTCTCCTTCTCCCAGCAGCTCCCTGTCTCCAGACGACAGATCATTCATATGCTGGCCTACTGCAATGGCCTCTACCAAGATTTATGTGCTTCTACTCTCTTCCCTCTGCCACTCATCCAGTACAGGCCTGTGATAAGTGTCCTTTTGTCTTGGGGCCAGGTATTGTTTCTCCCCAGGACTGTGATGATGGCACTGGCTCCCAGTGGCTACAACTGTTCAGTTCCAAACCCTGTGCATTGTCCACAAGGCCTTATGGGTCGTAGGGTCGCAATTCCTTCAACTCTATCTTCCAAATACGCTTCCTTCTCATGGTCTTAAATCATCCCTCTCCTATTCCCTCCGGGTCAGTAGCTTCTCCTAGCAATGAGTTGGTGGTTAATGTCTATCCTTGGCTGGGGACTCCCTCTGGTACAGCCTTCCTGCCTCAATGGAACTGGAGGTGAATGTGATGCTGGAAATACATCAGAGGGACAGGACCTGCGTATCCTTGTCCTTTACTGCTTTTTATCGTGTGTTGTGTCGTGTTTCCCATGCAGGAGTTCATGTGGGACTCATGGCGGTGCAGCTCTCTCTCTTGTTTTGGTGAACAGACCCATGGGATACCCTTATGGCACCCATAGGTAGGGGTGCAACCCTGTGCCCCTAGTGTATGTTTTTGGGCACCTGTGTGTGATGCACAGAGCAGGGTATGGGCTGGTGGCATCTACGTGCTGAATTGACTTGTGCCCTGAGCGTCCTCCATTTTGGGATGCCCAGGCCCTGTCATTGGAATCAGTAGATTCCTGATGGAGACAAAATGTCCCCCATGGCCTCTTGCCTTCCATCACCTGTTACCTTGATCTTCCCGAAGTCCCGGGAAGCCCTGACTCTGTCCCTTGCCCCTGACTGGCTGTTGGATGGAAGTTCCATATATGGTAGTGTGGGGAAGTGCTGACCAGACTGGGTGGAGCCTTCCCAACGACCGTATGTTGTGGGTACGTCTGTGGGTGGGACCTTGGTGGATGGAGTGTGTCACGATTACACATTCTATGTTGTGGGTGTCTAGTATCTAGTGGTTGACACAATTACTGAGACAGCCCTGCCCGAAACCGGTATGAATGCAGTGTGGAGTGTTGAACGTCTGGGTACTTGTCCCAATACGCATAACTTGTTGTGAGTGTCTGGAGAGAAGTGAATGGCCTGAATACACTGTGTGCCTGATTGGCTGCCTGCCTGAATGCCCTTAGTCGTGATTGGATGCTTGAGTATGACCCAGTGGACTGAATGGGAGAACAACAGTATATGTTGGGACCTCGCACTGCTAGGAATCGTGTTCAGAAGCTGAAGTCCACTATGACGAGTAACTGGAGTAACTGAAGCTTGACCTTGAAGCCCTGCTGGACGAGAAGAATTGCTGTTGCTCTCCTTCACAATCTGAAAGCTGCTGTGTCTCCAAGAACTGACCCAGAGAGGACTTGGTAAGGCGCCCTCTTCCCGAGTTACGAGGGACCATCGTGCACCAGCTGATCTTTGCCAAAGCTCCTTGGTAAACAGACCTTTGACAGGCTGCCGACACGAGATGGGGGCTGCTACGGAATCACAAAGAGAAGCGCTCAGACTGTTGTCTTCCACTGTCGACGACTGCCGTCGCTGACTGGAGCTGCCATGCTCCCGTTTGCCTAAGAACTTCATTTGATACAAGGACGCTCTCGTCCACATCGTCGCCGCTGTATCCTGCTGGAGAAGGCCTGACCGTCGACGCGACGAGGAGCATCCGCCGGTGGGTTTCCCGCCACCCCAAGACCATGGAGACGCTGACAACTTGATGCCCTTGCTGGGCCACAGTTCTTCAAAATCTTTGCGGTCCAGAACTATCGACACCGAGGTGCCCCGCACACGCCTCTTCCTTACAGGACGTTTACGCTTCCCCCTCAATGAGCACCGCTAGGAACGAAGCTGCCACTTCACTGTCGTAGCGCACCCTGTTCTACGACAGACGTTCGACGACCCGTGACTCCTACCTAAAAGGGAGGGCACTCAAGAAGGGCCGTCGATTCCCCGCCGAGGAACGCTACAACGCCAGGTACTTTGGGGTTGCAGAACTATTGGGAAATCTATTGTGAACAATATATGGACTGGGCTTGTATCTTTCTTCTACAGGTTGCCCAGGTGGGGGGATCTCCACACAGAGCTGTGTTTAACGGTAGTGGCCAGTATTTCTGCCAATTGTTCGTATCAACTGCTTTCCTCTTTTCTCTACTGTTGGTTTCCTTTACGACTTGATTTGTGCGCCATTTAACCGTACAGTTGATGCACTTTAAAGAGATCTAATAGTAACTATGGTACCTCGTAGAACTGTATATCTTTACCATTATAGATTAACTAAAGCACAAAGTGAGTTATTGTGATAGTGTACATAACCTTGAATATTAATTATATAAATACTGTGTTTTAACTAATACAGTGTGTGGACATTCCTTTGTGGGGGCTTGGCACTGTACTTAAGAACTAGCCTGCATCACCTCCTGAGAAGCTAGGACTTGATTGCTCGTCCATCGCTACCACAACAGAGAATCTTGGCTGGGGTCCTCTGTGCCTCTCCTCTACCATATATAGAGTGGAAGTACAGACCCCCCCTCCGGTCTTTACAGTGAACCTTCTCCGGGTCTGGAGGAACATCTGATGCTTCCTCATGTGTTGTGCTTTCTCTCCTCCTCTCCCCTGATGCAGTCCTGGATGACTGAGAGAATGCACTATTCACCTGGCCACACTCTGATCTCTGACACAGTCCTCAGAGCAACCAGTTGGCCCCATGCACTGGCAACCAGTTGAACCCATGCACTGCCTCCCTGGCATCCCCCGCACTTGGGGACTGTTTACTGTATTGCTACAACCCACTACAAGCACTTGACACCTGATGTCTGCACTTACCATTCCAATGCCACCAGCCTGCCACATTTTCGTTACTGATTATGTGGTTATCTTTTATTTTGTTGCCTTTCCCATGATCTGCACTGCCCCCTCCCACTTCCAACCCCAGGTCTACTCTTCATCGTGCCTATTCACTTGTTTGGTGTCAATGTGACCTGGCATCATGGGATGGATGTTTCTGGCTTCACTCTATTTCACCACCCTCTCATCGTTGCACCTTGTGGCACTTGTGTGTTTTCCATTTTTGATTTCCATGTAATGTCATGTCACATCCATTGAACATGGCTCGGGGAGAGTATTCATCAAGTTCGATCTCATGCTGTTAGGCAGTTCAGGCATGGCTATGCTATGTGGCATCTGTGTATTTGCATCAGTGATGCTGGTGACTGATCTATGCCAGTCAGGTGCTTGTGTGTGAAGCAGGTGCTATGCACCATGCACTACATGTCGTGTTGAGCCCTTCCATACATGTCCATGGCTGCTTTCATGCTACCCAACCCTTCCATTAACACTGTGTGCGTTCAGGAATTTGTGCCATGAGTGACATGGCATGTTAATGTGTTGCAGGACAACATTGTGATAGCTATGTGTGTGGGCTGTGCTATTTACATGGGTCTTCATTCTTTTTTCTGTCCATGTGCAGGTGATGAGGCACTGGATGCAGAGGAGGAGGTGGGGGAGGAACAGGATACTGATCCACATCTGAGCAACAGTGGAGGACGTGGTGTGGCATCCCACGATGAACCACTGGTGCTACAGTTCATCCAGGGCCTGACTCAGTAGGAGTCTGCCTGTGATGAAACCTGTGGCTCTGGTGGTGAACCGGACTTTGATTCCTCTGTGCTGTCGCAGGTGAGTGCATCAACTGTGGGTGCTGTTGTATCCCAAACATCTGCAGGGGGGAGAACCCCTCAGAGGGCCAGTCAGTGTTGGTACATCCATCTGTGCTGGTTATGGCACACTCCATAGTATATCCTCCTGATCCTGGGACAGCTGATCGAGGGAGGAATGTAGTCCTGCAGCCACAGGTAATAATACAGGGTGCCTGACTAGGTCTTGATATGCCCAGGAGGGTGAACGTATATTCAAACAAAAAATCAGAGTGGGAGACCCACACTTTTGAGATTCAGGATAATTTTAGTCTAATCTCTGAATTTTGGTGATGATACATATAATATATCAATTGTTAGCATAATAACAGACAGACGGATAGTTGTACATTCTTGTGTCCTCACTTGTGCATATGTTAGTCCTTAGTTGCGAGTTAGACTGCTGGGGTTCCCAGCAGGCAATCTCTGCACCTTCCCTTGTCTTACCTGTGGTCTATTGTGAATTTATGTGACAGTGTGTTGCTTTGTGTGGCATCTGAGGGCATCCACTGTAGGTTCCAGCTGGACCCATACAGGCTTGTCTCATGTTGGTACACTCCTTGTTTGTGCCTTAGGGTCCAGACACATATGCCACTCCTGCTTCCCCTTTCCATGGGCTTTCAAGGATTGAAGCATGTAAAAGTAACTTACACAGAGGCATTGGGCTTCCATTAAATCTGTGGGCACTCTCAAATCCGACCTGTGTACAGACCCCTAGTGGGATTCATGATTATTTGCCCAGTGCACGATTAGCATCCCTTTTTGTTTGGATATTGAGATCCATCCTTTGTTCATGTTCCATCTTCATGTATTAGCTTGCCTAACTCCATTATTGTTAGCTTTCCTCCTGTATGTGCTTCCCTGTCCCCTTGAGTTAGCAGAGCCAGGCAAAAAATCCAAGGGTGCCATGTGCAAGTTATGACACATTGAGGCACCTGTGCAATTATGATTGGTCACTGTTAGACAGATTCACTCTTGGGTCCTATTTTTCTGGTATGTTGTACTGGCCAATTGATGTTCCTGTGTACATTATAATTTTTATGTGTGAGAGTGAGTTATTTCTGAACTTGTTCCGTTGATTGTTGAGCGCTTCATGACAGTAGTGTTATGTGTTGGCCATTTATTTCTCAGTTAGTTTTGACATTGCATCGCATGGTGTGGCAACCAGGTGATATGAAGTGTCGGAGGGTTTAGGTGACATATTAGCAGTTTGATGTGTACTTTGACATGGTGTTAGTGGCATACTCCATCTTCCATGTGTTCATTTTGTTCACACCAGATTGAGTTAGTTTGAGTTCTAAGGGATGCACACAATGTAGCACTTCCGAGGACACATTCTCAGGGTGGTAAGGTTGGGACAGATGATTGTCCCTTTGTCATCATCGATTGTCACCTGGAATGTGCCAGGGCTGTTTGCACTCCTCGGGGGTTGGATTTTAGGTGAAAAATGGTGCCACAAGCTGGGTACAGGCAGCCTCACCAGGTGTCCTTTCCCCTCCTATGCACAGCCGCCGTGCATGTGGTTAGGGATGTGGGGGCACCACCATGTCCACCAGTATGTCACAACGTGTTGCAACACTGGGCAGGACACATGCTGCCATAATATTCCTGATTCGTATTGGCTCCATCATGTACATGCATGCATTGTGTTGCCTTGCCTCCCAGCTTTCATGGCCCGGTGTAGGGGTGACATTCTGAATATGAAACTATCATGGGTGGACCA
The DNA here is from genome assembly GCF_040938575.1 of Ambystoma mexicanum. NCBI lineage: Eukaryota > Metazoa > Chordata > Amphibia > Caudata > Ambystomatidae > Ambystoma > Ambystoma mexicanum. The sequence goes on along the minus strand of NC_090929.1, from coordinate 928,745,930 downwards.
TGAATAGTTTGCAACATCCTATTTCACATCACCCCCCAGTGATTTCCCTTACTTTGTTGCTTCTCTTTGGTGGGCCTACTGATAAAGGTTTCTTGAAGACATATATCTAATTGCACTTGTGCTTTTATACTCACCTTTAACATTTTCTTTTAAGGGACAGAACTGGCATGGCCTCCATCAACTCCAGGCAGCTTTCTCCCAGTCACCAGGGCCCCCGGTCTCTGCTTAGTGTCTCCATTTTAAATCGTTCTTTTTGCCCCAATTGGTTCTAGTTATGGGATTCCTTTGTCTTCACCCCTAAAAGCCTTCCCCCACATAATTTAGGACATGTATTATCTACTATTCTAACTAAAACCTAGAAGATTTGGGGAAAGTGCTTCATTTTCATGGGGGTGCACGTTTGGGAAAATGCCATACACTGGCGACCTTTTTTCAGGCGATGTCATCATTGGACATCTCACTTTTTTTTTTCTTTTTGTTTATTTGTGTTAATCAAAAATAAGATTTTTACAAAATGTAACGTATTTGTTGCTTCTTAATCAAGTCTTATTGTTTTGCTGACTTTTTTTCCTCACAAGCCTTTTTACTCAGAAACATTTTGTAAACAACGTAATGTAAAATTTTGAACGTAGCAAATAGTCAGCAGTTTCTGTCTCCACCAATCAATCTGAACCACTATATTTCCTCATCAAAAGTTAATGAACTACTAAAAAGGTGGTGTAGGTAGTGGGTTCTTATCTGTCGCGTCGCAGTACATGACACAAGTAAATGTCGTACTGTTTCTTTCTTCTCTGGATCTTGACAGTAGTGACATTGGGATGTCATTTAGCGCCCTCTAATATGTAACATTTTATTTGTTTCCAGCAAATTCAATCGTGCTCTTAAGATTAAGTCTTGCGCCGATCTACTGGGGAATTGCGCAAGGAAATTCGGTAGTTTGTTTAGTTTTTTCGTGTTGGGTGGAAGATGAGTCATCAGTTTGTTTCTTGCTGCTGTCTCCAGTGTGAGAGGCCAGTCCAGTTCCTTTAACTTCTTTAGGACCCTAACTGGGTTATGGATCAGCTCCTCCTCTCCACTTTCAATCGAGTCCAAGAGAGCTGGGTTAGCATTTCTCCATTGCGTGAGCATCTTGCTTCGATGACCTGACATTTCTTGATTTATCATGTTGTAGATGAATTTACTGTTTGGCATCCAGCATTTCCTATAGAGAATCAAACAGTTACAACTGACCATACCTTGTAAAGAAAGTAGGCTGAGTTCTCGTTTGATAGCCACTACTGATGTTGAATTAGGAAGGCCTAAAACCGGTCTCCAAAAGAGGGCCTCCAGTTTAGGCCATATCTCACGTGGGATGTTCGGCATTGACTCTGCCCCGTATGTAAGAGTTGGGACAACCTTCATTATGTAGAAATTAATTATGGGAATCATGGAGTAGCAGCCAAATTTTGTGTCGATAATTTTGGCTTGAGCTGCCAGTTTTTAGGTTTTGTCTTGTAAAGCTGATTGCTGAGAATGTTCACATTTGGAACTATCCATCATTACTCCCAAGTATTTGAAGTTCTGAACTTTTTTTATTCAAGTTCCTTCGAGATACCATTTGTTCTTATCTGTTTTTTTTAGGGAGGATTCCAGTATCAGGATTTTGGTTTTTTCCTTATTAACCTCTAGGTTATTACCTACAATATACTCTTGGAGGTTATTCAATTTTCGCTGCAAGCCGATAGGTGTATGATCAAATAAAATTCAATCATCGGCATATAGTAAGCGGGAGATCTTTGCCTCGCCCAGTTTTGGTGGAAATTAACGTACCATAGTTTCTGAGTCCTTATAGTCTCCCATGTAAGCCAAAAATAGCCCTGGGGCTAAAGGGCATCCTTGCTTGACACCTCTAGCAATTGGAATTTCTGAGTGTAAAATCACCTTGTTTGTTTAGGCGCACTCTCATGGACATCTTAGAATATAGGGATTTAATAGGTGCTAGTAGATCTTTAGGACAGTTCCAAGCCTCGAGTTTTGCCCACAAGAACTGTCTGTCGACTAGGTCGAACGTTTGGGTAAGATCAATGAAGGTGAAAAAAAGGTGCCTGCCACCCTAAAGGACTTTACCCTTTATCACGCTTAGGACAAGAATGTTTATTGATGTTCCTGAGTGTTTTTTAAAACCTGATTGGAATCGGTCATTGCATTCAGCCTGGTTTGCCCACACTTGGAAGTTTTTCAGTAGCAAAGTCTCGAATACCTTCCCTTTAGGATCAAGCAACACAATGGGTCGGCAGTTTTGAGGGTTACTTTCGTTTCCTTTTTTGTAAAATCGGAACCACTATCTCTGTTGTCCACGACTTAGGGACCGACTGAGTTTCAGCGCATCTTCGAAAAATGTTACTGATTAGGAATGTCCGTTCTTATGGATAGGTTTTTAGGTCAACATTTGTAATTCTGACCGGTCCCGGAGCCCTGGAATTTTTTAATTTCTTAATTAGATCCAATATGTCTTCCTGGTGTTTGGGGTTAATCCAGGGAACATTCTCTCGGGGTAACAGTTTTGTTTCATTCATGGGCAGTTGTTGGTTTAAATTAGAAAAATGTTTTTCCCATGTGGCCTCTCCAATGCTGTTTAAAATGGTGTCTACTGTAGGCGAGGTAGAAGCTCTCAACAGAGACCAGAATTCTCCGGAATTACGTTCAGTTATGGCTTTTAGAATGTTCTCGGAGTCCTGTTGATAGAATTTCAAATGATGATGTCTAATCCATATTTTGGATATTTTAGAGACTTCATTTATATTAATTTTTGCCACCTGCTCAGGTAGTTTTGCTGCTCTCCTCTTCATTTTTCTGTACTCCCGTCTTTTTTCTACCAATACTCTATCATACCTATGTTTCTTTTGTGTTTGTGCTTTTTGCTTTCTGGAATCATTTTGCTTATATGCCATCAGCAAGGGTTCGTAATCAACCTATTTTTGACGTTCACAATTTTCGATGTTACTATATTTTTCTGTCAGTTCTCTTATGGAATTGGCTGTCAGTTTAATTCTTGATCCTTGAAAGTTTACCTCCAATTGGGTCTTCAACCTTTCGTTTTTTTTGTGGTTTGTGGTCCATCTCATCTCAAGAAGATTATGATCACTAGCCTTTGTACGTAGCACCTCGAAGAATATTGTTGTTTGTAATAATGGTTTTGTTACAAAGATGTGGTCGAGGGTGGCACAAACCTCATCTTGTTCCCAAGTTGTTAACCAGCTCTGTTTTGAAAATACCTCATCTAAACTAAACAGGTCTCTCAATTTCATCATGTTTGTCCAGAGTTTACCACGTTGTTCTGCAGCTGTTGGTTTTGCTGACAGATTTTTCAAATTACTGGCCGGGTAGCAGATGGCATTTAAATTGCCGCAGATAACCAAGTAGGGTGACATGTGAGTTGATAAAGCCATATCAATCAGGTCTTCTATCATTTCTAGGTATTTTGTAGGTTGGATAGCTGCCGGGTTCCAATAAGTGTTTGCAATTATCATTAATGTTGGCATGCATTTTCCCTTAGGTGTCGTTGTTTGATCCCATGTTAGCATTACTGCTAACAAAGATGAGTTAGAGACCAAGATTTTCTTCAATGAGAGGCCTCATCCTGTAGGACATGCCATCAAGATACCCGATGAGGGACGACCAAGGATCCTTTTTTTGCTGGTGCAAGAGCAATTTCGTATTCATTGACGATCGGTTTCTAGGTCAGCCATGTCTCTTGTAGGCAAAGAATATCATAGTCACCCAGTTTGACATCGCCCGGGTCCATCAAATGGAGGTACTGTCACACTCAGCCCCTGATCTCACCTGTTTGCTCTTTGTCGTCTTCTTCTTTTGAGGTCTTCCTGTGTTCCGGGATGTCCGGGACTTGTACAGGTAAGGGCGGTGATCCCCTGTGTCCAGTGTGGGGACTGCAAGCAGCCTCGGGAAGAAGACAGGAGATCAGGATTCCAGGAGGGTAAGAAATGGGTAGTCAATATCCGGGATGAAGCGTGGAACCAGGAAGGGAATAGAACTACTCGCAGAGTGCAGGGATATGGCTGCGAGCGTGGCAGAACAGGATAGGGGTCCAGGAAGGAAAGGAACGAACGAACGGCCCCAGGTGGAAGCATAAGGCTGCTCCTAGTACTCCAGGAAGGAAGAGGAAGATGAAAAGATCAGAGAATTGGCACAAGAACTCGGAAGGTACCTATGAGCACACTAGCCATGAACTCGGAAGGGAGCATTGAGAAGTGCAGCGCCGCAGGGGCATGCCCGTTTTCTAGGAAGACAGGGTTCTTGCATAAAAGCTAAACCGCAACGTCTCTGAGGCGCCAGCCATGTTGGGAGGATAACAGCTCCAACGTTGCAGTGCACCATGGACCAGGAAGTCCAAAAGGGGTGTAAACGGCAAATCATGACAGCATGCCCCTCCTAAACCTGGATCCACCGGGTTTACCTGGATGAGTTAGATGGAATCTGCACACTAAACGAGGGGCATTCATGTTGGAGACTGGTTCCCATGTTCGTTTGCGGGGGGGGATATCCTTTCCATTTCACTAAGTACTGTAGTCAACCTCTTCTTTATCTAGAATCACATATCCTGGAAACCTCAAATTCAATTTGATCATTGACGAGCACAGGGTTAGGTCGATGAGCTGATCTGGTGGATTGAATATAAGGTTTGAACAAAGAAGTGTGAAAAACAGGATGAATCTTCTTCCACAAGTCTGGTAGCTGAAGTCGATATGCCACTGGGTTGATGACCTCTTTGAAAGAAAAATGCCCATAGAATTTGGGGGCCAGTTTATTAGGTCGCAGATGTCGAGGCAAGAGTTTAGAAGACAGCCAGACCTTGTCACCAATTCCATACACAGGACCGGGTCTCTGTTTAGCATCAGCATGTTTTTTTACATCCATTCTGGCCTTTTCTAAATGTTCTTTAACATCCTTATGTACAGTACCAGTCGTTCAATCCAGGAATCGACTGAAGGAACCAGGGTGGTATGAGCTAGGATTGTTGGCAGGACAGATGGATGGAAACCTTGACTGCAGAAGAAGGGGCTTGTCTTGATAGCAGAGTGGTCAGAATTGTTATAGGCAAATTCAGCAACTGGAATTAAAACTGACCAATCATCCTGGACCTTGGCTGAAAAGCACCGCAATTATGGTTGTAGGGTCTGATGTACTCGCTCTGTTAGCCCATTGGTCTGGTGGTGGTATCCAGAAGACAAGGCACGTTGAATACCTAACATGTGACATAGCTGTTTCCAGAATTGGGAAATGTACTGAGGGCCACGGTCTGAAATGATCTTGGAAGGGAGACCATGCAGCCGAAAGATGTGATTTAAAAATATGCCTGCCATTTCTTGTGCTGAAGGCAACTTGTCCAAGGGGGTGAAGTGAGCCATGTCGCTGAACAGATCAATGGTAACCATGATGGTAGTAAACCCCATGGAAGGGGGTAATTCCACGATGAAGTCGGTGGCGATTATTTCCCAAGGATGCTCTGGCAATGTAGGTTGGTGGAGTAGACCTGCAGGTTTTCTATTAAAACACTTATTCTGACTGCAGACAGCGCATGCTTGGACATATGCCCTTACTCTGTCGATTATGTTAGGCCACCAAAATTGTCTCTGAATGAGGTGAAGAGTGGCAGTAACGCCTCAATGCCCGGAATGGAAGGTATCATGACAGAAGTTTATAATCTTGGTTCTCAGTTTTTGCGTGGGTACCGCCAGTCTCTTGTCTTTGAAGAGATAGCCATCTTTAGCGACTAAGGTCCATTGGTTTGCCTTGATATAATTCTTCCAGAGATCAGAAGGTGGTGTTTCGGCACAGATATTTTCCAATAAGGAGTTGGCCTGGGCCACGAAAACCGTGTCTGGAAACATCTTTGGAAAGACGCGGACCTCAACTGGCTCGTAATCAGGACGTCTGGATAATGCATCAGCGATTACGTTGTTAGTTCCAAGGACATGTATGCGAAACTGATACTGGGCAACAAAAAAAAAAAGGCCCAACAAGCTTGGCGACTGTTACTGCACTCTAGGGATTACAGGATCTGCAGATTTCTGTGATCGGTTCGCACTTGTAGAGGGAATTTGGCACCCAGGAGTAAATGACGCCATTCAGTAAAGGCTTGCCAGATGGCGTGCAATTCTTTCTCTAGGACTGAATAGTGGGTCTCGCTGGAAGTTAGTGTTCGGGATAGGTAAGCGATAGAATGTTCCACCTTATCCTCAGATTCTTGTTTTAGCACAGCCCCAATTGCACGATGTGAGGCATCAGTTTCTACCAGTAAGGGTTTATTGATATCCTGTTGAGCCAGGATGGGAACTTGAGTAAATCTTTATTTTAGCTCTTGAAAGGCTGTCTCTTGAGCATCAGACCAATTGAAGGGAACGTCTTTCTTCAACAATGCAACTATCGGCTGTACAATATCAGAGAAGGTTGGAATGAATTTCCGGTAAAAATTGGCAAGTCCCAGGAAGGATTGAATCTGTTTTACTGTTGTAGGGGCTGGCCATGAAAGAATACAGCCGACCTTGGCCGGGTCCATTTCTATTCCTTTGGAACTCAGAACGAACCCTAGGTAATGAACGGTTTGGACATGAAACATGCATTTCTCTGGTTTAACCAGGAGCTTGTTCTCTCGTAGATGTTGTAAAACCAATTTCACATGTTCCTGATGTAACTGGGAATCATTGGAATAGATCAATATGTCATCCAAGTATACTATGACAAAGAGAAACTACATATCTGAAAAGACTCTGTCCATGAAGCGCTGAAACACTGCAAGGGCATTGGCAAGACCAAATGGCATTACCAGATATTCAAAATGTCCAAAGGGTGTCCTGAAGGCGGTCTTCCACTCGTCGCCTTCCTTTATTGGGATGAGATGGTAGGCGCCCCATAAGTCGAGTTTAATAAAGATTACAGCACCCCCATATGTCGGAAATTAGTGGCAGAGGGTAACAATCCTTAAGGGTGCATTGGTTAAGGCCCCAATAGTCCAGGGAGGGCTGAAGTTCCTTAGTGTCTTTCTTGGGCACGAAGAACAAAGAGGCACCGGCTGGAGATTTATAAGGTCGAATGGTTCTATTGGCGAGACTGCGTCCAGATATTCCCATAATGCCTTTTTCTCAGGTTCGGAAAGAATAAACATTCTTCCAAATGGTATCACTGCCGAGTCTTCAGTATCGATTGCACAATCTTCTGGTCGATGAGGTGGTAGTAATTGGACAATGGCTGTTGAAAACACATCCGAGTATTGTTGGTAGATCTCAGGTACTTGGGTAATGTTGGAGACACATATGGATGGTTGTTCGAGGATCTGGGATTCCATAGTTATGGTCTTCACCATGTTTTGGGATAAACAATGGGACAAGCAGAATTCGGAGCCTAGAAGTAAAGATCTGGCTGCCCAATTGATGTAAGGGTTGTGTTGCTGAAGCCAGGGCATACCCAGAACCATGGGGTAGCGTGCTGCTTTGATGATATCAAAACAAAGCATCTCCTGATGGTTATTTATTGAGAGCAACAACTCCGTGGTGTGCTGGGTTATGGGTCCCGATTCTTGAAAACAACAGGAAAAGCTTCAAAAAGCTAAAGGACACGGTACAACCGTGATCATCCTTTTAACCGTTAACAAGGAAACATATGGTAACACAACAACAACGGTTTTCTAGGAAGGCAGGTATTCAGAGAGCTTATTAAATATGCAAAAATTGGGTCAAAGGAGTGCTCACACTCTTACACAAAGGAAGGCCAGTGATATGGCTGCGAGCGTGGAAGAACAGGTTAGGGGTCCAGGAAGGAAAGCAACAATGGCTTCAGGCGGTAGCGTAAGGCCGCTCCTAGTACTCCAGGATTGAAGAGGGAGTCGAAAAGATCAGAGAATTGGCACAAGAAGGAGGAAGGTAACTACGAGCACACTAGCCGCAAAATCGGAAGGGAGCGTTGAGATGCGCAGCGCCGCGGGGGCGTGCCCATTTTCTAGGAAGCCAGGGTTCTTGCATAAGCGCTAGACTGCAACGTCTCTGAGGCGCCGGCCATGTTGGGAGGATAACAGCTCCAACGTTGCAGTGCACCATGGACCAGGAAGTCCAAAAGGGGCATAAACGGCGAATCATGACAGGTAACCTCTGGTGTTCCTTGAGCACAGCCTCAAGTCATGGTGGTAATCTCCAACTTGACAATATTTATATTGGTTGTGCAAAGGATTCTTGAGTTGCTACATGTTTAGATGAGCTGTAAATGCTTTTGGTAACCAGGACCACATGCCTTCCGATGTCAGAGATTTACTACTCTGCGGCGAACAAGCCCCGTGTTGTAGGTACATGACTATAATCTATCGTTCACTAAACATGCAAGTGCTATGAACATTGAATTCTTGGATCTGGAGTTATTTGTGGAAAATTCCCAAATTCAAACCAAACTTTTTATTAAACAAGCAGCAGGGAATAGTCTCCTCTTTGCCACATCACATCACCCCAGACACACAATAAATAACATTCCTTATGGGGAGATTCTCAGGATCAAGAGAAACTGCAGCATATCTTCAACCTATCAAGATAACCTTAAAAAAATCCTAATTAAATTCAAACAAAGAGGCTATGATCAAAGGAATGTTCAAGAAGCCATCAAGAAAGCGGAACAGATTACCAGAGACTTTCTACTAACGGATAAACCCAAAACTTATGAAACCACCACCAAATATATCACTACCTATAGTACGGAAACTAAAAAACTCAAACAAATATTGACCAAGCATTGGAATATCCTTTTCAACGGACTCGAGCCTACAAAAGCACTTGGACATTACACCAAATATTTGTTTCAGGAGAGCACCTCCTATCAAAAACCTAATCAGTCTGAGTTTTCTTAGTCCAATACCAAATGTTAAAAAGGCATTTTTCAGAAACCTATTATGGGTACCCATAAATGTGGACATTGTAAATTTTGCCCTTTTGTTCAACATGGCAAAAAAGAAATACAACTCCCAAATGGCAAAATTAAACCAATAAAACAATTAATAAACTGCAACTCTAAAAATGTAATTTATGGGATTGAATGCATCTGTACGTTGGTAGTACCATCTGTAAATTAAAGATAAGAATCTTTGAACATTTGAGAACCATACGGAACAAAGACCTGAGATCTCCCATTTCAGTTCACATCATCACAGATCACCCGACATTGAACATTGAGAACTTAAAAATATTTGGCTTGGAAAAAGTCTCATTAGAGGAGGAAACAAAGAACTCCTTTTACGTAAATGTGAATCCAAATGGATCTGTATAGTGGAAACTTGTATATCAGGTTTAAATTGCGACACAGAGAGTTTAATTGGCTATAATTTGGCAATGTTACATGCTATAGAATGAATTTCCTAAATCAAGATGTTTAGAATATTCTCTTTTCATTGGTGAAATGCATTTCCTTTTTCTTTCTACATAAATGCCTTTTCTCCAAAAAAATGATTTCATTTCTCCATTTTATTTTTCTTCATTTTTTGCCTATCTTGTCCCTAAGAAAATTTGATTCTTGTATCATGGCTATTTCCAGACTTTATTTATTCCTCTCAATTTAAGATGCATCTTTCTTCTTAATGCATCTTAATCATTATTAAGGACCCCTTTCTCCTCCTTTTTCACCTTGCTTTTATTTTATAAAATAAAATAAAATAAAATGAATACTTCTTACAAAGTAGGATATATACATTCTTGGATGCTACTTTAAAAACAATTATCTACTAAAACCCTCAACTGGTAACTTAAAAAATGAAAATAGAAATTCCCCTTTCCCTCTCTTTTTTTTTGTTTACGAATTTCAAAATGGCCGCGAAAAATGTAGAACGTGATGATGTCATGAATCTTCACTACGGCATGTTATGCATGACATCATTGCATTATTTTGCCCCGATTTTGCCACTATATAAAGCTCAGATCCAAACATAGATGCTGTGCATCCACCTGGTCAGTAGCATCTCAGCGCTCATCGTGGCGTGCATTCATAATCCATAGGTAAGTTCTAAATCCTTTCAAGGATTTCCTTTCTATTTTATTCCAAGCCTAAAGAAAACAATTACTGTTTTTTTGAGAATCTTTCAGCTAAAATGCTGTACTGATTCTCCATGACATAAGTAAAATAAAGAATACCCCCCTTTTTAAAAAGAAAATTAAAAAATGTCTTCCTCTCTTTTCTCTACCATCACTCCCCTGGACTAGTTTCAACATGGACTAACATTGGACAAAACTTGGTTAATTATCCTGTGAACCAATTGGATATCCAGTACCACTTTAACCATAAATATTGGATACAACAAGATTTATTTTTCGGAATTAAGAAATAGGGTGTGTCAAAAACGTTATTTATGTTTCCCTTCTTGAAGAGATACAGCTTAATTATTCTCACTACTATGATTTGTCAATTATTTGGTATAGCCCCCGCTTGTTTTAAACCTCTACATTCATCATTTTTCTGTCTTCTTTCCTTTTCTTTTTCTCTTTTTGCCTTAGAATACCCACTGTCTCTCCTGATGAACCATTGTCACAATCAATGGGGAAGCAGGTGTTGAGAGGGTCATTTGCTTTACAATGTACTTGGAAACATCATTTGCTTTGCTAGCTACATTGTGAAAATGCATATGCACTGTCTATTTGAACGAAAAAGATAAAACACAAGATGTGATGTAACACGATACTGTGCTCTCTATTTTTGTAAACAAATACAATTGGATTTTCTTTTTTTGATCCCAACAAAAAGTTTCAGTGTATCAGTCCTTTAGTTGCCTCACCAACAAACAACTAAAAAATCAGGTTGGCGCATTAGAGTCTCTTTCTCATCAATATATATTTTAACAATTAGCGTATGTGGCAACCACGCATTTTGGGAAAGTACTTGTGCTTGACAACCATGTTCACTTCAGGCTATTAACTGTGTTTGACCAACATTTTTTATTCTACTTTAACCAACAGAGGAAGCGCCAAGGGAGAGTTTTGTAGGCTGCAATATATTTTGTATATATGTTGTAGGTACTGTTTGCGTGATGGTTCTCGTGGTCATCTGGCCACTCTGGCTTGGCCCCGTTGTCGCTTGAGTTTTTGATTTCCCTTTTGGTCTCTTGCGTTGACATAGCATTCTTGTGTGTTTGTAATTCCTCCGGAGGTGAACAACGCTTACTTTTAGATTCTGTTTCCGCAGTATGTCTATTTTTGCAGCTTTCTTTAGGCCTTATCCCACTGGTGGAGGACGATTTGATTGTGAGATTAGCTGAATCACTGAGTTTCTCTCTTTGGTATGCCTGATTGCATTTTTTCAAACTGTGCAATGAGTCTATGGCTTCTTGATTAGATTGTGTTGGGTTCTGTAAACAGTGTCTATGTTTGATCGTCTCGATCAAGTCATATCCCATTTTTAAAAGTTCACTTATTTCCTCTTTTAATAGTTTTTTCACTGTTGACGAAGCAATGTGAAGATAAGATAGTGCTCTATGATGGTGGTGGCTTGGTTCAACAATTATGAGGTTGTCAGATTTAATTGATTGAATCTTCAGTATGTAGTTGAACAGAATTAAAATCAATCTTCTATTTAAAATTATGTTGTCATCGTTGCCTGGTATCTGTTCTAATTTAAAGATCCATTTTACTTCTTTAGACCTTGTGATCTTCCTATTATAAATATTGGTGCAGGATCTGTAATGGGATCGAAAAGTCAATTTGTCTTTATTTTCTTTTGGTGAGTAGACTGTGAGTGTTCCATGTCTTTTGGGGCAGTTGTTGATGTTACGGTTTGCTCTTGAGTCTGGATGTGGAATGCTACGTTCTTCTTGATAGCTTGTTTTATTTTCATTTGTTTAACTTTTCGTGATTTTGGCATCCTGTTTCGGAGTACTGATATCAGGTTTCCATCAATTTGCTTTATGGGCGAGCTTTTTACACCACTCTTCCAACGTTTGAAAATGTCATAGTGAGCTTTCCTCATTGTCTATTTTGCTGTAGTTCCTTTGGTCATCTGCATTTACTGACAGGGTCACATCAGCTATAGAGCGGGGTTGACATGTGGAAATTTCCTCTCTCAGATGTTCACTAAGATTCATCACCATTTCATTGTTAAGGAAATCGTCCACTGTTTTAGGAGATGCTGAAAGTTTGTTTTTCTTTTCCACTGTACTGGATTCCGAGGATGACAATTTTTTTTGGCTAACAGCGTTTGGAGCAAAGGCTCTATGGGGTGTGTGACTTCTTCTCTCATGTTGTGATTGTTTGACGACTCTGGTTGAGTTTGTAGACTCAAACCCGAGCATCGACCTCCGCTGGGTTTGAATGTTACTGCAGGTCTTATAGAAGTCAAAAATGGGACATGCCGGTTCTGAACCGCTTTCTTCAAAAAATTCATTAGATGTCATGTTTGCCCGCTTGTTCACCACCAACAAATATTCACATTTTGTCTTTGAGTCAACTTGGCGAGCGGGTTTCCAATGGGGCACAAGGTGAGCTATATCAACTTTTAGGTTTCCAACCAGCGTTTTGGAGTTAATTGTTAGGTCGATAAATGCTGTACTTTGTGTCCCCATTTCTTGTACTTGTTTCCTCACAGTTATATTTTCTCATAAAGGTATATGCTCATTTTATAGAGCTGACTTTGTTGTTTGTTGGTGATCAAACATTAGGATTGTGTTTCTCACATTTTTTGTTTGTTCTTCCAGCGCCATAATGTATTCTTCCAAGAAAATGAGTTTTGTGTGAAGCATTGCTTGCACAGTCATGTGGTCATTTAACGTATTGTTAAGTGATTCACATAATTTAGTAGATAGTGCCAGCGCTATTGTCACTGCTGACATGATTGAAACAATGGCCAGTTTCTTTGCTGGAGTGTCCTTTGGGGGAGATGTTGGCTGAGTAGAAGCTCTTTTTGAAGGTGTAGAGTTTAATGAATTTATGGAATTAGTTTTTTGTGAAGGTAAACTAGAATAGGAATCTAGAGAGCATCTTTGTGAGGAGCCACATTTTGGCAGCAGAAAAGGGTTTTGAGATGGAATTGTCAAAGACTTGCCACCCACTGTTGGATGTCTAATTTCTGTAGATAGTTTTACCCTACAGGGTGACATAGGTCTTTTGTCTGTTTCGTTAGTGATTACAACATCTTTATCCAGTATGCCTGTAGCTATGCTTTGATGGTCATCCAATGGGGAAATGTACTCTGCCTCTAGGTTGTTTTCTGATATCTATTCTAAGTCCGTCACCAATTTCTCTGAGGGAAAAGGCAACAGAAGTGATTGCTGCTGTACATTAATTGGCTGATACAAAGGTTGTGGTTCTGGTACCAAATGATCTCTTTGTACAGCTCCTGGTACTTGATTTATTTCTGATGGAGATGGAGATATAGGCATCAAAGAAGTGGTATCAGTCGCCTTAAGTAAACCTGATTTTTTTGGTATACCTTTCATGAACGTGAAGGCGTTTGGTATCCCGTAGTGCCACTTCGGCTTTCCCTTTGATGGCGTTTTTTTTTTCTATTATATCTATAGCTACTTGTGCTTGTCCGGCAGATCGTCTAGCCTTCTTTGCTTTAAATGTGATAGGTTGTCTTTTACCGCCACCAACATCTCGGCGTCGGACAGCTCTCCACAATGTTCTTGTTGGCAATTAACGTGAGAGTGAAAAACGTCTGTCAAAAGAGTGAGTGGCACAGATTTTCCGGTGCCTGTTTTGCTAAGCATTTTGTTGGTACCACGATAGCCCTTATGCATAGGAGCTGTTTTTTTCAGTATGGTAGATCATGGCCCTTTTGGCTTCAGAGTTCTCTTGTTTTTCATTGTTGTCCTATTTGTAGAAAGCAAATTGTCTGTACTGTCTCTAGGATGTTTTTTTGAGTTGAGGCATTTTCCAATGGTGTCAGTATCTGGTGTTGGGGCTGCGTTTGTGATTGTCCATTCTTGCAAGGACTCTAGGTCATCGCTTTGCAGCCACTGTCCAGGGCTGCGTGTATCTGTGCATGGAATTGCAGTGCTGGCGGCACGGCAGGATGTTAAGAGTCAGCATACTCGCTGCACCCTCCCACCGGCCGCGCCCCATAGACCGGCGCACTATTGAAGTCTCTGCACTCCCGGGAAGCCCTCAGATGCTCCCTGTCCTCAACGGCGGCCTCTCCTGCAACTACGCGCGGGGTCCCCGGCAATGGCAACAGCTTGAGTTTTCTCTCCACTCGGCTGACCGGCCGCATCCAGACACCCTGCTAACTCCAATACCCCTGGGCGAGAAACAGCCAGCGTCATCACTGCCAATCTCCCTCCGGGCGTTGTCGACGAGTCAGTCATGGTAAGGAGGCCAGGGGAGCAGGGAAAACATCTGATGTGTCTGGGCACTGGTTGTCCAAAGGTTCATGTGGGGCCATAATGATACTATTGACCGTAGTTGTTTGTTTGTCTCTTCTTAATTTAGATGTCGATATGTTTTCTGCACACCTTCCTTCTTGATCACCAATTAAGCTCTCTGTGCTGCCTCACATTTCTTTCAGCTGAAATCTCTCAGATTTCTGTGAGCTCCTTAGACAGCGGCCTTCCCCAGGGAAAACAACCAAGGCGGCCACAGACCCGGCAGTCCTGCCAGCCATGACTGCCACTCACCGCCACTCTGTGTCCGCTCTGTGTCCGCTCTGTTGGTCGGTATTTAAATTGTGCTCCGCCTCTCAGGTATGAACAGGGAAGGCAGACCACATGGTAGAATGCTCTGCCAGGCTGCCACTCACCGCCACAGTGTGTCCGCTCCGCGGGTCGGTGATTATTTCAATTGTGGTCCGCCTCTCAGTTATGAACAGGGAAGGCAGACTACACGGTAGAATGCTCTGCTAGACTGCCACTTGTCACCACTATGTGTCCGATCCGTGGGTATGTAAGTATTTCAATTGTACTCCGCCTCTCAGGTATGAACAGCGGAGGCAGACCACATGGTAGAATGCTCTGCCAGACTGCCACTCGCCACCACTCTGCGTCCGTTCTGCGGGTCACCAAGTATTTGAATTGTGCTCCGCCTCTCAGGTATGAACAGGGAAGGCAGACCACACAGTAGAATGCTCCACCTAACTGCCACTCGCTGCCACTCCGCCCTTTTCTGGTATCAATTCTTTCACTTAGAACCTCTTGTATTGTTCTTTGCCAAGAGGGTTTTGTTACCCTCTCCATCACATCTTCTTCCTCCACAGGAGGGAAATTAAGTCAACATATTTAACAACGAGAGAGTGGTAGAAAAGCTGCTTTAGTATACAATGTGCACACAGATGTCATTTAATTATTTTTCATCCTACTCTGCCTTCTTAAATTAAATTTAACAATAGCATACATTGTAGTATTTATTATGTATCAATAATATCCACACATTCACCCTAAACAGCCATTCTAATGCATAGTCCTTCTTGTGCGGCGAATTCTTCATCTGTAAGATAATATGGTTGCTCGATTTGACTAAGAACTGATTGGGGATACCAGGTATAGTGTTCAAGTCGACCAAGATTCCACTTTCTGGTCCTATGTTGGGATTTATGATCCAACTGGAGATTCATATAATTTTTAAAATGCCTTTCCATGAGCGGAGGCATTTCTGCTCCTTAGATTGGTTTCTCTAAAAACTATTGCCGTAAACCTGTCACCTATCTCATATTACTTCTTTGAAGTTTCCAAATCACAATAAGATATACAACTGATTTTTCCAAATGCCATTGAGTTTAAGCAAATGCATGTTGAAGATGTTTGTGAAGATTTTCTACATATTTATGGGTGGTAGAGGAGTTGATCAATATCTTTTCCTATGTTTGTTATAATCAATGTTTTGGCAATACCATTTGTCTACAAGTCATGAGTTCAAAATGAGACATCTTAGTTGCTCAGTTAGGGGAAGATCTCAGAGCCATCAGGAATAGGGGTGATGGCAAGTCCCAACTGGGTCATGAATCCATCAAAAGAACCTTAAACAATGTCCATATTGATTTGTATTTTTCAAAATTAATATTTGTATGGTTATTTCACCAAAGTGCTGAACACGTATTTATTTTGCTGTACTGCTGTACCACCCACTGGATTACATAATATAGGCAATCTGAAAATGCCTTTTTACTCATAGAATTTCCCACCCCTTAGTCATTATGTCACTGTTGAATTCACACATGTTGTCTCATTCAACCTTTTGAAGAATACTGAAACAAGAAAAGATGTTGTTAATAAATGTCCTTCTTGAAATTCTGAACTGGGAGACATTCAATCTATGTGGTTATTGTGGAAATGATGGCCTAGCCAACATGTATGTGTTGCTAAGTGCAGAACACAACACTGGACCAATATAGTTCATGTGAAGATCACACCATGGTAATGTAATTCCTCTCTTTGCAGGGGACCCCTGTGTGTGGGATATCTTGGTTGGAACAGAGCACACTCTAGAAACCTCTTTAAATACATGTTTTGATCCTGATCCATGTGTGTCCAATAGGAGACCTCACATAGGATCGCCATCATTTTACCAAATCCATGGTGACCAGATGCTGTTGCATCATGGTGTCACAACTCGCTCCCTTCGCTCCCGTTCCCACCACTTGGGGGCATGATTTGGGGTTTATTCCCTACTGGACTTTTCCTCCGAACCTTATGCTACAGTGCTGTGATAAATTGGGAGCGCTAAATCCCTATTTTCCAAGCTACTTCCCTTCCAGATCCATTCCAGGTTTTTGGCAGCCAGCATGCTTCTTTAACCAAATGACTATGCTTCCCAGAATGCCTGGCCCACTGCTCCACCCCCACCCTTGCAGGACAAGGTTGGGTGGAGGATAGGCAACAGCTGTGGCTGCAGGTGCAGCAATCAGCACACCTGAGGCGTGTGCTCGTTAAGCAGGTTTAAAAGCCTCAGTCTTCCTTCAGTCCAGAGCTGGTCATCGTTTGCAGTGTTCCTGTTGTGACTAGTCCCTTGTTCCTTGTTCCTTGCCTTTGTACCTAGTTCCTAGTTCCTGTTTTCTTGTTCCTCCGCCCTGAATCTCGGATTCATGCGCTAATTGATTTCTGCTCCCTTGATTCCCTTTTTGTCTTCCTCTGTTTGCAGGCAGCATTTCTCAGTGCTTTCCCCTTTTAGATGCAGCCCAGTTTGTCTGTGTTCTATATTTATTTGACTCTGTCCTTTGCTGCTGTAAACCAGTATGCCTTAGCCTTCCTCTTAGATTAGCTTCCTGTCTTTTCCTTGGAGGGGTAGGGAGAAGTTTGCATTGGTTATTTCGTTTTTCCCTGCTCCTGATCCTTACTTTCTATTGGGATCCATTCCATGTTTTCCATTGCACTTCTGCATTTATTTCCCATTTGATTATTAGGTGTGGTGTGCGGTTGTAGCTAGCTCCTGTGTGAATGCTTATGTTTTCCTCACTAATTTGTAATCACTATTCCAACTTAGGTATTTAGTTTTCCTCCCATTGCTGTTCTAGCCTTTCTGGGTCCCAGTTTCATCAACAGGATTCGTGGGCTAGCTGACATTCAAGAGGTTTATCTCGTCCTCGTGAGTACAGTTCTTTAGTTCCCTTATTTAATACCATCAAGAGTGTTAGCTCACAGATCCTGTCATTGCTTGCCCTCCACGTGGGTTTAGCACTGTCAGTACCTGTAACAGCAATTGGGGGTAAGGCGCTTGCCGACTTTCCTCGCGGTCAGGTGCTTACCCCACATCCCTTTTCATATATTGGTTTTGTTGTCACACTCTATTTGCACTCCTGGGTTCTAGCATACATGAGTCGTTGTTCCTATGTGCACGTAGTTTAATTCGAAGCTATTCACTGTGTGATTTAGTACACATTTCCCTTGCCATATTCGCTGCCTTTGTACTCGCCTGACTAATCCTGACACATGGGCACAATTTAACATCATGCTTTGGAATGAGCTAGCTAGTACCCATTGGTAATAAGCAGGTTGGGGTTCATAACTAACAGTCCATGTTTGATTTTATACATTTCATAAAACTTGAAGAGCTTCCTTTCCCCGGCAATCTTGTTTCAATAAGGGTACGTTTTCTGGATATTTTAGATATTGGTCCAATTTTCTGATCATTTGGTCTTTTTCTGGGAAGAAATCAGATCTTGATCTGTGGCATTTCTACTTTATTGAGGAGAGGAAGGCTTGCGTTCAGCTAGAGTTGGGATCGACTCATTGTTATTATTGGCAAAAATATGTATTCCCATTGGATTGCACCCATTTGGCTAATTGATTTGCTAAATCATGTTCTGTCTTATCAGGACCATTTTGAGAATAATATTATGTTCTCTAATGTCATTAAATCATGTTTTATTTGGATCAATGTATTGTGTTTCAGGTGTTTATTGTTTGCACACAGCATAACCCTGTCTATCCAATTTAGCAAGTGTTTAACTCATGTGTCTTGTTTAGCTTCTAGTAGACTGTATTGTCTCAGTAGTGATATATGATTCTCATCTAGATGCTCATTTAACAGTTTCATTTCTCAATGGTCACTAACATGTTGAATGGGTGTTAATTCTTCTGATGTCTTTTAAGCCATTTTTTTGATTTCATCCAAAGAACTCTCTTTTTTCAGCCAATCTATCCTCCAAAAACTTGAGGTGGAAGAGGAGATTTGCAGAAAGAGCATACACTGAATGGTCAACTGAGATTCAGGTAAGCATGTTGTGACAAGTGGCAGCAGTTGTAAAAAAGAGCTCTGAGGTTCTTGCCCAGAGCACCGCTTATAAAGGCTGATCACTAATGTGTTCTGGCAAATTCATATTTGTAAGTGGTACTTCCATCACATTACAGACATCTTGTAATAACTGACACCTCTGTGTTACACATAAGCCTTGTGGTTACTTAAACTTGAGTACATTCTGTTGTAATACAGATAAGCAGCATATGCAAAAACAATAGTTATACTCCATGTTTGGCGAAAATTCAGAAAGTACAGGCAGCAGGATGGCACAAGGAGGATATGATGAGTCCTAGTAGCTGTTGCTAGTGCCTGGCCAATCTGCCAAGGCAGACCATGACATGCCATGGGTCCCATGTGTAGTGTGCATTGTGAGGCCTCGGGCTGGTCAAAGGTGGAGTGTCCAGAGCATAAGTATGTGAGGTAGATCAGAATAGCATAAACATGCTGCCACAGCACTCCTACTATATGTACACCACTCCTGAATGATCTCAATATCCTTAATATTCTCCAACCTGGCCTTCTTTGATTCACTTTACTTACTTCAATTATCTCTAAAAAAGCAACATATTATTGGAACTCTGGTATCCCCTGGCTTTAGAACAGAATTTCCAGCTTGACTTGAACAGAGAAAAAAACTTTGCCCCAAAAATGCTGAGGATTGCCCGAGCAAATCTTGAGGACCTATATACACCAGATATACCTGTAGCTTATTTTCTTCTATTATTCACTTACACATCCTCTTTTTAAATAAATAACACGTCTATACAGCCGCAACACACTCTAGCATTCTTCGCGCCAGTAGTTTCCAAGAAAATGCAATTATTTTATTACTTCTTATGCATGTCTCTGCACCAACTGGACGGCTTTCACCATTTGTGCTCAAACTATTGAGCTTTTTCATGCCCAATTAATTAATTCTGTAAATACTATCAAACAACAATAACGCCCTGAACATTTTGTCAACTACATATTCCTCACAGAAAGTACACGAAGCCTTTACTAATAATCCAGCTGGACCAATCATAAGTGAAATAGGTTCTTCACTGGAACATATTTCGATGTTCATTGCTATTTATTTCCAGCTGTTCAGAATAAAAATGCAATCTTACATTGGACCTATTACCGTGCAGGACTTCAAAGTCATGTCCTACTTTTTGTTTGTTCACAATATGATCTAATCAGTATCTAATATTGCATTGTTTATTTAAACCTTGCACATGCACACAGTTATAATTAAGAGGAGATATGAGTGGGCCCTTTCTGCTCCAGATTAATTAAGTATACACACATAACAAACATGGCATGATGCATTCATATACAAGGCTGTATTTTGATTATGGTCTGAACCTGTCATATGGCGGAAGTACTATATCCTACGGGGCAGCACCTAGCATTTGTTTTTGACACTTTTGCACGTGAGGTTCCCCATTGGTATATGAGGATTGTAGCTGTTTATATTAGTCTTGAAGGTGTGTTAAATGTATACAGATATGTTGCCATGTCAACGCTTGTAAATAATTGAGACATTCTAGATGTGTTTGCTTATTGGTAAAGGTAGTTTAATAAGAACATCTAACACGTGTTGGTATTATCAGAAGGATGTCTGTTTTCCTCTGGAGTGTCTTCAAAATTGGGAAAAACACAATTCATTTTGTCCATACCAGCATCAATAACAAGCACAAACCATGAACATTATTTCAGAAAGTCCCTTTGGTGTATATATGGTTAGGTAATGGGAACTTTAATGACATATTAACATAATTAACTGGATAGGCCAATTCAGGCCACTCATTGGCCAATCAGGATTATTTCAGTGAGGGCAGTAAATGTAAAAAATGCAAGTTGTATTCAGGGAATCGCCAACGTTACCCCGTACGTGCTGTTGGATACTATGCATGCAATGTTAAACATTTTACTAGGCAGATGGGGACATTAAAGAGTAAAACAGGCAATATTGTATTTACTTTTCAGTCTGTCGTTCTGTCTTGTAAAACATGTAATGCCTTTGAAATTATGTTTTGCAGTCATTGTGTACTCATGGATTCTTAAGGAAACTGCCATGCTTGCAAGAAAACAGTATTCAAGTGTAAAATGAGGTGTACACACGAGATGGAGGAGAAAAGCATGGCCGATATGTAAAGTCAGCTCCACGCCCCTTCTCTGCCTTGGGTGCCCAATAAGTTCGGCAGAATGAGAAATGGAAGCAATCTTTAAGCCTTGGTTTTAAACCTTTATTTCTCACACCATCTATTTTAAAATGACTCTGTAAAAGATAATAGTATACAACCGTGCTGCCCAGTACTTTGAATTGTGTTAATAAGGATAGTGTTTCAGCCAATCAGCACCTAACTATGTATTTATTTATTTTATTTATTTATTTTTGCATTTATATCCCTCAGGCATCAGGGTGAAGTTACAGAAAGTGCTTGGTTCAAACAATGGGTGCTGGCAATACATGTAGGTTATGGAAACTACAATAATACCTGAATACTGGCGGACAGGCCTCACCTCATGGTACAGGGGGCTGCAACAGGCATGCATACAGGACATAATAGGTAGATATATAGGCTGGCAGGCCTCACCTCATGGTACGGGGAGCTGCATCAGACATGCATACAGGACATTTAGGTGGATATACAGGTTGGCGGGGTCTCAGCTCGTGGAGCTGGTGGCTACACCACGGGCAACATAAGTCTTATGGGCAATGAAAGCATGTTGTGAGTCAGGGCTTATGAACTCTGTGAATTCCGGCTTGCGATTTCCCACATGGGAGGGGAAGCAGTCAGACATGGTAGGACGTGGTAAATGGGGGTAGGCGAGCACAGTCAGAGGGATTTGGAAACGATGGCGGGTGCGACATTGGCCATACAAAGTCTTGGATGCACGAGGCTGGTGAGGCATGAAAGAGCCAGGTAGTGTAATGTATAGCAGGCGCCTGGTGGGTTCCGGTTTACATACTACAGTACGAGCCCACAGAGGCGGTGCGCCTCTTACCTGAGGAGGCTGTTATACTGGCTTGAATGATAGGCAGATCGCTCCCCGGAGCAGGTGTATAGCTGAAGTCTTTCAACAGTGACTGATGCGCGGCGGTAACAAGCAGTAGAATGACATCCATAGACAGACAGGGAAAGACAGAGGCATCAGTCTTAGAACAGGGCGTTGGAACTGGGATTGGCTTTGCATCCCGGCTTGATGCCAATTTTCCATTAGTCTTGGGGCTAGACCAATCAGGTTGCAGAAGACTGACAGGTGCTTCTGCTTGGACAAACAATGTCACTATGTCCCTCTGGCAGCCATCTTGATGTAGATCTCAGTCCACTGTTAAGGAAGCAGGTCGGATTGCACATGAGGGTGCCAGAGTAGTAAAGGCGCATCCTCCTCGGTCAGCATCACAGGGAAAGACTATGACAGCGTTGACAGTATCACAGGGAAAGACTATGACAGCATTGACAGTATCAGTAGCTCAGGCTTAGTTCCCATCAAGATCATTTTACAATGTTGGACCACACACTACCTTTAAACTAAAACTGCATAACAAGAAGAGTAGGCAACATTTTATTTAGATTACTTTATGGTGAATTGAGACATCTTAGCATAGGATGAATGCTTTCTCTATGCATAGGCAGAGGCTTTGACATGGTAGGGCCCGAACGGTCAAGGCCCACCAAAAATCTGTAAATACCCACTCAGCCGTGTTATGTGGGCATTTACATATGTGAATGTCACAGCAGTGGCACCAATAACATTAGCTTCAGGCCCCACTTGCTGGACAATCCTGGCTACACCTCTGAGCATAGGCCGAAAACTCTACATCTCATTATTTATTTGTTTGTATATTTTGTTTCTTTGATGCTTTACGCCAAAGCGTTTTACAATACCTAGATAGTGCAATAATATGAAATGATGAGAACAAATACATAGAGAGCACCAAAAAGCAGGAGCAAGACAAAATAAACTATACAGAGAGAACATTTAATGATGAACCAACACGAACTGGATGCATGAAAGACCCACAATAATGTGTAAATGCAGCACAAAAATAGGTGACATTGCACAAAACGTAGACGATGATCAAGGGGGGAGGTCGAGACTAAATATATAACAAAAATATCAATGATGAATCAATACAAATGAACAATGAATCAACTGGCCAGGAAGGCGGGACGGCTAAAATAATACATAATGGCCAGGCGTTGAGCAGGAAATCCACAGGTGCAAAACCGTCCAATCCATTCCAGATAATATCAACCAATTCAGATGGAAGATACATTGGAAGCAACAACACCATCCCAGAAAAGCATCCACAATGGAAAGGGCACAAACTCTAACAAATCCAAGCAGTACCTGGGGTGGGAGTCCTCCAATCAGCTCTTCCATGGTCTTCAGCCACGTAGCTCCAAAATGAATGAAATCAGGTGGTAACACTTGACTGGTGAAACTAACAGGTGGAACACACCTGACTCGCATGTCCAACAGGTGGCTGACTATGCCCATTCCTACTCCAGTTCCTGCAGAATGTCCACCAGAACACCTAGAAGGGAGCAACACCAAGGAGCAGGCAGCCAGCCTGTATTGGCACAGGCCCTAATGCTCAGACCTCCCATGGTCATCTCTACCACAGTCACCACCAACAATTGAAAGGGATTCCCCAACACTGCAAGTTCAAGTCCAAGCCGCACTTCATCACAATGCTGCAAGGGGCCCCCATGGCCCACAGTAAAAGGAAACACTTGGGCCCCAGAGAGCACCGCCACCAGCCAATGGCAATTGCACCTGCCACTGGCACTGCCTCATGTCTTACAATGGAGTCTTCCCAGAACTTTGCTCACTGATTTCCTGGACATGCCAGGATGAAGGCAGGGGCACAGATATTCTGTCACTCTAATGTGCCATTGTGTTCCGATTAATGGTGACCTGGAGTGCCAACTGAGATGTGGTGAGTATCCCATCAGTTGTTGCAGCCTTGTACTGTGAACCCATAGCAGTGCCCCAGTGCTGCTGCTGCCAATGGCCATTTTGATTATGAGAAAATCAACTGCTGCCCCCCTAGAAGTTATCATTTTTAGCTTAGAACAGTGCCTACTGCCATTGGTATTGAGAGGAGTTTTACAATGCATGTGTACATTTACGTGCAAAGGTGGGTGCTGTGTCAAATTGCCAAAGGAGTCAAACTATTTGAACAGCTGCATTGAATTTTGCGTGGGACTTCGCTATACTTTATGGGATTGGGACTGCTGGGGCCAGAGTTGATTTATGTTTGGGGTGGGGTATGTGGTGCTGCCCCTTTAAGGGATTAGAACGGGGCGGAGTGATGTTGCACTCCGCCGTGTGCCTATAAATAAACAGGGCGTGTCCCTGCCACGCAGAGCGACCGGGGAGCCCGAACTGGAAGCATCTCTCTGTGTGAGCGTGTTACCGGGCGGGGACTCACGGCTGCGTGTGTGTGCTCAGGATACACATGTAACAGGGTATATATGTCAAATGTGTGCCAGGATATAACCGAGGTGAGATTCAATGTAACATACACACACTTGGGCCACTCTGAGAAGTAGAACGCAAGTTTGACAACATTATGAACGAATAGCGAGATCCACAGTGTCATTATTGCAAATCAGAAGACACTGGGAAGCACTATGAATTTGTGGCAAAATGCAGCAGTGGATAGACTAATAGCAGCAAACCAAGCTTCAGAAACACTCCTAGTATAAAATGCAAGTGTGGCAACACACAAAGAGTGGTGATGCTCTGAACAGCACACCCTCATCTGGGACACTCAGAGAGGCAGAACACAAGACTGGCAAAGTTATAAAAAATGATGATACACCCTTAAGGACAGAGTTCTGCTACACAGATAGCAAATATGACTGATCTGTGTCCCAAAACGGATGAGCTTAGTAAGCTAAGTATAGCATAGCACTGTACCTAACCCTAAAAAGTCAGTTTATGTTTACAACAGCAAAATGTTGGGAGGGGGTTTCAGAGAGGTCTATGGAGGAAAAGCAGAAAAAAGAAAATCTTTCCTAACCAACACCCCACAACTATGCATCATTGTAGGTATGCCTTGGCTAACAGACATAATGCACTCATCGACTGGGAGATGCAGTACATTTGTGATGTCATCTTTGATGTCCTGGGTGTTAGTCTTAGCAGTGCACGTGGTGGCGCGAGATATGGTTGCTTAGCTTACCATAACTGGCGAATTTCAGGGGTTTTTAGGTTTTACTTGGAACCATAACATCCCTTTAACAAAGTTTTTTTTACTGAATTTCATAGGTTTTTAGTAGAGCAACTTAACCATAACGCCCCTTTAACAAAGTTTTTTTTACTGTATTTCATAGGTTTTTAGTAGCGCAACTTATCCATAATGGCCTTTTAACAAAGATGTTTTACCAAATTTCATAGGTTTCATAGGTTTTTATTAGTGCAACTTAACCATAACGTCCTTTTAAAAAAATTGAAGGCCATTAGCACCCTAGGTTCCCAAAGCAGGAACCCGGGGGGCTAAAAAAAATATTTTTCTTCCCACACCGATACGCCTGCAGCGTCCCGGTGTAGGAAGGAAAATCCTTTACCAAGATGGCCACCATGGAAAGGGAAGGTGGGGTTCCATATAGGACCCCTCTTCACTTCTCAACACATGTGCGCGGTCTTTGCAGCTATGTGTTTTCCACAACGTGTGTACGTGGTCTTCGCAACTACGTGTTTTCCACAGTGCGTGTGCACAGTTTTCACTGCTACATGTTTTCCATTAATGCCTGTGCGCGGTCATCATTTCTGCGTGTTTTTATTCAATGCATGTGCGTGTTCGGATGAGGCACGTGTGAGCTCGTATTCATCTGTTTGGAGCACGTGTACGAGTTTGAAAAAGATACACTGATACATGCTTCATTCAATGCGTGTGCGTAGTCTTCTCAGCTACATGTTATCTACAGCGCGTGTGTGCGGTCTTCGCATCTACGTGTTTTCTACAATGCATGTGCGCGGTCTTTGCAGCTACATGTTATATACAGCGCGCATGTGCGGTCTTCGCAGCAACTTGTTTTCTACAACGCATGTGCGTGGTCTTTGCACTACGTGTTTTCTACAACACGTGTGCATGCTCTTTGCAGATACGTGTTATCTATGTGAGCGGTCTTCGCAGCTATGTATTTTCTACAGCACGTGTGCGTGTTCGGATGAGGTGTGTGTGAGCTCGGAATCATCTAATTTCTGCGTGTTATTCTTGAACGCGTGTGTGTGTTCGGATGAAGCACGTGTGATGTCGGATTCATCTGTTAAAAGCACGTGTGCGAGTTTGAAAAAGATACACTGCTACGTGCCTCCTTTAACGCGTGTCCATGCTTCATTCAACGCATGTGCGTGGTCTTCTCAGCTACGTGTTATCTACAGCATGCATGCGTGGTCTTCACAGCTACGTGTTATCTACATCACGTGTGTGCAGTCTTTGCAGCTATGTGTTTTCTACAGCGCGTGTGCGTGGTCTTCGCAGCTACGTATTATCTACAGCGCGTGTGAGCAGTCTTCGCAGCTACGTGTTTTCTACAGTGCGTGTGCGTGTTCGGATGAGGCGCATGTGAGCTCGGATTCATCTCATTTCTGCGTGTTTTTCTTCAACGCATGTGCGTGTTCGGATAAGGCGCGTGTGAGCTTGGATTCATCTTGAAAAAGAAAGTGTCTGTGCATTTTGACTGGTGCGGTATATGTCAAAATCAGGTGAAGTAGTTGTGCGCGTGCGCTTTACTGCATGAGCGTGGTCTACACGGCTGTGTGCTTTCTTCGTGTTCAGATGTTTTTTAGTTAACACATTTTTTTGCTTCTTGCAGCCATATTCCATCCCATCCTCATCAATGCTCAACTCCCCAAACATTGGGGGTCATTTCCGAGTCGGGCGGTAAGGGTTAACGGTCACCGTTAACGAGACCGGTGCCGTAAAACCCTTACCGCCCTATTCCGAGTTCCCTTTGCGGGTTGGTACTTAATGCCTGCTTTTTGCAGGCCTTAAAAAAACCAACCCGCAAAGGGACCTAGGAGCTAATTACGGCACTGTAATTTACGGTGCCGTAATTAGCGCCTTCCCCATTCCCATTGAGCCCTATGGGGCAAAAATGGGAATGGGGAAGGGCCCTTGGTGAATGGGGAATTACCGACCCCGCCAAACTTGGGCCAACGCCCAGTTTGACGAGTGCAATGTTGTGTCTTTTAATGTTTTATCACGATGTCCGCGGACACCGGACGAGATTCCAAGATGGCGGGCATCTCCAAAAATCTGACGCACTTCACGCTTCACCCCAGCCAATCGGAGAGCACGTCACATGTCGCGGACATGACGCACGCCGTTTGGCCAATCCGTGTCCTGTCTGCGAATTGAACAAGGAAATGTGTCCGCGGAGCGGACATAGATATCACTAATATTTTTGCCTTACATTTTGCTAATTAAAAAAAAAACTACTGGACGGATTTACACCAAATTAACAAAAGCACGCTTTCGGGAACAAGCTGCTGCTCCTGCTGCACATTTGGTGAAAATCCGTCCAGCGGTTTTGGGCTGTAGGCATGAGCAAATTTTTTTCCCCATTATGCCTATGCGAATAAAAGAAGTTTTGAGACCCCCCTTATAACTTTACCCCCCCTAGATCAAACCTCACCAAACTTTGCGAAAAAAATCAGAGTGGGCCATATACTTGTTTTGCAAAGTTTGGTGAGGATTGATCCAGGGGGAGCGGAGTTATAATCCGCCCAAAAAAGTGCTCTTCCTATGGAAACAGCAACTTAACCATAACTACACGGCCACTACCGAGGCCGTGTAAGGAATTGAAGCTTCAAATGGTTGAAACTTCCAAACCACAATTCTGCTCGTGTAGATATGAGTTTTTGATTGCTCACTGTCTCAAATAAAAATATATAATAAAACTGAATTTTGGGGTACTGGTGGTTAGGGAGATTATTCAATAAGTCCATAATTTCACGCTTGGAGCCATTCTGTTAAAGAGACAAAACTCTAGGCCTCATGTCCTTAAACTGAATCCATCCTTTCACTGAATCCTTATCTAATTAATAAACTGCTCTTCATATTTGTAGTAAAATTATTTTCTTTTTAAAACCAAACTGATTAATGTTAGTTTCATTTTGGTTGTATAAATGTAAATTGAAAGAAAACATAAGCAGGGGAGGGTTCATTGGGGCGCATTACAGGTTTGATGGTATTTACAGTGAAAATACTGTCAAGCTTGTGCACTGTTGCTGTCACTCGGCTGTCAGATTTAAAGTTAGTCCAAATGTTCACCCTCCTTAGGACTCCATGGTGTTTTTGTAGGAAACACTGCAGTGGAAACTCTGCCTGTGGTAATTCCTCCACCTTTTGGAATCAAACTGGGAGTATACGTCCAGAAATTAACCATAGCTATATCCCCTACTTCATCTGGAAATCTGTCATTTGGCAGTGTGGTAAAAGTGGCAGTATATCCCATTGTTAATAAAAAAGCTGCCGGGATATAATGAATGCATGTTTTTACTTCATAGCCAAACTCATGGTGAGCCCCATTGAGCCAGCACAAAGTCATCACGTTGCCTTTTTCTACCATATCACACTTAATGCCAGAACATTGGTCGTAATGGGAATTTTTCCTGTGTTACGTTTCTCTTACTAGTATGAGCCAACTCATCACAGTTTCAATCAATATTTTCCTGTGGTTGTAAATAGACTAAGGGCCTGATTCATGGAATAATTTGCACAGTAAATAGGGACTTTGCGTGCCTAACTGCATGTGAAATCGCATTTATCGATTCATGGAATTGACTGCACAGCACTTTCTCATACTTTGTGGGGACTTCGCACAGGCTCGGCACGCCTCTGTGAGTGGCCAAGTGCCTTGCGCGAGACACTACGCAGAGCATGGGGATGGTTTGCGCAGAGGGCAGGCAAGGGGGCGGAACTCATAAAATGAGGAAGAGCAAGGGAAAATGTGGGCATTACGAGGGATCTGGGCAGGGAGTTCATTGCACGCCAGCTATTGTGTGGAACAATATGTGTTCATGGATCTGACCATGCAACCTCTGGGTAAGGAAATGGCCAACCAAACCTCTCATTCTATCCCGCATCCGAAGAGCGGCATACACCAACAATTGCGCATAGGATTCACCACACAGAGGTAATTGGATTTAGGGGTGCGTCTACGCAGCTGGGGTTGCGATCTAACTTAGGGGTGTGAGTGTGCACTGTAGCGGGGTGCAGAATGGGTTACAAGGGTTTGCACGCAAGTTTTTCGAGTTTTACCCGAGCTACGATAAATAATCTGCAGGTTGTTGTGGGGCTGGTAACAGTTATCGGGGACCCACGCAGGGTCCCAGAGAGGCAGGCCTGCTTGCGAGGCTTCATTCTATTATTGATCTATGTCTAATGCCGAAAGCCTAGTTCATAAAGTCCATAGGTGCTCAAGTGCACGGCAGCGAAGCAGCCCAAAGTAAAAAAAAAAAAAAGAAGCAAAGCAGGACTGCACTGCCTACATTATGGTTACCTGAGTACTGGTGTCAACGTTCTTTGCCTTCCCTGTGTGTACTTAGGGTAGAAAGGCAGGACATACATTATCGTCTCCTGCATGTCAGGGCAAAAGGGGTGAAAGCAGTTGATGCAATTACTGTTGTCATTATCATAATTATGGTGTTGATTGATATTACTATTCGTTCCTTGTAAGGTCCATCTAGCAAACACTGTTATTAAAATCATACAATACAAAGACAATTTAGTTATTAAAATATTTTTCAGAGGGGCAGACCAAGAAATGCAAGGCTGTCTAGCCAAAATTAGGGCTATAGAGTCATGATATATGTTTTGTGTTTGGATAAATCCAGAGTTTAATCAATTCTCTAATAATTACTCAAAACTAGACTCTTAGAATTGATAATACCCTGGTTAGCAGAACCCAACAGTTTTACAAATACATTTTTGGCTTACCGCACAAAAACCCAGACTCGCTTATAGTGGAAAAGGTTGCTTTAATGTGACAGGCCAAACAAATAACCGCTTACCTGGCTCCCATGGCCTTACAGACTGATGTTTTTCAAACAACCAATTAATAATTCAACATTTTCATTTTCCCAAACAAATAAATAATTAAACAATTCTCCCCTCCCTAACTATACCTTGGTCCCTACCATCTCCTTACCACTTCTCAGGGTGTCCCGCTTTTTCCACGTGGCCATGCCCCTCCAGGTTCAATACCTGTTCCCCCGAGGTAGCCCGTTTGTGCAAACAGCATCACCCCCATCCTTTCCAGCACCATTCCCCCATTGTGCTTCCCTCCCCCCACATCTAAAGGGGCCATGCCCCTGACAACCAAACACTTCAAGACCCATAAAACTCCCCTCTACACCAAACTCCACATTCCTATGACCTGAAGCCAGTCTGACCTGCCACATCAGCAACAGAAATCTTTTAACCTCACAACTTCCCCAACTAATACCCCAACCTGTCACACAAAAACTACCCGAAAATGAAGGGCCTTAAGCAGAGACAAAAAACCCATGACAATATGAAAAGAGGTATTAACCCGACAGAAAGCACATTACAAGGACCCCTCCACCGCCCTAGAAACTAAAACCAGTTACCTGACACATAACCAAAAAAGGGGGTGGGTGGGTGGGGTCAAACACACGTCCAACCGTCACCTGCTCCAGAACCTTCCCCTGAGCCTTAAATACCCCTGTGGGTGCTCTATGGCCTGTGCAGCGCCAAAAAAAACAAATGGGAGAAAAAGATAAGAGATTGTTCCTAACATGAGCAACCAAAAAAAAACGAGGCAGCTCTTTAAATCGGCAAGTAAGCCTAGCCTGTTTCTTATTTATGATTTTGAACAGAGGATGGTACGGATTAAGGTAGACCTTTAAAGCATTTACAAAAACAATTTTGTATAGGCTGTTGTGTTTTTCCACTATTACATTCCCATAAACCTAGCCATAAACCTCCCAACCTTTGTCTCGGTAGGATAGCTTAGGGGCAAGGTGCTTGCCTTGGAAGCAAGACGACACGGAGCAACAGAAGTTCGATCCCCGGTCGGAGTTTAGAAACGTTTGGGAATTAGGTGCGTTATGTTATAAATAACCCGTCATATCATAAAGAGCTGCTTAGCCTTGGTGTTTTCATCTGTTGTTATGTGCTCATAATTACTGTGGTCATATGTTTCTCTACCTGATGGTGTCGCACAGTGGAGGTAGTCCTCCCATTACGAAAGATTGCATGCTCAGTGTGGTGGGTGCTTGTGTATTGGCTACCAAGGTTTTACAAATGTGTACGTGCGCATGGTTGGTTGGTCTTTATTCAGCTGGACATCATGTGTTGATGTGTTGTTGTCTCACTCGCCTGTTCCATGTCCTTCAGCTAAGTTAGTGACACATTTCAGTTCTATTAGTAGGAGCGCCAGGTGGTCCATGATGGTGGGCAGTCATAATGTCGACACCAATAATGTCGAAAAATTAATGTCGAAAAATTGTAATGTCGACATACAAAAATGTCGACATTAGTTCTTTTCGACATTAATTTTTCGACATAACTAAAATAATAACATGCATTCAATACATGCAATAATTAATAAAGCAATCATCTCTCATATAAGGTAAGTCTGTTTCATGTTTTATTAAATCTGTATAATAATCAAATAGTAAATAGTTCACTATAGGCTATTTCTAAAATATTTAACTTTTTAAATATAAGTAATATTTTTAAATATAACTTTTGGATGCATGTTTTTAATTAAATAAATAAATAAATGTAATCTTAGTTTATATTTCAGTCGAACATGTAATACTCTAAATAACCAGTTGATGGTGCTAGCGTGTTAAAAATGCATGTCTATCAATAAATACATATTTTTGTTTTGGTTTCGTACGCACGGCACGTACTTCAACGTTAACGTAAGCGCCATTTTTAAAGCTCACTCTCGATAAATTTCTCCCGCGGTCGCGTCTCCGTTAGTTCGGTCCTCGGAATTTTCGTTTTTTTTTTGTTTTTCACTATTTTTTCTGGCTTTTTCATCGGATGGACTGGGTCTACTTGGATGCCGCGGACTGTGCCTACCTGGATGTTTTCCTTTTTTTTTGGATTATGGTTTTTTTTAGGAGCCGGAGATTTCGCATACGGATCACCAATTTTTTTTTTCCCGGAGTATGGCGTTTACCTGGAACAGGCATTTGGACAGTGGATTTATGTGGATTACGGATTCTTTACTTGGATTTCGGACATTTTTTTTTTCTGATGGTGTGGATTTTCGCCTGGAATCGGCACTTTTTCATGTTCACTGCAATTTCGCTTTACACCTGGATTTATGGGATTTTCTCTGAGTTTTCACCCTTTTCAACACGGAATCTCGATGAACATGAACTGTAAGTGTTTTTCTTAACATTTTAAGTTAAATGCCAGAGAATCTAAGTAACTTTCCTTGTTCTCCATGTTCAATTCGTGTACTATTTGCATTAATTTATTGTCATAATCTCTGTACTTTTTTCTTTTTGGTGCTTGATTTGCCAATGAAATTGTTTGTGAAATGCGTAATTCCTAGTGCTGTTCCTCTAATTTTAAGTCCTTTAAAAAATGCCACAAATTAGGATGCTGTGTGTTGAAATTTTTATTTATGCGGCTATGCCAGCCTTCTAACGCGTTATTTGTTCTTGGTTTGTTTTCCATGGTAGCCTGGTAGCAGTTCCACAATTCTATTGGGTATTTCGGTCTTCGTCTGTTTCCACTCCTAGTTAATTGGCCTATCCAGGTGTTCTCGAAGTAGTCCAGTAAATTTGTACACTCATCCTCATGATTTTTATAGTACTGACTTTCAATTAAATGTTTGTAAAAAGTAATGACATGATTTTCCGGTACAAAAGCCAAAGCAAAAAGTTTCTTAACGTTAATTTGAAAGCAACTGTCCTCCGTATATTTTGATCCCAAACCTAATTTTTGTATCTTTCTCCAAACACTCTGTGTGAAATGAAAAAAACATCCTTTTATTTTAGTTTCTCTGTACACGCTAGAAAATCCCTTGATTTGAGCTGTTTCGTAATCCATGATTATGGTCTCTGGTTTCGAATCTGGTGTTGTTTCCTTAATTTTATTGTATATGATTTTGTATGTTTCCTCTGTTTTTTTTGGCATCAAAAAGTATATTAGCGGTATTATTTTGTCATTGATTGTCCCATGTACGGTGTAAAACTGAAAAAACGGGTGAGGGCATACCTTAAAAGTTGCGTCACTCTGCCAATTTTTGCTTCGACTCAGATGCTGAAAGTTATTTGCGGTAGCGAACACTAAGATTTTGTCAGTGTTCATTTCAATTGAACCACAGTAAAAATTGTCTCCTCTTGCAGTAACTTTAAAAATGTCCGGAATTGTTATATTTTCAAAGAATATTGGTGGAGGTGGTAGGTTTTCATTAGCATGTTTGGTTTGGTTAATAGTGCGCTGCATTAATTTTTCAGCCGGCAACTGAGCTGTTATATGTGTCGCTAACTGGCCACAAACTTCTCTGAGTACAGATCCGCTAGCTTCCCCCTCATGTTCAATCGCTTTTCTTTTTAGTTCCGTCAAGGTTTTCTTGATTATTATATTCGTCCGATCAGGCATATGATTGTGTTCTTGTTTACCCTGTACCTCTGTTCCGACTGTTACTGCGCGTGCTGTACATTTATTTTTTGCATATTCCGCGCAGCGCCAGTAAATCCTCTCTTTTCTTTGAAGTTCCTTATAGAATATGTAACCATTCCAAATTAACTGCTTTCCTCCTTTTTGACTGCTTATAAATTCCACTTTGTTTTCCATTTTATCACCTGAAACGATACATAAAATTATTTTTTTGTGGTATGTTATACTATGTGTTTTATAGTACATTTTATTTTATTATAATGGTCGTGTGTCTTACCTTTTCTCCAGTTCTGACTATGAATGAAGTGTAATCTATTGCCTGAAGTACCCTCTCACGAGATGTTCTGTCAGGGAATGACGGTTTTCCACACCCGTTACTGGTTTCCTGCTACCAAAACAAGGTGCTTTACTCAGGAATGTCATCTAGTGTGTTAACCATTTCGTAACCTACCTTTATCTAGTGTAATAGAGAAGTGGGTGATTACGGACGAGGGGAAGGGGAAGGGGTGCTGGGATGGTTCGTGATGTAGGGTGAGGTTGGGGGGTTGGGGGGGAACCCCCCGGGGGGAACACCCCCAATAATAAACGCTAGTTTTGTCATGTTTATTTACTTCGTGTTACTGCCTACGTTAATTGATCATTTTTTGTCGACATTTTTTTTCGAAAAATTGACTTTCTCCATTATATGTATGGGATGTCGACATTACTGTTTTCGACATTTTTTTTTCGACATTTTTGTTTGTCGACATTTTTGTTTCGACATTATGACTATAAACCGTCCATGATATGGTCTCCGATTCCCCCTCTCCCTTGTTGTTGACTTTGGTTTCTAGGGCTCTAGAAATGCTTTTCCACACGCAACACTTGTGATCGTTCCATTTCCTCCATAAACCCTCTTGTGTGTGTGTGGAACAGTGATCAGAGCATGTACAATACTTATCAATTCTGTCCCCATGTCCATTTTTTCACCACCACTAGATGTATGCATCTTTGCACCCAGGCCGTCTGCCTACTCTGGCATTAACAACTGTCAATCAGCACCTGCAAATCACCTGTCAATCAGAATCTCTCAACCAGCACCTGCAGATCAGTATCAGCAACATGCCAGCCCTGGCACCAGACATGCATCTTGACTGTGGCAATGAGGTTAATAACTGGTCACTTGTGGCTTTTCTGAATGTCCCCTGTGCTGCTTCAAAGGCCCCATGTGTTGGGCTCCTCCAATGGTTGGTGCACTGTCAATTACGCTGCCTGCCATGCCAATGCCACAAGCTGTTGAAGTCACTTATGCTGGTGGCAATGGGGAGACCATTATTGGTTAAAGTAAGGCCACCATCGGACATTGCTCTGCCATCGTAACATAAACTGATGTTATGCTGCTGCAGCACATTTGGCGTGATCCAGCATTTGTCTGGGTTACTTGGATGCAGGATGCCTGAAGGCGTCATTAGCAGAAGTATATCGGAGTCAACACCCCTCTCTAAAGTAGCTTCAATGCCTTTTGATGATTGAAGTCCAGGTCACTATGGGTTAAGACCAGCTGCCCCAGCATGACTGGCAATTCAAATGATCAAAACATGCCGTTTAAAACACTGATTTCACTGGCATGTCGAAAGAGAGGCTCTAATAACTTACCAAGAACTACATAACATGTAGACTGGACCGGTCAAACAGCGTTACCACGGTGTGCTGCAACTTGCCTACAAGCAAATACCTTGAGTAGAAGGGGTATGGTTATGCACATGCCAGCGTTCATATCAGCATCCCCTTGAATGGGGCGTTGGATGGAGGTGATGGTGTGCTTGCCAAATCTGTAGGGTGTGAGCATGTGTGTGTTTGCATTCTTCAAAGTGGGCTTCCTCACTGTCCTCCTTACCTACCCCACCTATCTCCTTTTCTCCTTCATGTGTTGTCTTACTCCATCCACACTTATAAGTAGCAAATATGTTCAAAGTCCCACATGTGTGCATGTGTATTTGTGTTATGCTTCTTATTGTACCAAGTATGTTATATCCTCTGAAAGAAGTGTGTCTGAATTGGCCTTCCCTGGAAGTCATTACTGCCACCTTTTATCTTGTGTTCATGTTTTATTGTGTTTACCACATTTTAGTGCAGTAGTCTGATTTATAATTTCAAAGCAATTTGTACATATTGTGTTCTGAATAACCACATACAAAATTGTATGGTCTCATACCACATTTCAGTATATACCTCATGTCCTGCATCTCATTTAACACTGCATTCATTGCCAAATCGAAATCATGTGAATGGCAACATCATTTCATACTATGCATAAGAAAAGTGTTTGCCTTCATCGCCAAACTTATACTCACCCTCCACAAGAGGTAGGCTGGGAACCTTAAGTGCCTCTAGTTATGTTTCCCAAGTTGGCCCCATTTAACGCCAGCTGAACCCCTCTAAAATGGCTTTGGGAAGGTTTTACCACAAACGAATTTGGAAAAAAAATGGGTCAGAAGAGAGAATTTTAAAGTTCATTTACTATATTGGGATTAAATAATAAACGTAACAACAAAAACTGACATGTAACATTTGGCTAAATGAGATATAACCTACTTGAAACTTTATAACACGTTATTTTCATTACGGTGTTCAGGACACGTGGAAGAAAGAGGAAAGAATGCTTTGGAGAGAGGTTAAGAGGAGCAAAACACCAACGTTCTGACACAAAAGAGGCCCATGGTGCAGAGTCCAACCAGAAGAAATCTGGTGATCCCTGCAGGCCGGTCACAATTTTACCTGAGAGTTTAGTGCAGAGTTGTTTCTATATTTTATTTATTTATTTATTTCGGCATTTATTAAGCACACTTAGCCCTGGGACATCTAGGTGCTAGTTACATAAGTGTGTGTGGTGGTTCCAGTAGTTTTAAGTGTCTTGGAGTACATTCAGAGCAAGTTGCGTTAGGTTACATCAAATGACGGGTGCATTTGCAGCGGTAACAGGATACAGTAGGAGACCAAGTACAGGCTGTGTAGTGAGAAGCCTAGGAACAAAGAGCGAGCATGAGGTTGGCTGCTTATGACACGGCCCACATTAGCGTCCATGTAGTTATGGTTAAGTAGCTAAATCCATAGGAAGACCACTTTTTGGGTGGCTCATAACCTTGCTCCCCCTGGACCAATCCTTACCAAACTTTGCAAAAAAAGTAGATGGCCCACTCTGAATTATTTTGGTAAATTGGGAGAGGTTTCGTGGAGGGGAGGCAAAGTTATAGGGGGGGTTCCAACATTTTTTTCCATAGACTGAATGGGAAAACACTTTGCGCACGCCTACAGGCCGAATGGCTGGATGTATTTTAACCAGGTTTGTGGCAGGAACGCAGACTTGGTTCCAAGAGCATGCTTTTGTGTGTTTGGTGGAAATCAGACCAGTACTTTTGTGCAAAGAACTGAAATGTACGTCTCAAAAAATTACTGATATCTGACTCACTCCGTGGACCCATTTCCCTGTTCGCTCCGTTGACAAAAGTCTAATTGGCTTGCAGTAAGCTGTGATGTCGGCGAACAGAGCTCCTCAGACAACTACCTTCGGTGGTGACTGCATGGATGCTCCATTGGGAATGGGGACTGCTTTGCAGATGATACGAAGATATTGACAATGTGTTGTGCTGTTGGCTAGGGGTGCTGGTGGTTATGTTGCCTTTGTGGGATCCCATTGTGTTGTGGCGTTGGGTGGGGGTACCGCTGGCTGTGGTATGTTTGTCACTTACGGTGCATGGCCACATGTTCCCATGCATACCTCCATTGCCTTGTAGTGGTTGTGGGCAAGGCTAGGCTTTTGGGAGCATGGACGGAGGCCATAGGCTTCCACATGTGCCCAACAGCCTAGGCCTTGGGCACAACCCCGGCAACGAAATGCGGCCATGTATGGGAGCAGTGTGATAGTGGTATATGGATTTTAGACATATGTATGAAGAGTGTATTCCTTTTTCCGTTCGCTCATTTGGGTAAGTCACTGTAACCATACGTTCCTCCATCTCACACACTTTTGAATATGTATGGTCCTGAGGTTTGCAGATTGTTTGTGGGGGCAATGTTAGACTTGTTACAGAGGCAGCGGTGAGTCATGCAACCATTTGTGTTTGGAATGGTCTGGCCGTGAACACAGCCTTGCTACAGGGAGAGAAGTAAGACATTGTGACTTGAAAGGATTGTTTTACTGTCACACTTTTGCGATATGTACCATTTACTCAGCTACTCGCATATACTCCATTGGCAGGTAGCTGCACAGGTGACTACCTTCTGTGATGAGAGCATGCAGAGCCCATTGTAGATGGGGAGTGCATTGTAGATGATACCAGGATATTTCCATTCATTTGGTGTACCATGTTGTAGTGTGTGTTCGAAGTCTGTACTGCCTTGTCTGGAGTGCTAGGGCCTTGGCACCTAACAGCCTGGCCACTGGTTCGAGCTAGGTTTCAGATTGTTTCCTTCTTTGGGTCCGTTCCTATAATCATGCATAACTCCAGCGTATACTATTGGAAATATGCATCTCTCCTGTGGGTGGTCACGATTATAGAATGTTGTGGAGGACATTTTACACTTGGTACACCAGCAGAGCTGGAGTGAAGTGCCTGGAGTTGCACATGGCATCATTTGTGTTTGGTATGGTGTGCCCCTGATCATACCGGTTGCTTTGAGAGTGAAGGAAGACATTGTGACATGACACAAGTTATTTAGCAGGGCACATTGGAAATATGGATCATGTACAGACCGACCCACATACATTTGCAGCAGACAAACCATCTACGCATTGAAGTCTCACCACATACAGGACGGCAGGCCATATCACAGTTATCTTTCTTTTCAATGTGTTTGGCATTCCTATGGTGTGCAATTGTTATGTGTGCATCGCTTGCATTAGCTTTACGGGTGGGGGAAACACACCATCGCAACACTCATTTGCATAGTGAACATTAGTTGTGGACAGTCATTTCTCATGGCGTGCACTCCGGGTACTTTCCTAACGTGTGTGCCCAACGTAGTGCACTCTGTCATGTGAGCACCTATGTCTGGAAACAAACAACAGAAACAAAAGCAAAAACAGACATGCGCACACAGAGCATATTGTTCCAGAACATTTCCATAGTTTATGCACAACACTGTGAATTGTTGCAAGTGCTTTATTTTGCTGCAGAATGTTCACGAGAATGTGAAAGGTGGCTACAACCACCATTGTTTCATTTTGCGAACAAATACCAGTGTCCAATGCGGTTTGTGCACTTCTGTAGTTATTTTGTAGTCTGGAAAAGTGGGAAAAGGATTACTTTGTGGTCCTTGGTGGGCCGTGTGGAAAAACACATTTTCTTTGCAAGGTAGGAAAGGTACCAGCTGTTGCCTCTGTGATGCCTTATAGCATAACAGTTTGCAAGTTGGTTCTTATTGCCGGAACCGCAAATGGACATAGAGGCCCATATCGGTCGGCCCAGATGACGACGATGGAAAAGACATTGCTTATGGTAATCTTTCAATGTTTCGTCCACCACCCATCTATTGGAAAGTGGAACAGGTGAGACGCGCAGTGAGGTCCAAGGAATTTGAGGAGAAACAGGAATAAGAAAACATGTACGTAGTCATTATTAGTGGCAGTGTACAGGACAACAGTTTACTGGAAGGATGTCATAAACGAGCTGTAGGTGGCTGCCTCATGGACGTTTGGGTGATCCAATGTGTGTTAATGAGTAGCGTCATATGTTCACCCACTGCCTTGCTCTCTGCTTTGTAGGTGATACAGTCAGTCTACGGCTCCAAACATGCGAAATGTCTTTGAAACTTTGGCAGCAGAACCTCCTTTCATGTGTTTCATTTTTACAAAAAATGACAGTGCTAGCGAGTGTTATTAGACCCACAGCTCAATCTCGGTGTGTGTGTCCAAACAAACATAAAGAAAGAAACCCTCATGGGGGACTCCTCGAATTGCAGGAGAATGCAGGAGCTGTTTTTCTAAAAAAATGCAACACTAAAATATGACCTGTCGATGTTAGTGCGCCGGTCTGGTGCTACATGCACCTTTGGCTGTTAAGAACTGGTAACTGTTTGAAAGGGCTTAGAGTAAGGGCAAAACAGGCAAAGTAGCATAAGGTGTGGGGTTACACAATTGAGCATAAGGTGTGGGGTTTCACTGCACGAGTTGCGTTCCCTTTCCATCTTGTCCTTTATGTCTGGATTTGGAGGGGCTGGAGAAGCATGCCAACAAAATGACCTCCAATCATAGCTGCCATTTACACTGAATGGTGGAGGCATGGCACTGTAATGGCGTGTGAATATTGCCATTACAAACCCCCATACAATGTACACAGAGAAAGTGCGCAGTAATGTAACTTCATATTTATGCATACAGAAATGCAGCCAAAATAAATGTGAATCCTAATATGCATGTAATGTAAAGTTATACTTACATAACCTCAGCAACTTCCATGCTTGTATTGGGTGGATGGCAAATTGCTCTGTACAGCGTATTGAATTATTGCAGACTACCTTTGGGGCACATGAGTAGAGCAACTGCACTGTAAATTATCTTTCCTTTTTTTCTACAATTCCATACAATGTCTGACCTTGGAGCTAATCAAACTTAAGCCATATGGATGCATTGTTCAGTTTGCATTGTTGTGATTGTGCAGATTATCAGCTAGGTTACTGTATTATAGTGCATTTATTATAGTGCATTCAATGGGTCCACTTATTATAGGCTTAGGTGAATAGTGTATGTAGGAAAGAGGTTATCCATTGTGTCGAAGAAATGGCATGTAATATGAACTGCACAGACTAAGGAGTAGGTGGCCGTGTTATGTGTGGGATCTGTGGTACGTGGATAGATCAGTGTATGCATGGTTGTACTGTGCAGCATTAGTTGTGGTCAGGGTCTACCATATTGAGGACATGGCTGGAGCTCCTACACTGTATGGGATGTAGTGAAGCATGTAGGGTGTAGGCACAAGCAACATAGTGTAATATAGGTGTACAATGTAAATTCTGGCATTGCTATGTGGATTGCATTGTGGACATTACAGAGAAATATGATACCAATAATTTCAGACTTACTGTTTGGATTGTGGATTGCCTGTGCTGTTTTTTGTGTATGGGATGTGAGATGTTGTACTAATCATTGCTGCATTATCTGTGGGAAAAGAGAACATAACATGTTAGAGCAGGTATTTCGTTACTTTGCAGTCCACTACATTGCATATATTTATTTACTTTGTGTACCCTCATAACTAGTACTTCATAAGTACTATGCTTCGAACAAGTGTACTGTGCAATGTGCACAGTTGCCGTGTTTATTTGCATAATCATTGGGTCTGTGGGGAAAAAAAATCCATGCTGGATTTAAAAAAACCTTTTGAAATTCTTTGCTACTATGGTGTACAATGAATGAAAGTAACGTTTGCAGTCCTAGCAATTTTTAAGGTGTGCTCTTGAAGTAGGAGAAAATGCAATGGTGTACCATTTCTGGTCTATACATGTTCGTAGTATGGGTGGCATTGTATAGCAGTTGGTGTTTTATAAATGTTTACCTGCTTCCCTTTGGTAGCACTGTTTCTTTATGAGATCTGACATGGCATTTATAACGTAACTATACACAAGTGATACAAGGCGCGACGAGGCAAGGGAGGGGGAACAGAGGTAAGATAGACAACGATCTTACTAGGCTAGGTGACATTCAGATTGCGCAAGTGCAAGGGAAGGGGAGAAGGAAAAGTGCATGGGGGCGGGGTGGGGAAGTGCAGTACATGGGAAATAAAATAATAAGATAAATAAAAGAACGGGAAAGTGCAATACATGGGAAATAAATTATAAGATTAATAAAATAATGGCCAGTTGGTGGCAAGTGCAGGGTGAGTGCAGACATAAGTGCTTGTGGGGGGACTATAGGGATACAGAAAACAGTCCCCTGGAGCAAGGGTTGCCAGGGAGGCAGTGCAGACATGCAACTGGCAGGGCATGGGCCTGAGATCAGATAGGTGGCAAGGTAACCAGTGCAGTCTCAGTATCAGCCAGGACTTCAGCAGGGGAGAGGGGGAGAGAAAGCAGACACAAAGAGGAAGGTTTTGAGGTGTTTCTGAAGATGGTTCTCCTCAAGTTTCATGGAGGCAGGGAGGCTGTTCCAGAGGGAGGTCCCAGCCAAAGAGAGAGATCTACCACCAACTTGTTGCTTGGAGAAGCGACTGACCCTGAGAGAGTTGGAGGCGGATGAGCGAAGAGCTCGAGAGGGAAGATATTTAGGAAAAGAGAGTTGAAGTTATTGAGGCAACAGGAAAGAACAGCTCAGTGGAACTTCCACTGAGCTTCAGAGATGCCTGTTGGTGTAGTAAATACTACTTCAATTGTATTGCAGTTAAGCTTTCAAACTTTGTTTAGTGGCACTTTGTTAGTAGTCAATCTACCATAGATCGA
Source organism: Ambystoma mexicanum (assembly GCF_040938575.1). NCBI lineage: Eukaryota > Metazoa > Chordata > Amphibia > Caudata > Ambystomatidae > Ambystoma > Ambystoma mexicanum. The sequence goes on along the minus strand of NC_090929.1, from coordinate 928,704,215 downwards.
CGCGTGTTGTTTGGTTATATTTCAATCATTTATCCATCGTTATTTTCAAATTTCTCTTTATTGTCATCATAATGGCAGAAGCCCTTGCCGATGCATTTCGGGCTGTGTCCTTCATAAGGGCGAGTTTCTAAAAAACATTAACAACTTGGGGTTAACCACGCCCCAGATACAATCAACTTAAACCAAACAAAGCAATTTTTATTTTATCCACATCCATTTGTATACTTTTGCAATTATACATGCCACTGAAATAACTGAAGTTATTGAGGCCTCAGAAGGCCTTGTGGATAATGCAGAGGGTTTTGAACTTGATCCTCGCTGCCACTGGGAGCTAGTGCAGAGATTGCAGTCCTGGAGTGATACGATTCCTGGGCTTGAGGCCAAGAACAAGTCTCGCAATCCTGTTCTGGATGAGTTGCAGAGGTCGTAGAGTAGAGGCAGGCAGATTTAGAAAGAGGATGTTGCAATAGTCCAGCCTAGAGAGAACCAAAGCTCTGGAGACCGTGAGCTTCTGGCGGAAGGAGAGGAAAGGAAGAATACATCTGAGGAGGTGCAGCTGGTTTTGTGACTTCTTCGAGACATCAGAGATGTGAGGAGAGAAGGAGAGTGTGCAATCGTAGATGAGCCTGAGGTTTTTAGACTTGCAGGTGGGAGCAGGAAGAGGGCCAAGAGAGAGCCGGCCAGAGAGCTACAGGAAAGGAGGGAGTGGGTGTGCCGATGAGGAGAATTACTGGAATTAACGCAGATGTAATTGGCATCACACCACTCCTGGATAGCAGACAGACAGTCAGAGATGAGGGACGGAGAAGAGGTGGCTGAAGGTAGCCTGGAAATTAGCTGAATGTCATCCGCATAGCACTGCAAGTTGGGGCAGAGAGCAGCAATGCGGTGGTAAGGAGTGCCAGGTACTGGTTGAACAGCCAGGGAGAGAGGTTAGATGCCTAGGGGACACCACAGGTAGAGAAAAAGATAGCAGAGAGGAATGACCCAATTCGGATCTGGGAGGGTCGGTCAGAGAGGAAGCACGTCAGCCATGCCAGCGGGTGACCGGTGATACCTAGGTTATCACAGAGACAATTTAGCAGGATGGCATGGTTGACGGTGTCAAAGCAGGAGAGAGATCAAGCAAGAGGGGCACACAGATGGTGTGAGAGTCAAGGTTGGAGAGCAGTTCTTCACGGATGTTCAGGAGACCAGTTTCCGTGCATCTGGCAGCTCTGAGGCCAGACTGATGGTCGTGAAGACAACCAACAGATTCAGTGTGGAGATTAAGCTGGGAGATGGCTAGTTTCTCCAGGAGCTTGCCCAGGAAGGGAGTGATGGAGATTGGACGATAGTTAGCTGGGCAGGAGGGATTAGCAGAGGGTTTCCTATGAAGAAGGTGTACAAGGGAGTGCTTCAGGGTGGATGGGAAGACTCCAGTGGTGAAGGAGTGGTTGCAGAAGTCAGCCAGAGCTTCAATGTGGTCCTTGATGGTTTTGGTGGAACAGGGGTGAACCTGTTTTGACGAGACTTTCATAGATTGGACCTGTCTAGCAACCTCGTCTGTGTTTGGTTGCTGCTGGTGTTTTGCAAGATTGTGAGGGTAGTTACATACCTGTTGGCGTACTGAAACTGTTCATACTTTCGACGTGTTTGAGGATATGTTTGTCGCACATTGGTTGCTGAAGGTTGACTTGGATTGTTTTGATGGTGCAAGTAACATTGTAGTATTGTGGTTGCAGTTAGAAACCAGGTGGCATATTCTAACTGTTTATAGTGTTCCATTCCTATAGGGTACGTTTACAAGCTCCTGCTTTCCTGTTGCTACTTTCACATTTGTATGCATTCAGAAGTGGTGGTGTACCATTATGGGTTTACATAGTGATAGTTGCATATGTATTGCATTGTTTGAGTATTCTTAGACGTGTGGTGACTCATTTGCATACTTGCTGGTTTCAGAGGTTACTGAGGATAGGTTTGAACCCTCATACTTAGTACTTTCCCTTGTATGCATGATGTGGGAAATACTGCTAGTGTCATTTCTGTAAAAGTATTGTTTGTCTGAGTGTACTCATTGGCTTCATTGAGAATAAAATTGTTCAATGCACACTTTAATGCATTTCTTAAATACGTGCTATATTCTAAGTTACTGTAGGTCCACAGTGTTGAAGGTAATTCTTTTTTTGCGCACTGACAAAGGTACTGGTGGGTGCTGGGGAGTAGGGTGCAGCAGGTTTGTACATCAGTGACTAAATTTTGGCTTCAAGAATATTAAGTAGACATTTTCAAGATTTGCAGGTAATCTCTGCTTTGGAATGATGGAAGTATCATTGCATTCCTACCATGACCATTGCTTTCTAATGTATGCAGTATAGTGGCCTGCACTGGCTGTGTTGCCTGTGTAGTAGATTATGGCTACGGTTGTGAAGGTTTTCTTGCCCTGTGATACCTACCCATGTGTGAAGGCGCTCAGTTTGCAGTTGATTTTGGTTCCATCTGCTTTGCATCTTAGGAGCATTACAATTACATAGTGATTAAGTGAGTGTATATGTAGCATCAAACGATTATCAAAATTGCACAAAGTACACAATATGCTATGCTTGGCATATTGCACCAGTTGCTGAAATGGAATGGAGTCACAGTTAGGTATTGATACATACACAAGGCATTCCTTAGGGACGTGTTCCTGAATGATATGGTTGCACTGACTGCATATATGTTTCCACATGTAGGAAATCTGAAAGACTTCATTTATGAGTATGCTTTCCCTTTCCAGTATTTATAGTAAGTGCATTTGAAATTCCTATTGATCTTCTTGTCAGTTTAATGTGAATTTCACCATTTCAACACAGCAGTCCAATTCTTGCCTTATTCCTGAGACACTGTAAATGTTGTCAGGATTACTTACTGCATTTCTGTGAAGGACAAGCATTTGTAAACACAACTGGTCGGTAACATTTGCATAAATGTTTTCAACAATTGCTTGCATGTGGAATAGAACATTCATTGTTACATTAGCATAGCAATTAACACCTGTTTTATTAGGAAAGTTTGAAGAGGCACTTTTTTGTGTGTGGAATTGGGTATGTCTTGTCTTTTTTACTCCTTTTATCTGTGCTTTTGGTAGTTGATGGAGTATGAGCTGATTTTAATTTCTTTGGTGGTATTGTTGCCAAATCATTTAGAACTTCTGATTGAATGAGCTTTCTTTTGAAACTTTTGGGTTTCTGAGGAACAGGGTACATGTTCAGATGTGGCGCGTAGAGTGCACGTAGTCTATTGTACTATATGATGCAAGGAATGTCTGCGCTGACTGCAGTTGCATAAAAATTCACTAGATATAGTCCTTCCAGTGTACTTAGCCGTGAAAGTGCTACGTAACTCATGCATTCTTTAAAGACTGTGCTGCCAATATCAATTAATGCTTGATCTAAGGTTAGACCTTGTGATTTATGAATAGTTACTGCATAAGCTAACGGCAGATAAAACTGTTCTCTGTGTACATACATGTCTTTGAAAAAAAGGTATCAAGCCGTTGTGCGTCCTATCTTTTTAACTTCTGAAAGTGTGCCAAACTGGATGTTGACAAACTGAATGCTGTTGTCCTGTGGGTATGTCTGGAAGCCAACAACTGTACCATTCACTAAACCTTGATGTATGTAAAGGTTAAGCTTCAGCATTACTCTTCAGTTCACACATAATGTTAACATTTTCTCCAAATCAGCTGTGTTGGACGTAGTGTTTTCTGAGGTATTCAGTCGTGCTATGGTTTGTTGACATATAGGTATTGTCATACCGTGTATGCCCAGTTTGTCTGTGGCGTGAATTTCCACTAGTGGTTGTTTTTCTTTTTTCAGCATTGTTGCATTGAATTGTGCACAGCTTGCTATCGTTGGCATTAAGGAAATACAGGCAACATGTTTGTGAGCTGATTGTTCCATGACATCAGTCGCACATGTGTTACACCCGTACACCTCATGGATGTGTCTACTATTGAGGGTAGACTGTGCCTCCTTTGATCGTACACCAATCCGTATGTTTATTTTAAATGTTGGGATAGGTGAGGTCTGCAGACTGACACAAGTTGTGAGTTAGTTCTCTGTATTGGAAATGTTGCCAGAGATTTACATACCCGATGCTTCCAAGACTTTTATGGCACACTTTGTATACTAAGGTTTTGAAGATAGGTTCACCTTTCACTGGTATTAATTGAATATCTCTGAAAATAATTACATGTTTTCCTCCAAACAGTTCTTCGTAGTCTGTTTTGAGGAACTCTTGCAATCGGAGGTGAATCAAAACTAACATTAGGTTAGAAACCAAGTTCACCTCATCTATTAGGAGCATTTTCAATTGTTTCAAAACTCCTCGTAACTCCATAGCAGCTTATGCTGAAAGTTTGTAGTACTCTAATTTGTTTTGGTGTTTTGGTGTTCTACTAGAAGGAATAGCCATTAGTGTAGAGTGATGCCACCTATGTTGTATGCAGCTAAACCTGCTGGGGCAGTTATACCAGCTATAAGGTTGTTGTTTGTTAACTGTTGGAGGTACTTATTAATCATTTTTATTAAGAATGTTTTCCCTGATCCAGCTTCACCACTGACATACAGCAGTACAAGTTTGTAGTTGTCCAAGTTTTCCTAGGTACAAGTTTTACTTTCGTGCTGTAAACCATGTTCAACTGTTTCACTTACTTCTAGAAAAATTGTACGCTAGCCAACTCTCCTGCAGATTGCTCATACTGAAACATGGTGGTGGTTACTTCGATCATGGCAAATTCTGCCTCATTTGCTATCAGTGGCTGTCCAAGTGGTTCTTGGCTGCCTGTTAGAGCAGGTTCACTGCTCTCAGAAGTGTCTACATTTAGTTGTGCTTGAAGTTCTTCTTCTTGTTGGCGTTCATTGTCCAATATGGTTTTGTAGTGTGTAAAGTTTACATCTGTAATTTTACTTTTACTTGCACTGAAATCATCTTCATAGGAGGCGTGGGTGGCTAATAAATCTTCTTCTTTTCTCCACGTTTGAAACGTTGCAGTAGAGCCATGTAGTACAGATCTGTGTGTTGAGGAGTTTTCAATGACAGTGTGATATGATTAAATAGGCTGCGGTTAGTAAGTTTCACCAGGCTGCATTCACAACTTTCCACTCTGTATCTACCTCTTTTCTCATCTGGTTTAATGTTATTTTTATATGAGAAGTTTTGGGCTATCTGGTACAGACTCATGGCTTCTAAAGTAACATTTCTGTGTGGGTAGTATGTGTACAATAAGTTGTTCTTCAAAATGTCCTGGCTGTTGGGATCGTTGTTGGCTATTGTTTGCATGTCTTTGTACAATTTCAGTACTCTTTTTCTGGGTGCAGCAGGACCAAGGCTTACCCACACTATGTTTTCAGATTTTCCAATTAAGGCGGTACCAGTTAAATGGTCTGTGGCTTTGTAGCAGCCACATTCTCTATGGGACAGCATTTTTATGCCAAAGCTGTACAATTTTTGTGCCAGTGTTTTGTCAGATGATATGTCATCCCAGAGGTCTTTGAGCTCTGTTTTCTCTGCTTTGGCTAAGTAGGCTGTGACATATCGTGCAACTGCAGTGCAATTGTCTGCAACATACTGTACATCAGCATTAGCATTACATAGGAGGACAATTATTGCATTGTAATCATTGAGGTACTTAGATGCTTCCCTCCTTTTTATGCAGTATGTGTTCTTATGAGATTAACCTTTCACACTGTGTTGAACTGAAGACATGAAGCTGTTTACTTGCCCTATTGCCGAAAATGGTATAGGGAAACCAAAGCGGCATTTGGTGTAGTATTTGCCTCTGTTCCTATATTTGCACCGAAAATACTTGCCACACTTGTGTCTTTGGAATTGAAAAATGTGTGCGTGTAGGTCACTATGTGTACTTTCTGAAGGGATTTCGTAAGTGACATATTTGTGCATGAACTGCAAAACAGTTTCATCACTCTCCTCATCAAATTTAGGAGCATTTTTAATCCACAGAAGCATGTGGATGTGTGATGCTCCTCTGGCTTGATATTCTTTTATCCAAAAGAAGTGTTCCACTTCTCCAGAGGGGAGTAAGTGCTTTTTTGCAAATGAAGTGCAGCATGCCAAGGAAGCGATGATGGAAGTATCGTGAAACATTTACAGGATCACGTTAGCAAAGTTCTCCTGGTGTTTTCATGTCTACACCTGTTTTGTTTTTGTTTGCTCTGTGTAGGAAAGTATACAAGTCTTTCCATGCACAGTCTGCATTTCTTAAATTGACAAACAATGTGAGTGGGCCAAGGTTGCGTAGCATACACCGTACATCTGCATGCCATCGGAACCAGTACTCTTTCGTACCATGCATGTTTGCCAAGAGATTTGTCATACTTGACTGTAAAACTTTGTCCTTGTCTTGCACCTTTTGAAGTAGCTGTGTAGTGGAATTGTTTTGAAAATGGGAACCTGTTTTCAATGTGTGGGCAAATCCATAACATAGCATTGCCAGTTCATTTTCAAAGAGGAGGTGGAATATGTACTCCACATTCTGTCTAAATCTAGGGTCTTCGGAATACTTTTGCAAACAGAGGTATTCTGATGCTGTTATTTGTGTGCATCTTTCATTATATCTTCCACCTATTCCAGTCTGAAAGAGGAGAGGAAAGTCTTGTACTTCTACACTTTTTTCCCATATACTGATTGGCGCAACTTTGGCTTGCCACATTTGATATGTTTCTAGTGCATCGTCTATCGTGTCTTTGGAGTGCAGTGGGTGAATTGTATAGTGATCTAAAATATTGGAGGCTGTAGTAGGATCTAGACATTGAAATTGGGCAGTTGTTGAGGAGTCCTGAATTATTTTGGTGGTTTCTCGCAGGTTTTGTTCAACGTTTATTTCCTTTATTTCCCCGTCAGAAGAAGGTGGTTTTTGCTGGTGGTGAGGGTGTGGCTGATGCTGAGTCAGAGGTAGTATCAGCAGCTCTGGTGGCCATTACTTGGAAAGGTTGTTTTGTGGCACAGAATTGGTCGGAAAGCAATTTCTGCACGAGGCAATGTGCACCGCTGGTCTGTTTTGGAAAGCCAAACACGGATTGCAGCACAGCTGTGGGGTGCAGTTTTTTATAGGATGTTTGTGGAGCATGTGCAACTGGAAAGTGGCCCTTCCTTTTTCCCAAAAATAAGAAGATGCAGAAGGGAGAGTCTAGGACCTCTGTACGGGTGGACTTTCACAGTAACACTACATACATTGCAGAAAATAGTACTTTTTTGATGTGCATGGGCCCGGATAGTGTTTGTCAAATAAGGGCCCACGCGCAGTGTGGTTCCTTAACCATGGTGACATATCCATTGTTTTCCATTGGGACGGCTGTCCACCGGATGCATAGTGGCCGGAATATTTTGTGCCCATGTGCATAGGTGTCCTATGGGTATCCTTGGGATCCCCGGACAACTTAAAAGTATGGCACACGTGCACCAACCATTTCTAAACAAGCTGGATGTGTGAACGGTACAGTAGGTGGGGTGTTCATGTGCAAATGTACCCGCAGGACGTGGGTGAGGGATTCCACCTACTAAAAGTACATCACACATTTCTTCACATTTCTTGGCCAGGGGCAGTGTTATCAGGCGTCAGAGGAAAAGGTATGATTGTGCGAAGTTGTGCAATGTGGTCCTACAACTACTTACAGGCGGTTATGTAGATCCGGCCCATGGTGGCGTCCTGCGCATGCTTTCATTGTGATTGTGCATAGGCCAGCCAGGTGCAGTGTTCATAGGACTCCACCAATTTCCTCACTTGCGATCACCCCCAACCGTGCTGTGCCCCTCAGAGTTATAATGGGCTTGTTAAAACAAAGGAGAAGGCACATATAAATTCAGCAACAATTTCTATATCAACTTTCATTTCCACACATTTATAGGCACTATTAGGATAGGAAAGGGGGACCAGAAATGGATACATATACCAGGGATTTTGACATTTCTACAAGTTGGTGGTGTGGGGAGGAAGGGATTGAGGTCTCATCGAAGCTTCTCTTATGACACAGAATTAGCGGGGATGGTGGGCTGGAAAATGGGCAATGGGGGCATGTGCAGGTGGAGCAGTGGTATCTTATTTTCCCCGTAATGTGCCCTTGTACAAAATCTTTCAAAGTGGCAAAATTTTTCAGCAAATCATCCATTTTGGCATCCAGACAGTCCAGTTTGCCATTTCCAGCGTTTCCAGCGTTTCCTTCAGTTTCTATTGCCGTATGTTGCTGTGAAAGAGGTGCCGCTTGTGGTGTACTCCTTTCTATTCTGGTATGTTCTGTTAAAGAAAAAGAAATGTGTTTGGTATACATGAAGTAATCTCTTGCAATTGTGTGACTTTTCACACTGCGTTCCCGATCTATTTGGTTACCATGGTCACTAATTTCGTCATGCAGGAAATTCTCTTCCAGCCCTTCTAGGGTGCTTGCGCTTGCAGCTAATGTTTTACTTTTTACACTGCGGTGCGTACCAATGGGGTTATCATCCTCACTCATTCCGTCATGCTGAAAATTCTCTTCCAGCCATTCCAGGGTGGTTGCCATTGCTCCTCACAAAAAGAAAACATCATGCTTTCCTACTATTGTACACTTCTGGACCCGTACAATTATAAGGTAAAGTTTGGTGCACTTACCACTTTGCAGTGACGTTCTGCTCTCAGAGGTTTGCAGGCCTAACTATGCCTCTTCGTTCTTTGTTCCTATGTAAAGCAGCTGTGCGGTACAATTGTTGGAGGAAGATGTTACTTATTTTGTTGGTGCATTCCATTATGCTGCTTTCCCTATGCGTTTGCGCTGTTTGTTTCAGAAGTCCAAAGTTTGCACATCTACTGCCCTTTCCCTTCCAATTAACATACTTTCTGCTATTTGTATATGTTTCTTGTCTTTGCTGCATGGTACCACTATGTATGACAACCCCTCCATTTCTTGGCAGGGTGGACGCCACCCATGTCCACGAACAGACGCACTGTTCGAAACCACTGTGGCTATTAGCATGGAGCCGCCAGTTTCAGTATACTGTACAGTACATCTATACAAATTAAGAGTATCCTGGTAGAAACCTATGAACTTCAGTAAAAAAAAGTTGTTAAAGGGACGTTATGGTTTAGTTGCACCACTAAAAGCCTATCCCCTTCACTGCAAAACGTATGATAAAGGAACATTCTGATTACAGTGCCCTACTAAAAACCTATGAAATTCACTGACAGAAAACATTGTTAAAGGGACGTTATGGTTCAGGTGCCCTAAGAAAAACCTATCAAGTTCAGTGCCACAACTCTTTGAAAGGGACATTTCAGTTACTTTTCACTAGTAACAACCTATCCATATTATGGTTACAAGTAAGACCGAAAAAGAAAAAAGAAATTCGTCAGTTAAGGTAAGCTAAGCAACCATAATTTGCGCCACCACCGCGCACTGCTAAGACTAAAACCCAGGACATCAAAGATGACATCACAAATGTCATTGATGGCTTCACTGATGACATCATATGCCAAAGTAACTTTGATGAAAAGTCCCTACAGGGGGTTGTGTTTATAATGTTGGTAACAAGATGTCATTGGTGATCAGGTGACCTATCATGACATACTTAATCTATTAAAGAATGTACCCTTCTAAACAACATTGTATCTTCATGTATACAAATAAATTGTGTGTTTGAGGCCTGCTTATTGCCCCATGTATATGCACCATGACCTGCGACTAAACCCTAAGGAAAGTAGTTTAAGAACATATGACAAGGTTAACGTTTAGATATATAGCACCTTTTGAATTTTAATATTCTGACTGTCAGTGAACAGAACCACCTGGCCTACATATGTCAGTTAACAAAAACAAGTGGCCCAGATATGTGATGTCATCAGTGATGTCATCAATGACATTTGTGACATCATCTTTGATGTCCTGGGTTTTAGTCTTAGCAGTGCATGGTAGCGGGATGAGTTATGGTTGCTTAGCTTACCATAACTGGTGAGTTTCTCAGGTTTTTCGGTCTTACTTGTAATCATAACATGGATAGGTTATTATTAGTGAAAAGTAACTAAAATGTCCCTTTCAAACAGTTGTTGCACTGAAGTTGATAGTTTTTTCTTAGGGCACCTGAACCATAACGTCCCTTTAACAACGTTATTGGTCAGTGAATTTCATAGGATATTAGTACAGCACTGTAACCAGAACATTCCTTAGCATAGTTTTTTAAGTAAAGGTGATAGGTTTTTAAAAGCCCAACTTAACCATAACGTCCCTTTAATAATATTCTTTGTCAGTAAATATATACATAAGTAGGAAGAAAGCAAAGAATTACATCCATTGACTTTCAAAATAACAGTGAGCATCAATAAGGTTAGGAAATTATCACTTAGTATTTTAGCAATAAGTATTATTTTTGCTAAATAAAAATATAATAATTTTCCCGAACTTGGATGATGTACATCTGAGTAATACTGACAGAAATCAACGTATATCTGAAAGCAATTTGCTGATTTCCTTGGTCTCAATGGGCAGTTAACTCAAGACGTTAAAATATGCAACTGTGATTGGAAAAGCGTTTTAGAGTGATGACTACAGAAGCCAAGAAATCCTTCTATGATGCACAAATAAACCAAGCTGGAGATAAAACAAAAGAACTCTTCCGCCTTTTCAGGTTATGGGAAAAACCTACTGTTTGTAATCCCTCGATTAAACCCACTATAGATGACTGTAGCAGAGTCCACAGTGCTTTTGCAGACAGACTGCTGAAGGCACACAAGAAAATTGAGCAGGAAATAATCATTTCTCCACTGCCAAATCCCCCGTTTGCACCTAAAATATCTAAAACAGGTAACCTTATCAGTACTCAAGGTAATTTTAATTTTGCTGAACCAAACTTAGCTGAAACATTGTTGCTATTGAAAGATATGCATCCCACAAATTGTCCAGGGGAAATTTCCCCTCAAAATATATACTGGAGCATCAAGAACTGTTTGCCCATTTCTATGCCTGTTAATAAAGTCCTCTTTTCGTACAGGTTCCATTCCTCATTCTATTAAAAATGTGGCTGTTGCCCCCATGATAAAAAAAAACAGGCCTGGATCCATTAGATGCAACTAATTTAAGACCAATAAGAAATACGTTATTTTTCCTTAAACTTATAGATAAGGCAGCGACCACACTGTTACAAGCCCATGTACTGAACTCCGGCATATTACATGCGAAACAATCGGGTTTCCGAAGTTTCCATGGAACGGAGACAGCTTTATTGGATCTTCAGACACATTTGTTGGGTAAACTGGAACATAGCAAGTCGGGGTTGCTGATGTTTTTAGATCTATCGACAGCCTTCGACTTGCTGGACCACAAGATCCTGCTCAACAGAATGGCGTTGGTAGGTGGACTTTCCAAAAATGCCATTTCTTGGCTCAGAAATTTCCTGGAGGGTCGCCAGTCTCGTGTCCACTGGGGTGACTGTGCTTCTGAGCCACAGACTATCACATGTGGAGTCCCCAAGGGAGCATGTCTCTCTCCCCTGCTGTTCAATATTTACATTCTTCCCTTATGTATCGATTTTTTTCTGTAACTATGCAGATGATTTCGAACTAGTCTTGAATATAACCGGGAACTATGAGGCTGACCAACAAACAGTAGCCGAAGCATATGAAGTCATAAAACAATGGCTGTCAACTAATTGGCTCTGTTTGAATGCTGCGAAAACAGAGCTGATGCTTTTTGGCTCCCAGCATGCCCAATTCAGACTAAGCCAAGATCATAATTGTTTTATGATAGAAGGTGCTAAAATCAAAACCGTAAAGAAAGTTAAGACTTTGGGTACCTATATGGAGGAAAGTCTGGATAGTGATGCACATGTTACTGCCATCACTACCAATACGAACTACCACCTAAAGGTTTTGAGACAAGTAGCCCCATTGATTTCGGTAGAAAATCGCATAAAACTTGTGAGAGCAGTAATACTGCCTCGCATAGATTATTGCAATGCACTGTTGGAGGGAGCTAATAAAGCTGACATCCAACAGTTGCAGAAGATACAAATGCAGCTGTTAGAATCATTTTCCAGATGAAAAGCTCGAAACCCACCAGTGCGGCCAGAAGAAAACTTCACTAGCTTTCAGTGGCAGCTCGTATCCAATTTAAAATACTTACCACATGTCTTAAGTGTATTTTTGGAAATGCTCCGGCATATTTGAAGGAAAAGATAAATGTCTATCAACCAACAAGAAGCTTACGCTCCTCAGCTGGGTCTCTGTTACCGTTGCCCCGGATAAAAATGTCTCGTGGCTTAGGTAGGACCTTTTGTGTCTGAGGCGCGCAAGCCTAGAACTCTCTTCCGACACAGATGCGCCTGACAGAAAACCACCTTGCTTTTCGTAAACAGTTGAAGGCTATATTGTTTTAATAGAATATTTTCAGCTCTATCTGCTACTACTTCTGTCTTTCGGCGCCTGGATGCCTGCAGGCTTTGGCGCCTTATAAGTGTAATTAACATAATATAACATAACAAACTGTCACTTCCCGTTACTTTCAGATTCAATAATCAGCACCATTATAGTGGTGATATAAGTTAACAGGTTTGGGACTATTGAAACAGAGGTGTGTAGTTCACGGGCTTGGGGGCTCTATAGTGCTTAGAAGTGGGAGGAATCCGACATACATCACTGATAAAACATTTAAAAATATTATGTTATGTTATGTTACTTGGCATTTGTATAGCGCCTTATGTATCATTGGTATGATCTCAAAGCACTGTTGCACTTGCTGCTGAATTTTGTTATAAAGTTTCGGCAAAGCTTTATGCATCAGGCCCGTTCATCCACTGGCATGTCACACTATGAGTGGAACTTCTGTCATGCAGGTTTCACTGGGCTATTCAGCTTGGTGAAGAGCTTGTGTTATGAAGGTGACATACACACCACCGAGATCAGTGCTAAGTTCATTGAGATGCTGTCTCCTTTTGTTGAATGAAAATTATGCTTTCTATGAAAAACGTGGAACTAGTTGTAAATATTAAGATGTTAAATGCCATTATACAGACTACGGCTCTCATGCTTTCTGGAAGTGAAATATTGTTTCCCGTGACAGCTTTGAGAGGAGAGCATTGTTCATTGTTTGGCTGAATTCTATTCACCTATGAGTAGAACTCTTACGGCCTGATTCATGGAACATTTTCCTATGGGATTGCGCCATCATAAAACACTTCCATGAATCAGGCCTTTAATATTCGGGGGAACATGTTCATTGCTGTTAACAGCCAATGTAGGCCTTAATCATAAAACAAGGCGTTATAGGCAGTCGTATGATGCAGCATTCTTTGTTCTCATGTTTTCAATTTAAAAAATGCTTTCAAAACAAAAGTGCAAGTTGCCAATAACGATGATGCACATTTCAAGTACAAAATATGTCAAAATGAAATGAAAAAATCAATTAACAATCAAATTACGAGAGACAGAAAGTCACTCTCATTTAACCAGCACGTTTTTACCAACTATTCTGGGATAATTGAATGAAAACAAGGTAATTGTTTCTCAAGTGTTTAAGTAAACACATCTATACATATGTAAAAAGTGCAATTCTTCAAGAATTGTATATATGAATATATTATACAGAATATTTTTTTATATTGTTTACAACATTTGCAATCTGTTGGATTTTCCAGCTCTTCTGTACATATAGAATAAAAAAAGAGATGAGGAGATGGGAGACTGCAATCTGTTTCACTGGGATAACATGTCTGAGCCTTGAGAAAGCCTTTAATAAGGAGAGACACTAGCACGTGAATGAATGATTGTGTGTCAGCTTTATATGTGCAGAATAACTGCACACACTAACAGATCTCAAATGTTGTAAACAATAATAAAAGGATTGTATATTAAATAGTCACATAAACAATTATTGAACACATTGAATTGTCTTCGCGCAGCGCAAGACTAGCTGTGTGGAACATGCCGTTGTATATATTTGGGTAATTAGGTGAAGAATAACCTTCACAATACACACATGGCAGATGCTGCAAACAGACATACATATAAGTCATACATTTATCATGTTGAATAAACGATTACTTGAGTTCATAAATACGTCTCACCGAATTGGTGCAACAGTTGTCATTTCATCGCTTCCACCTCTTTACTCATGTACACAATGTGCAAAGCCTGCTATTTCAAACGATGGTAATTGAGCATCTAAATTATATCTGCCAGATAACCTTATACAACTCACTGCTTATTCTGGTGGTGCCTCGTGGTTCCATTAAGTCACCGTAAAAAGCCACACAAATGGGCTGCCTGGTCATGTAAAGCCTGTAATCTTCATATAATTCACCTAATTTTTTATTTTTTTATTTAATTCGTGCGAAGAGGCCAGTATTTCTCAATTTCATAGGGAAACAGATTGCTAGCCTGCTGATGAGTGTATCTGCACGTTACAATCAGCACTGCTTATAGTTGCGGGGAGCGCACGAACAGCTCGGACTGGCACAGAAAGAAGATGGTCTCCAGACTTTAATAAAGGTAGAACTGTTTTAGCTCTTAGATGTCTGTGTGCAGGGCAGAATACAAGAACGCCTGAGCAACTCCAATGATTCTGGACATCGCAGTATGATGTAGTTGTCATCTAACTTTCATTGTTATCGGTTGGGAGAAAGTGAAACTAAAGACTTTATGGTTCAGTTTCTTTCTGAAAATATGCAAATGCACCCAGAAAATGGGCAGCCTCGACACTCTATGTATTTTGTTCATGGACAACACTAGAAATGTCTCGCCTAGCAACCAAAAATATAGACATGCAAATACTTTGGCTGGGGTTAAAATGTGGTGGTATTTTGGAGGTTGTTGTGTGGTTTTCAGCTTCATATTCGGGCAGAACATGCAGCATGGAGATTCTTGGGAAAAGTGTTTCTACATAACAGCACATCGGTTTTTTTTTCTCTTTTTTGTACGTGGTAACTCCATCGCTGCACGTGGTTCCATACTTATAATAAGGGAGTCAAAACATATATAAGGAAACCAGTGGAATTCCGAATATCGACAGTTTTTACTGTTATAGCCAAACACTTAATGAGGACATCCATTTCAAACATTCTTTTGCCGTGCACTGTGGATACATATCTATTGTACAGTTATGTCTTTCCTTTTAGTTTTTTTTCCAGAGAATGCTTGTCGAGATGCAACACTGAAGATTAAAATGATGGCTGAAATGTTTTGAATAACTCTAAACCATGTGGATTGTTCAGGACAATCCTCCAGACCATTGTGTTTCTTCCGGCCCTGCCATTACAGCAAGTGAAAGATCATATACACATCAGTAGTGTTCCCACCCAAAAATGGGCAGTTCACTGCGAACTGCTAGGTAATTTCCCTTCTTCATGGAACCACAAGGAACCCCAGACCAGTGTTGGTCTCATTGGGCATCATATATGTATATTAGTCTAGGGCACCCAGGGTGGTTGGGAGAGGTGGTGAGTTAGTGGATGCATTTGCTGCTTTCTGGTGAAACGTTAGGCTGGTCTTCAATAGTTACACTATTAGAACTGCTTTGATGTCATGGGATAGCATTCGGGTGGTGAGATTGAATTGCTTCAATTTCATGGGGATAACCTTCTGGTGGTAATAGGCCAGTGCAACGAGAATGGGGTATAGAGACGTTATTGAGAGCTGAAGAGTAGAGAGCCCAAAGGGGAAATAAGAGGGTATGTAATCTGTTACATAATGAGGAATACTGAAGGCAAGGAGTTAAAACTGAAAGAGAGAGCCATTCTGTGTTGTGAATGATCTGGCATGGTGATGGAACACAAAAGTGTGAGAAGAAATAGATGGGTTGAGAGAGTGTGCATGGTAAAGGTGATCACTTTTTGAGGGGAATAAAAGTGTAAAGAGGGAGTGCTCTGTAGCAGTAGTCAAGTTTATTGAAGACATTGGTGGAGCTTAGAGCATCAGCAAAGTGATGAGTGATATGGAGGCAGATCTTCACAATATCATTAAGGTGTGTCTGTGATGCAGTTAAGGTTTGCTTTTAAAGAGGACACCAAGGTTGCAAGCCTTAGATAATGGTGGGAGGAAACCCTGCAGAAAGGAGACAGGAAAAGGAGAGGGGGGTTGGAACTGTAAACCGCATGTAAAGAAGGCATGGTATCAACAGAAAGACAAACAAAAGTGACCACAGTTCAAGGGTGTTTATTGAACTTCAACAAGGGTATGATAAATGCCTAGCTAATCCTAAATCTACAGATGGGAGCAAGCTATGACCATCACATAATGATAATGCAGTCTTAGTGGTGTCACAACAAATTAAATAGGGCCTATACTAAAACACCTATTGACAATCCTTACCTCTAAATGCAAATAGTGTTGGGGTAGTGTTTATGGAAAAGAACAAAGTGTTCACAAAAATTATATGTCAGGATGTTCGGGCCACTGGTCTCCCTTCCCCACGTTTTCACACGGGACTAGGCAGTTAAATCGAGCACAGCACAATCTCTGGAGTCTTCGGCATGAGGATACAGTTCAATTACAAGCATCGGGGCCTTCTGTGTCCATGTCTCTTCACTTATCAAAGTCTCTTGATTCAGAGGGCCTGATGTACCAAAACAAACAAAAAGTTATTTTCCTCTTACAAGTACTCAATTCTTGGTGATTCACTTTTCACCTTCGATCCCCCTCAGCCAGGCTCAGATCCCTTTTACAGGACAGTCGTTACTTTGAATCCCCCTCTTCCGGGCTCAGATCCCATTTTCAACCTTCAGAGAATATTCTTTCTCGAGTGACGCACAGTTCACAACGGATCCCCCTTAGCCTGGCTCAGATCTTTCCTCTTACAGAATGTCTCCCTCAGCCGGTTTTGGACCAATTTCAGTTAGTGTTAACTATCAAAGACTTTTGAAAGTGCACAGGGTTTAGCTGGACACGTTGCAGGACCACTTTGATTTCACAATTCCTTTTTACATTTGCCACCTCTCAGTTGGATACCTAATAGAGACCTTCAAATGAGCACCCATGTGGTGCTGGACCACTCTGTTTACTGTACCTGTAGTGGCGTCAAAAGTTCAATCACTCATCTGCTGTTTTAATTTTATTTGCATTGCTCGTCACATACACTTCACACACTGTTCTCTTCAGAGCCCTCCATAGATTGTTGGTGCTTGAAACCTTTGTTCTAACACAGACCAGTCTCCCCGACTCACCGGCTGTGCTGACTGTACTGGCGCTGCTTTGTTGCAGAATCCAAGGCCTCCCACCTTGGCTATCGACGCGGGGGAGCCCCGGGTACCTCTGCCACACAATGCAGGTTTCTACAGCTTTAATTCCAGGTCTAATGTTTCTTATTCTCGAAGGCTCATGAAAGTAGCAGTCCTTATCTGAAAAGGTCAAGCACACTTCGCTCCTTGCAAACCTCTCCGGTGTTGCTGTCTTTCTCCTCCTATTAAACTGCCATCTTGGAACTGCTGCTTGTTCATGTGCTTTGTCTTGCTCAAAGTGTGCTTTTATGCTCCGCCTTTTATCCGTGTGGGGATGTGTGATGGAAGTCAGGTGTGTGTTATGAACAGTAATTGGCTGACCATTGTAGGATGGGGAAAAGATGTTACAGGGAAGAGGAATACTCTTCATCCAGGTGACCCTCCCACACTGGTCCACCCCCTGGAACTAGATTCAAAGCAATGGCCATGTTACTCGCGGGTGAGACACCTTCAGGTATCTCACACTGAAGACACATGACTTTTTTCTTAGAAGAGTTTAACATGATACACCATAGTCCTATCCAGAGACATGAATTGTGGAGAAGCACCTGGAAAAGTGCTGAGAGGTGGTATGAGTGTAATGAGATTGTAACTTCTGTATCTCAAGACAAAGCCCCCATTTTGAATTGAGTTATATCTCTGTAGTATATTTACTTTTCTAGTAATTCCTTTCATAGAAGAACTGTATTACTCCCCTGGATGCAACAATCACATTCCATAAACTAGGACAAGAAACCGGCTGTTTTAAGTGGACTATTTTGTTTTATTTAAAATAAAACATCAAGGAATTAAAGGTGGTCTCCTAACTTAGAATGCTGGGAAGACATCAACAATACTTCAGATGAATATAGGCAGCTTGTCTACAGAAAGGGAAACTATACCTTATTTTTGCTACCTTGCTGACATTTTCATGCAAGTATAAATATATTGCATTACTATAAATTTCTCTGATTTGTCCACTGATTCATATATAAAATACATTACACTATTCTTGACAGAGTACAGGTTCCTGTCTTTGCCATCAATTCTACTTTAATGTATGAAAACAATTGAAAAGCTTTGGGTTTCCCTGGAAGTCTGTTTCTTTCGGAACGATGGGTCAGCACGACCTAACTCTCTCACTCCTCTTGAGGAAGCAGGTTCACCCTCACAAAACCCTTGTATGAATTGTTTATTAAGGGACAGATTTAAATTACGTTATTGACTATGGCAGGCACCAATCAAAAGATGTGTCATTCAACATTTTAATTTCAGATGTATAAAGCCACCAGAGCTCACAGGATGAGCTCTGGTGATCTTAGCACTGCAGGAAGAAAGCCCTATTGTGATGATGCTGCTTAGCTGTCTCAATTCAATTTAATAATCACAAAGAACATATTCTTTGCACATTATTCCCACGCTCACGAATATCGATTTTCAAATAGGGTTCCTGAGAACACCCATGCCCAGGAGAGATAACTGTTCCTTTCAAACACGTACAACCTTCAGACTGGTAAATCCAAAATGGCTCCGCAGATTTTATCACATGCATTTACCCTTTCAAGTGACAGGCCCCTAAACGGAAAACCGTGATGAGAATCAGGGGAAGAAGTAAAGGACATAAACAAATGGCAACAATGGGTTAACTAATGAATCCTTTTCGAAGGTTCAACTGCGCTGGGCAGCAGTAACGGATTAAGAGGTTCGAAACATTGTGATGCAAAGAAACTTTATCAAGCTATGGAGCCAATGGGCTTTGTAGAAAAGTTCACCAATGGAGCACTAACCACGGGAAATGCTGTGGTAGAAACTGAAGGAACTACAAATTGTGGAGGCCTGCCACTAAACATTGTTCCATGCTATCCCGCCGCTACACTAGAATATGCCTACCAAGCAGCGGCCCCTCCGTGGTCTCTGACATAGTTAAGTCCCATGATGATTTATACAAGCCTCTGTCTGTCCTCTGTATTTCAGCTTCACCTGCTGCATGCAGCCTTCATGTTTCACCCCTACAACATAACCTGCCCCCTCTGCCACTCACGATGAGCCAGCCCGCTACCACATACTGTCCTAACCCTCTCAGCTGAACACACTACATCAATCCGTCCTGTCCATTGCTCAACCTGAACTCAAAGCGTTGCACTCTTCAACATCGCATACTCCAAGCATTACACATCAAGTCACCACACTGGCCAGCAAACACAATCTTGCTTAGAAGCAACCTTCTCCACCCTTAACCATACACATCATATGCCCTGTCCCTACTGCCCCCATTGCCTGCATTCCTTTACCCCGGCACCCCCACCCCCCGAAATCATCATCAGCTGAACACGCAATGTAACCATAAATATATGCCTTCAATCCTTCCATATCGTTTGGCGCTCCAAATGCACCTGATGCTACCTCTATTGTTTTCCGTGACTCCCCTGATGTTACTGTTTCGGGCGTTAGCTTGTTACATTCTCCACTTCACTACAAAGTGATGCATGGGTCGCTAGATACCACTGCCATGTGTGCCCAACCTTTCAGCAGTGCCATGTGTAGCGCTCCATATGCTTGCTTGAAATGTTCCCTAACTGACTACAAAGTAGTATATGTTTTAACTGATGGCACTGCCTTGTATGCCCGATCTGATTACAATGTTCTGTGATTATGCAATGTGTGTTTCACCCAATAACAATATGCACCCCAGCAACCTGTTAGCCTCTACTTGTGGCCCACCTGCTTTGCTCATCTCCTCTGGGGACTCTATCTCTGTACACCCTACAGCCCTGACCACCTTTACTCGTGTAGGAGATATGCACGCAGACCCACATAGCAGGCCCTCCACCTTCCTGCCCTGTGCTAAACCCTTCCCTCAGTCTAGCATCCCACATGTCCTCCCCCACTCTTATGCAATCTCACACTGCCCAAGCTACTTCATTACCAAACCTGCAAGCAACTCAAGGCCATTAGGCTGCACGGGCGCCCTGTCACATACCTGCTCTAAGCCCATGAGTTCTCTGAAACCAATGCTACCTAATCCCATGAGTGCCCTGGGACCTGAACTACCCGAGTCCATGAGTGCTTTGCCACCTGTGCTAGCTAAGCCCATGAGTGCCCTGCCACTCATGCTACCTAAGCCCATGAGTGCCCTCTCACTCGCCCTACCTAAGCCCATGAATGGCTTGTCACCCATGCTACCCAAGTCCATGAGAGCCCTGCCTCTTGCTCTACTGAAACCCATGAGTGCCCTGTCTAATGTGCTACCTAATCCCATGAGTGCCCTGCCACATGTGCTAGCTAAGCCCATGAGTGCCTTGCCACCTGCGCTACCCAAGCCCATGAGTGCCCTGCCACGTGTGCTAGCTAAGCCCATGAGTGCCCTGCCACCCATGCTACCTAAGCCCATGAGTGCCATTCCTCCTGTGCTTCCTAAGCCCATGAGTGGCCTGTCACCCATGCTACCCAAGTCCATGAGTGCCCTGACTCTTGCTCTACCCAAGCCCATGAGTGCCCTGCTACCTGTGCTACCTAGGCCCATGAGTGCCCTGTCACCCACCCTACCTAAGCTCATGAGTGGTCTGTCACCCATGATACCCAAGACCATGAGTCCCCTGTCTCTTGCTCTACCCAAGCCCATGAGTGCCCTAGCTCCTGCGCTACTCAAGCCCATGAGTGTCCTGCCACCCATGCAACCCAAGTCTGTGAGTGCCCTGCCACCTGCTCTGCTTGCACCCCAGACCTAAACACATGATCACTTCCCCCACCCCCCCAGAAGCCATAACATTACACACCCTGAGCTCTAGAACATCCTGGCACCTATTGATTTACAACTGCTCTCCTACCCTATGACAGTCAACCTCAGACTGCTTAGTCTATCCAGCCGTCATCTACAAATCTGACATCCACATCCCTTCCATTCCTTTGCCTCTTACTGAGGGGTATGAAACGCTTTTAATCAAACTTAAGACAAATCCCCAGACTTCTTTCACCAGTCTCCCACTCTACCATCAACATAATGTCTTCAGCTCACTTGACTTCTCTATCCCCCTCCTCATAACACCCTTCCTCAAACCAACCACCAAGTGCATAATTTTAGGTGAACTCAATCTGGATTTCAATTATCCCACTGATCATAAAGTTACCACTGTGGTCCAAGCCCTCCATGACATGAACTTCTCACAACTTGTCTCTGCGCCTACCCACATGAAAGGATGTGCACTCGACTGGATATTTCCAACTAACTCGACCATCAACATATCTCTCATCAGCCCAATCGCATGGTCCACTCACCATCTGATTGAATTTAAACTACATCACTTGAATCTGCCTCAAAAAATAAAACACCTGACCACCATCCATCCAAATCCTAATGAGAAGCCCTCAGAATCTCACTCATTGAAACTCTTAAACCCACTTTGGGAACTCTCATTGAAACATGGCTTCCCAATTGCAAGAGCCCCGCGGCTCTCACCAAACACTACCATGACAGCCTCCAAGTCATGCTAGATCAACATGCTCCCTTCAAAAACAAACCTCTGAAGCCTTTCAAACCCAAAAACATCTGGATCACAGAGGAACTAGTTCTGATCCGCAGACAGAAAAGAGCCATTGAGCATTTACATTTTATACCCAAGAACGCCTCCCTACTCTCCACCACTTCCAAGACCTTGTGCACAAACCTCCTTAGTTCAGATGTTACAAAGCATGGTACACCCCTATTCAAACTGCTCTAACTAACAAAATCAATTTACTCTGTAACAAACTTATGACTAAGAAAGCCATACTTATTGCCAAACCTATGCACCGGTCCATCATAATACCGCCCAAGTCTAGCTTCCCCCACCTCTCCTCTGGAGCCAGTCCCTAGCTTCTCCTTTCCACCTGTATCCTAGGTGTCTGTTCTGAATACCATCCAGGCCTTCAAACCCTAAAATTGCAAAGGAGATACCTGCCCTGCCAACATCATAAAGCTGTGCGCCCCCAGCCTTACCTCATCATTACAGAATGTGTTATCTCCTCATTCAATTCATACAAAATACTCACTACTATTAAAGCAGCTTGGGTCTCCCCCCTGCTAAAAAAACCTCCCTGGACTGGACAGTACCTGCTAACTACAGGCTCATCACCACAGTACCCTTGCTGCTCAAAATCCTAGACCACATTGCTTACTTACAATGTCAGCAATTCCTAGAACAACACTCTCTCCTTGGCATCAGAAAATCTGGTTTACGACCAAAACACAGTACTTTAACGGCCCTTAGCGATCTAAAAATGCAACTTGACAGCATTAGAGATGCTGGTAATGCTGCCATCCAACTCTTCCTAGACCTCTCTTCAGCATTTGATCTCGTGGACAACAACCTACTCTGTCAAAACCTTTCTGGGATCTTCCACTTCTCAGCTGAGGCAGTCTGATGGATCAAATACTTCCTAAGTGACCGTACCTCCAGAGTATTCATTGACAACCACAGTGCCAACCCCATCCGTGTCCCTCTTGGTGTCCGACAAGGTTCTAGCCTTTCCCTGACCCTCTACAATACCTAAATTAAACCCCTCTTTGATATACTTAACACCGTAGGCATCACCTACACCAACTTTGCGGATGGCACGCAAATTCTCATCCCCCTTTCTGGCAAATACACTAATGACTCTAACACCATTAACAAAGTATTCTGCATCATTCACTCTTGGATGGCTACCCATGACCTTTGCTTCAATGATAAGAAGACCGAGTTACTCATTTTAGGCTCACCCGTGCACCTCAAAGCTCTCAACCCCTCTTACATCTCCTTCACCATTGACGGTTCTACCATTCCTGTCCTCAAACATGCCAAAACCCTGGGTTTTACCTTAATGCAGAATTAACCATGACGAGGCATGCCAATGTTCTGGCAGGCTCAACCTCCTACAACGCAAACATATCTCATTAAGCAGACAATTAATGAGTCCCAACAAATGCCTCACGCTCTCAAGAGCAATTATCCTGTGCAAACTAGACTATGGTAATGCCCTTTTCAAGGGCACATCCATGTTAAATCTGTCTAAGCTACAACTTCTTCAAAACAAAGCCCTCCAGGCAGATCTGGGCCTCCGCAAATTGACCACATTTCTGCACCTCGACGATAAGTTCATTGACTACCAATAAAAACATGGATTGATTTAAACACCTTGACTATTGCGCACTGATGCATCTACAAAGTAGCACCCATATACTTGAACCATTGTAGCACAAAGAATCAGCACTGTCAGTCACTCCGCTCCTCTGACCAGCTCACCTTAGCTGTTTCATGCTTTAAACTAGCCAGAGCAGGAGGGGTTAGTTTCAAAACCACAGCCCCCACCCTATGGAACTCCTTACCTACACACTTAAGAAATGAGCCCTCCTACCCGGCATTCAAGCAACTGTTGAAAGCTTGGCTATTCAATAAGTATGACTAACACTTTAAACATGAACTGTGTCCTACTCCCTGTACTAATTCTTACTAACTCAATGGTTTGTAAAGTTTTTACTCTGTTTTTACTCTATACTAACACCATGATACCTCTGGGTCTGGGCGTTACACAAATGTTAAAATAAAAAATAAAAATATGCAAAAGGTATGTTATCTTCAAAATGCAGTGACATCTGAAAATAGCTGTAATACTGAAGTGATGTGGCCATGAGATAAAAAAGGAGCTATGCATTGTCACTGGCCAGTGCTTGTTCTGTGGCAGCATTCACCCTAACATAGATCCTGAAATCCTGTTAACAAAAGGGAAATGCTTGATTAAATATGCTTGATTAAGGGAACATCGTTTTAAAATATGTTTACAAAATCCTGAAAACAATAATAAATTGATTAAGTCATTGGGCCTCATTCCGAGGCTGGCGCAAAGGGATTACGCGCACCGGTAATAACACCGGTGCCGGTAATCCCTTTGCGCCCTATTCCGAGGTCCCTTTGCAGGTCTCGCTAAGGCCGCCTGGTTTTACCAGGCGGTCTTAGCGGGAGCCGCAAAGGGTCCAGGGAGCAAATAACGGTACCGCAAATTGCGGTATCGTTATTTGCACCTTCCCCATTCCCACTGAGCCCTATGGGGGCTCACATGGGAATGGGGAATGGTATTTTCAATGGGGACTTACCGGTCCCGCAAAGGTCCGACTAGACCGGTAAGTCCCCATTGAATGAGGGCGGTCTCTCTACCGTTATTGGAGGCAGACATGGCGCTATTAGCGCCATGGCCGCCTCAAGTCTCGGAATGAGGCCCATTGACTCATGCAATCAGGTTAAAATGGGACTAATGGAGAACATCAGACTGGAAACTGCCTCTGAGAAATGTTCTTTGGGTATCAACTGAATCTGTACCTACCCTCCACTAAATCCTGAATGGCAAACTTTACTTTGTCCTGCATTGAATAATTAAGTGGAGTCTGAACCTGTTCTTAGTGCCAATGTAAACGGTCACTATTGAAACGAAATACACATCATCAAATGCAAGTAAGTACTTTACTTGTTCTATGGAATTCTGTGTGAATTACAACCATATATTAATATTGGGTATTTCGTATGATGAATTGCATGATCAATTGTATTGTTTAAAAATATGGAATTTTGATATTACACACCAAGCAACAACAAAAAAATCAAAATAATAACAATTGCCAAAAGAGATGACAAAGAAGCTTACTTAAATCACACCTTTTCATATAAGTATACATCAGATTGATGAATTAAAAACAATGAATTAATGAATGTGCATGGGTTTTAATGCAGAATAATCCCATAAAACACACTGTCAATAAATGTATATGAACAAAATATTGTTAAATACAGAGATACAAAAAAAGCAATTAGGTACTAATGCATCAAAAATAAATAGATAATGTGTACAACTCAATAGTACTAGAAAAACATATGTTTCCTGTTATGTCTTGACATTCTTTTATGCCGATTTCCCACACATTATTATACAATTGATCTTCATTACTTTATAAATGCAAATATAAATATTTCTTTAACAAAAGAGTGTGTGTTCATACATTTTAACAAGGTGAAATAAACCTCTATAGAATATTTAGCATGATCTTTCAAAGCAGCACTTGCCCACTTGAGTTAAATGTCTACCAAAAAAGACATCATTAGCATACAATTAAAGATGCTCTTTCTATGTTGCGAACAGAATAGTATGTTTGTATTTGCTTACACGCTTGTAAAGTGGCAACTATAAAATAATGATATAACAGTTGTTTTGTGGTGGGAAAATAGTTTTTAATATGCCGCACCAATTCACAACTAATCAAATGTCTCATTAGAGTGAAACAGGACACTTTTTGTTCTAACTAATTTTGAGGACTAATACCAGGACATGCTGAAACTAATGTTCCAATTGCCCTAACTATTGTTTAGAATGTTTTGTCTAGGATGCATTTGTTTATGAGGGTCACTAACTATGCTATTGCTTGTTGCATTGTGATATTTGTATTGTTTATATAGTGTCTAGGTTGTACTTTTCTATAAATGCTGCGTATGGTCTACCTGATGCACTGTCCATGTCATATCTTTTTTTTCTATATTAATTATCCTATGAATACATTATGTTTCAGCTTATCCTCTAAAATCAGGACAAAGGACCAGCATCTGATTCAAATACATTACATGTATAGATTAATTCCCTGAACCTGAAGTATTACTTAAAAATAAATAATAAGCCAGTACATGTTTTACCCTAGCAGTGAGGATAGCTCAGGGGCAACGTGTTTGTCTTTGAATCAATACAACACACAACAACACAGATTCGAATTTCTGTCTCGCAAAGCAACACAGGTTTGAAACTCGATCTCATAAAAGAATCATTATAACCCTTTGATGCCTGAAATTCTGATTTTATTGCAAATAGCAAGAACTTTTCATTATAATTTAGCAATGATATTTCAGATAACTAAATAAGTACAATGAATGTGGAAAAACAATGAAAACATGTTCAGGAGACTTATGATGAGGTAAAAGGTCAAATATAGACACTCTACTTACTCACAAATGGGAAAGTGAATAACATTATGTTTCAGCTTCCAGCACACTTCTCAATATCAGCTCAAAACATCAGTATACCAAAGAAGCAGTGTGAGTGATGAGCCTGAGGTCAAAGTTCAAATGCCATTACACTGACCAAATATGAACTACACATGGGAAAGCGCATACCAGAACCTTACTGATGACCACAGACCTTGCTTAATCGGTTCAGTGTTTGCAGAAAAATACACGTTTTGAGAATGATACTCTGAGGTTAAATGTTATTGCTGACTTTACAGGACCCATGCAATGGAAAGTATTTACCATGTATTGACAACGAACATTTCTCATGTGAGAATGATTCATCAATGGCCAAATGCAAACTGTCCTTATCTCTGAACTCCTATGATCCAAACATGGGAAAGAAAGTACCAATGGCCCTATCAATGATACCACAATGTTTTAATCGGTCAATGGTGGTGGAAAGATGACCAAAACATTTTTGAGAGTGATGCATCTGCAGTCAAAGTTCAAATGTCAAAAACTATGGTATAACAAAACCCTTGAAATTCACAGAAAAAAAATGTAGTTAACGTGCATTTAAATTGAGCAGATTTAACACAACAAAACCCCTGCAATTCAGCAGATGTGGAAAATCATAACTCAGCAAGATTCAGTTGCAAATCCCATGACCACATACATATAATAAGAGAAGGGATTCACAATGATATATAAAATGACATACACTATGGGTAGCATAGCATTATGAGGAACATCAACAGGAGCACGCGAAGTTAAGCAGGTCATGACTTCTAGCATCCGCTGAATTTCAAGGGTTTTGTGTTAAATCTGCACCACTTAACTGCACATTAACTATGCTTTTTTCAGTAAATTACATGGCCTAGGGTAGCGGCCATGTAGTTATGGTTAAGTTGTTACACCCATAGGAAGAACACTTTTTGGGCAGCTTACAACTTCGGTCCCTCTGGACGAATCCTCACCAAACTTTGCAAGAAAAAGTATTTGGCCCACTGTATTTTTGTTTTTGCAGAGTTTGCTGAGGTTTGCCAAGGGAGGGCAAAGTTATGGGGGGTCCCAAAATTTATTTTTTTCCCATAGACTGAATGGAGAAAAACTTTGCTCACGCCTACAGCCCAAACCACTGGACGGGATTTTCACCACATTTGTGGCCGGAGCAGCGTTTGGTTCCGAAAGCATACTTTTGTAAATTTGGTGGAAATCTTTCCAGTAGTTTTTTTAAAACAACCAAAAAGTAGGTCCCAAAAGATTAGTGATATCTATGTCCGCTCCACGGGCACACTCCCTTATTTGCTCAGCAGACTGGACACTGATTGGCCAATGGACCTACGTCGTGTCTGGGGACAGACAACGTGTTTGCTGATTGGTTGGAGTGAAGCATGAGGTGCGTCACTTTTTCTCAATGCGCCCGCCATCTTGGATTCGTGGACATCGGCTGGTGTCCGCGGACATCACGGTAAAAACATATTAAAAAACACAACATTCCACTTGTCAAACTTATCACATCATCTCTGGTGGGTTGAGGGGTGATGAGGATGGGATGGGATATGGCTGCAAGAAGCAAATAAACAGGTGTTTTTGCCGTTAAGGTCCACAAACAGTCCTGTGAAGTGTGCAGACACCTCTGCATTACAGGGCTGGTGAAACACAGTTTTTGGATGGCTTATAACTTTGGCACCACTTAATGATACTGCATGACATTTTGCATTTATATTCTTGACCAGATTTTTAATGGGTTTTCAAAGTTTGGTGGGATTTTGTCAAGAGGAGGAAAAATTAGAAGGGGGTCCCAAAATATGGTAATGGCTTATAAATGCGGTGTCATTTGACAAATCTACACAAAGGTTTGCAAAAAGATTATAGATCTAGATATAAATGTTTTTGCAAAGTCTCGTGGAATCCTGTCAAGAGGGGGCAGAATTAGAGGGGGGTGTCCCAAAATATTGTAAAGGCTTATAAATGTGGTGCAATTTGACGCATCTACACATAAGTTTGCAAACAGATTTGAAATCTAGATATAAATGTTTTTGTAAAGTCTGAATGGATTTTGTCAAGTGGGGTCCAAGTTATATGACTATAGTATGCATACATTTGACACTTTGAAAAAATAAAACATTTGTGGATTTCCAGGAAACTTGTGTAAGAAGCATTGGCAAGGACCTTAAAGCATGGTTTTGCAAATGTGTCACTGTTTTAGTTTTTGACAAGTGTCATAATGTAGGTGCAAAAAATTGTGATATACATTTGTTGACTCTGGTGTAGCCTGTGGCCATCAGCACTGGCCACATTGTCTGGGTCATGGAATAAGGTCATGATCCGGACGATTTGGCAACTGGGCATGACCTCGAGGGACAACACATGGGGTTAAAGTGGGAATGGCTTTGTGGTAAAGTTATTTGAAATTGTGATAGTTTTGAAAGAGAAGAAAAATGTGCTCGTAGTTTATGTAGTCATAGGGTTCTCCTTTCGTCTTCTGTAGGCTGCCATGGAAAGTGAAAAGGGGCCCTGTATGGAACCCTGCCTTCCCTTTCCATGGTGGCCATGTTGGAAAAGGATTTTCCTTCTTACACCGGGACGCCGAAGGCGTTACAGTGTAGGAAGAAAAATCCTTTTTTTAGCACCCTGGGTTCCAGCTTTGGGAACCTAGGGTGCTACTGGCCTTCATCCCCCATTACAGGGGCTGGAATGGGGGGATAATGGTCTGGTGACCTCCTTATCCACCATCGCTACGCTTGGGCTGATAACTTGGGCTGCTGGGCTGGTATCCACTGTTCCAGTCTCTGGAACATTTGTGATGTCATCTTTTATGTCCTGGGTGTTAGTCTTAGCAGTGCACAGTGTTGGCATGAGTAATGGTTGCTTAGCTTACCATAACTGGCGAATTTCTGTTTTTTTTTCGGTTTTTCTTGTGAAAATAACGTCCCTATAACAAAGTTTTTTCATTGAATTTCAAAGGTTTTTATTAGTGCAACTTAACCATAACATCCCTTCATTGAATATATTACACAGCCATACTAGTGGCTGTGTAGTTATGGTTAAGTTGCTAATCCCATAGGA
Organism: Ambystoma mexicanum; assembly: GCF_040938575.1. NCBI lineage: Eukaryota > Metazoa > Chordata > Amphibia > Caudata > Ambystomatidae > Ambystoma > Ambystoma mexicanum. The sequence continues at coordinate 928,674,951 of NC_090929.1, read as the reverse complement.
AGACACTTATTGGGTGGCTTATAACTTTGCTCTCCCTGGACGAATCCACACCAAACTTTGCAAAAAAAGTATATGGCCCACTCTGAATTTTTTCGTAAAGATCGGTGAGGTTTGGTCCAGGAGGGGAAAAGTTATAGGGGGGTCCCAAAATGTATGTTTTTCCCATAGACTGAATGTGGAAAAAACTTTGCTCACACCTACAGCCGAAACCGCTGGACGGATTTTCACCAAATGTGCGGCAGGAGCAGCGGCTAGGTCCTAAAAGTGTGCTTTTATACATTTGCTGAAAATCCGCCTGGTAGTTTTTATTAAAACTACCAAAAAGCAGGTCACAAAAAATGTGTGATATCTATGTCTGCTCCGCGGACACACTTCCCTGTTTGCTCCGTGGGCAGGACACCGATTGGCTAATCGGCTCACGTCATGTCCGCGGACATGCGACGTGTCCCCTGATTGGATGGTGAAGAGCGTGAAGTGTGTCAGATTTTTGGAAACATGCATCATCTTGGATCCGTGCTTGGTGCCCGCGGACATTGCAGTATAAACATATTAAAAAACACAACATTGCACTTGTCAAACTTATCAAATAATCTCTGAGGAGGTGAGGGGTGATGAGGATGGGATGGGATATGGCTGTAAGAAGCAAGAAACTGGTGTTTTTTTGTTGTGAAAGTGCGAACAGTTAGGATGTTCGTGAACAGTCCTGTGCAGTACCGGAAGAAGTGGTTGATTGACTTACAATCTATGTTTACAAGTCCACCATTTACGTTTCTGCCTCACCATCTGTGTTGTCACTGAAATAATGCACTCAACTTGAAAATTAGTGAAGGTTGCAGGCTAAAAGCACGGTGCAGAGAAGTGATACAGTACCCACTGCTAAGGGATAAGGAAACTTTGCAATGATGGAATGCGCCCTACTCCAACATTGAAGTAGATGGTACACAAAAAAGAATCAAAGTGTTTCTAGCAATAGCCCCATGTGGGATTGTTGCTTCTGCAGTCTGCAATGCCAACCTTAACTTGTGGTATTACAGAGTAATACTGCATTCTGAATGCCCGTTCTTCTATATTGTTTATATTGGTTGCCCAATATTTATTAATATTAAATAGGAGTAAGTTCAGGTTTGTTCAAACTCTTAATTAAAACGCTTGATGTTTATAAATTGATGTGTCTGTGCTACACCCAGAGCGTGGAAAAGAAAGGGCTATTCATGTCTGTGTTAAAATGTAATTAAAGTAATAATGGAGTCAGAATGGCGCCCCCTAAAGTCGGCATCTCAGGCAGCCACCTGCACTGCCTGATGCAAAGACCACCCTGCACATGCATGAGAATTATTACAGTTCTCATGGATGCGGTGAGGCAAGTTGTTGCAAAGTTAGAATGTATTTTGATTCTGAGTGAAGTTCACCAGCTTTGAATTTTTGTTTGCGAGCTCAGGAAGCCCACGCATTGGACGCACAGTATAAGGTTCAATTGTTTTTTGACCTTGAGAGAAAGTGAGCATTCTCAAAGGAATTGAATGAAGGAGGGGCGTTATAATGACAGATATGATAAGGTTATGTATTCAAAAAGTGGACTAAGGAACATGTAAATTAGGTTTATGAAAAATTGTTGGTGGGAACGGAGTCTGCCTTACGGTCTGAGTTATGCCAAGAGAATGGAAATGGTGAATGTAATGTAAGTTTAATTTTGGATGATTTTATACTCGAACGAGCATCAACTTATCATTATCAAAGCATTATTTGTGGGTTACGTTGTACTCGTTTGTTCTGTGTGGCATATTACAATGAAACGCAAGTATAACCTTTGTGTGTAATGTTCTTTTTACCGTCCAGATGGGCAGGCCAGCATTGATATGCATGTAGACCACTACTCAGTTCTCCCAGGTTCAACACTAATATTTTATTAAAATGCCATGTATGAGCGCATAGAATTGTAGCGTCAGCTTTCGAATCCCGTTTAGAGTTAATCATAGTACATAGCAATGTTCTCGGAAGCAAATTGTAATAAAGATCGGCTAGTGAGACATATTTCTATTATGTTTCCGAAACAGGTACATTTTGCCATTTTGCAATTGTCATAGATTCCAGATGCCAAGTGACGTATTTTTTAATCGGCAGCTCCAGCTACTTGTGAACAACTGGATGTGTTTGACAGTTTTTTGAGACGATCGGCAAGGGCAGATATGCCCTTACGCTGTACTAGCGATTAGGAGCAATATAACATCCTTTACGGTGGTCTAGCCTCAAGTTGATGCACAAGCCCTGGAATTCACTGTGTGACCCAAGCGCTTCTTTTATCCAAAACAAACACTTTGTGTACACAAAATAAACCAATGCGTGACACACAATAAACATTTTGGATCACGAGCGAAGAAAGAAATTTCAAATTTTATTGAATATGGCAATAGACGGATGTTGTCAGAGCGTTTATTGTGAAATAAAAATACTTTACAAATTGACAGTCTTGTTGTTTCTTTTTAAAGTACGGTTTAGTATTCCAAATTGTGCCATGCTGTGTTGTGAGAAGTTGTGTCTTGATTTTTGGGTTCTGCGACACATCACGTAAGTGATGACTGGGCGCGTTTGGGTACACTGCTCAGGAATGTCAATGAGAAAGGCGGACAATATCGCTAGGTTTGGTGATGTGAGGCTCAGGGGTGGGGCATATGATTTAGTGCCGTCAGGGCAGTTCACCTTAGGCCAGTGGTCTTCAAATTCTTTTGGCCGGGGCCCCCCTGAACAAAATTTGGGCAGGTCAAGACCCCCCAGAATTGCCAAATGGACAGTATATATTGCGCTACATCACCTGCTCACATTACAGTCACTGGGCTCCCTCATCCCACTCCTACCCAGTCCCTGGTCTCTCCACACCCCATCACACACCCTGGGCACTCCCCACTCTGCTCCCACCACTATCCCATGTTCCCGCCCATTGTGCTCCCACCATAGAACGTGGGTTCCCCCTATCCCGTTTCCAACACAGTCTGAGGGCCAGTGGCGGCTGGTGATTTTTTTAAGTGGAGGGGCATAAGTATTTCCCCCAAAAATGCCATAGCGACCAAGCATAGTGAGGGAGCCAGAACCAATAAAGGGGGATTCGGGGGGGTTCCCCCTGTGAATGTTTTTTAAATAATAGGTTAAAATGTTGCATTGTAGAGCATACTTTTAACAAAAAAATGGGTAAATAGCCAAACAGTTTGCAATTGGTGCAGGGCGTCCAGGGGGCAGGCATGACATTTTTTACTGGACATCTCTAATAGATGTCCAGTAAAAAGATACCATCCCTGTGCCCTGGGCCCCACTGGGCCTAACACAGTCAACATGATTACGTGTGTATGCAAGGCGCTGCACATTTATACAGCAGTCACTCTATCATTGACACGAGCATCCATCACCATACATTCACTCATAACATAAGCATACACGCATCCATACACATGTTTAAATAAAAACAATGAACATAAACGTACCTTCTGCATTGGCCTGTGTGTGGGTGCTGAAATGCGCTGCTCCAGGCTGCTCCGTCCATATGTGCGAGGAGGCGCAGGAGTTCCTCCTCTGACATACAGACATGCAGTGCCCCAGCCAGCATTTTCAATGAGCTGTGCAATGCTGGCGAAGCAAAACGCCCCAGCACTTGTATGGCTCAATGAGCATGTGCGGCTGGGGAACTATGTAATCAGGTTTTTCTTTTAAATTGTGACATGTAATAAAGGGGGTAGAGGCAATTCTAATTGTAATGAGAGATTTATTATGGATGGTTAAGGGTAAATAAGTATGTGGCTACAGAGCCCCACCAGGCTTCGCCCTCTTCTCTCTCTCTCTCCAACCGCCACTGCTTCACACACTCCTCCTCCCTCGAGCGCTCTGGTCAGCTCATGACGTAGGACAGGTCACATACTACACATCCTCTCTCTTTGTTAGTAGATGAAGATTGCACAGAGTTCCTCTCCTACACATATCCTGTCAGATGTCTGGGTCTCCAGTATGTTATCCCCAACCTTGACTGGCAAGGATATCCATCTGCATTATCAGGCAAGGAAAATTCACGTTTGCATTGTTCTAACACTCTTGCTTTCACTCTTTCAACTACTTCTTTATCCAGTTGAGCTCTTTCAGCAACATTCTCTTCATCATCAGCATTTCCTCTCTTTCTTCCCTCCATTCCCTTCACCAAAGATCATCTACTCTGACAGCATGTTTAAACACTTCTGTCACCGCATTGGGGTTAGACCATTTACAAAGCCCATCTCTGAGAGCAGGAGGAAATGTAATTCTCACTTTATCTCATATAGCAGGATGAATACTACTTCTCTCAATACCAGCCCAATCATGTGCTTCTTTGTTTCTCAACTGACTACACCTGATATTACTAACAACAATTCCCAATTTGTTTCCTATCACAGTGTCTATGCCCATCCAGGGTGGTACAAGCATGGTATTGGCTTTCCTGCCTCTACTAAGATCAAACATAGAGACTCCTGTTGTACAATGAGTGCTAAATCTATGAGCAATAAGTACATCTCTCACTGCCTTCTCCCAGTAGCTACCATTAGCCCAAGCTCACCTAATAGCTTCTTTCAGAACTTGGTTAAAGCGTTCTACAACATCATTGGTTTGAGGATGGTAAATGGAACTTTTTTTGTGTTCAATGGAGTTCCTCTGACAGTAGTCCTCCATTTCCTTTGATCAAAACTGTGACCAATTGTCAGTCACAATAACTCTGGGGAAACCTTCCTGCTCACTAATTTCTTCTAAAAAAATGGATTACAGACTTGGTCGTGATGTTGGGTATGATCAAAATCTCAACCCACCTAGTTAGCCTGGGACCTACCTAACTGCAGCTCTGCCTACGTAAATACTGTCCCTCACAAGCCCTCCACTCATCTACTTCCAACCTTTTGCAATGAGCTAGTTCCCAAAGAAGAGATTTGGAGGGAGATCCTTATCCTCGGCAGGTGTCTCCCTCTGGAATAGCTTTCCTTGCTGCCCTCTGTCTTCAGCTGGTTCCCCTTAAATTCTAGAAACTCCTCGAGACTTTCCTCTTCTCCTCTTCCTTCTCTCTCCCTCTACCGTGCTAACACAGTTCTCTTTTTTCCCTCTCTCCCTCCTCTTCCTTACAGCATGCAGCATGGCTTTCCTCAGAGTCTCACTGGTCCCCACCCTCTTTCGCACTTGCATCAGGGCCCTACACCTCACCCACACTCAACTTGCTTGATAAATTTACCTTAGAGGGTGGCTCTCTCTGCACTTACCCCAGTCTCAACCGACCGGGTGCATTTGACCCTCCCTCCCCCAGTGACCCTCTCTGCACTTTATTGATCTGTATGCATCAGTCCTGAAGATCGTTTGTCTGTTCTTCCTTGTCTTTACCCTTTAATTGCACTTTTAAACCCAGAGAATCGCTGCCAAGCCTATTTGCTATCTCCCAAACAGTTAAATGTATTTTTTACTCACTTACTCTGCCTGTGCAGACTACTATCGCCTCAGAATGTCAAGGGCACTGAGCAACTGCTTGTTTTTTCCCCTTGCTCCCACCCTCCTTGAGCACTTTGAAACACTTGCCTGCGTATAGGCTCTATATAGGTAAACAATACCATACCATACCATTAGTAAATCAATGTCTGCTAAGCAAAATAATTGCTTTCACTTGCTCCACACAGGACCCAAAATATCCATTCCGAGTTTGTCCCATGGGCGTTCTGGAATATCTGTGATAACCATGGGATATTTAGAACTCACACACACTTTGTCATTCTTATTGCAAAGGGCACACTCCCTGACAGTCATTTTGAACTGCAGGTCACAGCCTGGCCACCAGAAGTCATTCACAAACTCTACATTGAGGAATACTTCTGTCACCAAGCATTACCATCTCTCCTTGGACACACAGATCATCTATTACATTCCAGAATAGTAAAAGACCCACATCTTCAAAACGATTCTTCCTTTGCGGACTGTTTTCCTCTAATTCTCGTTTGAGTCTGATTAGACTCATATCCTGTTTCATGGCTTCCTCCCATTCATCTCGTGGCACAGGTACTGAGGCCATTGCCAAAACTACTTTTGGGTCTTTCTCTTAACCGTTTAATTCTACAACAGTTGTCAGCCTGGAAAGACAGTCTGATGCAAAAAATTTTACTCTTGGTAGATATTTCACTCTGCAGGATGTGCTGGAGGGTATTCTAGTGGTTGTCCGCAGTATTTCTGTTGCAGTAGATTTCTCTGGAATGTATGATGTCTGGAATGCAGGGTTAATTTGTTTATGGGTGTGGATCAGGTAGTTTAAGCAACATGCTGAGACTTTGTAATGTTGAAATACAAGGTTAAAGTCCCAAGTATTGCGGTTGTACACATTTACATAACACAGTTTAAAGTAATTTTGCAAAAACCTGTGTTTAAAATAAGTGAATGCTGATCCCCTAAAAAAGCCTGACTTTAAAATGGTGGCTTGCACATAAGAACTATGCAGTGTCTGCAGGGTTCCCTGTGCTCAAAATGGTGGCTGCGAAGTCTTGCAAGGCTTTGTTCCTATCGCGACTGTGATAGGCTGATTTCTGCTTTTTTTTCTTTTTCCAGTTAACTGAGGTTATGAAAGCTTGCTCATAGACACTGAATCTGCCCTGCGCATGGGGAATGTGCTGCTCCTGGTCTTGCTAGGCTCGGCCTGAATTATTGGGCCACGTTGGGGGTGGATTGCTGTCCCTGCTTGCTTAATGCTGCTGGCAGTCAAGCTCTGTTGGGGCAATGCTGTCTCACCTATGCTGGTGCTGAGGGATGCTCTCAGTTTCTACCACCGGTCAGCTGGAGTGGTAAGGTGAGTGCACTCAGCGGGTGGCTGCGAGGCTCAGGATTTAAATGCATCCCATCCTCTTTGCCACTGTAATAAAGGGAGAGAAGGCAATTCTAATTGTAACAGGAATTTATTATGGATGATTAAGGTGGGTCAGTATATCTCTAAAGAGCCATGCCAGACTGTGTGCTCGTCTCTCTCTCTCTCGCCAACCGCCACCACTTCACACGCTCCTCCTTCCTCGAGTGCTCCGGTCAGCTCATGACATAGGAGAGCTCACATACTACATGCCATCCAAAAGTCTGCTGCTTGAGCCAGCACAGGACAGAATTCCAGCTCTCGTAGGAGCATTTAATTAAAGCTATGACACACTATTTCAATTACTTGCTTTTAGCATAGTTTTCAGTGACACTTAACAGCCAATAATTGAAAATTAACTTTTTATGGAAGAATGAGTAACGTATGCCCTGCTCGAGTATAACAAATGTGGGCAAGAATTTGTATGTTATTGCTTATTTTAAAGTTCAAATCATAATGTTTTATACTGCATTTTATTAAATTGCTTACATTATATATGTAAGCAATATATTGCTTAATATATTAATATATTAATATATTGCAATATATTGGGACCTCCATATTAGCTTTTTTCAAATCCAAACAAATTCTATATCGTTTATTTGAATAAGCAAATGAAAGAACCCTTACGCTAGATAAAGCATTAAATTATGATATTATAGGTTATTTATAACGCACTTAATACCCAGAGGTTTCTAAGCGCAGAGCCAGGGACTGAACCTGTGTCGCTGTATTGAAGGGGACGGTAGTGAGTGGCCATGTGTTATAAAGAATACATTACTCTTACTCTCTACCGTTCATGAAAAGGATATTGCAAGTCACCTCAGATTTTCGTGACTTATAGCGTACGGTTTGGGGTACTTTATTCCATACATTCCCTTCCTTTGAGAGTTGTGCAAACAAGTAAAGGTGGCAGAGACCACATTATATATAGACCCTCGCATTACCCTGACTTTAACTTGGTCCCTGAACCTTTAATATCCAGCATTGCCCACTTTATTGTGATGTAAGGCTATTTTAAAGGTGAAGTTTAACCATTGACTCATTTCACAGAGGTTAATATTACCTTTAATATTTGACACACTATGGGCCTTATTTCAAGTTCATAATTACGGAAAAATTGTCTTAACTGTGTTAACGCCACTTATTTTGCGCAGTAACACAATTTGTGTCACTTTCCCCACAACATTGAATCATAAATCTAGAGGTAAAGTGGCAGAGTTTCCCCTAAGAATAAGCTGAAATCAAATGTGCCAGTTTAATCATCACCAATCGGTGTATTTGCTGTGCGGTAAATCCACCAGCAGTACATCTGCCAAAAATCCACAGGAAGAACTATTGACTCAAAAACTGGTGGTGGTAAAGATACTTGAGTTTATGGTAAATTGGCAGATTTATCACAAAATGACCACCAAAATCTTAATGAGGCCCTATGGTCAGCATAGCTTACTGGGCCTTCGGTGGCTCAAGAGACCCCGGATCTGCATATTTCACTTCGCTGAATATAAAGACTTCTGCAATTCTTTATAAAGGCTTTGAGATCAAAGCATCCTAGCACAGTCATGAGAAAAATGTTGTTGCTCTATCCCCTCTGTGAGCTGTTCTGGGCACCATATGTCTTGCTAATCAAGTTCCACGGTAAAGTCAGCATTTTCCATGAACTAACTTACTTACTGTTTTACTGTGCCCAGAATGCACTCTAGCGCGCTCTCCCTTGCAGTTATTTCCCCTGAGCTCCCTCTCCTCGCGCAGTTCAAATCACTGGCTCGGCCTTAGCATCCATACGGCCTGTGTGTATTTCAGAGAGCACGCGCTGCTCTATGTTATTACTTATATTTACAGTCAGCTACTGCCTTGTGCTTGCCAGTAGTTGACCGCGATTGAATTCAAAAAAGGTAATCGGGTTGGTCTGACGGAATCAGCCCTTTGAAAATCCACACTCATAGAGGAGAGAGCGTTTCTTCTGAAGATGGCTTCCATAGGCTGAAATAGATGCACACATTGTGGTTTTGGAAGCAATCCAAATAGGCGTCATCTTCTATTCTTTTTTCTGTGCTCGGAACTGCTTTGATATGACTTTAAATTCTGAATTTTACCCAACTACGATGAAGGCATTATTAAAAGTGTATTGTATTTCCACTTCCATCCCTGTATAGATAGGATACATTTACAGATCCCCAATCCCTAAGGAGCTAACAGCATTAAAATCATGATCCCCTTCTCTGCTGAATGAAACATGCAATACCATCGCCATCAGGAATTTGTAAACACCACTGTTACACTGGTGTTCTTATTTGGGTCATGGGTGGACAGACAGACAGAAAGATATAGATAGACAGACCGGAGCTCATTGGGCCTCATTACGATTTTGCCGGTCAGGAAACAATGGTACCAGTAAGCTTACCTGTACCGTTGTTTCCAGACCGGCAAACTACGAGTTCTGCGAGTGGGTGCCTTTCAGCCTGCCAGGTCTGACCTAGCGGGTGGAACGGAACCCACTCCCAGACCTTGACGGATGACCGGCTCGTTGGGAATGTGGATTTTCTTTTTTCCAGCGCCTGGCTGGAGGGACTGCCGGGGCTATAATGCCCCGGTAGTTCCCCATTCCCAGGCGGTGAAAAAAAAATGACTCCGGTGGCAGCCATGGCAGTATTTACCGGCACGGCTACCGCCAGAGTCATAATGAGGCCCATTATAAGTTTGACAGTGTGGGAAAAAAGTGGAGGTAATTAGGGTATCAACACTTTTCCCGCCCTGTCAAACTACAAGTTTGCTGGTGGGGTGGCCAGATTTACCTCCAGCCAAGAGCTGGAGGAAAGTCAGGCACCCCACAAGCAAAAAATAGCCAGTATTAGCGGCACTGGTGTTACTGGTGCCTGTAATACCGGCAATCCATGGACTCCATGGAAAGGGGAATTACTTACAGTTGCGAGCACCTTACAGGTGCTGGAAATTGCTGCATATCAGGCGCAAGTAACGATAATACCATTTGGTGATATCCCGCCGGATTTACGGCAGGAAAACACCAAACTAAAAATGAGGGCCATAGACTTGCTCCTTTTCAACCTCATAATTGAATTAAATCGTTCAGAAGAGCATTGAAAACTCATTGGTTTGATGTTACATCTTTTTCAAAGCCCGCATACCACCTCGATTCTTGCCCGTTCGCCCTTCCTCATGATTTGAAATGGTTCTTGCCAGTGTTTGTGTTCTGCAAACAACAGGATATAAAATGAAAGTAGATAGAAATAATGATATTTTGTTGCAGTGGTCACCCCTCTATTTTTTAAGGTGAGCATCAACTTCAATAGGAAATTTGAAAATGTAATTGCTAATACCCTTTAACTTGCCAAACGGATTTGGATGATATTTTACAAACAACAAGATTGTCATCGCCCCCCTGACTAGGTATTTTACAAAAGATTCATGAAAAAGGTGAAAACGTTCTTAAGAAACCAAAAACATGCTGTTTTTGGCTTATTCTCATTCATTTCCCCACAGAGAAAAAGTCACAAGTTCTGTGCTGCACTCAGCAAAAAACGCTGGATGGAATTGGATCAGATACGAAACAACTTGGGCACGAATCGTTGACTCGATTTCATGGAGGGGTCTGGGATTACTCCATCCAGTAGTTGTTCAAATATATGACGGAAAAGGGGGTGCCCTCTTCTCCCAAAATGATAGCTGTATCTCCCATGGTGCATTGCAGCAGAGAGCCTGAGAGGCTTTTCAGAAATGAATAACTAGCCACACATTTCTATTGCTAATATCTTTTGACCTGTTTGATGGGTTTGGATGACATTTTTTTTATTTTTTTTTTAAAGTTTGTAACTGCCCCCCCAAATGTACTTTTGGGAACAAAACGTTCTTAAATTAAAAATGTATTAAGAAAACAAAACACCACGGTTTCACATTTTCCAGCCCATTCATTTTCTCATAGAGAAAAAGTGCAGCCTTTGAACAGCAGGAAAACTGCTGGGCAGAATTAGCCAGATAAGAAACAACTTGGGCACAAAGCGCTGATTTACATTTTTGATCAGTAGATTTTAAAATATTCAACAGAGAGCGGGGTGCCACTGCACCTTAAAGGCTTTCCATCAGTCTTTGCAGCAGAGAGTTTACGAGATGCTAATTACTTTTGACTTGCTGGATGGATTCGGAAGGTTTGTCAAGGGCCCGCTATCTGAAAATTTGGGAGCAATTTGTCAAAAAATGAAAAAGCTATTAATCACACATAAAAATGCTGTTTTCAGCCTCCTCCCATTTGTTTTCCCATAGAGAAAAAGTGCCGTTTTGGAACAGCCGTAGCACAGGCAGATTTGGACCAAACTTTGGAATGAACTCCCCCACTACCTTACATAGGGCCTCATTATGAGTCCGGCGGTTACCGCTGGACTCATATTACCATTCCGCCTCCGTGATTCCCGGAATTACCTGGGCATTACAACCCCGGTTTTCCGAGAATCACGGAGGCGGAATGGAGTTAATCCCCATTCCCTATGGGACTCAATGGGAATGGGGATCATGGAAACACCGGCAGCATCTCGTAATGCTGGTCAAACCTGGCGGGAACATCACCTCCCACCTGCAGGAGTCGGGATCAGGCGGTCCGGAAACAACGGTGGCGGCGGGTTTACCGCCACCGTTATTTCCAGACCGCCTGATTTGTAATGAGGCCCATAGTCTAATTACATTCTCAACATTATAAATAGACTCAAAACGCTTCTGCTTATGTAGTTACTCGTAGGGGTTTTGAACGACAGCACTTAGATGGCTGGGCCGGAGGCACTATATAAATGGCAATAGCAATAGCAATCACATCAAATGTAAAGTTTGGGCTTTGGGGTTGGTTTGGGAACCAGTTATGTGTTGAAAATATTTTGTTTATTAGGGGAAGAATGGGTGAATTTCACGAGATTAGAGCGGCAATGCTGCAAGATGCGTTCAGAAGAAAATGTGCATCACACAAAGCTATAAGTGATAGGGAGTAATGGGAGAGAGGTAGGGAGGGAAAAAGTAATTGATTTGCGTGAGATGATCTGGAAAACAGAAGGATGCACATGTTGAGTGCCTGTGAGGACATGGATGACTGTTTAATTCAGAGTAATTTTTCCCTTTATCGCGGGAATCAGCGAACCACCACTATACCGCAGTAATGTCTGTTAATAGAAATGATTACTGTGAAATTATCATGGGAAAAAGGAGTTAGAAGAAAAAAAAAGGTATAGCATCTATCCCCAGAACTTTCTAAATGCGGACCCGGGATTTGAATCTGTGTTGCTCCGTGTCGTTCTTCTTCCAAGGCGAGCACATTGTCCCTGAGTTATTCTCCCAAGACATGTACAGTGGCCTTAGCAGAAGGCTGTGGCTAGAGGGCCCTGAGGAAACGAAGGTTTATTAAAGCCCTTGGAACTCAGTGGAAAACCATTGGTTAAGAGAGTTAAGGGGACCATATTTAACACAACAAAACCCCTGAAATTCACCACTTGCATTTCAATCAAGTCCACCTTGGAAAAGAAAATGTGTCACATGAATCAAACAGTGATAGGGGATAATGGCCAGGAGACGGACAGGAAGGAAAGAAAAAGCAATTGAGGGGCATGTGGGTTCCATTGAAAGATGAGGGGGCACTTGGTGAGGGAAGAGTTTGGGATTTTCAAGCGCTATCAGGGGAATACTGTGAGAATATAGCAGGATGAGTAGTTTGTTGCTATTATTGGGGGAATTCCTTTGGAATGGGGAGTGAGTGAAATAAAAAAAAAACGTTATTTTACACCTGCAGTTATCACATCTCCTAAGCAGGGGTCAATGTTCTCTGTGCAGTACAACATGGCTAGGGGACACCAAAGAAACCTATTGGTGCAACATGTACAGAGGCCACGGCCAAAGGCAGTGGTTACTGGCCATGGCTACTGGGCCCCAATGAAACCTCAGCTGTGGCCACAGGCCATGCAAAAGGGCTATGGCTAATGAGCAGCAAAGAAACATATTGGTGTAACATTTACAGTGTCCACGCCCAAATGCAATGGCTAGTGGGTACCAATGTAACCTATTGGTGCAACATACACTGCGGCATGTCCCAAGGCCATGGGCAGTGTGTCTGAAAAAACCTATTGGTGCCACATGTACAGTGGCCATAGCCGAAGGCCGTGGGCATCTGCCATAGTGGAAGGCCATGTCTAGTGGGACACAAAGTAATCTATTGGTGCAACATGTACAGTAGCCACGGCCGAAGGCCACATTTAGTGTGCCTCAAAGAAACTATAGTATAAAAACACCCTCGAAATTAAATGAAAAAAAAACTTGAGTTAGGAGAAAGTAAAGGTGATCAGATTTAACATGAAAAATACATAGCAACAAAACCTTTGAATTTCAGTGAAAAAAACGTTGTTTAAGAGAAAGTTAAAGTGATCAGATTTAACGCAACAAAAACCCTGAAGTTCAGCAATCACATTTCGATTCAGAATGATAGATGGACCGAGAGCTAGATAGATTAAACATTTGCTGCTAGTTTACAGACAGCTATCATTATAGCTAGCGTACGCACATTTAAGGTTACATGAACATTTCCATAGGAAAAGGTAAGAATGCTTTCCTCTGTAACGTTTGTTCCCATGAATGAAATATCACCAGATTATGCAGACCACTGGTCTCATTCCAAATGTGGGCGAGTTTCATTGACATTTTCATGCTGAAAACAATTATTTAAAAAAGTTTCTTGCATTGGCCGTTCCTTACAGGCTGACAAATTCACAATTTTGCTGCAATATTTCATAGTTGTCTCCAACCCTACAGATAAGGGGTGTATTGGCTACTTTCACTCCTTAGAAATATGCAAATACTCCCAAAAAATAAAAATAGGGAGTGAAAATACTCCTGATAAAAAATATGTTGCAAACGAGTAGAACCTTGTGCCCCTGCATTCACCCACACAGATCCGTGGATATGTTTGGACCAGTTATGCATGTAGTACCACAGGAACAAACTATTATTACTGCCTAATTGTAAAAAGTTAACAGGTATTTTTTAATGTGTCGGAATAACTAGGTGTGCAACGGAACCATTCTTACAAAAACATGTGTGTTTTCCAGTTGAAGCATTTTTACTCACTTATACAATACTTCCATTGGGAATTGGATTTTCATTTTTACTTTTTAAAACATAATTTTACTCCCAATGTTAAAACATATGGAGTAAAACACACCCACTTCAAAATCTTATCTGGACCACTGGTTGTCTCCTTTTGGCAGACAACACTTCCATAGGCAGAAGTAGGACATGTCACAAAATGTTTGCAAATTGCAGTAACCAAACACAAGACATTCATATTTTGAGACAAAATATAATTTGTGATATTTCTTGGTATGCATATTAGGTGTATAGAGATAAATGAGGGACAACTAAAGGCCATACAAAATTTGTTTTATACCGCTCAGGACATAGAAAAATCTACAACCGGCCCACCAGATATATAATTCATCACTGTGAAGTGCGATGGAGGAGATAAGGCTGGTCAAACTTCCCAAGAGATGCTTTTCTGGGTGTATCCACACCCTTATGTGATATTCGTGTAGGTTAAGCTTTGACTCGGGTTTTGAGGTGAGGTTCATGTCTCACAGTCTATTCAGGAAGCTCAGGCCAAAGAAAGAGTTCTTATTGGTCAATCAGAGGCCTTGAGCCATCTAAGGTATTTAGAGTGCCTGTGAAAGGCCCAGCTAACTTCCTGCTACTTTGAGGGTTTGGTTTTCCTGTGGGGAGAGGTGTACATGCAGGCTCACTATTAACATCCCTTTTTTTACTCTTCCGCCCTTACAAATCATTTCTTTTCCTGCTTCCTTTTTTCCCTTTGTATCATCGAAAAAGTTTTAAAAGCAGCAAAACAAGTGTCCAAACACCTTCACTTTGACGTGTTTGATTAATGTGGCTCTGATGGAGACAACCATGTTTGAGGGGCTTTTAATATAATGGCTAAGGAATGGGCGGATCTGTTCAGGGGATCTGCAAACATGGGTGACAAATTCTGCATTGGGCACGGCATTCTAACATTTTACTTTGCCTGATTTATTACAGTGCTTTTGATCATTGTGCATTTCTTCTGTACTTAAATAGATGTAGCAAAATACTGTGAATGATAATTTAGCTAGGTCAGTCTGTTATCAAACCTTACCCCTGGATTAGACTGAATGCATTGAGATTCTGTTAATGTATTTATTCATGTATTTATTTATTTATTACCAATACATATTCAGCCACACAGTGGCTTTGCATATAACATATAGATACACAGAATGAATAATATTAAAATAATCCAGTCCTACTCTTTAGGATATCATTATCCGTCTTAATTTTAAAAGATACTTCTGCTAGTATTCTTAATACATCCATGCAAAATACATTAAGATCATGTGATACATGAGATTTATGTCACTACCCTCCAACAACCTATTCCACGAAGTACTTAAGTCATCACAGTTTCTCATATTGTTATACGCGTTCAGATGTTTCATCCCTAGATAAAATAAGCTCTTACAGTGGCACATAATGTGCTCTGGAGATTCAATTGCAGCCTCACCACATAGTCTGCACCATCTCTTTGTTCGTGTAATGCCAAGTTTAGCGCCCCTTTTTTCTAATACTTCTGAGGCATTGAACTTGAAGAGAAAATATGTCTTATTGTGTCCCTGTTAAGATATGCCACAACATATTTTGGGACTGTATTTCCCTCAAACCAGTTTTTAATGAAAACATCACAATTGACATTTGTTTACAGGCGGACAATATCATTTTCCTTCCCCAACCATGCTATCTTTTTCTTTACCCATATATTTAAGAAGGTTGGGGTGTGTCTTGTCTGAACTTGTTCAACATATTTTAACCATTCATTATGTTTGGTGCACAATTTTCCAAGCACACCAAAATCTTCGGGTTTGCTTGTTTTTGAAAGCCTGGTTGGTACAAATCCACCATTATTGTGCCACTGTTTACATTTGTCAAGTTCTCATAGCTCATGGTTGGCTTGAGTTCAACTATGTCCTCTACCAGCATCATGTCAAATTCTAGTACTAAATATTCTATAGATAGAACTTCAGCATTCTAAATAAAATTTGCAAAATGTTTGCCTATAACTTACTCAGTGCCACTTTGAGTTTTGGGCCCCAGACTTCAACTCTGTATAACATGCAAAGTCAAATTTAGCTGTATATAGCAACAGAATAATCTTGACTAAGCATCCACCTTGGTTCCCAATAAATGTTTCTTAGGGCATGGGTCTTTTTCATACATTTGGTATTATTTTCCTCCCATTGTGTGTTCCATCTTAATTTGTTGTCTACATATACACCCAGGTTTTTGTAACACTCAACTATTTCTACGTTGTTTTGATCAGTAATCCATCTCATTCAATTTGATTTTTTGGTTTTTACTTTGCCCATGAATGCAATAATGTTGGTTGTGTCAATGTCAATGCGCAGACTGTTCTCTTTTGCATATTTACTCAATGTGTCAAGATTGGATTGTAAACCCGTTGGGGTGTAATCCAACAGCAGCAAATCGTCTGCATAGCCAAGCCAGTTAGCTTTCACAGTGCCCAATTTACCTGGACATGTCTCTGTGTTGGTCATTGAGACTGCCAGGTCTTCCAGATATAGATGGAACAGGGTAACTGCCAAAATGCATCCCTGCTTACTGCCTTGCATTGTTGGAAAATGATGAGCGACTCTCCCCTCTCCATCCAATCTAACTCTGACAGTGTTGTCCGTGAATAGTAGCCTAATCATGGACAACAGTCCATGAGGAATATTCCATGATAGTAGTTTATTCTACAGTCTCTTCCTCATGACTGTGTCAAAGGCTGCGCTAAAATCTATGAAAGCACCATAGACTGTGAGTTGTCGCCTTTCCCATGCATATTCTATGGAGGAAACCAATATTAATAAATTGTGCACTGTTGATGGTTTGGCTTGAAAACCCGTCTAATTTAGGGGTAGAATCAGGTTGTCTACTATCCACTGATTCAGTGCTTGCAGTAACACTTTAGCGAAGATTTTTGCTGGAATGTCAAGCATTGCTAACATGCGGTAATTAGCTGGATCTTGCTAAATACCCTTTTTATGTATTGGAAATATCGTACTTTCTTTCCATGGTTTCTTCCCATAACCTTGGAGACAGCCTAATTAGACCATTGCTGGTTCCATCTGGTTCGGTCACCAGAGAAGTCGGGAGCCCCCCAATCAACTTAGTGATGTCACTCACGGTGGCTTTACATATCCAGATTTCATTCTCATGTATATAACTTTCATCCATCGGGTCATTTGCCCCAAGCATAAGGCCTATATGAGTTTTACATCTTTCTTTACATACACTATTAATGGGCCGGGCCAACCATATGCCTCTATTATTATTAGTTTGCACCATTTTAGCTAAGCTCATCCAAATCTAACTTTTTCTTTTAGCCCTATATTTGTGCAACATCTTTGAAAATGTCTCATTTTTTTAATGCATGTGGGTATACCATTGTCTATCATTAATATCCTTTCATTCTTGATAATATCATGTATGTCTTGTCTCAACATCTTTTTGGCAATTTGTATGTGATGATCATAGGAAGTCTTACTACTGTGTTATTTATTCCATCTTTCGCTGGTGCCCCTATATTGTTTGTGTTGTTGCAGTTTCATCTTTGATTTGATTAATCATCCTGACAAAGTCTAGTAATATAGATTCAGCTTGTGTTTCATTTCCTACTCCCCATACCTCCACAAACATGGTGAGGGCAGCTTCGCCAATATTCCTGGTCTTTTCAAGATTAACAGGGTTCCACCTGATTCAATTACCTCCAGTATTTAGATATATGTCTCCATTAAGTTAAAATATAATAATGCATTTCTCTTTTACAACACACACCGGCAGATGATCACTCTCTTTGCGGCTGACTATGCACTTATTATTATTATTATTATTATTATTATTATTATTATTATTATTATTATTATTATTATCATCATTATTATTATTATTAACTCCAGAGTGTCTTTGTTTGGAAATATGTAATCCAGAATGAAACAGCGTTTTCCACTTATACAGATATATGCTTTGTTTGCATTGCCTGCACAATACCCTCTTAACAATATTATGTTGTGCATCTGAAATAAGGTTGCCCAGCCTTTCCCTTGTTTATTCGATTCAGCACTATTATGAGGCCCTGATTCAGGCACTTCATCCTGCCACTCATGGTTAAGTCCTATTCTTGCATTGAAGTCACCCATAACCATACGGGAATCCCACTTTTGCATTCTTCTAATATATTTTTTTACTGAGGCTATGTTTTCTTTATTGGCCATGGCTTTGGGGGGGGGGGAAATGGGGTCATAAATGTGCACAACCAGTAAGTTGCTTTTTTGAGGCAGATGACATTTTATCCTGACCGCTTGGATCATGGACGTCAACCATGGAGTTTCAGTTATTGATCAGGGGTGGCGGACAGAAACCATCAAGCCACCCTTGTGTCTACCAATCGTCCCCTTAGTGGCCCTAATCTGTTGAGAGCAATGGCCATCGATGTCACAGATCTCAGTCATCCACGTATTTTGAAGTGCCACAATACATAATACGTCCATGTCTGCCAGGAGACCATCATCAGCCAAAAGATGTGCACTCGCCCTGGTATTTCATGAACATATCATGTTGTTGTCATCAATGAGTTTTGGAGAAATGAGCTTTGAAGGCCATTGGCACGCATTGCCAGTAGCCCTCACCATCACACACTTTCTCCTGAGTGATTATCATTTAATCTCAGTGTCTTGAGTGTTGATTGCCCTTTCTTATCCTTGTCTGTAAATATCAACACATCTTTTCTGATCTAAATTAGGTCTCATTTCTTCCCTCTTCCCACTATTTCTCTCTTTAATGTTCTCATATTTGACTCTCTTCATCTGCACCTCTTAACACATATAGCCCAATTTAAAATGTTTATTCTCATGTTAAAGAATATATTCTATTGTGGACTTATATCTGCACCACATGTTGAATGTTACATTGGTTGTATCTTCTAACTGATCCACTATAACAATATCATCATTTTTTATTACTCTAAGTGGGACAGTTGCATGCAAAATAATTAATATCGTCTCATGATTTAATGAGGGTGTTGATCAATTCCAACCTGTGCCTTCATCTGTAGATCATCAAACATTTAATTCTTATTATTTGTGGCACTTTTATCATCCAGCTTACTCACTTTCATCGAAGTAGCTTCCTTTACCTTTTTTGATTGTCATCATTTACTATGCATGGAACCACAAATTTAGGCGGTCTCTGGCTGCTCGTTCTAGTTGGTGTTGCCGTTCCTACCGCCCTTGCTTGTGTCTCATTGTTAGGACCATGTGTGTTAGCTACCTGTTCATCGTTGTCTCTAAAAATGCATGTTACTTCTTCTAGTTCACAATCACACACTTCCACATTCTCTTTCAGTTTTTTCTTCCCGGCTTTTTTTTATTGATTTATGTCAGATGTAATGTGTTTGTCAGACAATCTCACAGGGGTGGCAACCATCCCCACCATGTATTTCCAAATATCATTTACTGTGTTTTTGCCTTTGGATTGGCAGCTGTCAGGGGGATTCTCATTTTGATGTATCACAACATCATGTAATTGCACAATTAGATTTGAAAGTCGACATGGAACACTTGCATGCATTTCTGGGGCTTTTAATTATTTCAGAGGAAACATCCCCGCTTTCCCCCTCAGCAGATACTGCTAAATTATCTGATAGTGAGATGCACCCATTTGCTCTAACTTTTTCTTCGTTTCAGGCCATACATTATCGCTTGTGCCAATCTCTTTTTCATTTTCTTGGGTTTTAAGTTATTTGTTTTTCCCTTTCTGTCGACTAATTTTGTTATTGGGCATGTTCTGACTGTTTGCCAGTTCTGGCACGGGGTGCATTTCATTTGTTTCACACACACACACTCGCTATCTAGTGTTGCTTGCACCCCCAATTCTAAGGTTGGTCAACGGGGGCACGCTGTAATACACTCACAGGGTAATTCATAGAATTTCGCAGAAAAGTGTCGCAAGCGGCTGGCGCAGAGTGTCCGCGTGCGATTGACTGCGCCAGGCACGTGCGCTAAAACCGATTTCCGCGCACAGCGTATTCATGGATTTCAGGCTTCCAAACCAGCCGTGGCGCAGAGAATCGCAGCGACCCTGCAGCAGCGCCAGTAACGCCCCCAAGAACGCCCTCGCGCAAGGAAAAGCCATCAAAATCGCTAAATCATCGCAAAGGGCTGCGCTAACCCTGGACCAGTTCACCGGGCTGGCAAACAGCAAACGCCAAGCGGGGAACGTGTATTTCAGGGGTGCGCGGGAAGTCCCACACACGAATGGGCCAGTGCGAGCAGGGTACGTGTATTACATAGGTGCGCGGGAAGTTCCACAAGCGACTTCAGCAGGGTACGTGTATTTCAGGGGTGCGCGGGAAGTTACACACGCGAATGGGCCAGTGCGAGCAGGGTACGTGTATTCCATGGGTGCGCGGGAAGTTCCACACGCGATTTCATCAGGGTACGTGTATTCCATGGGTGCGCGGGAAGTTCCACACGCGATTTCATCAGGGTATGTGTATTTCAGGGGTTCTGGGGAGTACTACACGTGAATTGGCCGTGTGGGTCCTCCCAGGTGTACGCTCCACAACCTCCATGGCCCCTGCAGGCAGCCCACACCACGGGGGACTACCCTGCACCCCTGCTCATGTCCCGCAGGCAGCCCATCCACCATGGGCATGCCCCCCAGCCAACCCACATGTCACCTTGCACTACTGATCAACAATGCATGTCTACCACCACCCCCACCCCCCAGCACTGTGGGGCACCTGCCAGCAGGCCCCCACCCATGTCTCCCACCACCCCCACCCCCCTGCCACCATGGGCAGACTCCACCAGGCCCCCACTCATGTCTCCCACCACCCCCACGCCCCAGCCACCAGGGGCAGCCTACACCAGGCCCCCACTCATGTCTCCCACCACCCCCACCCCCCAGCATCCAGGGTCACCCTCCACCAGGCCCCCACCCATGTCTCCCACCACCCCCACCCCCCAGCAGTGCAGGGTCACCCTCCACCAGGCCCCCACCCATGTCTCCCACCACCCCCACCGCCCCCAGCAGTGCAGGGGCAGCCTCCACCAGGCCCCCACTCATGTCTCCCACCACCCCCACCCCCCAGCAGTGCAGGGTCACCCTCCACCAGGCCCCCACTCATGTCTCCCACCACCCCCACCCCCCAGCAGTGCAGGGGCAGCCTCCACCAGGCCCCCACTCATGTCTCCCACCACCCCACCCCCCAGCAGTGCAGGGGCAGCCTCCACCAGGCCCCCACTCATGTCTACCACCACCCCCACCCCCCTGCCACCATGGCCACCCTCCACCAGGCCCCCACTCATGTCCCCCTGTACCCCCACCCCCCAGCATCCAGGGTCACCCTCCACCAGACACCCACTCATGTCTCCCACCCCCCAGCATCCAGGGTCACCCTCCACCAGGCCCCCACTCATGTCTCCCACCACCCCCACCCCC
Source organism: Ambystoma mexicanum (assembly GCF_040938575.1). Classification (NCBI taxonomy): domain Eukaryota; kingdom Metazoa; phylum Chordata; class Amphibia; order Caudata; family Ambystomatidae; genus Ambystoma; species Ambystoma mexicanum. The sequence continues at coordinate 928,653,509 of NC_090929.1, read as the reverse complement.
CAGCATCCAGGGTCACCCTCCACCAGGACCGCACTCATGTCTCACACCACCCCCACCCCCCAGCATCCAGGGTCACCCTCCACCAGGCCCCCACTCATGTCTCCCACCCCCCCACCCCCCAGCAGTGCAGGGGCAGCCTCCACCAGGCCCCCACTCATGTCTACCACCACCCCCACCCCCCAGCAGTGCAGGGGCAGCCTCCACCAGGCCCCCACTCATGTCTCCCACCCCCCACACCCCCCAGCAGTGCAGGGGCAGCCTCCACCAGGCCCCCACTCATGTCTCCAACCACCCCCACCCCCCAGCCACCAGGGGCAGCCTCCACCAGGCCCCCACTCATGTCTCCCACCACCCCCACCCCCCAGCAGTGCAGGGGCAGCCTCCACCAGGCCCCCACTCATGTCTACCACCACCCCCACCCCCCTGCCACCATGGCCACCCTCCACCAGGCCCCCACTCATGTCTACCACCACCCCCACCCCCTGCCACCATGGCCACCCTCCACCAGGCCCCCACTCATGTCCCCCTGCACCCCCACCCCCCAGCATCCAGGGTCACCCTCCACCAGGCACCCACTCATGTCTCCCACCACCCCCACCCCCCAGCATCCAGGGTCACCCTCCACCAGGCACCCACTCATGTCTCCCACCACCCCCACCCCCCAGCATCCAGGGTCACCCTCCACCAGGCCCCCACTCATGTCTCCCACCACCCCCACCCCCCAGCATCCAGGGTCACCCTCCACCAGGCCCCCACTCATGTCTGCCACCACCCCCACCCCCCAGCAGTGCAGGGGCAGCCTACACCAGGCCCCCACTCATGTCTCCCACCACCCCCACCCCCCAGCAGTGCAGGGGCAGCCTCCACCAGGCCCCCTCTCATGTCTCCCACCACCCCCACCCCCCAGCATCCAGGGTCACCCTCCACCAGGCCCCCACTCATGTCTCCCACCACCCCCACCCCCCAGCATTCAGGATCACCCTCCGCCAGGCCCCCACTCATGTCTCCCACCACCCCCACCCCCCAGCAGTGCAGGGGCAGCCTCCACCAGGCCCCCACTCATGTCTACCACCACCCCCACCCCCCAGCAGTGCAGGGGCAGCCTCCACCAGGCCCCCACTCATGTCTCCCACCACCCCCACCCCCCAGCAGTGCAGGGGCAGCCTCCACCAGGCCCCCACTCATGTCTCCCACCACCCCCACCCCCCAGCCACCAGGGGCAGCCTCCACCAGGCCCCCACTCATGTCCCCCACCACCCCCAGCAGTGCAGGGGCAGCCTCCACCAGGCCCCCACTCATGTCTACCACCACCCCCACCCCCCTGCCACCATGGCCACCCTCCACCAGGCCCCCACTCATGTCTACCACCACCCCCACCCCCCTGCCACCATGGCCACCCTCCAACAGGCCCCCACTCATGTCCCCCTGCACCCCCACCCCCCAGCATCCAGGGTCACCCTCCACCAGGCCCCCACTCATGTCTCCCACCACCCCCACCCCCCAGCATCCAGGGTCACCCTCCACCAGGCCCCCACTCATGTCTCCCACCACCCCCACCCCCCAGCATCCAGGGTCACCCTCCACCAGGCCCCCACTCATGTCTGCCACCACCCCCACCCCCCAGCAGTGCAGGGGCAGCCTCCACCAGGCCCCCACTCATGTCTCCCACCACCCCCACCCCCCAGCAGTGCAGGGGCAGCCTCCACCAGGCCCCCACTCATGTCTCCCACCACCCCCATCCCCCAGCATCCAGGGTCACCCTCCACCAGGCCCCCACTCATGTCTCCCACCACCCCCACCCCCCAGCATCCAGGATCACCCTCCACCAGGCCCCCACTCATGTCTCCCACCACCCCCACCCCCCAGCAGTGCAGGGGCAGCCTCCACCAGGCCCCCACTCATGTCTACCACCACCCCCACCCCCCAGCAGTGCAGGGGCAGCCTCCACCAGGCCCCCACTCATGTCTCCCACCACCCCCACCCCCCAGCAGTGCAGGGGCAGCCTCCACCAGGCCCCCACTCATGTCTCCCACCACCCCCACCCCCCAGCCACCAGGGGCAGCCTCCACCAGGCCCCCACTCATGTCTCCCACCACCCCCACCCCCCAGCAGTGCAGGGGCAGCCTCCACCAGGCCCCCACTCATGTCTACCACCACCCCCACCCCCCTGCCACCATGGCCACCCTCCACCAGGCCCCCACTCATGTCTACCACCACCCCCACCCCCCTGCCACCATGGCCACCCTCCACCAGGCCCCCACTCATGTCCCCCTGCACCCCCACCCCCCAGCATCCAGGGTCACCCTCCACCAGGCCCCCACTCATGTCTCCCACCACCCCCACCCCCCAGCATCCAGGGTCACCCTCCACCAGGCCCCCACTCATGTCTCCCACCACCCCCACCCCCCAGCATCCAGGGTCACCCTCCACCAGGCCCCGACTCATGTCTGCCACCACCCTCACCCCCCAGCAGTGCAGGGGCAGCCTCCACCAGGCCCCCACTCATGTCTCCCACCACCCCCACCCCCCAGCAGTGCAGGGTCACCCTCCACCAGGCACCCACTCATGTCTCCCACCACCCCCACCCCCCAGCATCCAGGGTCACCCTCCACCAGGCACGCACTCATGTCTCCCACCACCCCCACCCCCCTGCCACCATGGGCAGCCCCCACCAGGTCCTCACAATCCCCAATCATGTGCGTAATGGTCAGCCTCCACAGCCAAAAAGCCCTACCAAGTAACCCATTCAGCCACATGGAAATGGAAATCACATGTTACACCCCCAATGTCCATGAAGCTAATGAACCCATGTCCGTCACACACAATGGTTGCAATTGAATGGGAAAACACACAACATGACATGCATGAAACCAATGAGATGATACCACACAGTGAAGTATGGAAACAAAATTGTATTGAAAAAAATAAAGAATGCTAAAGAAAGAAAACAAACTACAATGTGAATGAGAAAAAAAAAGCTGCATGTCCGTATAAAAACACAAAACTGCAAATCAGAATCCAAAAAAAATTTGTCCAAAGTCAAATGTAAAAAAATCTCCATGCAATAAAGAACTATGTACAAAACTACCAAGGGTCCATGAGCCCAACTGAACAAAGGAAACCTACTAAAAAACCTACCTAAAAATCAACTATATACAAAAAGTGGAGCAGTGTCCGTCGACTCCAAATCATAATAAGAAAGAAAGGAAACCTAAAACTAAAGAACTATATACAAAGGCGGCGGGCAAGTCCAGCGGCTCACTCCGTGGTGTCCCGGGCCAGGGCATCATCGAACTCCTGTTCGATGTCCCGGAGGCGGTCCAGTTCCATGGCCCCGAGGGTCCGCAGGGACGACGCCGTGTCCTCCTCCAACCCCCTGCGGATTGCCTCGAGGCACTCGGCCCGCCTCAGGGCCCTCCGCATGGAGTTCTCCGCCCTGACCATTGTGAGCCGCGCCTCTTCCGCCCGCCGCCGCTCCGCACCTATGGCGTGGCCCAACCGCTGCCACACGGAAGACACTCTCTGTCCTGGGTCCCCCTGCCCTCCGGCCGATGCCTGCCCCTCCGATGTCGAAAGCCCCGAGCCTTCATGTCTCCCACCATGTTGCTGCTGCTGCTGCTCTGCCTCTGCCCGTGCACTGCCTCCTGCTGCCTGCACATCCTCCGCCGGCTGGGGTGCAGTTGTTGATGTGGCCACCCCTGCTGGACCTCCGACTCCCGACTGTGGCAGGGATGCCTCCTCCACCAGCCTGGCCGCACCGTCAGAGGCAGCTCCACAGGGCACCCAGGTGACTGATGGGTGGGAAGATGGCACAGAGGACGACTGGCGCGTAGGGGGTCCAGTTGAGGAGGGGGTCGGAGCAAGCCCCATCAGACGGAGGAATCCGGCCTGGGTGACCTGTCCCAGCAGGCTGACGTGGTCAACGAGCCATTCGAGATGACGTGCAGTCTCTCCATGAAAAGACTGCAGGTCACCTCGCATGGCCCGTTGACGCAACACCACACCAGCCAGGACAGGCTCAACCCGGACCTGGATGGCCACGTCCGCAGGCAGAGGAAGGCCAGTTGACGTCAGCTCATCCCCTGCCTGAAAACGGGTCTGGACGTAGGCATCCCTGCTGGTGCAAGATGATGCAGGGACAGGATCGGGGACAGGATTGCACACAGGCACCTCCGCGGCCGCCTGTGCTGCCTCCTGTCCCTGGTCCTGCACTGCACCACTAGCACCAGTGGGATCCCCACCTCCAGACCCCGTCTCTGGTGCTTGCACGGCCTCCTCCTCCACCAAACCCCCCACCAACCTGGATGACTCCGTGCCATCTTCCCCTGTTGGGCCCTGTGGGGTCCCAGCTGCCCCTTCTGCTGCCGAGGAGTCCAACTGCAACCTCCGCCTCTTGGACCTCCCCCCGGCAGCTGCGGCCTGGGACGCGGCACCGGACTCCTCACTCCCCGACGAGATGACAACACGGGAGGGGAGCCGGGCCTTGCGTCTCCGGCTGGCGGTCGGATCCCCGCCGCTGTGCTCCACAGCACCTTCTCTGCCCTCTTCATCAGTTGACGCTGCAGACAGGGAGAAACAAAACACAGGCATCAGGGCACTGTACAATGGACACATACACGCATGACAGTTGCACATGAGTGGCATTGGCAAACCTCAGACATGTCATCACAATCCCCAACACACATGTCACTGCAACTCGCACACATGAGCCATACCACAGCCATATCGCAAATGCCACCACCATCCATACACATACAACAGCATGAGCAGCCAAAGGGGAGCCAGACATCACATGCAACACAGGAAGTGCACCACACATGTACACACACCACCACACTTGCATGCATGTCTACACCTCTGCCAAGTGTCGCACTGTTCAGACGGGCATCCATGTCACATCTGCCAATCAGGCTTCCACATACCGCTGTCACATGCATCCATGTTGCATCACTGTTGCACCCTTGTCAAATACACACACATGCACATGTACACAGTGCTCATACATGCAGCCGAAAACAACATACATGCCTGACATGACGGACATGTCTACTTACATACACATTCATCCAAACATGTGTGCACGCACAACTGCATTTGCCATGCAAGCCCACACACACAAGCACCATCCATGTCTCACACATTACAGCCCTCGCATGTGTCAGCCCCACGGCCCTGTACACCCCCACCCATTCTCGACCCCATACAAACAGATGTGCAACCTGCACAATGCCGAATAATCACCACACGCACTGCTCACAATCAGGATGCATGTACACTCACCGCTCGACTCCAGACGGGTCTGCTTCTCTAGGACCTGGACGTGGAGCGCTGGGGATATGCGTTCCAGGACCCCCATCTGTTCTTCCGACAAGTGGCCCCGGCGCCCCTTGGCATCCGCTGCCTTCAAGAGGCTCCGGGCCTTGTTCATGGTCCTGGACCTGAAGTCCTCCCAGCGCTTCCTGACATGTTGTAAGTCCCGGACTGCCACCCACTCCGCGTTGATGGCAGTCACGATGTCAGTTCAGATCCGAGTCCGTCCTTCCTTGTCGGCGCGGGAACTTCCGAAGAGGGCATCATACTGCCCCAGGACTTGCTCCACCAGGACACCAACTTCGGTGGCACTGAAGCTGGTGCCCCTCTGCCTCTCTGGCCGGGGTTGTCAGTGGTCACAGATGGTGTTTGCCCCGACATGACAACCCCAGAGGCAGGATTGGGTGGGCAACTGGGTCCTGGGGCTGGGCTGTGGAGCGATGGAATCCCAGTCGGGAGTCTTCGGTTCCAGCAGGGGTGGTCACAGCAACAGCACCCCTGGCTGATGTGCAGGCAGCAAATGGCAGTGCACGTGGGCAGCAGGCAGTCAGGCAGCAGCAGATGGCAGGTGGGAGCGTGCTCAGGGCTCTGGGGGGCAGTAGTTCGGCCTTCTGGGCAGGAGCGTGGTCTTCCGTGTGCTTACGCGTGGCCAGCTTGGTACGGAGTGATTTGGCACGTGAAAATCCTGCACGTTAGCGTGAAAACCGAGGAAAGGCCCTTAGCGCGTAAGCGCGTCAGCACGCATACGCGATTCTATTGGACCAAAGACCCTCAGCGCGTAAGTGCGTCTGTGACATGACCCGCACGGGTGTTTCCCACACAGCACGTGATGACAGAGCACACGTGGTAAGACTGCACGTCAGAGTGTCATCGCGTGTAATTGGACAGCACGTCAGAGTGTCATCGCGTGTAATTGGACAGCACGTCAGAGTCTCATCGCGTGTAATTGGACAGCACGTCTGAGTCTCATCGCGTGTAATTGGACAGCACGGCAGAGTCTCATCGCGTGTAATTGGACAGCACGTCAGGGTGTCATCGCGTGTAATTGGACAAAAGTGCGCGTACACGCGATTGGCCTATGTACGTGTATATCAGGTGTGCGCGGACACTTACACACGCAAGTACGTCAGCGCACCTGTATCCCGGTGTGCGTGGGAATTTCCACACGCTATTGGACTGGGTACTGGATTTCAGGGGTGCGCGGGTCACACGCTCGCCTACAACACGCGCAACACATTAATTTGCGCGCTAACAAAATAACAAGCTCAGACCCAGGATGAACATACCGTTCCTAGCAGCAGTGGGCGTGGCCTCCCAAAGGAGGAGGAGGAGGATAGTCAGGGCCAGAATATTCACACCCAGAACCAGCCTTTTCGGGATGCCTGATGACCAGGTGCATGGGAGGTACAGGTTTCCACCACACATCATACTGGACCTGGTGAGTGAGTGGGAGGATGACCTCACATCACCCACCCTGTGCTCCCAAGCACTCAGCCCCCTGGAGAAGGTCCTCAATGTACTGCACTTCTTAGCCACTGGATCATTTCAGCGGACAAGTGCCATTGTGGGTGGTGTATCACAGGCCACCCAGTCACGCTGCCTACACCAGGTCTTGAACATCATCACTGCACACCCATCAGTCCGCAGGCACATATACCTGCCCAGAACACCTGCAGAAAGGCATGCTGCCGCCCTGGATTTTTACGGTGTGGCACGATTCCCCAAAGTGCTAGGTGCCATCGACTGCACCCATGTGGCTCTACGTCCCCCCAGGGCATCTGAGCACATCTATAGGAACCGCAAGCACTGGCATTCCATCAACGTGCAGGTACTATGTAATGCCAAGGGAATCATCACCTCAGTATATGCCAACTATCCCGGGTCAACCCACGACAGCTTCATTTACCGAATGTCCACCCTAAGCCGGGACCTAGAAGCTGGGCGGCATGGCGATACATGGCTGCTTGGTGAGTATGAATGCCACTGCACATGCATGCATGTCAGATACTGAGCAAGGTCACAACCCCACCAATGATACCAATCACCACCTCCACAGGGGACAGTGCCTACCCGCACAGCCCCCACATGATGACGCCAATTCGGAACCCCACCACGCCACCCCAGGTAAGATATAACGCAGCCCACATTACAACCCGGGGAATAGTGGAGCGCACATTCGGAGTGCTGAAGTCACGCTTTCGCTCCCTTGACCGTTCTGGCGGGCAGCTGTTGTACGCTCCCCCAGTAGTGTGCAGGATCATAGTGGCAGCATGTGTCCTGCACAACGTTGCAACACGCCGGGGCCTGGCCGTGGACATGGTGGTGCCCCCCATCCCCAACCACATGCACAGCCACTGCGTATGGGAGGGGAAAGGGCACGGGGGGAGGCAGCCCGTACACAGCTAGTGGTTAATTACTTCACATAGAAATCACACCCCTGTGGAGTGCACACTGCCCTGGCACATTCCATCTGACAATCAATGATGACTCAACCTGACACTGATCCTGAATGTCTGGAGAAAGAACCGTGAAAACCATATCAGCCTGAGATTGTTCACCTGGAAGTGTCACAATGTGTGCATCCCTACCCACACAGACACCACCAATGCAGTTTTGTGAAGTTACACATTCAAGCAGCTAAAATGAATACCCACTTGCAAAATGCAACAAGAGGACAGTGCCATGTCAGCCAACCCAACCCCAGCACCGCCATACGACACACCGTGCCATGTCATGCTATTTGCAGGTAAACAAAGTAATCCCCACAACATGACACTAGTGTCACAATGTACAGTGTCCCTATTAGAAACTTGGAACACCTGAAATGCTCACAGTAATGCCGGACCAACAACAAACTTGAGCACGTACTACCATTAACATGACATCACTAATGTTAAATATTAGTAGTCTCACCACCTGGAAATGCCTGCACTCCCACCACTACCAACTGTGCAGTGTTGGCGCCATGTAGAGTTGTAGGTGCACTGCTGCCAACATGGACCACATCTCCAGACTAGAGGTCCTTGTGTAGACATGAGGAAGGGACCTGCAAATTGGGAGGTAGACACAGAAGATGAGTTACACATCAATGCAACATGCAGTGTACAACACAACAGCAATATGCACTAGGAATGTATACACAGTATTGACTACAGACTGCCCACACAGCTCATGGGAGTCCAACGTCACTGTGTAATTCACTGTCACTTGGGCACACCCTTTGCAAGCCCATGGAAACGGGAAGCAGGAGGGGTGTGTGTGACTCAAACCCAAGCATCTGAACCAAATACATTACAAGCCTGCATGTGCCCAGCCACAATGCAGCGTATGCCCACAGGAACCACGGAAGCCAACAAATCGTCCCAAAAAAATTGGGAATAAAATAAATAAAAATAAAAATAAAAATAAAAAAAAATAAAAAAAAAATGGCCATTGAAGGGCCCGGGGGGGTTGGGGAGGCCACCCAGGAGGTCCGAGGACAGGATGCACACCAGAACCCACCTGCGTGGATCCTGGGAAAATAAAACACCTCCATGGGCTCATGGCCCACACGGCTACCCTATTGTGGGAGTATCACTGCTGTCGCTATTATCACCCTGTGCAGCTGCATCCGGAGGTGGTTGCACTATGGGAGGCAGCCCACGCAAGGCCCTAGTCTGCTCCTCCATGGCTGCAAGCATGCGGGTGTGGTAGGTCTGGTTCTGGAGGATGAGTGTGCAGAGGTCCCCATGCAACAACTCACGGGATGCCCGGACCTCCGCCCTCGTTGCCTGCATCTCAGCTGAGAGCGTACGGGTGAGACGCTCCAGCTGCTGTTCTTTCCTTTGGTGTGTTGAAGCCTCAAGCTCAACAAGAGTCGTCCTGAGGTGAAGTAGCTCCTGCCTCAGGGCTTCCTTGTGGCCTTGGGACTCAATGGAGATGGCCTCCTGCAGAGTTGCCAGTGCCGCCCGCCTGTCCCTGTTGGACCCCAACATGTCCTCCCTGTGTGACTGGCAGATGGAGTCGGTTGCCTGCTCTAGTCGCTCCATCAGCCTTTCAGGGGGGACAATGGAAGTGGCCACCCTATCCATGGCCTGAGCCATCATCTCGGATGATGCTGCCTGTTGGGTTGCCATACCGTAAATGGATTGCTCCCATGCGGTATTGCCAGGTGGCGTACGGCCACCACGTCGGCAGGCACCACACCTGTCTGGGGCAAGGCGAACTGCGCCTTGCTGTGCCGGCACTGCCTGAGGCTGCAGGACTGCATTCCCCCTCTGATCTGCTGGCCCAGGAACAGGATCAGATGTCGCAGAGTGTGACCCTGCATCCGTAACCACCAAAGGCGTAGCTGCCAACACTGACATCCCCATTGAGGGTTCTGACCCTGGTGCAGGTGGGTGAGACAGAACAGAATCCCTCCCTGGAACACTCACCTGCGACGGCACGTAGGTCTCATCCGAATCAACACCTGAGTACAGCTCGGGGGAGGTGCAGCCAGAGACACCCCTTGAGAGCACGACCTGCAGCACTTGTGGGTTCTCACCCACCACCACACCACGTCCCTCACTGGTGGTTGGTCGGCCCTCGGACCCCTCCTGGGTCTGCACCATCTCCACAACCCCAGCAGTATCAGGTGCGTCTTCCCCTGCAAAGACATAAAAACAAAGAAATGGAAACAGGCATTAGCACCATGGCACACAATGAGGGCTGAGAAGCAAGAGAACCAGTACTTGTTTGACACATGTCCCACATGACTAAAACCCTCCCATGCATGCACCCTCACTGCGTATGAAGGGCAGGCAAATGGCACACACTGATGACACCAAGATGGAAGATGAACACATTTTCTGCATGCTGCCTGGCAGTGGCATCACACATTGGCCTGTGATTGGCAGGTGAAACACACATGCCATCACACAGATGGCATGTACCATTGCTATTGAGTGAAGATGGAGAGTAGGGCAGCACCTATTCATTCAGTCCAGTTCCCGCATGTAATAGCTTTTCTAATTCAAACAGGTCAGATTCTTCACCTGGAGCTGCCAGTCCGAAATGGTGCAATTGCACAGGGACATGTCTGAACAAATGATATCCAGGTAACAAAGTCACTCCACTTTACCATAGCCATGTCAGACATGTGACTAGAGGACTGCGACATGCCTAGTAAAAGTGGTGGAATGCAAACAATCTGACTAAATGAACAGTGAAAAATTAAGCAACAATGTTGTGGCAAGGTGACACTTCAAGGGCAACTGGCGTGCAGTTGGGCTAGATGTCTACTGTTGGCAGAAGGGATACTGCTATGGCCAAATGCAGCTGCGCAGGATGTATTGCATGAAGCACATGGCTGACCCATACGACTCAGGCGCACACACTCTCACCTGGCACACAAACAGAAGACCTCACACATACCATGCACATGGATGACACACACATGCATGTGCACTCACCGGACAATGCCTCGTAATCAGCCAAATCTCCCACGCCTTGGATCTGTTCCTCCGTGACGTAGGTCCCAGCGACTGACTCATGTGGAGTGAGTTCCATGTCTACTACTGGAGACCCACCTCCAGTCACTAGAGTTGCGGCATGACTTGAGGCCATCTTACTCTTTGCCCTGCGCTTTAGGACATTCCAGCGCTTATAGCAATCATTGGCTGTGCGCCTCACGATTCCAAGGGCACTTACGATGTCCGCAACGGTCTGCCAGTGTGCCTGGCGTTGTGCAGGTGTGGTCTTGGAACCTGCAACAATGACCATCTCGTTGTCATGTGCCGACACATACTCGACAAGTGCATTCAGTTCGTCATCCGTGAAGCTGGGCTTCCTGGATGGGCCGGACTGTGTAGCCGTGTCTGGGGCATCAGCCTATGCGGGACGAGCACTCTTCCTCTTCCGCTTGGAAGGTGGTGGTGATCCTGAGTGTCCTGCGCCGCTCTGGACACTAGGGGCAGGAGCCCTGGTGGACTCTGTATCAGGAGTGTGGGATTGCACACTCAGCATGGGAGTTGGTGCAGGCATTGGCTCTAGTGTGATGGTGTCAGGGGGAATGTCAGCAGCATGGACTAGGACCGACACTGTCCGGGCTGGGTGTGTGAGGGCTGGGGTGGATGGAGCCGCAGCTGCCCCTGCAGCCTCTCCGCCCTGCCTACTTGGTGCAGCAGATGACCTTGCTGCCCCAGATGCACGTGGCATGGTGACATCAACGTGCACCAGCGCACGTGTCATAGGCCTGCTGACCTGGAAGTCAGCCATGGAGTCAGCCAGGTCAGGTGCCACAATGGGCTGGTCCAACAATGGCTGAGCATGGATGGTGTCAGCCACATCAGCCTCAACGGGAGGGGAAGGGGGGGATTATGGGTGCCCTTGACTGGTCCTCCACACATGAGGGGACAGGCTCACCCTGCAAGTAACGACCACGTCCCCTACCGGATCCACCACGGCCACCACTTGTGGCTCTTCCACCTTTGCCACCCTTACGGAATCCTCGCCTCCCAGCCATGGCACTGATGTTAATGTGCGTATGGGAGTGGCTGTAAAATATTGTCCTGGGCAATTGGGGGTCAAAGGGGTTGGGTACCAGATGGTAATTGTACCCTAGTGCTCTTGCAAGGCTGATTGTAAACCCTGGGGAAAGATGACGGGTCACGCTACGCACAGGAGCCCCAAAAAATGGAGATGACGTGCACGCAACCCCTCCTAGACCACGTGTGCAGAAAGAAAAACCTGCACTACGCTGTGGCACCCAGTAACACAAGAATGAACGTATGCGTGTCACACGCAGCCTAGAATGACCTCTGAAGGGGTAGGCTACACACGGGGCAAGCACAGATGTTAGATACGTGCGTGACTCACCGTCTGCCAGGTAAAAGAGTGTGAAAAAGGAGCGCGTTTGGTTGGCAACACCCCCGCCAAAAGAAGATTTGTATGCTGTCTGAGGAGACAGGACAACAGTAGAAGGGAACACTGTTTGAGGGAACAGGCCCAGGTAAACCAGTAAAAGAGAAAAAAGAGAAAAAGCTGTCAGAGGTAACAGGGAATACGAACTTGAAACGCCGTGAAGTAAATCGCGTGTGAAACGACAAGAAGTACAGAATTCACCCACTCGCTCTCCACGAAAAGCACGTACAAGGAAATGGTGTTCTACGCGTACCTTTTGTACAGGCCCACACGTCCAGCGTCACTTACGCGGCGTGTACGCGCTAGGGCCATTTCCACCAATTACACGCTTTGTCACTTATGCGTGTAGGGCCATTTCACCCAATTACACGCTTTGTCACTTCTGCGTGTAGGGCCATTTCCACCAATCACACGCGATGACACTCTGACGTGCAGTCTTTCCACGTGTGCTCTGTCATCACGTGCTGTGTGGGAAACACCCGTGCGGGTCACGTCACAGACGCGCTTACGCGCTGAGGGCCTTTGGTCCAATAGAATCGCGTATGCGTGCTGACACGCTTACGCGCTAAGGGCCTTTCCTCGGTTTTCACGCTGCCGTGCAGGACTTTCACGTGCCAAATCACTCCGTACCAAGCTGGCCACGCGTAAGCACACGGAAGACCACGCTCCTGCCCAGAAGGCCGAACTACTGCCCCCCAGAGCCCCGAGCACACTCCCACCTGCCATCTGCTGCTGCCTGACTGCCTGCTGCCCACGTGTACTGCCATTTGCTGCCTGCACATCAGCCAGGGGTGCTGTTGCTGTGACCACCCCTGCTGGAACCGTAGACTCCCGACTGGGATTCCATCGCTCCACAGCCCAGCCCCAGGACCCAGTTGCCCACCCACTCCTGCCTCTGGGGTTGTCATGTCGGGGCAAACACCATCTGTGACCACTGACAACCCCCGGCCAGAGAGGCAGAGGGGCACCAGCTTCAGTGCCACCGAAGTTGGTGTCCTGGTGGAGCAAGTCCTGGGGCAGTATGATGCCCTCTTCGGAAGTTCCCGCGCCGACAAGGAAGGACGGACTCGGATCTGGACTGACATCGTGACTGCCATCAACGCGGAGGGGGTGGCAGTCCGGGACTTACAACATGTCAGGAAGCGCTGGGAGGACTTCAGGTCCAGGACCCTGAACAAGGCCCGGCGCCTCTTGAAGGCAGCGGATGCCAAGGGGCGCCGGGGCCACTTGTCGGAAGAACAGATGGGGGTCCTGGAACGCATATCCCCAGCGCTCCACGTCCAGGTCCTAGAGAAGCAGACCCGTCTGGAGTCGAGCGGTGAGTGTACATGCATCCTGATTGTGAGCAGTGCGTGTGGTGATTATTCGGCATTGTGCCGGTTGCACATCTGTTTGTATGGGGTTGAGTATGGGTGGGGGTGTACAGGGCCGTGGGGCTGACACATGCGAGGGCTGTAATGTGTGAGACATGGATGGTGCTTGTGTGTGTGGGCTTGCATGGCAAATGCAGTTGTGCGTGCACACATGTTTGGATGAATGTGTATGTAAGTAGACATGTCCGTCATGTCAGGCATGTATGTTGTTTTCGGCTGCATGTATGAGCACTGTGTTCATGTGCATGTGTGTGTATTTGACAAGGGTGCAACAGTGATGCAACATGGATGCATGTGACAGCGGTATGTGGAAGCCTGATTGGCAGATGTGACATGGATGCCCGTCTGAACAGTGCGACACTTGGCAGAGGTGTAGACATGCATGCAAGTGTGGTGGTGTGTGTACATGTGTGGTGCACTTCCTGTGTTGCATGTGATGTCTGGCTCCCCTTTGGCTGCTCATGCTGTTGTATGTGTATGGATGGTGGTGGCATTTGCGATATGGCTGTGGTATGGCTCATGTGTGCGAGTTGCAGTGACATGTGTGTTGGGGATTGTGATGACATGTCTGAGGTTTGCCAATGCCACTCATGTGCAACTGTCATGCGTGTATGTGTCCATTGTACAGTGCCCTGATGCCTGTGTTTTGTTTCTCCCTGTCTGCAGCGTCAACTGATGAAGAGGGCGGAGAAGGTGCTGTGGAGCACAGCGGCGGGGATCCGACCACCAGCCGGAGACGCAAGGCCCGGCTCCCCTCCCGTGTTGTCATCTCGTCGGGGAGTGAGGAGTCCGGTGCCGCGTCCCAGGCCGCAGCTGCCGGGGGGAGGTCCAAGAGGCGGAGGTTGCAGTTGGACTCCTCGGCAGCAGAAGGGGCAGCTGGGACCCCACAGGGCCCAAAAGGGGAAGATGGCACGGAGTCATCCAGGTTGGTGGGGGGTTTGGTGGAGGAGGAGGCCGTGCAAGCACCAGAGATGGGGTCTGGAGGTGGGGATCCCACTGGTGCTAGTGGTGCAGTGCAGGACCAGGGACAGGAGGCAGCACAGGCGGCCGCGGAGGTGCCTGTGTGCAATCCTGTCCCCGATCCTGTCCCTGCATCATCTTGCACCAGCAGGGATGCCTACGTCCAGACCCGTTTTCAGGCAGGGGATGAGCTGACGTCAACTGGCCTTCCTCTGCCTGCGGACGTGGCCATCCAGGTCCGGGTTGAGCCTGTCCTGGCTGGTGTGGCGTTGCGTCAACGGGCCATGCGAGGTGACCTGCAGTCTTTTCATGGAGAGACTGCACGTCATCTCGAATGGCTCGTTGACCACGTCAGCCTGCTGGGACAGGTCACCCAGGCCGGATTCCTCCGTCTGATGGGGCTTGCTCCAACCCCCTCCTCAACTGGACCCCCTACGCGCCAGTCGTCCTCTGTGCCATCTTCCCACCCATCAGTCACCTGGGTGCCCTGTGGAGCTGCCTCTGACAGTGCGGCCAGGCTGGTGGAGGAGGCATCCCTGCCACAGTCGGGAGTCGGAGGTCCAGCAGGGGTGGCCACATCAACAACTGCACCCCAGCCGGCGGAGGATGTGCAGGCAGCAGGAGGCAGTGCACGGGCAGAGGCAGAGCAGCAGCAGCAGCAACATGGTGGGAGACATGAAGGCTCGGGGCTTTTGACATCGGAGGGGCAGGCATCGGCCGGAGGGCAGGGGGACCCAGGACAGAGAGTGTCTTCCGTGTGGCAGCGGTTGGGCCACGCCATAGGTGCGGAGCGGCGGCGGGTGGAAGAGGCGCGGCTCACAATGGTCAGGGCGGAGAACTCCATGCGGAGGGCCCTGAGGCGGGCCGAGTGCCTCGAGGCAATCCGCAGGGGGTTGGAGGAGGACACGGCGTCGTCCCTGCGGACCCTCGGGGCCATGGAACTGGACCGCCTCCGGGACATCGAACAGGAGTTCGATGATGCCCTGGCCCGGGACACCACGGACTGAGCCGCTGGACTTGCCCGCCCCCTTTGTATATAGTTCTTTAGTTTTAGGTTTCCTTTCTTTCTTATTATGATTTGGAGTCGACGGACACTGCTCCACTTTTTGTATGTAGTTGATTTTTAGGTAGGTTTTTTAGTAGGTTTCCTTTGTTCAGTTGGGCTCATGGACCCTTGGTAGTTTTGTACATAGTTCTTTATTGCATGGAGATTTTTTTACATTTGACTTTGGCCAAATTTTTTTTGGATTCTGATTTGCAGTTTTGTGTTTTTATACGGACATGCAGCTTTTTTTTTCTCATTCACATTGTAGTTTGTTTTCTTTCTTTAGCATTCTTTATTTTTTTCAATACAATTTTGTTTCCATACTTCACTGTGTGGTATCATCTCATTGGTTTCATGCATGTCATGTTGTGTGTTTTCCCATTCAATTGCAACCATTGTGTGTGACGGACATGGGTTCATTAGCTTCATGAACATTGGGGGTGTAACATGTGATTTTCATTTCCATGTGGCTGAATGGGTTACTTGGTAGGGCTTTTTGGCTGTGGAGGCTGACCATAACGCACATGATTGGGGATTGTGAGGACCTGGTGGGGGCTGCCCATGGTGGCTGGGGGATGGGGGTGGTGGGAGACATGAGTGGGGGCCTGGTGGAGGCTGCCCCTGCACTGCTGGGGGGTGGGGGTGGTGGCAGACATGAGTGGGGGCCTGGTGGAGGGTGGCCATGGTGGCAGGGGGGTGGGGGTGGTGGTAGACATGAGTGGGGGCCTGGTGGAGGCTGCCCCTGCACTGCTGGGGGTGGGGGTGGTGGGAGACATGAGTGGGGGCCTGGTGGAGGCTGCCCCTGCACTGCTGGGGGGTGGGGGTGGTGTGAGACATGAGTGGGGGCCTGGTGGAGGCTGCCCCTGCACTGCTGGGGGGTGGGGGTGGTGGGAGACATGAGTGGGGGCCTGGTGGAGGGTGACCCTGGATGGTGGGGGGTGGGGGTGGTAGGAGACATGAGTGGGTGCCTGGTGGAGGGTGGCCATGGTGGCAGGGGGGTGGGGGTGGTGGTAGACATGAGTGGGGGCCTGGTGGAGGCTGCCCCTGCACTGCTGGGGGGTGGGGGTGGTGGCAGACATGAGTGGGGGCCTGGTGGAGGGTGACCCTGGATGCTGGGGGGTGGGGGTGGTGGGAGACATGAGTGGGGGCCTGGTGGAGGGTGACCCTGGATGGTGGGGGGTGGGGGTGGTGGGAGACATGAGTGGGTGCCTGGTGGAGGGTGACCCTGGATGCTGGGGGGTGGGGGTGCAGGGGGACATGAGTGGGGGCCTGGTGGAGGGTGGCCATGGTGGCAGGGGGGTGGGGGTGGTGGTAGATATGAGTGGGGGCCTGGTGGAGGGTGGCCATGGTGGCAGGGGGGTGGGGGTGGTGGTAGACATGAGTGGGGGCCTGGTGGAGGCTGCCCCTGCACTGCTGGGGGGTGGGGGTGGTGGGAGGCATGAGTGGGGGCCTGGTGGAAGCTGCCCCTGCACTGCTGGGGGGTGGGGGTGGTGGTAGACATGAGTGGGGGCCTGGTGGAGGCTGCCCCTGCACTGCTGGGGGGTGGGGGTGGTGGGAGACATGAGTGGGGGCCTGGTGGAGGGTGACCCTGGATGCTGGGGGGTGGGGGTGGTGGGAGACATGAGTGGGGGCCTGGTGGAGGGTGACCCTGGATGCTGGGGGGTGGGGGTGGTGGGAGACATGAGTGGGGGCCTGGTGGAGGCTGCCCCTGCACTGCTGGGGGGTGGGGGTGGTGGCAGACATGAGTGGGGGCCTGGTGGAGGCTGCCCCTGCACTGCTGGGGGGTGGGGGTGGTGGCAGACATGAGTGGGGGCCTGGTGGAGGGTGACCCTGGATGCTGGGGGGTGGGGGTGGTGGGAGACATGAGTGGGGGCCTGGTGGAGGGTGACCCTGGATGGTGGGGGGTGGGGGTGGTGGGAGACATGAGTGGGTGCCTGGTGGAGGGTGACCCTGGATGCTGGGGGGTGGGGGTGCAGGGGGACATGAGTGGGGGCCTGGTGGAGGGTGACCCTGGATGCTGGGGGGTGGGAGTGGTGTTAGACATGAGTGGGGGCCTAGTGGAGGCTGCCCATGGTGGCAGGGCGGTGGGGGTGGTGGTAGACATGAGTGGGGGCCTGGTGGAGGATGCCCATGGTGGCAGGGGGGTGGGGGTGGTGGTAGACATGCATTGTTGATCAGTAGTGCAAGGTGACATGTGGGTTGGCTGGGGGGCATGCCCATGGTGGATGGGCTGCCTGCGGGACATGAGCATGGGTGCAGGCTAGTCCCCCGTGGTGTGGGCTACCTGCAGGGTCCGTGGAGGTTGTGGAGCGTACACCCTGGGAGGGCCCACACGGCCAATTCACGTGTGGTACTCCCCAGAACCCCTGAAATACACATACCCTGCTGAAATCGCGTGTGGAACTTACCGCGCACCCCTGAAATACACATACCTTGCTGAAATCGCGTGTGGAACTTCCCGCGCACCCCTAAATTACACGTACCCTGCTCGCACTGGGCCAATCGCGTGTGGAACTTCCCGCGCACCCCTGCAATACACGTACCCTGATGAAATCGCGTGTGGAACTTCCCGCGCACCCCTGAAATACACATACCTTGCTCGCACTGGGCCAATCGCGTGTGGAACTTCACGCGCACCCCTGAAATACACGTACCCTGCTGAAATCGCGTGTGGAACTTCCCACGCACCCCTGAAATACACGTACCCTGCTCGCACTGGGCCAATCGCGTGTGGAACTTCCCGCGCACCCCTGCAATACACGTACCCTGATGAAATCGCGTGTGGAACTTCCCGCGCACCCCTGCAATACACATACCTTTCTCGCACTGGGCCAATCGAGTGTGGAACTTCCCGCGCACCCCTGAAATACACGTACCCTGCTGAAATCGCGTGTGGAACTTCCCGCGCACCCCTGAAATACACATACCTTGCTGAAATCGCGTGTGGAACTTCCCGCGCACACCTGAAATACACGTACCCTGCTCGCACTGGGCCAATCGCGTGTGGAACTTCACGCGCACCCCTGCAATACACGTACCCTGATGAAATCGCGTGTGGAACTTCCCGCGCACCCCTGAAATACACATACCTTGCTGAAATCGCGTGTGGAAATTCCCGCGCACCCCTGCAATACACGTACCCTGATGAAATCACGTGTGGAACTTCCCGCGCACCCCTGCAATACACATACCTTGCTCGCACTGGGCCAATCGCGTGTGGAACTTCCCGCGCACCCCTGAAATACACGTACCCTGCTGAAATCGCGTGTGGAACTTCCCGCGCACCCCTGAAATCCACGTACCCGGCCAAATCGCGTGTGAGACTTCCCGCGCACCCCGGTATACACGCACGCGTATTTTTTGTCAGCGGGTGTCCGTGTTTGTGGGTACCCCTTTGCACGTCATTTGTCCTGGAGGGCCACAGTATAGGACATTCATCATGGCAGTATATGGGTGCTATTTGTTGGTGCACCTTTTGGCGCACATTTGTTCCAGGCGCAGAGACGCTACCACCTGCTTTCTTGTGGCGGTCGTGTTTGTGCCTGTGCGCTGGTTTGAGCGTGCGCTTTTTTGCCCTATTCTATTCCATGAATACGTGTTGTAGGCGAGCGTGTGGGCGTTCCGCGCACTTGTGCCCTGTACTTCCCCCGTGACGCCCACGTTTTGGCAAGTTGTTCCCCATTCCGAGTGTTACGCCTGTGTTCCGCCTACTTTTGTTGCGTGCGCCGCGCTATGTGCGAATTTTGCTGTGGCCTGTGCGATTTTCGCTGTGACCTGGCGCACGCTGTTAGATGGCCTGTGCGCCAACGTGCGCCGCGCACTTTTTTATCGCACATCCGCTGGTTTTCGCGCGCACGGACTTCCATGAATCGATGTGCGCTGCTTTTCGTGCGATTTTCGCACTTGCACTGCGATTTTCGCTATTCCACTGCGAATCGCACGTTTTTGCCCACTTGCGCCGCGCTAATTATTCCATGAATCGGCCTGTCAGTGTTTGTGCTGTTCTCTCTATAAGATTTTCTTCCTCTATCAATGTTTTTGTGTAGTAGGATCGATTGCACATCAAGCTTTCTTTCCATGCTCGTACAATTTGTTACCAATAGTGTCAATAGATTTTCAAACACCTCAAACTTTGCTAAAGATGTGAAGCTTGAGGTACTGATGTCAGATCTATCTGTTAGTTCTATTTCCTTATTTCTATCTCTTTCTATATCTCTTTTTACATCATGTTCTAAGGTGTAACTTATAGTTTCACTTTCACTTTCACACTTTTTTAAGTTTCGACTCATCTCTTTTCTCATACCATCAACATCTATATTCACTTGTGCTTTCGCTTCAATCGCTTGTTTCAATGTTATCTCTAGTACTTAATGTTACGTTTAGCGCCCTCTAGCTTAGCACACTGTTGTCACTATAAGACCCAACGCTTTTGTTACTATCGTTATCAATGCTCACACTACTGTAAGCTTTAGCTTTGGGGCACCTGCTTCAATTGCACACCAAAGAAATAAACACATTTACAATAAAATGACGAGAAAAATACTTAAAATGTGTAAAAATGAAATTAAGCAGTGCATCACAATGAAAACGATTGATACCATAGTTGCACAGTTTGTAGAGAATAGTATGCTCTATAAGAATCTTGAAAGGGAATTATATTTTGCTGCATTAAGAATTGTCTTAAAATGCTAACATTCAATCATCCAAAAATATCAGAATTTAATCATTGAATATCTCAAAATATTTCCCCCAAATTCCAGACTTTGACAGGCCGATTCATGGAATTAATGTGCGCCGAAAATTCCGGCGCTGAGGTGCCAAAACGTGCGATTCGCAGTAAAAGTGCGAAATTCGCAGTGCAACTGCGAAAATCGCAGGGAAACCAGCGCACATAGATGCATGGAAGTCCGTGCGCGAGAAAAAAGTTGGATGTGCGCTGAAAAAGTGCGTGGCGCATGCCGGCGCACAGGTCATCCAACGGCGTGCACCACGGCCACTGCGAAATCGCACATAGCGCGGCGCACATCACAAAAGTAGGCGGGGCGTAACACTCGGAATGGGGAACAACGTGTGAAAATATGGCCATCACACGTGAATCCAGCAGCCTACGTGTATTTCAGGGGTACCGGGGAGTCCCACACGTGAATTGGCCATGTGGGTCCTCCCAGCTGTTCCCTCTACACCCTCCACGGCCCCTGCAGGCGGCCCACACCACAGGGGACTACCCTGCACCCCTGCACATGTCCCACAGGCAGCCCATCCACCATGGCCATGCCCCCCAGCCAACCCACATGCCACTTTGCACTACTGCCCACCAACGCATGTCTCCCAGCACCCCCACCCCCCACCAGTCAGGGGCACCCTCCACCAGGCCCCCACTCATGTCTCCCTGCATCCCTACCCCCCAGCACTGTGGGGCACCCTCCTCCAGGCCCCCACTCATGTCCCCCTGCATCCCCACCCCCCACCAGTCAGGGGCACCCTCCACCAGGCCCCCACTCATGTCCCCCTGCACCCCCACCCCTCAGCATCCAGGGGCACCCTCCACCAGGCCCCCACTCATGTCCCCCTGGATCCCCACCCCTCACCAGTCAGGGGCACCCTCCACCAGGCCCCCACTCATGTCCCCCTGCACCCCCGCCCCCCCAGCGGTGCAGGGCACCTTCCACCAGGCCCCCACTCATGTCTCCCTGCACCCCCACCCCCCAGCACTGTGGTGCACCCTCCACCAGGCCCCCACTCATGTCCAACTCATGTCTCCCTGCACCCCCACCTCCAGCAGTCAGGGGCACCTGCCAGTAGGCCCCCACTCCTGTCTCCCTGCACCCCCACCCCCCAGCAGGCAGAGGCACCTGCCAGCAGGCCCCCACTCCTATCTCCCTGCACCCCCAACCACCAGCAGTAAGGGGCACCTGCCAGCAGGCCCCCACTCCTGTCTCCCAGCACCCCCACCCCCCAGTAGTGCAGGGCACCCTCCACCAGGCCCCCACACATGTCTCCCAGCACCCTCACCCCCCACCAGTCAGGGGCACCTGCCAGCAGGCCCCCACTCCTGTCTCCCTGCACCCCCACCCCCCAGCAGTGCAGGGCACCCTCCACCAGGCCCCCACTCCTGTCTCCCTGCACCCCCACCCCCCCAGCACTGTGGTGCACCCTCCACCAGGCCCCCACTCATGTCCAACTCATGTCTCCCTGCACCCCCACACCCCAGCAGTCAGGGGCACCTGCCAGCAGGCCCCCACTCCTGTCTCCCAGCACCCCCACCCCCCAGCAGTGCAGGGCACCCTCCACCAGGCCCCCACACATGTCTCCCAGCACCCCGAACCCCCACCAGTCAGGGGCACCTGCCAGCAGGCCCCCACTCCTGTCTCCCAGCACCCCCACCCCCCAGCAGCGCAGGGCACCATCCACAAGGCCCCCACTCATGTCCAATTCATGTCCCCCTGCACCCCCACCCCCCAGCACTGTGGGGCACCTGCCAGCAGGAACCCACTCATGTCTCACTCATGTCTCCCTGCACCCCCACCCCCCAGCAGTGCAGGGCACCCTACACCAGGCCCCCACACATGTCTCCCAGCACCCCCACCCCCCAGCAGTGCAGGGCACCCTCCACCAGGCCCCCACACATGTCTCCCAGCACCCCCACCCTCCAGCAGTGCAGGGCACCCTCCACCAGGCCCCCACTCCTGTCTCCCTGCACCCCCACCCCCCACAAGTCAGGGGCAACTGTCAGCAGGCCCCCACTCCTGTCTCCCTGCACCCCCACCCCCCAGCAGTGCAGGGCACCCTCCACCAGGCCCCCACTCCTGTCTCCCTGCACCCCCACCCCCCAGCAGTGCAGGGGCACCTGCCAGCAGGCCCCACTCCTGTCTCCCAGCACCCACACCCTCCAGCAGTCAGGGGCACCTGCCAGCAGGCCCCCACTCCTGTCTCCCTGCAACCCCACCCCCCAGCAGTCAGGGGCACCTGCCAGCAGGCCCCCACTCCTGTATCCCTGTACCCCCACCCCCCAGCAGTCAGGGGCACCTGCCAGCAGGCCCCCACTCCTGTCTCCCAGCACCCCCACCCCCTAGCAGTGCAGGGCACCCTCCACCAGGCCCCCACACATGTCTCCCAGCACCCCCACCCCCACCAATCAGGGGCACCTGCCAGCAGGCCCCCACTCCTGTCTCCCTGCACCCCCACCCCCCAGCAGTGCAGGGCACCCTCCACCAGGCCCCCACTCCTGTCTCCCTGCACCCCCACCCCCCAGCACTGTGGTGCACCCTCCACCAGGCCCCCACTCATGTCCAACTCATGTCTCCCTGCACCCCCCAACCCCCAGCAGTCAGGGGCACCTGCCAGCAGGCCCTCACTCCTGTTTCCCAGCACCCCCACCCCCCAGCAGTGCAGGGCACCCTCCACCAGGCCCCCACACATGTCTCCCAGCACCCCGACCCCCCACCAGTCAGGGGCACCTGCCAGCAGGGCCCCACTCCTGTCTCCCAGCACCCCCACCCCCAAGCAGTGCAGGGCACCCTCCACCAGGCCCCCACTCATGTCCAACTCATGTCCCCCTGCACCCCCACCCCCCAGCACTGTGGGGCACCTGCCAGCAGGACCCCACTCATGTCCCACTCATGTCTCCCTGCACCCCCACCCCCCAGCAGTGCAGGGCACCCTCCACCAGGCCCCCACACATGTCTCCCAGCACCCCCACCCCCCAGCAGTGCAGGGCAGCTTCCACAAGGCCCCCACACATGTCTCCCAGCACCCCCACCCGCCAGCAGTACAGGGCACCCTCCACCAGGCCCCTACTCCTGTCTCCCTGCACCCCCACCCCCCACCAGTCAGGGGCAACTGTCAGCAGGCCCCCACTCCTGTCTCCCTGCACCCCCACCCCCAAGCAGTGCAGGGGCACCTGCCAGCAGGCCCCACTCCTGTCTCCCTGCACCCACACCCTCCAGCAGTCAGTGGCACCTGCCAGCAGGCCCCCACTCCTGTTTCCCTGCACCCCCACCCCCCAGCAGTCAGGGGCACCTGCCAGCAGGCCCCCACTCCTGTATCCCTGCACCCCCACCCTCCAAAAGTGCAGGGCACCCTCCACCAGGCCCCCACTCCTGTCTCCCTGCACCCCACCCCCCACCAGTCAGGGGCAACTGTCAGCAGGCCCCCACTTCTGTCTCCCTGCACCCCCACCCCCCATCAGTGCAGGGCACCCTCCACCAGGCCCCCACTCCTGTCTCCCTGCACCCCCACCCCCCAGCAGTGCAGGTGCACCTGCCAGCAGGCCCCACTCCTGTCTCCCTGCACCCCCACCCTCCAGCAGTCAGGGGCACCTGCCAGCAGGCCCCCACTCCTGTTTCCCTGCACCCCCACCCCCCAGCAGTCAGGGGCACCTGCCAGCAGGCCCCCACTCCTGTATCCCTGCACCCCCACCCCCCAGCAGTCAGGGGCACCTGCCAGCAGGCCCCCACTCCTGTCTCCCAGCACCCCCACCACCTAGCAGTGCAGGGCACCCTCCACCAGGCCCCCACATATGTCTCCCAGCACCCCACCCCCCACCAGTCAGGGGCACCTGCCAGCAGGCCCCCACTCCTATCTACCAGCACCCCCACCCCCCAGCAGTGCAGGGCACCCGCCACTAGGCCCCCACTCCTGTCTCCCTGCACCCCCACCCCCCAGCATTGTGGTGCACCCTCCACCAGGCCCCCACTCATGTCCAACTCATGTCTCCCTGCAACCCCACCCCCCAGCAGTCAGGGGCACCTGCCAGCAGGCCCCCACTCCTGACTCCCAGCACCTCCACCCCCCAGCAGTGTAGGGCACCCTCCACCAGGCCCCCACACATGTCTCCCAGCACCCCCACCCCCCACCAGTCAGGGGCACCTGCCAGCAGGCCCCAACTCCTGTCTCCCTGCACCCCCACCCCCCAGCAGTGCAGGGCACCCTCCACCAGGCCCCCACTCATGTCCAACTCATTTCCCCCTGTTCCCCCACCCCCAGCACTGTGGGGCACCTGCCAGCAGGACCCCACTCATGTCCCACTCATGTCTCCCTGCACCCCCACCCCCCAGCAGTGCAGGGCACCCTCCACCAGGCCCCCACACATGTCTCCCAGCACCCCCACCCGCCAGCAGTGCAGGGCACCCTCCACCAGTCCCCCACTCATGTCTCCCTGCTCCCCCACCCCCCACCAGTCAGGGGCACCTGCCAGCAGGCCCCCACTCCTGTCTCTCTGCACCCCCACCCCCCAGCAGTGCAGGGCACCCTCCACCAGGCCCCCACTCCTGTCTCCCAGCACCCCCACCCCCCAGCCGTGCGATTTGCCTGGGTACGTGTATTCCAGGGGTGCGCGGGTAGTCTCACACGTGATACCATCAGGGTACGTGTATTATGGGTCCGCGTGAACTTCCACATGCGATACCAGCAGGCTACGTGTATTACGGGGTTTGCGGGAAGTTCCACACGCAATTGCCCTGGGTACGTGTATTTCGGGGTGCGCGTGAAGTTTCACATGCAAATCTGCAGGGTACGTGTATTTCGGTGTGCGCGTGAAGTTCCACACGCGACTGGGCCTGTGAGAGTGGGGTACGTGTATTCCAGGGGTGGGCGGGAATATTTACTCGCGACTGGGCCTGGGAGAGCGTGTTACGTGTATTCCTAGGGTGGGCGGGAAGATTCACACGGTCGCCTACAACGCGCCAATCCTGAAACATGTACGCCAGCATGAAGCAGGCGCACGTCCCGCGCAGCATAAAAGAGTGCGCAAACAACAAGCAAGCTCAGACGCCAGGATGAATATACCGTTCCTAGCAGCAGTGGCCGTGGGATACCGCAGGAGGAGGAGAAGGATAGTCAGGGCCAGAATCTTCACACCCAGAACCAGCCTATTTGGTATGCCTGATGACCAGGTGTATGGGAGGTACAGGTTTCCACCACACATAATACTCGACCTGGTCAGTGAGTGGGAGGATGACCTCACATCACCCACCCTGTGCTCCCAAGCACTCAGCCCCCTGGAGAAGGTCCTCAATGTACTGCACTTCTTGGCTACCGGATCATTTCAGTGGACAAGTGCCATAGTGGGGGGGGTGTCACAGGCCACGCAGTCACAGTGCCTACACCAGGTGTTGGCCATCATCACTGCACGGCCATCTGTCCGCAGGCACATATACCTGCCCAGAACACCTGCAGAAAGGCAGGCTGTCAGCCAGGATTTCTACAGGGTGGCACAATTCCCCAAAGTGCTAGGTGCCATTGATTGCACCCATGTGGCTCTATGTCCTCCCAGGGCATCTGAGCACATCTATAGAAACCGCAAGCACTGGCATTCCATCAACATCCAGGTAGTATGTGATGCCAAGGGAATCATCACCTCAGTATATGTCAACTATCCAGGGTCCACCCACGACAGCTTCATTTACAGGATGTCAACCCTAAACCGGGACATGGAAGCTGGGCGGCATGGCGATGCATGGCTGCTTGGTGAGTAGAAATGCCACAGCACACGTGACAAATACAGAGTAATGCCAATACCCCACTAATGATCCCCATCACCACCTCCCCAGGGGATAGTGCCTACCCTCTGAGCACACACATGATGACGCCAATTCGGACCCCCATCACGCCTCCCGAGGTAAGATACAACACAGCCCATATTGCAACACGGGGCATAGTGGAGCGCACATTCGGAGTGCTCAAGTCACGCTTTCGCTCTCTTGACCGTTCTGGTGGGCAGCTGTTATACGCTCCCCCAGTAGTGTGCAGGATCATAGTGGCAGCATGTGTCCTGCACAATGTTGCAACACGCCGGGGCCTGGCTGTGGACATGGTGGTGCCCCCACATCCCCAACCACATGCACGCCCGCTACGCATGGGAGGGGAAAGGGCACGGGGTGAGGCAGCCCGTACGCAGCTGGTGGCTAATTACTTCACATAGAAAGCACACCCCTGTGGAGTGCACACAGCCCTGGCACATACCATCTGACAATCAATGATGACTCAATCTGACAATTCTGATGAACCAAGGGACAGTCAACTGTCAGAACCATAGCAGCCTGAGATTGTTCACCTTGAAGTGTCACAATGTGTGCATCCCTACCTACACATACACCACCAATGCAGTGTCATCAAAAGACACACTTCCATGCAGCAAAAATGAATACCCACTTGCAAAATACAACATGAGAACAGTGCCATGTCACCCAACCCCTCCCCGTCACGGCCACACAATACACCATGGCATGTCATGCAATGTGAGAGCAAACAAATTAATCCCCTCAACATGACCCAAGTGTCACCAACTACAGTGTCCCTAATGGAAACTGGCCACACATGAAATGCTCACAGTAATGCAGGACCAAGAACACACATTAGCAAATACTTACCAATAATACCAATCACCTACACAACCTCCAACCTACTGTAAACATGACAGTACGGACTTAAAAAATTGGTAGCCTCACTACCTGATAATGCCAGCACTTCGAACACTTCCAACTATACAGTGTTAGCACCACGCAAGAGTGTAGGTGCACTGCTTACAACATGGACTCCAGTTCCAAAGTAGACCGCCTTGTGAAGACATGAGAAATGGACCTGCAAATTAGGAGGATGAGAAGGATGCAGAGGCACATATCAATACACCATGCAGTGTACAATACAACAACAATATGCACTAGGAATGTATACACAGTATTGACTACAGTCTGCCCACACATCAAAGGGGAGTCCAACGTCACTGTGTAAGTCAATGTCACTTGGGCACACCCTTTGCAAGCCCATGGAAACGGGAAGCAGGAGGGGTGTGTGTCACACAAGCACAAGCATCTGACCCAAATTCAGGACAACCCTGCATGTGCCCAGCCACAATACAGCGTATGCCCATGGGAGCCACACAAGGCAACACACTGTCCAAAAAATCAAAAATCAAAAATAAAATAAAAACAAAAAAGAAAAATCAAAAATGGCCATTAATGGGCCCGGGGGGTTGGGGAGGCCACCCAGGAGGTCCGAGGACAGGGTGCACACCAAAACCCTCATGTGTGGATCTTGCGAGAAAAAAAAAACACCTCCATGGACTCATGGCCTGCACGGCTACCCTATTGTGGGAGAATTGCTGCTGTCGCTCTCCTCACCCTCTGCAGCTGCATCAGGAGGTGGTGGCACTATGGGAGGCAGCCCATGCAAAGCCCTAGTCTAGTCCTCAATGGCAGCAAGCATGCGGGTGTGGAAGGTCTGGTTCTGGAGGATAATTGTGCATAGGTCCCCATGCAACAACTCACGGGATGCCCGGACCTCCACCCTAGTTGCCTGCATCTCAGCTGAGAGCGTACGTGTGAGCCGCTCCAGCTGCTGTTCTGTCCTCATGTTAGCTGAAGCCTCAAGCTCAACCAGAGTTGCCCTGAGCTGACGGAGTTCCACCCTCAGGGCTTCCCTGTGGCCCTGGGACTCAATGGAAATGGCTTCCCGCAGAGTCTCCAGTGCCGCCCGCCTGTCCCTGTTGGACGCCAACACGTCCTCCCTGTGTGACTGGCTAATGGACTCTGTTGCCTGCTGTAGTTGTTCAATTAGCCTTTCTTGGGGGACAATGGAAGTGGCCACCCTATCCATGGCCTGAGCCATCATCTCAGTTGATGCTGCCTATTGGTTTGCCATACCGTATATGGATTGCTCCCATGCGGTATTGCCAGGTGGCGTCGGCGGGCACCACACCTGTCTGGGGCAAGGCGAACTGCGCCTTGCTGTGCCGGCAATGCCTGAGGCTACAGAACTGCATTCCCCCTCTGATCTGCTGGCCCAGGAACAGGATCAGATGTAGCGGAGTGTGACCCTGCATCCGTAACCACCAAAGGCTGACCTACCAACACTGACATCCCCATTGAGGGTTCTACCCCTGGTGCAGGTGGGTTGGACAGTACAGAATCCCTCCCAGAAACACTTACCTGCGACGGCACATAGGTCTCATCATCCGAATCGACACCTGAATACAGCTCGGGGGAGGTGCACCCAGAGACACCCCTTGAGATGACCGCCTGAAGCAAGTGTGGGTTCTCACCCACCACCACACCACATCCCTCACTGGTGCCCGGTCTGGCCTGAGACCCCTCCTGGGTCTGCACCATCTCCACAACCCCAGCAGTATCAAGTGCATCATCCCCTGCAAAGACATGAAAGAAAAGAAATGGGAACAGGCATTAGCAACATGGAACACAATTCGGGCTGAGAAGCAACAGAAACAGTACTTCATTGACACATGTACTACATGACTACAACCCTCCCATGCATGCACTGTCACTGCGTATGAAGGGGAGGCAAAAGGCACACATTGATGACACCAAGATGGAAGACCAACAAATTTGCTGCATGCTGCCTAGCAGGGCCATCACACATTGGCCTGTGATTGGCATGTCCAATACACATACATGACACATGCCATCACACAGATGGCATGTACCCTAGCCATGTCACGCATGTGACAATGGGACTGAGAAATGCCTAGTGAAAGTGGTGGAATGCAGACAATCAGCCTGAATGAACACGGAAAAACATGCAACTATGTTGTGGCAAGATGACAATTCAAGGGCAACTGGCGTGAGGTTGGGCTGAATGTCTACTGTTGCCAGAAGGGATACTGCAACACCCAGATCCTGGTGCGCAGAATGTATTGGATGAAGCACATGGGTGACCCAAACCACTCAGGCACACACCCCCTCACCTGGCACTCAATCAGAAGCACTCACACACACGCCATGCACATGGATGACACACACATGCATGTGCACTCACCGGACAATGCCTCGTAATCTGGCAGGTCTCCCACGCCTTGGATCTGTTCCTCCGTGACTTAGGTGCCAGCAACATACTCATGTGGAGTGAGTTCTATGTCCTCTGCCGGAGACCCACCTCCAGTCACTAGAGTTGCGGCATGACTTGAGGCCAGCTTTTTCTTTGCCCTGCGCTTAAGGTCATTCCAGCGCTTGTAGCAATCATTAGCTGTGTGCCTCACGAATCCAAGGGCACTTATGAGCTCCGCAATGGTCTGCCAGTGTGCCTGACGTTGTGCAGGTGTGGCCTTGCGTCCTGCAGTAATCACCATTTCGCTGTCATGTGCGCACACATACTCCACAAGTGCATCAAGTTCGACCCGATTGAAGCTGGGCTTCCTTGGTGGGCCGGACTGTCTAGCCGTGTCTGGGGTATCAGCCTGTACTGGGCGAGCACTCTTCCTCTTCCGCTTGGAAGGTGGTGGTGATACTGAGTGTCCTACGCTGCTCTGGACACTAGGGGCAGGAGCCCCGGTGGACTGTGGACTAGGAGTGTGGGAATGAACACTCACCATGGGACTTGGTGCAGGCATTAGCTGAAGTGTGATGTAGTCAGGAGGAACATCAGCAGGATGGACTAGGACCGACACTGTCCTGGCTGGGACCCTCAGAGCTGGGGTGGATGGAGCCGCAGCTGCACCTGCAGCCTCCCCACCCTGCCTACTCGGGGCAGCAGATGACATAGCTGCCCCTGATCCACGTGGGCTGGTGACACCAACGTGCACCGCCACACGTGGCCTAGACCTGCTGACCTGGAAGTCAGCCATGGAGTCACCCCGTGCCAGGTCTGGTGCCACAATGGGCTGGTCCAACAAGGGCTGAGCAGGGATGGTGTCAGCCACGTTACCCTCAACCGGGGGGGGGGGGGCATGGGTGTCCCTGACTGGTCACCCACACATGGGGGGCTAGGGGCACCCTGCAAGTCCTGGCCATGTCCCCTACCATATCCACCACAGCCACCACTTGTGGCTCGCCCACCTTTGCCCCCCTTACCGCTTGCTCGCCTCCCAACCATGGAACTGATGTAGTTGTGCGTATGGGAGTTGCAGTAAGCTATTGTCCTGGGCAATTGGGGATCAAAGGGGTAGGGTACTAGATGGAATTCGTGCCCTAGTGCTCTAGCAAGGCTGTATGTGACCCCTGGGGGAAGATGACGGGTCACGCAACGCACAGGCACTCCGAAAAAGGGAGATAATATGCACGCAACCCCTCCTAGACCACGTGCGTGGAAAAAAAAACCTGCACTACTTTGTGGCACCCAGAAACACAAAAACACAAAAATAAACATATGCGTGTCACACGCAGCCTAGACTGACCTCTGAAGGGGTAGGCAACACACGGGGCAAGCACAGATGTCAAATATGTGCGCGACTCACCGTCTGCCAGGAAAAATCGCGTGTAAAATACGCGCGTGTGCGCGTTGGCAACACCCCTGCCAAAAGAAGAATTGTATGCTGTCTGAGGAGACAGGACAACAGGAGAAGTGAACGCTGTTTGAGGAAACAGGCCCAGGAAAAAGACAAAAAGAGAAAAAGCTGTCAGAGGTAACAGGGAGTACGGACTTGGAACGCCGTGAAGTAAATCGCATGTGAACCGACAAGAAGTACAGATTTCACCCACTCGCTCTCCACGAAAAGCATGTACAAGGAAATGGCGTTCTACACGTACCTTTTAAACATGCCCATAGTCCAGCATCACTTCCGCGTGTACGCGCTAAGGCCCCATCCTCCAATTACACGCGCTGACACTCTGACGTGCAGTCATTGGACGTGTAACATGCACCCGTGTACAGAGGAACGCCCACGCACGCACGTCACAGACGCACATCCGCGCTGCTGGCCTTTGGGCCAATGAATTTGCGTACTTGTGCTGACGCGCTTACGCGCTAAGGCCCTTTCCTCGAATTACACACAGACGTGCTGGATTTTCACGTGCCAAATCACTCCTGTTAGGGAGAATTCTCTGTTTAGGCTGAATTTCCTAACCTAGTGAGTCCCCCAGCAGCTTTGCTGGATTTCTGGAGTTTGTTTTTTCCATCCTGCCAAGAGTGAGACTCTTTTTCTCCCACTCTTGGACATGAATGTGTGTAATTCCTTTGAGTGTCAATGTGTTCTATGGGTTATGGGGTCTTTTACTCCATAGGGTCTCATATGTTTTTCTATGTGTGTTACACCGCACCCTCCGTGCCGTAACACTGGGGCGTCCTAGCGGACCTCCATCTTAGACTCCATACCCGGGGACTGACTACAGTTTCCCCGGGCATGTAAAGTCACCATTGGCTTTACTAGACCTAAATTTACTAACAGAACTAGTACAAACCATTTTATTGTGGAGGTACTAGTAGGGGTAATTCGATTACTCCTGGATCTGTTATTCGAGGGGGCACTGTCCTGTCCCCCCTCGTCGAGTTTTGGCTGGTGGCAGTGGAAACTACTTGTTATGTTCGACCCCGAACATAACCCTATGGGATTCATCCCATTGTTAGAGACTGATACTTTTTCTCGTTAATCTCTAACGTACCACCGGTCTACTTATCTTAAATAAGTTTATCAGATGGTATTTTCTGCCAGAACTCGGTTTGAAAAATGGCGTCTGTGTTCGTCTCTGTGACTCCTAAACCAAAGGTCGAGCCCTTTGTTCCACTTTTGGCCGGCTCTGTACAGAGACCCTCCAAAGTGGTGCCATTCTGTCTGGGTTACCACAGGGGTGTGGGAGTGGGTTTAGGCACCCTGGACCGAGTTGCCTTGCCAACTCCGGTCGCACTCTGGTGTGATTGGCCCAAGTGGTGAGCCTCCCCGCTCACCACTTAGCATGTGTTGATTGACAGCTAGGCTGAATGAATGGGGGTTTTCTGCATAAAAGCAGGGCTTTTGGGACTGGATCTTGAGAAGTCGCTACAGGACCTAAGAATCCGAAGAGGGTAAAGCTGAGCCGACCTGCACGACGACACCTCCGGTGGAGCCCTGCTGAACCAACTCACCACTTCCCGACGACAGAGGAGATCTCCCTGCCGGAGAGTCTCTTCCCCTGACTGGTGGGAACAACCAGTCCCTTTTGCTTTTTCTTCGCCTCAGGACGCAGTGGTCGAATTGCCCGTGCAGAGCACCTTGGAAACCGGATAGCCACTACCCCTGTACCGCGACCAAAAGGTGGTGCCTTGTGACGGAGCACTCCGCGGCTGGTCTCTTCCCTGGTGGTGCACCGGACTTCACTTTTCTTCGACGACGAGATCATCTCTACTCTTGGCAAAGACCCGACGTGCATCCACCACCAGGAACAACTGCCCCCGCCGGAGCTGTCTCTCCACAAACAAGGTACCGTGTCCGCCTGGCTTCCCTTTCGATCGGTTCGAGTGAGGTGTCTTAATCCTCTCCTTTCCGTTGGGTCGCCTCCAAGCTTTCTCACGTATTGTTCTGAACTAGTTCAATCTGCTGGTAACAATTTGCTACAAAGACTCGAACGAATCTCAACTAGAGACTTTTTGGGACATATCGCCTTGCCTCTCTCCGAGTGGGCCTGGCCTCTGAACTTTATGATCTATTGTGGTTCTTGCCTTCTTGCCTTGCATTTTTCCCGTGAAGTATTGAACTGTGTGGATTTCTTAACTTACTGATTAATCTCTCCCGTCCTAACTAATATTAGAGTGCCATCTAGGTTGAGGCATACACCTCTGTCTGCAAATAAGTGGTGCCGGTAGAACCTAGACTTGTCGAAGTATTGTTAGGGGGATTGATCGTTTCTTCTTCGTAGAGTAATTGTATTTGACTTGTTTGCCGTGATAGTGCCATAGTGTTTTTGATAGATGTTTCGTTATAAATAAATACCTTAATATCTTTACACTGAAGCCTTGTTGCGTGTTTGCTTGTCTTACAGTGAAGGATTGCCCTATCTTGTATACTCCACATACTGCTTAACTCTTCTTGAGGGAAGTCTGACTGCTCAGCCACAGCTACCAAGTGAATCTGTGTGGTACAGACTGCTACCAAGTGGGTTTACTGCCAAACACCTGTAGTCCTAAACCTTTTGCAGTGGTCCCAGAGGGAACTGCACAGGTTTCCGCCTAACAACTCCGTATCAAGCTGGCCATGCGTAAGCACACAGAAGACCACGCTCCTGCCCAGAAGGCCGAATTACTGCTCCCCAGAGCCCCGAGCACGCTCCCACCTGCCATCTGCTGCTGCCTGATTGCCTGCTGCCCACGTGCCCTGCCATTTGCTGCCTGCACATCAGCCAGGGGTGCTGTTGCTGTGACCACCCCTGCTGGAACCGAAGACTCCAGACTGGGATTCCATCGCTCCACAGCCCAGCCCCAGGACCCAGTTGCCCACCCACTCCTGCCTCTGGGGTTGTCATGTTGGGCACTGCAACATCTGGCACCACTGACAACCCCCGGCCAGAGAGGCAGAGGGGCACCAGCTTCACTGCCACCGAAGTTGGTGTCCTGGTGGAGCAAGTCCTGGGGCAGTATGATGCCCTCTTCGGATGTTTGCGCGCCGACAAGGAAGGACGGACTCGGATCTGGACGGACATCGTGACTGCCATCAACGCGGAGGGGGTGGCAGTCCACGACTTCCAACATGTCAAGAAGCGCTGGGAGGACTTCAAGTCCAAGACCCTCAACAAGGCCCGGCGCCTCTTGAAGGCAGCGGATGCTAAGGGGCGCTGGGGCCACTTGTCGGACGATCAGATGAGGGTCCTGGAACGCATATCCCCAGCGCTCCACGTCCAGGTTCTTTTGAGGCAGACCCGTCTGGAGTCGAGCGGTAAGTGTACAAGCATCATGATTGTAAGCTGTGCGTGTGGTGATGTGCCAGTAGTGTGCAGGTTGCACATGTGTTTTTATGGGGCCGAGTATGGGTGGGGGTGTACAGGGCCGTGAGGCTAACACATGCGAGGGCTGTCATGTGTGAGACATGGATGGTGCTTGTGTGTGTAGGCTTGCATGCCAAATGCAGTTGTGTGGGCACACATGTTTGGATGAATGTGTATGTAAGTATGCATGTTCGTGATGTCACACATGGATGTTGTTTTCAGCTGCATGTATCAGCACTGTGTACATGTGCGTGTATTTGACAAGGGTGCAACAGTGATGCAACATGGATGCATGTGACAGCGGGATGTGGAAGCCTGATTGGCAGATGTGACATGGATGCCCATCTGAACACTGCGACAGTTGGCAGAGGTGTACACATGCATGCAAGTGTGGTGGTGTGTGTGCATGTGTAGTGCACTCCCTGTGTTGCATGTGATGTCTGGCTCACCTTTGCCTGCTCATGCTGTTGTATGTGTATGGATGGTGCTGGCAGTTGCAATATGGCTGTGGTATGGCTCATGTGTGCAAGTTGAAATGACATGTGTGTTGGCGATTGTGATGCCATGTCTGAGGTTTGCCAATGCCACTCATGTACAACTGTCATGTGTGTATGTGTCCATTGTACAGTGCCCTGATGCCTGTGTTTTATTTCTCCCTGTCTGCAGCGTCAACTGATGAAGAGGGCGGAGAAGGTGCTGTGGAGCAAGGCCCGGCTCCCCTCCCAGGTTGTGATCTCGTCGGGGAGTGAGGAGTCCGGTGCCGCATCCCAGGCCGCAGCTGGCGGGGGGAGGTCCAAGAGGCAGAGGTCGGAGTTGGACTCCTCGGCAGCAGAAGGGGCAGCTGGGACCCCACAGGGCCCAACGGGGGAAGATGGCACAGAGTCATCCAGGTTGGTGGGGGGTTTGGTGGAGGAGGAGGCCGTGCAAGCAACAGAGACGGGGTCTGGAGGTGGGGATTCCACTGGTGCTAGTGGTGCAGTGCAGGACTAGGGACAGTAGGCAGCACAGGCTGCCGCGGAGGTGCCTGTGTGCAATCCTGTCCCTGTCACTGCATCATCTTGCACCAGCAGGGATGCCTACGTCCAGACCCGTTTTCAGGCAGGGGATGAGCTCACAACAACTGGCCTTCCTCTGCCTGCAAACGTGGCTATCCAGGTCCGGGTTGAGCCTGTCCTGACTGGTGTGGCGTTGCGTCAACGGGCCATGCGAGGTGACCTGCAGTCTTTTCATGAGGAGACTGCACGTCATCTCGAATGGCTCGTTGACCGCGTCGGCCTACTGGGACAGGTCACGCAGGCGGGATTCCTCCGTTTGATGGGGCTTGCTCAGACCCCCTCCTCAACTGAACCCCCTATGCGCCAGTCGTCCTCTGTGCCATCTTCCCACCCATTAGTCACCTGGGTGCCCTGTGGAGCTGCCTCTGACGGTGCGGCCAGGCTGGTGGAGGAGGCATCCCTGCCACAGTCGGAAGTGGGACGTCCAGCAGGTGTGGCCACATCAACGACTGCACCCCAGCCGGTGGAGGATGTGCAGGCAGCAGGAGACAGGGCACGGGCAGAGGCACAGCAGCAGCAGCAACGAGGTGGGAGCCATGATGGCTCGGGGCCTTCGACATCGGAGGAGCAGGCATCGGCCGGAGGGCAGGAGGACCCAGGACGGGAAGTGTCTTCCGTGTGGCAGCGGTTGGGCCACGCCATAGATGCGGAGCGGCAGCGGGCAGAAGAGGTACGGCTCACGATGGTCAGGGCGGAGAACTCCATGCGGAGGGCCCTGAGACGGGCCGAGTGCCTCGAGGCAATCGGCAGGGAGTTGGAGGTGAACATGTCGACGGCCCTGTGGACCCTCGGGGCCATGGAGGAGGACCACCTCCGGGACATTGAGCAGGAGTTCGATGATGCCCTGGCCCGGAACATCCCGAAGTGAGCCGTCGGACTGGCCCGATGCCCTTGTACATAGTTCTGTAGTTAGTGTTAGGTTTGCTTTGTTTTTGCATTTTTTTGGACCTTTTGGAATGGGCCACATTTTTGTGTATAGTTTTTTTTTTTATTAGTTAGTGTTGTTAGATAGGTTTCATTTCTTCTGTTGGGATCATGGACCCTAGATTGTTTATCTGTATATAGTTGACTGTTGGATTTTCTATTATTTTTTTATGATTTACCCATGGAGCAATGGTTTTCGATTTTAATTTTACATTGGATTTACTTTTGTGAACTGTGACTTTGGACACCTTTCCTTTGGATTATGATTTGTGGTTTTACATTATTTTACGGACATGCTGCTTTCTTTTTTTTAATTCCCATTTTCGTTTGTTTATTTTTGATTCAATTTATGTTGCTTTTATTACATATTTTTTCTTCAAACTTCAATGTGTAGTATCATCTCATTGGTTTCATGCATATCATGATATGGGTTTTGACATTCACTGACACCCATTGTGTGTATGTGAGGGACATGTGTTCATTTACAAACTTGCCATTGGGGTTGTATCATGTAATTGCCATTTCTAAGTGGGTGGATGCAATACTCGGGTGGGTGTTTGGCATTTGGAGGCTGCCCATAAGACCCAGGGATCTAGATTGTGATGACATGTTGGCTGGGGGACATGTGTGGGGGCCTGGTGGAGGGTGCCCTGCACTGCTGGGGGGTGGGGGTGCTGGGAGACATGTGTGGGGGCCTGGTGGAGGGTGCCCTGCACTGCTGGGGGGTGGGGGTGCTGGGAGACATGTGTGGGGGCCTGGTGGAGGGTGCCTTGCACTGCTGGGGGGTGGGGGTGCTGGGAGACATGTGTGGGGGCCTGGTGGAGGGTGCCCTGCACTGCTGGGGGGTGGGGGTGCAGGGAGACATGAGTGGGACATGAGTGGGGGCCTGCTGGCAGGTGCCCCACAGTGCTGGGGGGTGGGGCTGCAGGGGGACATGAGTTGGACATGAGTGTGGGCCTGGTGGAGGGTGCCCATGACAGCTGGGGGGTGGGGGTGCAGGGGGACATGAGTTGGACATGAGTGGGGCCTGTCGGAGGGTGCCCCTGACTGGTGGGGGGTGGGGGTGCTGGGAGACATGAGTGTGGGCCTGGTGGAGGGTGCCCCTGGATGCTGGGGGGTGGGGGTGCTGTGAGACATGTGTGGGGGCCTGGTGGAGGGTGCCCATGACTGCTGGGGGGTGGGGGTGCAGGGGGACATGAGTTGGACATGAGTGGGGCCTGGTGGAGGGTGCCCCTGACTGGTGGGGTTGGGGGTGCTGGGAGACATGTGTGGGGGCCTGGTGGAGGGTGCCCTGCACTGCTGGGGGGTGGGGGTGCTGGGGGACATGTGTGGGGGTCTGGTGGAGGGTGCCCTGCACTGCTGGGGGGTGGGGGTGCTGGGAGACATGTGTGGTGGTCTGGTGGAGGGTGCCCTGCACTGCTGGGGGGTGAGGGTGCTGGGAGACATGTGTGGGGGCCTGGTGGAGGGTGCCCCTGACTGGTGGGTGGTAGGGGTGCAGGGAGACAGGAGTGGGGGCCTGGTGGAGGATGCCCCTGGATGCTGGGGGGTGGGGGTGCTGGGAGACATCTGTTGTTGATCAGTAGTGCAAGGTGACATGTGGCTTGGCTGGGGGGCATGCCCATGGTGGATGGGCTGCCTGCGGGACATGAGCAGGGGTGCAGGGTAGTCCCCCGTGGTGTGGGCTGCCTGCAGGGGCTGTGGAGGTTGTAGAGCGAACACCTGGGAAGACCCACACGGCCAATTCACGTGTAGTACTCCCCGGAACCCCTGAAATACACGTACCCTGCTGAATTCGCATGTGAAACTTCCCGCGCACCCCGAAATACACGTACCCAGGACATTCGCGTGTGGAACTTCCCGCGCACCCCTGAAATGCACGTACCCTGCTGAATTCGCTTGTGAAACTTCCTGCACACCCCAGGAATACACGTACTCAGGACATTCGCGTGTGGAACTTCCCGCGCACCCCTGAAATACACGTACCCTGCTGAATTTGCATGTGAAACTTCCCGCACACCCCAGGAATACACGTACCCAGGACATTCGCGTGTGGAACTTCCCGCGCACCCCTGAAATACACGTACCCTGCTGAATTCGCTTGTGAAACTCCCCGCACACCCCAGGAATACACCTACCCAGGACATTTGCGTGTGGAACTTCCCGCTCACCCCTGAAATACACGTACCCTGCTGAATTTGCTTGTGAAACTTCCCGCACACCCCAGGAATACACGTACACAGGACATTCGCGTGTGGAACTTCCCGCGCACCCCTGAAATACACGTACCCTGCTGAATTCGCTTGTGAAACTTCCCGCACACCCCAGGAATACACGTACCCAGGACATTCGCGTGTGGAACTTCCTGCGCACCCCTGAAATACACGTACCCTGCTGAATTTACGTGTGAAACTTCCCGCGTACCCCTGAAATACACGTACCCTGATGGAATTGCGTGTGAAACTTCCCGCGCACCCCTGAAATACACGCACCCTGCTGAATTCGCATGTGAAACTTCCTGCACACCCCAGGAATATACCTACCCAGGACATTCGCGTGTGGAACTTCCCGCGCACCCCTGAAATACACGTGAAACTTCCCGCACACCCCAGGAATACACGTACCCAGGACAATCGCGTTTGGAACTTCCTGCGCACCCCTGAAATACACGTACCCTACTGAATTTGCGTGTGGAACTTCCCGCGCACCCCTGAAATACACGTACCCTGCTGAATTTGCGTGTGAAACTTCCCGCGCACCCCTGAAATACACGTTCCCCGCTTGGCGTTTGCTGTTTGGCAGCCCTGTCAACTGGTCCAGGGTTAGCACAGACATTTGCGATGAATTGGGGATTTTGATGGCTTTTCCTTGCGCGAGGGCGTTCTTGGTGCCGTAACTGGCACTGCTGCAGGGTCGCTGCGCCACTCTGCGCCACGGCTGGTTTTGGAGGCTAAAATCCATGAATACGCTATGTGATGAAATGGATTTTATCGCACGCGGCTGGCACAGTGTATCGCACGGGGACACTGTGCGTCAGCCGCGTGCGCCACTTTTGTGCGAAATTCTATGAATAACCCTGTAAATGTTTTATTTTTTTTTATCAAGGTAGCACAGGTGAGTCATGAATTAGAGTAGGCAAATCAAATTAATATTTCTTAAAAAATAGCAAGCTGCTGCCCACATTGTCTTGCCAGGTGGGTGGAAAACCACACCTCTGACAAGTCAATGGTTGTGTTACAGGGAAATGGAATGGTATTCCCATAGTACAGAGGGGAGAAATATGGAATAATTAGTGAGACAGATTGAGAAGGGGAACAAACTGGAGATTGGAGAGCAAAAGGACTGATTATAACCAGAGGGAAGACTTTTCCATTGATCCAAACAGAGAGAACAGCCCATAGAGGGACGACCTGTCGGCACTTGGTGACTGATTTCCAAATAAGCCCCTTAATTACGTATTTCTGTCTGGAATGATGCCTGGCTGACTGAGTCCTTTGCTGGTCCTCCCAAAATCAGAAACTGCATCTTAAAATGTACATTAACAGAAAACCTACCAATTCCCTATATTTTCCAATATGATCAGTGTGAAATCTGGGCAGGTAAGAGGAAAACAGTGGCAAAGATGCTTATATCTAAATTTTCTGGTTTCCTTATATATATTAAATACAACGTAAAATGTGGTTTCTTTAATCTCTGTCCACTTTTCAGTAAAAAATGAAATACAAATCTGAAAGCACATTGGTTGCCACTTAAAGTGGTATTGCCTTTATAAATATAAGTATTATTTGAAATATGACTAGTGGTTTAAAAGTGGATCAAAGTGCAATGGCAAGTACTATCTGATGATATCCTGCAGTTAATGCCACAGGTGGACACCATAGTAGAGACTGAATATTTGTGAAATATAATGCATGCTTAAAGAAAATTATACTATTAATTAAAGAATGTCTGAAGTGAAACTCCTCTACATTCCCCTGTGTTTCAATACATAGGCAGAGTCAGATGTAAATTGGGAGGGAAGGGAGTTTTCAAATAAGCATATGTTACTAAAGAATAGTACATCTCCAGCTCATAAATCAATAGAGTCTGAATGCATTACACGCAGGACACTTTAAAACTGCATGCATTTGTATTGGATTCATTAAAGCCATGTACACATGCTTATAGAGAGCCCCACACAGTCATAAAACATAGGATATATGTGGACTCAGAACATATAGATTCCTGAGAGTATTGCCCGTGAATTCAAACTCACATAAATTGATGCAAACAAGTCCCCCTTTGCATCTACATGACTTACCACATAGTCCTATGTTAGTCATTCATTGTCTATTTGTTAAGTGACCTCTACATAGCAAATACATTCACCATTTCATGCCTGCCTACATGGGTTGTTGGTGGAGTTCAAAAAAGGCTTTGATTGCTATTTTTCTGTTAACTTTCTCTGCTATACTTGTCTTGAGGCTGGAAAAAATCAAATGTTTAACCATACTTGTATTATGTAAAGTGCCCGAGTGAGAAAATAGAAATGTTTATAAAGTAGCCAATGCTCAACAGAAATGCTGGTATGCCTAGTGTCTTTTAAAATATCATTATATTTGAAGGAGGACTATGGATGCCTCTGTGAATATTGAGATTTATATAGGTAGGAACAATTTCATTGTGTATTGTTTTGCATATATACCATATTGTAATGGGCTACAGAGTAAAGCGAGAGCCAGTTACATGACACTGAACTCCTATTTTAAATGAATTTCGATGTTTGAATACTTCACTGTCTGTTGTTTGACCTGAATTCAGGCGTGGAATTTTATAAATGGGCATATTAGATTGTTGTGTCACACCCAAGAACCACTAGCCAAAATATAAAAATATTCTCAACCATCACACACTAAACTCTGTCCAAATTATTGGGGTATTTAAAGTCCTTAATTTCTTCAGTCAATTTTGTTCATAACCAGGTCAAGGCTGTCCTACCTAAAGAACTACTTCTGCTTGGCCACAAACTGCAGCCAGTCAATTTTGTACTGTTGAACATATATCAGATGAAGATGTGGCCCCATGCTGGAAGGGGATGCATCAGATGTTGCTGGTCTGAAACGGTGCTGTTAAGGTACAGGGGCACCCTATGTGGCCCAATGTGACCCACCGCAAATGGACTTCTGCACCAGTCAGTTAAAGATTGAAATGTTTGTGTTATTTATTTCAGTTATATTGGATTCTGTCTTGGTTTGCAATGTTTCTAATGTCTCTACCTTTGAACAAACTAATACACACGTTATAATCTCTCCAGTAGAGATGCTAATGGCCCTCTTCCTGCTCCCACCTATAATGCTAAGAACCTTGGGGTCATCTTTGACTCCTCACTCTCCTTCTCTCCTCACATCTCTGGCATCTCTAAGAAGTCAAACTATCAACTGCACCTCCTCAGAGGTATTCTTCCTTTCCTCTCCTTCCCCCAGATGCTTACTGTCTCTAGAGCTCTGGTTCTCTCTAGGCTTGACTACTGCAACAGC
Organism: Ambystoma mexicanum; assembly: GCF_040938575.1. Lineage (NCBI taxonomy): Eukaryota > Metazoa > Chordata > Amphibia > Caudata > Ambystomatidae > Ambystoma > Ambystoma mexicanum. Next base: position 928,611,827 of record NC_090929.1, on the reverse strand, counting down.
CTCTTCCTAAATCTGCCTGCTTCTACTCTCCGCCCTCTGCAACTCATCCAGAACAGGACTGCAAAACTTGTCCTTGGCCTCAAGTCCTAGGATCGTATCTTTCCAGCCCTGCATTCTCTTCATTGGCTCCCAGTAACTGCAAGGGTTATATTCAAGACCATATGCATTGTCCTCAAGGCTTTCTCGGTGCTGGGTCCAAAATACCTTCCCACTCGAGCTCTTTGTTCCTCCACTCCAACTCCCTCGGGGTCAGTTGCTTCTCCAAGAAACAAGTTGGGGGTAGATCTCTTTCCTCAGCTCGGGCCTCCCTCTAGAACAGCCTCCCTGCCACTCGGAAACTTGAGGAGAACCATCTCTGGTTCGGGAAGCACCTCAAGACCTTCCTCTTTGCTTCTGCCTTCGCTCCTTCTCTCTCTTACTAATCTGTCTGCTTCAGCTCAGTGCACCTGGCTACCCTCTGATTTCGGGCACAGGTTCCTGCGCACCCACCCGCATACCCACACTGCCTCCTGGCAAAGCTTGCACTTGGGTCTGTATCTGTAACCCTACTGTATCTGTAACCCTTACTTATCAGACACCCCTTGTCTACGCCTTAAACCTTGCATTTGCCACCATGCTGGCTGCACTACTAGTTGTTGTTCTTTTATCCCTTGCTCAGCACTTTCCACCTCTCCCCTCTGCCTTGCACTTTCCCCTTTTCCATCTCCCCTGCTCTTGCACATTCTCAATGTCACAGGACCTTGTAAGATAGTTGTTTGTCCTCCCTTGTTTCCCTCCCTTGCCTCGTTGTGCGATACAAATAAAATATCATATTATACCAATATGGTAACCACCTCTGATGTGGAAACTTGGCCATGGTACAAGAGGAGATTCATAGTCAATTAGCAAGGTGAACATGTGACCTCAATGGTAGGTGGGAATGTGGCAGGCATTGAAATATGGTTAGGTTTCCTCGAGGAACAGTTATATGTCCCCAAGGTGTTGTTCCTTACCTTTGTGAAGCTCTCTGTAATTGGCTCTCTGAAGAGGTTTACCTTTGTACTTTATATACTGAATCGCAACCCTCAAAATTAACTCTCACCCCAAATGTGTTGGACAACGAAAAATGAAATGACCTGTGTTACTAAACTGACCTCAGCTCCTGAAATGTACACTCAACCATCCCTTGTCCCAGTTTTCTGGTCAGATAACACAGCGAGTAGAGCACTCGCTTTGATATCCGTGCAGAGCCTGCTGACTTCTGAGGTCGATAAATGAGCACCACACACCGTGGGTAATAGTAAGCAGCGCTCAGATACCGGAGGGTTCTTAGCGCTATATAAATGCATAATAAAAATTATTTTGATATAAAATACTATTGTTACTCTGTTTTACACTTTACATTGGGAATATGAGAGTTCCTGAAAACAATCGATTGGTATCCCGATATCACAAATACAATGGTGATGGTGAAATAATGAGAGCAGAGAAACTGACACTGCATCCTTACCTATGGATTTCAACGTTTGGCTGTGCCAGGAGAGTGTAGCATAGAAGCCAGCAGAGTTTAGCATAGAAGATGAGAGTTTAGTGTTAGGGAAGGAATATAACAATTCTATGTATTTATTTGGTAAGAGGGTTAAACCCTTGTTTCTGGGATCTATGTTTGATCTGCAGGTCGCAGGTTCGAATCCTGGCAAGGCCAACTCAGCCTTTCATCCTTGAGAGGTCGGTAAATGAGTACCAATTTCAATTGGGTAATAATAATAATAATGTATGTAAATATGTCCTATGTAAAGCACTTTAGATTAAAGCTCGGCTCGTAAATTCCAGCGCTGCTGTTTGGGGCTGCCACATTGTCTTCAGGAGGATTTCCGGGTTTATTGCATGGCCCTGCCCCCCTGGAGGAAGAGGCGAAGGGGATTTAAACCTCTGGTGAGACCCTTATGGCGAAAGCCTGGCTGGTGAAGTCCAGTGCTGCTGTTTAGGGCTGTGGCATTGTCTGCAGGAGGATTCCCAGGTCCGCTGCATGGCGCCGCTGCCCTGGAGGAAGAGGCAAATGGGATTTAAACCCCTGGTGAGACCCTTGTGGCAGGCGATTGTGCACAGGTCATAACTGGCTGGCTGGAGTTACCGCAGAATGACTGAATATGGATTAAGCCAGGCAAATGGAGCAGCGCATGGAGGTGCCTTGCAGTGAGTTTGAACTCTTGTCCTTGCATTTGAATTCTGTCGCATCACTCTTGGGCTGCTGGGCTAGTGTGAGTCACGCACACAGGCAGGCATCAATGCAATAAGAACTGCATGCAGGAAAACTTCATGCCCTTCCTGATTGTTTAATTATGCACAGAGCACCATTTTACTTTTAGGAATCGCTACCCTTAATTAGATCAAAAAGGGGCTGCGACTTTGCCGGTCGATCTTAATACATTTAATTCCAGGAAAGTTGGGGGAACGAAGTGTGATATCCTTACAGTTGTCTTCCTTCGGACCCACACGGCCTCTCTAAGTCACCACATGCATGAGTAGACGGACACTAGAGGAGTACGCAGACCAATTTCTTTATTCACTTCACTCTTAACAGGAACTGCCTATCTCTTCCCACCTCCCGCTCCTCCCCTTCCCACAACATCCTATCCCCCGTCACGTGACAAGAGAGTATTAACTAGGCGTGAACGTCACACAAAGCCTGGGATTACATTTGGGGCATTCAAGTATAAGTTCTCCTTGCAAAATTGACCCTTTAGCTGCTGGCTAGAGCTGATGGAGTAATTTGCTAGGCATTATCAAGTTGCCTTTGCACAGGAGCGAGGCGGTGAGACAGACTAAGGCAACTCCTTGAGCTGTCATCCGTGCCTCGCTCCGTTTTTCCAAAGGCATATTGGAGTCTCCAGCTATATATTTTCCACTGTCGACTTTCACCTAGTTTTATTGACATGTCCTATGAGAGACTATCCAAATTTGAAAGACGCTGCTTTAAAGACTTTGGATTTGTATCTGAGTTTGATTGTGATTCATTAGCTGTGCGCACTGTTTATGTTCTTTTCCATAGGGGAACAGGGTGAACATTCGTTTTTAGGACTTTGGCTACAGTCATTTTTAATTACTGTTTATTAGTGTTATGATTAATGAGGTATAGCGAATTTGTGGCAGGGGACTTGAGGGATGGTGTGTTGGTGATTTTAATAATTAGCCAGAATAATGACTGAAAGAAAGGTGCTGATCCCCCTTCACAATATATCAGCTAGACAGCGCACAATGAGGTTTGTGGAGCGGATTGTGGAGGCTAACGCCATGATAAAGGAGATAGTTGGATTTTTAAATGACATCGACCCTATTACTGAAAGGCTTGGGAGTGGGAGGAAGGCCCCTTATCATGGGGGGCCATTGGTGTCTGAGCGTGACTTCGAATTGTGGTGTGCCAGTGGGTGAAGAAATAATTGAGATAGCATGCAAGGATGCGGAACCCATGGCACATATAGAGAGACTGGCACAGGGACGTCATTTCACCAACATGCCTTGGATAGCGGAAGTGACATCACATGACCCTTGACCTCTGATGACATCACAGGAAGTGATGTCATTTGACCCCACCCCAAAGTGACATCATGGGAAGCGATGGAACACAACCTTTCACCCCTAGACAAAACAGGAAGTGGCATCACATAGCATTGTTTCTAAGTACACTACGAAAAAATATGGTTCTATCTCTGTAAAGTGATATACATTTCATACAAGAATGGATCACCATATGTATCGTTGATATCAGTGCGTATAGTGCCATATTACCAAATTACTGTGAATGGAATCAGACGTCCCAGGCCAAACGATAATGATGTATTAATATATTGCACTTATGCTTAAGGGCTTCATATAGAACATAAATACATACAGCATCACATAACATGTGTTAGTACTCATTTATCAACCTCAGCTGGATGAAAGGCTGAGTTGACCTTGTCGGGAGTTGGACCTGAAACCTGCAGCTCACTCACATTGCAGCAGTCAGCGCTCAACCCACTGAGCTATCTTACCACTATAGCTATCAGAAACTAGCCTCTCCAGAAACAAAGCACCACATGCTGCGGGCCATAGCCCATGAGCCTCCATTTTCTTTTTTTTTTAGGGGTAGCAAGGGAGACCACAGGGGTAGCAAGGGAGACCTCAGGTGTCACAGGTCCCTGGTGACCCTTAAATGACGTCCATGGACTGGCCCCCAAATATAAGCTCAGCATAGTGGGAATGCTAGCACTTGCTAAAAAAAAGTATGGGTCCCCACAAAGCAAGTTTAGTGGCACTGTGGATGTGGGTAAAATACTCCCAGGATATCAGGTTCCAAATCATTCAAAAAGAAATGAAGGGACATCTTACAGTGTGCCAGTGGAGGTGAATATACCTCCACTCGGGGCTATAGTTACGGAGGAAGGGAGAGTGGGGATGACAGGTGGCACTGTGCCGCCAGCGGTGGCAGCAGAGGTTGTAACTATCATCAGTTATGCTCCTGAGGTAACTGTTAGGAATAGATTTGAGGCACGGAGCACCAAGCTGGCCAGAGATGACATCCCTGAAGCCAGAGCATGCCCCCAGGCAATTGAATTAGTGACCATCTTTTCTCTCATGCCTATCACACCAGGGTGGGTGAGCAAGAGTTGAGATTAGCAAATGGAATAAGACCCAGTAGGTGTGAGGGTTGTAGGTGCACCATTAACATTATTGCCCTCGTGCGGAAAGAAAATAAAGAATTGAAAAATGACATAAGCAGACTGGCTAAGATAGTTGAGGATTTGGTGTTGCGAGCCCCCGCCCTCCCTGGTGGGGGGTTGCATGAGGGGTGGTGGCAGCTGCACCGTCCATGATAAGGAAGGGAGTTTACGCTGACTTAGAGATAATGGGGATGACCAACAGGAGAATCCCCAATTAAAGAATGGCCAGCTCCCCAACTCCCCTACAAGGGTTGTAGGGGGGACATTGGTGTGTGGCTACGGCCAACAGTGCCAGTAAAGTATCATCCTCGCCCGATAGTAACTCAAGTTGGGGTATCAAGATTGGACTTCTTCTATTTGATCAACGTGCCTAAGCGTGATAGGAAGTGATATCCCGTTCTTTGAGAAGTTGATTGGGCCATATGACAAACATTCAGGAAGAATATAGTTGAAAGAATCTTGTCTAGTTCACGGAATACTGGAAATGAAAAAGCGGCAAATGGGCTGGCAATTGTCATAAAAACGCTGCCACGCCCCCTCGCACACTAACAAAGCTGCGGGAAGTAGGGGTTATAGCCAGGGCCTTGGTTGCACACCCTGTGATGCTGTAGGAGATACCAACTATCAGCAGACGTTTCATAATTTACCAAGAGCAGAACGTTTGCTTGGGTGAATGGCTGGCTGTAGGGGAACAGTTACGAATGATTGGACTTATACCACTGGGATTCAGCAGAGGTTTTTCAGCTCAGTAGGAGACAAGGAATGGTTCACTGAAATTGAAGGACTGGGCACCTGAGCATGGACAGACTGAATCCCCTTCGGGACGAGATCTAGACCTGGATGGAGGTGCAGAGGATGGGTTAAATAATTATCCTGGAGTATGCCCAGACCAGGAAGGGCCTGGGGATCTGGTCCTTTCAGGGAACATTGCCGGGTTAATTAAGTACATGTCAGATAACGATTGGCTTACCTTTGTTTGTAATTTTGGGGTGATTTGTTTGCAGGAAACCTGGCCCGTGGAAGCCCCAAAATATCCAAGGGTATGCTACCTTTTCTATACTTACCTGTAAGGGTGAGAACGGTCGCCCAAGTGGGGGTCTGCTAATATGGGTGAATGTTTCCATGTTTAAATCCATCGAGCAAATCGATACTGATTCCATAGATGTCCTGAATTATATCTCAAGTTAAGGGATGACTCTGTGATCCTGTTGATTAACTTTTATAATGGGATCATCCCTGGTTGGGGCCCGGATTTGGTGGAGAAAATTGTGGATAATGTTTAGGCATGGAGATCATCTTCTCTGGGGTCTTTTAATATTTTGGTAGCAGGTATCTCAACCTTCAGTTTGAGCACCTCCAAAGTATGGCAGACATCATGGAGCAGGAAGATAGTCACTGGTGGTTAGGGGTTATACATTTCACTTAGCCGCTACAACCGCATAAGCATGCAGTAGAGATAGCTATTTCATTAATGTTCGCCAATCTAAGGGCTTCCAATGGCCTATTCCTATGCGACGTCCCAGCAGCTCCAAGGTTTGATGACAACCTGTCTAATAGTAACATTTACTACAACTTAGTGAACATCGAGGTTTGGGATTTTTTTTTTTAAACCTTCTGTATATGTAACAGAGCCGAGAGTGATCATCACCCTTTGCTTTAAGAGGTCAGTGATAATTTCTGGGCAACATCAGATGGGGGAGTAGCTCATTAGAGGTTTCTGGTCACACCAGGAGTAACATCAGGAAGGGCAACCTCGAACTAGAGGAAATCATGCCTATGGTCTATCAAGATATTGTTCCCCTGTTGGGGGAATGTGTCATATCAGATCCTCAGGACGTGGGCGGTTTAGTTTCGATGCATGAAACTTTGGTGGTGAAGGTGGGACTACGATTTTCCAAACCTCCTAATGTACTGCATAAACTCACAGAGGTCTCCAACCCATGGTATGATGAAGATTGTGTGTTTGGCCAAGGGGCGGTTGATTAGTGAAGTAAGGTTGTGATCACAGTCAACCGGAAATGGTAAACAGGCATTATTGTGGTGGTTAGATGGGGCATTGACCGGAGTGCTAATGCTAGTATACAAATTTAAAAAGGTGTTCGCCAGGGGTGTGTTCTGGCCCCTAAGCTTTTTTGTATTTTCATTAACGATGTGATTGAGGATCTCCTAGCGGTACAGACTTATGCACCAACTTTAGCAAGCAATAAGATGCCAGTTCTGCTGTTTGCGGATGACATGGTTCTTTTATCATTAACACCTACAGGTACCCGCAAGCAGCTGGACGTATTTGTTGCATTTTGCAAAAGAAATGGATTGGTGTTGAATGTCAGTAAAACAAAATCTATGATCTTTAATATTAATATCAGGAAGATGTCCAAGGGTGACAGGCTGACCGAGGACGATGGGGAGATTGAGCAAGTGGCCTCCTATGATTACTTGCGGTAAGAGTAATGGGTGCATGTAGCATGTCACTGCAGCTGAAGAAAGCTAAGCTAACATTTGCCAGGTACAATGGAGACATTGCTAGGTTCACCACAGAACATGGTAAGGGGCTGCACGTGTTTCACTAGAAGCATATATGGGCCAGGCACGGCAAGCCAGGACCTATGGCTTAGAGCTGTGGGGGAAAATGAATGCCCACTCTCTGGCAATCATAGAGGACAAGTATATGAAAAATATACTGGGACGACCTTTTTGCACACCAAACCTGCCAGTACTTTTAGAAACAGGCATGCTGGGGAGTGAATCATTTTGTCAGCTGCACCCAGTATTTTACTGGGTTCAGCTGTGGTCAAATGCTAATCTCGTCTCTAGTCTCAGGAGGATAGCTCAGGGGCAACATGCTCGCCTTGGAAGCAAGATGATGTGGAGCAACACAGGTTTTATCCCCGGGTCTACGCTTAGAATCCTCTCGGTATTAAGCACATTATAAATAACCAATTACAATTACAATCTCTTGAAATTTAGGGAGGCATTGTTGGATGTTCTATCCCAGCAAGGGGACACTAATGTGAAGTGGGTATCCCATGTGAGGAGGTTCCTGGGGACATGAATCTTGGTGGCTATTGGAGCAATCCGAGTGTTATTGTAGCTAATTCTAAAAGTATTGTTAAATCTCTAATCTCAGCTCAAATATGGCAGGATTTAGCTGTAAAATCCATATCCTGTGAGTCTCTGGCTTGTTATATTGCTATTAAAACACAGGAATGATATGAGGATTAATTGGATTGTGTCAGCCCGAAATTTGTGCAGTCCTTGTACGCTAAGTTCCGCTTTGGGATTTTGCCCACCGCAGAGTTGCTGCATTGATTGGACAATGGTGTATCTCCTGTATGTATGCTATGTAGTAAGGCAATTGAGGATTTGAAACATTTAATAATGCTGCGTACAGTCACATTACCTTTGAGAAGACGCTTTTTAAAACCATTGTTCCTGAGTCGTGGATGTAAAACAAATGATGTGGCTATGGCAGTCTGTCTAAATTTCGATGATACTCTGGCAGTCTTTGCCACCAGTCAATACCACAAATAGGTTTGGAGATTTAGCTTGAAGAAACAGTCAGGGTCACCCAATTGTTAATTTTGATAAACGATTTAGTAATTTTATTGTGAGGCAGTTGTATGTATGTTATGATGTTCTGACATGCGTGCTTTTATGATTTGTTATTAGAAATAAAGTTTATGAATTGAATTGAGATTACAGTGTTATATTAAAAACAAATTATTATTAAATTATTATTATTATTTTGCCATTTACTGATTACTGTGGTTAATGTGTGTTTTAACAACATTCATGCTTTTTGCCACCACAATACTGAGTTTGTCAAATGAACGTGAACTCTAATGCAATATCTTGTCTTGCCTACTTTTGAAGTTATTGAGTTCATGAGAAACAAACACAAGCCAGTCTCTGTAGTATGAGTCAGTGAGCAAGGTAGATAGATAAGGATTTCAGTATGTTATTTTGAACACCACTTTAGCTGCAATGGTTTACCACTATTCCCTTGCCTGTGTTTCAGGTCACAACACAGATTCTACATTGTACTGAGCCGGCCTCAATTCCACTAGGGCAGTTGCCTGAGGAATTGCACAGAGGAAGAACGAAAAGGGACGTAGACGATGAAGTAGGGGATGGGCCTAATACTGCTCTTGTAACTTGGAGTGTGTATGAAGGGAAACATCTAGATCGCTGTTTGGTCCAATTAGAACAAACAACAGCACTTATCTCTAGGGCAGAGCTCACCATCAGCAACATGACCATTGCTGAGCCGCACATAATCGGAACTATCGCTAACCTCACGAGAGACACACTAATACAACATATTCTTATGCAGTAATGTCCTCTGGACGAATGTTGCAATGGGACATTCCCTGTGAAGAGGTGCAAGAATACCTTAATTCTGAACACCCATCGGCAAAGATGTCTAGTATAATAACCGGCAGAAAATCCTGGGAAATGATTCAGGAATACTGGAAGACCTGTGGCCCTCTAGAGACTTCTGTCAGTACAGTGAATTAACCTGTGGAAATCGAGAATGCACCTTTGAAGCTAAGGGGGTGGTGAACGGCATCTCTGGCACCACCAATAGAATCATGCCTGGCCCATAATTTGGATGCAACTGTGGCTAGTTTACACACCGAGACGTGTGGGGAGTGTTACTGTTTTACTGCTTGGCCTTTTGGCCAGATGCCTAACAACTGCCCATGTATAAAACCTGGACAATGGTTAGGAATAGAATCAACTTTGAAAGTATGACCACTTTTGCCATCACACCTGCAATTTAGTAAGCTAGGTATATATCAGGTGACATTGGTAGGTAACAGGATTTGTTGGGATAGAAAGGCAACTGGGATAGATTTGACATTCTGACTCTTACTTTGTGATGAGGATAAGTGTGTAGGATTGGTCTAATTTCCTTCATTAGGCATTCATTGTGTTCTGCAAATAGAAGCTCAACAGTTTATTGTGTATTGGCCAATAGTAGATAGAAAATTCGTAAGTCTCCAGATTGGGCCTCATTCCGAGGTTGGAGGTAGCCATGGTGCTATTAGCACCATGGCTACCCCCTTACCGCATACCGGGTCTGGGTTCCCTGAATGGGGAATTACTCGCCATTCCAACCTTGGCGGATCCGGTATTTCCCCATTCAGGGAACCCATCCCCATTCCCATTCGAGCCCCCCTAGGGCTCAATGGGAATGTGGACCTTGCTAACAACGGGCCCGTTAATAACTGTTAGTGGGTGGAGTGGAAAGCAATTTGGCACCAAACAGGGAGGAGATGAGGTGAGAGAGGGCAGGTCTGTTTGCTCCAATCATGTTTGACTAAGCATGTCTAGCTAAAGGGATATAATGTATTCTAACTAGTTAGCTTTATGTGAACTGCAGAGATGTGTTGTTTGAAGTGCAACTGTTTCTAACAGCTGTAATAAACAGCGTTATCTTTTGCCTGGTGTGCACTCCTTTTTGGAGTTTATTTATTACAAGCCTTCAAGGACTCTTGATACATATTTGGAGGTCCCTGCAAGATCGTCAGTTCTCTTGGTTAACTGAGACTATTCTGTCTGCACTCCCAGGGCGCACGGGTCCTGTGACTGCAGACCTGATCTATGCACATCACCGAGGAGGCACTGCAGACGCTGAGTTCACGAAGATCTGCCTGTTTCCGAGTGCCACACATGCTCCGGGCTAAGAATGAGGCAAAATGGACGATCGGCCATAGTAGTTATAGATTTTAGTACGTGCCACCCCATTAGCAGTGGGCGTAGGTATGGACACAGCTGCGTTGGAGCACACGAGGTGCCTAATAAGAGGCGGACCCCATTAGACAGGAGTTGAGACAGATGTCATTTTATAGTTTAGTTGTTATAGCAGTGTATTGAAGTAATGGAGAGGGACGAGTGTGTGGTATTAAGTTCTGTTCATCTTTTCTTAAGTTGACCTAGGTGGAAGGGTCTTCACCGAAAGGTACCTTGTGTACAAAGGCACGCTTGATATTTCTGCAGTAGGAGAACGCGAAAACGAGTGGAAGTGACTCTGAGCCTCATTTACTAACCTTGGGGAAGGTGAGCCCGTGGAGAGGGCTGTTCCCTACTAACCAGGAGTGAGTGTTTGGGCCTGATGAGAAGGCCAGTGAATCGTATGAGAGTACGTGGGTGGGCCTATGGAGAAGGGCAGAGCAAAAGAAGAGGGAAACGAGTGACTAAGGGTGAGTGTGGATCTTATAGGGGAAAAGGGTATACAAAGGAAATTGGGAGGTGGTGCCTAGGAAAATTGGGACATAGAGGATGGACATTCAAAAAGGCAGCAAATAATGGCCTATCTAGATTGCCCCCTCGATCACATGTGTAGAAAGTTGCCCCAATATCACAATAAAATACTTAAGTATAATTCTCAGTGGGCCCAGGAGACTGCAGGTCAGTGTTTTCATCTGTGGTCGGGAAAAGGAAGTTTGGTAGCAAAATAATAGAGAATATGTTCCCATATTTGTTAACAAAATACAACAGCCCATAATATATGGGGGCTTTGGAAATTGTACAAGGAACTGAAAGAAGAGCAAATGGAGAAAGAGAGAGAGCCGACAAAGGACAGGGACGTGCCAAGCTCTCCACCCCCATCCTACAGGGTCTATCCGACTTTGCGGCCCACGGCAGGGTATGTAAACCCGCAACAGGAAAGCCGGATGGGGGAAAATGAGGAGACAGAACAAAAGAAGGACAGTGATACGCGGCGGGTGAGGGACATAAAAGGGGGAGAGGAAAAACTTAGCAGACATTGAAAATAGCACGTGACAACAGCGGGACGCATCATTTAACAAAGCAGAGAGGGTAATAGAAGAGGAGTTGCGGAAGAAAAAATAAAGGAGACAAGGGGGAATGGTTGTCGGGAAGAATCAAATTTGGATTGGATGATGAAGAGGAAGAAGGGAGAGAGGAAATGGCAGAAGGAGTAGAAGAAGGTAGCACAGACTCAGATGAGGAAGGAGTAGGGGAAGGATGAAGCGATGGAGAGGGCAATGAGTGGACACCTGACAGAGACAGGAGAAGGGGGAGAAAACAAGGAAGAAGACAGGACAGCAAAGAGCCTGGAAGGGACTGAACAACTTCCCTTCATAATAGAAAGTGGAAGATAAAAGCAGGTCTGGCCCAGGCCACCAAATGGGGAGAGGGAATAGGGGCCAGGACAAGGCAAATGCTGCTTTTACAAAAGGGGAGAATGGACGCAAATTACGTACCATGGCGGCCCATGGACAGGTATAATCGAATATGTAGCCAGCCCTCCCCTGGGGCAGGGGCCAGCTAATGTATACAGGTGCTCAAGAAAAAGAATTTGTGGGTGACGCTAGCAATAGGGGATATGAAAAGTCTATTCGCCACCATAATTGGAGAACAGGAGGACAAAATATGGGAGCAGACAGGATACAAGGGAGTCAAATTAAGCTCAAATGTGCCCAAAGGGGCTTCTTTCAACAACTGTCTAGCACACGCATGGGAGGTGCTGAGAAGCATATATCCCAATAGCTACAACCTGGGAATAGTGAATCTACATAAGATGAAGCAAGTTTAAGCCAGACGATGACCCCGCTGACTATATAAAACAGGTGCAGGATCTCTGGATGCAGGAAATGCAAAGGTCATGGGACGAGTGCATCCCCTTGTTTTACCACATACTGGTCAAGGGGTTGCTGACAGAACAGACATCAAGGCATCGTTAGACGAGATTGTGGGAATAGAAGCAAAGGAATGGCCAGAGATACAGGCAACGATAGTACACTGGTGTAAACATAAGCAGGAGAGCGAGAGGCAGGCAGCAGAAAATGCTGTAAAAGGCAGAAAACCAATTTGTACAAAAGAAACTGTCGCCATATACAATGGAAGGGGCAATGCTCGTGCCTTACAATGGAAGGGGCCATGCTCGTGCCTGCTGCTACCACTGTAGCATAAGTCCAACAGGGAGGGTTTCTCATGAGGAATGCACAGTGGGGAGTCCCATAGCAGGCCAATTATAAGCAGGGGGTATTTTTCCCAATGGGGAGAGGGTACTCGCAACTAGGAAGAGGATGAGGATACTGGGGAGTAGGATACAGGGTTTTCAGACTGTGCTTCATATGCAGGAACATGGGCACTTTGCACGCACACACATCCTTCCCGGAAACAAGCTCAGGCCCAAGCAATGCAACTGGCACAGCAGCAAGGATTTGTCACAGCACAGCCTCAGTGGCAGCAGATGCATCCCCCTCCAACCCAGCTACAGCAAAGACAGATACAGCTGCCACAGGGACCACAGCTGGTCCAAGGAGGGGCAGTGGATGGGGGAATAACACCTCCAAACGTGACACAAACACCAGTGCTAGCTCCAGGAAGTACAGTGGTGTTAGGACAGAACATGGTACCCCACTACATCGGGGTCAGTATTGTTGGAGGAAATCCTTTCTCTTTCCCACAAGGTAACCTGCAACAATAGGGGGGCCCATAGAGTGATTGAGTGTTTCCAATCCTAGTTGTAACTGATGGTCCTGAAGAGGAACCCCAGGTAGCAGTGAAAATGGGACCAAGAGAGTTCTCATTCCTCATAGATATTGGAGAAACCAAATCTTGTATAAGGGAAGAGGGATTCCCGCTATCAAACACGGTGATGAATAAGCAAGGCTTGTATGGGGAGGAAGTTATGGTTCAGTAACAAAAGACTTACCACTAACCTCAGGGTTGCAGCACATCGTAGTGCCACTACTATATTCTAAAGACACTCCTATCAGTATACTAGGGAAAGACATGCTCAGCAAACTGAATGACACAATATAATTCACAGAGAAATGGATGGTGTGCACAATGCCAGGCATTTACTACACATGAGTGGCCACACTCCTTTTAAGGAGCACCCCTTCAGAGCACAGTACAAGGTCAACCCATGTACCCAAGCATGTTTTTGTATGGAGTAGAGATACCACTGAGATGTGTCCTAGGAATACAAGGGAAGGTGTTGTGATTGGCATCAGAATTCTTGTTTAGACCACAGTGCCATAAGTATGATCTAAAAGGTGCAATGCACATACTACAGCTATAGGAGGTAGTGATACACAAAGACGTGGTGATCCTATGCGGCACAGACAATGACATCATGCAATGGCATACAGTGCTATGCATCGACCCAAAACTGAGAGTAACAGGAGTAACGGATGAACAGCTGTTCTCCGACGGAGAGGAGGGAGAGATGGTGTTCCAGCTACAGACAACTCTGCCTAGTAAAAGTAGTAGTAAAGCTGGTGCTGATACTACCACAACTGGTAAAAAGGAGAAGCAAACACACAGAGGAAGATCACATAAGGGTTCCAGAGAAACTATGGACCAGAGGGCCCCATGATGTAGGGGTACTGAAAGGCGTGGAGGTGTTGAAGATACAATTAAAGTAAGGGGCACTGCTGCCCTTATCAAAACAATGCTCATTGTCCAGAGAAGCAGATGAGGGAATATACTCAACTTTACATTCAATATGGCAGCAAGGCATAATTCAGACATCCTCATCACCATCACCGTTATAAATACCATTTCATATCATATCATATTATATCATGCAACACGGCTATATACCCAATAAAGAAATCAAAGGCTGGGTCACTGAGACTTATACAAGATTTATGCCCCATTTACGATGTAGTTGAAGCAGAGTTTCCCCTGTACCGAACCATGTTACAATACCGTGCAACATCTCAACAAAGGCAAAGTAGTTCACAGTCATTGGCTTGAAGAATGCCTTCTTCTCCATCCCACTGCACCCACACTCAAGATATTTGACAGTGTTTACGTATCAGGGAACCCAACTTGAACACACTAGGCTGCCCGAGGGGCACTTCGAATCCCCTTGCATTTTCAACAGAGTGATCCAAATGGACCTGAGCAATTTGCAAATGCCTAACACATTGATGCAATATGTTGACGATTTGGTATTATGCAGTGAGATGGAGAAAGAGTATAGGGCTGATTCAATGCATCTGATATGATATGATATGACAAATCATTTATAATGCACCTTTAGATAAGTGTTTCTAGGTGTGACAAGAGAAGGGAGGGAGGACAGAGAGAGGACAAGATAAAATTATCTTACTAGTTTGTGTGTCATTCAGATTGTGTACGTTTGCGGGAAGGGAGGCGGTGTGCAATTGGGAAGCATAGCTCTGGGTAAGGGCATGGCCAGTGCCAGGGAGAGGGAAGAGGAAAGGAGTAAGCGAGTAAGTAATTTCTTAACATTACTAGCAGAGAAAGGGTACAAGGTGGGCAAGGCAAAAATGCAATACTAACAGGAGGAAGTTGTGTACCTGTGACAAATAATATCCACTGAAGGGCACAAGATAACAAAGGAGAGGTAGTTTTATTTTTTTATTTTATTGGGCATTTGTAAGGTGTTTATTCATCACACAATTGAGTTTCATAGTCCCCACAGGACAAAGGGAAGCGATCAAGGAAACAGTAAGACAATGGAATATGTTAACAGTGATGATAAAAATACAATAGGGGTCCCACTAGGCCTTGTCAACATTTGGATTGTGCAAGTGCAGAGAGAGAGAGAAGGGATAGGGCAAGGGGTACGTTCTAGAGGTTCCATAGAGAGGGTAAGCACCAGAGAGCCTGCTGCAACAGGCAAGTTCCAGGCAGTGAAAACTTGATGGAAGTAGGGTCATCAGCCAAAACAATAAATGCAGGCCTGTAAGACATCACAGGCCAGTTGGCGCCCGAAGGCAAGTGCACAGGGAGGGTGATTGTTGCAACCTATTGGAAGAAGGCCAGGACCAGAAGGACACATAAGGGCCCAGGCCACCAATCACAGCGACTGTGGGGGTTTAGCATGGGAGGGAGAAAGGGAAGGAGTAGGGGAAGAGGAAAGTCTTAAGGTGCTTGCGGAACCTGAGGAGATCTGACTCAAGATGCAGAGAAAGGGGGATGCTGTTCCAGAAGAGCAGAGAGTTATAGTCGGAGCATCAGATGGATCTTGAAGGAGAGTATTTGTTGAGAGCAAGTTATAGATATTGTGGTCCCTGGTCCACGACAGCCTTATGGGTGATGCAGGGGGATTTACATTTGATCATTGCAGCAACGGGGAGCCAGTGGAGAGATTTTAGGGCTGGAGAGATACGGCCCCTGGGTTTGTGGCCAAGCGTGAGACTTACAGCCCTATTCTGGATTAGCTGGAGAAGGGGGAAAGAAGAGAAAAGTAGATTGTGGAAGAGGCTGTTACAGTAATCCGGCCTGGAGAGTACCAGAGCTCTGGAGACATTAAGCTTCTGGGGAAAAGTGAGGAAAGGGAGGATTCCTCTGAGGAGGTAGAGTTGGAAATGGGCCTTCTTGGCCAGGTCCAAAATGTGAGGAAGGAAAGCAAGAGAGGAGTCGAAGATAACTCTCAGGTTTCTGGTTTCAGAGGAATGGGAGGGGCGAGAGCCCACAGAAGGTGACCAGAGTAAAAGGAGAGAGTGAAAGGAGAAAAGAATGAACAGGAGTCCCAATACGAAGAATCTCAGTCTTTGTCACATCCCTGGAGTATCACACAACTCCTTCCTAGCCACGGAAGCCAAATGCAGTTGACCCATCCCACCTAGATTGGCACAGGCTCCTGGTTTTAGTATATACAGGCACCATGAGGCAGCCAATGGGGAGAAGAGGGTTAGGTAGAGGTTGTGGATAGGTTGGGGGTGTTAGGGTCAGCGGAAATAGGTTTAGGAATCTTGTATTTGGATAGGGATAGGGAACATAGGGGAAAAGGATAATGTATGCAACATACACTTATGCAGCCAGTAATACCTCTATGAACCTCCTGATGCCTAGCCAATACCCTTCATGATTAGGATATAGCATCCTAGTCCTGTATTCCTGTTCACCCTCTAATCAGCAACAAACATAAGCACATTAAGCGTTATTGATGGTACGCATAATGGCACAAAAAACACAAGCAACAACGTATATCTTGCCGTCATGAGGTATTCTGTAGGGTATTTTGTGGAGATTTGGGGCCTGACGGTATTTTATTACCGCCGAAAAATAACTTAGCAATAATCACTCTTTGTATTCAGATTTGGCCATGTGCAACAATAATACAATGGACATGCATTATTTCAGCACCCAGACCTGCATATTTGGTATACGTGGTTGGTAGGCACGGTTGGTGGTATTTTGGTGAGCATAATTCCCTTGTTTTATTTGTGGCCCCAATGTCCAGAATCCCTTATCTTTGCTTAGATTTTTCGTGTGATCACTAGAGAGACCTCAGACCTGCATTCTAGGAATACCACATTTTCCAGTGATAGTGTTGGTGTGCCACCATGGGCGAACTCACTGACTTATTTACGACAGAGAGCTATATGTGGTAGTCTTGTGGTAATTTCCACTACCTTATATACAGTAGGGAGCTATGTTCAGAGAGTCTCTCTTCCCGTTGGCTCATGTACCTCCAACAAGCTATGCTACAGTCACTCACAATTATTCATACTGAATCTGACATGCACACATCTGTCTTAAAATGACCATTGCACTGTTTAAAAATCTCCCCACATCATCAGCATTGTAATGGTAAACAATAAACATCACCCGTCTGTTTTCAAATATTTTTCTGTATTATAAAAGTTGTATTTAAACACGACCTCATTCTTTACAGAAATAAAATGGTACAGTCAAAGCATTGTCTGTGACACACTGCAAAGAGAGTGGCGGAGAACAGAACTCAAATTGCAACATTAGCACTTGATTAAGACACGCACAGGAATTCCCTTTCCTACACTGACTGCATATTTTCGTGCACACACACGGCTCCCACGCTTATGTAATTACCTTATCTGAGTTTTCTTCAGCTGTTCTCTTTCTGAATGTAGCTCCCTTGAAGATTAACCCCAGTAAAAGGATCGCCTTTCCTTCTCAAGCCGGGGTCATTGCCTGGAATTCTCAGCTTTTGCAGATAGGAATGCCTCCAACCAGGAAAAGGGCTTCCTCCCAGCTCGGCCAAATCTGGACTGTAGCAGGACGCAGGAATCTGCATTCAGTCAGGAGTCCCACAGCCAGGTCTTCTCCCCAGTAGTGCAGAAAAATGTCTGCCTGGAATTTTCCCCGTTACTGCCCACTAAAACTTTCCTCTCAGCCCTCTGTATGACGTGTCCCAATGAAATCCATCATCTCTCATCCTCCTACTCTTCAACAATAGCTTCGCTTATACATTTGCAATTGTTGCAAATCTGACTTCCTTCTTCCTGCAGTTACTGTGCACAAAAACATGGAGAATCAGGCAGAGAAGAGAAGAAAAAAATCTGCACACACATTTAAATGGTTTTCAGAGTATGCCTAATTCTGCAGTGGAGAACACATTTTATTAGTGGGTTATGTTAAATAAGGTTTTATTAGTCAGGTTAATGGTTAATAGGTTAGCTGTTAATTTTCAAATGTGTCTCTCGCACCATAGGCATTTCAGGTGAAAAATAGTGTGCATTTTTAAATGAGCACGTGTGCTTTTAACTGTAAAAATAGATTTGCATCTTATATGTTAAAATCGTTTTTGACTGAACAGCCTGTCTTTCCTTGTTAATCTGGTAACCCATATAGCAATGCACCGCACCCTTGTGGTGGTAATGCAAAAAAAATGTGCTACTTGTGCAGTAGTGCTGTACTCTGTACTGTAACACGCCAAATATCCTTACATATACCCTCCTTTTGTTTTTAGAACTTGGCTATAATCCAAGCCAATTCCTAAAAACAACTTGTTCTTTTTTTTTTTTTACAATATAGCAATCCAACAAAATGAATATTCATGTGCATCAATGAAAATTTGCAATCAACATTTCATCTGAGTCCATCAGTTCATAAAATGTTCCACATTTGCCTTCTCAGTGGAAGTGGCATTACTTTAAGTTTAAATTTTCCAAGTCAATTAAAAACAACGAAATAAAACAACTAACTAAAACAAATAATTAATATAACAAATTAAAATAAATAATTAAAATAATAAATACGTGGAACTTCATATGCCGGAACTTCTGTTTTGTCTCTTTTGGTATGTCCCGACCAGCGATGTTATTCGGTTCATTCGAGTATTCTTTCATCTTGGCAATCTTGAATCCACAGCAGTCATCTCTTTTGGCATTCCGGTTATTTTGTCTTCACCTCCACCTGGAGGCAGGCATCTTTTGGTCTTCATCCAGGGGACTCCAGGACTCCATCGTCTCTCCCGTGGGCTCTGATCTCGGAACCTCCGATCAAATAATGTTAATTGTCTAAATCAAAATAGAAAATAAACAGATTAAGTACATAGCACAATACTAACTTCATCCTTTTGCCAAAAATAAAACATGCTTGGTAAAAATATTTCGTTTATATTTTTTTTTCTGTTTTTTTTTCTGAAATCAAATCCAAGTTAAAAGAAAACAAGCATATATAAAACAGCATTCAATATTTAATACACTTTCTCTCTGCACACCAACCATGAGCTTCCATTATATGTGCATTTATTTATTTATTTATTTATTTATATTTATTTTATATTATATTTACATATATTACAGTGTTTATGTGCCATCATAACAATCAACTTTTTTTTTCTTTTTAACTTCTTTGTCACTGCCTCCTGACTACACCCACTTATTTTCTCAAGGGACTCTATCTGTTTCTACATGCTCAAGCTGCCTGATCTCATGTCTGGGATGGCATGGTTTGATTTGATTTACATGGACAAACTGCTCTATTGCTGTTTCACCTTCATTTTTCAAAATTTTATACACTACAGGAGAGACCTTATCTATAATTCGAAATGGCCCCTGCCAGGCCGCTAGAAATTTAGAATTTTTCTGTTTACTTTTTCCAAAATGAAACTTGTACACCTGATCCCCTACACTGTATTCCTTTACTGATGTCTTTTTATCATAATATGACTTTGCACTGTCAGCAGCTCTTTCCAGATTTCTCTGCACAAAAGCAAATGCATGTTGCAAATGTCTCCTCAGTTCATCAATATATTCATGAACTGTGGATGCACTCACAAGGGTTTGCTCATGTGTCCTGTATAGTAGGTGTTGTGGGAACACCATTTTCCTACCTGTTAAGACCTCATGGGGGCTAACACCTGTTGCTTTGGCAGGAGTCGACCTGATTGCCATCAAAACCAATGGTAAACGCAAATCCCAGCTGGAACCTGCTTCTGCCACAAATTTCTTTAAAATATCCACAACAGACCTATTGCTTCTTTCAACTGTACCTGAAGACGCCGCCCGATATGCGATATGTAGTTTCCTTTTCACACCTAGTATTTGCCATACCTTGCTCATTAGAGTACTTGTGAAATGACTTCCTCTGTCTGACTCAATTCTTTGTGGCAACCCAAACCTTGAGAACACATGGTTCACCAGTAATGTGGCTGCTGTTTGCGCACTACAATCTGGTGCAGGAATGCACTAAATCCACTTCGACATCAAACATACCACACTCAAAATATAACGGTGTCCCCTGCTCGACCTTTTTAAAGGACCTACATAGTCTATTTGCAAATCTGACCATGGGAGAGTTAGGCCTCTTTTCATCAATGGTGCTCTATGCATTGGTGAAGCAGGTTTAAATTGGGCGCATACTAGACATCCTCTAGTATATAATTCCACATCTTGGGACATATGAGGCCAGTAAGCATAATCTTTTAGTATTTCTAATGTTTTTTGTGAACCTCTATGGCCTGCAGTTATGGCATCATGTGCATGGTGTAGCATTAGTCCTCTGAATGAAAGGGGTACTACCCGCTGTATTTGCCCTGTTATGGACTCTCTAATCATGAGCTCATCCTGTAATCTAATTCGTGTTTTGTTCTTTAATAACACCCTCAACTCTTCTTTTCCCATACAATCTTTTTCTGTTACAGGATTTTGTTCAGGATCTATCAAATGATTATAATAGATTCCCAAAATTTGATCATTCTTTTGTGCCTCAATCAAATCTTGGTCTGGCGTGTCATGACTCCACTGCACCACCGGTTGATCTATCTCCTTTGGTGCTTTAGAACGTGTCACTGCATCAATTTGTATTTCACCCATTAAATAATCAATATGTAGCAATTCTCCCATCACGGCCCCAATCTTAGCCAGATGGTCTGCCTTATCATTTCCCTCCTTATCCTCTCCTGGTGTTTTTAAATGCCCACGAATTTTTCTCCAGTATATTGTTAAATTATTTTCTGACACCAATTTGTCTATGGCTTGTATCATTTTTCCATGTTTAAGTGGCTTTTTGTTGTATGTAACCATGCCTCTTGCTTTCCAACCAGGCAAATACTCCACAAAGCTATTCCGTGCATAGTCAGAATCAGTCACCAGGACAATTTCACTGAACTTATTATCAACTGCAGTAGCAATTGCTTTATAGATGGCTGCCAATTCCGCCACCTGACTGCTCCTATCCCCAATCCTCATCCCTATACTGGGAACGCCTTCACATTTCAACCAGACATTTCCTATTCCTGCCACTAATTGTTTATTACTGTCATTTTCAATGTGAAAAGCACAACCATCCACATATACAGTTGGCAAATCCTTGCATGTTTTTTCATCAAAAGCTTTGTGTGATGATTGTTCAAATTCCTGCAAACTAGTTTCCACTTCCATTTCATTTGGTATTTGTTCAGCTGCACAGTCATGTAAGTCAGCTAACCCTTGAGCAATTGGGCTCTTTCTATTTTGTCCATATCTCACTTCTACGGGAAAACCTTGTAATGCCAGCGTCCATGAAGTGATTCTGGATTGCGCTAGATTGCCTGATCTAATTCTTTTACTCTCTAAAAATTGCAAAGGTTGATGATTTGTTTCAATAATCACCTTTTCTCCCTGAACAATGGGGCGGAAATGTTGTAGCGCCCACACAGTGGTTAATAGGGCCTTTTCACATTCATTAAATTTCATTTCAACTTGGGAAAATGCCTTACTTGCATATGCAATGGTTTTGTGATTCAAATCGTGTTTTTGTGATAATACTGCTGACATACAATGTTCAGAAAAACCTATTTCTATGAAGAAATCCCTGTCCTTTATGGGGTATGCTAAACATGGTGCCTTTACAAGACATTCCTTCAATCTAGCCACTGCATCAGACTGCTCTCTTTCCCATCTCCAGGGAGTATTTAGTTTAAGCAGTTTAGTTAATGGTTGAGTGATTTCTGCATAATTCTCAATGAACTTTCTGTTATAGCCTGTCATCCCTAATAAACTTTTTACTCCTTTCACATTTTTAGGATCTTTTAATCTTTGTATGGCCTCTATTTTCTTCCTTTGTGGATTTAGCCCATGTTCAGTCACTTCATGCCCTAGAAAGTTCACTTTTTTCTTGCACCATTGTGCTTTTTGCAAAGATACTTTGGCGCCTGCTTTCTGCAATTGGCCAAGTATATGTCTTATTTCATCAAAATGGCTTTTCAGGCTTTCATTTTTTATCAGGACATCATCCACATAAACTATTGTTCCTCTTTCCGCTGCATCCGGCATGGCCTTTCTCAAAAATATGCCAAATTCACTCCCACTATTGATGTACCCGAACGGAGCTCTAAGCCAGGCATATTGAGTCCTGTCAAATGTAAAGGAAAATAAGTGTTGTATCTCCTCTGCCAATGGCACACACCAATATCCAGAGGTGAGATCTAATGTGGTAAATACCTTTGAACCATGTATCTGAGCTAGGCCCTGATCAATGAATGGTAGTGGCCATCTAGATACTGGTACTCTTTTATTTAACTCTCTTAAGTCTGCACACAGCCGCCATTGACCATTTGGCTTTAACACACCTAAAATAGGCGTATTGGATGTGCTATGAATGGGCCTGATTATTCCCCGTGATTCCAAATTTTTAATAATCTCTGCCAATGATTCTAAACATGCCAGCGGTAGTCTATACTGGCGTACAAACACTGGATTTCTGCTACAACCTTCTGGTAGTGTGGCCACATGTAAATCAGTTAAACCACAATCATAAGCATCTCTTGCAAATACATCCTTAAACTCCATAAATATTTCCCTCAGGTCGTCTCGATCCTCATCGCTGTCACATGCATCCGCTAAGGAGATCTGCTCTTCTACCATTCTGGAAAATTCTGGAAACTCTTCTGGTAAAGGAATCTCAGCGCTTTCCTCTAACTGTGTGGCTGTGTCTTTTTGTAGAGCTGCCACTTTTAAATATTTTGGCATATCAGCTTCCACTTCAACGGGCTGATTTCCTGTTTCATTTTCATTTAAATTAAATATTATGCAATCCTTTTGATGGCAGCACACTGTCTCATTTGAATCATAAGGATACACAGAATGAATTTTAAATATTCCTTTGGGCTGAGAGTCCAGGTGTTCTGGCAACTCGCCCTTGGCATCTACATATTTTTCAGGAATATTCCCAATCACCATGTTATTTAAATCTGCCGTATAATGTGATTTTTGTATGGCCATTCCTAATGGGGAGTTTTCCTCTAAATGAATATCCTGACAACCTTTATTATTTACCATGATTTTTACAGATCCCTCACCAATGTCTACCAATGGAATGTATTCATAATCCAGGCCTTGCTGTTTTATGGATTCATTCAGGCATACAAATGCATCAGAGCCTTTCATCTGCTGTCCATTTTTGCATTTCAGTGTTATTGCAAACTGTTTTGTAAATGCAGGAATAATAGTATTTTTCCTCATTTGTAATTCGACTGCATAAGGAACCAGTTGTGCACAATGATAAGCCCTTCTTTTGTCTTCAAATTCAGGTGCTGGACCACCTAGGCGTGACCATATTTTTTGATTAAGGAAATCTAACACCATACACATTCTGTGCATGATGTCATTGCCCATGTAAAATTCATGTTGTGCTCCACTCACTATCCATACATTATGGTAAATTATTTTCTGCCCAATGCTAATTTTAAGCATGCATCTGCCTGCAATTCGGTTTTCAAAGTCTGGACTGTCCAACCCAGAAACATATTGGTTTTTAATCCTAAATTTCGGGATTTCTTCCCTCTCCATAATTTTTTGCAACAATCTCTCATTAATGAAACTCCTTTCATGTTCAAGTGCTAAAGTGGCTTTTATTGTTTTAAGATAATCATTTATACCAACATGAACCCATGGTTGCTCATCTTCCATGTGTATTTCTGCCAGAGTGGTAATGTGTTTTTCTGAATCTGTTTTAGGAACAATATTCTGTTTGCATGTTTTCTCTTTTAAATAGAAACGTAATGTGTGCTCATCTATGGCAGTCTGCCAATCTTTCCTTGGGTCCAAGTATATTTGTACAGGTAGTTTTTCATTGTCGCTCTGATCTTTGTCTTGACACATTAATATAACAGTGACACTAGGTATGCAGCTATTCTGGAGATATACCTCCACGGCATCATTTGTTTTGGCAACGGTGTGACATTCTTTTATATTGCTGTTTTGTGATTTTAGCTTCTTAGGCCTCAATGGTTTTTTGGTTAAGGACCACAGCACTCCATTCACCCCATCTATGAGAGGAGACAATCTTTTCAGGCAATCTGTCCCCATCAGAAATGGAATTTCACAAATAGATGTGATCAATACCTCTTGTTTAATTCTGTGCTTTCCTATTTTTATGTCAACCTCAGTTACACCTATGATGGGCACCTCCTCCCCATTAAAGTTATGCACTGGGCCTTGATTTTCCTTCACTGTGATCTGACTCTGTGGAGGCCTCCCTTCATTGATACTCTTTACCAGCTCCTTGGACATAATTGTGGCCTGTGCGCCAGTGTCAATCATAGCAAAGGTGTGGCACTTTTCTTCTACAGTGATGGGTGCATAATATCTGTCCTCAACTTCCTCTAATACACATAAGAAATGTGAATTCTTACTGATTTCAGGGCTCACCTTTCTCAGGTCTTTTTCACTTTTGGCTAAGCACATTGGTAAATGAAAAGACATTTTTCCCTCCTTTTTACCCATTTCTGTGCGAGATATTTTATTCATTTCTCCATGTTCAGAGGTTTTTTGGAGTGTGGCCACTGTTCGCCCATCCATCTGGGTAACATCAGAGACCACATTACAACCTTCCAACTGAACATGTGTAACAACATCATTCAGCAATTTGTCATTTTTTAATTCTGTGCATTTGTGATCATTTAGTGTAATACCAGCCCTTTCAGCCTCTTCAAGAATATGTGGCTCAAAGAATTCTTCAGGTGATTGACTTGTACCCTCCTTGTGAGTATTTCCTTTTTCTGTCTGTGTTTGGTCATTGTTTTGCTTGCCCAGGGAAGGAGCTATGGCATCCCCACTTACTCCCTGTTCACTGGTATTCCCCATGCATGAGTCATTTTTCTTAAATCTGTTCCTTTGTTCTTTTGGAATTCCTAATGTTTCTTTTTCATTTGTGCAAATCTTTACTGTTTTATTTAGCTCTAAGTTAAACCGTACCTCTTTTTTAGAAGTATTTGCACTTTCTATCACAATTTCATTTACTGGTACTTTCATTTTTAATCCATTAGTCACCTCAGAGTTGTTATGCAAAATTATATCAGAGCAATCTGTCATTTTGGCACTGCAGTTATCATGAGTACTTAGTCACTTTTCGGAAGCCCCCCGGTCATTGCTATGGCCATCAGCCCCCTCTTTGGAAGGTTGTTTTTGCGCTGTATAGAGCTTTCCTATTTGCTCAGCTAACATTTTCACTTGGGCCTCAAGGCACTGGAACCTTTCCATCTCTCTAGGATCCTCTTTCTGTGGCCTAGGTCGATATTGGTTGTTTTCCCCCTGATTGGATCTATTTTGATACCTCTCAGGTGATTGATGTCGGTTGGGATGGTTTCTGAACTCTTGATTCATTTGTGGAGGGGAGCGGGTTGCACCCATCCTTTGATTATAGTCCCCTGGTGGGGAATCATTGTACTGGCGTGGACTGTAGTTCACGTTTTGCCTCATGTCCTGTCTCTCAGATTGTGGGTACTGGCCCCTATGTTGATTTCCATTATCAGTAAATCGATCCACATATCGGGGCCTATCCTGATTACCATATATCATGGTGCTGGGATCAAATCTGCTCTGTGTCCCCAATGACTGGTAGGGACCATCATTTCTTTGATCTTGATTTTGTCTCTGGTTATTGTTCATACCTGCCATATCAGACCGGTATCTTACCCGGGGTCTATCCCCTAAATATCTAGGGCTGATGTAGCTCTCTCTATTACTAGGATCATGTGTTTGGAACATTGGTACAGGAAATGGCGATCTTTGTTGATTACCCCTTTGTTCAGGTGTCACATTATTTTTACCTTGGCTTTGAGCAGACTCAAGGGACATTTTGGCTGACCTGATTTCCATTACTGTGGCAGAGGGTTCTTTAGATTTAGGCCTGGTATCTTTCATTTTATCACTTTCTCTACCCTGACAATAGAGTACCTCATATAGCTTTGTGCTTTGATGTACAATCCATTCAAGGGACTTGTCACGGTCAAATTCACGGACCAATTGGGATATGATGTCTTTCTGTAGCCCATAGAAGTATGCAGTTTTAAACTCATTGGAATTTGAGTCAAAAGATACATCAAAGCGAGAGAATGCTCTTTTTAAGTCTTGTAAAAATTGGCGAGGGGATGTATTAGGTCCAGCAGTAATTGTGTACGCGACTTTCTTTGCCTCCTGCAATGACTGAAAAGGAGAAAAATGACGCCTAATTTCTTTTTCAAACTCCAGCCATGTCATATTCTGCTGTTCATTTAATCCCCTTATGATGCTGGCCGTCGGGGCATCTAAAGTTAAATGAAAATATTGTCTGTACTGTTCCTTAGGTATCTGGAGCGCTTTAAAAATGTCATGCACCGCTTCTAAGTGATCCTCAATGCAGCATTCACCTCCCTTTTTAAATGGTTTGATCAGGGCTTTAATGGATTTCATTATTTTTATGGGGCTACTTGTTGCAATGCATGGAATTGCACTATTTTGTGAGTCAATCCTGTTTTCAGGTGTATGAGATTGGTGACTGCCCCCAATGGGAGTATCAAATCCCCCAAGGGCGCTGCAACCAAGTTCAGTCACCGGCCCAGTCACTGGGGCACTAGCTCTTTGGGCAGAGCTAGAATTCACCTCCACTCCATTGAATGTGGTACCCTGCCGCCTCTCCTGGGACCTGGGAATGCACATTTGCTGTTCTAAGTCCTTACACTTTTTAAGGAGTCTGTTGGCTTCATCATGCAAATAATTATTTTCATCACTCATTTTATTAATCACCTCCTGCATTTCGCACATTTGCATTTGGCATTCATTGAACTCTTTATTTCTCTTGTCTCTTTCTTGGATCATTTTAATCATTTCTTGTTCTGCACTCTGGAGATCACCTTCTTTTTCACAATGTTCTTTTTGTAAAATCTGCATTTCTGAAACAACCTCATCTTTATCCTGCCTAATGTGATCCACTAAGGCTTTTAAGTGTGCCAATTCTTGCTCACTATCCTCAAATTGTTTCTTGCTTTTGGATAACTGAGTATCAAAGTCTCTGCATTTTAATTGCATGTCTTTTTGGCATACATCCAATTCTGCTCTCAACATTTCCTGATTTTTACTTGCCCCCTCTAATTCAGTCTTTAACCTGTTAATTAGCTGAGTATCATTCTCTTGCATTCGCAGGGACTTGTTTAAAATAAACCATATTTTGCCGCATAGCCGTATTAAACAGTCTTTCTCTGCACTTTTATCGGCTGCATTCAATAATCTTGTAAGGCAGACCTGAATTATGCTGCCTTCTGCAAAAATACTGTCTAGTTTTTCTTTCTGCACCTCACCCTGAATGCGGTTACTCCATTCTAACGTGCTATTCGAAGACCAATTCCCATGTGCAAACAACTTTGCCTCTAAATATTGCACTAGATCTGAGAATGTGGTTTCCCTTTGTGACATTCTGAAATTCGTTTTTAGTGGCACACTGCAATTATAAAATGGGTTCCCTTTAATGTGCAAATGGCAGTGTGAGACACACTTGCCACGCCCAGTAGGTACTCTATGATCACTTTCCCGGCCTGCAACGCACCATAAATATGTAGGGTATTTTGTGGAGATTTGGGGCCTGACGGTATTTTATTACCGCCGAAAAATAACTTAGCAATAATCACTCTTTGTATTCAGATTTGGCCATGTGCAACAATAATACAATGGACATGCATTATTTCAGCACCCAGACCTGCATATTTGGTATACGTGGTTGGTAGGCGCGGTTGGTGGTATTTTGGTGAGCATAATTCCCTTGTTTTATTTGTGGCCCCAATGTCCAGAATCCCTTATCTTTGCTTAGATTTTTCGTGTGATCACTAGAGAGACCTCAGACCTGCATTCTAGGAATACCACATTTTCCAGTGATAGTGTTGGTGTGCCACCATGGGCGAACTCACTGACTTATTTACGACAGAGAGCTATATGTGGTAGTCTTGTGGTAATTTCCACTACCTTATATACGGTAGGGAGCTATGTTCAGAGAGTCTCTCTTCCCGTTGGCTCATGTACCTCCAACAAGCTATGCTACAGTCACTCACAATTATTCATACTGAATCTGACATGCACACATCTGTCTTAAAATGACCATTGCACTGTTTAAAAATCTCCCCACATCATCAGCATTGTAATGGTAAACAATAAACATCACCCGTCTGTTTTCAAATATTTTTCTGTATTATAAAAGTTGTATTTAAACACGACCTCATTCTTTACAGAAATAAAATGGTACAGTCAAAGCATTGTCTGTGACACACTGCAAAGAGAGTGGCGGAGAACAGAACTCAAATTGCAACATTAGCACTTGATTAAGACACGCACAGGAATTCCCTTTCCTACACTGACTGCATATTTTCGTGCACACACACGGCTCCCACGCTTATGTAATTACCTTATCTGAGTTTTCTTCAGCTGTTCTCTTTCTGAATGTAGCTCCCTTGAAGATTAACCCGAGTAAAAGGATCGCCTTTCCTTCTCAAGCCGGGGTCATTGCCTGGAATTCTCAGCTTTTGCAGATAGGAATGCCTCCAACCAGGAAAAGGGCTTCCTCCCAGCTCGGCCAAATCTGGACTGTAGCAGGACGCAGGAATCTGCATTCAGTCAGGAGTCCCACAGCCAGGTCTTCTCCCCAGTAGTGCAGAAAAATGTCTGCCTGGAATTTTCCCCGTTACTGCCCACTAAAACTTTCCTCTCAGCCCTCTGTATGACGTGTCCCAATGAAATCCATCATCTCTCATCCTCCTACTCTTCAACAATAGCTTCGCTTATACATTTGCAATTGTTGCAAATCTGACTTCCTTCTTCCTGCAGTTACTGTGCACAAAAACACGGAGAATCAGACAGAGAAGAGAAGAAAAAAATCTGCACACACATTTAAATGGTTTTCAGAGTATGCCTAATTCTGCAGTGGAGAACACATTTTATTAGTGGGTTATGTTAAATAAGGTTTTATTAGTCAGGTTAATGGTTAATAGGTTAGCTGTTAATTTTCAAATGTGTCTCTCGCACCATAGGCATTTCAGGTGAAAAATAGTGTGCATTTTTAAATGAGCACGTGTGCTTTTAACTGTAAAAATAGATTTGCATCTTATATGTTAAAATCGTTTTTGACTGAACAGCCTGTCTTTCCTTGTTAATCTGGTAACCCATATAGCAATGCACCGCACCCTTGTGGTGGTAATGCAAAAAAAATGTGCTACTTGTGCAGTAGTGCTGTACTCTGTACTGTAACACGCCAAATATCCTTACAATTCTCATGGGAGTGGTTCAAAACCCTCCTGCCCTATCAGCCGGCGAAGGGTAACTTATACCTTAACATAAATGACTCGTGACTTACATGAAATGTAACAAAGAAGCAAGCAGCCACAAACAAACATAGCCCTTCTCTGCTTTTCTTGAACAATGTTTTTCCCTACTTTAAACTCTTCTGAGTGCTATAATTCAGTGATTTGTGGCATGACAAGCATGAGTTTGTGAGCCTTCAACTATGTAACATGCACCTGCAGTCCGCCGGCACGTAATCACCCCCTTGTTAAAATGCGAGTGCAAAAAGGTTTCCAAATTGATACACGGTGCAAGCCGCACCCAATAACTGAAATATACACCCTTAAATCATATTTGTATTAATGGAAGCACTTTACTGAGGCCTGTGGGGACTCGCAGGTGCCTCCCAGGGCAATGCGTTCTCCCGCAGTGCTGGGAAACGTCACCACACCACCCGGACCAGTTCCGCCTAACCCTCCAAACATGTAATGCTCTTCCCCCTTATGAGGGACAAAGCACTGGCAAAATTCCAACCTTACTGCTTGGCTTGGGTCCTCCCAGTCTCCGACATTCCAAATGAACAGCTTCCCTCCTCCGGCCTGTGCCTGCATGCCAACAATCTCCAACAGGCAGCACAGGCCTGGGTGTGGCTTTAGTAGCATAATGAGCCAGCACACCTGCTCTCCTCCAACTGAAAACAAAGGCTCATGGGGAGTGTAGTTTCTTACCCACTTTGCATGGAGAAACTCTCCTGAGCTGCTTTACACTGTGCACAGCCCCATTTTTCCTTGCATTACCCCCTCCTCTAGGGCCCTTCCCAGACCGATGAAATAGTATTACCAGACGGTCCGCATGCACTGCTTCCGTGAGTTCCCAAGAATCGCCCTCAGAACCACACCGCATCCATGAAATGAAGTACCAGAGTCTTGCACACCCCCCCCACTTGGAGTCCAAAATGTGCTGCACTTCAAACTCCTCTTGACCATCCTTCATCACCCCCGGAGCCTTCCTTGTCACCACACCAGGTGCTGCGGGTTTAACCAGAGAAACATGAAATACTGGATGAATCCTCATGTGAGAAGGCAATCGCAATCACACTGCCATAATAGATACACAACATAGTATAGTATATGGCCCAATGAAGCGAGGAAAACACTTTTGAAACCCAAACAATTTAATGTGCTGAGTGGACAACCACACTCGATCCCCCACCACATACTTAGGACTGGATTGTCTCTTTCAATCTGCTTGTTTCTTATAATTCACCTTGGCCTTGTCCAAATGTTGGCATGCATTCCGCCCTTGCTCCCGCGTGCATTCAATCCCTGCTGGAATTCTATTACATTTTGGAAACTTTTCTGGAAGCATTTGACAATCTTGACCATAGAGACAGAAATTAGGGGACATTTAGGGGACATTTCCAATGAGTGCAGGAGATTCTGAGTAATTTACATAAAGCATGCCAAAATCGGGAGGTGAAATGCGACCTCCAGTCGGATACTATTGTCCTTAGTAACCCATGTAAAATCACTATATGCTGCAAGAATAAATCTGCCAGTGTACCAGCACTTTGAATTCCATCACATGGTATAAAATTAGCTTGTTTTGTCAGATAGACTAATACCACTAAAATTGTGTCTCAATTTTCATCCAGGGGCAGCTCTGTGGCAAAATACATGGAAACACATTCCCAAGGATCCATGGAAGTAGCAAATGGCTGCAACAATCCAGCCTTCCTCAAATGATCTGCCTTGTAGCGCACACAGATCTCACAACCTGCCACATCGTCCTGTACCTGGAAAGCTCACCCCTCCCACCAAACATATCTTTGCACCATGTCTTATGTTTTTCTGACATCCACATGCCCTGCCATGGGAGAATTATGACACCAAAACAATGCCCTTTTCCTCAATGCCTCAGTAGGGAAGAACAACTTCCCCTCAAGATACAGCATCCCTTCTCGTATGACTCCGGCCTTCCCATTCTTCATCTATTCAGTCCACTTCTCCTTTGAAAAATTCTGACATATCTCCCCAAGTACCACCTACGTCATAGGCCCCCACAATCCTTTCCACTGGAATGAGACTATGCTCCACTTGACACTGCCCTCCCAGATTTTCCTGCCTGGGCAGTGCGCCTGCCTTGCCGTTGTACCCTACCCTGCCTATATGTGACTACAAAATCAAACTCTTCAAATAATTGGGTCCATCTCAATTGTCGAGAACTCAGGGTTCTAGAAAACCTGAGATACTGTAAATTCTTGTGATCAGCGATGACCATAACTGGAAGTCGAGCCCCCATTAGATAGTGCTGTAATTCCAGAAAAACCTCCCTGATTGCCAAAGTTCCTTATCCATAATGGCGTAATATTGTTCACATGTTGTCAATGCACAAGAAAAATAGGCTACTGGATGTAGGATGCCCTCCCTGTCTGCCTGTGACAAAAATGCCCCTACGGCCAAAATAGAGGCATCAGTCTCTTCCTGAAACTGTTTCTCCAGATTAGGATGACATACAATCAGGGCCTCTGTGAATCCTGTCTTTAGTTTTTCAAACGCCTCCTCTGCCTCTAAATTCCAATGAATCTTAGTAGCTTTCTTTAACAATTGAGTAATGAGGGTAATATTAGCAGAGAAATTGTTGATAAACCTTCTATAAAAATTGGCAAAACCCAGAAATGATTGAATGTCTTTCACACATTCAGGAGTCGGCCATTTGGTAACTGCCTGAATCTTCTTGTCATCCATAAAAAACTCCTGATGATGTCAAAATGGAGCCCAAAAATTCTACTCTGGTGGCATGAAATTCACATTTTTCTAACTTAGCAAACAAATGATATTCCCGTAATCTAGCTAGCACCTCCTTAACATGCTGTTCACGCTGTTCCATGGTCTCAGATACAATCCAAATATCATCTATGTACACAATCACAAAACAAATCCAAATATTCCCACAACACCACCTGCATAAAATGTTGAAAAGCTGCAGGGGCGTTGCATAAACCAAAAGCCATCACCAAATACTCAAATAAACCAAACTTTGTACGGAAAGCTGTCTTCCACTCATCACCCTCCTTCATCCTGATGGGATGGTACCCTCCCCTTAAATCCAACTTGGTATAAATCTTAGCCATCTTGACCAGGTCTAATAATACAGAAATTAATGGTAATGGAAACCAGTTCTTGATTGTCGCTAGTGCTCTGTAGTCGATGCAAGTCCTTAAAGTGCCCACCTTTGTAGGCACGAAATACAAAGGAGAAGAAACCGGAGATTTAGAAGGTTGTATAAACCCACAAGCCAACATCTCATGTAAGTATGCCCATAGATGTTGTTTCTCTTTTCCAGATAAGGCATACACCCGACTGCAGGTAACCTAGCCTGCGGTTCTAACTCAATCACACAGTGAAATGGCCTATGGGGCAGTAACTGAAACACATCCGCCACCTTGTCAAAGACACCAGCAAATTCCTGATATGTTACAGGCAGGGTGGTAACTGCCACCCCTATCTGAGCCTGCTGAGGAACTCTCTCTACCAAAAAGGTTGTAGGCCCTCCACTGCCATCAAATGAAATGCACACTGCTAATTTCCAAAAGTCAATGTCCTTCCTTACCAGTCTATGCAGGGATTATGTGTCACTAACCAGGGCAGACCCAAAATCACCCCGAGTTGGGGAGCCGCAATGAAATGAAATGTGATCACCTCCTCATGACCCTCACCACACCACATCCTTACCTCTTGAGTCTGCGTAGTAATAGGACCTGATGTCAAACATGAGCCATCCACTGCCTGCACCAACTCACTCTCCTTCTTGATCCTAGTGGGAATTCCTAAATTGGTTGCCAAAGCAATATCTATGAAATTTCCCGTGGCCCCAGAATCCACCATTGCCAATACCATCTCCTTACTATTTTTAAACATCGAAGTCACCAGTAAATAGATTTGAGGAGCCTTAATCCCTTAAGTGCCAAGGAGGAGCTATCTCGTCCTTGACATTACCTCTGTGTTGCCATGTCATTTTGTGCGATCCCTGCAAAGCCCCAATAATGTGCTCATCTGCCCTAACGGAAGGAGCAAAACAGAACAAAAATTATAAAAATATAAATGAGTTAGTTGGAGGTTGGGGGGCAATAAACCACCACAGATGTTTGTAATGGAAAGGAGGGTGGCCCTCTCCCCCCATGCAAAATGGAGGGGACGGCTCTCATGTAGCCCTCCCTGGGGGCACATTGCTAGTGCAATCTGGCAATCTGCCCCTAGGAAGGGGGGGTGAAGGTCAGTAGACCACCAGGGATGGCTTAAAAGGGGGGCCGTGATCAGAGAGTAGTAGTTATGATTTGTTTTTTCTGGGATGACCATAGGTATCACATATTTTTTGTTTCCTTTACAGCTTTTTCTACGCGAGCAGCTGCAATGTTATGTGAGTACTGTTTTTTTTATTATTCTACGGTTAGGGCCCATTGTCATTGGGGTGGGCGGGACTGGGGCTGGATTGTTGGTGGTGTGTGTGGGAGTGGACCATCTGGGAAAGTATTTTGGTGGACTCAGACACAATTGCAGGGTCAGCCCACAAATAGACCGCCATGCCAGCGTAACAATGGTTTTTCTCTGGGAGCAGTTGTCTCCCATGTGGGTTGCCAGCCCAGGATGCACCTCTGACTGTGCTGCGTTACAGATGTCACAGCCAGGGAGGAATGGGGTATCGCTGGGGCTCCCCGGAACTGCTGCTGTACTTGGGGACAGTCAACCCACATGGGAGATAGCCGCCCAAGGCCAGGGACATCACCCCCCACCATCCTGGAGCTGTTGCTGGCCTGCATTATAGCTTCTCCCTTTGGGAACGGATGCAGACAATGCCGGGGCTCCCTGGGACTGCTGCTAGGATTGGGGACGTAGACCCACATGGGGAATGAATGCCCAAGGCCAGGGACATCACCCCTAACCACCCTGGAGTTCTGGCTGGGCTGTGTTACAGTGTTTCCCCATCAGGTAGGCCCGGCAGTGTGCCAATCCCTTCTCGGGGGGAAAGGTTGTAACGTAGCTCAGCCAGAACTCCAGGACAGTTAGGGGTGATGTGCCTGGCCTTGGGCATTCATTTCCCATGTGGGTCTACCATCCCTAGCTCAGTGGCAGTCCCAAGGGGATAGGGCAGGGTCCCCATCCCTTCCCGGAGGTAAAATCTGTAACTCAGCCCAGCCAGAGCTCCAGGATTGTCGAGGGTGATGTCCCTGGCCTTGGGCACCCATCTCCCATGTGGGTGTACCATCCCCAAGCTCAGCCTCAACCTCTGGCTGAGCTGTGTAAAAGCCTTTCCTTCCGGGAAGAATGGGAACCCTGCCGGAACTGCCACTGGACTTGGGGATGGTTGACCCACATGGGAGACAGCCACTCAAGGCCGGGGACATCACCCTAGACAAATCCTGGAGCGCTGGCTGGGCTGTGTTATAGAATTTCCCTCAGGGAAGCAATGGGGACCCTGCCGGGTCTCCCTGGGACAGCTGTTGCACTTGGGATGGTCGCCCCATATGGGAGACAGCAACCCAAGGCTAGGGGCATTACCCTGGTCTATCCTGGAGCTCTGGCTGACCTCCGTTACAGCTTCATCCTCTGGGAAAGGTCGGGGACCCTGCAAGTGCTTCCTGGGACTGCCACATAACTTGGGGATGGTCAAACCACATGGGAGACAGCTGCCCAATGCCAGGGACATCACCCCCGCCCATCTTGGAGCGCTGGCTGCACTGCCTCACAGATTTTCCCCCGGGGGAGGAAAGGGGACCCTGCCAGCAGCTCCCTGGTGCTGCCGCTGTGCTTGGGGATGGTAGACCCACATGGGAAAAGGGGGACATAACCTCCAACCGTCCTGGAGTTCTTGCTGGCCTGTGTTACAGCTCTGGCAGTGTGCCAATACCTCCCCAAAGGGAAAAGCTGTAACACAGCCCAGCCAGAACTCTAGGAACTTTGGAGGTGATGCCCACGGCCTTGGACATCAGTTTACCTTGTGGGTGTAACATCCCCAAGCACAGCGGCAGCTCCTGGCAGCCCCAGCAGGGTCCCTGACAGTTCCCAGAGGGAGATGTCACAAGGCAGGCCAGCCAGAGCTCCAGGATAGTTGGGTGTACTGTCCCTGGCCTTGGTGGCTGCCCCCCTATGGGTCGACCATCCCCAAGTGCAGCAGCTGTCCCAGGGAGCCCCGGGAGGGTCCCCATCCCTTCCACAATGGACATTCTGAAACATAGCAAGAGCTCCAGGATTTGTGGGGGGTTATGTCCCTGGCCTTGGGTAGCTGTCTCTCATGTGGGTCAGCCGTCCCGACGTCCAGTGGCAGGTCCTGTTTCCCAGAGGCTCCCTGCCAGAGCTAAGGCCACGGGACATCATCCCTGACCATCCTGGAGCTCTGGCTGGGATGTGTTACAGAATTTACCTTCTGGAAGGGAGGTTGACCCTGTCTGGGCTCCATGGGACTGCCGCTGCACTTGGGGATGGTCAACCCACATGGGAGATGGGTGCCAAATGCCTGATACATGATCCCCACCCATCCTGGTATTCTGGCTGGCCTGCTTTAAAGTTTCTCCCTCCGGGAAAGGACGGGGAATGTCCTGGGTCTCCCGGAACCACTGATGGGCTTGGGGATGTTCAACCCACATGGGAGTCAGCTGCCCAAGGCCAGGGATATGACCCTCTACCACCCTGGAGCACTGGCTGAGTTGCATTACAGCTTCTCCCTCTGGGAAAGGATGGGAACTCTGCCAAGACTCCCTGGGACTTCTGTTGCACTTGGGGATGGCCAACCCACATGGGAAATGGATGCCCATGGCCGGGACATCACCTCCAACCATCCTGGAGTTTTTGCTGGCCTGTGTTACAGCTTTTCCCCACCAGGGAGCTCCGGCAGTGTGCCAATACCTCCCTGAAGGGAAAAGCTGTAACACAGCCCAGCCAGAACTCCAGGACGGATGGAGGTGATGTTCCAGGCCTTGGACATCTTTTTACCATGTGGGTGTACTGTTCCCAAGCACAGCAGCAGCTCCAGGGAGACCTGGAAGGGACCTCTTCCCTCCCCTGAGATAAATTCTGTAATGCAGGCAAGCCAACGCTCCAGGATGGTTGGGGGTGATGTCCCTGGCCTTGGGTGACTGTCTCCCATGTGGGCTTACCATCCCCAAGTGCAGCCGCGGTTCCAGGGCGCCTCGGCAGGGTCCCCATCCTTTCCCAGAGGGAGAAGCTGTAATGCAACCCATCCAGAGCTGAAGGGGGTCATATCTCTGGCCTTGGACGGCTGACTCCCATGTGGGTTGAACACCCCAAGCCCAGCGGTGGTTCCCGGGAGGCCCAGGACATTTCCTGTCCTTTCCCAGAGGGAGAAGCTGTAACGCAGGCCAGCCAGAATACCAGGATGGTTCGGGATCAGGTACCTGGCCTTGGTCACCCATCTCCCAAATGGGTTGACCATCCCAAGTGCAGAGGCAGTCCTAGGGAGCCCTGCCAGGGCCCCCTCCCTTCCCGGAGGTAAATTCTGTAATGCATACCAGCAGACCTCCAGAATGGTCGCGGGCGATGTCCCTAGCCTTGGGCACACGTCTCCCATGTGGGTCGACCATCACCATCCCCAAGCCAAGCTTGTAGCTCTGGCTGGCTCGCGTTACAGCCTTTCCCTCCGAGGAAAATTGGGGGCCCTGTCGGAACTGCCACTGGACGTTGGCAGGGTCGACCCAAATGGGAGACAGCCACACAAGGCCAGGGACTTCACCCCTTGGCAAATCATGGAGCTCTGGCTCAACTGCGTTAAAGAATTTCCCTCGGGGAAGGGGTGGGAACCTGCCGGGGCTCTCTGGGACAGCCACTGCACTTGGGGATGGTCGCTCCATATGGGAGACAGCCCACCAAGGCCAGGGACATTACCCCGACTATCCTGGAGCTCTGGCTGGCCTGCGTTGCAGCGTCTCCCTCCTGGAAAGGTCAAGGACCCTGCCAGGGCTCCCTGGGACTGCCGTTGGACTTGTGGACAGTCAACACTTTTTCTTTTCCACCCATGTAGGTGCACCCACACATGTGAAGTACCGTTTTCATTGTGACACCGGTGGGAAAACGGGAATGGATGGACATGTGTTGTTGATGATGTGTTTCGGTGGGTGGGCAGAGGGCATGTCTGAAAATTGTGTTTTTTCCCAAAATTTTGGAATTTGCCAGGGTCTGTGGGTAATAAATTGTGGGGCGATTCACGCAAGTCAGACCTCTGTGGATTCCCACTTGTGTCTTCTTTTTGCAAATGCATGACATTCTCTGTTTTCCTTGGTGTCTTGGACACCTTAGGCCCAAATCTGTAGGTTGTCTCCCCAAACAATTTGGGGGTTACCAGTGAGTTAGCCTTTTCCCTTTGCCCCCATGAATCTGCACCCACACATGTGAGGTACCAGTGTTGTCGGGAAACCACTGGAACGCGGTCTGGTAGGACATGTGTTGTTGTTGGGTTGTTGTGGTGGGTGGGCAGTGGGAAATAACTGAAAATGGTGTTTTTTTCACTAAATATTTTGAAATTTGCCGGGGATTGAGGGTAATTAATTATGGAACGATTTGCGCAAGTTAGACCTCTGTGGATTCCCATTGGTGTCTTCTTTTCTGAAATGCATGGGGCTAGTTTTTTCCTTGGTGGCTTCGACACCCGAAGCTCAAATCTGTAGGTTGTCCACAAAAGCAGAATCTTTCAAAATCTGCTCTGCCGAAAGACTTTGGGTTACTAGTGGTTTAGCCTGTTTCCTTTGTGCCCAGGTAGGTGCACCCACACATGTGAGGTACCGTTTTCATAGGGACACCTGTGGAAATGGTGGACGGTAGGGCATGTGTGTTGGTGGTGTGTTTTGGTGGGTCGGCAGACGGAAATGTCTGAAAATTGAGGGTTTTTTTGCCAAATTTCCGAATTGCTGGGGATTGTGGGTGATAAATTCTAGGATGATTCATGCAAGTCAACCCTCTGTGGATTCCCACGGGTGTCTTATTTTTGAAAATGCATGGGGTTCCCTGTTTTCCTTGGTGGCTTCCACACGCTAGGCCCAAATATGTAGGTTGTCCACAAGAGCAAAATTCCACAGAATCTGCTCTGCCTAAACAGTTTGGGTTACAAGAGGTTTAGCTTTTTCCCTTTGCACCCAGGTAGGTACACCGACACATGTGAGGTACCATTTTCAATGAGAAACCTGTGGGAACGCGAAATGGTAGGACATGTGTTGTTGGCAGCGTGTTTCTGTGGGTGGGTAGAGGGAAATATCTGAAAATAGTATTTTTTTTGGCAAATTTTGGAATTTTCTGGGGAATGTGGGTAATACATTCTGGGGAGATTCACGCGAGTCAAACCGATGTGGATTCCCACGTGTGTCTTCTTTTCAGAAATGCATGGGGTTCCCTGTTTTCCTTGGTGGCTTTGACATCCTAGGCCCAAATCTGTAGGTTGTCCACAAGAGCAAAATCCCGTACAATCTGCTCTGTCGAATGACTTGAGGTTACCAGTGGTTTAGCCTTTTCCCTTTGTGCCCAGGTAGGTGCACCCACACATTTGAGGTACCGTTTTTGTCGGGACACTTGTGGGAATACGGGACAGTAGGACATGTGTTGTTGGCGGCGTGTTTCAGTGATTTGGCAGAGTGAAATGTCTGAAAAGTGTGTGTTTTTTGTCAAATTTTGGAATTTGCCAGGGATAATGGGCAATAAACTCTAGGGCGATTTGCGCAAGTCACACCTCTGTGGATTCCCAATGGTGTCTTCTTTTCAGAAATGCATGGGGTTCCCTGTTTTCCTTGGTGGCTTTGACACCCTAGGCCCAAATCTGCAGGTTGTCCACAAGAGCACAATCCTGCAAAATCTGGTCTGCCGAAAGACTTTGGGTTACCAGTGGTTCAGCCTTTTCCCTTAGTGGCCAAGTAGGTGCACCACACATGTGAGGTACTGTTTTTGTTGCGACACTTGTGCGAAAGCGGAACGGTAGGACATGTGTTGTTGGCGGCGTGTTTTGGTGAGTGGTCAGAGGGAAATGTCTGAAAATTGTGTTTTTTCACCAAATTTCAGACTTTGCTAGGGATTGTGGGTAATACATTCTGGGGTGACTTGCGCAAGTCAGACCTCTGTGGATTCCCAGAGGTGTCTTCTTTTCGGAAATGCATGGTGTTTCCTGGCTTCAACACCCTAGGACCAAATCTGAAAACAGTATTTTTTTTGCCAAATTTGTGAATTGTCTGGGGAATGTGGGTAATACATTCTGGGGAGATTCACGCGAGTCAAACCGATGTGGATTCCCACGTGTGTCTTCTTTTCAGAAATGCATGGGGTTCCCTGTTTTCCTTGGTGGCTTTGACATCCTAGGCCCAAATCTGTAGGTTGTCCACAAGAGCAAAATCCCGTACAATCTGCTCTGTCGAATGACTTGAGGTTACCAGTGGTTTAGCCTTTTCCCTTTGTGCCCAGGTAGGTGCACCCACACATTTGAGGTACCGTTTTTGTCGGGACACTTGTGGGAATACGGGACAGTAGGACATGTGTTGTTGGCGGCGTGTTTCAGTGATTTGGCAGAGTGAAATGTCTGAAAAGTGTGTTTTTTTGTCAAATTTTGGAATTTGCCAGGGATAATGGGCAATAAACTCTAGGGCGATTTGCGCAAGTCACACCTCTGTGGATTCCCAATGGTGTCTTCTTTTCAGAAATGCATGGGGTTCCCTGTTTTCCTTGGTGGCTTTGACACCCTAGGCCCAAATCTGCAGGTTGTCCACAAGAGCACAATCCTGCAAAATCTGGTCTGCCGAAAGACTTTGGGTTACCAGTGGTTCAGCCTTTTCCCTTAGTGGCCAAGTAGGTGCACCACACATGTGAGGTACTGTTTTTGTTGCGACACCTGTGCGAAAGCGGAACGGTAGGACATGTGTTGTTGGCGGCGTGTTTTGGTGAGTGGTCAGAGGGAAATGTCTGAAAATTGTGTTTTTTCACCAAATTTCAGACTTTGCTAGTGATTGTGGGTTATACATTCTGGGGTGACTTGCGCAAGTCAGACCTCTGTGGATTCCCAGAGGTGTCTTCTTTTCGGAAATGCATGGTGTTTCCTGGCTTCAACACCCTAGGACCAAATCTGAAAACAGTATTTTTTTTGCCAAATTTGTGAATTGTCTGGGGAATGTGGGTAATACATTCTGGGGAGATTCACGCAAGTCAAACTGATGTGGATTCCAACGCGTGTCTTCTTTTCAGAAATGCATGGGGTTCCCTGTTTTCCTTGGTGGCTTTGACATCCTAGGCCCAAATCTGTAGGTTGTCCACAAGAGCAAAATCCCGCACAATCTGCTCAGTCGAATGACTTGAGGTTACCAGTGGTTTAGCCTTTTCCCTTTGTGCCCAGGTAGGTGCACCCACACATTTGAGGAACCGTTTTTGTCGGGACACTTGTGGGAATGCGGGACAGTAGGACATGTGTTGTTGGCGGCGTGTTTCAGTGATTTGGCAGAGTGAAATGTCTGAAAAGTGTGTTTTTTTGTCAAATTTTGGAATTTGCCAGGGATTATGGGTAATAAACTCTGGGGCGATTCGCGCAAGTCACACCTCTGTGGATTCCCAATGGTGTCTTCTTTTCAGAAATGCATGGGGTTCCCTGTTTTCCTTGTTGGCTTCGACACCCTAGCCCCAAATCTTCAGGTTGTCCACAAGAGCACAATCCCGCAAAATCTGCTCTGCCGAAAGACTTTGGGTTACCAGTGGTTCAGCCTTTTCCCTTAGTGGCCAGGTAGGTGCACCACACATGTGAGGTACTGTTTTTGTTGCGACACCTGTGCGAAAGCGGAACGGTAGGACATGTGTTGTTGGCGGCGTGTTTTGGTGAGTGGTCAGAGGGAAATGTCTGAAAATTGTGTTTTTTCACCAAATTTCTGAATTTGCTAGGGATTGTGGGTAATACATTCTGGGGTGACTTGCGCAAGTCAGACCTCTGTGGATTCCCAGAGGTGTCTTCTTTTCAGAAATGCATGGGATTTCCTGGCTTCAACACCCTAGGACCAAATCTGAAAATCGTATTTTCTTTTGCCAAATTTGTGAATTGTCTGGGGAATGTGGGTAATACATTCTGGGGAGATTCACGGAAATCACACCGATGTGGATTCCCACGCATTTCTTCTTTTTGGAAATGCATGGGGTTCCCTATTTTCCTTGGTAGCTTTGACACCCTAGGCCCAAATCTGTAGGTTGTCCACAAGAGCACAATCCTGCAAAATCTGCTCTGCCGAAAGACTTTGGGTTACCCGTGGTTC
The DNA here is from genome assembly GCF_040938575.1 of Ambystoma mexicanum. Lineage (NCBI taxonomy): Eukaryota > Metazoa > Chordata > Amphibia > Caudata > Ambystomatidae > Ambystoma > Ambystoma mexicanum. The sequence continues at coordinate 928,570,143 of NC_090929.1, read as the reverse complement.
AGCCTTTTCCCTTAGTGGTCAGGTAGGTGCACCCACTCATGTGAGGTACTGTTTTTGTTGCGACACCTGTGCAAAAGCGGAATGGTAGGACATGTGTTGTTGGCGGCGTGTTTCGGTGAGTGGTCAGAAGGAAATGTCTGAAAATTGTGTTTTTTCACCAAATTTCAGACTTTGCTAGGGATTGTGGGTAATACATTCTGGGGTGATTTGCGCAAGTCAGACCTCTGTGGATTCCCACGGGTCTCTTCTTTTCGGAAATCCATGGGGTTTCCTGGCTTCAACACCCTAGGACCAAATCTGAAAATCGTATTTTTTTTGCCAAATTTGTGAATTGTCTGGGGAATGTGGGTAATACATTCTGGGGAGATTCACGCAAATCACACCGATGTGGATTCCCACGCGTTTCTTCTTTTTGGAAATGCATGGGGTTCCCTATTTTCCTTGGTAGCTTTGACACCCTAGGCCCAAATCTGTAGGTTGTCCACAAGAGCACAATCCCGCAAAATCTGCTCTGCCGAAAGACATTGGGTTACCAGTGTTTTAGCCTTTTCCCTTTGCACGCAGTTAGGTGCACCCACACAAGTGAGGTACCTTTTTCATCGGGACACCTCTGCAAACACTGGACGGTAGGACATGTGTTGTTGGTGGCATTTTTCGGTGAGTGGGCAGAGGGAAATAACTGAAAATGGTGGGTTTTTTTGCCAAATTTCGGACTTTGCTGGGAATTGTGGTTAATACATTCTGGGGTGATTCATGCAAATCAGACCTTTGTGGATTCCCACGGGTGTCTTGTTTACAGAATTGCATGGGGTTTACTGTTTTCCTGGGTGGCTTTGACACCCTAGTCCCAAATCTGTAGGTTGTCCACTAGAGCAAAATCCCACAAAATCTGCTCTGCTGAAAGACATGGGGTTACCAGTGGTTTAGGCTTTTCCCTTTGCGCCCAGGTTAGTCCACCCACACATGTGAGGTACCATTTTCATCAGGACACATGTGGAAATGTGGGACGGTAGGACATGTGTTGTTGGTGGTGTATTTCAGTGGATGGGCAGAGGGAAATGTCTGAATATTTGTTTTTTTCGCCAAATTTCGGAATTTGCAGGGGATTGTGGGTAATAAATTCAGGGGAGATTTGCGCAAGTCAGACGTCTGTGGATTGCCACAGGTGTCTTCTTTTCAGAAATGCTTGGGATTCCTGGTTTTCCTTTGTGGCTGCAACACCACAGGCCCAAATCTGTAGGTTGTCCACAAGAGCAATTTCCTTCAAAGTCTGCTACGCCAAAACAATCGGGGTTACCAGCAGTTTAGCCTTTTCCCTTTGCTCCCAGGTAGGTGCACCCACACATGTGAGGTACCATTTTTATCGGGACACCTGTGGGAACGCGGTAAGTAGGACATTTGTTGTGTTTGTGTGGTTTTCATACCGTTTTTGAACATTTGCTGCTGCACTTTGGCACACAACACTCTCGTTTCCCAAATGTGACCTACATTTAGTCGCTGCTTTAGGCACTATACATTTTGTTACCTGCAAAAATCACCTACCCTTTAAAACTTCTGCCTGGGCTCTTTTAAAAAATATATGCCTACCATTCCTCACCACATTTGTTTTCCTTACTTATGCATGCTACGTACTTCTGTTCATGCTGTAAGCATAAAAAGCCTGTGTAACATGGCTTAGTTTTTGGCTTGTGGTATTGCTTGTTTTGTGAAAAATTACCAAAAATGTGAGATTTCCTAACTGAAAGAGTCGGGGGAATGTACCAAGCATTGTTCTTCTCAAAATTCACAGAAGCCATTGCCTTACCAGGCCAACCAAGTCCACCACATAACTTTTTTATCTGTCATTTTCCCAATTTTTCCCAAAACTATGGAATTTTTCCCTACATAGTTGTTGCCTGACCTGTGCAAATCACCCCTTCCTAAACTTTGAATTTTGGCTACTTTTCAGAAATGTATGCCTTTCTGTCTTCCCATCCAGCTTTCCTACCCTCCTCTTCTATTACATCCATGCCTGTCCTATTGGAAACAAGTCCAAAACCACCTACCTCTCACAAACGGCTGGTAACCATATCAAAATATATTTGTTTGGTTTCCACTCAACCTGTTCTTGAAAGCCTGGAAAATGGCAAATTCAGCACAGCAAACCATTTATTCCTATCTCTTACAAGGAAAAAACAACAGGCTTCTTTGTACATAATTTTCTCACTTTTTGGTTATTTTATCTCACCCCCGCCCCCTACAGCAAACTAGAATTCCTTGTTGGCGTTATGACCACCTACATGTGGGAAGAAACGGGGCTAAATTTGCCCAAGATATCTCATGTAACAAAAAAGTTACAAGGAATTGAATGGTGACATACCAAAATCCCCCAAAACGGCCTTGGCAGTGGCGGGAAAACACCTTGGCAGTTAAGGGGTTAACCTGAATAGTATTAACCACTGCCAAAGGGAACTCTGCCTCCTGCTGGTTCAGTATAGTCATTCCCACACTTACCAAACTCCTTCTTTTCCCACCTCCACGTTCCTTCTTTCCCCACTCGAGCAGGAGTATTAGGACAGTTTCTGATGTAATTACCTGCCTTTCCACAATATAAACACAAGTTATTGGACTTCCTATTTTCTTTTTCTTCCACTTTTAAAGGTCCCCTAATGCTACCAATCTGCATGGGCTCTCCCTGATCCCAACTTGCACACCCTCCTACCTCCCTACTCCTGTCTAAACGCACAAAGGGTGCTCCATCCATCCTCTGCTTCTCGCCCCTGCGCTCACCCAAACGATGGTCCAACTGCAGGGCCAAGTCAATTAATGCTCTATATGTCTCTGGCTGGGGTTCCAAATGAGCTATTGCATCCTTGAGCTCTTCCTTCAATCCTTGATAAAATAAAATTGCTTGCTTAAGTTCCGGCCACGCCATCTCTACCACCAAACGATTACATTGCATCACATAAGTAACCAAATCCTTGGTACCCTGCCTCAGTGCTAATAACTCTTTATTCTGAGCCAAGGATACATTTGGCCGTCCAAACAGTTGTGCAAATTCTACTGAAAACCCAGCCAAGTCATTTAATATAGGCTCATCCTTTTGTAACATGGGCATCGCCAAGGGGGCCACGTCCCCGGTCAAATAAGAAATAACAACCCTTCCGTGCCTGGGTGCACTCAAATGCTGTAGGTTTACATAAAAAATGTAACTTACATTGTTTCAGAAAGGTGGAAAACTTTCTAGGATCCCCTGCAAATCTCTCAGGCGTTGGCAACCGAACACCTAGATGCTGTTGCACTACCACTGTATTTGACCGACTAGAAGATCCTGCCGATGATGTCGCTGCTGCCTCCCCCTGCAGTGGTGTTCCTTGAGCAATTAACCCAATAACCTGCATATTCAATATATTAATCTCCTGTTAAGACTAAATAAATTCTTCCTCTATATCCTGTAATGCTTTTAGCACCTCTGTTAAGGGTGGAGGGGACTCCATCTGGCTTGGATGGCTTAATGATCCCAATTTGGGGGTTGGTGATTATGTCACAACCCTTTAGTATTTCAAGCGGACAGACGCGCTGCAAATGCTTCCGTATCTCTTGCTAAACCCAGTCTTGCAAATCTGACTATGTGGAAGAGGCTGCGTTATGACCATTTGACAGCCTCGCTGTAGCTCCCTTAACCTTTTACATCTACCTCCGCCCCTGGTGTGACAGAGCTCTTCTAGACTCTGGGTTTTAACACAAGATACACATCCTAAATGTGAATGACAATTACAGTACAGCAGTAACTGCCATGAAGAAGGAATCTTTCTGAAACGCATTGGCACTTTGTATACAATACTGTGGACACTGCCCACAGATTTGGATCATGTTGAGACATTAATATAGGATATTGAATTAGGTGTAATTGTCACCAATAATATCTGGCACTTATGAACTACCAGTTTGGAATTCATTAAGGATTGTGAGAATATTCTGTATGTACTGTTTGCCTTGACTTGACCTAACAACAGATTGTACAATTTCTTTGCCAGCATTGGCATTATTACTTGTTTGAATAATGTGTAAGGAGTGTGGATTGAACACTTCATCTACCTATGTAAAATATTGATTGCTTTTTCTTGAACACAATATGATGTTTTTTTGTTGAACATGTTTTGTTAAAAATCTCTATTTGAACATTATTTTTGGTTGGTTAAAACCCTCTTTATAAAATATGGTGATTAGAATGTAACAATTGTTGCTTATGTTGGTATTTACTTTGTTTGTAAAATCACAGAAAGTTGTGAAAACTGCAACATTGATCTTTGGGGATATCTATCCCATTAGAGTGCATGCAGGGACTACCAGTCAGCATATGACAGGTGTGGTTTTCTTTGGTTTTACAACCCTTTAGTATCATACAACTCCATCCTAGCCACAGAAGCCAAAAGCAGTTGACTCCACCCACCTTGGTTGGCACAAGCTCCTGGTTTTAGTATATACAGGCACCACAAGGCTGCCAATGGGGCGGGGGATGTTAAGGAGAGGTTGTGGATCAGTAGTAGGTGTTAGGGTCACCGGAAAGAGATTTAGGAATCTTGTATTTGGATAGGGATAGGGAACATAGGGGAAAAAAACATAACTTATACAGCATACACTTATGCAGCAAGTAATACCTCTAAGAACCTCCTAATGCCTAGCCAATACCATTCTTGATTAGGATATAGCCTCCTACTCCTGTATTCCTGTTCACCCTCTAATCTGCAACAAACATAAGCACATTAAGCGTTATTGCTGTCCATGGATAACTGCAGACACGTACAAATAATGGCATGAAAAGCACAAGCAACAACATATATCGTGCCACTGTGTGGTATTCTCATGGGAGTGGCTCAAAACCCTCCAGTCATATCAGCCGGGGAAGGGTAACTTATACCTTGAACATGAATTACTTGTGACTGACATGAAATGTAACAAAGAAGCAAGCAGTCACACACAAACATAGCATTTCTCTGCTCTTCATGAATTATGTTTTTCCCCGATTTCAACTGTTCTGAGTGCTATAATTCCGCGAGTCGCGGCGTGCCTAGCATGGCTTGTGTGATCCTTCAACTGTCGAACATACATGTGCAGTCAACTGGCATGTAATCACCCCCTTGTTAGAATGTGAGTGCAAAAAGATTTCCAAATTGATACACAGTGCGAGCCACACTCAATAACTGAGATATGGACCCTTAAATCATATTCGTATTCATGGAAGCTCTTAACTGAGGACTGTGGGGCTCGCTGGCACTGCCCAAGGTAATGCGCTCTCCCACGTTGGACGGACTCCCTCCGTGGTTGCTCCGACAGAGCACTGTTGGGAAACTTCACCTCACCGCCTTGCCCGAGTCCGCCTGAACCTCCAAACATGTAATGCTTTGCTCCCTTATGAGGGACAAAGCACTGACAAAACTCCCGACCTCACCGTCTGGCATGGCTCCTCCCAGTCTCCGGCATTCCAAATGAACAGCTTCCCTCTTCCGGCCCGTGCCTGCATGCCAACAATCACCAACAGGCAGCACAGGCTGGGGAGTGGCTTAAGTAGTGTAATGTGCCAGCACACCTGCTCTCCTTCAACTGAAAAGAAAGGCTCATGCGAAGTGTAGTTTCTTACCCACTTTGTACTGAGAAACTCTCCTGAGTTGCTTTACACTGTGCACAGCCCCTTTTAAAGTCTTGCTAGCATTGACATAGCGATCATTGGAGGTACACCAAGACTGGATGGCAGACAGGCAATCAGGAATGAGAGAGGAAGTCGGAAGAGATGCAATGGGTAGTCTGAAAAGTTGGGTGTCATCTGCATAACACTGGAAGTGCAGGGAGAAAGTGGAGATAAGGTGAGCAATATGGGAGAGAAAAATGTTAAAGAGCCAATGCAAAAGGATAGAGCCCAGGGGAACAACACAGGCAGAGATAGAAGTGGCTGTGGAGAAAGAACCTAGGATCACCTGGGAGGGACGATCAGTGAGGAATGAGGTCAGCCAGACCAGTGCCCACTCTGACATAGCAAGGGTAGGGGCAATTCACCTGACTACACGTCCACACACATTGAAGGAAATGCAGAAGTTCCTGGGGTCATTCAACTACAGCAGGGCACAGGTTTTTGAATACTCATCATTTCAAAACCCTGACTGCAGGCCCTTAACTAGGCAAAGAGGGAGAAGAGGGAACACAAATGGACACCAGAAATGAAAGACAGCTTCACAGAGGTAAAAGACAAATTGTCCTATGCACCAGTGTTGGCTATTCCTAACTACAAAGACAAGTTTTACTTGTTCTCTGACTCAGACGGATCAGTGATCATGGTGGTCCTGATGCAAATGAAGCCGCTTGGACACAAATCATTGGCTTCCTGCAGTGGCATTTAAGACCCAATGATGCAGGGAAATTTCCCCTGTGAACAAGCACTCACGGCTGCAGCATTTGCAATAGAGAAGGCAGCGACAATCACCATGGGGTGCTCGATAGTACTCTACGTGGAGCATTCATTATTTCCAATTCTGCAAAAATCAAAAAGCACATTAATGACACAAAGGAGGTCAGGATATGAGGTAATACTAACAAACCCAGCAAATGAGGTTTTAATCTGTTGTATGGTAAATCCAGCAACATTCATAGCGGAACCGACGGAAGAAGGGGACTACCAGTACATAGCACATATAGACAGAATTGAAGGGAACATATGGGTAAAAGAAGAAGAAATAGAAGGGGCCAGCATGGTCTTCATTGACAGGTCATCAAGTATAGACCCCAATATGGGAGGAGACATACAGGAGCTGCGGTAGTGCTCTACAAGAACAGAGCCTATGGAATAGCATCCGAGCAGAGGTTACCATCACATTATTCAGCAGAGGCAGCCATGTTAGTGGCATGATCATTATAAGTGCATTATACATGATGGAAGGACATGCAGCTAACATATTTTCAGATTCAGCTTACATAATATCCGCAATACATTCAGGGCTGGTGCAGTGGGGGCGAATAGGGTCCAGGAGAGGTTTTGGGAGCCAAGTACAACATGCTGAGTTTTGCTCAGGCAGTGGATTGAGGCACTGAAACTGCCAGTGGAGGTGGCCATATTAAAATGTGCCACCCATATAGGTGAGTGGGACCGAATATCTTTAGGGAATGAAATGGCAGACAGAGTAGCAAAAGAAGCGCATACTTACCTGAAGGAAGTATGAGACTGTACCCGGTATGCGAAAGGAAGAATGCACATAATGGCAGCAGAAAGAAGAATGGGTCAGGGGAAGAAAGCAGGGAAAGCTTCAACACAATACTGATTGTACAGATAATACAGCTGCAAGGTGAGTCCCCAAAGGAGGAAAATGGTTTATGAATACAGAGAGGTTATTCCCTTTCACCCACTAATTTGATATGGAGGCCAACCAGCATAGGGAAATATGTGATGCCTAAAACATTGTTAGCTGTAGCATTATAACAGCTGCACTTTCCTGCCCATGTATCGAAAGAAAACACAGCAGCAGAAATAAATGATGGGTGGTATGTTCCAAATTTGCATGAGCGAGTTGCAGAATTAATGGGAAATTGTGTTGTGTGTCAGCAATTTTTGTCTGGTCATACTTTGAAAACAATAAAGTGGACTTTGCCATGACTGTAAGGGTCCTTCCAGCACTTGCATATCAACAATGTTGATATGCAGGATAGCTGTACCTCTTACAGGTACATGCTCGTCATCTGTCCATTCTCACATTTGTTTGAAGAGGGACCGTCTGCTTGAAATGAAACAAAGTCAGCAGCGAAGTTCCTGGTAAGGGAGATGTTTCAAAATGTTGCCATTTACCTTTTTGTGGACATAACACACCTCCTGGGACTAAAACACAGGCTATGCACAGTGGAACGGCTGCAAGCAGACAGTATGGTCGATAAATTGAACAGCTTTATTAAAGGACGCTTAGCAAAGTTAACATTGTTGTGCCAAAACTGGCTTTATTGAGTCCCTTTTTGGGTTTTTGCTCTTCAAACCTTACCCGGTGCAGATCACCACTCTGTATGAAATCTTGACAGGTAGGAGGATGCCTGCACCCGTCCCTCCTGCCCATTCAATTTCAGATGCTAATACCACAGCACAGGCTCTAGGAAAACAGATGCTGGCGTACTAAACTGAAATGACAGATGACCTCAAATACACTTCCCGCCAGTTTCAACATTCAACAAGTCGGCTGACCAACTTTGAGGAAGAGAAAACTACACACAGAGAGGGATAATTTCCACAAGCACAGCTACTCTGTCCAGGGGATACAATATTTGTCTGTAACATATGGAAGTGGCAAGAACATAGGTTTATTGCAAAACAGACAGGGGTCTGAGAAACTCTCTACCAGCACGAACACAGCCATTGACTTGTTCTTGGGTGGATGGCCCCTGGGAGAGTCTCAACCAAGTCTAAGTTTATTGACCCCTGGAAATTTGTATTCACAACGCCCACTTCAGTGAAAGTTAAAGAAAGGAGGGCATGGACACATATTACCAATGTCCACTGGGTCAACAGCAGCACAGCAGAAGGAGAAGAGAGAAGCACCACTTGATGGGGAGTATAACCCAGTTATCATTGACTTTTATTTCAGCTATAAAACTTTATAGAAAACCAACAAATGAAGAAGTTAATGGGCAAGCAAGTAATGGGGAGAATGGGAAGAAACATTAGCTGGATCTGAAAATAATAGGGGTAGGACTGTTTTGTCTCTTTGGTTTCTTTTCTCGTTCTGGTTTCTGCGCATAGAAGGAATGGAGGTATATCAGCTGATAGTGCAAGGGAGACACACACCAAAAGAAGCATATTTAGTGTTGAAGCATAATCAAATTCAGGGCAGAGACACACAATCTGAGAATGTCTGGTATGACAAAATGAAAAGGGTGGGGCAAGAGAGCTCTAATGGCAGTTGATATATTTACTTGCTAATCCCGCACATTGCATGGACACTAAATCAATTCTTGCCACAAGAAGTAGCAACAGAGGAGGGGGGGCAATTTATGCACTTTTCTTTATGCAGAACTTTTGGCCTGTTTCAGGGGCTCAAACTAGAAGTGCAATGGATAGATGATGCAGAGGATCTGTATGCAGACAACCATATTCAGCTTGAGAGCATGGCCAGCGAAAGAAGCCAAAGAACAAGTAATACTGGAGTATAATGCAGAAGGGGTGGAGAGGGAGAAACAGTTGTGTGCTAACCACAGGAGAATATACTGCAAAAAATCAACAGGACATGATATCTTACGTTGCCACACCACACCCCTGATGTTAATGGGCGTTCAGTGTTTCACAACGGGAAATGGGAAAGAGGGATGGTGCAGTGCTGCGCAGAAGGGCTGATGAGGTATGAAGAAGGGGTGGTAAATAAAATACACAGCACATGCAGTGGAATATGGAATGTCAATGTACATGCTTTGACATTCATTAATGTAAAACACTGTACAGTATACATCAAATCGCTCACACAGCATTCTTTGTGTTTCAGAGCCACTGGAATGATCGTCCTGGGGTTAACACTAGCTGCAACGGGACGATAAGCATCTCAGCATTTCCGAAAGGGACGGCAGCTGTGATGATCTTCTGGCAGACCTGCAGGTGCAAAGCTCATGCCCAGCTGCCTCCAGACTGGGAAACTGCATGCACACTTGTTTTTAGTTTTTTGTTTTATTGGTTAATCAAGTCAACCTTTAACATTTTCAAAGAATTAAATACAATCAATCAGCAAGAGTTGTGACTCTCCAAAGCCCTGCATTGGTCATGCCCTGGGTGGACCTGTTACCCTTTAATGAACTACCTACATCAAGGCGGAAGAATAAGGGAAAAGATCTGAAGGCTGTCAGAGATCAGCCAAAGCAAGTAACAAGAAAGCAAAGGAGCAGTAACTACATATCTGTCGAATCAATGCAGAGTTTGGACAGAATCCCCAGCACTTAGGGCTTTTCAACGAAGGATCAGTTTTCTTCAAATCCCTCCTGCATCCGAGGGTATAAGCAGCGACCAACACCAAATGTCTTCAGATAACAAGCTACGAGGTGCTACAGCTGGCAAACAAAACTGAAAAAGGACTGAATGCAGTGTGGGAAGAGCCCTGTGCCCTGCACAAAGTGGCCTTCCAGAATAGATTTGTTCTTGACCTAATGACTTCAGGGCGGGGTCTGCCACAAGATAGGGAGTAGATGTTGTACAGCAAAACTCACCAACAATGCCACCAATGGGACACTTACGAAACTGTCGAGGAGATACATATCCTACATGAAAAAATTGTAAAAGAAACACATGATACTGCGCCAGCCAGTTGACTGGACTCACTATTTGCCTGGGTGCTGGAGTGGCTGGTGGATATGTTCAAAATAACTGTCCTTGTGCTTGTTGTGATGCTTGTTGCCTTCTGGGCAGACAATGGGTCAACATAGAGTGCGATTTTCGCAAGTGGAAAGTATGGTATATAATGTCTAATAATAAAATTCATGATGATGATAGCCGACTAGGGAGGCAGCCTCCTGGGGTGAATGAGGAGGAGGATGGAGTACATGTGGTTTTAGCAGCAACCTCACCAAATGTAGAAGACTATGATGCATTTTGGGTAGCATGCACCCTAGATGGGCAGGAATGGCTAATAATTGGGGACACACTAGAAGGTTATGAGGAAGTTGGAGGGGACATGGACAGGGTCACTTGGTTATGGATGCCCAAAGAACAAATTAGGAAGATGATGGGAAACAAGGTGTTTATGGAAAAATCGATTGAAGAGGGAATGTAATGAAGGTGCTGATTCAGCACCAGGCAGGGGGCTCACCTACTAATTGTGGGAACAAGAGGGACGGGGTCTGACTCCTCCTAGGGGGGAAATAGGATGACACTGGGAATTGTAATCTGCACCCGCATCAGGCATGGAGAGGAACAACGGGGGACACTCTGTATATGACACAATATGGACACAATTAACCTGTAAAGACAAATGTGAGGACAGTGTAAGTGCTCTCCATGGGGGACCCCAGGTTGGGCCTTACCCTGTAGGATCACTACAGGGTGAGGCCAGTGGCTATGGGCTATGAGAACGAGGATGTGGAATGGAGGTGCGTTCCAAAAAAGAACCAATCAGACCATACATTTTGGTGTCCCTGGAAAGTAACCAGTCCCAAGAGTGTCCACTACAGTATTTGTGAAGGCTGCTATCTTGCAGGTGCCTTGTGAATGTCTCCCTTCCCACTAGTCCAGGGTGTCACGTGTTCCTTCCTCTTTGGTGCTGACCAATGGCAGTTCAATAATGGGCCGGAGGGCTGCACAAAAATGTTATTACTAATTGCAAACTTTTTACGGGTGGACTGGGAAGCAATGTGGTGCCACATGGGGAGAAGATGAGCTGGGAGAGGGCAGGTCTGTTTGCTCTAATTGTGTTCGACTAACGTACCTCTAGCTATAGGGAAATGACAAAGTCTAACCAGTTAGCTTCATGGGAACAAAGAGGACATGAAGTTCGAAGTGCAACTGTTTCTAACTCCATGAACATTGTATTAGCAGTGTACAAATGATGACCAATGTGTGCCAGTTTGTCAGCTCTCATCAACCAGTTCTGCTCCACTGTGCTTTCTTATTTGTGCTTACCCAGCTGTAATAAACGGCGTTACTTCTTTCCCGGTGTGTGCTCCTTTTTGAACTACCAGTGGTAACTTATTTATTACAAGCCTTTGACAACCCCTGAAACAAGGGGTTAGAGGCCTTAAGCCCCTCACCTGATGACAAGAGCAGAAGTGGGATCGAGCAGCTATGTTTACCCCAAAATGCAATATCATGTGGTATCTCTCAGCATGAAATTTAATGACGGACTACGATTGGGAAAATCAGTGGTATTGTGTGCAAGAAGGCCTGTTAAGTTTTTCTCAAAGGTTGAGGCATTGGGTGCTCCAGTGAAATAAAAATGACAGATCTGAAGAGTGGAGGCGGTTAGTCAGTTTGGAATAGGCTAACTGCTGGGATGCTGTCTGTTTTGCAAGCAAACTAATGCATTCTTTTCCTTAACTATCTCTGAAAATTCAGACGGTTCACTTTGACATTCAAAACATGAACCCTCTGGTCTGCCATCGGTCTGCTAAATTCACTGGATCCCAATACATTAAGTAAGCCCAAACATATACGGGTGTGTTCCAATGTCTCTTACTTGTTTCTGCTGATGGAAAGCTCATTGTGGTGCCCCCTTGAATACTGTCAGAAGCTGATGAAAATGAGTGTACAGAAAAATCATCTACTTTGCAGCAGAATGACACTGCACTGGGTTTTTGTTCTCTGACCATTCCCTCACTCCTTTTGTTGTATCCAGGCTTTTGGATGCCTCTTTAGTACATCCTTGCCCATGCATGGTATGTCCTCTTGTGAAGGAACACTTTCTTTACTGTTTTCCTTCTCAGACTCAAACTCATGTTGCATAACCATTGCCATCTTGACTTTAAAACATGGATCAAAAAAATATGCCAGGAAGTACTGCATGTTCCCCTCCATATCCGCTATGTGTGGACTCTGTCAGATGGTTGAGAGAAGCTTTGTGGTTATTTGCCCTGCTTGTGCATCACCAGACATGTCATACTCCCTTATTGTTCTGGATAGTCCAATTCCCGGCTTATATAGCAGTGGCATTGCCTCTGAGTGATGGTCCATGCAAGCTAGCCCACCGGCTGACCTCTAAAAATGGCGCAGTAAAAAAATAAATAAAAATGCAATGGTTTCCTGTGTGTAGCTATTAGGTAGGCACACTCCAGTAGTCAGTCACAGTATTCCACGTTTGCATTGCTTTTACTTTTGCAGATGCTGTAGAATGTGGAGGGTTCAATTGTACCAGGTCAGCATTGCAGTCTCCAGCTCAGTTCAAGGAAGGGCAAGACTGGAGCTCTCCTAATGTATGTTGGGCCGTGTAGGAGCGGGCAACACTAACTGATGTAAAATGTGCATTGTTGTTATTATTATTATTATTATTATTATTATTATTATTATTATTATTATTATTATTATTATTATTATTAATATTATTATTACTAACATTATTATTGTATTTATTGAGTGGAGACCTAGCTTCGAGAAGCAACGGAGCACTTTACAGAGGTATACAACAATACTGATACACAATGGAACATTACAGAGGTATACAACAGTACAGGTATACAGCACAGGGTAGAATACAGAGGGGAACAGAGGAGAGGTACAGCTGTACAGAGAGTGGGGAGCTGAGGGGTGGACGGCATCTAGGGAGTGAGGTGGCGCGAGGGCTGACATGATGGCCTAGATGTTGAGGAGGAGAGACTCCTTGAAGGGGGAGGGTCTTGAGTTATTTTCTGAATTGTAAGAGCGTGGGGGTGAGCCTGATGCTGACGGGGAGGAGGTTCCATATTCTTGGGGCGTAGGCAGAGAAGGCGTGATTTCTAGTCCTTTCCCTTTTGCAGGAGCAGATTTCATGTCAGCACGGGTCCTGGTTTCTGATGGTGCACTGTCTGCCGGAGATGCTGAGTTTCTCAGCAAGGTAGCTGGGTGACTTGAGGGTGACTGCCTTATAAATGATGCAGCAAGGCTTGAAGGTGATTTGTGCATGCATTGGGAGCCAGTGAATGTCGAAGAGGGCTGGGGTGATGTGGTTGTATCTATGTAGACTGTTGATGAGACATATGGCTGCGTCTAGGACACTTCTCAGTGGAACAAGGGAGGACGACTAGAGGCCTTCGAGGAGGGTATTAACCCTATCCAGGTAGGATAGGACCAGTGCTTGAATGGTGGTTCTAAAGCTGTCCGGAGGGAGGAAGGGCTTGTCTTTCTGCAGGTGTGAGAGCTGATACCAAGCTGTCACAGTTTTTTTTAGCTACGTGTGTCTTGAAGGAGAGGTGTTTGTTGATGTGGAACCTGAGGGACTTGGCAGGGGAGGTGAGCTTTGGTGTGAAGCCCTCAGAGTTCAAGGTTGATAACCAAGTCTGTATGTTTGGGTGTTTGATGTTGTTTGTGAGGAGTAGGAATTACTTCTTGGAGGGCTTGAGCTGCAAGTAGGTGCTCGACCTCGAAGACTGGATCATCGAGAGGCAGGTTCTGCTCCTGTGGATGTCCTTCATGGATCAATCTTGAGGTATATCTGTGTGTCGTCGGCATATTGGTGGATGTGGATGTTGTGTGTGGCTAGGAGAGTTCCCAGCAGGGACATCATTTCACCAAAATGCAGGGGTAGTGGACGTGACATCGCATAACCCTTGACTCTTGGTGACATCACAGGAAGTGATGTCATTTAACCCCACCTCAAAGTGAAATCACTGGAAGCAATGGAACATGACCTTTCACCCATTAACAAAACCGGAAGTGGCATCGCATAGCGTTGTACACTACGGAAAATATGGTTACGATATCACTATAATGTGATGTACATTTCATACAAGAATGGATCACCATATGTATCATTAAGATCAGTGTGTATAGGCCCATATTACCAAATTACTGTAAATGCAAGCAGGCGTCCATGACCAAATGATAATGATGTGTTATTATATAGCACTTACGCTTAAGCGCTTTATATAGAAAAAATATACACCCAATATCACCCAACCTGTGTTGGTACACATTTATCAACCTCAGAAGGATGAAAGGCTGAGTTGAGGCATTTAAGAACAGACTAAATCAGTGACTCACCCCTTGAAGTGTGCTTGAAATAAACCTTTAATGAGTCTAGCAATTATTGTATAGAATTCCAGAAAGACGCATTATTTGGTATTTCTATTCTTTCTTATTTAGGGTCAGGGCTGAAAGTGTTAGACTTGTGGCACGCCTGTTCTTATTTTTCTTCCTTCTTTTTTTAAGGGGCCTGAACAATTAAGCCAGCCACTCCAGAAGTGAAGAGCAGTTGTGACCTCTGGTGACCCCTAAATGACATCCCTCATTCCCAATGGGTCCATTTATAGATTGAAGATCACTGGGGAAAGGATGGAACTCTGCGGGACTCCACATGTGATGGGTGGTATACAGTTTTTTAAAGAAATTAATATATTGAAAAACTTTTTCAGTGAAACATAAATAATGACAACAATGTAGAATGTTTAATAAAAGTATATGTGGGGGTGGGGTAAGGAATTACAAATGGTGTGGTGTTTGGGGGGTTAGTAAAGCGGGGAAAACGGGAGGCTTGAGGGGGGTTCCCCCAAAATAAAAAAGAGAAACAAATGTTTGTATTAGTTTAGAGTCAAAGAAAACGTTTGTCACTATTGTTCTTGTTGTTATAAAGACATGTAACTGTGATGGGTAGCATTGGTGATCTAGAGGAGTCCATCTAAACATACTGCTGGCAGTTGGCGAGGTAGGACTTGAACCAGCGTAGGACAAGGTCACTGATACAGATGTGCTGATGTAGGGTGTGTGAGAAACCAAAGGCTGTCTCACCTATTAGTCCCCGGGGTTCTCGCTCCCAGTGGCCGGGGAAAAGCCATCACCTTTGGATACAGACCCTGAGGGTGAACCAGTGTGGGAAGATCACCTGAATGAGGGGTCTTCAGGGAGTGGAGGTGAGGCAAACGATGCAATATTCCCCCCTTTCCCGTAACTATGCCTGATCCTATTTCATAGCATTCTCCAATGTCCCAACTCCCCCTCTTTCTACACAAACAATGGGCCAAGGAAGAGGGTGACTGAGAAAGAAGAGGATAACCCTTACACATTGCATTGGACATGTCCAGCTAATCGGGTCAGGCAAAGTCAGGCAATCAACTTTAATCCTGTGCCTTTTTACAACCATGCATCAGGTGAGCCTGTTCTGCATGGTCCCCCGGGCCCCTTTCCACCATCATGGTGCTGGTTTACCCACGCCCGCCACTGCAAGCTCCATATACTGCGTCCCTGCTTCCTTTCCCATGTCCCGCCTCCCGTGCCCTCCCCCCAAGTCCCTATTGGTCAATCTGCCCGTGTGTGCATGCAAGGGCTTAACCCTCTGCATGCCGGCTCCCTGTACCTTTTTACAACCTGGCA
The DNA here is from genome assembly GCF_040938575.1 of Ambystoma mexicanum. NCBI lineage: Eukaryota > Metazoa > Chordata > Amphibia > Caudata > Ambystomatidae > Ambystoma > Ambystoma mexicanum. The sequence goes on along the minus strand of NC_090929.1, from coordinate 928,554,164 downwards.
TCAGGTGAGCCTGTTCTGCATGGTCCCCTGGCCCACCTTTCCACCATTATGGTGCTGGTTTGCCCATGCCTGCCACTGCAAACTCCATATCCCACGTCCCTGCTTCCTTTCCAATCTCCCGCCTCCTGTGCATCCCCCCGGACCTAATTGGTCCACCCCTCCTTATCCTGATCTGATCTGGGCAGCCCACTGCCCAGCAGCCCTTACGGCTAAGGGCCCCGAGTCAAAGGGCAGCTCCTACATTGATGGCACCAAGATGTGTCAGCAGTGAAGCCAGTGACCAGCCATCAACCAGCATCAACCACCAAAGTAAGTGTGGCATGGGAGGGCATTAGAGCAATTACTCTACTCCAGAAAATCCTGCCATTCTACATTACCCTATCTAGGGACTGTGATTACTAGCATGTGCCACATTGCGATAAGAATAGTGAATGTTAGCACTAATGTCTAATTTCGTGCTATTGTCGTACTATTGTAAACACTATCCGGCATTGCATCTAGATGGGACTGTGAATGTCAGCAAGTCCGACACTCAAAACTGTGAATATCGGTATGTGCCGCACTGGATCAGAATTGTGAACATTTGCCAGCATTGCATCCACTCTGCAGGAAACTCATATCTAGATGCAACCTGCATCCCTTTCTACTATATGTGTTTAGTCTTGTACTCAAATTGCATTGTTAGGTATATGCTCTAGTTTTATTTAGTCTTATGCTCAAATTGCATTGTCAGGCGTAGTAGATTAAATGTTAGGGCACCTGGCAAAACCCTGAAAACCCAGGTGGGCGTACTTGAGTAAACAAAACCAAAATTTCAGGGTGAGAGGTCACACTAATCCAACATATTGACACATATAACAGTCACTAGTAATACATTTTTGAACTGAATGTATTTAATAACATCTGACACAAGATAGTGGGGATAGTGTTACGCTCATCTGGACCCCACAGGGGTGTCGATCGGACCCGGACAGCTGCGGTCTCCGTCAACGTGATGCATAGTGCAGAGATGACTGTCTGGACTGGCCCGCCTAGTCCTGTCTGCTGGACCCGAAGAAGTATTTTCCTGCAAGTGGAGACAGGGATTAGCCACGTGTGGGTTTTAGTGATGGCCTCCCAACTGTTCTCGCTCTCCCCCACTAATCACCTCCGATATCCCCTTTGTAACCTCACCTTATGTTTGTAAAAGATGAGCTCTCCATCCTGCGTGTCTTGCAGGGGCGCGAAGATACCAGTTACTTCACTGGTTTGAAGGCGTTGGGAGAGTTCCGGTAAGCATTGACTCTGAAGTCCCAGGCGGGATTGGTAAGTATCAAGTTCAAAGAGTTCAATGTGCCCGATGTTCACTCTTGTCTCCTTCCTTCCTTAAGTTGCAACTGAGTTAGTGAGAAGAAGGTCTCGTAGCTGCTGCTGGAGTTCAGGTAAGAGTCTGTGTTACCCAACGCTGTCCGGTAACTATTGCATGCGTTAACGTGCTGTTTTTCTCCCTCTTTACAGATGCGGCATATGAAGATATGGAGAATAATACCACCGTTGGTAAATCAGGTAAGTCTATGGTGGTAAGAGGTATTTGTTGATTCCCTTGGCCCACCTTGTTATTCTTGTGCCCCTAGGTGCCGGAGTACAGCAAAGAAATGATGGAGACAGTGCCGAATCGAAAGATGCTGTGAGAACTGGTGAGTATGGCGCCGTGCTGGAGCTGGCGAAGCGACGCGTGCAGGACTGATGTACTTTCCAGGTTGGGAGATGAAATGGATCCGGAATCAGGTGAGGAATTTGAAATAAGTCCGTTTTCTAACCTTGTCCTTTTCTGCCTCTTTATTCTAGGAGCTCCGGATTCGAGGCGGGCGTGGCAGAAGACTGGATGCTGGCTGCAGGCACGGTGAGAGTCACGCTGCTGGATGCAGAATAACACGAAGCATGTGCTGCTGTTCGGGCGTGGTTTAAATAGCCTCCAAAGTAGTCCCAGGAAAGAAGTTCCCCAGGACCACACCCGAGTAAAAAATAGTCCCTGTAGTAAAATAGTCCCATCCAGGCCTCACGTTGGCTTGGATTTATTTGCAGCATGGTCTGCATGAGGTAAGTAATGTCTATGAGCCTGGCGCCTATGGCGCCAGGATTTATTTTTATTATGAGCCTGGTGCCTACGGCGCCAGGACTGAACCCAGACAGCCCCTAGCTGGGGCTGCTGGGATTTTTGTAAATGTCTGGATGCCTGCCTGCTGGAAGCTGATGGGCTTGATCCGAATGCCCGGGGGTAGGCATCATGACAGCACTCCCCCCCAAGGCCCCTCCTAAAGTTGTTCTTCCCCTTGGCCCTGGTTTGTCTGGGAAGTTCCGATGGAATTTCTTCACCAACCGAGGTGCATGAACGTGATCACTAGGCTCCCATGACCTTTCCTGTGGTCCGTAACCTTTCCAGTCGATTAAATAAAAAAGTCTTGATTTAACCAACTTAGAGTCCAGGATATTCTTTACCTCGAATTCAGGTTCTCCATCTATTAGGATGGGGTCAGGTGGTTTGGCAAGTCTTGTCCCGGGTTGAACTGGTTTCAGAAGTGAAACATGAAAGACAGGATGGATCCGCATATTAGAGGGTAATTCCAACTTGACGGCCACCGGGTTGATAACGGCCTTAATAGTGTAAGGTCCCAAATACCTAGGATTAAAAGTCTGAGTTACTCTTAGAGGTATGTGTTTTGTAGCCAGCCAAACTTGTTCCCCAATCTGATATCGTGGAGCATTGTTTCTATGTTGATCAGCATTTTTCTTATATTTCTCTTTCGCTTGTTTCAAATGTTCTGTTGCCTCCTTAAAGGCTTGTGTAATAGTAGAGCGTAAATGACTAACTGCAGGCATTTCTAAGTGCTGCGGCGAATCGAGTTCTGAGGTTCGAGGGTGATGTCCGTATATGGTATAGAAGGGGCTTTGTCCGGTTCCAGAATGTACTGAGTTATTGTATGCATATTCGGAAATCCATAAAATATCCTTCCAATTGCTTTCGGTCTGGTGCAGCATGCAACGTAGGTACTGTTCAAGGGTCTGGTTGGTCCTCTCCGTCAGACCATCGTTCTGGGGATGGTGACTGGTTGATAACCTCACGTTGATTTGCGGCAATTGACAACATTTCTTCCAAAATTGTGAAATGAATTGACTGCCTCGGTCAGAGACCAATACGGAAGGAAATCCGTGTATTCGAACAATGTTTTCGAGGAACTCCATGGCCAAAATTGAAGCGGAAGGTAATCCTTTTAAAGGAATAAAGTGGGCCATCTTGGAAAAAAGATCCACAATAACTAGGATGGTGTTAAATCCATTACATGGAGGTAGATCTGTAATAAAGTCTAAAGACAAGATGTGCCATGGTGTAGGTGGAATATCCAAAGGTGGTAAAAGGCCAGTGGGTCACCAGAACTGTCTCTTAATTTTTGCTTCAGTTTTTGCAATACCTGGGTGCCCTTCCATCAGGGTGTCATGGTAATTGGAGATGACTAGTTCTTATATTTCCTTGTGTGGTAGAAATAGTCGTCCTTGATAGTAAGGTAGGTCATTGATGACTGAGTAGTCTGGGTCTTTCTTTACCCAGTCCTGCAGGGTTGCTGGATCGAAGAGTTGTTGGATTTTTGAATGAATATCTTCTATTTTCTGTAGAGTAGTTATGCCAAGAATTCTTTGCTCGGGAATTATTGGCACCGGTTCCGGGTTTGCATATGCTTATCCCATCCCTTTTCGAGATAAGGCATCTGCTTTGCCATTTTTGCAGCCTGGTCGATAAGTGATCACGAAATCGAATTCGGCAAAGAACAATGCCCATCGAAGTTGTTGCGATGATTAGGCTTTGGCTGTTTTTAAATACTGCAGGTTCCGGTGATCAGTGATTACGGTAATGATATGCCTGGCACCAAGAAGGTAGTGCGGCCAAGCCTTAAAGGCAGATTTGATAGCTAATAGCTCTTTATCGGTAATCGCATAGTTTAACTCAGGTGCTGAGAACTTTCTGGACCAAAACGCTACTGGGTGAAGTTGACCGGTTTCAGGATCCTTCTGGGACAGGACAGCTCCCATGGCTAAACTGGATGCATCAGTTTCTACTATGTATGGAAGCTCAGGGAGTGGATGCTTTAAGACAGGTGCTGATGTCAATTTCGCTTTCAGCTCTTGGAAGGCCTTTTCAGCCTCTTCGGTCCACAAGAAGCGTTTGTTTTTTCGCAAAAGTGCTGTGATGGGGTGTACAACATGGGAGAAGTCCGGAATTAATCTGCGGTAGAAATTAGCAAATCCGAGCATGCTTTGTACCCCTTTGACTGAACTGGGTGATGGCCACTTGAGAATTGCGTCCACCTTTCGAGAGTACATTTGGACTCCCTTTGGAGTCAGGATAAATCCAAGAAATTCAACTTCCGTAGCATGAAAAACACATTTTTCCAATTTTGCATATAACTTGTGCTGGCGTAGTTTCTCAAGGACTGCACGCACATGCTTAACATGGTCTGATTCTGAGGAGGAGTACACTAGAATATCATCTATGTATACGACGACACAGACGTCAATGAGTTCACGAAGGACATTGTTCATAAAATACTGGAAAGCTGCTGGTGCATTGCACAACCCGAAGGGCATCACCTGATATTCGAATAATCCATACTTGGTGCGAAAGGCAGTCTTCCATTCGTCACCTTTCTTGACACGTACCAGATGATATGCCCCTCGGAGATTTAACTTAGTGTAGATACAAGCATCCTTTACTTGGTCTAGTAATTCGGGGATCAGAGGCAATGGGTATCGTTTTTTTACCGTGATCTGATTTAATGCGCCGTAATCTATGCACGTTCTAAGGTCACCTTCCTTTTTTGTCACGAAGAATAAAGCTGAGGATGCAGGAGACTTGGATGGACGAATAAAGCATTAGCAAGGTATTGGTCCAAGTATTGCCGCAGGTGAAGATTTTCATGTTCCGTGAGGGCGTAGATTCTACTGCATGGGGGTTGTGCACCGGGTAGGAGGTCAATTTGACAATCGTATGATCTCTGAGGAGGTAATGTATTGGCTTGTTCTTTTTGAAAAACATCCTGAAATTCTTGGTTTTCCTGAAGTAACCGCATGATTGGGTTAACGACTGTAGCCAGGCCTTTGTTCAAAGTTTTCTCCGGGTAACAGGTGTGTGCACAATCTGGGAAGGTTATTCTCTTCTCTCGCCATTCCATACAAGCATTATGTGTTTCCAACCATGGCATCCCCAGTATTATCTGGAACTGTGGGGCTTTGTTTAGATCAAACACAATAGTCTCTCGATGCCCATCTTGACTCAACAGTGTCATCTCTGTAGTGGAATGAGTTACAGGCCTGAGGCAATCTCAGTTCCATCAACTGTGGAGATTACATCCGAAGTGGTCTTTTTGCAAAGAGGTAGATTCATCCTTGACACCAATTCGTGGTCCATATAGTTTCCTACGGCCCCGCTATCTATGTATGCACTTACTGCGTGCATATGTGATGGCTGCCTGGGATCAAGTAGGACCATTGGGATGATCAGATGCGAGGTCTGAGTGTCCTTCTTTAAGCTCGGCAAACGGACCTCTACGCCTGTTGGGCGTGGTCGTTTCCCGAATCAGGCTCTATGTGGCTTTTATCAGCAACTCCTACCACCTTCTTGGGTGGTTTTGTAGGGCAATCCCGTAGAAAATGTCCTGAGGTTCCACAGTACAGACACAACTGCATCTGTCGTCTCCTTTCTCTTTCCTTTTGAGTTAAGGGTCCTTTAACCCCCCCCGATTGGCATAGGTTCAGATGCATCTGTTCCTTTGGGGACAACGTTGGGTTTAACCAATACCCGATTCTCGAACTTAGCTCGATCAGTCTTTCGGTTCTGAAGTCGGTGGTCTAGCTGGACCACTAAGTCTATAAATTCTGTGCAGTCCTGAGGTGGGTTCACAACTTGAGCCAAGACGTCTTTGAGTTCTCCCCGAAGTCCACGATGAAACAATGTAATTCGTATTTCCTCCGGCCACCCGGTTTCCACCACCAACCTATTGAAGATTGCAATATAGGTTAGCAGATCCTGGTTACCCTGTCGTTAGGATAAAAGTTTGTTGTCCAGGGCTTGACCCTGTGAGTGTCTGGCGAATAGTTTTTCCATGCTCCTTTGAAAACCCTGAAAATCCCGGAGAAGAGGATCATCCTGGTTGACTAACGGAATGGACCAATCCGCTGCGCTGCCACTAAGATATGACAATACAAAGGCTACTTTGGCTTGGTCATTTGGAAAGGCTCCCGGTCTGCATAAAAAGTGCAAGCGGCACTGGTTCATAAACACGGCAAACCTTTTGGGGTCCCCAGCAAAGCGTTCGGGTGGAGCTAACAGAATATTTCCAGGTAAAACCACTTGCACAGGATTGCTTGATGAAACGGGGGTTGGGTTCCCCCATATCCAGGTAGGGGCGTTTGCCCAGCTTGGTTTTGCAGTAGTTGCCTAGCCAGATCATCAGTGTGCTCCTTTGAGACAATCAGTTCTCTCCTGAGGGCATTAGTCTCTTGGTTAGTGGCATGTACTTCCACCCTAAGTTCCCCCAATAATTGGGCCAGTTGGTCGGTTTCCGAGGTTTCCATAACACCCGGGTGGGTATTTTTAGAAAGGCTTTGTGTTCTGTTACGCTCACCTGGACCCCACAGGGGTGTCGATCGGACCCAGACAGCTGCGGTCTCCGTCAACTTGATGCGTAGTGCAGAGATGACTGTCTGGACTGGCCCGCCTGGGTGTCGATCGGACCCGGACAGCTGCGGTCTCCGTCAACGTGATGCGTAGTGCAGAGATGACTGTCTGGACTGGCCCGCCTAGTCCTGTCTGCTGGACCCGAAGAAGTATTTTCCTGCAAGTGGAGACAGGGATTAGCCACCTGTGGGTTTTAGTGATGGCCTCCCAACTGTTCTCGCTCTCCCCCACTAATCACCTCCGATATCCCCTTAGTAACCTCACCTTATGTTTGTAAAAGATGAGCTCTCCATCCTGCGTGTCTTGCAGGGGCGCGTAGATACCAGTTACTTCACTGGTTTGAAGGCATTGGGAGAGTTCCGGTAAGCATTGACTCTGAAGTCCCAGGCGGGATTGGTAAGTATCAAGTTCAAAGAGTTCAATGTGCCCGATGTTCACTCTTGTCCCCTTCCTTCCTTAAGTTGCAACTGAGTTTATGAGAAGAAGGTCTCGTAGCTGCTGCTGGCGTTCAGGTAAGAGTCTGTGTTACCCAACACTGTCCGGTAACTATTGCATGCGTTAACGTGTTGTTTTTCTCCCTCTTTACAGATGCGGCATATGAAGATATGGAGAATAATACCGCCGGTGGTAAATCAGGTAAGTCTATGGTGGTAAGAGGTATTTGTTGATTTCCTTGGCTCACCTTGTTATTCTTGTACCCCTAGGTGCCGGAGAACGGCGAAGAAATGATGGAGACAGTGCCGGATCGAAAGATGCTGTGAGAACTGGTGAGTATGGCGCCGTGCTGGAGCTGGCTAAGCGACGCGTGCAGGACTGATGTACTTTCCAGGTCGGGAGATGAAATGGATCAGGTGAGGAATTTGAAATAAGTTTCTTTTCTAACCTTGTCCTTTTCTTCCTCTTTATTCTAGGATGAATTCGAGGCGGGCATGGCAGAAGACTGGATGCTGGCTGCAGGCACGCGGGCGTGGCAGAAGACTGGATGCTGGCTGCAGGCACGGTGAGAGTCACGCTGCTGGATGCCGAATAACACGAAACATGTGCTGCTGTTCGGGCGTGGTTTAAATAGCCTCCAAAGTAGTCCCAGGAAAGAAGTTCCCCAGGACCACACCCGAGTAAAAAATAGTCCCTGTAGTAAAATAGTCCCATCCAGGCCTCACGTTGGCTTGGATTTATTTGCAGCATGGTCTGCATGAGATAAGTAATGTCTATGAGCCTGGTGCCTACGGCGCCAGGACTGAACCCAGACAGCCCCTAGCTGGGGCTGCTGGGGTTTTTGTAAATGTCTGGATGCCTGCTCCCGGGGCTGATGGGCTTGATCCGGATGCCCAGGGGTAGGCATCATGACAGATAGAGCACCCAGGGGTATTTAGAAGACAATACAAGTATGTATAATCCAGTGGAAAGAGCTGTATTTCAATGCAACAACAAATTATACCATCTGAACAGTGCACAGCTCAAGCATTGTTGTTGTTCTTTCTAAAATGTCCATGAAATTGAGTTTATGTTCATTCTGTAACTGCACAATTGAAATAATTGACCAATTTTGGCAGCTTTTTGTTTTGTTGTTGCATTGAAGTCCAGCTCTTTCCACTGGATTATACGTACTTGTATTGTCTTCTAAATACCCCTGGGTGCTCAATCCCCACTATCTTGTGTCAGATGTTATTAAATACATTCAGTTCAAAAATGTATTACTAGTGACTGTTATATGTGTCAATATGTTGGATTGGTGTGACCTCTCACCCTGAAATTTACATTGTCAGGTGTAGGCCTTTATCCCACTATGCAGGACTCTCAAATCTAGCTGTGTTGTACCCAAAATGCACTGTTTGGCGTAGGCCTTTATCCCGGTGTGTAGTTATAATGTCGACTGCAAAAAGTCGAATGACAAAAATGTTAAAAATAAATGGGCGAATTTTTTTTTTTCGAATACTCCAGTTTTTATTTTACATTTTTTTTTTGCTTTCGTGCGTTTAAAAAAAGGGTTTAAAAAAATGTAAAAAAAGGGGGGTTGGGAGGAACCCCCCCCCATCTCGAACAGAATTTTTTTTTAAAAAAGGACATTCGAAAAAAAAAAAGATCCGGACATTTTTATTCGACATTTTGACTTTCGACATTTTGTAATTCAACACTATCACTATAAACCCTTTATCCTATTATGCAGGACTCTCAAATCCAGCTTTGTTTAATCTTGTACCCAAATTGCACTGTTAGGTGTAGGTTCTAGCTGTGTTTACTTTTGTACCCAATGTGCACTGTTAGATGTAGGCATTCATCCAACTATGCAGGACTCTCAAATCTAGCTGTGTTTAGTCTTGTACCCAAATTGCACTGTTAGGTGTAGGTTCTAGCTATGCTTAGTCTTGTACCTAATTTGGACTATTAGGTGTAGGTCTGTATCCCACTATGCAGGACTCTCAAATATAGTTGTGTTTAATTGTGTACCCAAATTGCACTATTAGGTGTAGGTTTTATCTGTATTTAGTCTTATACTCAAATTGCATTGTCAGGTGTAGGCCTTTCTCCCACTTTGCAGGATTCTCAAATCTAGCTGTGTGTAGTCTTGTACTCGAATTGCATTGTCAGGTGTAGGCCTGTCTCCCACTATGCAGGATTCTCAAACCTAGCTGTGTTTAGTCTTGTACCCAAATTGCACTGTTAGGTGTAGGTTCTATCTGTATTTAGTCCTATATTCAAATTGCATTGTCAGGTGTAGGCCTTTCTCCCACTTTGCAGGATTCTCAAATCTAGCTGTGTTTAGTCTTGTAGTCGAATTGCATTGTCAGGTGTAGGCGTTTATCCCACTATGCAGGGCTCTCAAATCTAGCTGTTTTTAGTCTTGTACCCAAATTTCACTGTTAGGTGTAGGTTCTAGCTGTGCTTAGTCTTGTACCTAATTTGGACTATTAGGTGTAGGTCTGTATCCCACTATGCAGGACTCTCAAATATAGTTGTGTTAATTGTGTACCCAAATTGCACTATTAGGTGTAGGTTTTATCTGTATTTAGTCTTATACTCAAATTGCATTGTCAGGTGTAGGCCTTTCTCCCACTTTGCAGGATTCTCAAATCTAGCTGTGTGTAGTCTTGTACTCGAATTGCATTGTCAGGTGTAGGCCTGTCTCCCACTATGCAGGATTCTCAAACCTAGCTGTGTTTAGTCTTGTACCCAAATTACACTGTTAGCTGTAGGTTCTATCTGTATTTAGTCCTATATTCAAATTGCATTGTCAGGTGTAGGCCTTTCTCCCACTATACATGTCGATGCATGCTTACCTTTTGTCGGAGCAGTGGTTCAGGCCCTGGGTCCTCCTGGTCCTGCTGGACCGAGCAGGTCCAAACAGGAAAAGCCCTTTCCTTAGTCTACCCTTCACTTCCAATGCCCAGGTGATACACATCCTTGATCTAAGACTTAAGAGCAGAAAGGAAGAGGCAGGGCCGCATAACATAGATCCACTTGTACCTGCTTACCAACTGCAGAGGAAAAGGATGGCTGCTTAAATAGGGGAAACAAGCAGCAAAACAGGAATGCACCAACAGTTTAGCAGTGATTGACAGGTGGGTGGGGCTTAGGCCACGTGACCTAGATCCATTTGCAGCTGCTTAGCAATTGCAAAGGGAAAGATGCTCGAGGGCTGCTAACGTAGGGAAAACAGACAGCAAAACAGGAAGGCAACAACAGTTTAGCAGTAATTAACAGGTGGGCAGGGCATAGGCCACGCAACCTAGATCCAACTGCACCTGCTCACCAACTGCAAAGGAAAAGAGTCTGGAGGGCTGCTTAAGTAGGAGAGAAAGGTGGCAAAACATAAATGTGTGAGCAAGTATACGTTCAGAAAAGTATTTTAGCAAGGTATTAGACCCCTGGAAGTGGCGTGGCTATTGCATGCTTTTTGTGGTGTGACATTGGATTATGGGTAGATGTAGTTTTGCCACACTTCTTGGGAGTTTTCAGACGGTGTACTTCATAGTAAAATACACGTGTATCAAAGTGTTTCTTTCCATTCTTTTCATCATACCTATGTTATTAGACAAAGTTATGTAGCCTGGATTTATTATTAATATGTAAATTGGGCATTTTTAAGTACCATTGTTAGTTGGTGTAATGATAAAGAGGTCTGCCAAGTTAGAATAGACCATTGTTAAAGGCAGCAAACTCTGGCATTTTAGTGTGCTAGGCCGCATATTTGAGCTACGGTCATTTCATTGAATTTTATGTCTGCTGTTGGGCAGAAAGCTCCAAGCAGCCAAGGCAAGTATGAAACAAGGTGCAGAACAGTTTTCAGCTAGTTGTTGCAAGGGAGGACGTTCTCAGGGCCCTGAAATGAGACTTGAGACAGGAGATACCTTCCCAGAGAATAGATAAATGAATACACAATGGTTGTGAAGGAAAATGAGATATTCGAGAAGGTCCCAGACAGCAGCATTGCCAAAATGAGGAACTAGGTTGTGAGCACAGCACTCTCACTGAAATTAGGCCACTTGGTGCAGTAATAAAGTACCTTAATAAAACAAATAAATAGAATACATTAATTTCTGGGAGCAGGGCCTCAGACATGTTTTTACATGTCTGAGGCCCATTCATTGTGAGATGATAACTAGGAAGTTGTTTCCAGAGTTGGCAACATGTATCAAGAGGGGAGTTGCAGAGTAAGCAGGTGAAAGGGGCTAGAAGCTAAGAGGGTCAATTATGAGGAGGGGATTGTAGTGTCCATGGGTTTCGACCTCACTGATTTCCACTTATTAAATGATTGGTTAGTCTCGGTGGGATGCTACGGCCCAAGCTGCTTCCGGTATCATTTTCCAGTTAGGGTAAAGCTTTATTATCAATTAGAACACTAAGGGTGCCATGACTTAAAATGATGTATTCTGTGCTGACTATGAAATTATGTCATGTTTGAGGAGTGGTATTTTGATGGTCACGAGAAAGGAAACCTCCAATTATGTTGATCAGTGTTCAGTGTTCTTTAGGGGCTTAATGATGAATAGCCAATGGAAATAGTACAATTTGAATTAAAGTTGCATTTATAGAAAATGTTCATTCTGCGTTTTTGTGTTGCTTTAAATATTGTAGCCCAGAGTGGGCATGTTGTGATGGTCCTCAGTTCAGTTCCACAGACCTGTCTGATTCTCATGGACGATATTTGCAAATAAAGCAGTTTATTCTTTCAACTGGTGCATTTTATTTTTAACTACTTTATTACATGACTTTTGGATTACTTTGGGGAATTGCCCATTTACATCTGAAAGTCCTAGCGAGATGTCCAGTGCCACAGAGGATATGGGATTCCCTCTGCTGCACGCCCTGGGCCATGGCACCAGTCTACAGATAATAGTTCCTGTGGACATGAACTGATTAGCTGAGCAGATGCCGAGTTACCCAAAAGTCTGCCTGAACTCTTGGGCGGGCTGCTGTTCTGGGTGGACCAGGCAGTTGAGAAGAGAGATTCAACCTTGAGATAACTCGGAGGACATATAACGTGCGGGCTACTGTTCTGGGTAGTACAGGCAGTTGAGAGGAGAGACTCAACCTTGAGATAACTTGGAGGACATATAACGTGAGTGCACTCTTTCATGAAAGCGCAGTATTGTGGATGTTTTGTTGTTTTAATTTGTTATTATATTGACTAGTAGATTAATTGAAGGGGAACATCTTGAAGGTGAGGAAAGTTGATGTCATGTAGTTTTGCATGCAATTTGTATTGACATATTGAGGTGTGGGGATAGATTACGTCATAAGTAGAATAGAGTGGTGAATTGATGTGGCAGTGCTGCGTAGAGATAGAAAGGGATCCCTCTAACACTTTGTGAGAGATGCAATGAGAAGGTTTTGTATGTCTTATTGGTTGACTTTGTTAGAGTCATGTATTTAGAGGTTTTTGTGTGGCGTTGTGGATGGTTTGTTTAGTATGAAAAATGTGTAAGTAGAATAAAGGCTGATGTGTGAGTTCAGGTGCCTTTGGGGAAAAAAAAGGATTGACAATTGGATGTTTTACAAAATTCATTTATTAAAAGAGCAGAGAGGTTTGGGGAGTATACAATGCTGCTGGAACAGTGTCGTTAGATATTGAGTAGGGAGGGGTGGGATTTATTGACATTATGAACACTCCATTGGAACACACGTGCAAGGCATTTCCGAAGTATAGGGATGACACATTAAAGTACCATTCAAAGTGGATACAGGCAACCAAAGGGAGGATGTTTAACCCATGGCACGCATGCAAAAGGTTTTTAGAGCAGATGTATACACACTTATTGTCGACATAAAAAGACAAAAACTGAAGCATAGACAAAGCATTTTGGAGTTGTGGAAAATGTTTGAGGAAGAGGAGAACACCCCTGATGAAGATATAGACAAAACAATGTAGAAGTGTATAGTAGCATCCGCAGCATCAGCCCACTGCAGCCTACACAAATCCCTGTTATGCACCTGTCATTCACAATACAATAGAGCCGACAAAGAAAAAAGCAGATGCTACTAGGAACGAAACATCAACAGACGCTATAATGAGCCAATTACTTTCAGAAATTGGGAAAAATGTTGAAAGGCAGATAGAAGATGCATTGAAAGAAGCAGAAGCACAGTTAGCTAACGTGACATGGGAAAAGGAGGAAGGGAATTGTGCATCAGTATCCATTGACCAGTGGAGTGTGGTAAATATTTTGTTTAAAATAGATAGAATCGATAGATAGTGACTCAGTAAGCAGTGATGGGGAAGTAGAAGATGACAATGAATGGTGTGTGATGGAGGGCACATAGAACAGGGTCTCATAGGCCGACTGGCTTCGGACATGGCCCAAACGAATATCGGTAGCAATGAGAAAGAAGCAGGGGAAGACCTAGCAGCAAAAAACAAATGGCGAGCACAGATGCCCCTATTGCAAAAGGGTTGAGCAGGGTTGCAGTACGTTCCTTGGCTTAACATGGATAAGGAAAATATAATGAGGAGCCTGCTGTCCTTCACTGAAGGGACAGGCAAGTGGATTTATGATCTTGAGAAAAAGATGACAGGAACTACCCTGGCTGTAGGAAATATGAAGAGCTTGTTTGCGTTTTTATTGGGTGAGCAGGTGTACAGACTTTGGATACAGCCAGAATATGACGGGTTAACGCTGAGCATCAATGCCCATGATGGCACACCATTCAATAACTGCTGAGCATACATATGGAAAGTACTAAGGGAAATGTATCCAGGCACATCAGACATGTAGATTATTCTATCTTGTACTATGAGACCAGCCGAGGACTCTGCAGAGTACATTCAACAGATACTGGAAAGGTGGCGGTTAGAGACCTGGCAAACATGGGAAAGGAACATCCCTGTTTTGTATCACATATTGTCAAGGGGTCTCCCTGCAGACATACAGACAGAACTCAGGAAGGTGGTAGGCATTGAGATGAAAGGATTGCTTGAGACAGAAGCACACACATCATTCCATAGTGAAACAGCATAAATAGTGAAGCAAAGCAGAACAAGCTCAGAAGGCAGAATAAACATTGGTACACAAGAAATTAGCACAATTTAGCATGGGAGGAGCAGTAATTACAAACACCAGAGAGGGACACCACAAGTACAACTCCCTGCAGGCGGGGGGGGGAGAGGATTGGGATATTTTCCAAAAGGGGGTGTTTTCCACAAATGAGGGGTGGCTTTCAGAGAGGTAGGGGGACTGGATTTGGATTTGGATAAGTACAAACCTGCTTCAGAGGACAATGTTGGGTTTGAGGGAGAATGGGACACTTTACACGGAAGTACAGGAGCAGAAACCAAGTATTTTTGGCTCTGGGTGTATCCCAACGTGTCAGACTAGCACCTATCCTCCACAGATGCAACACCCACAGTTACAACCCCAACAGATGCAGTCCCCATTCCCCCCAAATGTACAGAGCACCCCACAACAGCTACCCCTGGTTATATAAAATATAGAGGGTAAGGTCCGGCAGCAGCATTTGCCTCACTACCCACTACCCAATCCCCTCCAAGCACAGGCACAAGCCACTCCTCCAAAATGGTTCAAACATGTGTTACCGCAGGGCACAGTACCACACTGCACAGCAGTGGCAGTGTTTGGAGGTAACCCTCTCACATTGTCAGGCACAGGCACACATTCTCAGTAGGATAGCACATATAGGGCTCTGACATGCCCAGTTCTATCAGTAACTGCAAACCCGGAAGAGGAACCACAGGTTGCAGTGAAGATAGGTGACAGGACATTCTCGTTTTTGGTCGACACAGGAGCTACCAAGTCCTGTATTAGGGAAGAAAGCTTTCCTTTGTCAGACAAAATAATGACACACAGGGGTTTTCTGTGGCTGTTGCAATGGTTCCTTTCACTGAAGATATACCCCTAACCATACCCTAAGCCCCATCCATCTGGTGCCTTCCTGTTTGCCGCTCTTTTTCACCACTTAGCAAGCCCCAGCCACCTGGTGCCTTCCTGTTTGCCGCTCTTTTTCACCACTTAGCAATCCCCGCCCACCTGGTGCCTTCCTGTTTGCCGCTCTTTTTCACCACTTAGCAAGCCCCGCCCACCTGGTGCCTTCCTGTTTGCTGCTCGTTTTCACCACTTAGCAAGCCCCGCCCACCTGGTGCCTTCCCTTTTGCCGCTCTTTTTCCCTACTTAAGGAGCCCTCCAGCCTCTTTTCCTTTGCAGATGGGGAGCAGGTGCAAGTGGATCTAGGTCACCTGGCCTAAGCCCCGCCCACCTGGTGCCTCCCTGTTTGCCGCTCCTTTTCACCACTTAGCAAGCACTACCCACATTCTTAGCCCTGCCTCTTCCTTCCTGCTCTTAACTATTAGATCAAGGGCGTCTCTCGCCTGGGCCTCCTAAGCGAAGGGCAGATGAAGAAAAGGGGAATTCCTGTTTGGACCTGGAGGACCAAGGGCCCAACCCCCTGCTCAGACAGCAGGTAGGCATGCAGCAACATGTGTTACTCCCTCTGTCCCCCCGTGATGTTCCCTTGTGCCCCCCATTCTCGCACACAGGTGTTGTCTGTTTTGCTTGATTCTTCTACCCTGCTCCCCCCTCACCCCACTCAAGCCTACTTCTGCAGGAGTCTCTCCTGATACATTCTGGTTTCACCAACACCGTCTTGTGGACAATGCTGGATTTGACTTTACTGGACTTCATTCATTCATGATGCGTCACCCTTTCTCAACTCTCATGGTGAACTTCTTTTGCATCTTGCACTCATGGTGGCCCTGATTCATGCTGTTCCCATCTTCATCTTGTATCCTGGCTTGCAACATTATGTGTTACTACTGACTTCTGAAATTGTATTCACTCTCCCGTCTTGCTTCTCCACTCTTTTGACTGCTAACTCTCTGTTCTCTCCTCCTTTCTCTTATTTCTTTTCCTATCTCCTCCCCTTACTTTCTTCCATGCACTTACTCTATCAGAATTGTCCCTGGACCTAGTATGATAGCAACCTTGTCGGTAACCTCCTCCCTCCCCTTACTGGTTTTTTCCTCACCACTCCCCCTCCAGCACTATCTGCAATGTCGTCAGGCCTAATATGATAGTCACTTGTTTTGTTCCTCCCCTACCTTTCTGGATCCCTCTACCTCACCTCTTGTTTTTTTTCAGCTCTACCAGAAATGTCGTCAGGCCTAGTACGGTAGTCACCTGTCTGTTTCCATTTCCTTCCCACTCTCTCCCTCCCTTCCTTATCTATGTTTTAGCTCTTGCACTATCTGAAATGTCGTCAGGCCGAGTACAATAGTTAATTTCACATCCTTACAGTTCATGGCTTGTAAGAATGTCATTGTTTTTTTCCCTTGTTCCCTCCCTTGCCTTGAAGCGCTTTGAAACACATTGTGTATAGGTGCTATATAAATAAACTATCATATCATATCATATCATATCATAAGCACATAAGAAGTTGTAGCACCCTTGTTGTATTCAAAACAAACACCAATCAACATACTGGGCAGAGATATTATGAGCAAACTAAATATGACAATTTAATTTACCGAAGAGGGCATAGTGTGTTCCGCCCTAGGCATGTACTTCAAATGGGCTATTGCAGTTATACAAGCATTCTGCTCTCACAGTACTCTGCGAGGTGCACCACTTTACCATGAGCTATTCCTTTATGGGGTACAAATTGTTAGGTGTGTACCCGGGATTAAAGACCACACCTTCTGATTATCCTCAGAAATTATATCCAGACCAGCAATCCACAAGGAAGTAGCACCAGACACCACTATCATAATACACTTAGTAACAACAATAACAAAGAACGACAAAGTGATTCTGTATGGTGTGGACAAGGATAGCTTGAACGGTACACTGTCATCAGCATTGACACAGCACATTGCTTGATAGACTTTACTGACCAACAGCTTTTTACAGATAATGATGCCATAGGGGAGATGGTTCCCCAGAATGTACTTCCTTCAAAATCTTTATCAGCACACTTACAAGATGATTTGGACACGGTGCTTAACGAAATATGGACCAGCGGCCTGCATGATGTCGGTCTTTTGAAAAGAATTGGGCTGTCCTGAGCAAGCTAAAACTAGGGGCAATATTACCCCAGGTAAACAGTTTCCCATGTCATGGAATGCAGATGAGGTAATTTATGACACCCCCATAGCTTCATACAGCCATCAGAATCCCCATGTAATACGGCTATGTACCGAGTGAATAAAGCAAATGATGCCTTGGAGGATGGTGCAGGACAGTGCATTAACCTTACAACAAAAAACAGAGGGAAAATAGACCTGTTAAACAAGATGAAAAAATAAATGTTTCAACTTTGAACAATCCTGAATACAGCCAAAGCCTCAATTGAAGGACTACGATTTGCAGTCAAATGTAGAACTAATATTTGTGATATCGTACTACATGCTATACATAAGCCATCAAAAAACTACATCAGTACTTCAACACAAATGGAACTATGTAACCCACAAAAGTCTATGGCCACTCACCATTTGGAACATGTTCAGTGTGTGATCAAACTTTCAGAAGAAACTTTTCAGAAGTAAGTCGATCGATATAGGGTGGCATAACCACTGGGGGCAAAACGCCTTATGTTTTGTTTGTTTTTATCACTTATATTGCGCACCAGACCCAGGGGTAACCGGGCACATTTTATAAGACAACTTAAAGCTTAGTTACAAGAGCACATGGCAAAGAGAGAAACAAGAAACAAGAAATATACAAAAATATATAACAGAAATATACAAAAATATACAACAGGCGAAAGAGGATGCACGTATTTACAGTCCTAATCAGAAACTACTAGGGATTAAGTAGGTCCAGGCAGTGGGTGATCTTATTGTTTGTCTGGGTTTTTGATCCACAGTATGAGGTTATGTCGGAAGGTGAGGTAGGGTTGATCAGTCTTCAGGGTGGATGGTAGGGAGTTTCAGAGTTGCGCTGCTTTCACGTGAAAACTGCAGCCACCGACTCCGGTCAATTTAACTCTAGGTATAGATATGTTGTTGGTGTTAGCGGATCTGGTGAGTCTTGTTGGTTTTATTCTCGTGAATCTCGCAGAAAGGTAACGTGGTGCGGCGTTGTTAAGGCATTTGTAGACCAATGAGGCAACTTTTAGTTGGATTTTCTCCTGAGTAGAAAGCCAGTTATTGACTCGTCTAAATTCGGTGATGTGGGCTCTCCTGGGAATACCTAGTGCTGCTCTAAGCGCATTGTTCTGCAAGATTCAAATTCTTTTGATAACTTCCTTATTAGCTCCAATATAGAGCGAATTGCAGTAGTCCAGCTTTGATAACACGAGCGCTCTCGCAAGTGTGATGCAGCTGTTGTTCGATAGGAAATGTTTGCCTGCTCTTATCAATTTACAGGTGTAGGCAGTTGCAGAAGCCATCGCGTTGACCTGCTTGTTGAAAGAGAGGGTGGAGTCCAGGTAGAAACCCAGAGTTTTTACCGCCTGGGCAGTTGTAATTTGGTTGTTGTCAATATTAAAAGAGAAGTAGTTGGGGCCCAGTTTTTTGAGGGTAGAGGGTGTGCCCAGGATGATGATTTCAGTTTTGTCATCATTCAGGCATAGGCCGTGAGTGGTCATTCATGCCTGGATGATGAGATACACTCTGTACACCAAAGCCAAATCCTTGTCGTAATCACCGGTAAGTGGTAGGAGAATCTGAGTATCATCTACATAATTAGTGTAGGTGATACGTAGAAGGTCCAGATCATCGAAAAGGGGCTTAGTGAAGATGTTGTAGAGTGTAGGAGAAACACAAGATCCCTGGGGCATGCCACATGTGATGGGGATGGAATCTGCTGCCGCAGTGGTGGAGAAGACTCTCATGGTCCTATTATTGAGGAAGGATTGGATCCAATTTGTGGCTTCTTCTGAGAAGTGCGCCGCCATATCCAAATGCCTGCAAAGGACCTTGTGGTCAACAAGGTCGAATGCAGCTGATAAGTCCAGGAGGAGGAGTAGGGCTGGTTTGCCTTGATCCCTTAGCTCATCGATTTGCGCCTTTAGGTCTAAAAGGGCAGTTTCGGTCCGGTGCTGGGGACGGAAGCCAGACTGCCGTACTCCTAGAAAATTGTTGGTTTCAAGGTGTTTCTGGATTTGTGAGTACGCCACTTTATCTATGATTTTTAAGAGGAATGGCACGGTGGTGATTGGGCGGTAGTTCGTGGGTATGGCTGGGTCTAGCGTCTGTTTTTTAAGCAGTGGGAGTACCCAGGATTCTTTTAGGTTACTGGATATGGACCCTGTTGCGAATGAGGCGTTAATGAGTTTTGAGATAAAGGGAGTCAGGTCTCTAGCTGTGTCCTTTATCAGTTGGGCTGGACATTGATCCCCCTGGCAGTTCAATGGTTTGAGTGACAGTAGGATTTTTTCAGTCTCAATAATAGATACTTTAGAGAACTTGAAGCGAGGATTGCCGATGTTATTTTTGGGAGGGGTGATAGTTGTTTTAGGCTTAGTATCCAGACTAAGCGAGGATTTTTTCATGGAAATTTTAGATTGGAGAGTTGTCACTTTGTTAGCTAGGGTTGGTGCACCATATTTTATCTTTGACACAGTTGTCAGGCACTGGGATGGGAGATTCTATTTCCTTTAGGATAATGAAGAGTTCCTTCATGCTAGAGTTGGCTTGGGCTATTCTGGCGTTGTAGGTTTCCCGTTTAGCCGACAGTATTTCCATTGTGTAGAGGGTAGATATGTCTCTCAGAGTGGTCTTATTGTCTTGAGATGGTTGTAGTTTGCATGCGACCTCACATTGTCTTTTTTTGGTACAAAGAGTTTTTAGGTGGGGGGTGTACCAGGAGTTGAGGTGGGCTTTGGGTTTGCTTCGTCTCACTTTAAGTGGTGCAATTAAGTCCAGAGCAGAGGACATAATTTTGTTGTACTCGTTCACTAGAGTTTCAGGGTCCAGGTTATCTGGTAGTGAATTAAGTGTAGGGATGATGAACGGGAGTAGGTTATCTGGGGTGATGTTTTTCTTATTCCTGGTCGGGATGGACAGTGCTGGCTGGGCTAGAGTAGGAGTGGGTCTGTCCGTTTCTAGAGCAAATGTTATAAGATGGTGGTCTGTCCAAATTAGTGGGGAGATCGATAGGATGGAGGAATTACAATTGTGGTCTGCCACCCAGTCAAGTATTCTACCCTTGTTTTGGGTAGGGTGAAGTACTCTTTGTGAGAAGCCTAGTTCAGAGAGTAAGTTAGCCACTCTGCTTGCCTGTGGGTCGTTTTGATCATTGAAGCCCAGGTTAAGATCCCCTAGCAGGATAACTTGTGATGATTGTTTTAGGTTATGCGATAGAATGGTAGAGATGTCCTCCTCGAAGGTTCCAATAGGGCCTGGACGTCTATAATAAGGTGGATGGTGAGGGTTTGGGAGTTGTTAATAGCAAATTTAGCTGTTAGGCTTTCGCAGGATTTAGTGTCATTAGAAGGAGCTAGCCTGGTGGATAAGTTGGATTTAACAATAAGGGCTATGCCACCTCCCCGGGCTTCGCTTCTGTCTGCTCTTAGGATGGTGTAGCTGTTAGGGATCGCTAACATGATAGCTGGTCCTGCGGCGGCATGAAGCCAAGATTCCGTAATGGCCAGGAAGTCAAGGTTTTTCGGTCTGGATAAGATCAGCAATCTCAATGGCATGAGCAATCATGGACCTAGCGTTAATTAGTGCGCCTTTTAGGTGGGGGAGGGTGAATGGATATGTGTCTGTCTTTTCTAGGGTCATGACAGAGGAGTACATACGTGCATTCTGTGTCTTCAGGTTTAGGCTGTGAGGTTTTTCTGTACCCCTATTAGGTGTGGGTTTGCTACGGTTAGATGAGGTTAGCGTTCTGGCGCGCGGTTCATATAGTTTGGCAAGTCTGGCTTGGAGTCTAGCGTTTCTAGATGTAGTATTGAATGGTTTAGATCCGAAGGTCCAACATTGTTGCAGTTCTTCAGTTTGGTCATTACGACTCATCAATGGTTGGGGTTGAGTCTGCGTCATGGCGGGGGAGTGGGCCAAACGTTGGAGGGTAGTGTATTCAATGGTGGGAGCGAGTCTAAGTGTGTAGACTAGGAGTGTTGTTAATGTGAGAAGGGCAAGTGTGGCTTGTAAGGTTTGCATCTGGTGGCGTCACCGTGGAGGGGTAGGCAATTCGAGCTAAAGTAATGCTATGTATGCCAGCCTAACAGGGTAGAACAGTCGAATAAAACAGATGCCTCAAGTGTAGTAGGCGGCACATAAGTTTGAGATGGTAGCAGTTGACTAAAATGCAATGGGTAGTACATGGGAACAGTTGACTCAAAAAGCAGTAGGCAGCACATAGGTACAAAGTGGCTCAAAACAATGGGGCAATTGACTCAGATGGCAACACCTAGATGTGAGATGGTAGCAGTTAACTAAAAATGCATTGGGCAGTACATTTGCCTCAAAAAACAGTAGGCAGCACAAAGTGGCTCAAAACAATGGGGCAATTGACTCAGATGGCAACACCTAGATTTGAGAAAGTAGCAGTTAACTAAAAATGCATTGGGCAGTACATTTGACTCAAAAAGCAGTAGGCCGCACAAAGTGGCTCAAAACAATGGGGCAATTGACTCAGATGGCAACACCTAGATTTGAGATAGTAGCAGTTAACTAAAAATGCATTGGGCAGTACATTTGACTCAAAAAGCAGTAGGCAGCACAAAGTGGCTCAAAACAATGGGGCAATTGACTCAGATGGCAACACCTAGATTTGAGATAGTAGCAGTTAACTAAAAGTGCATTGGGCAGTACATTTGACTCAAAAAGCAGTAGGCAGCACAGAGTGGCTCAAAACAATGGGGCAATTGACTCAGATGGCAACACCTAGATTTGAGATAGTAGCAGTTAACTAGAAATGCATTGGGCAGTACATTTGACTCAAAAAGCAGTAGGCAGCGCATAGGTGCAAGGTGCAAAGTGACTCAAAGACAATTCGCTCATATACAATAGGCGACACCTAGGTTTGCGATAGTAGCAGTTGCCTAAAATGCATTGGGGACTACATAGGGACAATTGACTCAAAAGAAATGGGCATCATGTAGATTCGAAGGGAGCAGTTGGCTAGGATGCAGAAGAACAGTACATAAGAATAGCTGACTCAGGACAGCACATGGGTGCAAAGTTGCTCAAAAACAATGGGGGCAATAGACTCATAAGCAATAGGCAACACCTAAATTAGAAAAGTAGCAATTGAGTGAATGCAGTAGGACAGCACATGAAACAATTGGCTCAGCTACATTAGGCTACTCCTAGGTTTAAGATGGTAACAGTTGACCTGAATGCGATAGGGCAAGGCATAGGTTCGAGTAGAAGCAAGTTGGCCATGTGTAAGGGCGGCACCTATGTGGCAAACAGATAAGTAATAAAAGTCATCTACATTCCAGATTACTGGGTTGTCTGAAATGCCGGGAGGCAAATAGTCTTAGCTGGTGTTGGTGGGGCCTTTGGTGACAGTGATTGTTCTCTGATGCAGGTGGTCCAACTCTGGTCTTGCGGACAGTCTAAGGCATGTGTTAAAACAAGGTGGGGTATGCATTGGAGGAGATTAGGGCATAGATGTGGGTGGCTTACCGGATCTACTAGGACCATTTCAGCAGGGGGGCCAGCTTGGCCTCTTGGCATTCTCTGGACAGGCTCGGGATAGGTACACAAGCCTTTGTGCCTGCCTTCATGCTGTGCCGGCGTGCGCCTTCCCGGCGCGTGATTGGTGCAGAAAAATGCACAGTGGACCAATCCAGTTGCAGGATGGTGCCGGAGAGGGCTGTTAGGCTCTGATGCACGTAGGTGTGCAGGGGGCGGCCATCTTGAGAGGTGGTTAGCCTCGTGGATGGCAATGGAGGCACAGGGCAATATGGAGCTCAGGGTGGCGAGATGGGCGAATGCCGTTGCAGGGTGCGGATACTTTCCGTTGAGAATAATTACATTCCAAGAAGTGAAATGCAGCGTCAGGATCACGGTATTTTGGGCAGCCCTTAGGAGGCTGTTACAAATAGCCTGCAGGCTTACCTTGTAGCTGGGGAATATGCTGTGCATGTTGCACTGCTCCAGCAGTGTTGTAGGGAGCTCCTGCTCCTTCCAGGCGCACACGTCTTCTCGTGGGCTCGGGACAGGTACACAAGCCTTTGTGCCTGCCTTTGTGCTGTGGTGGCGTGCGCCTTGCCGGCGCGTGATTGGTGCAGAAAAATGCACAGTGGACCAATCCAGTTGCAGGATGGTGCCAGAGAGGGCTGTTAGGCTCTGATGCACATAGGTGTGCAGGGGGCAATTCAGCAAATGTTAATCACTTTATAACGTGTCCATGCATTTTGTAATAAATTGAAATGACTCTCTGACCGATCAAAAAATAGAATCACTGAGCACAAATCCTAGTCTCACAGTTCATACAAAAAAGAACATACAGTCAAATAACTCAAATGGGCAGTCCTATAAATGGTCCAGGTGCTAAGGAGGGGCGAAGATCTGGGAGCTACCATATTAAAAAAAAAGGAACAGCATTGAATATTCAGCCTCTGCACAAATAAACAGGGACTTAATGAGGAAATCCAATGTCATGACCTTCTGAAGATACATGAAATGTTTCTTCCTGTAAACTAACTAATATATTAAGAGGAGTGTATCCTTTGCTTTCCCTATAGGGTAGCAGAGGAGGAAATAAACAGTACAATATAATCACTCTACACCTTTGCTAATTTTAGTTCTTGTTTTCACAAATATGTCCCAGAATCTCTAAGAAACACTTACAATTGTAGTAGATCACAAATATCTTGAGGTGGTTCAGTAGATAAGACTGTCCCTTGATTACTTCATAAAAACCACACAAGTGACAACGGGGTAATACCAGAATAATTAATGATTACATTCACCCATATGCATGAACAATATTTGCAAATGTATTAATCACCTTTAATTTTATGCACCCATCTGTGTGAATAAAAGCAGTACAGGGGCCTGAAATTACAACATCATCAGATTGAGACATAGTTGAAAACCACAACTTTCTGAAAACAAAGCCAGTGGGACTGGATATCTGTCCTAGTAAGTTATGCAATGTGTGCCTCTATGTTTAAAGGAACATGTGCCTGCATTCATAAAATGTTGTGTTGGCAAGAACTGAGATATACATTCCCTCCGCACTTGGAACACAGAAGATCAT